>NW_027202715.1:16718489-18078489 GCF_024711535.1 Dipodomys merriami | reverse complement strand
ACCTGACCTGAGATGACACAAGTCTATTTGTGGTTTTAATGGATCTTGCAAAAAAAAATAGGGTAGTTGTACATTTCTCTGCAGCCAATATTAATTAATTTGGTTATGGGATGTGCCCAAGGCCCTAAGGAGAGCTATAGAAGATACACTGTGTGTGGTACAGTGGTACAGCGTAGGTCCGCGGTCTTAGTAACCTTAAAATGCCACAGATTTTCCAGGCCTCAGGTGGGAGCTTGGGCAGCTGAGATCCCCCTACAAGGTGCTCAGGGATGACCATAGCGTGCTGAGTAAAGACACAAGGCGAGTGCTCAGGATGCCAGCCGTGAGGATCATGGCTCTGAACCGGTCTCTGCAAGGACGCCTGCGCGTTCGGCCGTCTCCCTGTCCTTCAGCTTCCTTGGGCATTTCCAGCTCTGCCAGTCCTCGTGGGGTGTCCCCCTTCCTGGGACCACCCTGGGGTGCCTTCATCCCACTGCCTGCCCTCGCTGACCTGGCCTGCCCTGGCCTTCCTCCTGCCTCTCACATTTGGGAGTAAGGCCAAGTTGACTTTGCTCTGCAGCTTTCTCTTCCATGTTCCACATCCTCTTCCTGATGCAAAAGATGGGACTCCCATGGGCCCCCCATCTTCAGTACAGCTTGATTGTGTGATTCTTTGCAAAACTAGTTGCTTGGTCACTAGTGGTAGGCGAGTGGAGGCCTCTTGGAACACTTGGCAACTTCTACTCCTGGGGCTCCAGACCTCCAGGCCTCTTCTGCAGAAGAGAGAGCTGCTCCGTGCCGACATGGCCCTCGGCCCAGCGCTCAGGCCCCAAAAAGACGAACACTGATGGTACAGGAGTGAGTCTCTCTTGAGACCATGAACAAGCTGAAGTGAATGCTGAAAGGTCAGTGGTCATAAGGTCATGAGGTCAGAGGTCAGCCTCCCTGAGCTGAGGTCATGGCTGGGGTTGCTCAAGTTGGATGTCAGTGCATTGCCAACCCCAGAGAAACATGGACACTGAGAATCTGTCCTTTCCTAAAATCTCCTCCCAACCTTGCTCAAGACAAGCCCCGCCCTCTACCCACCCAACATATTTTGTTTGGTTTTGGGTTTTTTGTTTGTTTGTTTTGGTGCTGGTCTTGGGGCTTGAGCTGGGCCTGGGAGCTGTCATTGAGTTTCTTTGGCTTACCGTTAGTGCTCTACTACTTGAGCCACAGTGCCATTTCTGGCCTTTTCTGAGTAGCTTATTGGAGATAAGAGTCTCATGGATTTTTCTTGTCCAGGCTGGCTTCAAACCATGACCCTCAGATCTCAGTCTCCTGTGTAGCTGGGATTACAGGCATGAGCCACTAGCACCTGTATCCAACATGCTTTGAGGGTGCTGACTCTGTGATCCATGTTCCTCAAACTTGCTTTTTTTTGTTTTTTTATTTTTTGTCTGCCATGGAGTGTGAACTCAGGGCCTGGACACTGTCCTTGAGCTTTCCACTCAAGGCTAGCACTCTACCGCTTTGAGCTACAGTTCCACTTCCAGTTATTCTGGAGGCTAATTGGAGATGACCCATTGTAACAATGATATGTACAAGACACTATGTTGAAATCAAACTTTACAACTTGTGGGGAGGGAGGAGCTGGGGAGGTGGGAGGGAAGAGATGGTAAGGGAAAAACAAAGGAGGAGGTAACAATGCTCGATAGGAAATGTACTCATTACCTTACTCATGTAACAGTAACCCCACTGCACAGTACTACAGACTTTGCTCCCCAGGCTGGGTTGGAACTGCCATCCGCAGATCTCAGCCTCCAGAGTAGTTAGGATTATAGGTGTAAGCCACTGATTCCCAGCCTGCATACTTTTATTATGGCCATACTATTCTTCTTTCCCATCCCGAGATGTAGAGAGAGGAGGTAATGTAAGCCCAACCACACCATGGGGAAGATACAGAGCCAGGATTGGAACTCAGGCAGTTGACCCCAGAACCTCTGCTCCCATGCCTCCAGCAAATGTGGCTTTGATGACCAGTCAGAGTTCACAACGCTGGGCAGGAGAGCACCCTGAGCCTGCCTCTGGAGCGGCTTGAAGCTCTACCCCTCCTTGCAAAGTGGCAGAAAAAAGAAGAAACTGGAGCTTTAGCCATCCTGATGGGTCCAGCTTCAGGTGCAGGCGGGGCTGTGCGTGGCATTGCAAAGGTATGGGCACAGCCAGCTTATGCTGAAGTGATGGGTCTCCAGACTTCTCACCAGAGATCTGAAGGCCAGGCTGGAACAGGACAGGAGCCAGCAGGACCGAATGGGCACAAATAGGACCGGCAGATGTAGGACAGCACTGGGCAGCAGACAGCAGCTGCCTGACCATGACACACTCATCACCACACACAACTGCTGGCCAATGATGGCTGAGACTTCAAAAATGAGGACCCCTGGCTCTCTCAGATCTGCACCACTGTGTCCCTAGCATCTTGCACCATGTCTGGAATGTGTGGGATGGGCAATAGGAAGCAGCCCACTCTGGAGGCTCTTGCAGGAATAGTTCCTGTCTTAGTGGTATCCAAAGATGTTAAGCCATGACTAAGGTGGACACCAGTGGCTTGAGACTATAATCCTAGCTACTCAAAAGGCTGAGATCTGAGGATCATGGTTCAAAGCCAGCCTGGGCAGGAAAGTCTGTGAGACTTTTATCTCCAATTGACCACCAAAAAACTAGTAGTAGAGCATTAGCTCAAGTGGTAAAGTGCTAGACTTGAGCAAAAGAAGCTCAGAGACAGTACCCAGGCCCTGAGTTCAAACCTCTGGATTGGGTACAAACACTCTCTCTCTCTCTCTCTCTCTCTCTCTCTCTCTCTCTCTCTCTCTCTCTCTCTCTCTCTCTCTCTCTGTCTCTCTCTCTCTCTCTCTCTCTCTCTCTCTCACACACACACACACACACACACACACACACACACGTGCGTGCATGCATGCATATGCAAAATCCACACATGCCTCAAGAATATCAGGGCCTGCACTGTGCCCACATAAAGGTGTCCACAAGAGGAAAGGTCTGGGTGGGTGAACGAAGAGCCTGAAGGGATCTGTCTTTCAAACCCCTGATAACATGGGGGGTGGTGCTAAATGACCATCCCTAATTGGGCATGGGGATGGTTCTGGATACCCCTGGAAGACCCCAGCGGTCAAGACTGGACATCTGGTCAAGTTGGACAGCTAGGCTTGACCCCATGCTTGTCTGAACAGGCCAGGGGGAGCCTCCTGAATGGTCCAGATGGTGACATGACAGGGACCTGGAGACAGGAATGCAGGCATGGCCGTCTCCTTTCCTGCAGCATGACTCGGAAGGTCACCTGGGGCCTCAGATTCAAACAAAAATGTGATCTACTTTGAGTGTCAAGAAGAAGCAAGCCAGTACTGGTGGCTCATGCCTTTAAGCCTAGCTACTCAGGAGGCTGAGATCTGAGGATCACACTTTAACACCTGCCTGACCAGGGGCTGGGAATGTGGCCTAGTGGTAGAGTGCTCACCTAGCATGCATGAAGCCCTGGGTTCCTCAATACCACATACACAGAAAAAGCCAGAAGTGGTGCTGTGGCTCAAGTGGTAGTACTAGCCTTCAGCAAAAGAAGCTCAGGGACAGTGCCCAGGCTTGAATCCAAGCCACAGAACTGGGGGTAAAAAAGCCAGAAGTTGAGTTGTGGCCCAAGTGGGAGAGCAAAAAAGCCATTAAGAGAGCAAAACTTGGGCTGGGAAGGTGGCTCAGTGGTAGAGCGCTTGCCTTGCATGCATGAGGCCCTGGGTTCAATTCCTCAGCACCACATAAGCAGAGAAAAAAGCCGGAAGTGGCACTGTGGCTCAAGTGGTAGAGTGCTAGTCTTGAAGTGAAGAGCTGAGGGACAGCGCCCAGGCCCAGAGTTCAGGCCCACGACCGGACCAAAAAAAGAGAGAGAGAGAGAGAGAGAGCAAAGCTTTGAGTTCAAGCCCCAGTATAAGCCCAAAACAAGAACAACAACAACAAAACCAAAGTAATTGTGATGCAATTTATTAAACTGCATTTGCAGCTAGTGTCCAGCTATTTTTGATGACACATGCATATGTCCCTCATAGAGAAGAGCGTTACTTCTCCCTGGCTGTGTGGTCCCAGTCAGGTGGCCCTGCCTGGCTGGCTTGGAATAAACAGTCTGTATATTTGTTATAGCAGGTGCCATTTCTTCACTTGAACTCCTCAGAAACCATCTGGTAACAGACTGCATGACCTAGAACAATGTTATCTGACCCCGGCTATGGAGTCTGTTCTAGACTCTCTTGTGGAGCATTTAGTCTTCATGGTTATTGACTCAGAACGCCTCTGCCTCCTCTGGTGACCAGAAGGAGAACAGCAGGGCTGAGTCCTGGATGGACCTTGTCAGCCATTCCCAGCCAGGGAATACGACTACTGAACGCGGCCTACAAATCAAAAGGGTTGCCAACTGGCCATCTATGGCTAAGCAAAGGGAATAATATAAGGCTTACATGTTAGGAAATTTCCCTAAGGATACTGTCCCAGATGTAGGATGATTGTTCTAAAAGATAGAAACATTTGTGTGTATTTGTGCCAGTCCTGGGGCTTGAACTCAGGGCCTCGGTACTGTCCCTGAGCTTTTGTGCTCAAGGCTAGCATACTACCAGCTTTTTTTCTGGTTAATTGGAGATGAGTCTTATGGATTTTCCTGCTAGAGATTGGCTTTGAAACTCAGTCCTCAGATCTCAGCCTCCTGAGTAGGTAGGATTACTGGCATGAGCCAGCACGTAAAAGGTAGCCCAGCTAAGGTAGGAATGTTTTACTATCTCAACACATAAATCCAAATGTCTTCTAAAAGCCTGGCCTTGGATCCCACTGTGCCCACTGTGAAAGATGCTTCTTTAAAGTTATTACCTGAAAAAGAAGAAGAAGAAGGAAGAGGAGGAGGAAGAAAAAAAAACAAGACAGCAAGTTAGTTAACTGGGAATTTGTGCCATCATTTATATATATATATACACATATATACACCATATATATGAGATATATATGTCATGGGGCTTGAACTCCAGGCCTGGGTGCTGTCCCTTAGCTTTCGTGCTCAAAGCTAGTGCTCTACCACTCTGAGCCTCAGCTTCACTTCCAGTCTTCTGGTGGTTAATTGGGGATATGAGTCTCAGGAACTTTCCTGCCCAGGCTGGCTTTGAACTGGGATCATCAGATCTCAGACTCCTGAGTCTCTAGGACTACAAGTGTGAGTCACCAGAGCCAGGCAGAGTGCCATCTTATTTAGTTACTGTTCTTTGATGATTACTGAGGTGGGCATCACAACCTTCCAGGTCCTCCATGATGCAAAGTCCATCTTCCCTCTGCTCAGCTGCCTGAGCCCATTGTCTTGGGTTCTCTACAACCTCCACTCCTCCGAGCTGAAAAGGCGTCCACTGTGCATCATTACCTCATCACCAGGATGTCTGCACTGGCCCAGGAGCCTCCTCAGACCCTCTTAAACTATACCTCCACCCAGTACCAGTGGCTCATACCTGTACTCCTAGATACTCAGGAGGCTGAGATCTGAAGACTATGGTTCAAAACCAACTTGAGCAGAAAAGTCCGTGAGGCTCTTATCTCCAATTAATCATCAAGAAAGCTGGAGCTGTGGCTCAAGTAAAAGAACACTAGCCTTGAGTGGAAAAAGCTCAGTGCCCAATGCCCTGAGTTCAAGTGCCAAGACTGCTAAACACACACACACACACACACACACACACACACACACACACACACACACACACACACAAAGTTGACTCTGAGCAGTTTTGGAGGCCAAGACTTACTAGCATGATGTTAACACCATAATCAGGGGATCTACCAGTCAACACTGCTACAATCTTTCCAGCAAGACTGAAGAAAGGTGAAGGACAGGATAGCTGGAGAAAGAAGAGAGAAAGGATGCTTGCTCTTTGTGTCAGGGCTGCATAGTCCTTAGCCCTTGGGGACAATAGTAGCACCCATCCGGCACGGGCTGCGGGGGTCAGGGTGCTGTGGAAATGGAGAGGCTTTGAGGACCACAGAAGAATCATAACCCCCTAAACACCAAAACCACAAGCCAAGCAGTGGAGCAGACATGAGTGAACCAGTGACCTCAGCATATGGTTCCACGTCTTGCTGCAGATCTTTAATTGATAAAATGGCCCAGAGAGGACCTACCTCCAAGGATGTATGGAGATGGAAATTTAGTAATGTAATAACTGGCATTGGGCCGAGACTATTATTGTGATTGGTCCTGGCTTCTGTCCGCCACCACACTCACCTGGACAAGGCAGCCCAGAAAAGGGCAGACTGCATCTACACAAGACAGATGGCCACTGAAACTGGCTGGCCACAGACTGCGGTTTCAACAGCCCGGCACTCTGCAGCGAGGCTGGTGGGTGCAGAACTCAGGCTCTGCAAAGCTTGACTTTCCCACTAGGGGGCAACTCTTCCTTGCTGCTCCACCATCCACTTCCACGCACAGAAGCCTATTTTCAGAGACTTCCAGGCAGATGATCTTGAATTTGTGACACAAAACACACACTTGGAGGAAATGTTGCCATCTACCCATTCAGAGTGACTGGCTGTACCACAGGCCCTCCATCATACTGTCAGGGTACCCAGTTCCAAAGCCACAGGGGAAATGGCTCCTCCTTCCAAGGCAGTTCTGCCCAGGACCCTCAAACAGTCCCTACTTGGTGTGGGTGGATGGGTGGATGGAAGGGGTGTGTGTGTGTGTGTGTGTGTGTGTGTGTGTGTGTGTGTGTGTGTGAAGAACTGGGGTGTGTGTGTGTGTGTGTGTGTGTGTGTGTGTGTGTGTGTGTGTGTGTGTGTGTGTGTGTGTGTGTGTGTGTGTGTGTGTGTGTGAAGAACTGGGGCTTAAACCCAGAGCCTGTCAAGGGCCAACTTTTTCACTCAAGGCTGGTGCTCTACCACTTGAGCCCCCACTTTTTTGGGGCGGGGGGGGGTGTTAATTGGAGATGAGTCTCAGAAAGCCGGCCAGTGGCTCACACCTGTAATCCTAGCTACTCAGGAGGCTGAGATTTGAGGATTGCGGTTCAAAGTCAGCCCGGGCAGGAAAGTCCGTGAGACTCTTTTTCTTTTTTTTTTCTTTAATGCCCTTGATAAACTTCTCTCCTATGTTTAATAACATGTTATGCTCACTTATCTTTGTGAACCACATAACTTGCTAGGTTCTTTTTTTTTGGGGGGGGGGTCCGGTTGTGGGGCCTGAACTCTGGGCCTGGGCACTGTCCCTCAGCTCTTCAGCTCAAGGCTAGCGCTCTACCACTTGAGCCACAGCGCCACTTCCGGCTTTCTTTTTTCTTTTTGCTTATGTGGTACTAGGAATCGAACCCAGGGGGCCTCATACATGCAAGGCAAGTGCTCTACCACTGAGCCACCTTCCCAGCCCCTTGAGACTCTTATCTCCAATAAACCACTAGAAAACCAGAAGTGGTGCTGTGGCTCAAGTAGTAGAGCGCTTGCTTTCTGTATAGTGTGGCTTTGATCTTAGCCTCCCAGATAGTTAGGATTACAGGTATGAACCACCAGCACCCAGCATCAAACCTATACTTTCAAGTCTAAAAATGGAAGTAGCTGCTTAATCACTTTCCAATCACAGCAAGCTTCAATTTGAAGGAGAGATGGCTGGCAGTATTCATCCATCTTCCTGGCTTTCCTGACAGAACCAAATCTGACAGTAAACTGCAGTTTCCCTTCAATATGTTTTGCCTACTTGTTTTCTGGGCTCCCTGTGGGGCTCAGGGATTCAGTAAGGGCCCAGTCCGTTCCAGGCTCAATGAACTTTTAGCCCTATTTCTTTTCAAAACTGATGAACAAAGCCGGGTACTTGTGGCTCATGCCTATAATCTTAATCTAGGCAGAAGGCTGAGATCTGAGGATCATGGTCCCAAACCAGTCACGGGCAGGAAAGTCTATGAGGCACTTATCTCCAATTAACCACCTAAAAGCCAGAAGTGGAGTTGTGGCTCAAAGTACTTCAGCGTTAGCCTTGAGCAAAAAAGCTCGGGGACAGCACCCCAGGCCCTGAGTTCAAACCCCAACACTGAAAAAAAAAAACTTTATAAACCTTGGCTCATTCTTCCATTCTGCCACCATCTCTTCATAGAGTGTTTGTACCAGCCAGGGAACCACCTAACTCTACACCCTGAACCACTCTTCCTGTTGCTTGGCACCACACCCCCTGGTATTGTCCACAAACAAGTTTTATAGATGAGAATACAGTTTGGTGAGACCTACTTATACGAGGTAGAAGTTAGAAGCTTGCAAAGGAAGGACAGATACTAGACCCGTAACATTTGGGTAAATTTGCTCAAGCTTAAAGAGATAGAATCAAATCTGGGCATCACATTAAACCACAGAGATGGATGGATGAGAGAGGACCTTTAATGTAAGCTAAAGGACTTGGACTCTCTCCCACTGCTGATGAAGATGCTCTGAAGGGTTTTAATTGATGCAGTAACCTCACATCCACACTAATTTATCTTTCCCAGTAAGTACAAGCCTTCAGATGTAGTGAAGAAGTAGCAATAATTTTCATCTCAGTGGACAAGTCTGGGGCAAAGATATTCCTTTTTAAATGTGAAGAATGCTTCTAACTCAGAAAGACAAAGACAAACAATCTAATTTTTTAAAAACAAACACACAGAAATAAAGAAACAAAGAAACAAGTAATTGACATACACACAACAAGAAGGCAGGAGGAGAGGGAAAGAGAAGAGGGAAGGGAGGGAAACATAAATGGCCAATAAACATATGAAGATTCTCAGCCAATTACTCTATTAAGTGATTGAAATGATAGTGGATACAGGTTTTCTCCCTCAGACTGAGCAAGAAGGAAATGGCAGTGTTGGCATGGGCAGGGGTACACATTTATGCAACTACTCTAGAGAGCAATTTGGAAACTTCTTGTTTCTTGTTGAGCCAGTGATTTGTTTGTGAATGACTTGGGAAAGCAGCTCCACACAGCTTTGTAACCCCATGAGTCAGAAACAGCCCAGATGTCTATCCGTAAACAGAATAGGAAATACTGCGATGTTCAGCAACAAACAGCAACAAAACCCCACTACATAGTAGCTAAGAAAATCCAGCTATTTTTACCTTGTGTGCCAGTCCTGGAGCTTGAACCCAGTACCTCACATCTTACTTGGCTTCTCTCTTGAAGCTAGCGCTCTACCACTTGAGACAATCCTCCACTCCTGGCTCCCCACCACCCCCACCCCCACCGGTTAATTGGAGATAAGAGTGGCAGACTTTTCTACCCGGGCTAGCTTTGAGCTGAGATCCTCAAATCTCAGCCTCTTGAGTAACTAGAATTACAAGCATAAAACAATCCAGCTATTCTTGTAATAGACTGAAGTGGTTATAATGTTGAATGGAGAAAGAGAGAACTTCAAAATGATACATACATGTACACATACACATAACATTTACATTAAAATATGCTTGATTAAACATAAATGTTTGTTAAAAATCATGAGCTTATAGTTGTGTATAGGAAAAAGTTCAGTAATTGAAAACCATACATAAGACAGTGCAGTGGTAGAGGGGACCAAACATCCACAATGCTCTAATTTCCATGAACAGAATACATTTCAGTAAGACTCATGTGATGAATTTTTATTCTAATAAATGCAGAGATGGACTTGAAAACCACTGACACACCAGTTCCCATGCAAATTTCCACAGCTGATGCCATGAAGAATGTGCAGCAAGCAAACACAGACCTTCTATCTGAGGAGTTCCCGGGCTAGAATGGGAAGATAGCTCCAAGGATGTGTGGGATAAAGGCCACAGGACTAGAGAACCCAACAGAATTTGGGGATTGAGGATGCTGTTCATCTATCTCAGGATCAAGGGGAGGCAGACCCAGGCAGGACCCAAAAGAACACTGGTTCATAGGTAGGCAGGTGGGAGCTCTGGGGCCTGTTAGGAGAATCTACAATATTCAGGAGTGAGGAAAGCGGGGCTGGGCTTCAGGGCCAAGCAGCAGCAGCCTGAGAAGACTGAAAGCTTGTCTAGAACTTTACAGAGAAAAGAAACTTCGTGGCCATATAAAGGCAGGTGAGGAGGTGAGCCAAGTTGAGAGTGCTGACTGTCCCGGTCTTGGAGAAAGAAGCAGAGTCTGGATCAGGAGACAGAGATGAGCCTTGGGAGACTCACTGGATAGGGATGGGAAGAAAGCTTGGGGGCAGAGGGGGATATTCAGGCCCTGCTTCCAGCCAAGAGAAATATCTCCAAGTCAGAGGCTAGCAGCAGGTGGGAGGGGCAGAGAGGAGCGGGGAGGACTACTTCACACAGGAGAGGAGCCACCACCCTTGTTTCCTACCTCTGTTTTGTATGAGGCAGGTTTGAGCCCTCAGGATTAACAAGACAAGGACATCCAGGCAGGCACGTAGGCCTCTGGCTTCCAGCCATCAGACTCACGGGTTTCCGGAAAAGGCCGACATGGGCCACTCTGTTCCTTTGCATCTGAGGATATATGGCTGTAGAAGCCTAAATTAATTAAATGCACACAGGGGAAGGGTTGGGAGGCCTGAGAAAACTGCTCCCTGCGCCTGCCCCAGTGCTGGAATCCAGACGCTCATGAGCTTCATTGGAACTAAGCCCGCACTGAAGTGCTCCCAGAAGAGACAAAGAATAAATCAGGCACAGGCACCCTGCTCTCCTGCTGCCTCACCATACCTACCTGCTGTCCACAGAAAGATGAGCAAGTGGCCTCTCATAAAGATATCTTGGGGGGGGGGGGTTGTAGCTGAGGAGGTGGGAGGGAAGGAATGGTAGGGGGAAAACAAAGGAGGAGGCAACAATGCTGGGTAAGAAATGTACTCATTACCTTGCTCATGTAACTGTAACCCCCTTGTACAGTATTTTTACAATAAAAGGCTTAATTTTAAAAAAAAGAAAGATGCCTCCAGGAACGGACAAATGAAAAAGCTCTGAAACTGATGTGGCCCTATGATCTTCTTAGAAATGAGGTCAGGCTGGGCTAGTACCTCCCTCCCTCCTCCCACCGCAGCACCCACAATCTCTCAGTCCACCTCAGAGCCCTTCATGTGTGCACATTGGACATGCTTATCCATACTTTGGCATGGGACACCTGTCCTTCTGCTCCCTTCCCATGTGCCAGGACCAAGTGTCCCCATGTGTCCCCACCAAGCTCCCTGCACGAGATAAACTTTGCTCCGTCCTATCAGACTGCACTAGATGTATCCCCTGGATAAAACAAGAGAAAAGCTCCAAAAGCTCCAAATCTCCAACCTGATTCCAGCTACACAAAGTCATAACAAGATTTCTTCTAAGGATTACATAGAGCCACATGTCCCCTACACCCAGAACAGTAATGGTAGCAGAGAGTTGCTCCTTGCACCCTTCGGCTGCAGTGCCAGAACAGCAATAGCAGCAAAAAGCCTGATGCTGGAATGGATAGCCCGTGCCAGAATTCGTGCCTACAGCTTGTGAGCTCTCTGATCATGAACAATTTACTTAACCTCCGTGTCACTGGGCTTGAACTCAGAGACTCTCACTTTCCCTTGATGTTTGTTGCTCAAGACTGGTGCTCTCCCACTTGAGCCACGCCTCCACTCCTGGCTTTTTGCTGGTTACTTGGATATAAGGGTCTCACAAAGTTTCCTGCCTGGGCTGGCTTTGAACTTTGATCCTCAGATACCAGCCTCCTGAGTAGCTAGGATTACAGATGAGAGCCACCAGCCCCTGGCTTGATAAGAGCATTAAGTGTGTTGATACTTGTAAAAGGCTTACAACAATGCTTGGCACACTGTAAGTACTTCTGTGTGCTGAACAAGTAACTTCCTTCCTTTATGCACTCAACTTATACTGGTTACCAGCCATGTTATCTTGTACCAACAATTGAGAGAGGAGAAACAAAATGCCTTTGTTTTCTCCCATAAGGTTGGATAGGAAGTTCTCATATTCCTGTAAGTTATGCTCAGATAGAGAAGCCTTGGGGAAGGAAGCCAGGGTTGTGGGAAGGCAGGAGAGTGAGGCGGCTTGGAAGCTGACGGGCAAGCAGCAGACCTAGAGGCCAGTACCTCGGACAGCTCCAACCCAGCCTGGGGAAGGAGGTGTGCCCTCTCCAAACTCAGGGAGGCTTTTCCTGAAGCCTTCCGTTCACCCTTGCTGAAAGGGGGAGGGAGGGGATAATGTCTTCTGTTTTGGAAGCTGAATATCCCTGAGTGCTTGTGAGGGAGCCAGCCCAGGGAGTTCCTTTCTCCCTCAGGTATTTATCACCCCCACGCCCTGTACTGCCAGGGTATGTTACCTTGCAAATGGAGAGCACAGTACGATGAGGTGCAGCAAACAGGAGGGCAGCATGAGTGCCACAGGACAGGTCCCACAGCCTGGGTTTAAATACAGGCTCTGAGGCTGGTCTTACAGGAAACTGTACAGCTTCTCCACGCCCAGTTTACCAATCCAGTGCAGGACAGAGGAAGGATGTAATTCAACAGCACAGAACTAGAGCTTAATAAATGAGTGTACTTTCTGCCCAATAGGAATGGGAGTGGGAGGAGATTAGGAATGAGACCCCCCCCTTTGCAGGGGGGCGGGGTGGGGGCTTGTCTTCACACTCAGGAACCACCATGAATCCATTATATGGGCCAGAGAGTTGAGAAAAGGGGCATATAGAAAGCTTCTCTTCTAGAAGATTCCATTGTTCTTCAGCTACTAGAAAACTGCCTCCAATCCTTTCCCACCTCCTGTTTTACTCAGACAGGTCAACAACATATGCATAAGCAATCACTTTTCTGCAGTCTATGCTTTTAAATGTCTCAGAAGGAGAGAGTCAAAAAAGCCCAGTCTTAAACTCAAGTGGCGGGAGAACCAGGCAGATGATATAAACATGTGATGCTATGGGTTGCGGGGGAGGGAGTGGCACTAGGAGCTGGTGTGTGTGTGTGTGTGTGTGTGTGTGTGTGGTATCTGAGTCAGATAAAATTTAATTCTCCCACACCCAAAGAGCTTCTTTCTCAGCATGTGTTTCTGTCTGAAGATCGCAGTGGTAGACTTTCACAACCCCTTACTAGACAGCCCCCCCACCAGGAGGAGTCCAGGGGAGGGACGGTGACTTGCCCAAGGTCATCCAGGACCAGGCATATCCCTGTATTTGCTTCTTTCCCTCTCTTGGACAGAACAGGTAAGCCACAGTAGAGCATGTACAGGCAGGATGAGTGCCGGGCTGGGTGAGGAGATCAGGCAACAGATGGCAAGACTGTTTGTTACCTCTTATCCTGATGCTCTAGTCTCCATCATCTCATCCCTCTGCTGGCTCAGGAACAGAAGACAACTTCTCAGTATATGCTGCACCAGCTTAGGTAGAGCCTGGACAAAGAGTGCTCCCCTAACCAGGTCCAGCCGATACTCTCAGGGGAAGAACACAAAGGCACAATGCCTATGTGTCTCTAATCGTATAAAATAATATTTATCTAAATGAACTCCAGAAAATGGAAACAAGAGGATTTCTCTTTGTTGTTGCTTTTGTTTTGTTTTCTTTTTGTCATGTTTATTTATCTGTCTTTGGGAGGGTAAGGGAGAGGCATAGAAATGGAGGGACAAAGGGCGAACAAATGCAGCTGTGCTACTCACTGGACACTGTTGAAAATGGACTATACAACTTCTGGATGAGGATGGAAGGCAAAAAAACGGGGAGAGAGCAAAGAAAGAGGTGACGCTGACCAAAAAGAAATGTACTCATTATCTGATTTATGCAACCATAACCCCTCTGTACATACTTTTTAATAAATCCTTTTATTTGTTCTTCACAAGACCTTCAACTGTGACAAAAGTATACGAAAGCATATCTGCCAGAAGGTGGTGGCTCACACCTGTAATCTTAGCTACTAAGGAGGCTGAGATCTGAGGATCATGGTTTGAAGCCAGCCAAGGTAGAGAAGTCTGTGAGACTCTTATCTCCGAGTAACCAGCAAAAAAAGCAAGAGGAGATGTGGCTCAAGTGGTAGAGTACCAGCCTTGAGCAAAAAAAAATCCAAGCCTCAGGCCTGGAGTTCGGCCCAGAAATGGCACAAAAAATGCAAGCCAGCACGTTACAATGACAGTAATAGTAAGTATTTACATTGCTTACTAAGTGTCGGGGCACCCTTTACAGACACAAAAGAGACACAAGGACAGAGAGGGAAGAACTTCCCCAGAGGTACCTTTACCTAGTAAGTGGCCAGGCTGGGAGCAGTTGTAGTTGTCTGCATCTAGGGCCCAGATAGGATGATGCCCCCAGCTGGGAATCTGGAAGACAAACCAACTGTCAGCTCCACACGTCAGTTTCCACAATGCTAGCTGTGCTAGATCCTTTCTGCTGCCAGCCCGAGCACTGGAGTACCGGCTCTATGTGCATGCAGGGTCAAAGCTCTTCTGAGGACACACCGGCACTTCAGTACGTAGAGCCCTCTCCGGAAGGTGGGCCTCCCCCAGCCTGGGCAGTCAGCAAAGCTGCCAGGCCCTGCGCAGTGAGTGGGCGCGAGGGAGGACCGCGCCGGGCTGCTCGGCTCAGGAGAGGACCTGGGCCCGCTCCACTCTCATGCCCACCGGGGGCCTGGAGGCTGCTCTGGAGAAGACGGAGGGAGGGTCTGTAGAAAGTGGGCGGAGGCTCCGAGCAGAGGGAGGGCTTGGGGTCCGGAAAGAGGGTCTGGGAGGAGTTAGGAGTGGGGAGGAATGGGGAGGAGGGAAAGGAGAAGAGGCGGAGCTGGGATTCCCGTGCTGGGAAAACGGAAATCTAGAGTCCAAGCAGGGGGAAGGTGCCGGGGCACTGCGGGAGATTCAGAGGAGCAGCTCTGACACTCGGAACCCCGCGTGGGGTCGAGGGGACTTCTCCCTTCCAGTCCTCACAGGCTCACAGTTGAGAATTCCCTGCGTGGCATTCTCCCCAAGGGCCTTGGGTGGATTTGAACTCGGCCGGGCAGTCTCAGCGCTCCCCTCCCTTCCCCCTGGGGGTGGAAGGGGCCAGGGGGCGGGGCTAGGAAAGGGTTCGGGGTCCGCACCCAGCCCCCTCCACCCCCTCCAGGCGGACTCCCCACTCCACCTGCGAGCGCAGAGGGACGTCGCCGGCTCACCTCGGGGGCTCTCTGCCCGCGGCGCAGATCCGGGCTGTGGCTGGAGTCTCGGGACCCCCGGCAGTCCCCCTCTCCCTCCGGGCCGCCGAAAGCGGGCTGCCGCGCTCCTCTTCCCCGGGGAGCAGAGCGGGCGCTCGCCCCGCGGGTGATAGGACCTGGGGTGGGTGGGGGGCTCGGCGGAAGGGCCGCTCCCCTCCCTCGGCGAGTTCCTTCCTCCCCACGGGCTTCTCCAGGACTCTTCCTCTCCAAGACCCCGGCCCGGGCTCCCAGCCCCGGCGCTCCGGAGCGGACCCCCGCCCGGACCCGCCCCGCCCTCGGACCCGCCCCGCCGACGTCGCATTAGCATGAGCGACGCAAGTGGCCGGGGCGCCACTCGGGGGCTGAGACTCGCCGCGTCACAGCCCCGAGTGGAAAGGAAAAAAGAGGAGGCGGCGGAGGAGGCAAGCGCGGCGCGAGGGGCGGGAGCGCGGCGGGCGAGGGCGCGGGCGGCAGCGGGCGCCCTCGGCCGGGCGGGCGGGCGGGCGGGCGGGCTGCTCGGAGCGCTCCCGGGGCACGGCGCGCCCGGTCTCCGTCTGCGGCCGCCCCTGAGCTCGAAGCGGGTCGGCTGAGAGCGGCGGCGGCGGCGGCATCGCGGGAGAGAGCCCTTCCCTTTCTCTAGGCGCGGGGGCATGAGTCCCGCGGCCACCTGAGGAAAGGAGGCGCTGCGCGGCGTGGACCGCGCCCCCCCGAAGTCCCCGCACCCTCGTCTCTGCACTGCGGGACGCCCTCGCCGGGTCCTCGGAAGGGCGGCGGGTGGGGGCATGGAGCCGTCGGCACCCGCGGGCCAGGCCCGGGCGGCAGCCGCCAAGCTGTCGGAAGCGGTGGGCGCGGTGTTGCAAGAGCCACAGCGGCAGCGGCGCCTGGTGCTGGTCATCGTGTGCGTGGCCTTGCTGCTGGACAACATGCTGTACATGGTCATCGTGCCCATCGTGCCCGACTACATCGCCCATATGCGCGGGGGCAGCGAGAGCCCCACGCCGACCTCCGAGGCATGGGAGCCCACCCCGCCGCCGCCCACCCGGGCGAATGCCAGCGCCTCCTGGGCCAACGCCTCGGCGTCCCCGACGGCCGCCGGGCCCGCCCGGCCGGTCCTGAGGCCCCGCTACCCCACGGAGAGCGAGGACGTGAAGATCGGGGTACTGTTTGCCTCCAAGGCCATCCTGCAGCTGCTGGTGAACCCCCTGAGCGGGCCCTTCATCGACCGCATGAGCTACGACGTGCCGCTGCTGATCGGCCTGGGCGTCATGTTCGCATCCACCGTCCTGTTCGCCTTCGCCGAGGACTACGCCACGCTGTTCGCGGCGCGCAGCCTCCAGGGCCTGGGCTCGGCCTTCGCGGACACGTCCGGTATCGCCATGATCGCCGACAAGTACCCCGAGGAGCCGGAGCGCAGCCGCGCTCTGGGCGTGGCGCTGGCCTTCATCAGCTTCGGAAGTCTGGTGGCGCCGCCCTTCGGGGGCATCCTCTACGAGTTCGCGGGCAAGCGCGTGCCCTTCCTGGTGCTGGCCGCCGTGTCCCTCTTGGACGCGCTGCTGCTGTTGGCGGTGGCCAGGCCCTTCTCGGCCGCCGCGCGCGCTCGGGCCAACCTGCCTGTGGGCACGCCCATCCACCGCCTCATGCTGGACCCGTACATCGCGGTGGTCGCCGGAGCGCTGACCACCTGCAACATTCCCCTCGCCTTCCTGGAGCCCACGATCGCCACGTGGATGAAGCACACGATGGCGGCGTCCGAATGGGAGATGGGCATGGTCTGGCTGCCGGCCTTCGTGCCGCACGTGCTGGGTGTCTACCTCACCGTGCGCCTGGCGGCACGGTACCCGCACCTGCAGTGGCTGTACGGGGCGCTCGGCCTGGTGGTGATCGGCGCCAGCTCGTGCCTCGTGCCCGCCTGCAGTTCTTTTGCCCCGCTCGTCGTCTCCCTCTGCGGCCTCTGCTTTGGCATCGCGCTGGTCGATACCGCGCTGCTACCCACGCTCGCCTTCCTGGTGGACGTGCGCCACGTCTCGGTCTATGGCAGCGTCTACGCCATCGCCGACATCTCCTATTCCGTAGCCTACGCGCTCGGGCCCATAGTGGCGGGCCATATTGTGCACTCGCTTGGCTTTGAGCAGCTCAGCCTTGGCATGGGCTTGGCCAACCTGCTCTATGCGCCGGTCCTGCTGCTCCTGCGCAACGTGGGCCTCCTGACGCGCTCTCGCTCCGAGCGGGACGTGCTGCTAGACGAGCCGCCGCAGGGTCTCTACGACGCGGTGCGCCTGCGCGAGCGGTCCACGCCAGGCCCCGACGGCGACGCTGGCAGCCCGCCCGGCCCTTTTGATGGGTGCGAGGAAGACTACAACTACTACTACACCCGCAGTTAGCAATCCGGCTCCTCCCCCAGGCCACCCTCCCTCCCCACTTGGCCCTGGGTAGCTGCTCTGCGAGCGCACCGGGCCGGCCGACTCAGGCTTAGGGGCCGCCTCCTCCAGCGTGTACCCCAGTCCCTCCCCCGTCTTCACTTCCCTTGCCAGTACCCCTCTCTGCAAGCCATTTTCTCCTCCTCTCTCTAATCCAAGTGAGCAGGGAGCGGGGAGATACCGAGAAGCCCCTGCGCTCCCTCCCAGCAGAGGTGGGAGGTGTGCGGGCCCTCACCTCAGCTCCCCAGAGCAGAGCTGGGCGTCTCCGTCCTTGCGTCCTTCCGTTTCTTCAAGTTGCCAAACGTGGCCTGCTGCACCGCAGTGCCTCCCGCCCCAATTAATAAACCGTGTCTGTCTGAAGAGGCCGAGTCTCTTTACTAGTGAGGGGTGGGTGGCCTGGCACAGAGCTGGAGAAGGGAGGACTAACCGAAGAACGCGGGAGAGTCTGTGGCTCCTTTGCTACTGGGTGGGGAGGGGGAACATCAAAGGAAGCAAACTCCACAGGGGCTCTCACCCACCGACTCGCTCCCGGGCACAGCGCAGCGCCCGAGGGTGCCGCCCGGGGGAGCCTGGGATCCTCTCACGCGGTACTCGGCCGGCCCTTTAAAGACACGCCCAAACCACAAAGCTGCGGGGAGCCTGGGCCAGGCTTCCCTTCTTCTGGGATCCCGCCCCACCCAGGCTGTCTGAAAGGAGTGAGGCCGAGGAAAAATGAGGCCCATCTTCCCAGGGCTGACTTTGGACTATGCGAGTCCGTTAGGGAGCTAGAGTCTGTCTCAGAAAGGAGTGTCTGCTGGGTCACAGCCAAGCTGGTGTGAGTCCCCAAACGGAAGGAATGGGGAGGTGGGAGGGGTACCCACTCTCCCCCCCCAAGTCGTCCTGAAGTGGAGGTAGCCACTCAAGGCTGCTTTGCACTCTGAGTCCCCCATGGTGTGGGTGCCTTCAGTCTTGGAATCAAATCCTCCTGCCAGGGAGAGGCGGTGGGGTCTGGTGAGTCTGCTCTGCTGGTGTGTGCTTCCTGTGTGTCTGTCCTGGTTCTGCAAATCTGACTGGGGGAGGGTCGTGTCTGTTTTTGTGAGTCTGTCTACCTGTATTCTTAAGGGGGTGGGTACTTTGGAAAGCGTCCCTAAACAAGATTTGGTCTGCAGAGTGGGCCCATGTCTGTATTTCTTCCTCTCTACCTCTCACCTCAAAGATCCAGCACAAATGGTATAGGAGGGTGGGGGTATCCCACCCATCAGCCAAAGATGCTGATAATGATAATAATAATTATTATTATTATCATTAGGGACGTAGTAGGGTTTGACCCTCAGCTGGGGGCCAGGGCAATGTGCAGTGATTTCCTGTGACTCAACATGCCCCAGGATTCTGTAAATATAGCTGCAGAGGGGACAGTGGTGTTGGGGGGCTTCAGGGACTGGGCAAGGCTGGGCAGGAGGACAATCAGTGCCCCTTCTTGGTGCCAGTGAAGGAGCTCCTCCTGGAAGCCACCGGGGCTTCTGGAGGACGGAGACCAGAGGTGGGATGGCGAGGCGGGGCGTGGGCGGGCGTGGGGACGGAAGATGGAAAGGAAAGGGGAGGAGGGAAGGGAAGGGAGAGGAAGGAGGAGCCGGAGGAAGGAGAGGCGCGGCCCTTTGGCTCGCTGCTAGTCGGGCGGCCGCTGGGACCCCGCGACGTCGGAGGCTCTCCCAAGGACTCAGGCGGGCGGCAGCCTCCACACCTGCGCTGCTGACTGGCTCCCTTCCCAGCCCCTGTTGCCGACACCCCATCCCCGGCCCTGCTGAGTCCTAAGTAGCGGCAGATAGCAGAACCCAGGAGAGCAGGTGAGAAGGGCCGGGGCTGGGTAGGAGGAGCGGGGCTCGGCGCGGCGCAGAGCCCTGGGGACCAAAGGCACCAGGGACCAAGGCGCTGCTCTCGGGGGGCGCTGTCCACCCAAGAGCAATGCCCAGGCTGATACTGCGGTCTCGGGGTTCACCGCGTTGAAGCGGCAGCGGCCGTCGGGGAACGGAACGCGCTGTATGCTGCGGGGTGCCGCAGCTTGGGTGTCTGGGCTTGGAGAGGTTTTAATACCAGGGCTCAGGGACTCCCGGGTTCTGATCCGACTCCACCTAGAGCGACGTCTGCGGAGCGCTGAGGTCTGCTTTGTGTGTGAGTCGAGGGTCGAGGGTCG
This sequence comes from Dipodomys merriami, assembly GCF_024711535.1. Classification (NCBI taxonomy): domain Eukaryota; kingdom Metazoa; phylum Chordata; class Mammalia; order Rodentia; family Heteromyidae; genus Dipodomys; species Dipodomys merriami. The sequence goes on along the minus strand of NW_027202715.1, from coordinate 18,058,792 downwards.
TGGGATGTATTCCTGTCGTACTTGGTGGGTTCCCAGCTCTCTCCAGCTCCTTGTAGGAAGATGGGGGAGGGAGGAATTCGGCTTCAGTCTGAGCCAGGTGGCAGCGCAGAGCACAGAGACGGACCATGATACTGGACCAGCCAAGGGCTGGACTTCCAGGATAGAGCAGGGACCTTTCCCAGTAGCCTTGCAAGCCAGGCTAGTGAAACACCAGAAAAATATGTATGCAAAACCCTATGGCTGCTGGCCCAAGGGCAGAGAGGGAAGAGGAAGAATCACCAGGAAATGATCTGTCCGGGTTCTGTGCCTCTCTCTAAGATGCAGGGTCTCTGAGGCCTGACGAGTGCCTCTGGCATTTCCCTTTGCCGACTGGCATGGCTCTTGAACTAGTGTAAGAGGACACAGCAACTACTCCATTGGTTGGGACTTTTCTAATCTGACTTCATCTCAATGCCCCTGTTCAAACAGCACACACTAAGATCGACCCTCATCCAAGGACTGATACCCTAATTCTGCAATCCAGGGCAGCCCCTCACTATGCAGGACTGGGCTTGGGGTTCAGGGAGTACCGTCCACCTGCCTGCAAGGGCCTTACATTTTCTGTTCAGATGGGCCATCCTTGGGCCTGCCTCATCCATCTTTCTGAATGCTGCGTCTCCAGGGTAAACTGAGCTGTGGGCCAGTACCTGGGCCTTGCCTCTGAGTAGGGGTGGTGGTATGGACAAAACAACTTTAGGCTCTTGAGAGAAGAAGAAGCAGGTTGATGGGCATCCTGAGTGTTGATTAGGTTAGACAAGAGATTAGAAGTTTAGATTTAGGTAGGGTCTGAGGGCGGATGGTATACTTCAAAGCTTTAGAAAGTAATGTGTGCCTTTCTTGGCCTGGATGACTTCTGTATATTGTCCCTGAGTGTTCAGGTGACTCTTAAAGGTCCTGACTACCCAGCTTCCTGCATCACCTCTCTCCATAGTCCCATGGTACTTATACTTGGATCCTGCTGACCTAAATCACAGCCCACCCCAGTAAGCCTGAGTGCCCTTCTTTTTCTGGCCACAGGTCAGATCCCAAGCAGCCCAGGGTGCTACCAGAGCTCAGGTCTTAGAGGCACAGATTTGTCCACATATATAGGCATTCCTTTCCTCAACTGACCTACCTCCCCCTCCTCCACACATGCCCAGGCCAACTCTGAGCACATCAGACAAGCACATCTTGTCCTAAGGAAGCTCACAGTCGAGTGGGATAAAGAAGAGATTTGAATGAATCAGAGTCGCAGTAGCATCTTGAGAGCAGGTACCACTTGAGGACCCGCCCTCTCCCATCTGGTCATTGTGATCAGGGGACAGGAGTGAGGTCCAAGATTAGAGCCCCACCTGCAATGAGGCTCTTGTTAGGCTCTGGGGTGAGGGGTTCATGCCAGGTCTACATGACTCTCATGTGATGCTGCTACTTCTTGGTCCCCAGGTCTGTACCTCTGCTTCTCCAGACCAGGAGTCACCACGATGCCCATCCTGGAAAAAGTCCCCCATAAGACTGTCGTAAAAACTGCCAGCACTGAGGAGGAATCTGTGAGTGACTTTGACGTTATCCATCTTATTCCTACTCTCCCTACTCCCATGCCCTTGCATTCAGGACAGTCTTGAGTGGGACTGGACCTCGGCATTTGCTGGTTCCCCAACCCTGCCTTCTCTAGGAGACACTGTAGCCCTTCCCTGGATGGGCTAGGATGGTACTCATAACCACACTTACTAATCCAAGGCCAGGGAGAGCCTGTGACTTCTACAGAAATGTCTGTCCAGCAGATACTTTTCTTTCCTCTTCTTCCCTCTACCCTAATGTCTGTTTTCTGCTTCCATGGCTTTAAGTCCAGTGGGGTAGCCTAGGGTGAGGCTGAATTCTTTATCCTCCCCCTTGCCACATTTCAGCCCCAGCTGCCATCACTGGTTCAGCCCTGGAGCATTAAAACAGCATCATCTTTCCCACTGGTATGAGACAATGCTACCCTCCCTGGGCAGCTTCTCTGGGCAGATGTTCTCCCTCCACCTGAGCAGCCCTGGAGTGATAGAGTAATAAATCTGACTTCAGGTTGTTGCACATGCCTGTCCCTCTGCCACATGCTTTCCATTCCCCAACCTCACCTCCATTTGAAACACTAACCAGAACTTCCTGGCCTTCACCTGTGAAGTCGCTCACTGCACTGCCCTGATCTGTGCTGCTCACCTATGCCCCTGCCGTTTTCCCATGCATGGACTTCTCACAGTCCCCAGACCACTCAAAGAGAGCAGAGTGGCTGGGTAGGAAGGCTGGACCTGACTGGAAATGGGTTGAGCAACCTGGGATGCTGCCCAGACCTGTCCTGGCATGGTTCCCCAGGGCAGGAGCAGCCCATAGTTGGTACCAACAGCTCTGCCAGAGCAGTGAACTCTAGAGACAGGATGAAACAGGTAGGGAACTGACATTCATCCATAAGTGCATACTCCCATGTTCCACCTCTGCCCAGGACTCAGCAGCAAGAACAGGTACAGGGTTGTTGGGGTTTTTTGGTTTTGTTTTTTTGTTTTTGTTTTTCCATGAAGCCCCCTTATCCCACAGCACACTAGGGTAGACTGATTGTTTGGCTGCCTCCTGGAAACTCACCACTCCACCCAGAACTCTCTAAAGGAAAGCCATCTATTATCCATTAATTGCATCTGCAATTAAAGCAGTAATATTAAAAGTCCTGTTTTCCTATTATTGGAGCCAAGCAGGAAGAAGAAAAGATGGATGGGGAAAGATAGAAAGAGGAAAGGAGAAATCACCATTAGAAAAATGGAAAAAAGATGTTGGATGAAGAAAAATTTCAGTATGACCTAGAACTAGACCCTCTACATTCTGGGCCTTGGGTTTTTGTTTGTTTGGGTTTTGGTGCTTCTTCTTCTTCTTCTTCTTCTTCTTCTTCTTCTTCTTCTTCTTCTTCTTCTTCTTCTTCTTCTTCTTCTTCTTCTTCTTCCTCCTCCTCCTCCTCCTCCTCCTCCTCCTCCTCCTCCTCCTCCTCCTCCTCCTCCTCCTCCTCCTCTTCCTCTTCCTCTTCCTCTCCTTCTTCTTCCTCTCCTCCTCCTCCTCCTCCTCCTCCTCCTCCTCCTCCTCCTCCTCTTCCTCTTCCTCTTCCTCTCCTTCTTCTTCCTCTCCTCCTCCTCCTCCTCCTCCTCCTCCTCCTCCTCCTCCTCCTCCTCCTCCTCCTCCTCCTCCTCCTCCTCCTCCTCCTCCTCCTCATTCTTCTTCTTCTTGTTTTTCTTCTTCTTCTTTTGCCAGTCCTGGGGCTTGAACTCAGGGCCTGAGCACTATCCCTGAGTTTCTTTTTACTCAAGGCTAACACTCTACCACTTAAGCCACAGAGCCACTTCTGTTGTTTTTTTTTTTCTGTGTATGTGGTACTGAGGAATTGAACCTAGGGCTTCATGCATGCTAGACAAGCACTCTACCACCAAGCCACATTCCCAGCCAGTTTTTTCTTCTTTGAATGGAATAAAAATCCCTCTCCTGGATGTGATAAAATTGAAGATACACATGATCCTTGGCCAAATGTGGCTGATTGGCTAGGAGGTGCACTGCCCATGGAAGAGGATTGGCTAGGAGGTGCACTGCCCATGGAGGAGGATGGTACAGGGTTCCTGTGACTCAGCCACATTTGGGGGGACCCCAAAGATTTCAGGTTTTCTCTTGGGATTTCCTCTGGAGGGATAAGGCTTGTAAGTTCCTAACACTTAATGGTATGTCTTGCTGGGGTTAGTTATTTCTGTCACTGAATTCTCTTGGTGTCCCTCTCAGATAGGAGTTTGTATTTATGTCCTATCAATGAAGAGCTGACACTTGGAGAGATCTGGATAGGAAGGACTTCCATATCCACCCTTCCCCCTATACTCCCCCCGCCCCCGACATACATACACACTTCAGTTTCCATGTGAAGCAAATCCCCTGCCTGGATTTCATACCTGGGAGGCCTGAGATGGGAAGGACCCCAGGAAGCATCTTGCAGAACATCTCCTAGAACTCTGGTATGGCAGCACTGACCAGGTCTCCTCTCAAAGTCAACTTTGACCCATCCAGCTCCATAAGAGTTTGACCCATCTGGTTCTGAGAGTAGACTATGGAATCCCTGCTGGGAACAATTCCTACATGAAGAGTGACTAGCAAGTCCAGTATGATGACACATCTCTATAATTTCAGCTACTTGGGAAATAGGAAGGATCACACTTTGAAGCTAGCCTGGGTCCTCAACTCAATACACAAGTCAGGCATTGTGCTACGTGCTTGTGATCCCAACTACTCAGGAGCTGTAGGTAAGATGGTCACAGTCTAAGACAAGCTCTGGGCAAAATCCTGAATCCCTATCCACAAAAGGGTGTGTATAAAGTGGTAGAGCACCCATCTAGTAAACACAAGACCTTGAGTTCAAACCCAGTTTGAACCACTCAAAATAAGGGAATGATCAGCACCCAGCAATACCAATACCTATGCAATTACAGTATCAATAATCCTTCAACTTAGGCCCAGCCTTTAGGTTTGTAATTATTCTTCCTTTGATCCTACGAGAGGATCATTTTACTTGGGGGAGAGCCTGGCTCAAGATCATCACAAAGTCAGGGTACTGAGTCAGGCCTATTGGATGCCAAGATTAAGGCCATTCCCTCTGTGCTGCGTGTCTTCCTGATACATGAGCAGGGCAAAGGCAGGGAAATCAAACAGGAAGGCCCTTCATTCCTATTTCTGCTGAGCTAAGGCCTATAGATAAACAGGTCCCCGGATAAGACACATTCAGAATTAACTTGGGAGACAGACACAAGGAGTGCTTGTGGATCTTCTCTTCCAGGGATTGCCTAAATTACCAGTACCCCCACTACAGCAAACACTGGCCACCTACCTGCAATGCATGCAGCACCTGGTGCCAGAGGAGCAGTTCCGGAAGAGCCAGGCCATTGTGCAACGGTTTGGCACCCCTGGTGGCCTTGGTGAGACCCTGCAGAAGAAACTTCTGGAGAGGCAGGAGAAGACCGCCAACTGGGTAAGCACTTCTGGGAGGAAGCTGACAAAGAGCTCCCCCAAGATGGGCCGGAGGTAGATATGGAGACAGATGGAGGGGTTGCGTGAGGGTCAGATAGTGACATAGACGCAGCAGAGGGGATGGTACAGGGACAGCTGGGGGCAAACAGCAGAGGCTGAGGGACAGCAAGAGGGGAGAGAGGCAAGCAAAATGAGAGATAGGATTGGAGAAGAGGGGGACAGATAAGAGGCAATGAGAATAAAGATGAGGTTAGGAAAGCAGAGAGTGGACGGTAGAATTAGACCCTGGAAAGGATAGTCAAGGAATGGGAAGGGGATGTATCATTAAACATCCAGGATGAGGAAAAGTGGGGGGCAGAAAGGAAATCGTTTGGGAAGCACACAGGCTCAGTATACATCTCTGAAGAAAGAATGGATGAAGTGAATAATCCGGTGAAGTACTTCGGTCGTCCTTCAGCGAAGCCAGGATGGGACTGGCCACCTCCATTGGCCAGATGCCCAGTGTGGGGTGATGGTGCTCTGCCTTGTGCTGCCCTGCAGGTGTCTGAGTACTGGCTGAATGACATGTATCTCAATAACCGTTTGGCCCTGCCAGTCAACTCCAGCCCAGCTGTGATCTTTGCTCGGCAGCACTTCCAAGACACCAACGATCAGCTAAGGTGAGGTTGCAGAGACTGATGCCTGCAGCATGGGGGCCACCCAAGGTGGGGCATGGGCCCAGCACCAGGAAGGACAAGCTGAAGCTGTGTGTTGGCTGAGCTTTCTCAGTCAAATGTCTTGAAATGATAGCTATCTAGGCCACCTAGTCAGGAAGTGACCACATGGTCATCCTCAACATACTTGTTTTGTATGTGACAATACTAGAGCTTGAACACAGGACCTGAGAACTATCCCTTAGTTTTTTGGCTCAAGTTGGGCCCTCTACCACTTCAGAAATCCCTCTACTTCTGGCTTCTTGGTGTTAATTGGAGTTAAAAATCTCATGAACTTTCTTGTCCCTGCTGGCTTCAAACTGTCATTTTCAGATCTGAGCCTCCTGAGTAGCTAGGATTACAGGCATGAGCCACAAGTGCCCAGCAAAAAAATACATTTGAGCTAAGAGACATATAACAAAATATTGACTAGACTGAGACCCTGGGAGCTGGCCTATGTTCTGCCACCTCAACACATTGCCCAGGGGCCTAAAGAGCAACTCTCTACCTCCAGAGTCCAGCCCTAACAGACTCCACAGGCAGGGGACTGTCCCTCCTTCCCAGCCCCGCTGCCAGCCCTGCTGCCATCTGCTGCAATTTCAGAGCTCACTGAGCCGCTGGAAGGGCCTCTGGGCCCGCTGAGGATGATGGCAACAGAGGCATAGTAGAAGCGGGAGGGTCTCCCTGCTGGCATCTGTCAGAAGGTCCTGCTCTGAATATCTAAACAGGGAGACAAAGATGGCTTCTCTCCCTTTGAACCCCAGATTGCCTTCCAGTAGGGCATAGTTGGAAGAACAGCACCCATGGACCAGTTTCCCAGATACCCAGACTCACCCAAATAGTTTCTTCCCCCCTCCCCTGCATCCAGACCTCCTCCAGGCAGAAGGAACTATGTGGATGAATGCATTTCTGCAAACAGTTCTTCAAATTGCATTTGAGGGGCATTCTTCTCCTCCCCCTTGCAATTAAACCAAGCCTCATCAGCCATGGCCAGTGAAGATGGTTTGGTCCCTGGCACAGTTCTCTGGGGCCTTTTTCCCACCAGAAATTGCTTTCCTCTTCATTAGCCACTAAGGGGACCACATTATAGACTTTTCTCAGAATACCCAGTATCCAGCTCAGTACAGCCCCAGGACTGGACTGTTTCTAGGCAGAACCTGACCTTCCCCATCTTCCAGCCTTTTCTAACCCTCTGGGCCCTCTCTGACTCTTTTCCTCCTCTTCTTCCTCTTCCTTCTCCACTTCCTCCTCCTTCTCCTTCTCCTTCTCCACCTCCTCCTCTTTCCCCTATTCTTCTCCCTCTTTCCCTCCTCTTCCTCCTCCTCATTTCTCCCCCTCCTCCTCCTTTTCTTCATCATGTTTCCTCTCCTTCTCCCAGCTTCTCTACTTCCCAGTTCTGACCAAAGGAAGGGTGTGTTGTGTGTGTGTGTGTGTGTGTGTGTGTGTGTGTGTGCGCGCACGCGCGCGCACGCGTGCATGTACTGGGGCTGGGGTTTGAACTCTTAGCCTGAGCATTGTACCTGGGATTTTTAAAAGTAACCTTTATTTAACATGTGCATTAAAAACATATACAAGCAAAGAACAAAGTATCACAGCCACAAGCAGTACAGTTGGACCTGACTGTCTAGATCCTCCATATATACACAACAGTCCCTTTTAAGAAACTGAGATCCTTTGACATATGTCATGCTTTTCCAAATGTTATGTGTCCCTGAGTTTTTGTGCTCTATGCTAGTGCTCTACCACTTTGAACCACAGCTCAAAAGCTCCAGATTTTTGATAGTTAATTGGAGAGAAGAGTTTGAACTGCGATCCTCAGATCTCAGCCTCCTAAATAGCTAGGATTACTGTCTTGAGCCAACAGCAGCCTGCTCAGAGGTCCATTTTTGATCCAAAGCTTTGGATGGACTGCCAGTATTGGGAGAGGGGCAGCAGGAGCCACATCCTATTCATAAGAGGTTTGGAACAGATGGAGGGGCAAGGAGAGCTGAGGAGACAGGTAGGGCAGGTGAGAATGCCAGAAGAATAAAAAGGAAGCACTGGTGTCTCATACCCGTAATCCTAGCTACTCAGGAGGCTGACATCTGAGGATCCCGGTTCAAAGCCAGTCTAGGCAAGAAAGTCTGTGAGACTTTTACCTCCAATTAACCATCAAAAAGTCAGAAGTAGAGCTATGTCTCAAATGATAGAACATCAGCCTTGAGCAAAAAGTGCTCAGAGGCAGTACCCTACCCCAAATTCAAGGCAAGGACCAGCACAATCAAAAATGTGGGATGGAAGGGAAGCAGGGGGGTAGGACTGGAAGAACCCCTGAATTCTTGCATCTCTCCTCTGCAGGTTTGCAGCCAGCCTCATCTCTGGTGTGCTCAGCTACAAGGCTCTGCTGGATAGGTAAGATTTCTCCTACCTGAGCAGGAAGAGCTTTAGCTCTGGACAATCTAGGTTCATGCATCTGTCTCCATGTCTAGCTAAACAAGGAACTTGGAAAGCAGAGACTTTGTCTTTTTCTAGCTCTGTGTTCGATCACAAAGCCCACTATCTACTCTCCAGCCACAGGATGGCCTTTAGGTCAGCTAGCCTGATCATGAAGTGTCCCTTTCCTAGAGTAAGCACCAACCTTCCCTGATGTTGCTTAACTGCTTTCCTCCTTTCTACCTCCTGTGTTTTCTGGTGGTGTGAATTAGATTGTCTGGAACCTAGAGAATTCATGGAAGGTGTAAGACTATAAAGAGCTCCACTGTGCCTCACTTGGAGGAGGGTGTCTTATTTTCCCACTCCCATCAAACTCAATGGACACAGGCTGCCTTCATGGGAGAGAATTGCTTAGACAGAGTGGGTAATCTCTAGTTCTAAGGAGGCCCATCTCCTGGCCAGGGCTCTTAGAATCAACAGAAAGAACAAAAGGGTCTGAAGAAACCTTCTCCTTCCTATTGTTCCTCCCTCCTTCTCCTATCTCAGCTACAGCCCTCTTCTTGGTCCTTTCTGGAATCCACTCTCCTGTTCTTTCTTTAGTTCACTCTCCTCATATAACCAGAGTCATTGAAAAGTCAAAATAGGGCTGAGGCTGTAGCTCATGGATAGAATGTGTGCTTAGCGTGGTCCAGGCCCTGGGTTCAATTCTCATTATGTTCCTGCATGTTAAAGCCTTCCAAGGGGCTTTTATTACATGAAGAAGAAGCCACTAACTCCTCACCACTGCCACTGAGTGCACAGGACTGGGCCAGCCCACCTCTTCAGCCTGTTCTTCACACTGCCTTCTGCCTTTCACCCATCCACTGGGGCTTCTCAAACTATCATAGGAATGGACCTTTTTGTGTGTGTATGTGCCGGTCTTGGGGCTTAAACTCAGGGCCTGGGCACTGTCTCTGAGATTTTTTTGCTCAAGTCTAGTGCTCTACTACTTGAACCACATATTCACTTCTGGCCTTTTGTTGGTTAATTGGAGAGAAAAGTCTCACAGGCTTTCCTGCCCATGCTGGCTTGGAACAGAGATCCTCAGATCTCAGCCTCCTGTATAGTTCAGATTACAGGCATGAGCCACCAGGGACTGGATGGGGAAGAAGTTTTTTTCCATGAAATTTTATAAAATTTTTGCAAAGCACAAGAAAAAATGAACTTCTAGAAGAATGTTATCAAAGTACAAAATGCAAGATCATAGATTTTGTTATAGGTATCAACAGACATAAAATTATCCTCTCATTGTTACAAATGCTACTAGATTCTGGAACTCACTTTGTCATGGCTCAATTTTGAAAGTTTAGTGTGATTACCTAACCTTGAGTGGCAGTGTCATGGGATAGTTAATCCTTTGAATTTCAATGTCAGCCTCTTAGCCTTAGGACTCAGCTCAATCAGCCAGACCTCAATGAAATTGAACACACACACACACACACACACACACACACACACACACACACACACACACATTACTACCTCTTCCCACCCCTACTTGTTACTTCATCTCTCTACTTGAAATTCTCCTCACTAGTTTGCTTCTTGTTCTCTACTCCCCACCAGCACATCTTAAAACTTGCACCTCATCATAGTAAGAAACCATATCTTATTTGCCAATATGTCCCCAGACCCCATACCTGGCACTAAGGAGGTGCTCAGCAAAAACCTGTTGGCTGAAGAGAGAAAGGATGAGAGGATGAATGGATGGATAGATGGATGGAGGATACATAGATAGATGCATGATGAATGGATGGTGATTGAATAGGTGAATGATAAATGATTGGTGGATTAATGGATAGAAGGAAGTAAGAATGACACAAATCATGCAAAGACAGGAGAAGGGAGGCTTTGAAAAGAGCTGATAAAGAGTAGGGTCTTTGGATATCAGTGGCTCCCACTATAATCCTAGCTACTTAGGAGGCTGAGATCTAAGGAATGCAGTTCAGATCAAGCCCCAGTCAATATATCCATGAAACTCTTACCTCTAGTTAACTGGCAAAAAGCTGGACGTGGAGGCATGACAGAGCACCAGATATGAGCAAAAAATCCTGAGGGAGAGTAGGGTGTTGGTGGCTCACACCTGTAATCCTGGGTACTCAGAAGGCTGAGATCTGAGGATCACGGTTCAGCCTGGGCAAGAAAGTCCGTGAGACTCTTATCTCCAGTAAACCACTCAGAAAACTAGAAGTGGCCCTGTGGCTCAAGTGGTAGAGCACTTGCCTTGAGCTGAAGAGCTGAGGGACAGGGCACAGGCCCAGAGTTCAAGCACCAGGACTGGTGCATTTGCAGAAATATGCATACACATGCACATGCACACGCACATATGCCCACCACAAAGATTGAGAACTATGCAGGGGTTATGTAGAAGGGAAAGTATGACAAAGAAAGATAACATAAGCAAAGGCACAGGGGCTAAATGACAAGATGTGGGGTGAGGATGGAGTAGTGGAGGTTTGAGAAAACCCTGAGGCTTTCCCTGAGCCATAGAAATGGAGCATTGCACTACTTCAAGTGTCATGGTAATGTAGTTCTGGGTGTGGGTGTCTCATTTTGCTTAATCAACTTGTAATAGGGGATTTGAAATTCAGTTCCACTGTAGAACTCTGGTTCATGCATATGGCCTTGGATTTGATCTACAGCACATAAACAAGCAAACAGTTACTTCAAACCAATTCCAGTTCCCTCCTTTCCCCTTCATCCCTCTCATGGCTGCCCGCCTGTCATCTGCTTTCCTCCCCTTCTAGCAACTCAATCCCCTCGGACTGCGCCAAGGGCCAGCTGTCAGGACAGCCGCTCTGTATGAAGCAGTACTATGGCCTATTCTCTTCTTACCGGCTCCCTGGCCACACCCAGGACACACTGGTGGCCCAGAAGAGCAGCATCATGCCGGAGCCTGAGCATGTCATTGTGGCCTGCTGCAACCAGGTAAGTAGCCTTTTGTCACCTCTGTGACCCTTTGGACCCAGAGCCTGTGAGGTGTGCAGTAGATGTGTTCCCCATACCTGCTCCCTCAGACCATTTGTCTGAGTCACATGAACCAAGGTATAGTAGCCCCAAAGTGGCATCTTCTCTACTGCTGCCTTAAGAAGAAGGAGAACCTCTGTTAGGTAAATGCCCTTCCTGAGCCCTCAGTGCAGGCCCGAGGCACCAGGACAAGGCCTTCCTGAGGCCACACACACTGCTCACAAGAACTGAGAACCAGACTTCTCCTGTGCTGTGCACTGGTGGCTCACACCTATAATCCTAGCTACTAAGGAGGCTGAGATCTGAGGATCACAGTTTGAAGCCAAACTGGGCAGAAAAACCTATTCAGACCCCTATCTCCAATTAACCACCAAAAAGCCAGAAGTGAAGTTGTGGCTCAAGTGGTAGAGTGCCAGCCTTGAGCAAAAAAAAGCTCAGGGACAGTGCCCACACCCTGAGTTCACGTTCTCAAACCAACATCAAAAACAACAACCCCCAGACTTCTCCTGTACCAGACTATGGGCCTGGGATTACACTTATTTAATCTTCACCAATAGCCCTGAAGAGAGGCTTTGATACCTCACCTGATGACAGATGAGGGAGTGAGGCTCAGGCAAATTAAGTGGTTTTCCCAAGAATGAGCAGTGTCCCCAGGCCATGCTCTATGCTCGGTAACTCAGGTCTTTATAGGGCTAGTGAGGATCCAAGATGGGGGAACAGGCTGAACATGAGGGCTCCTGAGCCCTCCTGAGAGCTCACCCACTATATATTCTACACATTGAGACTTCACAAAAGTGCCTCATCAGACAAATACTTGTTTTGTTTTGCTTGCTAAAACCCGAGTTTCACTATTATCCCAAAGATACCTCTCCTCCCCCATACTTGTCCCATAATGTTCTCTTGTTGGGCTCATCTCATCATTTTTTCAAAGGAATATAAAATGATTTATGGACCACTGTTCACCATTATTTACAATAAAGTAAACAATATACAGTTGGGTAACATCCTGATTACTACAAAGTTGTTTCTCTGGCTTTTGTGGAACCAGTAACCCAATACTGAAAGAAATCAAGCTTACATGTAAGGAATGAGTTGGGGTAAAGAAAAAGCATACACGTCAATAATTATAAAATTTTGATCATGTAGGCCAACAGGTCCTAAAGTGTCGAAATCTCTAACAAGTTGATTTTACATTTCCATGAGCTGAGTGTTAGCCCATGACCCGTGAACCTTCAGTATTCAGATTCCAATATTCTGTTAAGGAACCCTCACTACAGAAACTTTCAATGAAAGGAAATCAAAATTTGTCTTAGTTTTCTCATCTGGATGAGGGAAGTTGTTGGTAGTGATATTTTTTTTTCAAGAAGTTTTGCAAACCTGTTGCATTTGTCTATCTATGGCAGAGGCAGGAGGACCTAAAGTTTGAGGCTAGCCTGGCTACCTAGTAAGTTCAAGGCCAGCCTGAGCTGCCTAGTGACCCTGTCTCCAAAAAATGACAACAAAAACTAAAACAAGGGTCAGGGATATAACTCAGTGATACATCATTTGCCTACCTATGCAAGCTCTGGGTCTGTTGCCCAACACTTCTAAACAAGCAAAATCTCCGAAACAAAAAACTACCTATATATTTTGTTTACATACACACAAACACACACACACAAATTCAGCATGGTCCTTCAACATAGCAGTTAAAGACAAGCTGTTTAGATTAATGACCCAAAAATTGTCTAATATTTAAAAAAATCACAACCTGTTCCTCAATGCACAGGAAATATACATGAAATTAAATATTCTTTTCTCATCTCATCTTTTTAGAAAATTGGAAATTCAGGGGAAAATCTGTCATCTGTCATCTGGTCAGCCAGCCACACAATGAAAACCTTTTCTCCATCTTCCTTCAACAGTCAAACCCAACATTTCTCACCATTACCTGCTTGCATAGCATGCACAGTAGCCCCATCTTCCAGAAACAGTCTTGGGACTTCTGCCTGAGACCGGGCCACAGGGACACTGTGCAGGATGGTCAGATACTCACATTAATCAACTGAAAAGGATACTTCAGCCTGTGTCAAGAAAGACACCCTTAGCTGGGTGACCATGGCTCAGGCCTGTCATCCTAGCTACTCAGGAGGCTGAGATCTGAGGAGTGTAGTTTGAAGCCAGCCTGGGCAAGAAAGTCTGAGAGACTTATCTCCAATGAACCAGCAAAAAGCTGGAAGTAGCATTATGGCTTATATGTTAGAGAGCCAGCCTTGAGCAAAAAAGCTAAGGTCCTGAGTTCAAACCATAATAAAATGAGCACACACACACACACACACACACACACACACACACACACACACACACACACACGCACACCACCCTTTACAAAGCACAAAGTTCTAGCTCTCAAAGCCTCAGAATGACAACACCACAGGGCTTACATAGGAAGCACATGTGCGTATGTGCACATGAACACAGTGTGTTTTGTGTTTTGGTTTTAATCTTTTATACACCTTAACTGCTGGTTGGTTTTTCCACCCATTCCCTAGCGTGTTTGAGGGCTATCCCATAATTCTTTTTTTTTTAATGTCAGTATTGGGGCTTGAATTCAGAGTCTGGGTGCTATACCTTAACTTTTAGCCACAGCTCTACTTCTGGCGTTTTGCCGATTAATTGGAGATAAGAGCCTCACAGACTTTTCAGCCCAGGCTGGGTTTGGGCTATGATCCTCAGATCTCAGCCTCCTGAGTAGCTAGGATGATAGGTGTGAGCCACCAGGTCCCATATAGTTTTACAGAGCTAGTTCATTCTAGTTCATTCTGCGCTGGATAAACATACTTTATTTTATTTAGCTGTGTTCTTTTGAAAGTCTTCCCATGAGCATAGGTGTGTTTCTCTAAGCCTTAGGCTAAACTATGCATGTATAACTGAAACTGATGATTCATAGGTACATTTGATAGAAACCATTTTCCAACAATGGTTGCACCAATTTATACTCACGGTTTCTGCAAACATGAATCGTTTTGTATGAACTAGGAACTAAAAGAGCAAGCTTTCTTTTGGCTTAATTATCTGGCTTTCTTTGACTGGGGAGGGGCAACTTGGGTCCAGCATAGTTAACAGCCTCGGGTTGCTCCCCAAACTGGGGTGAATCAGAATCTACCAAATTCCCTGGGAACCATGGACTTGAGCTCATCTGTGAAGGCCTGGCTCCTTGGGATGGCTGCCACGAGTGACCTATTTGACCTGTTTCCCCCACAGTTCTTTGTCTTGGATGTTGTCATTAATTTCCGCCGTCTCAGTGAGGGGGATCTGTTCACTCAGTTGAGAAAGATAGTCAAAATGGCTTCCAACGAGGATGAACGCTTGCCTCCAATCGGCCTGCTGACATCAGACGGGAGGAGCGAGTGGGCCGAGGCCAGGACAGTCCTCGTGAAAGGTTAGCTGCAGTGTCCATGCTCATCTCATCCTCATGCCATTGGCTTCCCCTCCTTCAGGCGTGGGCACCACAGCCTCATCCTCATCAGCTACAGCATGGGGAGCTCAGAGCACCCTTGGACTCAGGGCAGATCAGAGGGCTCTTGAAAACTGAAGGCCCCTGTTGTACCTCATGCTCTGCTGGATGATTTTCTAGCTTTTTGGGTGAGACTGAAGAGCAGTGGAATTGTGGGACCTCTGGGAATGGGGCTGGCAGGAAGTAAATGACAGGAAGGTTGGCCGTAGTCAGCAGCTGTGTTGCACTGGTGGGCTGGCTGGTGCTCATCTGAGTTGCTTGGGGAGCAGTAGGTTGGAGGGTGGTGGAGGGGGCAGGATGGAGTCCACCACTGGGAGGATAGTTGGTCATCTCTTTCCGCTTGTTTTCTTGGTTCAGGCTTTCATGTTCAGGCTGACCCTCATCCCTCTGGCTGGCCACTGTTCTTATGAAAAATTGTTTGAATTCCCCAAAGAAGCCAATAATAGCTTGTATGTGTATGTATGTGCAAGTCCTGGGGCTTGAACTAAGGACTTGAGTGCTATCTCTAAACTTTTTGGCTCAAGGTTAATCCCTTACCACTTGTGTCACAGCTTTACTTTTGGCTTTTTTTTTTTTTTTTTTTGGATGGCTTCAAACCATAATGCTCAGATCTCAGCCTCCTGATAAGTTAGGATTACAAGTGTGAGCCACAGGTGCCCAACAACAATAACATTTTTAGTCATCCCCTGGAAACTACATTTCAACTGGAATTGGCTGGTATCCTCACTTCTCATCTTGGAATGAGAAGTGGGATTTCTAGGAGTTGTCATCAGCTCTGCGGATTTTATGGGGCCAGCCAATTTATCCAGGCTCCCTGCACGTATGTAATTGAGAACTTTGGACCATGCCTGGGATGTTAGACAGAAAGGATGAGATTCTGCTCCTGAGCAGTGATAAGGCTCTAGGCATGGTAGAAGAAGCCCAATACCTGGGAATCATGTTTACCTATACAAGCAAATGGGACAACATAATAATCAGTGCCCTGGGTCACCAGAGAGAGAAAATAACCCTTTCAATTAAGGTTGCCAGTAGCTCTTAGCTTAGATGACAGGTGCCTGTCATCTTAGCTACTTAGGAGGCTGATATCTGAGGATCCCAGTTTAAAGCCAGCACGAGCTGGAAAGTCCTTGCGACTCTTATCTCCAATTAACCACCAAAAATATGCTATCCTTGAGCAAAAAAAAAAAAACCTCAGGGATAACACCAAGAACCTGAGTTCAAGCCCCAGGACTGGCACAAAAAATAATAATTTGAAAGCCATGAGCCAACAGTCAGAGGAAGTGAAGGGATGTAGGCAGTTCCTCCTGTCAGTCAGACAGTACAGGCAAAGTCTCCTACTCAGCAGTGACCTGTGGGTCCTGGGGGCCACAAGAAAAGCAGCTTGTTGGCAAAGATGACTAAGTTCAGTAGGTGTATGGAGCCTAGCTCTTTGATAACAGACACACTCATTTTCTAACCCCTCTCTCTAGTAGGTTCTTTACTCATTCAGCAGAGCTCAGTTCAAGTAAACCTAAGCTCCTCTCTGGGAAATCCTTTACCCACATTTCACTCTGTTGCCCTGGCCCTTTTCCTTGTCTGTGAGATGTATACCCATTGGGTTAGTGCTGCTTCTCTGCCCCACCCATAATCTATAAGATCTAAAGAGGACAGAGCCCTGTTTGGTCCAACTTTGCTTTGGCTGCCGGGCGCTGGTGGCTCACGCCTGTAATCCTAGCTACTCAGTAGGCTGAGATCTGAGGATCATGGTTCAAAGCCAGCCCAGGCAGGAGAGACCGTGAGACTCCTATCTCCATTAAACCACTAGAAAACCAGAAGTGGCGCTGTAGCTCAAGTGGTAGAGTGCTCGCCTTGAGCTGAAGAGCTCAGGGACAGTGCCCAGGCCCAGAGTTCAAGCCCCATGGCCGACAAAAAAAAACAACTTTGTCTTGGCTGTACCTACAATGGCCGCAGCCCAGTTACATTTACTCATATGAGAGATTGAAGTCAGGCTCTATAATGCTTATAATCCTAGCTATCAGGAGGCTGAGACCTGAGGATCACAGTTCAAAGCCAGCCTGGGCAGGAAAGTCTATGAAACTCTTGTCTCCAATTAATTGCTAATAAAGCAGTGGCTCCAGTTCTTTTTTTGGGGGGGGAGGGGGGTCCAGTCATGTGGCCTGAACTCTTGGACTGGGCGCTGTCCCTCAGCTCTTCAGCTCAAGGCTAGTGCTCTACCACTTGAGCCACAGCGCCACTTCCAGCTTTTTTTCCTTTTGCTTATGTGGTGCTGAGGAATCAAACCCAGGGCCTCATGCATGCAAGGCAAGCGCTCTACCACTGAGCCACCTTCCCAGCCCCGATGGCTCAAGTTCTAAGGCACTAGTCTTGACAAAAAGAAAGAAAGAAAGAAAGAAAGAAAGAAAGAAAGAAAGAAAGAAAGAAAGAAAGAAAGAAAGAAAGAAAGAGAGAAAGAGAGAAAGAGAGAAAGAGAGAAAGAGAGAAAGAGAGAGAGAGAAAGACAGAAAGAGGGAGGGAGGGAGGGAGGGAGAGAGGGAGGGAGGGAGGGAGGGAAAGAATAAAAGGAAGGAAGGAAGGAAGGAAGGAAGGAAGGAGAAAAGAAGAAAGAAAGAAAAGAAAAGAGCCAAGGGATAGCACCTAGACCCTCGAGTTCAAGCTGACACAAAAAATAAAAATAAAAGAATAAAATAGCAGGTCCCTGACTTTTCCCCCACGTGCCAATTATTATTCTTTCATCCAATTATTGGGACCTGCTGAATGCTTGATCCTAAATAGAGGGGCTACAGGGAGGTACAAGGCAAATCTGTTCTCAAGGACGGACAACCACTTTGGCACATTAATAATTTATTATTTGAAAGTGAGTTAATTCCCCCAGGAGACTGTGGTGAAATCACATCCCACTCTTCTACCCTCAAGGGATGAAGACAGGCATCAAAATAATCACCTCAGCTTCCAGCCCAGTTTCCACTTTATTAGCAGACCAGGCCTGAGTCGACTGTCGGGAATTGCCTTGAGGTCTGAGTGCTTGGGCTGTGTTAATCAGAATTAATTTGTTAATGGCACTTGGTCTGGCTTTCTGAATGAAAGTACGCTGTCCTAGGGAAATTCAGCAGAAAGAAGGGAACACACATTCCTCCCCCTGGACAAACCAATTAATCCAATTAGCACCACTGATTGTCGTGAGCACAGAAGGAATCCAGTCCCTCGGGAGGAGGGCTGCTCCCAGGAGCAGCTGCTGCCCACTGCCTGCTGACAGGAAATAGGAAGACAGGTTCAGAAATGAGTTCAGTTCTGAATGAAGGACTAGGGCAATGTGGGTGGGGCTGCAAGTCAAGAAGGAAAGATGAGGCGAGAGCTGGTGGCTCAGGCCTGTCATCCTAGCTACTCAAGAGGCTGAGATCTGAGGACTGTGGTTCAAAACTAGCCCTGGCAGAAAAGTCCATGAGACTTTTATCTCCAATTAACTACCAAAAAAACCTGTAAATAGAGCTGTGGCTCAAGTGGTAGAGCATTAGCTTTGAGCAAAACAGAAGCTCAGGGACAGTGCTCAGGTCTTGAGACCTAGCTCCAAGATTGACGTGAGCGTGCACGCACACGCGCGTGCACGTACACACACACACACACGCACATTTGGGAAGATATATGTAGGCCTCAAAGCAGAGGCATCAGGGAGGAAAAGGGAAGTGAGAGGGATCTCCCTGGGCCTTTTTTTCTTTGGGGCACTCACTATGGTACACCATTTACTGAAAAGAAAACAAGGTGAAGAGGGGTGGGAGTGAAAGACCTGTCAGAGCATGTTTGATTTGAGGTGCTTTGAGTCATCTAAGTGGAGATGTCAGGTTAGATCTATGTGTCTGGAGCTCCAGGGAGAGGTCACTGGAGAGATATAAATTTGAGAGCTACAGCACCTAAATGATATTTAGTCCTGGGCCTGGATGACATCATCTAGAAGTAGTAGAACAGGGTCCTAGAGGTCAGACAGAGAGAGATGCAAAGGAGAGTGAGAAACAGCAGCCCGTGGAGCACAGAAAGCAGGGGGCTGAGTCATTGATTTGAGGGGAGGAAGCACAGGAGCAGCACTGGGTCTAGGTGTAGCAGCACATGCCTGTCATCCCCAGTGACACAGTGAAGCACAAACAGGAGGATCGTAACCTAGGCTGACCTAGGTATAAGACTGAATGCTACCTTAACAATAACAACAAAAGGAAAGTGAAACAGGCTCTGTTTGGGGAAGAGGAGGGAGGGGAGCAAAGACGGTAAATGAGGATAAACATGATCCAGGTTGTTTATTTGCATATATTAGAATACTACAATGAAATCTGTTGAAATTGCTTTAAGAAAGGAGATAAGGAGAGAAATGGAGAGGTGAGCTTGATCTGGATACATTGTTTACATGTGTGGAATGTGCGGTCATAACAAACCTCCCCCTGGTACAAATAATGTATGCTAATAAAAATCATAAAAATGTTTTTTCATATAATCCAAAACAGAAAGAGCTAAGGGTGTGGCTCAGGTGGAGATGTGGTCACAGTGCACTTCGGAGACACATGGAGTTAGGGTCATCACTGCCAGACATGCTCTTAATGTCTGGATAATTGTTCTTTCCTGTCCTGGGTTTCTTTCTGGACAACAGCCGTGTTAATTAACACCACTGAGCTATTTCAGGGCATCATAGTCCCAACTCTCTCTGCTGGAGGCCTGAGCTTCTGTCTCCCTTCTTGGGCAGGGGCAGGGCTAGGTAGGCACTGTCCAGCAGGAGGTCTAAACAGAACAGCTCCTCTCACCCTGGTATAGAGGGCTGGACCTGGAGACTTTTTAGACAAAATGTGACTCTTAGTTTCCCCTATCATTAACTGAGAACTGGAGGGCCAGGACTTTGTCTGCTTCAGACCTTCATCTCATCTATTCTCTCTCTTTGCAAGTAGCTATTCTAGTCTTCTACCAGTCTTCAGCCAGGTCTGCTCTAGGCTGTCCAGCTTGAACTCCTATCCTGACAATGTTGGGTAGGGCTTGGGGTACAGAGGGATCTAGAGATTTCCAGGTATCCTAGCACCTGGAGAGCTATAGGTGGCCATTTGCAAACACCCATTCATATCCTCCCTGATAGAAACAGCTTGGCATGTTGGGGTGTCACATGAGAATAAGGACACCAATTTAAAAAGGAATGTAGCAAGGCAAAGTTTACTTCTGCAGGAGGGTGCACCATCAGCCCAAAATCTGGCAAGCAAGCAAGCACAGAGAGCAGGGAGGCTGCTCTCTTTTTATCTCTAGTACAGCCGGCCCTACCCCTCTGCTCACCTGGGCTGAGTTCAGGTTCTCAATCACCTCGCAACTGGCTAGGCTGAAGAGGGTAGGATATCTTAATCATTCCCATCCTCTGCAACTTTATTTGCTGATAATGTCTTAGCAGAATAATCAGCAAGAGCCAAAACAGGAACTTTTAAGCAACCCTCTTTGATCGAAAAGATGGCTTTTCTCACATTCCCCTCCCTGACCGAGAGCTCCCTTGGACCCATGCTGGTGTGTGTTTTCCTCACTGTAGATAGCTCTAGCAGGTACCAAGTACTCTCCTGGGGGCACATGGTGCCAGGACAGACAACTAAACCCGAAGGAGCACTCCAGACTGAGTCCTGAGGGAAGATGGAGGCTCCTTTCCTGGCTTGCTCTAGCATAAGAGGAAGTGGGACCTGCGGCTCAGACCAGGTGAGCTGAGGTCAGTGTGACTCAGCTCTGACTGCAAATAAGGTGGGCTGGGCCAATAAGCATCATCCCAAGCGCCCATTAAACACTAAACATTTCTGAGCCCTGGTGATGTCCTAGAGGGACAGAAGTGGACAGACAAAGCTATTTTTAAACACCCTTCTAACTTCATGTGCAGCTCACGGGGGACTCAGTCACACTGAGGGCAAAAGCACAGTGTTGTTCTCAATCCCATGGATTGAGTTGTTCCCCATCCTGAGAGGTAGTGGCTGGGGACCCATGGAGCACCAGCCTGAAATCTGCAGGGTCCAGTGGGTGAAATGTAGTGCTGAAGACCATCTTGAGCAGTCTGAAGGGGCTGCACACATCCTTTCTGGACCTCCCTCTCCGCCAAGCTGTGAAGCTGTGGCCTCCTGAACCCAGGAGAAGCTAACCCCGTTATCTTGGTCTAGAAATTTAATTAGACATTCAGCCCTGAGTCTGGAAGACTACAGTACTTGTCAATTTGTAGGAAAAGGATGGCCAGCTTGGAGAGTCTTCCCCCCTCCCAGCCCATGGCTTTCCTGGACACTGCATGGCAATCCTTGGACAGACCTCACAGGCAGATGCTCTCTGTTTGCATAGTCCTGTACAATATGTGTCTCCAGCAGCCAATTAGAGCTGAGCTGCTGCTTCCGAGGAGGGAACTGACAGAAGGAGGCTGCAGCTGCAGAAGGCCGTGGTCATGCTTTCACAAGAGCCACTCAGGACTGAGTGGGGAGGGGGAAGCATCTTGCTGTTTAAATATTGTCATCCAGAGCTAGGCAAGTCTGCTGATTTGAAAACCAATTACACATTAGCAGTAACAGCCTCTCTGATTGAATTGGCCCAGCAATACCTCCTATGTTCTCGATCTTGAGGCAGAATGTGATTTTCTTTCTCTGGGGAGGGCCTGGGGCCACATCTTCCCGAATAGTAAAGGCATGATGGTCTTTATGAATGAGGGCATCCAGACAGGGCCAGGGCAAGGGGCTTGGGTGAGGCCTGCCTCTGCTCTCCTGCAGCCCAGCCTACCTGGTCTGTGGAATGGAAATGGTGAGCTGTCCTGTGGGTCGAATCAGGGCATGGCTGCTAAGCAGATGGATGCCTGGCATTCCGAGGGTCTTCACTAAATGACAGGTCTTATTAGATTTAGAAAAATGCTCTATGGACACAGCCCCAGTGCCACAACCTCTCTGGAAAAAAATCCAATGAATTTGGACATTGGCATCTGCTGGATAAACACTGCTCATGTGGGCGGAGACAGTGACCCCCAGGCCACAAGCTGCATGGCCTTTATTTCCTTATGCAACCCTAATCTTCATTAACCTTATTAATTCCAGGAGCAACTTTTGCTTCTCCCATCTTTCACTTGTCACATGCTATGCATGCATACACCACACACCTTTCTTCACATTTTCCCGAGTCACTCAGTCTCTAGCCCTCATTTCACATTAGGTAGCACAAAGGTATTTGGAGTACAAGGCACCTGGGGAATGCATTTGTGTGTGTGTGTGTGTGTGTGTGTGTGTGTGTGTGTGTGTGTGTGTGTGTGTGTGTGTGTGTGTGTGTGTGTGTGTGTGTGTGTGTGTGCTGGTCCTAGGACTCAAACTCAGGGCCTAGACACTGTTCTTAAGCTTCTTTGCTCAAGGCAAACACTCTTACCACTTGAGCCACAGGTCCACTTCTAGCTTTTTGGTGGGTAATTAGAGATAAAGGTCTTATAGACTTTCCTGCCCAAGCAGGCTTCAAACCACGATCCTCAGATCTCAGCCTACTGAGTAGCTAGGATGACAGGTATGAGCCACTGGTGCCCAGCAAAGGAAATGCATTGTTTTTGTTTGTCCACTCTTCTTAGCCTGCATCCTCCTTCCTAGTTGTGGAAGCATGAAAGTTCTTTGTGGAAAGGTGGGTTGGAACTAGGAGAAAGAGAACTTTTTGGTTCTTGAGTTCTTTTTTTCTCAATGTCGGCTAACATAGACACATGTACAGTTGTGTGAAGTGCTAGAAAGCACGTCACTGCTTTCTGTCCATGGCAACACATCACAAACTGTAATAAGTATCACATCCAAGATATTGGCAAGAGACAGCATTTTTACCAAAGGGCTCCCCATCTTTAAATTGCATGCATATTTCTCCCACCTTAACCACTTCTTAGCTCCAGGCAACCTCATATCTGCTCACCATTTCTGTAATTTTGCTGTTTTAAGAGTATCACAAGCCAGCCAAGTGTTGGTGGCTCACACCTGTAATCCTAGACTCAGGAAGCTGAAATCTAAGAATTGCAGTTCAAAGTCATTGAGGGCAGAAAAGAGTCTCACATACTCTTATCTTCAATTAACCAGCAAAAAGCTGGAAGTAGATGTGTGGCTCAATTGGTAGAGCACCAACCTTGAGCAAATAAGCCAAGGGAGAGTGAGAAATCCTGAATTTAAATCCCAGCAAGTGTACAAAAGAAAGAAGGAAAGAAAGAAAGAAAGAAAGAAAGAAAGAAAGAAAGAAAGAAAGAAAGAAAGAAAGAAAGAAAGGAAGGAAGGAAGGAAGGAAGGAAGGAAGGAAGAAAGAAAGGAAGAAAGAAAAGAAAGAAGGAAAGAAAGAAAGAAAGAAAGAAAGAAAGAAAGAAAGAAAGAAAGAAAGAAAGAAAGAAAGAAAGAAAGAAGGGAGGAAGGGAGGAAGGGAGGAAGGGAGGAAGGGAGGAAGGGAGGGGCTAAGAATGTGGCTTAGTGGTAGAGTGCTTGCCTAGCATGCATGAAGCCCTGGGTTCAATTCCTTAGTACCATATAAATAGAAAAGCTGGAAGTGGCATTATGGCTCAAGTGGTAAAGTGAGCAAAAGAAGCTCAGGACAGTGCCTAGACCCTGAGTTCAAGCCCCATGACTGGCAAAAAAAAAAAAAAAAAAAAGGAAAAATATCCCACGCCTAGCATGGTTGTTCACACCTCTACACCTCTAATCTTAGCACTCAGAGGTGGAGGCAGCAGGAGTGAGAATTCAAGGTCAGCCTGAGCTACACAGGGAGACTTTGTCTTAACAAAAGAGAATATTAAGTTGAACGCTGGTGTCTGGTCTTATAATCCTAGCTATTCAGGAGGCTGAGATCTGAGGATCACAGGAAAATCTGTTTGACTCATCGCTAATTAACCACCAAAAAGCCAGAAGTGTAGCTGTGATTTAAGTGATAGAGTGCCAACAGCGCCCAGGACCTACACACACACACACACACACACACACACACACACACACACACACACACACACACATACACACACACACACACACACACACACACACAGAGTAATATTATATAAATGAAATCATACAGTGTGTGGGATGCTAGGATTGACTTTTTTTTAACTCAGTGCAATTCTCTAAAGATTCATTCAAGTTGTTGCATTTGTCGATATTTCATTCCTTTTTATTGCTGAACAGAATTCTATGGTGTGAAGTACAAGTTCCTTTAACCATTTACCTATCAAAGAAGAGCTGAGTTGTATGTGCTTTAGGGTAATTACATATAAAGCCACTCTGGATAGTTATGTACAGGTTTTATGGAAAGGTAAATTTTCATTTCTGGAATAATATCCAGAAATGAATCTAGTACTGGGGCTTGAACTCAGGGCCTGTGTGCTGTCTCTTAGCTTTTTCATTCAAGTTGCTCTACCACTTGAGCCACACCTCCACTGCAAGGTTTTTGCTGGTTAGTTGGAGGCAAGAGTCTGACCGACATTTCTGCTGGCCTGGCTTCAAATCACAACCCTGAGATCTCAGCCTCCTGAACAGCTAGGATTGGAGGCCTGAGATACTACTTCCCAGTTCATTTGTGTTTTGTATAATCAGCATAAAAGTTCCATATACCTTTTATTAGATTTGCACTAAGTATTTAATTCCTTTTGATAGTTATAGTTGGTATAACAGTTTTAATTTTGGTGTCTATGTATTTCTCATTGTCTCTTGTATGATGGGCTTTTATCTTGTAAGTTCCTAAGTTTACTTATTAGTTTAGTTTGCTTGTTTTCATAGATATCCTAACCATTACTTAGGATGAACAGATTGTATGAAAGTAGGAGCCATTTTTTTTCCTTTCTGATCTGCAAGCTTTTTTTCTTAGATTACTGTGCTATCCAAAACTTCTAGTACCATGATGAGCAGAGGTGATGAAGGAGAAGGTTTGTATTTTTTTGTCTTGTTCCTGATCTTAAAGGAAGCATTCAGTCTGTTAGCTACAAAATTTTTGTAGATATTCTTCAGTAAGTCGAGGAAGTTCCCTTGTATTTTTAATTTCCTAAGAAATTTGATCATGATGAATACTGAATTTTGCCAAGTGCATTTTCCTATATCAATATAATTGTGACTTTTCTTCTTTAATCTGTTAATATTATTGATTATATTGAGTTCTGAATATTGAACTAGTGTATTCCCTTTTTGACTAATGGATATTGTCTAGTATACTCCTTTTTTGGCTAATAGATACCTTTCAAACATATTGTGTGGTTCCCAAATATTTGGTAATTTTTCCTACTGTTTTATTTTATTGATTTCTGTTTTGTTTCCACTGTAGTCAAAAAACACATTTTGAATTATTTCAATTACTTACTATTTGTTGTAGGTTGTTTTGTGATACTGAATATAGTCTACCTTACCATATGTTCAGTGAGTGGTTGAAAAGAATATCGATTCTGCTGGGCGCCAGTGGCTCATGCCTGTAATCCTAGCTACTCAGGAGGCTGAGATCTGAGGATCGCGGTTCAAAGCCAGGCCGGGCAGGAAAGTCGGTGAGACTCTTATCTCCAATAAACCACTAGAAAACCGGAAGTGGCACTGTATGGCTCACATGGTAGAGCACTCGCCTTGTGCTTAAGAGCTCAGGGACAGTGCCTAAGCCCAGAGTGCAAGTCCCACAACTGATAAAAAAATAAAAATTTTAAATAACAAAATTTTTTAAAAAGAATATCGATTCTGCTTTTGTTGTGGGCAGTTTTCTAGAAATGTTGGTTGATAATGTGCTGAATTCTTCTAGACCTTGCTGAATTTATGTCCAGCTGTTTTTTTTTTTTGTTTTTTTGTGTTTTTTTTTTTTTTGTCGGTCGTGGGGCTTGAACTCTGGGCCTAGGCGCTGTCCCTCAGCTCTTCAGCTCAAGGCGAGCGCTCTACCACTTGAGCTACAGCGCCACTTCCGGTTTTCTGGTGGTTTATTGGAGATAGGAGTCTCACGGTCTCTCCTGCCCAGGCTGGCTTTGAACCGCGATCCTCAGATCTCAGCCTCCTGAGTAGCTAGGATTACAGGCGTGAGCCACCAGCGCCCGGCTTATGTCCAGCTGTTTTATCAGTTCTTGACAGAAGTGTATTGAAGTCTCCAAGTACATTAGTGGATTTCTCTATTTCTCCCTTCAGTTCTTCACATATTTTGTGGTATATTGGGTACATATGTATTTAGAATTGTCATGTCTTCTTGGCTGATTTTGCCCTTTATTTTTATGGGATTCGCTCTCCTGTCTCTGGTAATTTTTCTTTGTACTGAAATTTATCCGATATAAACGTCGTGATTCCTGTTTTTGTTTGATTAATGTTTACATAATAGTCTTTTCCTTAAAACAAACCTATATTATTGTATTTATACAAGTTTCTTACAGAATATTTCAATACATTCTGTCAGCATTTTTGCTGTTATTGTTGTTGTTGATACTGAAGTTTGAACATAGAATCTTGTGTTTGCTTAGTTGGCACTCTACCACATTAGCCACTAGTGGCTCCAGCAGGGCTTTTTCCTGGTTATTTTGGAGAAAGAGTCTTGAGAACTTTTATGCCCAAACTGGCCTCAACCCATGATCTTTTGGGTCTCAGCCTCCTAAATAGTTATAATTACAGATGTGAGACACTAGCACTGGATCAATATTTTTTGTTTTGTTTTGTTGTTTTGTTTGTGCCAATCCTGGGGCCTGAGCACTGTTCCTGAGCTTTTGTGCTCAAGGCTAATACTCTACCATTTGAGCCATAGTTACATTTCTGGTGTTTTAGTAGTTAGTTGGAGCTAAGCAGGTTTTGAATCATGATCCTCAGATCTAAGCTTCCTCAGTGGCTAGGATTACAGGAATGAGCTACCAGTCCCCAGTTTAGTATCTATTTTTAACTGATGGAGTAACACCATTTATATTTAATTTAATAATAGTGATTATAAATTATTGCTTATAATTAATATAATTATATTTACAGTAATTATAAATATGTTTGTACTACCTTTGCTATTATTTTTGTTGTTTTTGGTTTTTCAGTTCTTTCTCCTCTGTTTTTTGTTGTTTTTTTGTGTGTGTGTGAAAATACTGGGTTTGGGGTTTTTTTGTTTTGTTTTGTTTTGTTTTTCATCTGACATGGGGCCTGAACTCTGGGCCTGGGTGTGTCCCTCAGCTCTTCAGCTCAAGGTTAGTGCTCTACCACTTGAGCTACAGTGACACTTCTGGCTTTTTGTTTTTTTTCAGTTCTAAAATCCGTATCTTGTTCTTGTTCTTCTTTTTTATTTTGAAGTATTTCTATTTCTTTGCTGTGACTTTCTGGGTTTTTTTTAATGTTTTAAATGCTTGTTGATATATATTATGGTTACTGAGTTTAAAATATGTGTTGCACCGTTCTATCATTTCTATCATCACAGTGCTATTATCTTTTTTTTTTTTAATTGAGGTCAAGATTTACCTAGTTCTTAGTATGTGTGATTTCCTACGGAAATTGGGATGTATTATTAAAACCTACTGTTTTGACTGGTCCACTGCCACGATTGCAATAGGTAAAAGGGATGGTGCTGGCTATGACAGCAGGTGAAGGTAGAAATCCAGTTCTTCACTGAGCTTTATTGGGTTCTAGGAGAGGGTATACCCTATGACTGTTGGGCGGAATGGGATATTCAGGCTCCCTACATTGTCTCTTCTGATGCTGGGAGAAAGTCTAATTACCACAAGCAGAGATGGAAGTTCCAGCTTCCACGTGAGACCTCTCTTTCTCTGATACTCCCAAATGTCAAAGTACTTCATCACAAATAGATTATGATAGACGTGAAGGCTTACCATTTGGCCTTGGACAGAAGCAAGAGATGGATGAGAAGGAACCTACAGGCATGGGCTGTGGGCAGTGGTGGTTTTGCCTGTGATATGTAGCTTAAGCTATTCCAGGAAATGGAAACAAGAGTTTTTTCTTCATTGTTTAACATTTCTTTTCTTTTTGTCTTGCTTGTTCATTTATTCGTGTTTGGGATGGTAAGGAGGGAAGCACAGAAATGGAGGGACAAATGGTGAACAAATGCAGCAGTGGTCCTCATTGGATACTATGTTGAGAATGAACTATACAACTTGTGGGTGGAAATGGGAGGAAAAAACAGAGAGAGAGGGTGGGAAAGGGTGGTATTATCCAAAAAGAAATGTGCTCTTTACATGACTTATGAAACTGTCACCCCTCTGTAGATCATCTTTATAGTAATAATTAAAAATCACATATAAGAAAAACCAAAATTGGCAGGAAAAAGAAAAAAGAAAAAAATGGCTGTTATCTAAATTTTAGGTCTTACTAAGCTGGGGTTTTTTTGTTGTTGTTTTGTTTTTTTTGTCGGTCGTGGGACTTGAACTCTGGGCCTGGGCGCTATCCCTCAGCTCTTCAGCTCAAGGCGAGCGCTCTACCACTTGAGCTACAGCGCCACTTCCGGTTTTCTGGTGGTTTATTGGAGATAGGAGTCTCACGGTTTCTCCTGCCCGGGCTGGCTTTGAACCGCATTCCTCAGATCTCAGCCTCCTGAGTAGCTAGGATTACAGGCGTGAGCCACCAGCGCCCGGCTAAGCTGGGTTTTTTTTTTTCTTTTTTGTCAGTCTTGGGCTGGAACTCAGGGCCTGGGTGCTCTTCCTGAGCTCCTTTGCTCAAGGCTAGCAGTCTACCATTTTGAGCCACAGTGCCACTTTCTAAGCTGCTTTTTTTTTTCTGGTTCTCTGGATAGAGAGCTCAGGGTTATGTTACAGTTTTTATTTTTACATGCATTTGAGATTGAGATATTGCTGGCTTTTTAGAATACCCATATTTGGGATATTTTGGCAGGAGGAGAATCCATAACAAAAGACCACAGACTGGGAAGCTTAAATGACAGGAATGTAGTTCTTACAGTTCTGGAGACTAGAAGTCCAAGGTTAATGGTTGGTTTCTTCTGGGGCCTCTCTCCTTGGAATACAGAGGGCTGCTTTCTCACTGAGTCCACACATGGCCTGTTGTTCTGTGTGGCACATCCTGGTGTCTCTAGACAGGGTCTCATTAAGTATCTGAGGTTGGCCTTGAACATTTGCTCCTCTTGCCTTGGCCTCTCAAGTCTTGGATTACAGGTGTGTTCCACCTCCACACTTAGCTCCTCCTTCCTTTTTAAACTACTGGTCCTGGGACTTGAACTCAGGGCCTAGGTACTAACTCTGAGCTTCATTTTGCTCAAGGCTAGTGTTCTACCAATTGAGCCACAGCTCCATTTCCAGCATATTTGGCAATTTATTGGAGATAAGAGTCTCATGGATTTTTCTGCCTGGGCTGTCTTTAAACTGTGATCCTCAGAGCTTCCTGAGTAGCCAGGATGACAGGTGTGAGCCACCAGCACCCAGCATCTCCTTTTTTTTTTTTTTAATAGATGTAAGTTCCCTTATGACCTCATTTAACCTTATATTTCCCCTTTAAAGGTTCTTTCAAGAAATACAGTCACCTGGAAGTGATAATGTATGAGTTTGAAGAGGACACAGTTAGATTCGTCATATGCTGTCATGCCTTTTCAGGTCTTGAAATCCCTGGCTAGTTTGCTTTCCTCTCTCCATCTTCCAGAGTTTCTTTGTGTTTGTATTTAATGTAATGTTCAGCTAGGAAAAATAGGGAAAAGACTACTCCATACTCCTAGTAGCTGAAGACCCTCTTAAGTTGGTTTTTTTTTGTTTGTTTTTTTTTTGGGGGGGGGAGCAGGGTCCAGTTGTGGGGCTTGAACTCTGGGCCTGGGTGCTGTCCCTCAGCTCTTCAGCTCAAGGCTAGTGCTCTACCACTTGAGCCACAGCACCACTTCTGGCTTTTTTCTTTTTGCTTATGTGGTGCTGAGGAATCGAATCCAGGGCCTCATACATGCAAGGCAAGTGCTCTACCACTGAGCCACCTTCCCAGCCCCCCTCTTAAGTTTTTTAAAGGAGGTTGTTGTAATGCAAATCAAATGTGCAGTTCTAATGTGCAAGATCCATTTTTCACTAGACAAGAAATACTCTTGTTGGAAAGCCAGGCACTGGTGGCTCATGCCTGTAATACTAGCTACTCAGTAGGCTGAGTTCTGAAGATCTCGGTTTGAAGCCAACTCAGGCAGGAAAGTTCATGAGACTCTTATCTCCAATTAACCATGGAAAGAGCTGGAAGTGGTGCTTTGGCTCAAGTGATAGAGTGATATCCTTGAGCAAAAGGAGCCCAGATACAGTGCCCAGGCCCTGTGTTCAAGCCCCAGAACCAGCAAAAAAAAGAAAGAAAGAAAGAAAGAAAGAAAGAAAGAAAGAAAGAAAGAAAGAAAGAAAGAAAGAAAGAAAGAAAGAAAGAAAGAAAGAAAAAATAGGAATACTATTGTTGGAATCTCAAAGCCTCTAGGAACTGGAGTATAAAGATTACCCATAGGCCATGGATAAGTGAAGTATGTGGTGGGGGGTTATTCACACAAGGGGATGAAATCTCCTGACTTGAAAGAAAAGAGGCTCAGATGGGAATGACAAAGTATTACAAACTCTGTGCCTCTGAGGAGCCCAGGACCTCCATTTTCCAGAACTGTATGAGAGAGACAAGCAGCTTCATAGGAACCTACCTTGTGCTACTTCCCTGGTAACAGATCAGAGAAGAAAGTTGCTCCAAAGAGAGTCTTGTGTGTATATGTATGGGGGGGTGGGGGTGTATGCTCACATGCATGCACATGCATGCACATGGGCATGCACGCACAGTTGTTCCTGGAAAGAAGTAGCAGCTGAAAGCACTGTAGGGTTCCAAAGACAGAGGTTACAAAGTGTGCACCATACCTGGAAAGGCTCACACCTGTAACCATAGCTACTCAGGAGGCTGAGATCTGAGGATCACAGTTTGATATCAACCCAGACAGGAAAATCTGTGAGACTCTCACTCATCTCCAAAAACTATCCTTCCTGCCCCCCCCAAAAAAAAACCTGGAAAGTGAAATTCTGGTTCAAGTGGTAGAGCACTAACTAGCCTTGAGCAAAAGAAGCTCAAGGACAGTGCCTTGACTGAGTTCAAGTCCCCACACTGGCATACACAAAAAAGTATGCATCATATCCATGCTCATCTGAGCTAGTCTGTAAGTTTTGCCAACCTCTAACAGTAGCTTTGGGTGTCTGCAAGGCTCCAGGCCTCTGGAGTTTCTGTACCACTAGAACTGTCAACCTCCCAGGGAATGGGTGTCAGAGCAAGCTCCTCTTATTACTCAACTCCCACTTCGCACAATATTAAGCAGGGGCTCCTTGAGGAAGATTGATTTACCACATTAAACAAGTCCCAGTGTATTCCGTG
Organism: Dipodomys merriami; assembly: GCF_024711535.1. Lineage (NCBI taxonomy): Eukaryota > Metazoa > Chordata > Mammalia > Rodentia > Heteromyidae > Dipodomys > Dipodomys merriami. The sequence goes on along the minus strand of NW_027202715.1, from coordinate 18,027,893 downwards.
AGGATGCCACAAGACAAACGGCTACTGCCTCAAGCCTCCAGCCCACCACCCTGCATTTCCATTACATTGCACCAGTCATGGTGAATGAGTTTCAGTGTAGTTCATTTTCTGCCTTACACGATGAACTTGTCAGCATTTGACCGATCTGCACTTGTGTGCTAGGAGTTCATTTGCAAGGCCACCTGGCCTCCCAGGTTTGCTGTCCTGCTTCCATTTCATGCTGTCTAATGAGCCAGGACCTGGCTCCTGTTGGTAGCGCTGAGCTGCCGGGGTCTAAAAGCTTGCATGTACATGACAGCGAGAGCTCATTCCCCCTCCAGGATCCTTCTTATTTCCCTGGTGGTCCTGGTGCTGGGGAGGGGGGCATCCTTCCTTACTGCCAGCCTTGCATAACTCAGCTGGGAGGAAGTATGCCAAGCCTCCACTCTCCCATTCAAAGATTCCATTCACCAATCTTGCTCCAGCCCATGCCATGACAGGCTTTTGCTGGGTTTATTAGAGTTGCAGCCTCACCACTCACACCAGTCTTCAAGCTGTCCTGGTCAAAAAAGATCCTCAGCCAGGTTCTCGAGGTCTCTAAGGCATTGTCCACAAGGCTAAGATGTGTATCACTGGAGCTGCCTGTGGCTCTTGATTGGCCTCCAGGCCCACACCCTCTCCATAGTGCTGAGCATCCTTGACTTAGCTCTGATGGCATCAACCTTGGCCTGACTGTCTGCAGTGACTCTCATTTTCCAGGGTCTGGAATTTCAGTGGCCATCAATGGTCTTCCCCCAACCTGGGCATGAGAGTTGGATGCCTTGGATCAAAACCAGCTTCTTCTCATTCTGAGATAACTTTTGTCACCCTTACCATCTTTTACAAATGAGGCCTTGAAAATAACCTAAGATCAAGACCTTTAATTTCTCTACTCCTTGTCTGTCAATGAAGAACAAAGATGATACCTACCTCCTATTCATCAGTAAGCATGTGTATATGGAAGCCTGGCAACAAAAGTTGGCTAATAACCTCATGCATTGCTCCTCACAATGATGCTGGACGAGGCTGACAGGTTACAGAGGTATGTGCTCTTAGTTTCGGGAGTCCTCAAAGGTTACAGCATTAGGGAGCTTGAGGAAAGTGTTTACCAGCTAGGTTCTGACAGGCAGAGCAAGAGAGGGTCTCTCAGAGCAAGAGAGGGTACAGGAACTGGGTGTGAAATATGCACAGGCAGGGGGCTGGGAAGGTGGCTCAGTGGTAGAGCACTTGCCTTGCATGCATGAGGCCCTGTGTTCAATTCCTCAGCACCACATAAGCAAAAAAAAAAAAAAAAAAAGCCGGAAGTGGCACTGTGGCTCAAGTGGCAGAGCTAGCATTGAGCGGAAGAGCTGAGGGACAGCACCCAGGCCCAGAGTTCAGGCCCCACAACCGGAACTCCCCCCAAAAAAGAAAGAAAAGAAATATACACAGGCATTCTGGGTGTAGCAGGAGGTGGGCTGTGAAGTCATACATGGGCTCTGGGGAGCAAGAGAGGCAGCCAGCACCTTGTCCTACCCGTGTATAGCTTCGAGCTCAGAGTCTCTGGGCAGCACAGATCTTCCCCATGAGACCTTGGTCTGATTCCTTAGAATTTTAAACCAAGGGGTAGGAATGTGGCTTTGTGGTAGAGTGCTTGCCTAGTATGCATGAAGCCCAGGGTTCAATTCTTCAGTATCACATTTTAAAAAAAAAAAGAAAGAAAGAAAAACTGGAAGTGGTGCTGTGGCTCAAGTGGTAGAGCAAAAGCTTTGAGCAAAAGAAGCTCAGGGACAGTGCCAGGCCCTGAGTTCAAGCCCCAGGTCTGGCAAAAAGAAAAGGAAAACAATTTTAAACCAAGTTCCAGGCATCCGTGGAGGCTGAGATCTAAGGATCATGATTCAAAGTCAGCCCAAGAAGGAAAATCTATGAGATTCTTATCTCTAGTTAGCCACCAAATCGCTGGAAATGGAGCTGTGGCTCAAGTAGTAGAGTCCCAGCCTTGAGCAAAAAAGCTTCAGGGGCTGGGAAGGTGACTCCGCGGTAGAGTGCTTGCCTTGCATGCATGAGGCCCTGGGTTCGATTGCTCAGCACCACATAAGCAGAAAAAAACGGAAATGGCTCTGTGGCACAAGTGGTAGAATGCTTGCCTTGAGCTGAAAAGCTGAGGGACAGTGCCCAGGCCCAGAGTTCAAGCACAGGACTGGCAAAAAAAAAAAAAAAGAAAGAAAGCTTCGGGACAGTTCCTTGGCCTGATTTCAAGCCCTAGGACTGGCACACACACGTAAGAATTTTAAACTAAAAATGTTAAACTTTGGTTTGTGTGGACTTTGAAGATAGGCTCTCTAGCTCCACTCCAGTGTATGATGGTGGAGAAAGAACATGGCTGTGATAGATAGGCTTCTGTCTGGAGGAGGGAGAGACATGGCAACTGCCGTTACCCATGAACAGCACCGCCAGAGAGACTTTGCAGGCCCCCTGGGCTCTGTGGGGGAAGCAGTGGGCTGGCCTGACCTCTCTTTCTGGGACAAACTCCCCAAGTCCTGTCCCCAGTGAGGATGTGCCTGACTCCCTCCTGTGTTCCCAGGAGGATGCCTTCTGGCTGTGGAGCAGGGGGAGGGTGGGAGATAGCTGTGGAAGCCCCTTCCTGTAGGAACCAGGAAGTCTTCAGAGGTTTAAGAAGAGAAGCAGGCTGCAGGCTAGGTGTGGGGCTCACAGGGCATGATCTCTTGCTTATCTACTGGGTTTTAGTCTCCTTATCCTGAAGAGTGTGCTCCATGGACCAGAAACAATTCCCGCCAGTTCCAGCGGCAGTCAGGCTCAGGATCAGGGTCAGTCACATCTTCTGCCTGCCAAGTGGGTGTGCTGTGTGGGTCAGTGTGGTGTGAAATGGGCCAATTCAAACACTTTAACAATGAACCTATATATTTGAAACTCATAGTTGAGGACTGAAAGTGTGAAGGTGTGGCTCAGGAGGTGTTGTTGGACCAGGAGGTTATAGACCTCCCTGCTGTGGGTGGGTCAAGGGTCCCAGCCATCTCCTTTATCCTGAAAGCAGGATCAATGGCCACATACTAGGGGTGGAGCTGGGCTGTCATGGTGGGGCAGGATTCTGGAGGGGACTAGAGGTTCAGGAGCATCTAGGTGACTGCGCTTGTGGTCCCAAGGCAGGCCAGGCTGCTGCTCTGCAGTGCAGAGAGGCTCTATCAGGGCCCAGGCCTGGGGCAGGATAAGCTCTGAGGATTGCTCACCTGTCCTGCAGACTCCACCAATCGAGACTCACTGGACATGATCGAACGCTGCATCTGCCTGGTGTGCCTAGATGCTCCAAGCGGCGGGGATCTCAGTGACACCCACAGGGCACTGCAACTTCTCCATGGTGGAGGCTGCAGCAGGAACGGGGCAAACCGCTGGTACGACAAGTCCCTGCAGGTAAGTACGTATCACTCGCCATGGCCTTGCAAGACACGGCCATGTACAAAGCCAGCAGGTGTACTCCCTGCTCTTCTTAGGAGCAAGTATCTGAGTTCAACTGAATCTAACCATCCCACACTCAGCCTGTGCAGGAACATCTGGGCCAAATTGGATAATTCCCATTGTACACTGTAAGGTGGGGTCATTTCAGGGGTGGGAAAGCACCACAGTTCCAGCCAGCCATTTCTTAGCATGTACACCAGGAATCAGGTCTGTTGCATGAGAAGTCAGCATTTCTGAAGGTGCACTACGTGGTCGGGCCATTTCAACACACTGTCCTTAAATCCAGAGAAGTAAGGCAGCCCAAGCGTCTTGATAAAAGTAAATCAAATAATCCAAATTTTTACATTCACTTGAAATTAGTCCAGAAACATGATGACATCTACACTGGCCTAGAAAAAAATTACACAGATGGGAATGCAACTGAGGTCTGGCTATTTGTTCCCAGTCCTCCATCCTTCCCTAAACATGCTGATCCTGGATCTGATCTTGTTAATTTGTCTTATTTAGTTTTATACTAGTACTGGGGCTTGAATTGGTCCTGGGCACTATAGCTTAGCTTTTTTGCTCAAGGTTAGTGCTTCTACCACTTGAGCCACAGCATACTTCCAAGTTTTTGGTGGTTAACTGAAGATAAAAGTCACAGACTTTTTCCTGACTGGGCTGGCTTCAAACCACAATCATCAGATCTCAGCCTCTAGAGTAGCTAGGAATACAGATGACAGCTACCACCGCCTAATTTTTCCTTTCCTTTCCTTTCCTTTCCTTTCCTTTCCTTTCCTTTCCTTTCCTTTCCTTTCCTTTCCTTTCCTTTCCTTCCTTCCTTCCTTTCCTTCCTTCCTTCCTTCCTTCCTTCCTTCCTTCCTTCCTTCCTTCCTTCCTTCCTTCCTTCCTTCCTTCCTTCTTTCTTTCTTTCTTTCTTTCTTTCTTTCTTTCTTTCTTTTTCTTTCCTTCTTTCTTTCTTTCTTTCCTTCTTTCTTGTTGATCCTGGGGCTTGAATTAAGGGCCTGGACACTGTCCCTGAGTTTGTTCACTCAAGGCTAGATCTCTACCACTTTGAGCCACAGCACCATTTCTGGTTTTCTGGTGGTTAATTGGATAGAAGAGTCTCGTGGACTTTCCTTGCCCGGGCTGGCTTTGAACAGTGATCCTCAGATCTCAGCCTCCTGAGTTGCTAGGATTACAGGTGTGAGCCACCAGCACCCAGCTTTCTTGTTTACTTTTTTAAAGCCACCACACTCTCTCAGTGATAATAGGAGAGCTAGCAAACCATCTCTCTACTTTGGCTTGCCATTAGTGCACCTTGGTGGGCATTTTCCTCTCTCCTTGTCTCTGCATTCAGCAGGTTGTCCTTTTTATTGGTTTGCAGATTGATTCTGTTATTTCTGATGAGCTCTCCCACTGCTCTGCCAACTACTTCACATCCACAGTGGTGCTAACGGCTTGTAATCTTTCCCAGAGCAGCTGCAAGACTGAAATGATGTAATAGATACACAGGACACAGAACATAGTAAGCTTAGGGAGAAGTTTTGTTTTGTTTTGTTTTTTTAGTCATGGGGCCTGAACTCTAGGCCTAGGCCCTGTCCCTCAGCTCTTCAGCTCAAGGCTAGCACTCTACCACTTGAGCCACAGCACCACTTCCAACCTTTTCTGCTTATATGGTGCTGAGGAATTGAACCCAGGGCCTCATGCATGCAAGGCAAGCAATCGACCACTGAACCACCTTCCCAGCCCTGGAAGAAGCTTTTAAAAGATACTGTTTTCCCTGTTTCTGAGTGACAAGGACAGACAGGCATTTGTGTGGAGGTAGGGCAGTCCGGGCCAGTCCAAGAGTGCCAAAAACCTGCAACCGAATTTGAGAACATAGTGGTCTGCGTGCAGAAAGGCGGAGATGCTGGAGGAAAGGAAGAAGCCAGGGATGTGTTCAGAGATGCTCTGTGGGAAGTTTGTTGATTCGTTTATTTGCCTACGTGTGTGTTTGTTGAGTGACAATATGATTCAACATCTGGCCCACCATTATAGAGATTGGGGAAAGATTGGAAGCAGGCAGTTCAAAATATGCACAGTGCAGCCCCTGGAACAGAGTCTGGCAGAGATCATGAGAGTTTTGTTTTCTCCTTTTCAGATGGAAGAACATAAGGAATATGGTGAGTTATAGGCAGCTTGACTTTCTGCCTAGTCTAAGAACCAAACCTTATAATTCATATTATTTTCTCCCAGTCTGTTTTTGCCCTGAGTATATTTCCAAGCCACCTAATATAAAATCATTTTTTAAAAAGCCAGGCACTGGTGGCTCCCACCTGTAATCCTAGCTACTCAGGTGGCTGAGATCTGAGGATCACAGTTTGAAGCCAGCCCAGGTAGTAAAATCCCCGGGATTCTTATCTCCAATTAACCAGCAAAAAGCCAGAAATGAAGCTGTGGCTCAAGTGGTACTAGTGCTAGCTAACCTTGAGGGGAAAAAAAAAAAAAGAAAAAAGCTCAGAGACAGCACCCAGGCCCTAAGTTCAAGTCCCAGGACTGGCACAAAAAGAAAGAAAAGAAAGTTGTAAGAAATCTTCACAGTGTCTGCCAATCCTTCAGATACTTTCTCTAATCCTCAGCTCTGAGTCTGAGCTCCGCTTTGCTGGTCTCCTTTCACACAATAGCAGCCTGAAGTCCAGGAAGTCAGGAGGTCAGGAGATATTCTCCTGGTTGCTGGAAACACAGCTGAACTGGAGCCCAGCAGCCATTTATGAAGGTCCCTTGTATACCCTTTCTGTCCAAGGACTTCGTAGGCCTTTTCCCCTGGCAATCTTTTGTTATCCAAATCAAGTCATTGTCTTTCATTCAATCATTCAACAGAGTTATCCAGTGTCTGCTCATATGTGGAATGTGGACACTAGTCTAGATCCTGAGAATGAAATCAACAGTGGCCAAAATAAACAGAGTATGTCAAGCAAATGACTTCAGAAAGCAGTGTAGACTGGTGTGTGTGCAGTGAGGGGACTGGGGCTAAGTGGAATGGCAGGCATGTGCTCAGCCTGTGCTGTGTGAGTTCCCAGGGAGCCTCTGGCCTGTCTCATCTCTGGAACCTGGGTGCCCCTTTCACTGCCAGACCTTTGTGGGAGCTAGGACACCCAGAAAGAGCTGCCTTGAGCCTCATATTCTCAAGCCACTGTAGTCACGATAGCATTATTTTCAAGAACTAATGTGACTTTGTGTTCTTAGAGGGGAGGTACCTGAGAGGCCAGGGAGGCCTGATCTGAGGCCGAGGAGCTTCAGGCTCAGGTCAGCTGTCCTTGATCCTTCCTGTTGCAGTTTGTGGTGGGCCAAGATGGCACCTGCGGCGTAGTGTGTGAGCACTCCCCATTTGATGGCATTGTCCTGGTACAGTGCACGGAACACCTGCTCAAGCACATGTAAGTCTGGGGAGGGGAGCGGGAGGACCGCCCAAGACTTAGAAAAGACTTAGACTGCGTGCCAAGCTTAGAAAAGGTGGAAGGCCACCTGGGGGAGGAGAAGGGCTGTGTCCATCTGGACTGTGGCTTAGTAAATGATAACTTTGGAAAGCAGCATGAATCCAACACCAACGGCTGCAGATAGAAGGTGCAGGCAGAAAGAGATTTAGGATCATTGGGGAAGAAGTGTGGCCAAGAAATTTCAGCAACATCTACTGCGCTCTGAAAGATCCCAGATCTTGTTGGTCATCCTAAGTCAGGACTGATGGTCCACCACAGAGAAAGTTGAATCTCTGGTTCTCTGGGGGGTTTTGTTGTCAGTTTTAGTAACTAGGGCTTGAACTCAACATCTCACACTCTCACTTAGCTTTTTGCACTCAAGGCTGGCACTCTACCAATTAGCCATGCCGCCACTTCTGCCTTTTCACGGTTAATTGGAGAAAAAGAGTCATGGATCTTTCAGCACAGGCTGGCTTTGAACTGCAATCCTCAGATCTCAGCCTCCTGAGTAGCTAGAATGACAAGCTGTGCCGTTAGTACCAACCTCTTCTCTGTCCTTCAGCACTCTGCATTCCCTTCTTCCTGTCCTGTTTATGCTCTTCTAGCATCTTCTTCCTGCTCAGTCTCTTTCACAAATCTCTTTGGGAGGTCCCTAAAACACAGCTCTTAAAGAGAACAGCACAGCTTGCTGCCACTTTCTCTCCCAGTCTTGTGTAAGTGTTGTTGGTGTATACTGTGACCTTACACCATGACAAATAAAATTAGGCAATGCCCTTTGGAACTAGATGGAACTTGGTTACTGCCATTTTTGATGTGAGTGCCTTAGTTTATTCATCTGCTCAGGGGTTAGGAGACAGCCCAGACCCCTCCAAAGCTTTAGGGCTGCACATAACAGCTATGATGTTTGTGGGATCCAGCAGAGAGACTACACAGTGGTACTTCAGGGGTCCAGGCCCCCAGGTGATCCCCTTTGTGCCTACAGGATGAAGAGCGACAAGAAGCTGGTCCGAGCCGACTCTGTCAGTGAGCTCCCCGCCCCCAGAAGGCTAAGGTGGAAGTGCTCCCCAGAAATTCAAGGCCACCTAGCCTCCTCAGCAGAAAAACTTCAACGGTGAGGAGAGATCCAGCTGTCCTACCAACCCCCCAAGCCTCCAACTGCCCAGGCATCATAGAAGTTTCCAAACACTTGGGCAGCTCTGCTCTCTTCTGGGCTCTGCCCACCCCACTATATGGAAATATAGTCAAACTAGAGGGGAGTTATAGCTCCCTGGCTGAAATATCTGTGATTTCCATAAAATGCAAACTTGGAGCTATTTTTTTTTCTGTAGGTTTCACCTGACTGAGCAGAGTCAAGGTTGGGAACCCTGCCCCTTTTCTCAGAGAGTCATAAACAACTGGTTTGAATAGGTCATTTAAATCCAAGCCATTTCAATTTGCTTGCATTGACTGCAACTTGACAAGCAGGCCTTTTTCCCAGAGAGAGGGGCTGGTTCAGGACCTAAGAGTGGGCCAGAGGGCTGGGAGGGAGGACTGAGGGGAGGGTGTAAAGGCTGAGAGCCCTTCTGGGTGGTCAGGAGCAAAGATAGCTGCAGTAGGAAATGTGCTTGTAATCAATCTGACCATGCCTATAAGCAGGAATACATTCATTCATTTACTCATTCATTCATCAGATGTGTGTGTATGGGAGACCTAGGGTAAAGCTCTGGGAATCACAGATAATCTGCCAAAAGGCCTGTCCTCTACACTTTAGAAAAGGAATTGGATCCCAGAGTAAAACATGTGTGAGACAAAATGTACAAAAACTAGAGGTACATGTAGAACTGAACGCCCAACAAGGAGGCTAAATTTTGCATGAACGTTGAGGAAGGACTGGCTTTTCACCAGTGGGCCCTGTTCAAGATGTTTAAGATGTAAGGAGATGGAGATGAGGCAGAAAAGCAGCACATCCAAGCCTGTACAGGTGCATTAAGATCCAAGCTGGTGTGTAAACCAGTGAGTGAGAAGAGTCCAGTGTCTTCATGTTACAGGCCCAGAGCCTGCCTTGCTACCAGGGAGGAGCCCCAGGAGGTGTGTCCTAGCTGGAGGTCCAGGGATGGAGGCTCCCCCTCCATCCTACTAGGAGTCCACTACACTAACTACTTGACTTTAGCAGGGGTGAGGGAATGGGATTTTGGTTTCTGTAAGGCCCCAGGAAAGTGGGCTTCCAGAGGAAGGAATAAGCAGACAGGTGGGTGAGTCCTGGGGAAGGGAGGATTTGCCCCTCTTGGGGACCTAAGTAGGTCCCACCTTCTTCCCAGCCCCCTCCTCCCCCCAGGGCAAGGAGGGGAGTAGATAGAGCTGTGCAGTCAGAGAAGCTCCTGGGAAGGAGGGCAGAGTAGTGGAGCTTTGCAGGCGGTTTCCAAGCATCTGTGGTGACGGAGCACGAACTATCCAAGAAGCCTATCAAAAGGCAGGACTAGCCATCACGGGCAGCTCAGCCTGTTATCCTAACTACTCAGGAGGCTGAGATCAGTGGATCATACCTTGAGGGCAGCCTGGGCAAGAAAGCCCATAAGACTCATAATTAACTACCAAAAAACCAAAAGAGAAGTTGTGGTTCAAGTGGTAGAGCACTAGCCTTGAGAAAAAAAGCTCAAAGACAGAACTCAGGAGGCCAAGTTCAAGCTCCAGGACTGGCACTGAAAAAGGGAAAGAAAGAAAGAAAGAAAGAAAGAAAGAAAGAAAGAAAGAAAGAAAGAAAGAAAGAAAGAAAGAAAGAAAGAAAGAAAGAAAGAAAGAGAAAGAGAGAAGGGAGGGAGGAAGGAAGGAAGGAAGGAAGGGAAGGAAGGAAGGAAGGAAGGAAGGAAGGAAGGAAGGAAGGAAGGAAGGAAGGAAGGAAGGAAGGAAAAGAAAAGAAAAGAAAGATCAGGACTAAGGGTTAAATTTCTGCAGGCTCTGGGCCCCTCACTTTCTCTAGGCCGGTAGCACCTGGCATGGCCCCAGAGAGCTAAGCTTATGTGAGGCAGGGGAATAACTCAGGGAGGAACAGGAAATGAACAAGGAGATCACAAGGGAAGGTATGAGTGAGGGTCAGGTCCTTGAGCTCACATGGGTTTGGGCAGAGATGATCCCTGCTGGTATTATTCAGGGGGCAGAAAGCCCAGATACCATATAAGAAGTGACTCAGGCTCAAGACTTTCAGTATACCTGGCTGCTGGTAGCTCACACTCATAATCCTAGCTACTCAGGAAGCTGAGATCTGAGGATCAAGGTTCAAAGCTATCCCAGGGAAGGAAGTCTGTGAGACCCTTATCTCCAACTAACCACCAGAAAACTAGAAGTGGAGCTGTGGCTCAAAGTGGTAGAGTATTAACCTTGAGCAAAAAGAGCTCAGGAACAGCAGCCCGGCCCCAAGTTCAAGCCCATGACTGACAAAAAAAAAAATCTCAGTATAAACACATGGTAGTTTCCGATGTCCCCAGCACCTGGAGTAGCCCACTGAGAACTAAGCTTATGTGCCTTACTCGGACAATGACAGAGACATGGGCATATCATGAGAGGCCCAGCAGGAGTTTTTGGATAAAATGAAGTTTTAAACGTAGGTAAAGATTCAGGTGAATAAACCATGACAAATGGCTCAGCTCCCAGGCCCTTGTGCCTCCTACAGTAAGGACAAGTCTTGGTGACAGGGACAGCAGACACTCCTTTTCTGATGAGTCACCTGGATGGCCAAATGAATATCCTCTTTCAGGCCTAGTTTGTGGGTAGCAGGCACCCAGGACTTTGCTTGTGGGTCAGGTTCGCCCTGGCCATGCAAATGTCTCCCATTGCCCATACATCTTCCTGCCATGACACTCTAGCCAGGCCCATCCTGACCCTCCAGAGCGGAACCATCCCCACTCGGCACAGCTCACTTTCTGCTCAGCGGAGCCCTGATCTGCTGCACCTTTTGCTAAATGCCCAAATGAAGGCATATCTCTGACACCCCTGTGTACTTCTGGGGGACAAAAAACCCTGTCCTCACCCTCTGGAGCAGCAGGACATGGACCAGGTTAAGAAACTTGGGTGGGATCTGCAGTGTGTGTAATGTAATCCAAGTATCTATTTTTTTCTTTTGCAGAATAGTAAAGAATCTAGACTTCACTGTTTATAAATTTGATGGCTATGGGAAAACATTCATAAAGATGCAGAAATGCAGCCCTGATGCCTTCATCCAGGTGGCCCTCCAGCTGGCCTTCTACAGGTGAGTAAAGGCAGGATGAACTTGTGTTCAGGTGAGCTGCCTGCCAAGGTACTTGAGATTCTAGTCTAGAAGAATTCTGGAGGAAGGTCTGGATTTCTAGGGGGGTGGGGAGGTCTCAGCGGACTAGGGATAACCTACCCAGGCTGCAGTGACTAGATGCCACTCCAATAGGATATGACTATACACCTACCCTCAGGAAGGAGAAGGAAGAAGGTTGTTAGTAGGGGAGCTGCCTAAGCCATGGGGGTCTGAAAATAAAAGAGAAGATCAGAGATAAGGAGAGCCAAGTGGCTCTTTATCCCATTTTATCCAGTCCATTTGAACTGGTATTACTAGCTCCCAACTAGTCTTCCCAACCTTGATCAGGACCAAGGTTGCCCAGTTAATACAGACATGATTTAGGCTCATCCTTGGTTCATCACTTTCCTTTCTCTCATCCCCATTCCCTATGTCAGTTGCCCTCCAAATGCCCCTCAACTAGGTCCTGTGTCCTCTTTCTACCACCACTAACCATTGCTTAGGCTCTCTTGCTTGACCAACATTACATGCTCTAGGGCTTTGTGCACCTGCTCCTTCCCCCATAATTCTGTCTGCAGGAAGCCTGAGCTTTTAAATATCCAAATCAGACTCTATCACTTAACATATGCAACTTTCCAGTGCCTCCCATCATGCTTTGGGTCATCCTACAAGCTCTTAGGCCTCCACAAGTCACTTCCAGCCTAGGCATTACTCATCAGATACTTGTCTAGACTGATTTATTTGAGCAGCTGTCCCAAGCTCCCTTGCTACCTAGTTCACAATCAAACCCCATAATCCCTCCAGAAACTCACCGAGTGCAAAGGAGACAAAACTTGCTATGTGACTGTCCCACCCCCCACTTCAGAGCTCTGACCTTGTCCTATCTTACAATCAACACCAAGGACTTGGTGGCTCTGGTGAGAAAGGAAGTGTGCCAGCCAGGCATGCAAAGCCAGGGATGGTCACCTGGTCCTAATGTACTGAGTGTTACTAGTGACCAGGAGGAGATGCTGGACACACCTCTGACTGGCCAAAATTGCACGGGTGGCCTCTTTCTGGCCAACCCTGTGAAGGAGGCCCAGCATGGCTGATGCCCTCAAGCCTGGCCATCCTAGAATGGTAGGCAGCATTGGGACCCCTTCATGCCTCAGCCAGAGATGATGGCTAAATTGGCTTAACTAAAACAGGATTCCTTCAAGGGTATGAGTGATAAATTGCTTGATTATCCTTTTCTGTGCTATTAATCCAACATTCACTGGGTCTCAAAAAGTTCTGGGCTTCCCAACCAATTGGAATTTTTATGTATGTGAACTTGAACTTGGGGTCTAGATGCTGTCTCTTAGTTTTGTTTTTGTTTTGTTTTTTTGCCCACGGCTGGCACTCTACCAGTTGAACCATAACTCCATTTCTAGCCCTTTTGGGAGATTGGAGATTAATTGGAATTTTATAAACTTTCCTGCCTGGGCTTGGCTCTAAATTATGATTCTCAGATCTCAGCTTCTTGAGTAGCTAGGATTACAGTCATGAGCCAGACACTGGCACTAGGCAGGAATTTTTTTAAGCAAAACTATCTCTTTATATCAGTGTATAAAATCAGTGTATGAACATGTACATGGCTCTTCATATTAGAAACACCCTTTCCCCTACCATTCATCTGGAAATTCTCCTCTAGAATGCCATTAATATTAAAATGAAATACTATATTGAATCAAGTCAGGATTATAAAATAAAGCCAAGGATATTTCTCTTTCAGCATTTATGATTCCCTGTGAATAAATTACCATCTGTCAAGAATCCTTTATCTCATACAGGCTCCACCGGAAACTAGTGCCCACCTATGAGAGTGCATCCATTCGCCGATTCCGGGAGGGGAGGGTGGACAACATCAGATCAGCCACTCCAGAGGCACTGGCTTTTGTAAGAGCCATGACTGACCACACGACATCCATGCCTGTAAGTCCTTCTGTGTCCTGATAGCCACAAGGAGACCAGAGAGACCACTGTGGGCTGACTAGCCTCTCAGCTCTTTGGCAAAAGCTTCCTTGTCTGTTTGCCACTGGGCAACTTCTTAGGTCCTTTGTGCTGACTTGCTCTGTCTACAGGCTTCTGAGAAGCTGCAGCTCCTGAAGGTTGCCATCCAAGCCCAGACTGAGTATACAGTCATGGTGAGTAACTGTGCTACTGCTATGTGAGCTCAGAGCCAGTGAGGGTGGGGTCCTTGGCACAAGCCCCTCATGACAGGTCAGCCACCAACAGTTCAATGACCCCCCCCAAGGCCACCTCCTGCTCAGAGATTCCATTTTCTTATTTTTAGAACATGTGTAACACACTGTTCTTTCTCTTTCCACAAGATTTCACAGGAATACAATGAGTGGTATTTGAAATAGGTTGACCTAACAGTCATGATAATAACCACACATGATATGGCTGATAAGAGAAGTCAGATGTGAGGAGATGGACTCTGGCTGGTAAATGGCTCCTTTGCACAGTTATATTTATCCCATCTAAGACTGATTGCCTCTTGTTTCCTGTATATTTACTTCTGCTACCTATGATCGGAAAGCTTTGCTAAAAATTAATAATGAAATCAAAATTATAAGAAGAATGATTCCCTAGTTTAAGGAAATAATTTATCCTGTGTGGCTACAAAGCCATTATTTGCAGACAAACTATGGAGAATAAGCATCTACTTGAGAGGTGATCAATGTGCTAAGTGTAAATCATTCTAAAACCGTATTTGAAGGAACATGTAATCTATGAAGAGGTTTGACCTAATTTCATCCTATGTGCTTGAAAGCAAATACAATGTATTTCTGGGTTTTAGAACAAGTCAATGGAGACTTTTCTTTAAATAAGTCCCTAATTGGACATTTATGATTGTTTGGTTTGGGGAAAATTAAGCCCAATGTTAGTCAGCTTGTTGTTGCTGTAACAAAATACCCGAGACAATAAATTTTCAAAAGAAAAGGTTCATTTTGGCTCAGAGGTTCAGAGGTTCGGCCCGTGTGCAGTGGGCCTCATGGTTTAGGACCTGTGGCAAGGCTGCCTGTCATGGCAGGCAGCCCGTGGTGGAACAAAACCATTCACCTTCATCAGGGAACAGAAAGAGGGAGGAGAGGAGGGATCCTGGAGCACCACAATCCTCTTTAAAGGCAATGCCCTCCTGATAGCCCCCACCTCTTAAGTTCCCTGTCTCCCAATAGTGTCAGCCCAGGATCCAAGCCTCTAATTCATATGCCTTTCAGGAAAATCCATCCCCAAACTGCAGCAAGGAATACCCTGCACTGTACTCAATGTGGTGCTAGGGAACCAAGACGGACATTCATAGCCCTGTCCCTAGGGGGTTCCGCATGCAGTTGGGGGCAGGTCTTTCAAAGTTAAGTCCCATCTCATATGAAGGGACCCTCAGAAATTAATAGAGAACATGGAGTTGGGAGTTCTTTTCTTTGCTTGGGAAAACCAAGAAGACTTCCTGGAGGAAGTGGTGCTCAAAATGAGACTTGAGATGAAAAGAAGGAAGGATAATCCAAGAAGGGAACGGCATTGTGAAGGCAAAGGATCCTGATTGCATAAGATATGTCTAAGAAAACCAGTAGCTCAGTATATGCATCCTACAAAGGGCAGGGGCTGGTGTTGGGTTTCTCCACCCAATGTAGGGTGAAAGGACTCTGGATCTGGTGTGGCTTTCCTCTGGGGCCAAGGTGGGAGACTGAAGAGGAAGACATGAGCTTCTAATTCAACATAGTGGGTTGAAATACAAAACTTGACTATCACTCACTCTGAAACTCCCAAGGCAATAGTGAAGGAATTTTTTTAAGCCATAAATACACTGAGGTAAATAAGAACAGGAAAGAAAATGACAGCAAAATGTTAGAGCTGGAAATTAGTACTGATAGAAACTGGCTTAGGATCAAAGAGACCCCAAAAGAGTGGAGGATGGGACTGAAAATAAGGGTGTCTTAGTCTGTTGGGGCATTATAACAGAATACCAGGGACTAGATAACATAAAGAGGAGAGATTCATTTGTCACCATTCTGGAGGCTAGAAATCTAATCAGAGGGAAAGCTGGTGGAGGTGCTGCTTGGTGCTTCCAAAATGGTGGCTTTCCCAGCATCGTGGATGAATGGCAGAGGGCAGGATGGCAATAAGCCGAGAGCTGTTCCCCCTCCTCTAAGGGCCTCCAGGAAGGAGCCCTCATGAACGAATTGCCTTGGGCTTTAAAACTTTACAAATGAAAATTCCATAAATAAGAACATAAATCTCAAAACATTTTCTGTCAATAAAATTAACTCTGAATGAAAATACAGCAGTAAAAATTCAACAGGTTTGGCTATGTTGTAGAGCAGGTGTGGCTACGTTGGTAGAGCACTTAGACAATGAGTAAAAGCCACCAGTACTGAGTTTGAGTCCCCATCTCAGACCTAAAACAAAAAGGAAAAAAAATTATGAGAAGGCAATCTCCTCTAAATACCAACAAAACAAAGATTAAAAAAAAAAAAAAAGGAAGGGCTGGGAAGGTGGCTCAGTGGTAGAGCGCTTGCCTTGCATGCCTGAGGCCCTGGGTTCGATTCCTCAGCACCACATAAGCAAAAAGAAAAAGGCCGGAAGTGACGCTGTGGCTCAAGTGGTAGAGCGCTAGCCTTGAGCTGAAGAGCTGAGGGACAGCGCCCAGGCCCAGAGTACAGGCCCCACGACTGGACCCCCCCCCCAAAAAAAAAGAAGCAGGGCACTGGTATAGGCTCATGCCTATACAGTAATCCTAGCTACTCAGAAGGCTGAGATCTGAAGACCTAAGTCTGAAGCCAGCCCTAGGCAGGAAAGTCCATGAGACTCCAACTCCAAAATAACCAGCAAAAAGCTAGGCTGGAGGCATGGCTCAAGTGCTAGAGCACCAGGGGAATGAGCAAGCCTAATGAATACAAAGCCCTGAGCTCTAATCCCATGACTGCCAAAAAAATTAAAAGATCAAGGAACCACAAAAAAATCAATAGGAAAATTTAGTCATAGTGTACTGTATAACTCAGCTATGAATATTTACATAATGATATTATATAAACACTACATGGTAGTCAAACAACAAAGTTAAAACAGAAGTGTGCTGAGAAGATGGGGAAGTGGAAGTGTGCTGGGAAGTAGAAGCCTTTTAAAAAGCTAAAGTTTTGTAAGGCACCAGTGGCTCACACCTACAATTCTAGCTACTCAGGAGGCTGAGATCTGAGGATCAGAGAAGCCAACCAAGGCAGGAAAGTTCGTGAAACTCTTATCTCAAAAAATGACTAAAAAAGCTGGAAGTGGAGCTGTGGCTCAAGTGGTAGAGGGCTAGCCTTGAGCAAAAGCAGCTCAGGCCCAAGCCCTGAGTTCAAGCTCTAGGACCAGGGGGGAAAAGCTGAAGCTTTTCCTCTTTAACAAAAAGATTATAGGCAAAACTGGGGAAAAAAAAATTCATGGTGTTCTAAGCAAGTATTTGGTAAATAACAAAAGAGGGGGCTGGGAAGGTGGCTCAGTGGTAGAGTGCTTGCCTTGCATGCATGAGGCCCTGGGTTCAAATCCTCAGCACCACATAAGCAGAAAAAACTGGAAGTGGCACTGTGGTTCAAGTGGTAGAGTGCTAGCCTTAAGCTGAAGAGCTGAAGGACAGCGCCCAGGCCCAGAGTTCAGGCCCATGACCAACAAAACAAAACAAAAAAAGAGATTAGAAGTTAGGCCATCAGTCTCAGCCAAGTGATGTAATCCTTTTGCTTATTTGGATTGTGAGACTATAAATATATATCAAGTTTACTGCAAATTTAAATTCATGAGAAATTTTGGAGAATATCCTCCAAAACATTTCCCTGGGATTCTGTTATGTTTTCCTAACAGTTGGGTTAGAGATGGGGGTGAGGGAGGAGAGAGGAAGGCAGTGAGTTGAGAAATCTGGAATCCTGCTAGCTTTGGAGCATAAGGAAGGGGAGAGAAGAAAGAAGATAGCTTCTTGATAGCTGGTCGTGAGGGTAAAAAGGCAATCCCAAGTCAGGACAAGATAGTCCAGCTCCCCTCTCCCGTGCTTCTTTGGCTCTTATCTCAGATTATGGTCATATGATGGTGATTTTCCCTACCACACCCCAGTCTTGGCTGTTCTGTTCTCCATTCTTGCCACAGCATCTAGCAGCATCAGGCATCTATTCACAGAACCTCAGGAGTTGCTGGAATACATGCAGAAAGGACTGAACCAGAGCCCCATTACTCATTACTACCCATGGCTCTCATCCAAACAACTCCTCATTCTCTCTCACCCATTACTGCTACTCTTCTTTCACCCCTCCAGCTGTGGTTGGTTCAGAGATGCTGAAACCATGAGTGAGCTAGCTGCTCTACCGAGCATCTGATTCTATGGACTTACACAAACCAGAGATTAAATAGAGGTAACTAAGAAAGGAAAGGTAACATCTACCATATGGTTGAGCTCTCATAGCCCTTCCTCTGTCCTGATAGGATGATAAGCTGTGGAATTGGGGTAAAGCATAGTGGTAGAATGGGTGGCTAGCATGCATGAGGCCCTGGGTTCAATTTCTGGCATAATAGATGAATAAATGAATGAAAATTAAAGCAAGCTGTGGTTTTGTAACTTGTCTTTTCAGACTGTAATTGGGTGCCTTCAGAGAAACTCATTGTCTGTACATATTTGATCTCAAGTAAACGAGACCAGCTGTCAGATCCTGAACGTGCCTTGTAAACCCAAAAAAAAAGGTCATTTGGAAGGGCGTTTTCCTCCTGTGTGGGGCTCTAACAGCTAAATGATGATCTTATATAACTTGGAATCCTCAGGAGTTACAATGACTGATGTTTACCTGAAGTTCATTGCCAGAGACCCGCATGGGCCCCTGAGTCTCCATCAGGCCTCAAAGTTGTTCCAAATACATAATCAAAAAAACAATATAAAACAGTAGACTACACACCCAGCCTCAAGTGGAAGAGATGCATTGTCTTGGCCCCACTTCCAGCATACAGCTGTCCCTGAGTTCCATCTACACTGAGATTCTGATTTTAAAAAAAGAAAGAGAAGAAAGAAAATAATAACTTTTCACCATTCAATTAGCTCTTTCCTCTTACAAATATCAGCTGAGCTTAGCACCAGTGACTCATACCATGAGGCGGAGATTTGCCAGCCCAAGCAGGAAAATCCCTGATACTCTTAGCTTAATTAACCAGCAAAAAGCCAAAAATGGAGCTGTGGCTCAAGTGGTAGAACACCACCTATCTTGAGAAAAAAGTTTGGGACAGCTCCCAGGCCCTGAGTTCATGCCTCACTGCCAGCACATGCACAACTTCTGTTTAGATGTCAGGTTCCTGACTTAAAATCAATCTAGTCGGGCTCTGGAGGCTCACTCTGTAATCCTAACTACTCAGGAGGCTGAAATCTGAGGATTGTGGTTCAAAGCTGGCCCAGGCAGGAAAGTCTGTGAAACTCTTTTTTTTTTTTGGGGGGGGGGTCCAGTTGTGGGGCCTGAACTCTGAGCCTGGGTGCTGTCCCTCAGCTCTTCAGCTCAAGGCTAGCGCTCTACCACTTGAGCCACAGCGCCACTTCCGGCTTTTTTCTTTTTGCTTATGTGGTGCTGAGGAATCGAACCCATGGCCTCAGGCATGCAAGGCAAGCGCTCTACCACTGAGCCAACTTCCCAGCCCCTGTGCCAACTTCCCAGCCCCTGTGAAACTCTTATCTCCAGTTAACCACCAGAAAATCAGAAGTAGAGCAGTGGTTCAAAGTGGTAGAACAGTAGCCTTGAGCAAAAAGAGCTCATGGACCGGCCCTGCGTTCAAACCCCATGACTGACAAAAAAACAAACTAGTCTTATGGCCCCCCCCACAAATGGCTAAGACTCAGGGATAGACCTGGGGCTCTCTAACTCTCTTCTCTCCTTGGTCTTTCTTGGGAAGCATTGGTTGTGGTGAGTCTGCCCCCTCATCATGCTTGATGGGGCACAGGAGTCCCTGGACCCAGACTCTCTCCCCATCTCAGACAGGCCAGTACTTGGGATGGCCAGGCCAGAGCCACTCTCTCCCTCTAAACCCTGAGGGTTTAGATGCATAGTGGAGGCTCGGACACATTGACTATTAACTTAAGCAAGCATGAAGTTCAACCCAACCTGCTCTCGACTCCTCCTTTGCATGTACACATGAGAGCCCAAGCAGCAGAGGCTATGGGGTGGATAGCCTGTCGGCAGCCCTTGCTGGGTCAGCAGGACTGTGGGAGTCACCATTAGTACTGTGGAGAGAGGAGGGAGTTCATGGCTCATCACCTGCTCTTCGTTTCTGATTCTCAGGCCATCACAGGAATGGCCATCGACAACCATCTGTTAGCTCTGAGGGAGCTGGCTCAGGAGCTGTGGAAGGAGCTGCCTGAGATGTTCACAGATGAAACTTACCTGATGAGCAACCGATTCATCCTCTCCACCAGTCAGGTACAGCCCCTGCATGTAACCCTGGCCTTCCAAACCCAGATGTGTAACCAGTGAGCTTTTAGGTTGGTGATGAAAAGGATGGCTGGAATCAGCAAGTCCTAGCTCTGCCTCTGCCATTTTCTTTTTCTTTAAAAAAAAAAATTGTTGCCAGGTGCCAGTGGCTCATGCCTGTAATTCTAGCCACTCAGAAGGCTGGGATCTGAGGATTCAAAGCCAGCCTGTGCAAGAAAGTCCATGAGACTCTTATCTCCAGTTAATCCCCCGAAAGCTGGAAGTGAAGCTGTGCTAGTGTTGAGTAAAAAAGCTCAGAGACAGTACTTGGGCCCCAAGTTAAACCCCAAGAACAGCAGGAAAATATTCTATTTTAATTGGCACTTAATATTATATATACTTAAGAGGTACAGTATAATGTTGACAATATCTTTGTACAATGTGACAAGGTCAGATATGCTGATGACCTGTTATCTGACATTTATCATTTCCTTGGATTGGGAATATTCTACTAGCTATTTCGAACTATCTAAACAATTATTGTCCAATCTAGTTATTCTACTGTGCTACAGAACACTGGAAGTGATTCCTCCTATCCATCTGCAGCCCCATACCAACTAACTATCCTCTCTCCCTCCTCCCTCTCCATCTGGCTCTGTGTGTGTGTGTGTGTGTGTGTGTGTGTGTGTGTGTGTGTGTGTGTGTGTGTATGCCCATCCTGAGTATTGAAGTCAGGGGTTGGGCACTGTTTGCTCAAAGCCAGCACTCTGCCACTTGAGCCATAGCTCCACCACTTCCAGATTTTTGCTGGTTAATTGGAAATAAGAGTCTTCCCAGTCTTTCCTGTCTGGGCTGGCTTCTAACTTCAATCCTCAGGTCTCAGCCTCCTGAGTAGCTAGGATGACAGGTGTGAGCCACAGGGGCTCACCTTGGCTTTGCTTCTTATGATATATGACACCTTGGGAAGAATGATCTAACTCCTTAGAGCACTGGTTCCCATCTTCTTAATAAGAATGATCCCAGACTCCCTTTCAGCCAATGTGGAAACAGCATGGAGCACACCCATCCAGGGGTGCTAACCATTAAGCATCACTGCCTTCCACCTGCTACCTGAGAGGTTGTGACCCACGTGGACACCATAGACTCTGAAGGCCTAGATGGGAGCCAGAAGTAGCTCATGGGAATTATTACAAAGGTCAGGCCACCCACCAATGGCCGATTGGCTGCCAATGCCCATCTCCTGGTGCTACAGACAGGCCTGTGTGCTGTCTGTTTGAAGACCTTGGTCACAAAGACAAGATAGAATACATTTACAGGAGGTCAAAGTGGAGGGAGGAAATATCCCACAAGTCAAATTACTAGAACTTTTCCTCGTGAGTGGCTGATTGTGGGCAGAAAAGGGAACTGATAAAGTCGTGTTTGAGGATAAAAGCCCACTCAGTAATTTGATGTTTGTCATGATGGCAGTGAACTTGCAGACATGAATAAATGTGGACAGAACACAACAACATAAATCCTACAGGAAACCATCCATAGGCAAAAGAAGTGCTCTGGAATGGCTTGATGGCCTCTGGCTATTGCACGGCAAATTTATCTGACAATGCAATGGCTCTATTAGCAAGACTAATGGCTTTTTCTGCCCCATTAAAATGGCCAGGGCCACTTCTAAAGGCCTGAGAACACAGCACCAGAAACTTGTGGGTTTAAAACAAGCCCCATGCCCAGACCTATCCCCTAGGACTAGCTAATAAAATCACTTGGGGGGGAGGGGGGAGGTTCGGTGGTTGTTTTCTAACTGGAAAGTGGGATTTATAGCTTGAATGCCCACAGAAACACATTGTCTTGGTTTGTGATCCTACAAATGCTTAGCATTCTAAATTTAAAGTATCTTAGGTACATAACTAAAATTGCAATTGATAGGAACCTTTCAAACACCCCGTGCTGGGTAATTGTGCATGACCAGGCTTTGGGGAGAAAACTCAGACCAGCCAGGCAATGCTGACAGTAATTAAGAATCTGGGGGAAATCAACACAGAAGATGAGCCAGATTTCCTCCAGTTCATAAATTACTCCCTGTGGGAAGCCATCTAGCAGTCGGGTGCCACCAGGGTACCATTTAGTAAATTACCCTGATTGCCACAGTACCTCAAACGGCCCCTAGGTGAGGAAGAGAGTCAGCCCAAGCCCCGGCACCAGGACTCCTTGGGAACATCCAGAGCAGCAGGTAGAACAGACTGTCCTCTGGGGTGGGTTTGGGGCCCTCATTCTCTGAAACCATGCAGTTAGCTGGGTTTATTTTTCTGACTCTCACTGTGTCCATCCATGCTGAAGCAATTGGTTGGTTTGGTTCATTCAGCCAACCCCCCCTGGGCAGAAAGTAGTCAGAAAAACAAAGATCCTAGGATGTTAGAACTTTCTAGAAGGTTCACAGGTTGCATTTCAGAACCAGCTGCTTCTGACCTATGCTCTTCTCCAGGTACCCACAACCATGGAGATGTTTTGTTGCTATGGCCCTGTGGTTCCCAATGGGTACGGCGCCTGTTACAACCCCCAGCCGGAGAACATTCTCTTCTGTATCTCTAGCTTCCACAGCTGCAAGGAGACCTCTTCCACAGGGTTCGCAGAAGCAGTGGGAGCAAGCCTGATCGACATGCAAGACCTCTGCAGCGCTGCACAGCTGCATGATGGCAAGCCCCTGGTAACAAAGGAAAAAGCCACCAGGCCCAGCCAGGGCCCCCAATCTTGACTCCTGCCGTTAGGTGTCAACTCCCCAAGCCCAACCCTCTGCAACTACCGGTTGCTGTCACATCCCTGCTCCTGTTCCTGCCCTAGCTTATCAGCTTACTGGCCGCATAGGAAGGCATCACAAAGCTGGAGTGTCTGCAGAAAGGGTCCCTCAGTGCACATAGGAATTGTCTCTCCCTACCAAGTTCCTTTTAGCCCTTGCACAAGTCAGACACAAAACCAGCCTGGTCTGGATTGGGGTGGCCTGAGTGGACCAGGGCCCGTGGTAAGGACTTTTCTCTGTAGTCCTTTGAGTGTGAGGTTCATGTTTCCTTCCCCAGAAGGACCTAGAATGTCCAGATGATGTTTCTGCTCAAGGAAAGAATGAGTCACCCCCACTGTGTGCCCAGATGAATGAGTCCAGATGAATCACAAAGCACAGGCCAGCTCTACACCATTACCTCTTATCTTTTGGGAAGAGCAGGGACTTGTTTTCTGATTCAAAGCCCTGGTCATGGCATTCTGGGGTCTCCAACGAACCCTGCAGACCTGTGTATCCTCCTTCTGTATACTCACCAACACCCCTCTCACACACACACACACTGACACAACCGCCATGCACACACCTTCCACACATGCCATGCACCCACAACAAACACATGACACACTCCTCCCAACACACACACACACACACACACACACACACACACACACACACACACACACACACACACACACACAGAGCCCTGGTTCATTTAAAATATACTGACCTGTGTCCCACACACCATTCATGTTTCATCTTTTATCTCTCAACTGCCTTCCTTAAAGTTTGGACCATCATAGTTAGATATCCAGAAAGAAAAACACAACACTCTGTGTCTGCCCCAAAGTCTTTGCACCTCTCTGAACTCCAGGTGGTATCAGGGGTAGTCAGAATGAATGAACCTCATAGCCTGAGCAAGTACCTTTGACTGAGTGGTGGGAGGACTTTTACTCTCCTTGGTGCCGTCACTTGCACTTTTCTGATTCTTTGCTACCCCATTTCCCACTAAATAGGACCTGTAGTCAATCTGTTCAGACAGGATGCAGCACAGAGCAGGTTGGTTTGAGCTTCTCCATTGCTACTGTTATTGATTATCTATCTCTTGCTTGTTTGTTCTCAAGAGAAAGATTTTTCAAGAAATCTACTGTGACATTAATTTCAGAAAATGATAGCAGCCCAGGCAGGATATCCTACCGCCTGGGTTACCCAGAGATTTGAGCCAAAACTTAGATGGAGAAGCCCCACAGTTAATCCTGACAGACTCCAGACAAGGTCAAGGGATTGTCTTTAGGGGCAGTGACCAAAGAGGAGTGAACCACAGTGAACCATAAGACCACCTCTGGCTTTTTGATGGTTAATTGGAGATGAGAAGAATGAAAGATGGAGACACTTTTTTTGTTTCTGTTTGTGCCAGTACAGATTTGAATTCAGGGCCTTGGCCTCTTGCCTGCCTTCTCCCACTTTTCCCACCTCAAGACTGGCACTCTATCACTTGAGCCACATCTCCATTTCTGGATATTTTTTCTGGTTAATTGAAAAGAAGGGTCACTGGAACGTGTTCATCCAGACGGTCTTCAAACCTTGATCCTCAAATCTCAGCTTCCTAAGTAGCTAAGATTGCAGGTGTGAGTCACTGGCGCCTAGCTTGGCACTTTTAATTTACAGATAATAATTTACATACTTCTGCGTTACAGTGGGGTGTTTGGGCACATTTCTATTGTGTTATAATCAAGGCAAGGTCAGTTGGCAGGTGATCACTGTCAAGAATTCATCATGTCTTTATAGTGAGAATGTTGACTATAGGCACCTCTCCTATTCATGGAACACCAGAACTCATTCCTTCTACTGACTAGCATTGTACCCATTGACAAGGTTCCCCATTTCCCCTTCCCCCACAAGCCCCTGGCAAATCTTATTCTAGCATCTACTAAGAATGGGATGACTCTGTGTGTGTGTGTGTGTGTGTGTGTGTGTGTATGTGTGTGTGTGTGTGTGTGTGTGTGTGTGTGTGTGTGTGTGTGTGTGTGTGCTGGTCCTAGGGCTTGAACTCAGAGCCTGGGCACTGTCCCTAGGCTTTTTTGCTCAAGGTTAATGCTCTACCACTTGAACCACAAAGACCACCTCTGGCTTTTTGATGGTTAATTGGAGATAAGAATCTCATGGATTTTCCTGCCCAGGCTGACTTCAAACTGCAACTCTCAGATCTCATATCTCAACTCTCAGATCTCTCCTGAGTAGCTAGGACTACAGGTATCAGTGCTCAGCCTGGGATGACTTTTTAATGGAAGGCTAAGTGAACAGAGGAGGCATGTGGCTGCTTTGCCAACCCCAACCCCACCCTTGCAGGGCTTCTGGAAACATCCTGGCCTCAATCCCATGAGCTCTGCCTCATCTTGGGCACTCCACACTGATCCAGACACCCTGCAACTGTCCTTCCTTTGGGTTCTTGTGTAAGCTTTCCTCGCTTTGACTTGGGTTCCTGCATGTGGGCAGGCATGTAGCTTTGCTCAGCTCCCAGAAAACATGGAGACAGGGAAGTCCTTGGGCCCCTGGCTTTTGATGGAAGACCTTGATGGCATGATGACAAAGACTTGGGCCTTTCAATGTGCAAACTTAAATCATGGAGCTCAGGATCTTTTTGAAGTTCACAGTCAATTCCCCCCACCAGGAGTTGTAGCCTGAAGATCCCAGGGATGTCTGGGACCCCCAGACTCCTATTCTAAATTGGCCCAAGACCAGTTGTCTGACCTTTTTCAGTGTAGACCTGAGTTCTCTAATGATTTTCTACATTGATTTCTGGGCAGGCAATGTCCTGATTTGAAGTCACCTAGTTTGCCTAAGTAATTGGCTGCCTAAAGACTCAGTTTCCCCACTGCCAGATGAGGACAGCTTTTGCCAGGCTGGGTAAAGCACTTGGTATAGGAACAGGACACAGCGCTTGCCTTGGGGATGCCATTCCCGGCAGGCATTGTTTGAGAGGTTTTCTTTTCTATTTTTTTCTCTCTCTCTTTTTTAATGCCCATACTGGGGCTTGAATTGAGGGCCTGAGCTTTTTCCACTCAAGGCTGACACTCTACCACTTGAGCCACACCTCCACTTCTGACTTTTTGATGGTTAACTGGAGATAAGAGTTTCAGATTTGTCTATCCAGGTTGTCTTTAAACCCCAGTCTTCAGATCTTAGCCTCCTGAGTAGCTAAGATTTCCAGGCATGAGCCACCAATGCATGCCCAGCTTCTCTGAGAGATTTGCATTTTAACTATTGACTTGTCTGAGAGAGCCAAGCTCATTCCTGTTGTTCTCTGAGCACAGGAAAAGGAAGCTCTCCCTTTTAATTCAGATATCAAGCCATGCACTATGAGGGCTTTGAGAATCCTAAGAGATATTTGGTTGGAGGGAATGTCTCTTTTCTCTGAGAAATGAGCTGGAAGCTGGTCTTCCCCCTCTAAGAAGAGATGGCTGCACCCCTATTTATGCAAAGGCAACACTGAGCCAAGGCCATGGGTTTTTCAGTGGGGACCCTGGGAAAGGAGACTAGTCCATGTGTCCCCAAAGAGATGCACAATGAGACAGTCACTTGGAGCAGTGATGCGTAATCAACGTGGCCACGTTATGACACTTCTAAGTTGCCAAAATGTATAAAGTTAATATTTGAGTTCTATTTTTATAAAATAGTTCTAGATTTATGGCAATCTGTACATGTGTATTTATAGCTTTTCCATTTTAATTTATAGTTTGTGCTTTAAAGAAATATATGTGTAACTAAAGAACAGTATATTGAGAGCATTCTATTCAAGTTATTTAATGACTGTAAATCTGCATTCAATAAAATAGAATGTCAAAAAAGATGGAGTTGGCTATCATTCCTTCCAATGGTGCTTTGAAATGTAGGGTTGTAAATACTCTGAGCGGTGTCAGAAGTCCATTGGCTTGGTCTAGGTTCTGCCAGCAGCAGTGGAGGATATCAAAAAGACACGGAGGAACCAAGGTTGGTAGTTCACATATGCAGTCTTAGCTGCTCACGACGCAGAGCCAGGCGGATCGCGTGAGCTCTGTTCCAAAGCCAGTGGGCAACACAGCAAGACTGTCTAAAAAGACAATGAAATGAAAACAAAAGATACAGGAGCCAGAAGAGAAAAGAGAGGTAGAAAGTAAATCTCGCTTGGTGTAGAGAAAGGGAAAGAGTACAAAGGGTTTCTCATCAGGTTAGGTATGATCAGATGGGTTTCATCCCTTCCACCCACCCAACACCTGTAGGCAGCATGAAGTGGAGGTGAAACACCGAGCTCGGGGCCTAGATGCCTGGACAGTAAACCCCATGGCATCTTTGCTGTGGACTTAGGGGACGTCTCCTATGTCCTACCTGTAAAGTAGAGATGGATGTTGAGATCAACGCTGGGCTACGGGAGGGCAGATGAGGCAAGATGGCCATTTGCTTGAAAATGGAGGAAGTGATGGAAACATTTATTATTCTTTTTTGGGGGGGTCGGGTCGTGGGGCCTGAACTCTGGGCCTGGGCACTGTCCCTCAGCTCTTCAGCTCAAGGCTAGCGCTCTACCACTTGAGCCACAGCACCACTTCCGGCTTTTTTCTTATGTGGTGCTGAGGAATCGAACCCAGGGCCTCAAGCATGCAAGGCAAGTGCTCTACCACTGAGCCACCTTCCCAGCCCCAACATTTATTATTCTTGTTGCTCTCACACACACACACACACACACACACACACACACACACACACACACAGAGCGGGGGGGGGGGGCGCAGCAGATACCCTCTCTACTGGTGCAGCAATCAGATCATGCCAGAATGGAGATTCCAGAAAAGAGGTCTTGAGCTGCTGTGAAGAGGAGCTTCAACATCTGTCAGCACAGACGCAGACCCCCAGGGTGGCCATCCAGGGGCTACAGCCTCACAGCTGAGACCACCTGCCAGCCACAGAAGGTAGCTGAATTCCAGTCCCAAGTCAGGATGCCTAGAGGTGCCCCCCGCCTCTGGGAAAGGGACTAGAAAAAAAATCCTATCAACTAAGGGAGGAACAAGGAAATCTGCCATCTACTTAGGGCTATGGCTCAGGAAAAGAAAGATATTCATGAGAAATCAAAACTACAAACTTGTGCCATGCACTGATGAAAATTCTGAATTTGTGCAACCTCAATCTAAAGCCAGAACTCCAAGCCAATCATTTTAAGAGGCCAAACTGGCTTAAGTAAGGCTCAAAGGACTTCAGCAAAAATCCTCTGCAGAACTGCTTTCCTCCTGAACACACCAAACACCCATAGAGAAAAATATTCCACTACAAAGAAGCTTACTGTGAGACGTACAAATAATACAAGAAATGACTCATAGATAGACTCACAGAAAATGGAATTAATATCACAGCAAATAGAATTAAAATTACAAAAGCCTGAGTTAGCAGATGAGTCAAGAACCATTGATAAATAAGCTGAATATTATTAAATAAAATATTTAAAAGATACAAAGAAGATAGGATAAAGATATATATGTAGAAGCCCAAGGAGAGATTCACTAGAATAGAAAAAAAGCTAGTCAAGGAGAAAATGCTAAGAATTTTTTAGAATTGAAGACACAATTCTAAAATACATGAGTCCAAGAAGACATTATAACACAAGCTCTGAAACATTTAGAGAAGAAAAATAAATATACTTCATATCAAAAGAGCAAACATGATTATGGAAAATTATGGTTTTTAATATTTCCATCAGAAAAAAGGAAAGATAAGAAATGGAAGCAATTAATACTTATTGGTTAACTGGGTAAAGTGAGGTTTGTGCTCAGGGCCGCTTGTTAGCCAGGGGCTTGATCACTGGAGACATACCCGGGCCCTTTTCTGCTTTAGTTATTTTTCAGGCAGTTTCTCTTGACTTTGCTCAGGACCAACTTGAAACTGAGCTCCTCCTGCTATGGTTTCCCACATGCTGGAATCACAGACACCCAGTACTATCTCTGTCTACCTATAAAACATAAGGCCCTAAGAAAGAGGGAGAAAATGTTTAAAAGCATAAAGAGAGCCAGGCACCCATGGCTCATGCCTGTAATCTTAGCTACGCAGGAGACTGAGATCTGACAGCCCGGGGAAGGAAACTCCATGAGACATATCTTTAACCATCAGAAAACCAGAAGTAGAGCTGTGGCTCAAAGTGGTAGATTGCTAGCCTTGAGCAAAATTGCTCAGAAACAAAATCCAGGCCACAAGTTCAAGCCCCATAACTGACCAAAAAAAAAAAAAAAAAAGCATAAAGAGTTTACTGGATCAAGGTCAGGGAGAAGATGGGAGTCAGGGAGCACAATACAAGTATTGTTTCTATGCACAGGGCCATCTACAGACCCTGAATAGGCAGCCTGGGGATGAGCTGTAGGTTTAGAATCCTTGCAGAAGCAGTGAGTATCACCAAGGAGGACCCAGGATCCCAAAGGACCATTCACAGAAATGAGGATAGAAAATAACACCACCAAAATGAGTAAAATACACAAATAAACCCCAGGCATGGTGGAGCACACCTGTAAACCCCACCTACTTGGAAGCTGAGGTCCAAGAACAATCTGGCAAAACTGAAAGTTGCTATGGTTTTTTGGTTTGTTTTTTTGTTTTCTAGTACATTTTCATTGGCTATTGTTGTGGTATAGTAGTAGCTTTAGCTTCTTTTCCATTTAATTCAGATTGCATAAAACACTGACAGGGAAATTAAAAAATACTATAAAACTAGTTTGAAACCCTGAGATTTCTTTTGTATCATTCTAATACAATGGAAGTTCACAGCGGTTTTTGATTTGTGGTTATTAAGAGGGTTTCTTTTAAAGATTTTTTAAATTGTTATTTTAAAGGTGATATACAATGGGATTACAGTTCTATAAGTCAGGTAAAAAGTGCATTTCTTTGGGGACAATGACATTCCTTCCCTCACTCTCTCCCAGTTTTTTCCTCCCATACCACCCACAAGTTGTACAATTCATTTTCAACAGTGTCTAGTGAGTACTATTGCTGCATTTGTTCGTCCTTTGTCCCTCTATTTTTGTGCCTTCCCTTATACTCCCAAAGACATATAAATGAACATTCAGAACAAAAAGGAAAGAAAACAAAAACAGCGAAGAAGAAAAGAAGGAGGAGAAGAGGAGGAGGCCTCATTTTTGTTTCCTTGAGTTCAGATAGTTCCTATGTTAAAAAAACAAAAACCTAACTGAAAACTAAAAACCCAGTTGAAAGCACCATCCCAGAAAACCCACAGGTACACAGTCACATACAGAGAAAGGGGGGTTATTGTCAACAGAGCTAACAAGGCTAGTTCTCTCACTGGAGGGAGAGAAAAAGCACTTATCTTTGTCCAGGGAGATTTTTATAATATAGAGGGGCTAAGGGTGGAATTTCATGCACCTGTTATGGTGGGCTAAGATTTATGGCAGCTGCCCAAATAGTAGATAAGGAGGTCTGCTGTTACCATTTATGGATGTGTCTGGCCAAATGGAATGTTACTTCAAGGAGAGAGGGAGAAAGCTGGTGATCAGCTGCCTGCAACAAAAGCGCCCTTTGTTGTCCAATCTGGGGAAAGGATCTTTACAGGTAACACCTATAAACCTAGCTACTCAGGAAGCTGAGATGTGAGGATTACGGTTTGAAGCCAGCCGGGGCAGGAAAGTCTATGAGACCCTTTTCTCCACTAAACTACCCCCCCCCAAAAAAAGCCAAAATTAGAGTTGTGGCTCAAGTTGTAGAGCGCTAGTCTTAAGCAAAAGAAGCTCAGGAATAATGCAATGCCCAGGTGCTGAGTGCAAGCCCCAGGACCAGCACCAAAAAAAAAATAAAAATAAAAATAAGAAAAACTAAAGCCGAAAGGGTTATCGGCATGGCTCAAGTGGTAAGAGGCACTGGGTTCAAAACTCCATTACTGCCAAAATGTCTCTGTGAGTGCACATACGTGTGTGTGCACACATACTGTGTGTGTGTGTGTGTGTGTGTGTGTGTGTGTGCCTAAGCTCCACGTGTACTATCGCACAATTTCAAGTGATTGGCTAGGTCAGGAAAGCTCAGCCTTGAAATTCTACGTAAATGGATTGCTGGTGCAATCTGGACCAACCAACAAACAGGTTAAAAAACAAAAAGTTTGGGGCTGGGAAGGTGGCTCAGTGGAAGAGTGCTTGCCTTGCATGCATGAGGCCCTGGGTTCAATTCTTCAGCACCACATAAGCAACAAAAGCTGAAGGTGGCACTGTGGCTCAAGTGGTAGAGCTCAAGTGCTAGCCTTGAGCTGAAGGGCTGAGGGACAACACCCAGGCCCAGAGTTCAGGCCCCACGACCAGAAGAAAAAAAAGGGGGGGCCAGGCACGGGTGGCTCATGCCTATAATCCTAGCTATTCAGGAGGCTGAGATCTGAGGATCTCCGTTCAAAGCCAGCCAGAGCAGAAAAGTCCCATGGGACTCTTATCTCCAATTAACCACTCAAAAACCAAAAGAGAAGCTGTGGCTAAAAGTAGTAACTGCTAGCCTTGAGCGAAAGAGCTCAGAGACAGAGGGCCCAGTCTCTGATCCCCCAGTACTAATACTAATAATAACATAATCATAGTGATAATCATACGAATCCCTGCATTTAAAAAAAAAAAAGTTTTCCATGCCAGCTGGGACAGAAATCTATGAGACATTGATCTCCAATTAACCAGCAAAAAGCTGGAGATGAGTTGTGGCTCAAGTGGTAGAATGCCAGCCTTGAGTGAACAAAGCTAAGGGACAGCATCAAGCCCCATGACTGATACAAATAATATTATTATTAATACTAATACGAATCCCTGCATTGTTCAAAAGAGAAAGTTTCAACTCCCATTGTTTTTTTAGCAATTAAAAATGTACATTGTAATCACAAGAGCTTATCTAATTGCCATAATAGACTACCCCCAGGATCCCCTCCAGGGTTTCAGAATAAATGTTTCCTTCTTTTTTCTGTCACAGACTGCTGTGACACAGGCAGCTATTCAGTGCCCCAGATTCCTAGTATGTATGGGATTCCTCACCCCTTGGGTGAGAGATCTCTGCATCTAGGGCTCAGTGGAGAGAGAGAGAGAGAGAGAGAGAGAGAGAGAGAGAGAGAGAGAGAGAGAGAGAGGGAGAGAGAGAGAGAGAGAGAGAGAGAGGGGCAGCAGGTGTGCAGGTGACATTTTATCACCAGGCCTAGAAGTGCTGAATTCCAGGGCAGAGCTGTTGAACAAATGAAGCTGAGATTGGTGAATACGTCATTTCTATTTCTGCTAACTAGTTAGAGTACACAAACAACTTTCCAAGAGAGAAGACAAAAATAAATTATTGTTTAAAAAACTGTGCTGAATCAAAAACAGGCAACAAAATAGCAGCACAAGGGTTCCCTGATCACTTAACACCCCTTCCTGACATGACCTCTCTAAGCCTTACTTTTGTAAATATAAATTGAGGGAAGATTCTCTCATCCCAAATCTTCTGCACCTGGATGGTTAGCTGCTCTGTGTGTGTGTGTGTGTGTGTGTGTGTGTGTGTGTGTGTGTGTGTGTGTGTGTGTGTGTTGGTGCCAGTACTGGAACTAGAACTCAAGACTTCACTCTCTTGCTTAAGCTGTTTCACTTCTGGTCTTCTCCCACTTAAGCCACACCTCCACTTCCAGGTGTTTGCCGGTTACAGAGCGGGGTCTGTCTGCCCACACTGGTCTGTCCACACTGGTTTTGAACTGGGCTTCTGAGATCTCAACCTCCTGAGTAGCTAGGACTACGGGTGAGAGCCACCAGCGCCGGCGCCCATTACTTTGTTACTTTGATTCACCCTTTGTTACTTTGATTCACCCGTAACAGGAGCCAGGGAACCCGACCCCGCGGTGGGCTCGGGAGAGCAGCTTGGGCCCTGGGTGGGGCCTTGGGGTGGGGGCGTGGGGGGGCCGTGAGTGAGTCCTCCACCCCCGCCCGCGAGGCCACGCCCACCGCCCAGAGCGGAAGGGCGGTTGCCTAGCAACAAGAGTCGCTGTGTGCCTGAACACCTGGGTATGCCCAAGAACGCCGAGGTCACCCTGCGCTATGGGCCCTACAGCCCCGTGGGGCTGTCAGTGGAGCACCGCACCTTCCGCCTGGAGGGTCTACAAGGTGGGCTACTCGGCGGCGGCCCCAGTGTGTGCCCGGCCTCGGGGTGTGCGCGCGGTCCCCCTGGAACCCTTGCCGGCTCGGGCTGGGCCCCGCTCCGGCTGGGCTGCTGGGCCCCCCGCACCGGCTGGGCCCCCCCCCCCCTCCAGGCGAGTCAGCCCTCCACCGCTGGACTTGAACTGAGAACAGACAGGAGTGTGGCCCACTGAGAGCCAGCCAGCCACACAGATCATCTTGACAGAACACAGGGCCCAACCTCATTTTAGAAACAGGGAAACGAGGTCCGAAATACCAAAATACCAAGAGCCATTCCCTAAGTCGAATGGCTGGGAAATGGCAGAGCTGAGACTCTATTCTGTGCTCAATTGGTCGTGCAGCAGATCTTTCCCGGACAGATGTGCGAGGCGCTCCCAGGTACCCAGGGCTCACGGCTGGACGTCAGTGTGTGTGTGCTGGAGCCACCCTCTCCCTGCTGAGAGCCCTGGGGGCTTGGGGTCGGCCCTCGGAAGACTTAGCTACAAGGGGGGGGAGAGGGAGGGAGACGGGGGGAGGGAGGGAGACGGGGGCAGGTCAGGAAAGGCACATTCGATCACACTGCATTTGAGTCTAGAATGAGTAGAAATTAACCAGGTACCCAGAGGCAAGAGCATTGCAGACAGGACAGCTATGTGCCAAAGCTGAAGGCCTAGACAATGTTGAGTTGATAAAAGGGAAAGCACCAGAGAAACAGGGGTCACACTGCTGTAGGTACGGCTGCCCTGAGAACAGGTGACAGGGGCTAAGAGTGGCAGAAAGGAACTCAGAGAGGCTGCTGGGGTCCAGCGTTGAGGTGAGAGTCGTTTGGTCCAGGACAGTTATAAAAAGGATGCATAATGATTCAGAGTGAAAGCAAGGAGACTCTCCATGATGGTGGATGTGGCAGGTCCATCCAGCCAGAATTGGCAAGAGATGGTGCTGATGAATGGGAATCATAATTTGGAACATGTTCCACTTGGGACATATTTAACTTCAGGTGCATTTTGCTACCCATATCAAGGTAGCAAGTCAGATCAGCTCTGGAGTTCAGAGGAAAAATGCAAGATAGAAAGGGGTGAGTGGATAATTTGAGGAGAATATCCAAAAGAGAGCCTAGGGCTGAGCATTATTGATGAACTTCCATTATAAGATACAAGCTAAAGATCTTCCAGGAAGAATGACATAACAGCCTGGAAGACCCAAAAATCACGGGAGCAATCAGGGAAAGTTTCCTGGAGGAGGTGGCATTTGAGTTTGAGTTTGAAGGTTGAATGGAAAACCACCTGAGAAAGAAAGTTGCTTTCCATGAGAGAACAGTTGATGGAGGCATCTTATTATAAAGAGCTCAATGTTGGTATTAGTTGACTTGAGCTGCAAATGCCACACATTAAATGAGTTTAAAAAAACAGTTTGCTCAAGGCTAGTGCTCTACTACTTGAGCCAAAACTCCACTTCTAGCCTTTTGGTCGTTAATTGGAGATAAGAGTCTCATAGACTTTCCTGCCTGGGCTGGCTTTGAACTGCAATCATCAGATTGCAGCCTCCTGAATAGCTAGGATTATAGGTATGAGCCATCAGCACCGAGCCAATTTCTTAGTGAATTTTAAATTTCAGTTGTTATACCTTCTAAGTCTAGAACCTCTGCTTGGTTCCTTTTCAGAACTTTTGTCTTTTACTTGATTTTAGAAGTTTTTTAATAATCCATTTTCCTGCTTTGTTTTAGTTCTTTGTTAAGATTTCCTTAGGTTCTGTGAGGATATTTAAGATAGGTGATCTAAAGTAAGCTCAATGTCTGCTATTTCTCAGGGACAGTTCTGCTAGTTTTTCCCTTTCAATGTGGCATACTTCTTGTTTTTGTGCATGGTTTGTGGTTGTAGTGCTGAATCTAGATATTAGTGTTGAGTTCTAATACTAGAATACATTCTCTGTGGAAATGAGGTTCTCCTTAGTCCTCAGAGTTTGCTCTTGCTGATTTCTGAAGGCTTGGGCTGTGTTCAGTGTTTTCACTAACACTGCCTTGAATACCAGGAGCTTTCACATGAAATAACCCCTTGTCCCATGCTTTGTGTATTTTCCGGTTAAGGGACACTCTTAATACTTAGCCAGGCTATTCACAATTCTCCTCAGCCTTTACTTACTTTCTGCTTCACTGGAGAAAGCTTAAGGATCTTCGTCATCTTTTCTGATAATGCATCTGCCCTGGGCAACACTCAACTTTCTAAACTGCTCAGTATATGTGAGCACTTTTGAATGCCCCAATTTCCCAAAGAAAATCTGAGCTTTAGTGTATGGCTCCAGTGTTATCTTGCCCAGGCAATTGTGGATTTTTCATTTGCCTTACAATTTTTGTGAGCTGCGCAGGGTTTTACCATCCTATGTAAATTCTAAGACAAGGACCTGTGACCTTACTTTAGGAAGCCCCCGAGTGGGTCAGGACCCAGACACAAGCATTCAAACATAAGGTATTCTTTGCCTTCTCTGGAATCAAGGACGAATTTCACATTTGGAATGGGAGCTCCAGTCTTCAAGGCTACCACCAAATCGGGAGAGACAGGGCAAAGGCCGGAACAATGCCACCAAGCTTGTCTGCTGTTTGACAGGTGCCTTCTTCTGCATTCAGTTCTCACTTGGTTGCTGTAGGTCTTTCACTGTTTTCTGAAGCCCTGACCATGTTTGTTCTGACAGCTCCTGGTTGTATTGTGATGTTTCTGAGGAGTATAGGAACTTGAGGCTGCCCGTTCTGCCCCTTTGCTGATGGCTGCAGACACTCTCAATTGTATTTCTTACTGCTTCCACAATCAACAGATAATATTAATTTAATGTGAATGTGATTGTATTATTTATGGAACCAGATAACTTGAGGGGATGGGTGGGGCTAAGAGAAATGAGAGAGAATGATGGAAAGGGTAACACTATACTCATAAATTCACAAGTTGAATCGAAATAGCTTTGTACAACTACTTAAAGATAATTAAGGATTTAAAACATGGAAAATTATGTCATTTACTAAGCATACCAAAAATTATGCTAAAGCAGAAGGCATACATAAATAAACCTACAAGGGCTAAGGAGGAATAAAAACCTTCACTTAGTTGGCCATATGAGTAATGCAAACCAGATCTGCACATAGGATAGTGAAGTTTGACACATGTTAATTCTTAATATTCCCACAGGGTCACAGGGAAAGGAGAGGCAGCATGGGACCTGTTTGGAGAACAGGAAGAGCTGGCTATATAGAGGGTAGAGAGAAGCAAGAGAGGCTTAGCAGCTGTGTACTTGTTGAGATAGGGTTTCCCTAACTTTCTCCCTGGGCTGGCCTTGAACTATGATCCTTCAGATCTCTATCTCCATCGTAGATGTAAGCTACTATATCTGGCATCATACATCCTTGATGGAAAAACAAATTGGACAGTTAGTTTGGGAAGCAAAGAGGCAGCATCTATTAAAATGTAAACCATACTGTACAATTTCTTTTTTTAATCTGTCTCGTGTGTGTGTGTGTGTGTGTGTGTGTGTGTGTGTGTGTGTGTGTGTGTGTGCGTATGTGTGTGTCTGTGTAGAGTTTAAACTCAGGGTCTCATGATCTCAGATTTTTCTGCTCAAGAATGACACTCTATCACTTGAATACACTTCGAGTTCTGGCTCCTTTCTGGTTACTTAGAATTAAGACTCTCTCAGATCCATCTACCTGGGCCGGCTTCAAACCTTGATCTCAGACTCCTGAGTAACTAGAATTATAGGCATGAGTCACCAACTCCCAACTTGTTTCATTTTTTAAGTATTTTCCTTATTTAAAGAAAAAATTCAAGGCTGGGAATGTGGCTTAATGGTAGAGTACTTGCCTAGCATGCTTGAAGCCCTGGGTTCGATTCCTCAGTACCACATAAACAGAAAAGGCTAGAAGTGGTGCTGTGGTTCACATGGTGGTAGAGTGCTAACCTTGAGCAAAAGAAGCTCAGGGACAGTGCCCAGGCCCTGAGTTCAAGCTCCACGACTAGAAAAAAAAAAAATTCACACATTCTCAGAAGGCATGCTATGAATGTTTTCTGAAACATTCTTGGTGAGAGCAAAAATTAAGAAACAACCAGAAACCCAAGTACCCAATTAAATTGCAACACATATATCATCTGAAATATAATACAGTGGTGAAAATCAATACCACACACCTATGAAAGATCAGGCCTGGATCTCCACAACCCAGTGTAAGATACAGTCAGACCATGTGTGTTGCTGAATTCTTGTATACCCAATCTCCCTTCTGAAAGAAACAGAGCAGGAGTAGGGAAAACTGTGAGATGATTTTGAAGTTTTTGTCCTTTTCTATAATTTCTAAGGGTCTTAAAAGTCATGAGTCTATGTCCAGTAAAGGTGTAGACCAACGACATGTTACAGCACCGATGGCCTTTCAAAGGTCAAGGAATACTTAGATATTTCTATCTTTTCCAACTCCATTCTTTCATTGTCTTTTAAAATAAAAGTACTTTGTATTTCAGTAGCGTTTCTGTTCCAGAAACTCAACTTGAATTTAAATTAAAATAAAACAAAGCTTTTTCTTTCTTATAAAAAAAAAAAAGTCATGAGTCTAAATTTATAATCTGATAAAAATTTTAAAGTATAAATTTTTTTTCTTAAGAAGCAAGAAAGAAGCCACTGATGGTATACGCCTGTAATCCCAGCATTCTGGAGACTGAGGCAAGTCGAGTGCTAGTCTGAGGCCAGACTCAGCTGAATATAGCAGGATTATCTCAAGAACAAAAGCAAGATCTGGGCACTGGTGGCTCATGCCTGTAATCCTAGCTACTCAGGAGTCTAAGAGATGTGAGGACTGCAGTGCAAAGGCAGCTGGGTCAGCAAAGTCTGTGAGACTCCTACCTCCAAGTAACCATCCAAAAAGCCAGAAATAGAGGTATAGCTCAAGTGGTAAAGCACCAGCCTTGAGTGGAAAACACTAAGGAAGAACATGAGGCACTAAATTGAAGCCCTAGTACCAGCACACATGTGTGTACCCCTTCTTCCCGCCCCCCCCCACACACACCCAAGAAAGGAGAATGCTTTAGCAGGGAGAGGGGAGAGCTGAGTAAGCCATTCAATATGTGAGTGGCTTCTGCACCTCTGGACCTTTGAGAAGTCAGATTGAGGAAGAGGTAAAGGCACGTTGGAGTCAAAGAAGCATGGAGCCAAGGCCCAGGCTCTGGCCCAGGAAGGATGGGAAGAAGTACTTAAAGAAGATCCAGGAAGCGTTGTTCTGGTTGGAGGAGGCCTGAATCCTGCAAGGGATCAGCAGGTGGTTGATTTGTAAAATAAGCTCCGTGTATCCACGCTTGAAACTCCTCTAATACCAACTGCCAATGCACACAGAGGCCCAGTGACAAGGGCCAACGTGTTCAGAGAAACAAAGCAAAGAGCATCTGCTCCCTCTCCTAGTCCTGCCCATCCTGCTGTTCCACTTTAGACACAATGCTAGCATCACAACAAGTAAGTCTGCTCACAAGCTCCCTGTCCTAAGTCTGCTTTGGAGTCCGTAGCCCTTTATCATTTGCAGAAGCCCTGCTGTCTTTAGGAAGATGCCTGATCTTTTCTGAATTGACCGTGCCTTCAGCAACCTGAAAGCTCTCATTCCATTACCCATGAATGATAATAGTTCAGCAAATGTCTCCACTTGGACTCAGCACTGATTAAGTATTAACTAAGCTTAACTAAGGCTTAACAACAGAGTTCTCAGTAATTGCCCTGACCCTGGTTGATCCTTGCCTGCTGTGCTTGTATCCACCAAACGCTCCACTCAAAGCCAGGAGCTGGTGGCTCATGCCTATGTAATCCTAAAGATTGTGAGTCAAAGCCAGCCCAGGCAAGAAAGTCTATGAGACTATCTCCAGATGAACCAGCAAAAAGCCAGAAGTAAAGGTATGGCTTAAGTAGTAGAGTACCAGCCTTGAACAGAAAAGGCCACAGAAGAGAATAAGGACCTGAATGAAAGCTCCAGTATCAACTTAAATTTTTTTTAAAAGACCCATTTACAAGAGTTGGAAGGAATCAAACAGATCCTTGCCCCACCTTAAAAAATATTTTTAATAGATTAAATCTTATTTAGTTAAGATACCCAAAGGGCCATTCTCTTGCTAGCTATGAATTACCAGCCCTCATTTCCCAGCTATTCACTTTGGATCTCTGCTACATGGGAGAAGAAAGCAATCTGACTGGGCACTGATAGCTCACATCTGTAATCCTAGCTATTCAGGAAGCTGAGATCTGAGGATCATGGTTCAAAGCCAGCCTGGGCAGGAAAGTCCACGAGACTCTTATCTCCAATTAACCACCAGAAAACCAGAAGTGGTGCTGTGGCTCAAAGTGGTAGAGCGCTAACATTGAGGAAAATTGCTGAGGGATAATACCCAGGTCCTGAGTTCAAGCCCCACAACTGACAAAAAGAAAAAGTGATCTGTCCTTAGACCTTGACTCTCCCTAAGCCTTATTTTAGTCATCCACAGAGAATGGCAGTTGCTCCAGCATCAAGAGGATTGAGTCTCCTATGTCCCTTTACAAAGAATGATGTGGCACTTCAAAGCGGTAGGTGGCCTGTGGGTGGCCTTCCAGTTTCTGGCTGATTTATGCTGAAGCTTAGCAACTGCCTTTGTGGACTTGGTTTCAAGGAGTATATTTATCTGACCTTTCTTTGAATAGGCAGCTCCATAGCAGCTCAGAGGAAAGCCAGGGTCCTCCATGTAAGGCAGTGCCATATGGAAAAGCTGCAGGAATTCCGGAGTCTCTTCATCTTTGATCCCTTAAGTCCTACAATTGGACTCCATAAGTCCGTGACTGAGGGAAAGGAAACAGGTGTCCTAAGGCTGAATTCATGATGCAGACTCTTTAGCAGGTCATGATCCTAATACTTCAATACAGGATCACTCTAACAGCCTCTCAGGGTCCACAAGAATTGATGATGGAGCCCAGCATTGTCTGAAGGTGGTTGCTGGAAGACGTTGATACCAGGCCCTGGGAAGTAGCAACAGTGCAGTAGTGGAAAGTGAGGACCACACATGCCCTTAAAGGCTAGAGCCTGGCCCGGGTGTGGTGGGGCTCACGCCTGTATTCCTGGCTACTCAGGTAGGCTGAGATCTGAGGACTGTGTTTCAAAGCCAGCTAGGGCAGGAAAGTCCATGACATTCTTATCTCCAATGAACCACCTTAAAACTAGCTCAAAGTGGTAGAGCACTAGCTTTGAGCACAAAGGCTCAGGGACAATGCCCAGGCCCTGGTTTCAAGCCCCACAATGGACTTAAAAAAAAAAAAAAAAAAAAAAGACCAGAGAACCTGCATCTAGCAAAGCCATAAAAGGTAGAAATGAGGAGAGACCAGATGTAGGCAGGTTTCTTCCCTTGAGGCTACATTTGCTCTCGGTTAAGGTTGGCCCTCATTATTCACCAGCTCCAGCTCCCTGGGGTGAGTTATTTTGTAGATCAAATCCTATTTCTAAGCTACTGTGCCATATAAGAGTAATACTGCCAGGTGCTGGTAGTTTATACCTGTAATCCTAGCTACTCAGGAGGCTGAGATCTGAGATTCATGGTTTAAAGCCAGCCAGGGCAGGAAAGTCTGTGAGACTCTTATCTTCAATAAACAACTCAAAACCAGAAGTAGAGCTGTGGCTCAAAGGGTTAGAGCACTAGCCTTGAGCAAAAGAGCTCAGGGACAGTGCCAGACTCTGAGTTCAAGCCCCAGGACCCACAAAATAAGGCAAGTGGGGGAGCAAAATTGTTGCCTTGTACAAGTGGCTCACACCTGTCATCCTAGCTACCCTTAGGAGGCTGAGATCTGAGGATCTCAGTTTGAAATCAGCCCAGGCAGGAAAGTCTGTGAGACTCCTATCTCCAGTTAACCAGCAAAAACCCAGATGTGGACTTATGGCCCAACTGGTAGAGCAGTAGCTTTGAGCAAAAAAGCTAAGGGACAGTGTGCAAGTTCAAGCCCCAATACTAGTACAAAAAAAGATTGTTAATGCCCCCATGAAGTAAACTGAAATGGGATAGGAGGCTCGGTCAGATGGGCACTGCGGAGAGGAGGACAATGGGAGGCTGCAGAATCTCTCCACCTTGGATTTCTCTTATAGGGCTGCCCCACCTTGAGAATGTCACCCTCATTCTCTCCAGAGCCCCCCAAAGGTGGAGTGTGAGGAAGGAATCAGAGCTGTTTTGCTCCTGCTTTCTTCCTCTCAGATGAAGCCTCCTCTCCAGGATGGTCTTCAGACTACGCAAAGCCAGAATCACAAAGCCAAGCTGTTCCACCCTAAAGGGTACTGCTTGGGGGATGTGGAAGTCCAGAATTTTTGCCCATGGGCTTCATCTTGTCCTCTAGATAACCAGCTAACATTCTGAACTGGGCAGAATTGAGCATGTCCTTGTCAAGGTTACTAGTCTGGATGTGCAGGATTGTGTCTAGAAAGTGTTGAGGAATGAGGACTCTAGACCCAATGACAAGGAGTAGTATAGAAAAGAGCTCCCAAACAGGAAGGGTAGGAGGAAACCTCAGCCTTGGTGGAGCTAAAGTATAGGAATGTATAACGTTTATTGAAATGTCCTCTTCACTGACTGGATAGTTATGTGATCAGGAGTACTTGGAGCTTTCTTATTGATTAGGTTTCTTTTCTGTGTGTGTATGTGTTTATGTAATGTGTGTGCCCGTGTGCATGCCAGTACTGGGGCTTGAACTCCAAGGCCTGGGCATTGTCCCCTAACTTTTGCGCTCCAAGCTGGCTGTCTACCACTTGAACTATAGTTCTACTTCTGGCTTTTTGCTGGTTAGTTGGAGAAAAAAAGTCTCATGGACTTTCTGCCCAAGCTGGCTTTAAACCACAGATCTCAGCCTCCTGAGTAGCTAGAAGTACAGGAGTTAGCCACCAGTGCCTGGCTTGTGTGGTATGTGTGTGTATTTGTGTGTGGGGGCATGTCTATACGCACATGTCCATGCTGGTACTGGGGCTGGAACTCGGGGCCTCATACTCTGGTTTGGCTTGTTCACACAAGGCTAGCACTCTACCACTTGAGGCATAACCCTGCTTCTGGGTTGCAAATACAAGTCTCATGGACTTTTCTGCCTGGGCTGGCTTTGAGCCATGATCCTCAGATCCCAGCCTCCTGAGTATCTAGGATTATGAGCATGAGCCATTGGCACTGGCTAAAGGGAACTTTTTCACATGGAATCAGCTGCCTGAGAGAGAATCTCTCATGCTTTTCACTTTTGGGTGCCTTGTTTTCCTCTCACAAACTGAGTGCCTTCTTCAAAAAATGTTTAAGAACAAGACACTTAAACAGGATACAGTAACACAAATATGCCAAGGAAAACAATGCAGGAGGTCTTTAGAGAGAGGCATTAGCTAAAGAAGGTCAATTAGGGCCACCATTGGGTGCCAGAGAAGTGCTGTCTTGTTAATGGACATCCTGGCTGAAGCTTTCTGAAGTTTCTCTCCAGAAGTGAAATTAAAATCACACAATTAAAATGCTCACAGCTGGAGCTGGATGTTCTTGAACTGATTGAAAGATGAAGTGGACACGCCAACATTTTGAAGCAGCAATTGTTTCTGTAATTAAATGCAATTAACTGTCATAAATGTCTGATTTTTCTTCATCTAAGACTGATTGAAATGCTAAGACTTTAAAAAAAAATCCACACCTGATTTCTCTTCCCATCCTAACTGAAAATCTCACCAGTGTATTCAGACTTTGAAGACTATACATTGGCACAGAAAGTTTAAGTTCAAGGTGACCACATCAGGAAAATTGGGAGGAACCACACTATATAAAATAGAGTCCCACTGGAGTCTAGTGTCTCACACCTGTAATCCTCGCTATCCAGGAGGCTGAGCTCTGAGGATCGCCTTTTGAAGCCAGCCTGGGCAGGAAAGTCTATGAGAC
Organism: Dipodomys merriami; assembly: GCF_024711535.1. Lineage (NCBI taxonomy): Eukaryota > Metazoa > Chordata > Mammalia > Rodentia > Heteromyidae > Dipodomys > Dipodomys merriami. Next base: position 17,985,523 of record NW_027202715.1, on the reverse strand, counting down.
TCTTAATGCCAATTAACCACCAAAAAACTCTGTCTCTCTGTTTCTCTCTGTGTCTCTTTGTCTCTGTGTCTGACTCTCCCTCTTTTCTCTCTCTCTCTGTCTCTCTCTCTCTCTCTGTCTCTCTCTCTCTCTGTCTCTCTCTCTCTGTCTCTGTCTCTCTCTGTCTCTGTCTCTCTGTCTCTCTGTCTCTGTCTCTCTCTGTCTCTCTCTTTCTCTCTCTCTCTCTCTCTCTCTCACACACACACCACAAAGAAGAAGGAAGAAAAGAGAGCCCAGTGCAGCCCAATGGGTATCACTTCTCTTAAACCACACGCCCAACCTTTTCACAATAGAAATTAAATCTAACAATGGCTTATCTCTTCAAAGGAATCATTGCTTGAAAGTGATAACCAACCTGCAGACTCCAAAAATGAAGATAAAATGTTCACTACCTTTTAGCTTTTTTTAAAGTACTGTAGTTTGAACTCAAGGTCTGCAACCCACTCAGCTGGTGCTCTACCATTTGAGCCATGCCTCTAGACCAGTTTTTTGCTGGCTATTTTGTAGATGGTATCTTGTGGACTTTTTTGCCCTTGAACTACAATCCTCCAGACCTCAGCCTCCTGATAATTAGGATTGAAGGAGTGAGAGTGAATCACTAGTGCCTAGCTCCATTGGCTTTTTTTAAGTGCATACTTTATGTTGATATTATTATATTTTTAAATTAACTTTTAATGTATTTTTTGTTTATGTGTACCAAGGAATTGAACCCAGGGCTTCCTGTATATTAGGCAAATACTTTACCACTAAGCCACATTCCCAGCTCTCCATTAGCTTTTGTAAAGAACATTTTTACAAATCATAATAAATCTGGAAATTGATAAAATAATCAAAAAAATTTCATATAACCTCACCATATAGAGAGAACCACTCTTTTTTTTTCTTTCTTACATGAACCCTCAATTGATATTGAACATTTATTCATTCATGCATTTTGTGCCTGTACTAGGGCGTGAACTCAGGGCCTGGGCACTGTCCCTGAGCTTTTGTGCTGAAGGCTAGTGCTCTTCTTCTTGAGCTATAGCTCCACTTTCACCTTTCTGGTGGTTCATTGGAGATAAGAATCTCACAGCATTTCCTGCCCAGGCAGGCTTTGAACAGAGATCTTCAGATTTCAGCTTCCCCAGCAGGATTACAGGTGTGAGCCACCAGCACCTAGCTCTGGATGTCTATTCATAATGTTGTAATAGACATATCTGTATCTTCATTTTTGTTTATAATACTCTTAGAAATTTAACATTTCACAAACATTTGAAGTATCCAAATAACTCTCATCATATGTACAAATTTCTGTTGACCATCCTTGTATTATTAGACATACAAGCCAGTCACAGAATTTTGCTGTTATAATAACATGGAGAAGACAATTTGTTGTAAATTTTTCCTTCATTTAGAACTTTATTGGAACTTTTTAATTGTTATGTATTTTTGTGCCAGTACTGGGGCTTAAATTCAAGATCATGAACTTTGTCCTGGCTTTTTCACTCAAAATTGGTGCTCTACCACTTAAGCCACTTTTCTACCTCTGGCTTTTTGTGGTTAGTTGGAGATAAAAGTCTCAGATTTGCTGGCCTGGACTGGTTTCAAACTTTGATCCTCAGATCTCAGTCTCTTGAATAGCTATGATTATAGATGTGAGCCACCAACTCCCTGACTGAAGCCACCTTCTGAGTGAAATATCCTGGGCCAATAGCTAGAATTATGTTTTGAAGCTTTTAGTTTATTCTGGTAATTGCCCTCTGGGAACAGAGTAAGAAGCTGGCAGGAGCAATCCGGAGTCCCCATCGATATGGAGCATCAACTCTGAAACCTGTGGAAAGCCCAGTAGACATTTCCAGAGAAAACAGATCCTCTGCATCTGGCATAATTTGCAATTTGAATTGCTCAAGTATCTGACTGTGTTTCCCAGCCAGGATGAGACCACGTGGAGGCCACTACAGGGAAGGGTCCATTGAGTGGTAAAATTATTGTCATGAGCACCAGGGAAGAGACAAGCTGCTGTATCTATGAGGACCTATAGCCAGGTTAATCTCTCTCTCTCTCTCTCTCTGTGTCTGTCTTCTAGCTGTGTTGATCCAAGATGGACATAAGGTGACCCTAGAGAAGATAGAAGACTGGAATTTGGTGGAACTCATGGTAAATGAAGAAATCGTCTTCCACTGCAACATTAAGGACTTGGACTTTGGTGAGTGAGGTTTGTATACAGCCCTCTGCCTCCTTTGAAATGTCTCTCTGGTCAGTGTGTCATGCTTAAATCCAAACTGGATTTCTTTTTGAGTGTTTAGGGGTTTTGTTTTGGGGGGGGGTGCTGGTCCTGGGGACTTGAACTCAAGGGCTAGTGCTTTCCCCAACTTTTTTGCTCAAGACTAGCACCCTACCACTGGAGCCACAGTTGTACATCTAGCTCTTTGGTGGTTAGAGATAAGAATCTCACAAACTTTTCTCCCTGGGTTGACTTTGAGCCTTGAGCCATACTCCTCAGATCTCAGCCACCAGAGTAGCGAGTGTCAAAGACATGAGCCACCAGCCCCAGGCTTGTTTTAAATTCATACTCAGAGGCTTAAGTCCTGTGGCACATGAAAAAGAGCATCACAAACCACACTTAGAAAAGGGAAGAACTTGTTGCCAGAACTCTGGAAACAGTGGTTTGTGAGTTTTGTTTTATTTGTGTGTGTGTGTGTGTGTGTGTGTGTGTGTGTGTGTGTGTGTGTGTGTGTGTGTGTGTGTGTGTGTGTGTGTGTGTGTGTGTGTGTGTGTGTGTGTACTGATACTGGGGCTTGAACTCAGAGCCTGGGTTCTGTCCCCGAGCTTTTATTTTATTTGCTCCACTTCCTGAATGCTGGAAACAGAAGAGGAAAGAAAATGAAGTTAAGACTGGCCTTCATGCATATGTGCTGGAACTTAAGGACAATTGTTTTTAGTACTTTAATGTTTCATTATTGTTTTCTTTCTTTTGTCCTGGACTCAAACCCAGAATCTGATGTTTTGCTCATTGGCTGGCACTCCACCACCTGAGCCATGCCTGGGGCTGGGAAGGTGGCTCAGTGGTAGAGTGCTTGCCTTGCATGCATGAGGCCCTGGGTTTGATTCCTCAACACCACATAAGCAGAAAAAGCTGGAAGGCACTGTGGCTCAAGTGATAGAGCTGAAGAGCTGAGGGACAGTGCCCAGGCCCAGAGTTCAGGCCCTACAACTGACCAAAAAAAAAAAAAGATTTTTATCTTGTTCATTCTATCCAGACTTGCTGAGAGTCGGCTTGCCTGCAGTGCAGAACACTTTCCGCAATGCTCTAGAGATTTCTTTGCAGGATTTCTGGCCTGAGAGTAAACTTTTCCAATCTACTAAGACTCTATTAAAACCTAGTTAAGGGGCTGGGAAGATGGCTCAGTGGTAGAGCGATTGCCTTGCATGCCTGAGGCCCTGGGTTCGATTCCTCAGCACCACATAAGCAAAAACAAAAAAGCCGGAAGTGGCGCTGTGGCTCAAGTGGTAGAGCGCTAGCCTTGAGCTGAAGAGCTGAGGGACAGTGCCCAGGCCCAGAGTTCAGGCCCCACGACCGGACCCAAAAAAAACAAACAAACAAAAAAACCTAGTTAACATTTTACATATCTTTAAAATGGTGAGGCATGGCTTAGTTGATAGAGCACTAGCCAATGAGAGAAAGCATCAGGAATTCAGTTTGAGTTTGGGTCTCAGAGCTAAAAAAATGCATTGCTAGTGGGAACTCAGGTATATTTAATAGAACAGTATATTATGCATAGTGCTAGCCAAAAGCAAATTTTATTATTTTCTAGGAGGTGATGGTCAACTGGACCCCCTGTGTGAGAAGGCCAGGATCGCTGTGCTAGATGCCTACTGATCTCCTCATTGAGCCAGCAGAGTGAACATCAGCTTCCTGGTCTAGCCTGGAACACCAGCCACACAGGCCCTGTGGGAACCACACCCTGAGCCTCACCAACCAGAGCAAGCTGCACCCACTCTGCCTGCATAGCCTCAGGTTTGCCACCCATGCACAGGGGCTCTGCAAAAATAATAAAACCACATCATTTGCAGCACCTCTCAATCTGGATCCATAGGGAGAGCCCTCTAATATCAGGTACACATTGAGCTGAAGGAAATAATAAAATGCAATCTAATAACAAAGCACCATCCCTTACTAATAATGCACAGTTGCCAGAAGCATTTGAGATTCCATTCTACAGGAAGTGAAGATCTAGAAATCAGGTACAATTAAAAAGGTCTTTGAAAATCTGACCAGAAAGTCAATGTGAGTACAGTATTTGGAAACCTGGCTATTACTATAAATTTATTTCTTTTTCCCATTGGAACAAATAATTAAAATTGCTAACATAAAATTAACTTAAAAAAAATCAAATCTTCAGTTATTCTCATCTAAAACAAGACACACCTGTAATCCTAGTTACTCAGGAGGCTGAGATCTGAGGATGCCTCTTCAAAACCAGCCCAGGCAGGAAAGTCCATGAGACTCTTATCTCCATGACCAGCAAAAAGGCAGAAGTGGAGCTGTGTCTCAAGTAGTAGAGCACTATCTCTAATGGAAAAAGCTAAGCTATATTGCCCAGGCCCTGAGTTCAAACAAGCCCCAGAACTGGGAAAAAGAAAAAAAATAAAGGACCAGGCTCCAGCGGCTCATGCACAATCCCAGCTACGCAGGAGACTGAGATATAAGGATTGTGGAAGCCGGAAGATGCATGTTCAAAGACAGTTCAAGCAGGGAAGTCCGTGGGACTCTTATCTTTAATTAACCACCAAAAAGCTATTAGTGGAGCTGTGGTGGAGCACTAGCCTTGAGTAAAACAAATCTGAGCGAGGGGCTGGGAAAGTGGCTCAGTAGTAGAGCGCTTGCCTCGCATGCATGAGGCCCTGGGTTCAATTCCTCAGCACCACATAAGCAAAAAGAAAAAAGCCGGAAGTGGCACTGTGACTCAAGTGGTAGAGCACTAGCCTTGAGCTGAAGAGCTGAGGGACAGCGCCCAGGCCCAGAGTTCAGGCCCCATGACCTGACCCCCCCCCCAAAAAAAAAAAATCTGAGCGACAGTATGCAGGCCCTGAGTTCAAGCTCTAGGATGCACACACACATTTTTTTTTTTTTTTGGCCAGGCCTGGGGCTTGAACTCAGGGCCTGGACATGGTGCTTGAGCTTCTTTTGCTCAAAGCTAGCACTCTATCACTTCAGCCACAGTGCCACTTCTGGCTTTTTCTGTTTATGTGGTACTGAGGAATCGAACCCAAGGCTTCATGCATGCTAGGCAAGCACTCTATTACTAAGCCACATTCCCAGCCCCCTATTTTTTACATTAGTCAGTAACAGGTTGTTTTGAAGGGAACAGAAAGGAGTCCTGAGCAGAAGCTGGAAATGGTTCTCTTGTCCCTTGGGAGGGCAACTAGGCCCACATAAAGGTGATCTGAGCTCCAGTCAGATTTTTTTTAAAAAATCAGTCATGCCAAAATGACATTCAGTTCACTTCTCTAAGTGTTAAGTGCCAACTATAGTAAACATTAATTATAGTTGAAAGAGAGGGGGAAATGGAGATGCAGTATAATGACGGTAAATCTGAGGTCATGGCAAGAAAGGCCTAATGCATTCCAGAACAAAGAGAGACTCCTGACAGGGGCTGGAGCCTATGCTGACAGAGTAGGGTATGCAGGGCTTGAAGCCTACAAGTCGTCCTTCCCCCTGACCTGGCAGTGTGAACCCTCCTGCACCCCTACTACAAAGGCCAACAGGGGTTCCATGAAACCAGTGCGCAACACAAGTTTCTTCTTGCATGTGATCAAGTAGAAGATATCATTTGAAAACTCCAGCCTAGCCTTTGCTTCTCAGAGTTGATCTGGAGCTTATGAATCACTTAGAACTCTGGAATACTCCAGGCTTGGAAGGTAGCTCAGTGGTAGAGCGCTTGCCTTGCATGCCTGAGGCCCTGGGTTCAATTCCCCAGCACCACATAAGCAAAAAGAAAAAAGCCAAAAGTGGCGCTATGGCTCAAGTGGTAGAGCACTATCCTTGAGCTGAAGAGCTGAGGGACAGCGCCCAGGCCCAGAGGCCCCACGACCGGACCAAAAAAAAAAAAAAAAAAAGGAACTCTGGAATACTCAAGGCTCAAAAAGATTCTTCCTGCCTGTGTCTGGTGCTGGCTTTCACTGTGTGTGTGTGTCCTAGTGTGTGTGTGTGTGTGTGTCCTAGTGTGTGTGTGTGTGTGTGTCCTAGTGTGTGTGTGTGTGTGTGTGTGTGTGTGTGTGTGTGTGTGTGTGTGTGTGTGTGTGTGTGTGTTTGTCCTAGGGCTTGAACTCAGGGCCTGTCTCTGAGCTTTTGTGTTCAAAGCTCACTTTACCACTCAAATCACATTTCTATTTCTGGATTTGTGGTGGTAATTGGAGATAAGAGTCTCACAGACTTTCCTGTCAGGACTGGCTTCAAATTATGATCCTCAGATCTCAGCCCCCTGAGTAGCTAGGATTATAGGCATGAGCAGCCACCACCCAGCTCAGCTGCCACTGTTTTTGCTTGGTTGGTTGGGTGGTTCATTTTTTTTTTTTTTTTGTCAGCCATGGGACTTGAACTCTGAGCCTGGGTGCTGTCCCTCAACTCTTCAGCTCAAGGCAGGCACTCTACTTCTTGAGCCATTACATCACTTCCAGTTTTCTGGTGGTTAATTGGAGATAGGAGTCTCATGACCTTTCCTGCCCAAGCTGGCTTTGAACCATGAGATTCAGATCTCAGCTTCCTGAGTAGCTAGGATTATAGGTGCAAGCCACCGGTGCCCAGCTTGCTGTTTTTAGTAACCCTAGACTTAGTTCCTTTTATCAGAGGCCAGCTGCAGCTACATTGATATAGCCTTCCACCTGGGTTCTTTCTTTCTTTCTTTTCTTTCTTTTCTTTCTTTCTTCCTATCTTTCTTTCTTTTTTTCTTTCTTCCTTTCTTCCTTTCTTTCTTCCTTTTTGTCAGTTGTGGGACCTGAACTCAGCCTGGGCTCTGTCTCTCAGCTCTTCAGCTCAAGGTTAGCGCTCTACTGCTTGAGCCCACAGTGCCACTTCCAGCTTTTTCTGCTTATGTGGTGCTGAGGAATCAAACCCAGGGCCTCATGCATGCAAGGCAAGCGCTCTACCACTGAGCCATCTTTCCAGCCCCCCCATCTGGGTTTCAATTTAAACATCTCAATATCTAAAAAGAAATTAAGGGAAAAATATAAGTAGTGGTAAAGTATAAATTTAAGACCATTTGGGTATATTTGTTTTAGGTTTCTTCTACTTATGCCTGAATAGTCATAAGAAAGCATTTGTAAAAATTGATATTAGCCATGCAGAATCACCTTATCTGTACATAATTGTAGATCCTTTTTCTAGCATATTTTATGTTCAGCCTCTGCTGAACAAGATGCTGTCCAAGCATTCTCTGTCATTTTTTTTTCTAGTACTGGGAGTGAACCCAGGGCTGAATGCTTGTTAAGCAAGCACACTACCACTTGAGCTACACTCCCATATAAATTACTTTTACAAAAAGTTTTCATTGCAATAGCCACACATGAATATAATGTACTTTGATCAGATTTTCCCACTCTGTTGCTCTTTCTTATCTCATCTCCATTTTTACTATTTTAATGGGTTTCATATTTTATTTTTATATTATATGTATGAAACACTTTTATCATACGCACCCTCCTATCAATCTCTCATTTTTCCCTTCCCTTTCCCAACAGTCAGATCCCCTTTTACATTTATGTCACTTTTGTTCTAGGTCTAGCTTCTGCAGATGATAGAAAATGTATTGTTTGTGCTGGGAATGTGGCTTAGTGGTAGAGTGCTTGCCTAGCATGCATGAGGACCTAGGTTTGAATCCTCCTTATCACATAAATAAAATAAATAAATATATTTTTAAGTTTAAAAAATAAAGTAAAATTACAACTTTGATATAGAAGCCATCTACCTATATTATCTAGCCCACAGCTTGAAGAAATGCACCATCCCTTCCCTTCTTTTCTCCTTCACCTCCCTCTGTCCTCCTCCCTGAGCAGCCACCCTGCAGAGAACCAGGCAAGCCAGCGTGCTCCCCAGAAAGACAAAAGTGTTCTATGCATTAACAAGCCAGACATCTGGGTGCCTTTTAATGCTTTTAAAACACCACTTAATTAAATCGCATTTTAAGTTTTAGAAGATGAACAATGAATGCCACTCTGATGGAAGATTTTTTTTCTTTTTTTTTTAAATTTAATTTTATTTTATTTGATGGAAGATTTTTTTTTTAAGTGTCTTTTTCCAATGAAATCAGAAGCATAGCTCTGACTCAATAGTTCTCAAGTGACATTTAAAATCTCTACATGTGTATTATTGAGTTTAAATTTTTTTCAAAAGCAGATTTTTAGGATGCCTTTCAAGCTGCTGGTGGCGATGGGGGACCTACTGGCTCTACCTGCTCTCAGGTGTTAGGTTTATTATTTAAAACCTAGAGACATTCAAACCTAGCCTGAGCAGAAAAGTCCCTGGAACTCTTAACTCCAAGTGGCTCAAGTGGCAGAGTACCAGTCTTGAGGGAAAGAGCTAAAGTACATTGCCCAGGCCCTCAGTTCAAGCCCCAGTACCAGCGCAAAACAAAAATACCAAAAGAGAAAGCCATATGCAAAAGTACTGTGTTAAAACTCAGTTTTCACCAGGTGTGGGTGGCTTACACCTGTAATTGTAGCTACTCAGGAGACTGCGAGCTGAGGATCACAGTTCAAAGGCAACTCAGGCAGGAAAGTTCCAAAACTCTCATCTCTAATTAACCACCAAAAAAGCTGTACAGCTAGGGCTCAAGTGGTAGAATACTAGCTTTGAGCAAAAAGGCACAAGGACTAGCCTTGAATTCTAGTCCCAGGACTGACACAAAAAAGAAAAAAGGAAAAAGCCCTCAGTTTCCAGGGTAAGTTGCAGGGACATTTCAGTAGTGACATTTCAGTAGTGAGTGGAACACTGCAGTGACCTTTGAACCCTCCACAACTCTCTGGGATACATCTCCCAGATGAATGACACTGGCATGTGAGTCTCAACTTCCCTTCTTTCAGACACTGCCTCCAGCTGGTGGCTTGGCAGACACTGAAGAATTACCAGGAAGTAAATCTCAGGTGACATGCCTGTACCCTGAGGGGGCCATGCTTCCAGGAACTGCACACCAATTTGATTTTTGTTGTTGGTTTGTTGTTGTTGTTGTTGTTTTGTCAGTCGTGGGGCTTGAACTCTGGGCTTGGGCTCGTCCCTGAGCTCTTCAGCTCAAGGTGAGCGCTCTACCACTTGAGCCACGGTGCAACTTCCAGCTTCCTAGTGGTTTATTAGAAATAAGAGTCTCACGGAGACCTTGACTGGCTTTGAACCAAGATCCTCAGATCCCAGTCTCCTGAGTAGCTAGGATTACAGGCGTGAGCCACCAGCACCCGGCTACCAATTTGATTTAAAAACAGCAGCAACAACAACAAAACAGGTGAAGACAAGAAAATGGCAGCCCACATCTGACATAAGACATGGAGAAGGATAGGCTTCCCTAATTGCTTAGCAATTTAAATGGATGATGGAAAAGAGCCTAGGAGAAGGTGGTTGGGACCATGTACTCTCTTTCCAGCTGTGAGCTGTGTGCTGAGTCATCAGCAGGAGATTGGGGAACTACAGGTAAGGGCAGGCCCTAGGGCTCAGGCAACATTGGGCTGAGTGCTCATTTGTATGAGAACACAAGGCAGCTCCATGACTGTGGCCCATGCCAGCAATTTTAGCTACTCAGGAGGCTTTAAGATCTGAAGATCAGGGTTCAAAGCCAGCTCAGACAGGAAAGCCTGTGAGACTCTCATTTCTAATTACCAAGTTTAAAAAAGAAAAAACAGAATTGGAAGTGTGACTCAAGTAGTAGAGTGCCATTCTTGAACCCAAACACTGCCAGCATAGGCCCTGAGTTAAAACCCAAATACTGGCACAAACAAAAGAAAATGACAGATGGCATGGTGAGTGCCCATCTAGGTAAGAAAGGAGGGACCAACAGCAGCTGTCCAGACTTAGAGCTGTGGCCACCACTCAGCAGCAGTGCTATTGTTCCTGCAGGGGAGGAGATGGATCTGGTACTATCAGTATTATGGATTTTTCCAGCAAGACTAGAATTCTGAATTTTTAGTTTCATTTTGTGTGTGTGTGTGTGTGTGTGTGTGTGTGTGTGTAAGGATTGCACTCAAGACCTTGAACATGCTAAATGTGTGTTTTTACAACTAAGCTATACCCTCAACCCTCAAAATTGATTTAAAAATCACCTGGCTCAGCCACATACCAGTGGCTCACGCCTGTAATCCAATTAACAACCAGGAAACTGGAAGTGGCACTATGGCTCAAGTGGTAGAGTGCTTGCCTTGAGCTGAAGAGCTCAAGGACAGTGCCCAGGCCCATAGTTCAAGCCCCACCACCTATAAAAAAGAAAAAAAAATCAATTGGCTGTAACTGAGCACTGGTAGCTCATATTAATTCCTTATTGCTGAAAGCAGAACAAGAGCCTGGATGGGAAATCTTCCTACGGAGGTTCTGTACTCTCTCCATGGCCTTCAGCAGTCCCTAGAAGCTCTACACCCTCTCCACGGCCTTGAGTGGTCCCTTAGGTGTCAAAGCACGGCCTTGAGCAGTTATACACGCGGGCTTCTTTGTATCACATAATGGCATATCATCCTGGAAGACTTGCCTGTGAACAGTGGATGGACTGGACCCCAGAGGGATAGAATGGGCACCCAATCAGAGGGGCTAATGCAGAGTTCACGCGGGCTGCTTGGAGCCTCTGATTGGCTCTGAGGACTGGTAATGGCCCGCAGGCTGTCCAATGGTCGTGAGAGTCCCATAGCCCTCTCCTAGAGACACCTTATGCACCCCTGCTCCATGCACCCCAGGCAGTGTCCTCCTGTGGGACCCCTCCTCCTACCAAGAGAAGCTCTGCTTATCTTTTTCTTCAGTGAATCTTTGCTGTTTTACTTTTCCCTGTGTGTTCGTGGACTCATTCATGGAGACCAGGGATGCAAAAGAACCTGATCCAGGTGTAGCCGGTTTCCTGCTTCAGTGGGATTAGGTAGAAGGAACCAGTTTAGGAAGACAGCCTCACCCAGATCACCCTTCCTGAGGGGAGTGCCTCTCGGCAAGACGTATGCCTACACAGTCACAGACCTTCGTGGAAATGTGCTTCTGTTTGCACGGCTCTCCAGGGGCTGCCAAGAGCTGAGCCATAGTAGCTGAAGAAGAAAGGAAAGTAACATGTCAGAGGAAATCAGTCCAGATTGTACTGCTGATGTCCCTCATAAGTAATAGGATCCAAATTCCAAGCATGAACTGACACTGCTCTGTCTTGTAGAGACAGCAGATTCTAGGCCCGGGTTCTATGATCTGATTCAGGACACCTGGGATGGACCCCAGGAGTCTGTATGTCTATCAGATGTAAGCAGGCATTCTGAGACCTGGCTCTGGTGTGAGGGTAAACCCATGTCCTCTAGGTAGAGGTGGGCATTGCCCCAGAGGGAAATGAGCTGCCCTTTGCCAGTCATCTGCAGGAGGGAAGGACAGGGAGGGGAAGGTGAAAGGAGGGAAAGGAAGTGGAGGAAAAAGGAAAGGAAGGGAAGGGGAGGAGAAATCTCTCCCTAGACAGGTGAAATAGAATGTTTCTTTCAGTTCTTAGGGTCTGGATTCCAAGATGTCTAAAGAGGCTTGGAGGGGTTGGGAATGTGGCTTACTGGTAGATTTGCTTGCTTAGCATGCATGAAGTCCTGAGTTCAATTCTTTAGTACCACATATACAGAAAAAGTGGGAGGTGGCGTGGTAAAGTGGTAAAGTGATAGCCTTGAGCAAGAGTAGTTTAGGGACAGTGCCCAGGCCCTGAGTTCAAGCACCAGGACTGGCAAAAAAAAAAAAAAAAAAAGGAAGCTTGGAAATATCCCTGAGAAGTGAGAGAAGCTAGTTTCCAGAATTAGTCTGGCAAGATTCCCGAGGTTGGTACCCTATGAGAATGAACATTGTCCCTGGTCTTCAGCCAGCTCTTGCTAACACTGACAGTGGCATGGAAAGGTTACTTTTCTGTAAGTTCTGTATCTGCTCTTGGGGTCGGTACAAGGGCCAATAGGAAAAACCTTCCCCTGGGAACTATGACTCAAGTGGCACTCTATCACTTGTTTTTTGTTTAGTGCTTTGCCTGGGCCAACCTCAGGCCACCATCCTATTGCCTGTGGCTGTCTGTGTTGCTGGAAGGACAAACACAAACCACCATGTCTGTTTAACAGTTGAGATGAGGTCCTGCTAACTTTTTCTCAGGGATGGCTTTAAGCTGCAGCCTTCTGATTTTAACCTCCCAAGTGGCTGGAATTATAAGTATGTTCTACCACAATGGCCAGAAGCATGATTCTTGAGGAAAGGAGTGGAATCAAGGGATAGAAGTTACACCTCCCTAAAAACATAGCTGATTTAGGGTTGTTGGATATGCAGAATCTTCCAGTGTTAGTGTGACTTAACCTGTGAACATGCAGTTTAGTGAATTCCTGCCACTGCTGTGATCGTGTGTTGAGACAGGAAAATAAGGTTGAGAACCACAGCTACAAATTTTGTGTGGTGTGTGTGTATATGCACACGCGCATGCACAGGCACACGTGTGCACAACAGTGCTGGGCTTGAACTCAGAGCCTGGGCATTGTCCTTTAGCTTTTTTACTCAAGTCTGATGTATTACCACTTGACCCACAGCTCCACTTCTGGCTTTTTGCTGGTTCATTAGAGATAAGAGTCTCACAGACTTTACTGCCCAAGCTGGTTTTAAACTGGGATCCTCAGATCTCAGCCTCCTGAGGAGCTAGGATTTCAATGTGAACCACCAGTGACCAACTTTTTTTTTCTTGCAGTACTTGGGTTTGAACTCAAGGCTTCACACTTGCTAGGCAGACTCTCTACCACTTGAACAATGATTCAGCCCTCCATAGATTTTAATTTTAGACTTTGAAGTTTATTTCTGAACTCTTATGATTATTGTAAAATCACGCTTACAATTTATTACAGTTTTTCAGTGTCTTTAAGTTCTATCACTGACCTAAACCTTAGCCTACATACATATTCTCTGGTTACCATAAAGTTCTCACAATATCTCAGACTAAAGCATAGCCTTTTCTGTGCTTAGTCTTGGAATACCAGAGGTCCTATGTTTGACAGAATTTTCAGATCCTCTCACCCATTGCCCAGACCTTAACAGTTCTTCTTGGCCCCACCTCAGCCAAGCCTATAGCCCAGGTACAGCCTCATAGGCTTGAAGGTCTCCCTGATGCCTCTGCCTGATAAGTTCAACCATGAAGATGTCTTCTCCGTGGTGCTTAGGAAAAGTAGGATCCAGGTCAGCAGCCTGTTTGGGGGAAACATCCAACATAACAATGTTATGAGTCAACCTGACTGGGCTATAGGGTGCTCAGATATTTTGCCAAATGTTATTCTACAGATGTCTGTGAGGGTATTTCTGAATGAATTAGCAGTGAATCAGAAGATTGAGTAAAGCAAGCTGCCCTCTGTCCTGTGTGAGAGAGCCTTATTCAGATCCACTGGGGACATAAGTAGAATAAGAAGGATCTGCTGGGTGCCAGTGGCTCACACCTATAATCCTAGCTATTCAGGAGACAGATCTGAGGATTGCCATTCAAATCCAACCCAGGCAGGAAGGTCCATGAGACTCTTATCTCCAATTAACCACCAGAAAACCGCAAGTGGCGCTGTGGCTCAAGTGTGAGCTGAAGAGCTCAAGGACAACACCCAGACCCAGAGTTCAAGTCCCATGACAGACCAAAGGAAAAGGAAGAAAAAGAAGTAAGGATCTGTGTTTCCTTCTGACTGTTGTCAAGCGTGGCCACTGGACTTCTCTGGCACTTGAACTGGAATGAAAACAATCAGCATTCTGGTCTTTGGCCTCTCTTATTCAGACTGAAACTGCACCGCTGGTTCTTCTGGGTCTTCAGCTTGCAGTGGCCAAGTATGAGATTGCTCAGCTTCTGTAACTGTGCAAGCCAATTCCACCTCGATGGGGTTGGAGATAGAGATGGAGATATTAAATCTGTCCTGTCTTTGTACCCAGTGATCCTTCCCTCTGTTTTGCCATCTTTGTTTGGAACCCACTGGTCCATATGGCTACTGAGTTTCCACTATGAGGCATAGTTGCAGGCCACTGAAAAGAGGAAGGACTGAGGGTTTGCTCCTCCCTTTTAAAAATTCTCAAAAAAACCTTAACAATGCTCCATAAACTTGGCCAAACCAAACCAGAGAAGGGATTGGGAGATGGATGCTGATGAATCATGACTGTAATCCTAGCTACTCAGGAGGCTGAGGTCTCAGGATCACAGTTCATAGCCAGCCTGAACAGGAAAGCCCATGAGACTCTTATCTCAAATTAACCACCCAAAAGCCAGATGTAGAGCTGTGATTCAAGTGAGGGAGCTCTAGCCTTGAACAAAAAAGCTCCAGGACAGTGCCCAGATCCCGAGTTCAAACCTCAGGACTGGTACACACACACACACACACACACACACACACACACACACACACACACACGATTAAGAATTAGAGATGTTCAGCTAAGAAGTGGTATGCTGCTAAAAAGCCTTTTCAGAAAAATAGATGGAAGAATCAATATAAAGTCAGACACCAAGATTTACATGAAAAGATTCTCATGACAGATCGACTGTAGAGATGAATGGGACATTCTGATGCAGAGGACAATTTGTGAAATTTATAAATTATATTTTTGTTGCAATTTCCAAAAGAAAGAACCTTGTTATGTTTTTGTCATCTTTATTGACTATCTAGGTTAAGTGATATTCCTTTAAAGATTAAAAACAGATGAACAGATTATATCAAAAGATTATCAAATAATAGTAGCCAAAAGAGAGTACATCCCCAAAATTGACGAACTGGAATGTAGCATATGATATGTGGTTTTCTCAATCACTGGGGAAGAGTGCTTATTATTTTAAAATGCCAAAAAAATTGGATAGCTCTCTGAAAGAAAGCTGGATTCATACTTACCTTTATTCTAGAATAAATTCCAGATGAATCAGCTAGTTGAATGTAATACATAAAATCACAAATCTGAAATTTTATAAACTTAGAATAAAGGCTTTTTTTAAAATCATGGGCCTTGAACTCAGGGCTTGAGCACTATCCCTGATCTCTTTCTCTCAAGACTAGTGCTCTACCACTTTGAGCCACAGCACCACTTCTGGGTTCCTGGTAGTTAATTGGAGATAAGAGTCTCATGGAATTTCCTGCCCAGGCTGGCTTCAAACCTTAATCCTCAGATCTCAGCCTCCTGAATTGCTAGGATTACATGTGTGAGCCACAAGCATCTGGCTAATAAAGGCCTGTCTAAATATCACTCAAAACCCAAAGAGAGAAAATTAATAGATAAGTTCAACTCCATAAAAATTTTTTACTGTTATAAATGTGATGTACGGAAGGGTTACAGTTATTTAAATCAAGTAAAGAGTTCATTTCTTCTTCTTTTTTTTTTCTAGTACTGGGGCTTGAACTCAGGGCCTGGACACTGTCCCTAAGCTTCTTTTTCTCAAGGCTGACACTTTTCCACTTGAGCCACAGCGCCACTTCCTACTCTTTCTTTTTATGTGGTACTGAGGAATCGAACCCAGGGCTTCATGCATGCTAAGCAAGCCCTCTACTACTAAGCCACACTCCCAGCCCAAGAGTACATTTCTTTTGAAACAATATCACCCCCTCCCTCCCTCTCTCCCAGTTTTTCCTTCTGATCCCCACCTACAAGTTGGATAGTTCATTTTCAACATAGTGTCTGAGTGCCACTGCTGCATAAAATTCAATTATGTACTATACCACACTTTTGGGATCCACTCATCTGTTGTAGGGCTTCTGGGCTGTTTCACGATTTGGCTATTGTGAATAGTAATGTGTTCTCTGATAAGGAGAAACTAAAAGCTAATAGCAAAACAGGCATGGTGGTACTTGCCTGTAATCCCAGACTATTAAGATAAGAAAATTACCATTTTGAGGCCAGCCTGGACTACATAATGATTCTCAGATCAGTCTGGGATACATAGTGAGACCCTGCCTCAAAGAGGGGGTGGAGGGGAATAAAACGGGAAGGGGGGAGCAATAGAAGAAAAACTAAGATATATGGCCAAGAGACCATTATGAACTTATATCTAATCAATACAGAACTCCCACCAATTAATAAAATCTTCCAAGCAGAAAAAAAAAAGCAAAGGAAATGAAGAAGCCAAATAGAAAAGGATTTATAAACAATCCTTAAGCACAGGAAGAGATGTTTTAACTCACTCATAAGAAGGTCAATGAAAACTGAAATGAGGTACTAAATCAGAAAATGGATGTGGAGAATGTGGAAAACAGTCCCTCATTTATTGACCGAAACAGCATAAACAGATAAAAATGAAGTGCTTTCACAACAACCTATACTATTGGCCACAAAATTAAATCCTAGGGAGGTGTAAATCACAGGTGGGTATAATCTCAGCTACTCAGGAGGCAGAGGTAGAAAGAGCATGGTCTAAGATTGGTCAATGAGAAAAGTGCAATACTAAGGTTTGGAAATGTGGCTTAGTTGGTAGAGTGCCAGCCAATGTGCAATATGTCAGGTACTGAGTTTGAGCCCTGGTATTGGAAGGAAGGAAGGAAGGAAGGAAGGAAGGAAGGAAGGAAGGAAGGAAGGAAGGAAGGAAGGAAGGAAAAAAAGAAAGGCTCAAGTGGTATATCACTTGCCTAGTAAGTGTAATGTTCTGAATTTAAACCCCAGAACCAACACCACCAAAAATGTTGAAAAATCCTTTGACTCAGTATTATGTGTCCGTATCCTAAAGATATGCACATACAAACCAATGTAGGAACAAAAAAACTTTACAATCGGTTAACAAAAGAAGTCTACAGCTGCTCCACATGCAGAGAAGGGATTAGGACACCTAGGGCCCTAGGCAAGGAAGGCCAGTATATTCAATAAGAATGGGAGAGGCCTTTGGATTTGTTATGGAAAGGACTCTGAGTTATATTGTCAAAAGAGCATAGTATGGAAGAGTGTGCATGCTGTGTTGCAACTTATGAAAAATCTGATTAAGTATCAGGAGCTAGGAAGCAACTACCCTTAGCCAGGGAGACAGGGTAACAGGGAGACCTTTTCACGTCCTTGTATTTGAAAATTTTCATTTAAATTTTAATTTGCACATATCATATCACCTATTCAAAAATAATGTTTTGTAAAATAAAGCAGCTGGAATTTAACTTGACAGAGAAATAGGACACTGACATAGCAAAGACATACAAAACAAGAACCAGCTGAAAAAAGTGTTTGGACAGATGAGCGGATTAAGTGTATACAGAAAAGTCCAAAGTGACTGGCCTTGAGAAATGGTGCTGAGCCAGGGCAGTGGCACATGCCTGGCACCTCAGTTAGCATGAGTGAAGCAAAAATAGGAAGAGTTAGAGGCCAGCCTGGCTGCACAGCAACTTGTAAGAAAGAAAGAAAGAAAGAAAGAAAGAAAGAAAGAAAGAAAGAAAGAAAGAAAGAAAGAAAGAAAGAAAGAAAGAAAGAAAGAAAGAAAGAAAGAAAGAAAGAAAGAAAGAAAGAGGGGGCAGGGGGAAGGAGGGAGGGAGGAAGAAGGAAGGGAGGAAGGGAGGGAGGAAGGAAGGAAGGAAAGGAAGTAGGAGGGAAGAAAGGAGGGATAGAGGGAGGAAAAAGAAGGGAAGGAAAGGAGGGAGGGAAGGAAGGAAAGAAGGAAGGAAGGAAAGAAGGAAGGAAGGAAGGAAGAGAAATGATATAGAAAGGGCTGGGAAGGTGGCTCAGTGGTAGAGCGCTTGCCTTGCATGCCTGAAGCCCTGGGTTCGATTCCTCAGCACCACATAAGCAGAAAAAGCTGGAAGTGGCACTGTGGCTCAAGTGGTAGAGCGCTCGCCTTGAGCTGAAGAGCTGAGGGACAGCGCCCAAGCCCAGAGTTCAGGCCCCATGACTGGACCCAAAAAAAAAGAAATGATATAGAAACAACTGTATAACCACATGCAGAAAATTGACACTAACCCCTACCTCACACCAAATATAAAAATTTTTATTATTTTATTTATTTATTTTGCCAGTCATGGTGCCTGAACTCTGGGCCTGGGCACTGTCCCTCAGCTCTTCAGCTCAAAGCTAGCGCTCTATCACTTGAGCCACAGCACCACTTCCAGCTTTTTCTGCTATGTGGTGCTGAGGAATCGAACCCAGGGCCTCATGCATGCAAGACAAGCACTCTACCATTGAGCCACCTTCCCAGCCCCTAAAAAATTTTAAAGTAACACAAAATGGGCCCAAATTATAAAAGTTACCCCGTGGGGGTAAATCTTTTTATTTTTATTTTGTATTCTTTATTGTTATTATAAAGGTGATGTACAGAGGCGTTACTGTTACATAAGTCAAGTAAAGAGTACATTTCTTTTTGGACGTTGCCACCCCTTCCCTTGCTCTCTCCCAGTTTTTCCCTCCCATCCCCACTCACAAGTTGCATAGTACAACAGAGGTAAATCTTTTAGAACCTGGTATTTGGCAGTGGTTTCTTACAGATGCTACCAATAGCACAAGAAAAAAAAAATAGGTAAATGGACATCATTCAGGCAAAAACCCTTTGCCTTTCAAAGAGTACCATCAAGGAAATAAACTCTTTCTTTACCCTTTGTCTTGTATCTAAGTTTATCCGATTTGGGGAGTGAAGAGAAAGCACAGAAATGGTGGGACAAAAGGTGAACCAATTCAGCAGTGATGTTTACTAGACACTATGTTGAAAATGAACTAGACAACTTGGTGGAGAGAGGAGACAAGAGGAAAAAAACGAAGAGAATGAGGGAGGTGTAACATTGTTCAAAAGGAAATGTACAGCCTGTAATCCTAGCTACTGAGGAGGCTGAGATCTGAGGAGTGCAGTTCAAAGCCAGCCCAGGCAGGAAAGTCCGTGAAACTCTTATTGCCAATAAACCACCAGAAAACTAGAAGTGGCGCTTTCCTTTAGCCAAATTGTTCAGGGATAGCACCAAGGCCCAGAGTTCAAGCCCCATGACTTTCCAAAAAAAAGAAATGTACTCATTACCTGACTTAAGTAACTGTAACCTCCCTGTACATCGTCTTTTCAATAAAATTAAAAAATAAACTCTGAAAGTGAAGAAATTTTTGCAAATCATACATCTGATAAAATACTTGCATTGACTATTAAAAAAAAACTCTTAGAGCACAGTAATAAAAAGAAAACAGGGATGGGAATGTGGCGTATTGGTAGAGTGCTTGCCTAGCATGCATGAATCCTTGGGTTCAGTTCCACAATACCACATAAACAGAAAAGGCCAGAAGTGGAGCAGTGGCTCAAGTGGAAAAGTGCCCTGGCATTTTCCACTGTTTTCCAGTCAGTATGGTTTGCCTGGCTACATTCCTGGCCCCACGCATTGCTACAGGTTTCAAGATCTCCGCAGAGTGCTCCAATTGCTTTGTAAAACACAAGTCTGGGACATGCGTTTAGGAAAATAATACTTGCTCACAAAGTTGCATGCATGCATGCGTGTGTGTGTGTGTGTGTGTGTGTGTGTGTGTGTGTGAGAGAGAGAGAGAGAGAGAGAGAGAGAGAGAGAGAGTCCTAGGGCTTGAACTCAGGGCCTGGGTGCTGTCCTTGAGCTTTTTACTCAAGGCCAGTGCTCTACTTCCAGTTTTTTGGTGGTTAAATGGAGATCAAAGTCTCACAGACTTTCCTGCGGAAGCTGGCTTCTAAGCTTGACCCTTTAAATCTCAGCCTCCTGAGTAGCTGTGCCTGTAGCATGAGCCACTGGCACCCAATTCATGCAGGCTATTGTATGGCATAGGGATGTGGAAAAAATGATTGAATTTCTGTTTACTTGGTCAGTCATCCAATCTGAATAATTCTGAGGTGCAAGAGATTGAAAGCTGAGGCATGAATGCCAACTCCCTCCTTACTACTAGGGTTGCTCAGTCTCAATTTCTGAACATAGGGCCTTGCATTCTTGCTTGGCTACTTTGCTCAAGGCTGGCACTCTACTACTTGAGCCACACCTCTACTTTTGGCTTTGTGCTGCTTTGTTTAAGATAAGGGTTTTGTGGATTGTTTGCTGGGGCTGGATCTCAATTATGATCCTCTGATCTCAGCCTCCTTGATAGCTAGGATTATAGGTGTGCCTGGCAATCCTGATGTTATTATAAGGATTAAAAAATGGAAGAATATAAAGAGAAGAGCCTGCTAGTACCCAGGTAAGGCATCAGTAAAGGTGAGAGATGACTATTCATTTGTTTTTGTGCTTTCTCATTTGTACTCAAAGACATATTTGTCCCATCAGGAAAAAAATAAAGCTTTTTTTAAAGGATGCACTGCACGAAAGCCAAGCCCCTGTTTTCTCTGGCTTTTCTTTCTGGGTCCCACAGCTCTGAGGAGGAAATGACTGCAGGCTGTTTTCATTTGTACCTCAGCTAGGAAAGAGGCGACAAGCAGCATGCGGAGGCGGATAATTTGTGACAGTTCCACTCCAGCCTCCCAACTTGGAGCTTTCCCTTCCATAGAACTGTGTTGGAAAGTTCTTTGGTTATTCAAAGTGAGAACCGCTCACCACCTTCCCTCCCACGCCCCATCTATGGAGAAAATTGACTGTACTTCAAGGGACCCATATTGGCCAACTTGGCTAGGCACTGAGCACCTGCCATGGATTGAGAGCTCACCCTATAAGGCCTTCCTTAGTTTGCACAACAACCTATGAAGATTCTACCATCTGCTTGTGACTCTCAGCTGTGTGCCTTTAGAAAAAGTACTTACCCTCTCTAGGTCCTTGATATCATAATAGCATGGAAGTAACCTATGCTTCCTGGAGGGTGGTAAGGATGAGAGACATTACTAAGTGAAAGGGATCACAAAACAGAACTGGATAGCCAGGACCTGGCGGCTCACTCCTTGACACCCAGGAGGCTGACATCTGCAGATCAAGGTTTGAAGTCAGCAAGGGTAGAAAAGTCCATGAGACTTATCTCCAATTAACCGCCAAAAGGCTGGAAGTAAAGCTGTAGCTCAAGTGGTAGAGTGCCAGCCTTGAGCATAAAAGCTAAAGGAAAAGCACTTGGGCCCTGACTTTACACTCCAGTACCAGAACAACAACAACAACAAAAAGATGAAAGTACTCGGTAAATAGCAGATGTTGTTATTGGCAGCATAGAATGGGCATCTGTTAGGCACTAGTGGCACTAGTGCCTGTAATCCTAGCTATTCAGTAGGTTGAGCTCTGAAGATCGCAGTTGGAAGCCAGCCAAGGCAGGAAACTCCATGAGATTCTTATTCCAATCAACTATCAAAAGAAAAAAAAAAAGCCATAAGTGAAGCTGTGACTTAATGGTAGAGTGCTAAAGCACACAAAAAGCTCAGGGACAGCATGGAGCCTGAGTTCAAGCCCTAGAACTAGCAACAAAAAAGCAAAACAAACAAAAAATGGACATCTATATTTTGCTCTTCCAACATCTTTTTTCTAGGAACCATACACCAAGTCTATTTGGCAGCGCATCCTCCATTGCACATGCATCTATTGCACATGCATCCTCCACTGCATGTGCATCCTCAAATGCACATGTGCAATCCTCCATTGCACACATGTCCTCCATTACAGTGCATCCTTTACTGCATGTGCACCCTCCATTGCCCATGCATCTATTGCACATGCATCCTCCACTGCAGTGCACCCTCTATTGCATGTGCATCTATTGCATATGCATCCTCCATTGCATATGCATACTCCATTGCATATGCATCCTCCATTGCACAACCATCCTCCATTGTACAACCATCCTCCATTGTGTTGCGCATAGTCTTCCGTTGCGCATAGTCTTAGGTCATCCCGTGAAAGATACAGATGGCCCAAGACACGCAAAGCAGATATATTCTTTCCTGGAATTTGACAGTATAAGATGACCATATGAGATTAGAAATCTAAGAATTCCTCTTGGGTCTATTCTTCTATCCCTCCACTGCATAAGCTACCCCCCAAAGTTTCTGTAATTCCACTAGTCATTTCTGAGGCTTGAGATGGAGAAAGTCCAAGACAGGCTTCAAGAACTCATCCTTTTTCAGCCAACCCTTTGCTCCAAATACATCCCAATGACAGATCAAATTGTAAAAGAGGAAGACTCCAAAATAACTCACCTTTGACACCAGAAACAAGCCCAAAGGCAATGTATCTTTCTACAGCCCTAAGGTGCCTGAACATCAGAGCCAGTCAGAGCAAAACCTACAAATTCAAATAGTATAACAGGACTAAAAATATTCCATGTGATATGGAGGACAAACACTATGTCTCTGCTTAAAGGCAGGTATTGAAATGTGGATTCACTCCCTAGGTCCCTGGTTTAGTTGGGGTTCTGAACCTAAAGAGGACCTTGATTAGACACAGCCCTGTGGCTTCTTGTCTGCAGCTAGGATTTCTCTAGCATCACAATATGCAGACCCTGTAAGTCTGTAGTGTCCCCGTCTGCAGGAACACTCTAGACTCTCAGTGGCTGTCTAAAACAAATGATGGAGCCAAGCATCCAGCTCATATCTGTAATCCTAACTACTCAGGAGACTGAGATCTGAGGATCCAGATTTGGAGCCTGACTGGAAAGAAAAGTGTGAGACTCTTATATTCAATTAACCACCAAACAACAGGAAATGGAGCTGTGGCTCAAGTGTAGAGCACTGGCTGTGAGCACAAAAGCTCAGGGACAGGGGCTGGGAAGGTGGCTCAGTGGTAGAACGCTTGCCTTGCATGCCTGAGGCCCTGGGTTTGATTCTGCAGCACCACATAAACAAAAAGAAAAAAGCCGGAAGTGGCGCTGTGGCTCAAGTGGTAGAGCGCTAGCCTTGAGCTGAGGAGCTGAGGGACAGCACCCAGGCCCAGAGTTCAGGCCCCACGACTGGACCAAAAAAAAAAAAAAAAAAAGCTCAGGGACAGTGTGTAGGCCCTGAGTTCAAGCCCCAGGATGGGCACACATGCACACACATGGAATTGAAACCATACATGTACTATTTTCCTGTACACATGTACCCATGGCCAAGTTTAATTTGGCAGCAATCCCCCTTATCCAGTTTCGCTTTCCATAAATTCTAAAAACAGTGTTTTGAATTGCATGTCATTCTCAGGAATGTGATAAAATCTGTTTGCTGTCTGCTGCATCCCACGCTGTGTGCAGTGATTGCACTCCCTGCACACAGCACATGCACACTGCATACATCCATCCGCCAGTCACTTGGGAACCATCCTGATTACCAAACCAACTGTGACTACTACTGGGTTTTAGTTCAAGGAACCCTTGTTTTATTTAACAACAGTCCTAAAGTATAAGAGGAGCGATGCTGGAATTCAGCAATACAGAGAAAAACCTTCAAGAACCGTTTAATGAGAAGTTGAAAGTCCTCAATAGAGAGAATAAAAAACATACACTGAGGTTGCTAAGATCTACAATAACTAATATTGCTAATTTCTTTATTTTCTTTCATCTTTTTTTCTTTCTGTGCTGGTCCTTGGGCTTGAACTCAGGGCCTGGGCAAAATCACTCAGGTGATTTTGTTGTTAGTTATTTTTTAATGAATTATTTTTTTTGTTCAAGGCTAGTTAGTGCTCTATTACTTGAGCCACGGCACCACTTCTGGCTTTTTGCTAGCTAATTGGAGTCTCATGGACTTCCCTGGCTGGACTGGTTTTGAACTATGATCCTTAGATCTCAGCCTTCTGAGAAGCTAGTATTACAGCATGAGCCATGGACACCTGGCTGATCTTCCTACTTATGCCTCCCACTCAACAAGATGACAGGCACATGGCCATCTCATTGGTTGAGATGGATTCTCAAAAACTTTTTCCTCAGGCTGGCCTCGAACCTTGAACCTCTTGATTTCTACCTCCCAACTAGCTGGGATTACGCGTGTGGATCTCAAGGCCTGGCAAACTAATACATTTTTAAAGGCCATTAAAGCTGATAGGCATAGTTCTAAATGTATAAAAGTCAACTTTATAGTAATATGCTAAAGGTTAGAATTTTTTTGTGCCAGTCTCCTAGAGCTAGAACTCAGGACCTGAGCACTGTCCCTGAGCTTCATTGCTCAAGGCTAGCTAGTGCTCTTTCACTGGAGCCTTAGCTCTACTTCTGGCTTTTTGATGCTTAATTGAAAATAAGAGTCTCACAGACTTTCCTGCCTGGCCTACCTTTGAACTGAGATGTTCTTATCTCACCCTTCTGAGTAGCTAGGATATCAGGCATGAAATTGATTTTTTATGTGTGTGTTGGCCCTAGGGCTTGAACTCAAGACCTGAGCACTGTGCCTAAGTTATTACTCAAGGTTAGTGCTCTACCACTTGAGTCACTGGCCCACTTTCAGCTTTTTGGTGGTTAATTGGAGAATCTCACACTTTCCTGACTGGGCTGGCTTCAAACTGAAATCCACAGATCTCAGCCTCCTGAATAGCTAGGATTGCAGGAGCCATCAGTGCCTGGCTTAGAAATTGAAATTTTAAAAATAACATTAAGCCAGATGCTTAATGTTAATTACAGGCTCATGCCTGTAATTCTAGCTACTCAGAATGCTGAGATCTGAGGATTGTGGTTCAAAGCCAGCCCTGGCTGCAAAGTCCATGAGACTCTTATCTCCAATTAACCACCAGAAAAAGAAAAAAAAAACTGCAAGTTGCACTGAGGCTCAAGTGATAGAGCACTTGTCTTGAGTTGAAGAGCTCAGGGACAGTGCCCAGACCAAGTTCAAGCCCTACTACCAAAAAAAAGCCCCCAAACAACAACAACAACACAAAAACATTAGCAGTGGCTAAAAACTGCAATATTTAGAGCAACTTAACTAAATATGTGGGCAGGGAGAGGTTGTTGCAGATTGTTTTTTGGTTTTCTTGGGGGTGGGTTGGTTGTTGTTTTTGCTGGTTCTGGGGCTTGAACTCAGGGCCTGGGCACTGTCCTTGAGCCTCTTGGTACTCAAGGCTAGCACTCCTACCACTTGAGTCACAGAGTCACTTCAGCTCTGAGTAGTTTCTTGGATATGTCTCCCAGACTTTTCTGCCCAGGCTGGCTTTGAATCACAAGCCTTAGATCTCAGCCTCCATTAGCTAGGATTACAGGCGTGAGCCACCGATGCCTGGCTATGTTAGTCTTGAACCCTGAAAACTACAATACATTGCTGAGTGGAATTTCAAAAGATATATGACAGCCAAGTTCAAGCCCCAGGACTAGCCTGCATGCACACACACACAAACACACACACACATGAAATCTAGAACATATCGATGGGGATGGGCTGGAAGTATTATATCTCTTGAAACTGATCTAGATTCAGCAAATGGTAATCTAAAATCTCAGATTTTGGAAGAGAGAATAATGGAAGGGGTGACTAAGAAGCACTGGTTATTTTTGGTAGACATGTTCAACTGTAATCTGAGTTAGAAACCTGAGCTATACAAGGGATTAACATTTCCTTTAGTTCAGGAAATTTTTTTTAGTTTTTTTTGGGGGGGCGGAGTCAGTTGTAGTTGAACACAGGGCCTGTTCTTGAGCCTTTAGGCTAGTGCTCTACCACTTTGCACCACAGATCCACTTCTAGTTTTTTGTGGTTAATTGGAAAGAGTCTCACAGACTTTCCAGTCCAGGCTGGTTTTGAAGCGCAATCCTCAGATCTCAGCCTCTTCAGTAGCTAGGATTACAGGTGTGAGCCACTAGCATCTGGCTAAAACTTAAGATTTTTATTGTAGTTTTATACAAAATCTTGAAATTGGGTACTGGAAGTCTTCTGCTTTCCATTTCAAAGTTGTTTTGACTAAATATCTACAGGTAAAATTTAGGATCAACTTGTCAGTTTCTATTAGTTTCATGTCATTCAGAGGGAAATTATATGGAGTCCACAGATTCATTTGGAGGGAAAGTGATTCTCAGGAGCATGAAGCCCTGTACCCATGTACTAACTTTCTTTACATACCTCAGGAATAATCTATACTTTCAAGTACAAGTCAAAATGCACATATATTCTTGTTTGTTGCTGTACAATTGACCACATACACATACACAGAGGTACTAAATTAATTCAGTCAATAAAATGTGGTATTTTAAATAACTCAGCTAAGTAATGGAAACAAAAATCTTGACCCTCATCTTGCACCATATGGAGAGTAACTCAAAACATGTTTATAGACCTCAAGGGTTAAAACTATAACCTCTAGAAGGAAAAAAATGTCTATGACATTAGTTTTAGAAACACATTTTTAGTTATTACACTGTTCTGATCTAAAAGTTTATGTTCCCCTACAATTCGTACTTGGAAATGCCCCGGGGTGATGGTGGGAGGGGGAGGGGAGGGTGTGGGGGCCAGGACCAGAGGGTGGCTCCAGGATGGGCTCAGTGCCCTCATCAGAGGTCTGCTGGGGGCTGGGAAGATGGCTCAGTGGTAGAGCGCTTGCCTTGCATGCATGAGGCCCTGGGTTCGATTGCTCAGCACCACATAAGCAAAAAGAAAAAAAAAATCCGGAAGTGGCGCTGTGGCTCAAATGGTAGAGTGCTAGCCTTGAGCTGAAGAGCTGAGGGACAGCGCCCACGCCCAGAGTTCAGGCCCCAAAAAAAACCAAAAACAAACAAACAGAGGCCTGCTGGGACTGCTGGCCCTTTCCAGCAAGCGAAGACACAGCGCAACCCACTTTATGAGTGGATCCTCACCACAATGAACCTGGGCCTTGACCTCCCAGTCTCCAGAACTGAGAGGGTAGACATTTGTTGAGCAACAGCTACTGTTACAGCCGCCTGAATGTGCCAGCAAGAAACAGTAAAATAACGAATTATACATCAGGAAAGTAACTCTTTTTCTTAGAGAAAAGTTAGAATATGAGTCACAGCTAATATTTCCAAAATATATAACATGTACCCACAAACTGATATGTGGAATTGAAATGCCTTTATACAACTACTTATTTAATGTATATAATGTATATATTACCTATATATGTGTATATATATATGTGTGTGTGTATACACACACACACACGCACGCACATACACACACACACATATTGTGTATGTGTGTGACATCTGCAGAATGCCTTTGTGCTGCAGTGCCCCAGCATCTTGGCTGAAAGCAGAGCAGCAAAAGGCTGCAGAGTGCAGAAGCCTAGGACTTGGAACTGGGCTAAATAACTTTTCTGTTTGTCTTTCTCCACATTCCCTACCCTCTCTATAGCACATGTCCCTCCATAATTTTACAGGAAATGAAAACAGAAAATCTCTCTTAAGCATGTTTTTATTTTTGTGTCTATTGTTTTGTTTTCTATTTTGGTACACAGGAGCCGGGGCTGCACTTACACGAACCTGTCACATCTTGTTGCTCCCCATAGTAAATCACCAGGTACCAGGTGTGGCTCTGCTCTCTCTGCCTGTTAATGCTACAATCTCTATTTCTATGAGCATAAAACAGAAAATGTCTGAATCTACAGATGAACACAGAGGAAGAGCAGCCAGTCTGTTGGGATAGGGAGACTGGTGACAAAGGGCTCTTGATGGTGGCTGTCTTTCTACATGGACCACATAAAATAACCCCAGAAAGAACAGCACTTCTGGGGGAACTCTGAGGACCTCCATCCTGACTATTAGATCCCTCTGACCTTCTCAGTGCTAACATATCCTGGACAAAGGCCTAAGCTAACACTGAAGCCATGGAGCTCCTTTGGCCCTAGGTGAGGTTAGTCCAGGGCTCCTAGCTGCACCCCTCCCTAGGCAGGAGCCCTACCCCTTCCTCACCCCCCCCAAATGACCCCATAGCAAGGTCTGAGCAGGCTGTGCCCCACTCTAGAACGTCTTGCCCTCGAAGGCATGGAGATTAAAGGCAGTATCCAGAAACTTCCTCAGTGACACCAGGTGAGTGTTCTTGTTTCCAGTGGCTGGCGCAGCTGCTGGCTCACGGCCTACATACCTGGAGGAAGACAGACACGGGAGGTGGGGCTGGGCCAGGTCCACACTCACCCAGGACTGTTGGGCTGTGAATCTGAGGAAGGCTGGCCTGGAAGTCACTTAACTTCCTTCCCAGAGGACTGCCTGGCCTGGGGCAAACTCAACCACCCAGCCACAGGAGCGGGGGAGAGACAGCTCCTCCACGCTACTGGATTGGACAACAGATGTGGCCATAACCCAAAGGCTTTGGAGGCAAACACACTTTGGGCTTCTCTGAGGTTCTCAGGTCTCCTCCCCTCACCCCTCCCAGGATAGATGAGGCTGATACTGAGCACCAAACAGCTGCTGCATGCTAAGCAGCCCAGAGCATGATGCACGCTCACCACCCTGGAGCAGAGCAGAGGAGAGAAAGGCTCCAGGAAGCTAGGTAAGGTGTCCTGACCAAAGGAAGGTGTGGGGTCTGCAGGAGAGTTTGTAATTCACTTCTAGCTGCAGAATAAAAGCAAAGGTTTTTTTCCCCATGAAGGCAGGACTGACAGTGCTCCAGCCCTGCTGGAGAAGCCAATCTGCCACAGGCAGACCACACAGAGCTTCAGGAATCTTGCAGTTCTCTCTGCAGTTTTCAAAGATGGACTAGGAAAGGACAAAGGGCAGTTTGGGGTGGCACAGCCCCAGGGAGCCCAGCCGAGGCAAGCGGCAGGTAGGGGCCCAGCCTGTACCATATGGGTCGAGCCTGGCCAAGGATGGTCATGAAGCGCGGGCTGATGTAGTCATAGTAGCCCATGTTCTTGTGCTCCTCTTGACACCACACGAGCTCTGCGTTGGGGTACCTCTCTGCCTCCTGCTTGATCAGATCGAAGGGAAATGGAGAGATCTGCAGTGGCAGGGAGAAATGGGGCACTGTCAAGGAGAAGTAGTTCTGCCTAAGGCCAACAAAGCAAAACAGGATATGAGCCACAGGGCTGGCCCTGCCATTCCCAGCACCCTGGGCCCTGCCCACAGCACACCTGCTCCAGGCGAGTGATGGCCACCTGCCCCTCCAGGCCCTGGCTGCTCCGTTCCTTTACCAGATCGTAGTACACTTTTCCTGTGCAGAAGATGAGCCGCCGCACCTGCCCAGGAGCCTGAGCTGCAGCCCCATCTTCTGGAATCACTCGCAGGAAGCTGGTTCCTGCATCAGCACCAGAGAGGCGTCAGTTTCTGTGCACACCGGCTGTGTCCTCAGGCCCTCTCTGACCACTGCATTAACACAGCCTTTTGGCTGTGGTTGCACTGGACACCTCTTGACTCAAAAGATGAAAAAAGAAATAAAGAATACCCTGTAATGTCCCAGGGAGAGGGCTAGAGGCAGAGCTGTAGCCAAGATCAAAGCCCCTCTCAAAGCTCTGTCCACATTTCCTTCCAGAGGTCACAGCAAGTGTAGGTCAAACACACTTCAGACCTCTCAGCAAGCCACTGCTTCCTGAGCAGCATGGCTGTCTCCAAGTGAGGACACAGGGGGGCTGCTGTCAGGACCCCAGAGAGGAACTGCATCCAGCCAGGCTACTCTGCCATGTGCTGGAGTTCTGCACTGGCCATGCCAGCCACCGTCCACGCTGCAGAGGAGCACTCAAACTCACAAGCGGAAAAACAAGGTCCAAAAAGGGACTTCTCCTGTTACTGGACATCCTGTGTTCCAAGATGGCTCTGCTCTGTTTACCTCAGGCCTCACTCCCACTCCTCAACTTTCTACTGACCCCCCCCCACACACACACACTTTCAAGTCAATGAGACAGAGAGCTGCTGGAAGGGGCACCATGTTCCCAGGGCCAGTAATGTCTGGTTCAGGAATAAAAATCGAATGAATGAATGAATGAACAATATTAGTGCTCAGTGAACCAGGCAGCTCTCGCTCCTGTGAAAAGCCCTGGTCAAGAACAGCCAGGCTGGACCTGGCGCTCATTCAGAGTGACCTGAGCTGGCCATGGAACCCATCTTTTAATTTGTGTGTGTCTGGTGTGGACTAGGCCAGGACCTGCTGCAGGGCCAACAAAGACACGGGGGGTGGGGGGCAGAGGAGCCCCAGGGACAGAAGCCATGTCATGGCCACTTCCTCAGGGTACTCCACAGATCCAGGCCACACGGCCACTCCTCTAATAGGCCACCCCACAGATCCAGGCCAGGCACATACCTGACACCATCTGGTCGAAGCTGGACTTGGCCTCCGGGTGCCTCAGCAGAGATTTGGGTGTGAAGACAATCAGCTGGAAAAGAAACACATGTCTAGCTGCCAGTGCCCCCTCCGCCCCACACATCCCAGGCATACCCATAGTGGTGCCGACGGGCAGGCGCCTGGCTCACGGGCTTGCGGAAGGGCAGCAGGATCTGCCGGCGGAGCACGTGGAAGTAGCTGGCCGGTGTAGAGCAGTTCACGACGATCCAGTTGCAGTCATACAACTGGCTTACCTCAAAGTCCTTGGTGAACACCTGTGGTGGAAAGAGGTGTCTAGGGGGCAGCGTGGACCCCAGGCCCTGCAGCACAGCAGCGTGTCCCTATGCTCACCGGGTAGGCGTCCGAGTCATCATTGCTCATCTGCAGGAACCTCTCAGGCCGTGCGGAGGAATGCTCCGGGCCCTGAAAGCACACACAACACAGTCCAGGCTGGCCCACAGGACAGTGACAGCCACCCTGGGTTTAGGGGGTCTAGGGAGCTTCTAGAACTGTTCCTTACCCTGGAGCATAGTCCACAGGGGCTATGGGATCAGACAAATCTGAAAATTGAGGTTCAAAATCAGCCCCGGCAGAAAGTCTGCAAGATTCTATCTCCAATTAACCAGCAATATGCTAGACTCTAGGAGTGGCTCAAGTGGTAGAGCACAAGCCCTGAGTAAAAAGCTGACACTGCAAGGCCCTGAGTTCACAGCTTGAACTCAGGTATCACACCAAAAGGGGCTGGGCATAGGGAAGCAACCCTAAGGCAATTTTCTCACTTGAGGGGATGGTGGAGGGGGAAGAGATAGGAGTGACACTGATCAAGATACTTTGTACTCATTGAGATGTTGAATTAAAACTCCTTTGTACAACTATATAAAGGGAATTAAATAGTGTGTGTGTGTGTGTGTGTGTGTGTGTGCGCGCGCGCGTGCACGCACGCGACAGTCTTGGGTGTTGTCCCTGACCTTTTTCATTCAAGGCTGGCACTCCACCATTTGAGCCACAGCTCCACTTTTGTCTTTTACTGGCTAATTGGAGATAAGAGTCTCATGGACCTGGCCCAAGTTGGCTTTGAACCTTGATCCTCAGATATCAGCCTCCTGAGTAGCTAGAAATATAGGTGTAAGCCACTAGCACCTGGCTTAAATTTTTAAATTCTGAACATTCTGAAATCACATAATCTAGCAGCAACTGACTGAACTGAGTACCTACTTTAGGGACCACTGTATTCGTAAATCACTCATCTGGAGAGCAGCCCCAGGAGGTAGACACCTATTTCCTCTCCACACAGCAGCAAGGGAAGGGGCTGGCAGAGTAAGAATGGGCCAGCACCTGGCAGAAGAGGCAGGCTAACCCTGCTGGAGACTGACTCCCATCTGCCCACAATGCAGACCGCCATGATTCAGGACCAGGAAGGCAAATATTATTCTCAACCTTGCAAGGGCCATTCCAGCTCACCTGCCAGCGCCTACATGGTCCCTACACAGCCCCCACGTAGCCTGCTTGCCAGCCCCAACATGGCCCACACAGAGCCTCACCATGCCCTCCATGCCATGGGGCAACAGCAGCACAATGCCATTGTGCCGAACCCACTTGGCCTGGCCGGTGCTGATGAACTGGTCAATGATGCACTGGGCTGTGTTGTGAAAATCACCAAACTGAGCCTCCCAGAGAACCAGGGCATTGGGGCTGGCCATGGCATAGCCCAGCTCAAAGCCTAGAGAAAAGACATCAAGATGGAGCTTGCTGTATGCTGTTAACAAGTGTCAGCAGCTCCTGTCAAACCCATCCATTCCTCATATGCCCTCCCTGCCCCATCCATCCTCGGCAACAGCCTGAGAAGAGCCCAGGGATTCCCCTGGGTCTCAACAGGACAGGATGTGCCTTGCTAGAAGATGCCCAAAGACATCACCCTTAGCTATTACACCATACAAGGCCAGGTGCCAAGCCCAGGAGCCAAGTCCAAAGGTACCCTGGAGGAGGATACAGGACCCATCTGCCAAGAGAAACCACGCCACACACACACGCACATGTGCATGTACATGCACATACATGCACTTGTGTGTGGGCACACACACAGAGATAGGCAAAGGGGACAGAGGTAAGCACAGAGGCAGTTCTTCAGAGCTGGGAGCCACAGCCCAGGCAGGGGACTCCAGGGGAATTCCCACAGCTTTCTGTCTGGGCTCGATGACTACAGTCCAGAGAAGAGGCTCTGGTGTCTACAGAGACCCACTAAAAGGCACTCAGAGTCTCCCAACTGCAGTCTCTGAGAGTTCTAGGTGGGATCTAATCTTATTCCCTATGTCCCTATCCCCCAGGGCTATGTCCAGTACCTGCCACCCAAGGGTTCTCTAAGCTCTCCAGCCCTTGCCCTCCTCCCCACAGGCCTCAACTCCAGCTCTCCTCTACTTGTCCCTGGTCCCCAGGGACCTCAGGTCCACCCAACCCACCTAGGACTCCGTATTCTGAGAGGGAGCTATTGCACACGGTGTAGGGGGCCTGGTCAGGCCACAGATGGTTCATAGGAACACATGTCCTCCGGTCAACTTCCTGGTCATGAAGAACATGGTGCCTGTGGCTGTGGAAAGGCAGAGAAGGAAGAGGATGATTGCAGAGGTGACATGTGTTTCACAGCAGGGCATCTGGGTCACTACCCCCAAAAAGTCTGCAGAGTATCACAAAATGGTGACACCAAGAAGGCTGTGATGACAACCTGGTCCCTGCCCACACATAGCACTGGGGGTCCTGGAGTAAGATGTGCAGGTTATAGGATCTCTGACCTCGGTGTCTCACTACACAGGGACCCAATGAGTCCTGCCCTACTAGGCTAGCAGGAGCAGGTTGGAGCCTGAGATACAGGATGGCACACCACTGAGGCATGGGCTCCTACCCATCCTGCTGTCCTCTCTACCAACTGGCCTGCCCTGCCCAAGCTCAACGGAGGCAGGAACTACTGTTCAGAACCTGAGGCTGCATAGTAAGGGGGCCTGGCTTGAGACCTGGCTGGGTCTCAAGTCAGCAAGATGGGCAGCCAAGCAGCTGCCTGACTCCTGGTCTGGAGCAAGGCCAGAAGATGAGTGCATAGGCCAGAAGGAAGAGCTTGTTGCTCTTGGAAGCCACACCATCATATCTTGCTACCATGGCACCAACTCAGGATATAGAATGTCTGGGGCCCAAATCAGAGAAAATGGGACAGGGACAGTGGACAAGTGGGTCCCCATCTGGATCCAAAACCTCAACAAGCAAGGTAGGAAAGGCTGCCTGACAGCAGAGAAATAGAAACAAATGGTCCTAAGGGTCACAGATGACCACCGATTCCTGATAGTTGCCAGCTTGGGTCAACAAGTCTTGCTGTGGGGGTGATGACTTGGGCCTGGCTGGATGCCAATGGTATCTGCTGTGTTACCTCAGCCAGAGGGAGAAGGGCCAGCTCTCTGTTCTCTGCCTCCTATGCTGATCCTGGGTGCTCATCTTCCTTGCCAGGCTGAGCTCAGAGATCCTCCACTATGCCCTTACCTGAATGTGCCCCTCTCCACATCCTGGCCGCTGAGCCGCACATGGATGCCTTCCTTCAGCAGCGAGCCGAAGGCCATGTACTCCGCCAGTGCCCAGTCCACCGTGCGCTTCTTGGTCATGTCTGCACGGCCACGCAGGATGCGAGATAGGCCTATAGGAGGACAGGAGCCTGAGGAGCCTGACCACTGGCCTGGGACAGATGAAGCATCTGGGTTCTGGGGCCTTGGTGCAAAAGCAGGACTCTGGCAGGCTGCAGGAGAGCCCCACCCAGGCTCCCCTGCCCTGGCCTGCAATCCACACAGCAGGATAGCCTGGGTCAACAGCCATAGCCTTCTCTACAAGGGAAGACCGGGTCTTTCACTGCCAGGGCTCCTTGTAGCCACCCTAGGCAGGAGTGCCTCTGCTTTCCAGAATAAGAGACTATGGTTCATAGGGGAGACGTGTGCACTCAAGTTCACAAACCCAGCAAAGAATTCGAATTCCATCCCTTCCTATCTATAAACGACTGTGATACACAGCGTGGCCTCAGCCCCAATGCCATCAGCAGGTTGCTCAGGAGGGATGGCGTCCATGGATATTGTGAGGTGTCCTCTTGAACTACAGCCACAGGACCCCAGACTTTCTAAGCAGAAAACACAGAGGTCACAGCCAGAGGGTTCAGTCAGAAACCACCCACTAGCCAGGTTCACCAGCTGGGTGAACAGAGAGTAGCCAGGGGGCTACTCTGGCAACTGCAGGAAGGACTTCCAGCATAGTCCTCCCTATATTCCAGGCCCAGACACCCATCCATGGATGCCCCTGCTTCCCTGCTCCCTGCCTGGTCAGGGATACCCCAAGAAACTGTTTGGCAAATCCAAGTTGCCAGTTCCTAGCACCTAGCTGGAATGTGGTGTCCACATCTTCCCACCTCCCTATATCCACACTGAGGAGGGTTCATGGTACCCCAGGGCACAAAGGAGGCTTGGAGAGTGACAGCAAGCCAGTCAAAGGCAACACAGGGATATGCTA
The DNA here is from genome assembly GCF_024711535.1 of Dipodomys merriami. NCBI lineage: Eukaryota > Metazoa > Chordata > Mammalia > Rodentia > Heteromyidae > Dipodomys > Dipodomys merriami. The sequence goes on along the minus strand of NW_027202715.1, from coordinate 17,950,796 downwards.
CATGTCAGGGGTCCCCACCAGCCTCCCCTTGGGACACTGTTAGGTCTAGGACAGTGGCCATGCTAAATAAAGCCTGTATAACAACTCACCTGTGTGGATCTTAAAGTCCTCCAGGGGCACAGAGCTGGCCACATTGCCAATGTGTGTCAGCATGTCCTCTGGGATGCCGGTGGCAGGACACGTCATGCTCTTGGGCTCCCCATCCACGTTGAAGAAACCTGAGGGGACAGAACTCCACCCATACCAGGTTGTAGGGCTCTGCTGCCCCTGGTCAGGACTGAGAGGACTATGTTCTCACCCCTACCAGCACCTGGACTCACCCTTGGGACCTGCTGCAGGTGGGCAGCGACAGCTGACCCACACCCTGACTCAGCCCTGCCCCATCAAGAAGGCTCCTCCTTCCCATGGGGACAGCCATGGGGGGGGGGGGTGACCTTCTCCTGGAGTCACAGGGACCGCCTGGGTGGTGTCTGCTTTTCCAGGGCTGTCTGATCTATGACAGTGCAAAAGTTCCAGGTTCCCTGAGTTGTGTGTCACTCACTCACCGGGCCAGGGTGAGTCCAGCCAGTGCTTTATATGCAGGATCTTTTTGTCCTTAGACCTGCCATATGCCTCCTCACAGATCCGGTCATACTTGGCAATTTCTTCCTAGAATCAGGATGAAGGAGGTATGGATGTCATAGTTGGCCTGAGGCTCAGTCTACCCAGACTCATAAAATCTGGTCCCCCTCACCAAGTTCTAGAACTCTCTCTCCTTGGCTTGTAAGCCTCTCATGGCCAGAGGCCCAGATCCCAGAGTTCACAATAATCCTGGGGTGTTCCCAGCCTGGTGGGCCAGTTGTGTGATCAACAAGTGGCTTGAGGGAGACCCAGGAAAGACTGACTCAGTCCTCATCTCAGAGTTCCTTGAAGTGGAAGGACCAATACATCCATAGATAATTTGGAAGATGGACCCAGTACAGGACTGATCCTACAGGAGGTCTTCCTGGACTCCTTTCTTACCTGAAGCTAAGCCTCCTCCACATCACAGCAATGCTCTCATCCTTAGTTCTCTGTTCCCCTTAATAACCAGGGGCTTTAGGCTCAAGGACTGTTGACGACATCTTTAAATCCTGTGCCTAGCACTGAGATGATGACATTTACAACCACACATGGGTTTCTATCCAGGGATGTATGTGGGGCCCACATGACCTGCTGCCCACCTCAAACTCCTGCAGGGTAACAGTGCCCTCAGCGATGAGCTTGTCCGCGTACTTCTTCAGCACAGGCACCTGCTTATGGATCTGCTTGTACATGAGGGGCTGTGTGAACATGGGCTCGTCCATCTCATTGTGGCCACGCCGGCGATAGCAGACCTACGGGGGCGGTCAGGGGGCTCAGACCCTGCCCAGACCTGGTGCTCAGGTGGGAGCACTGCAAAGCTGGGGCTTGTCCAGTTGGCTCTCCCTGAGGCACCCAAAAGCAGCCACTATCACAACCACCAATTCAGAGTCCCACACCCAGGCCTTGGTGCAGCTGGCATTTGGCTCCTGTCTAAAAAGCATTCTCAGCCTTTAGAGCTGAAGAGGTAAAGACCTGGCCAATTCAACCCAACAAGGACAGCTGTCCCCACTCAGGATCAAGCACCTACCTTACTTGCTTGGCAGGGACAGGACCCTCCCTCTTTTCTTGATCTCAGCCACCCCCACGCCCACCTGGCCTGCCCAGAGCAGCAGCTCTTGCCCAGCCTCCGTCCTACAGACCTACCAGGTCCACGACGACATCCTTGTTGAAGGTGTTCCTCCACTCGGCAGCCACACTGCACACATAGATGACAGCTTCAGGGTCGTCGGCGTTAACATGGAAGATGGGTGCGTTGACCACACGGGCCACGTCAGTGGGGTACGGTGAGGAGCGGGCCATTCGTGGGTCTGTGGTAAAGCCAATCTGCAGAGGCAGGAAAAGCCAGCACACAGATCTGCTTAATTGCTTTTTGTTTTGAGGGGAAGACAGGATCTTACAGACTGGCCTCATACTTCGGGCTCAGGGGATATACTTGCCTTAGCCTCCCAAATAGCTGGGACTGGCACACACTGCAATTCCTGGCATTACTCTGCTTCCTTTTAACTAGACAGATGGTGCTAGCTCCCGAGATTAGACAAATCAAGGGGGTGAATGAGGGCCCCTCAGAGGGCACAGGGATATACATGGGACGTAAAAGCGGAACACATGGATGGCTCTACAAGCCAACAAAGTAGCAGTCCCATAGACAGCGGTAGCCCTAAGGAGACTGCCTCCTCTCTCTGCCTGTCACTTTTCTTCATTGGCAGTGAGGAACACAGGCCTCGTCCAGCAGTGAGTGTACAGCCGTGGGCAAGGCACTTCAATTCCAGTGTCTTCATCTATGAAAAGTGCTCATTAAACTCCTGCCTCCCAGTGATACTCAAGGAAGATTAAATGACTCTGCAAATAAGGCAGTTAACACAGGATGTCTAGGCTCCTGAGATGAGCTGCCATTAACTACAGCTGCCCTAAAGCAAAGGCACATGACACTGCCATTTAAGACCAAGGTGCTCTGGAGCGAAGGTCACATCCAGTCCCACATCTAGCCTCTGTGCTATGTTCTTTCGTCCTTATGACCTTCTCTGTGCTGTCTGTACAGTGTTCCTGGGTACTCATAGATATGAAAATCCAAAGATGCTCAAGTCCCTCACAATAAGAGGTATGTGCATAAAGCTCACACACACCTTCTCCTGCACTGTAAACCATCCCTAGATGGCTGCCCTTGGAACTCATGATCCTCCACTTTGCTTTTCAAGTGCTTGGATTACAGGCATGTATCACCATGCCTAACCTGAATATTTTGTTTCATTTGGTTGAACCCACAGCTATGGAACCTTCAGAAGCTGCAGATGCAGATATCTGGTATGGAGCCCACAGTCTCACCTGGTTGTTGACCACAACATGCACAGTGCCATTAGTGGTATAAGAAGGCAGGTCACTCAGGTGGAAGGTCTCATAGACCACTCCCTGGCCAGCAAAGGCAGCATCCCCATGGACCAGGATGGACATGACCTGGAAGGCAGGGTAAAAGCCATCAGGGCGCTGTACTCCAGACTAAAAGCCTGCCATGCCCCTACTACCAGGGTCTCCCAAGTCCACCCACTCAGGGCCAGGTCCTCAGGGTCCACTTCTTCAGAGTTTAGCCCCTAGATAATATCCTTCAAGGCCCAAATGAGCTCACCTTCTTGCCCTGGGCATCCCCACGGTAAAACTGTTCTGCCTTTGTCTTTCCCTGAACTACAGGGTCCACAGCTTCCAGGTGGGAGGGGTTGGCCACCAGCGACAGTGTAATGTTTCTGTTGGTGACACGGTTGATCCTCTCATGGTACATGCCCAAGTGGTATTTGACGTCCCCAGAGCCCTAAAGGTCAAGGAAGCACATGATAAGCCCACCTCTCCTATGCTAGGCAGTGGACGGCCATGATGTGCCCACCTCTCCTGTGTCAGGCAGTTGATGGAGGGAAGGCAAGCTCATCTGAAACTTGGCTCAAAGGCCACAAGCCCCTAGCTCACCACAGCCTATGGTCCTGTCATCATGACTGGTCTCAGAAGGGAGAGAAAGCATCAGGACAAAGGGGCATCCCCTGGCAGTGACTAGAGGAAATGAAGGGTAGCTCAAATCAGTGGAGCTGCTTGCCAGGCCTCTGGGAAAACACCAGATTCAAATCTCTACCTCATTCCTTACACCAAAATAAAGCCACCATTATCAGAGAAAACCAACCTATGTTAGGATTTTGGTAGGAAGTCTTTCTTTTCTTTCTTTCCTTTCTTGGGGTGGGGGGGGAAGGAGGAAGGGTGTGTGCGTGCGTGCGTGCGTGCGTGCGTGCGTGCGTGCGTGCGTGTGTGTGTGTGTGTTGGGGCTTGAATTCTAGGCCTGGGCGCCTTCCCTAACCCTTTTTGTGCTCAGGCTAGCACTCTACAACTTCCAGCTTTTTCTGAGTAGTAATTTAGAGATAAGAGTCTCACAAACTTCTTTGCCTGGGCTGACTTTGATCCTCATATCCTCAATCTCAGCCTCCTGAGTAGCTAGTATTACGGGTGTAAGCCACCAGCACCAGGTGGAAGCCTTATTTTCTAAACAAATTCAAAGCCCAGAACCCAAAAGCAGGTAAGGCAGATTAAACTGTCATGGATGGGGGAAGAAAATCAAGGCATAGTGTTGGGAAAGGAATTACACTGGGGAAAATATTTATAAGACAAAAACAAGAGGGCCAGGTGGCTCAGTGGTAGAGCGCTTGCCTTAAATGCATGAAGCCGGGCTGGGAAGGTGGCTCAGTGGTAGAGTGCTTGCCTTGCATGCATGAGGCCCTGGGTTCGATTCCTCAGCACCACATAAGCAAAAAGAAAAAAGCCGGAAGTGGCACTAGGGCTCAAGTGGTAGAGCGCTAGCCTTGAGCTGAAGAGCTGAGGGACAGTGCCCAGGCCCAGAGTTCAGGCCCCACAACCGGACCCCAAAAAAAAAAAGAAAAAAAAAATGCATGAAGCCCTGGGTTCGATTACTCAGCACCACATAAGCAAAAAGAAAAAAGCGGAAGTGGTGCTGTGGCTCAAGTGGTAGAGCGCTAGCCTTGAGCTGAAGAGCTGAGGGACAGCGCCCAGGCCCAGAGTTCAGGCCCTATGACCAGACCCCCCCCCCAAAAAAAAAGAAAAGGACTAATGCCCTCAATAAGCAAAATGCTTTTACAAATCAGTAAGATTTTTTTAAAAGTTAGTAAGATAGGGCTGGGAAGGTGGCTCAGTGGTAGAGTGCTTGCCTTGCATGCCTGAGGCCCTGGGTTCGATTCCTCAGCACCACATAAGCAAAAAGAAAAAAGCCAGAAGTGGCGCTGTGGCTCAAGTGGTAGAGCGCTAGCCTTGAGCTAAAGAGCTGAGGGACAGCACCCAGGCCCAGAGTTCAGGCCCCACGACCGGACCAAAAAAAAAAAAAAAGTTAGTAAGATAAGGCAAAATGAGTGAAAACTATGAAAGGAAATTATAGAACAAGAAATAAAATGGTTCAAAGATAGGCGAAAGTACTCAGTTATACTCATAACAAGGAAATTTGTTAAAAATGAAATCATTGCCAGGTGCTAGTGGCTCATGCCTATAATCCTAACTAATTCTCAGGAGGCTTAGCTTTAAGGATCACAGTTCGAAACTAGCCTAGGCAAGAGATTCATCTCCAATTAAGCATCCAAAAGCCAGAAGTGGAGCTGTGGCTCAAGTGGCAGAGTGCCAGCCTTGAACAAAAGAGCTCAGGGCCAACACCCAGACCCTGAGTTCAAGCTGCAGGCCAATACAAAAAAAAAGTAAAAAATCATTGTAGTGTACTCATTACCTCACTCATGTAACTGTAACCCTCTGAATAGTATTTTACAAAAAAAAAATCATTGTAGTGCCTACCATATTGCAAAGATGATTGGACAAGGCAGGGGAGGCCAGGGTTGTGGGGTGTACAGGCACTGATGCCTGCAACATCCTCAGAGGGTAACTTAGTCCAGCCTCAGTTCTAACCACTGCCCTTCTCAGACTCCATCTAACATTGACTCATTACACACATGTGAAGACACTCACTACAGCAGCTACAGCCTCACAGCGGATGCTCTGTAGCTGCGAGAAGCCTGGGGCAGCTGCTCACACACTCATAGGAGCCGATAACTTCGTTAAGTGAAAACAGCGAAGTGCCCATGACAGCCCAGGCTACTCCCAGGGCTCTGGACAAAGCTGCTTGCATCTGCACAGAACAGTCATAGAATCACAAAGCTCAGCATGAACACAAGCACATACCCCAAAGCTAGACACAGAACAAAATCTCACAATGGAAACATATTCTCATTGCTCAAACTGTTTTTTAAAACAATGTTCATATTTCATTGTCAGCTTACTTTTTTGTGACATGCTAATGTGGGTTTTTTTTCAATCTAAAAAAAACCATAAGTATTTCAAACTAACCTTTGGCTAAGCTTTCTATCCAAACTCAATTCCCTCACTTCCCTCTCTCCCTGCTCCCTCCCTCACACAGACAGACACACAGACACAAACTTGGAACCACTCAGAGGCAGGTGCTTTCATCCTTATTCTACAGAGAAGCATCCAAAGCTTGGTGCCTGGGGGAAATGAACAGGATACAGAAAGAACTTGGGCTGGGTGCCAGTGATTGTGGGTCCTAGCCTTGCACTGGCACGGGGTTCTAGGTGTCCTTGGAGCAGTTACTGCAACTTTAACAAACCAAGCACTGTGCTGGGCACTGGGGCTTTGAGGACAAGGTCCCTGCCCTTGTCCTAGAGGGAAAGACAGATATGCATGCATGCACACATCAGGCTGGAAAAGGCCAGAAAAGAGGCAGGGAAGGGAAAAAAGGACACAGAGGAAGGACAAGGTCACTGCCCACAGACAGCCATCAAAAGGAAAAACAACAGCACGCTGTATGAAGGCAGGGCAGAGGAGGGGGAAGGCAGTGAGTGTTAAGGGCCCAGCATGGCCAAGGCCACAGTGACATGAGAACAAAGAGGGAGAGCAGAAAAGCAGGTCCTTGGCTGGCCAATGGGCACATCTGACTGCCACAGCTCTGTGGGGCCAACAAACAGGTGAGCTACCACTCCATGCTGGTAGCAGGATGGGGCACACAGGCTGAAATGACTTCCTGACAATTCTGTAGGATTCTCTGGGCTTCAGTTGCCACAGCTGGAAACAGGGAGATTGGCCAGGATGACCTGAGAGCTTTCTCAGCTGCCACAGGCTGCACAAGCCTTGGGAGCCTCACACACATCTCAGCCCTACTCAGGTTTGTTTCAGCCTGGAAGCTCCAGTGGGCCCAGATCCTCTCTGAGGCACCAGGACCAGGGCATGGCACCCACCTCATCAGCCGCCTCCAGCTTGGGGTCAAACTGGCAGAAGATCTGCTCCAGGTCCTTGCGGATCACGTTGGCCAGCACATTTAGCCTGCCCCTGGGACCAGAGGGCGTGCGCTCACACCTGCCACCATGGCCACACCCCAGCCCAGCACTGCCAGGCAAGGCCCAGCCCTGTCCTGTCTCATTCTACCAAGCCATAAGGGTCCCAACCAGCCAGCTCTCTGCAGGCAGACACGCCTACACATCACTAACCCCATCTCCTGGTCCACAGGAACATCAAGAAACTCAAGGTACACTTGTATGAAGTCCTGTCCCTCTTGGGAAGAGTTGGCAACATGGCCAAAGAAAAGGAATCTCAGAAAACTCAGTGGGGCTTTGGCCAAGTATCTGGCTCTTTCATGAAGAGCTGACCAGGCCTGCTGACTCTAAGAACCTACCAGACCATCCACCTCTACCACCAGCATCCCGTTTTCATCTCCTCCCTTGCCCGAGTCCCCTGGGCAGCAGGCCCGCCTCAGAGGGGCAGAAGCCGGCTCCACCTGTGTGGCATCCCCAGGATGACATTCTCGATCCCCATCTCGCTGGACTTGTCGATGATGGTCTTGAGGGCAGGAATCATGACCTCACATCCCTCCAGGCCAAACCGCTTCTCTGAGGACCATTTTCGAGCGAGAAAGTCTTCAAACCTGATTGGGAGAGGGGATGGAAGGGGCAGGACTGGAGCTCATGAGGGCTGTCCCCAAACATGGGAGCTGGGTGCTGGGACGAGAATGGATTTAGACCCACACCTGACACCTTGTCACTCCCACCTAGCAAGAAGCACAAGATCAGTGCAGGCGTGGGCCCCCCAACTTCACTGAAGACCTCTGCCCAAAGCCTTTCCCTTCCCAGACTCCATCCTCTTCCCTCTTTACAGCCAAACTTCTCCACCCACTCCCCACCCACCCCTCACTCTCCTGCCTGCACTGCAAGGGGCTCTCTCACCAAGTCCCCAGACCACCACCTGGCTGAATTCCAAGTCCAGATCATATCTCACCAGGCTGGGTGGGTGAGCTGGACTGGGTGCACCTCCAGGCCTATACCCTGAGGCAGGTCCAGCTTCAGAGTCCCACTGCCCATGCTGGGAGGCTCCGCTGCCCTCACTCTACACTGCCCAAATAGTCCCACAGCCACAGTCTGCCCCTGACACCATGTTTCCCTGGAGTCCCACCTCTCTTCACCTGCCTGGCTCTGCCCTGGACCAGCTCTTGGCCAAGCTAACTGAACACCTGGTCCTAACCTGCTGAAGGTACTCCTACAGCCAGGTGGGGAGGCCAGCCTAAGCTCTGGGCCCCTGAAAGTTCCCCAGTCAGCAGCCATGCAGGTGCCGGTCCAGGGCAGTGCTGACCTCATGGAGCGCACCAGCCGGGCCAGCAGGGTCCGCTTCTCCTCACTAGAGAACTGCATCACGCCAGGGGTCTCAAACTTCTGCCGGATCCACTGGCACTGCTCCACATCGTTAATGAACATGAACTCCAGACCAATGTGCTGGCAATAGGTGCTCTAGAGGAAATAGGTAGGAACTCCACAAACAGCCAGGAAGAGGGATGGCGGCCCAGGAGCACACGAGGAAGTGCCCTCCCACCTCTCACACTGCAGAGAGCATCATCAGGTGTGGCAGACACACCTGCGGGGCTCACCTCCAATCGCCTAATGATCTCCCGAAGAGAGAGCGTGTTTTCAGAGCCCCCAATGAAGGTGGTGGTAGGCAGCTGGAACTCTTTATCCAGGTCAGCCTCCTGCAGGTCGTAGAAAGCTGGGGAAGAAGCCCCAGGCAACAGAGAGGAAAGAGAGAGACCAGGTCTAGGGCAGGGTGAACATCCTCAGAGACCTCCCCACCGCCCCAACAATCTGCTCTGTACCCTCCCTCGATCTCTTTTTTTTTTTTGGGGGGGTCTGGTTGTTGGGCCTGAACTCTGGGCCTGGGCACTGTCCCTCAGCTCTTCAGCTCAAGATTAGCGCTCTACCACTTGAGCCACAGCGCCACTTCCAGCTTTTTTCTTTTTGCTTATGTGGTGCTGAGGAATTGAACTCAGGGCCTCAGGCATGCAAGACAAGCGCTCTCCCACTGAGCCACCTTCCCAGCTCCCCCTCCCTCGATTTTTGTCCTGGAAGCTCAGTGGTAAATAGTCAGAGAGAGCTCACCTACTACCAGGGGTGTGGGCTTGGACAAGTATCACCCCTGCTGGGCACAGTGAACTAGATGGGAAAGATGGAAAGGCATCCCTTTTGGGCCACTGTGCAGTAGAAAGGAAAAGGCTAGAAGAGACCTAGACCCAGAGGCAGGCAGAGGTAGGCTTGGTTCAGGCTGCCCTCCAGGATGCAGAAGCCCCTCACTGGGCCACAGTACCAGCTTGCTTTGCATTAACAGGGCATTAGGAAAGGGTCCCAACTCTCACCCAACTTATCAATAGTCGTGATTAAGTCTGAGGGCACAAAGGAGTCCAGATCTGCATCCAGAATGCCCAGGGGGTCCAGCTGGGCCACGTGGTGTCCCCGGATCTGAAAAGAGGGTGAGGAAAAGGCCAGGCTGGGTCCCAGATGAAAATACATTTGCCTAGGGTGAGGCTGGGAGCAACTAGAACATTACTCCTAGCTTCACAATTTCTAGTTTTCACACATCTCACCCATGCTGCTGCCTGTGAGACCCCAGCCATGGCCACCAAAGCTGCAGTGAAAGCACCACATGTAGCTGACCAAAGTAGTGAAAGGCCTATATACAAAGGGATGTACTACAGTATAGAAATTGTGAAATTCGGGGGGGGGGGGGAGGATGGGAAGGGATGGGAAGGGGAAACAAAGGAGGAGTCTACAATGCTTGATAAGAAATGTATTCATTATCTTGCCCATGTAATTGTAACCCCTCTGTACAGTATTTTCACAATAAAAAATAAAAATTAAAAAAAAAAAAGAAATTGTGAAATTCTAGAAACTTCCTAAGTGCCCATCAAGAGAAGTCCAGCATACAGATAAGGAAAATCTACCTGAATGAGGAGGAATGAGGCAGTCACCACAAAATACCTCTAAGGAAAAAGACAAATCCTGAAATAGTACACATAGTGAATTACCTATTATGTAAGAAAGGATATGTGAGTAAATATATGTATTGTATGCACACAAACACAAGACTAAATCATAAAATGAGAAAACCATAAAACAAGAAAAAATGATCATCTACAATATGGCACACACTGGAATAGATACAAGGACAGGTCTAGAAGCTATACTTTTTAAGAGAATAGCTTGCTTTGAAGGTATTTATTTGAAGGTATTTATTATAGTAAGCCTTTTATATTCTAAAACTAAGTGAAGCTTTAAAATTTGAAAGTAAAATGAAGTAAATTAATAAGTATATAATTCAGTGGCACCGATTCCAGTTGGCAAATGGAATATTCCCTAAAGACAAACAGAACTACAGGGGAAAATTGCATAAACTCTTTTCCATTACCAATCTTAGTAACAGTGTTTGAATTGTTCTCCCAAGACTGTTGCACGTGGGCTGTGGGGAAAAATCAATAAGCCACTGCACAGACGTCTTTGAAGATGTCTTTTTGGCATCTTTGAAAGGAGACAGCACCACAAGATTGATGAGGTCAACAGCAAACCCTTAGTCCTGCATTTGAAGTATGCTGCACCAGTATAAATCCATAATGCATGTCAGCTTTCTAGAGGAAAATAGTCATTTTCCAGCTCTAACTATTAAAATGACTAAACCAATGGGAACCTGGATGGATCCGGGCTGGGGAGAACCATACAGAATAAGACTTGGAACACGTGTCTGTGTGTGTGTGTGTGTGTGTGTGTGTGTGTGTGTGTGTGTGTGTGTGTGTGTGTGTGTGCGCGTGTGTGTGTGTGTGTGTGTGTGTTGGTTCTGTTGAACTCAGGGCATAGGAGTGTGTGTGTGTGTGTGTGTGTGTGTGTGTGTGTGTGCGTGTGTATGTGTGTGTGTGTATGTGTGTGTTGGTTCTGTTGAACTCAGGGCATAGGGGTGTGTGTGTGTGTGTGTGTGTGTGTGTGTGTGTGTGTGTGTGTGTGTGTGTGTGTGTTGGTTCTGTTGAACTCAGGGCATAGGTGCTGTCCCTGAGCTTTTTTGCTCAAGACTAGCCCTCTACCATATGAGTCACAGCTGCACTTTTGGCTTTTTGATGGTTAACTGAAGATAAGAATCTCACAGATTTTCCTCAAGTCTCAGATCTCAGCCTTCTGAGTAGCTACGATAAGTAGCATGAATCACTTGCACCCAGCAGAGCCTCTTAAAGCAGTCAGCAAAGGACCATCAAGAACTGCCAGGGCTGGGATTTGGACACATTTTGAGCAACAATATGTCTAACATCACATGCATATCATCATATATCATTACAATATAATCACAATATATACATATCATTTACAACAAAATGAAATCATCAAATATGCCTAAATGTATGCATTCACATAAAATTTTAAAAAAGGAAAAGAACTCTACCTTTTGAAGGGTATAAAAGAATTACCACTTATATCTGAAAAATCAATCAATAAAAGGAAAATCAAGTATTGCCTCGTCTCTACTATCCAATGTGTACTTTGGGAGAAGCACCATGGACAGAAGAATTTCCTGTATTTCAGGTAGTAAATAAAGAAGGAAAGTGAGAAGGCCACTATTTTGTTTTTGCAACTCCTAATGAATTCCTAATGAACTCCTAAAGAAATCACTGAAAATTCCCATCCCCATCACCAACTGGTAACTGGTTTGTTGGGAAAATCAAACTTCTAGATCTCACCACCATTTAGAAAAATCACGTAGGACAGAAGAAGGAAGGTAAAATGACACCTAGGAATGTGATCAGCAAACTCAGGAAAACACAGGACAAACCACCCGGCACAAAACCTGGCAAGGAACAGGAAAGGACAAGACTTCAGAGCCACATCAACCTCTGAAAACTGCAGGTTGTTTGGACCTTGTTTTACCCAAGCATCAAAAAGAAAGCAAGGCAATGGAAAATCATAAATATCACTTGCCTATTTCCAAGCTATTAAGGATTCTCCTTATAAAGAATTACTGCTATTAAGCCAGGCACCTAGGATTATATCCTAGCTACTCAGGAGGCTGAGATGTAAAGATAATGGTTATCTCCAATTAACCACCAAAAAACTGAAGTAGACCTGTGACTCAGGTGGTAGAGCATTAGCCTTGAGCAAATAAAGCTCAGGGATAGGCTCTGAGTTTAAGCCCCAGGAACAGCTTTTTTAAAAAAAAAAAAAAAAGAATTACTGCTATTATTCTTATATGTTCTTTTTTTTTTTTCTTTTTGCTTATGTGGTGCTGAGGAATCAAACCCAGGGCCTCAGGCATGCAAGGCAAGCACTCTACCACTGAGCCACCTTCCCAGCCCTCTTATATGTGTTAATACTATTATGATATTATGTTTCTAAAGATAATTTCTATAATTCTAAGGTTTTTTTTTCAGTGCTAAGAATTAAACTCAGGGCCTCACATGTGCTTGGCAAATGCTCTACCACTAAGCTACATCCTCAGATTTGTGGCTGCTTCGTGTGTGTGTGTGTGTGTGTGTGTGTGTGTGTGTGTGTATTTGCACAGACACATGCATGCCTGAATTGGGCCTTATAAACCCTTCACCTCAAGCTCTTGTTTGATTTTTCCACTCAAGGTTGCATTTGAGCCACACCTCCACTTCCTGTGGCAACTCTCTTATCTCTATAACTACAAACTGAACCATCCCTGGATCAAATGAAAGGATATCTAGGATACACCTCAAGGTAACAGCAGATAGAGGACAAAAAGAAGGGGAGCTAGACAAAGGAGGTTCACACCTGTAATCCCAGCTACTCAGAAGGCTGAGATCTGAGGATCATGATTGAAAGCCAGCCTGGGCAGAAAGTCTGTAAGACTCTTGTCTCCAATTATCCACCAAAAAAAGCCAGGAATGGGGTTGTGGCTCAAGTGGCAGAGCGCTGGCTTGAGCAAAAAAAAAACAACTCAGGGACAGTGCCCTGGCCTTCAGGACTGGCATGCACACACACACACACACACACACACACACACACACACACAAAACTCAGGGACAGTGCCCTGGCCTTCAGGACTGGCATGCACACACACACACACACACACACACACACACACACACACACACACACACAGTAGAGGGAAGGGAAAGGAAGAAATAAGATTATCCACGTGATGGGTAGGTGGCTCACTACATTATTCTGCCTCTTATATGCTTGAAAATGTCCGTAATTGGAGCTGCAATTCTCCTCGTGGCAGCTATCAGTGTTGGGCCTCAGCTATCTGTTCCTCAACTTCAGACAGAGCAAAGATGGACACAATTCACAACTACCCCACCAAGGCAGACTAGGACTTGCTTGATCTTGGCTAATTACAAAACAAAGAGCAGCAACCAGCTGGAACTCAGGTGAAAGATAAGACCCTGAGGCAGAGGGGATGTTTACTCAGTTCTATACTCCCTGTTCTAATCATTGTCAAGGTCAATCACAGATCCCTGTTCCATTAGTTTCACCAGCCAAGAAATGTAATACACTAGAATCTCCTTAACTTAAAATGCTTGGGTCTAGGGGCTGGGAAGCTGGCTCAGTGGTAGAGCACTTGCCTTGCATGCATGAGGCCTTGGGTTCGATTCCTCAGCACCACATAAGCAGAAAAAAAAAAAAAGCTGGAAGTGGCACTGTGGCTCAAGTAGTAGAGCGCTAGCCTTGAGCTGAAGAGCTGAGGGACGGTGCCCAGGCCCAGAGTTCTATGCCTACAACTGGACCCCCCCCAAAAAAAAAAAACAAAAAACAAAAAAGCTTGGGTCTAGAAAATTAGGTCTGCTTGGGGGAAAAAAATGGCCTCTTCTCTTTATTCTCACTCTGTGTACACATAGCCCCTTCCCTAGAAGTCCTGGCCCAGTACCCCTAGCAACTGGCACACCTAGGGGCAGTAGGAGGTCCCCCAGGCTGAGGTTGCTTCTTCTTCCTCTGAGATCACATCCACATCCACTATGGCCACACCAACTCCTGCCCTCTCCCTGTATATTCGGTCTCCATGACTACTTCCCCCTTCCTACTCTCTAGACAGATCAATCTCTTCTCTCCCTCTCTTCTTCCTCTGCCTGGCCTCCATCTCGAGAGCAGCAGTTTGCTCTCTCCTAACCCTGACCACCCTCCCTCATCTACCCAGACACCACAGCTACACAGTTCCCTTCTACAAAGAGGCAAGCCATCATTCCCCTGCTGTGGAGCCAGTGTGGCAGCTTGCTGCTCCTTCTCACTGAGCCTCTGCCAAGGGCCCAGCAGCCCCTAGCATTGCCTCCACAGTCAAGTTTCCCTTACGAAATGCTTTCTACCCGTTTCCCAGAGATCTCTACTGATTACACTTCTGGTGCCAACACCAGAGCAGCCCTCTAATTAATCCTGTTTGTTCAAAACCAAGAATATGAAACAACACAACTAAGAGGCCCAGCCTGAGGACCTGACAGGGGACTGCCCAAGTTCGCAGAATCAACTGCTGTTGGATGCATAATCACTAATTGTGCACCTACTGTATCCGGTCTTATTGGAATGCCCAGATTAAACAACAGACAACAATGATCAACACAGTTCCCTCTCACTCGATGTGACCATTTAGTAAGTGTTCCACTGGGTAATTAGGTATGGTTTGTGCCGGACAGACAAAATTTCAGAGACAGACCACAAGCCAGCACATTAGTAGGCACAAAATTCAGTCCTCTGTATGGCACTGTGGTAGACTAGACAGAGGCATGGGTGGCACTTGGCAGAGGACTTCAAGAAAGGCTCTCTGGCAAGGTGACTGTGTTAAGAGAGACTTCTTTTTTCAGTGGGTCAGGTGGCTTCCTAGCCATGTCCTGGGCACCCTCACCTGGTAGGCCCGGATCAGGGACTGCACAGCCAGGTGGTCCTCCACCAGCTTGCTGGTTTTGGTGCGGCTTGAGGCTGCAGACCTGCTCTCAGGGACGACAGTCAGGAGCTGCTGGTGAGCAGGGCGTGCAGATGCTTCCTTACTGGCTTGCCGGAAGAAGCTGTCCCAGGCCTGAGCAGGGCAAAAGGAAGAAGCAGCTAGGTCAGGGCCTAGGAAGAGTCAGGAGTGGTCTAGGCTGGAGTACCGAGGAGCATCTGGTACTCCTTGGAGCTCATGGTTCTTAGGTCTGTTTAGAGGGCCCCTTCTCTAGCAGCTCAGGCCCCTGTCCCACAGTGCAGCTGTCCTCAGGACTCAGTATGGTGGGGAGGAAGGTATAAGTTGTGGCTCAAGTACTTCAGCTGTGATAGGAGCTTCGACCTCACACATGGTGGGCTATGGGAGGCCTCTGTTCAGGGCAATGTGGCAGGTGGAGCCTCCACATGTTCAAGGCATGTATCTTTTGAGCTAGCAATTTATCCGTATGTGTATGTATATATGTGGGCCTGATATACATACAAAAAATGGTTGCCAGGCGCCGGTGGCTCACGCCTGTAATCCTAGCTACTCAGGAGGCTGAGATCAGAGAATCGCAGTTCAAAGACAGCCCGGGCAGGAAAGACCGTGAGACTCCTATCTCCAATAAACCACTAGAAAACCGGAAGTGGCTCTGTAGCTCAAGTGGTAGAGCGCTCTCCTTGAGCTGAAGAGCTGAGGGACAGCGCCCAGGCCCAGAGTTCAAGCCCCACGACCGACAAAAAAAAAAAAAAAAAAAAAAAAAAGGTCCTTGCAGAGCTGGGATATTTATAAAAATGACAATGCAAGCACAACTTTCAATAGGCTTTTCAATAGGCAAGTGGCAAAACGAATGTACAGTGATCTCTCACCTATCACAGGAGTTATGTTCCAGAGACCTCAGGATGGGTGAAAATCTGCAGTGTAGCAGCATTAGATAGTTGTCCCTTGCTACATTGTGCTTCACTTATGCTACTTCTCAGATTTTTATCATGGGGGGTCTCTGGAATGTAGCTCCTGTGATAGGTTAGGGATCACTATTTACATATTTTCTTTTAAAACCTGTGGTATAGTGAAGCTGCAATAAGTGAATTGTGATACAACGAGGGACGACTATATGTTTAGAATCTGGAAGATTCTACAATTGTAAAAAAAAAAAAAAAAAATCCAAGCACCAGTGGCTCATGCCTATATCCCTAGCTACTCAGGAGGCTGAGATCTGAGGATGAAGGTTCAAAGTCAGATAGGGCAGAAGTATGTGAGACTCTTTTTTTTTTTTTTTTTTTGGGTCCGGTCGTGGGGCCTGAACTCTGGGCCTGGGCGCTGTCCTTCAGCTCTTCAGCTCAAGGTTAGCGCTCTACCACTTGAGCTACAGTGCCACTTCCGGCTTTTTTCTTTTTGCTTATGTGGTGCTGAGGAATCGAACCCAGGGCCTCAGGCATGCAAGGCAAGTGCTCTACCACTGAGCCACCTTCCCAGCCCCGTATGTGAGACTCTTATCTCCAATGAACCACCAGAAAACCAGAAGCCGTGCTGTGGCTCAGAGTCGTAGAGCCCTATCCTTGAGAGAAAGAGCTGAGGGATGGCACCCAGGCCCAGAGTTAGAAGCCCTACAACTGACAAGAAAAATAAATAAATAAACAAATAAATAAGAAGGTATATTCATGACCATGGATATGGAATATCATCAAGATATGTTGTAAAGAAAAAGTCAGTGATATGCAGCTAGCTACTCTGTGCAGAAGCAAATTCAGATGTGAATATACAGATACATCTGTGTGTTTTCCAGGGAAAGAAGTGGCTAGTGTGGGGCTTAGAGGTAAGAGTGCTCACTTGTCTAGCATATATGAAGCCCTGGGTTCTATCCCAGCACCACACAAACAAAAACAAAACAAAAGTACCTCCCTCCTTTGCTCACTCCCATTTAGAATCTGTGAGAATCAGTTCAAACACACACACACACACACACACACACACACACACACACACACACACACACGGAAAGCAATCTGGCAAAACCCATCAAATGATACACACAGCTACTCTTGGATCAGACTCTTTCACTGGGAAATTTTCCTAGCTAGCTGTGCATGTGAGAGATGATGAAGCCACAGAGTATGCAAGACTGGATGTGGACCAATGATCTGTCAACGGGGATAGAATGGCACAATGTTGCAATGGAATAGTATGCAGGTAGAAAAATAACAATGAGGTTCTTTACATACTTACATGGAAAAATCTGGGAGACAGACTGCTAAGTGGAAAAAAAAGCAAGGGACAAAACAGGATTGTTCACGTATTACTATAAGCTTACTTAAAAATCTCAGAAGGAAAAAGAAGAAACAGAGTAACTCAAGGGGGAGAGGGGAGAATGGCAGGTGGGAACTGAAAGTTCAGGAGTGGGTTGGAAGTCTTTTGACTTTTCCAAAGTTTTGGGTTCAGTCCATGTGCCTGTTTACTTTCTCTGAGGAGAAGAGTGTTCCAGAAAAAGAGAGGCATCAACTTCTCCCCCAATCAACTTTTTCCAACCACTAAAAGGAACTTAATCAGATCATGAATCTATAATTTTTTTTTGTCTTGACTCCTACAAAGACCAATAAGAGTCAGGGCGGGTTTCCACTGCCTGAGCAGGGCACCCTCAGGGCCACTTGGGCGGCAGCACCTTTCACAGCTGATTTCTCAGCAGGAAGGCCTGATGCCTTCCAGCCCCATGTGAGAACAGACCTGAGCCTCTTCCCTCCTCATTGCCCACCGCAGTGCCCCAGGTGTTCCCTCTCATGCAGCAGGAAGGGTGGCGTGCCCACCTGGTGAATGCTTGTGCAGCGGGGAGGGTGGGATGCCCACCTGGTGAACGCTCCGCGGGTTTTCCAGCCAGGCGAAGTACATCTCCTCCACGTAACTGGAGTCGCCTCCACCTCTGCCTCCTGGGAAGGTGGCAGGGGGCCCAGAGGACCAGTTGCGCAGGCCGGGCCCTGGGATACCCCTCGCAGACAGAAGTCTCACTGCCTGTACCCCAAGCCGGGATGGCAGCAGTCTTAGCTGACTCATTCTGTCACAGGCAATGAGAGAGGCATAAATCACAGGACCTGGACAGGAGTTCCAACAGGCATGTGTTCACTCATCACCACCTGGCATTCCCTCTGGATGAAGGGGCCTGGATGAGGCCATGGTGATAAGACAGAGGTCAGAGGTGACAATCTCCCCAGCATCCTGAGTTCACTGCCAGGTCAGGAAACCCCACAGTAGACACAGTCTTGCTGGCCCCCTCCCCCAGACCATGCTCTCTCCTTTCTGGTCCTGAGCCTGAAGAGACCTGCTGCCAGACCCTGCCTGGAGGGACGGGGGGGGGGGGGGGGGACTAACTCAGGCTCTGGGTCTCATTCTGTAGGTCCCAGGGCTGTGCAAATGGTCCTCCCAAGAAGGGGAACCTGTAACTTGGGTGAGGGTGCTCCAAGCACTGACATGCTGTGTGTGGTGAGAAAGAGGTAACAAAGATACAGGGGAGAGGAAGAGCAGTGGTGCATTATCTCAAGAGGCCCAGGACATGAGTGGGTCTCCAAGCATTGTGACCAAACCTGACCAGTGGCCACTCTGACTGAAAGGCCCCAAGTGCCTTTCCCCAAGCCCCAGCCAGGAGGAAAGTGACGCAGGCCTAACAACTTGCTTGGTTTAGAGGTGTGCTGGAGGGCAGAAGCCAAAGCAGCCCTGTGCCCACTTGGCTCTTCACTGGAGCGACCCCAAGCTCACACTCCAGACAAATACCACCCAGGTCAGGCCAGGGTAACCAGAACTGGGAGCTCCCCTTCCCCCGCATGACACACACCCACCGTCCCAGGGGCTTCACCTCCCTAACATGGCACCTGCCATCCCAGGAGCTTTCAATGGTGGAGATCTCCTCCACTCCACAGAGGACAGGAGTGGTAAAACTCTCCCCTGACCCTAGAGGACCCCCAAGTCTTGCTATCTGATCAGCCGGGTGTTGACAGGGCCCACTGAGGCCCCTGCTGCCCCAGGTTCCAACCTCCAAGTGTTTCCCCAGCCTCATCCTGAGACTAAGCAGCAGCCCTCCTCTGCTCAGCCCAGTTCTTACTGACTACTGGCCATTCAGGAATGTGTGGATGGAGCTGAGCCCTCCCCCCAGCTCCAGCCACAGGAGCCATGAAATGGAGGAAGATTCCCCCACCGGCATGATTCAGTGACCCAGAAAATGTGCTTTCTGGGCATCTGCCTAGACTAGGACTTGATCAATGCCCTGGAGCAGACTCTATCAACAGGTGGAGCAACTCCCCCACAGATGGGCAACACCGCATCCCTGTCATTAGCTCAAACAAGCCACCAGGACCCCACTGGCTGCACTTTCTGCAAGGGACCAAGCCCCACCCCACCACAGGGCTTGATCACAGAGGACAGGAGTTCTTCACAAGACTGGGGAAAGCCCCTCCCCCCAGCCTACTGCCTCACTCCTTTTCTCCCCCCACCCACTGCCTCTCCCTGGCAAACTCACCTGAGCTACAGGAATAGGAGGAGGGATCTTCAATCAAGAACAAGCAGGCTCCTCAAGCCTGAAGAAAGGAAAATTAAAAACTCAAAACAACAGTCACTCCAGGGAGGGAGGGGGGTGAGCAGGGCTCTGAGCTCCAAATGCCCTCTCACCTTACCCCCACCCCACCCCCATGGCACATGCCCAGTCCCTACACTCTGGGCTGCATGTCCAGCCCACCTCTGCCCTGCAGCAGCAGCTGCTTAAGGACTAGACAAACTCGAGGGTCACAACCCCAGCTATGCCTGGCAATCTAGAGCTGCACAGGATCTCTTGGCCCCAACCACCAGGAGCTTCCTTGTCTCCATTCTACACAAGCACAAGAAGCTGATGCTGAACCACCTGAGAGAAGAGAAAGAGCATGTGCTCAAGCAGCCTGACACTGGAGCCGACACCGTGCTCAACTTTATAGACAGGGAAAAAAGGCAGGAGAGGCTAAGCTAGCAATTGAGGGACTCTGTATGGGTCCAGGGCTCGGGCCTTCCTCAATGCAGATGTCAGCCCACTGGCAGTAGATGATCCCTCCAGCAGCCCCATCCCCACAGGGGACGAATTCAGGGCAAACTGGGACAAAACCTGGCTGTACCCTAGGTGGGAACACTGTTTTGCAAGCTGAATAGTCTGGGCAAGGGGCCTCCACCCAGCCAGACGGGTGGGGACTTAACCATGGGGAGTGGGAGGGGGGTCCCATATGGGCTCAGTATTTACAGCCAGAACCCACTAGCTTGCCTTGCTAAGGTGCTGTCCAAAGCAGCAGCAAGGAGTCGATATGAAATAGATAAATAAATAAGATACTTTGTGCAAGCCTGGACAGCTCTTGTGGGGGATGTCCTCCCTGGGGACAACGCCAGAGTGATATCGCCAACCCAGAACTATACATTCTTGCCACTAGGCCTCCGAACACACTGGACCCTGTGTTTGACCTGTTCCCCAACCATCCCTGGTGCAGGTTAGTTAAGCGAGGTGCAGGAGTGGAAGGAGGAGAGAGGAAGAGCCCACCCCAGAACCTCAGAGTCAGGCAGCCCAAGCCTGGACTTGCGCTGGCCCTGGTCCCCGCACGCTGAGGACTGGGTCGTGTTTGCTCCGTTGTGTAGTTTGGGGCACTGGAGAGCAGCAGGGCTGGGAGGGGTTGTGCGAATGTCCTTGGCAGAGTAGGAAAAGTACAAAGGCGGCTAGGCCGTTTCCAGGCGCTGCGGGATGGGTGTCAGAGCTGCGCCAGGCAGCTCGGACCCGTGGGGGGGATGGGGCGGGGGGGGGGGCGGGCCCGGGCTCACTGCGGCCTGCGGGGAGCCAAGTTCCCTGTCCCCCATCCTGCCACTTCTGTGCGGAGGGACCGCGGTTGGCGCCGTCTCCGTGGGTCTCGCCCTCGATGCGGGGGGCCTCGAAGCTGTCGGGCGAGGGCCCGGGCCGGACCCCTGCGTGCGCGGCGCAGGGCGCGGGGCGGCAGCAGCCCACCCAGGCCGTGGGAGCCCGGGGAAGCGGTCGGCGGCCTTGCTACAGGTTGGGGACCCTTGGTGACTGCTGAATCTCTGGTCGGCGCGTCACGCCGGAATAAAACGCGCCAAAAGGGTTGAGGAGGGGTCTCTGAGGGCGGCCGCGGCCACGCAGGCGGAGCCAGGCCTCGTCTCCTCCCCCTCCCCCCCCCCCGCCCCAGCCCTCCCCTCCCCTCCCTCCCTCCCTCCCCTCCGCAAGGCCCGGCTCCGGGCGGCGCACGGGGCTCCCCAGGACCTCCGGTGGGCAGCGGAGGAGACGGCCCTACCGCAGGCGAGGACGCGGCAGCGCCGTGGGGGGCGGGGGGGGGGACAGGCCGCCGCGCTCACCGGGCGGGAGGGGTCGGCTTGGCGGCGCCGTCTGGAGGACGCAGGTCAGGGGGTGCTCAGGGGGCGCGCACCGCGCCGGCCCGGCCAAGAACCCGGGTCACGTGACGCGCGTCCCCGCGAGCGCGCGCCCGGGATCGGCGCGCGGTGACGTGTGGAGGACGCCCCGCCCCGCTGCGCGCTGTCCGCGGTGCTGACCGTGTGCAGCCCGCCCGAGGGCACTGGCCCCGGGAGCGCGGACCCTGATCCCGCGCCCGCCGCGGGGCTGCACCGCCCGCACCTGTACGGTCCTGGGTTCAAAAGTCATGCAGTGGTGACTCGCGGGGGAGACGGCTTCCGATCCTCGGCCGGTGAAAAGGGAAATGTTATTTTTAAAGTTCCCTTTCCCGGGGCGGGTGGAAAAGATGGGATGACGCCGGGCCGTACGCGTCACCAAGTCCCATGCCCTTTACCCACGCGCTCTCCGCTCTCCAGGGTGGTGTGGGGCATCTTCTAGCTATTATTGGTTATTGATTGATTGATTTTTCTTTTCTTTTTTCCTTTCTTTCTTTTTTCCTTTCTTTCTTTTTTCCTTTCTTTCCTTTTGTGCTGATCCTGGGGCTCGAATTCAGGACCTGGGCTCTGCCACTTGAGCCACAGTGCCACTTTCGGATTTTTTTTTTTGGTAGTTAATTGGAGATAATAGTCTCTCCGACTTTTTTGCCCGGGCTAGCTTTGAATCTGAATCCTAAGATATCAGCCTCCTGAGTAGCTAGGATAACAGGCATGAGCTACCTATGCCCAACTTGTCTCATTATTGTTTTCATCTGCATTTTTAAATGTTGCCCTAAACACCAAACTTTATTGATAAAATACATGTCTTAGATTAACACGTGTAAACAATACAAAATTATAGCTTATTTATTATTATAATTATGATTATACATAGACAAAGGTGATTATGACCACCTGTTTAAGTAATGAATACTAATACTTCAGTCTAGGTAGCAAGATGAAATTGACAACAGTTTTCTTTCTACAAGCTCTAATACTCATTTGACATCCTTAAAATGATCCAGTCTCAATAGAACATCTATCACTGTTGAGCATCTGTGAAATTCGTTGTTCCAAAATGGCAGCTTAAAGGATCTCTTTGCCATATAAGCACATTGAAAACCAAAACTTTATAAAATATACTGTTCCTATGTGCAAACTAAAAAAAAATCACATAAATGTCATTTGGGACAGATCACAAATTAGAGTTTGGCTAGTACTTTCAGGACTTTGACTTTCACCATTGTGAAAGTCAAATTGAAATTGACTTTCATTGTGATTTGCTAATGCTTTTATTTTCTTAACACATACTCCAGATTCTTTAAATAAAAAAAAATAGTGAGGTTCTGCTGAATTTTTTCCTGGATGATGGAAGCCCTTCACTTTTTATGTTGTCATTTATATTTTCAAAAAGAGTAAGGATATTAAGCAGAATCTCTCTATCCCATTCTTTATTAAAGAGTGAAATCAATTCTGATGGCACTTTACAACTGACTAGCTCTCTTGTCATGGCTGGATTTTCAGTGAAATTTATAATTAACTTCATAATTTGTATCTTGGTGAAGTGATTTCCCAGGAATAACAAAGCAAAAAAGTCTGTTCCTTCAGGGTGCTAAAAAGGGCCTTGGCCTTAGCCTCTAGGCCACCTCCACTCAGATTCTACGTGGGCCTCCTTCTTTACACCTGGACTGCTCTTGAGAAAAATATGGAACACTTTATGAATTTGCGTGTCATCCTTGCACAGGGGCCATGCTAATCTTCTCTGTATAGTTCCAATTTTAGTATATGTGCTGCTGAAACGAGCACTCATCTGCACTTTTATGATGCCCAATGGTTTGTATCCCATATTGTCTGTTAGTTTGTAGTTTTTTTTAATTAGTTTTCTTTTGTAGGCAGGAATTCCTGGGATAGGAACTCACTATGTCTGTGGTGTAAGGCACCATCAACCCTGTCCTGAGTTGTTGCCACAGTCTCCTAACTGCCCCTTCTGCCTCCACAGTTTCACTCCTGAATTCTAACCTAAACACAGCAGCCAGAATTTTACTCATAAAACAACAATCCAAACCAAGTGTCCCATGGCTCACACCTGTAATCCTAGCTACTCAGGAGGCTGAGATCTGAGAATTGCAGTTTGAGAAAACTTGGCAAGAAAGTCTATGAGACTCTTCTTGCATTAACCACCAAAAAAAAAGTTGGTAGTAGGGCTGGGAAGGTGGCTCAGTGGTAGAGCGCTTGCCTTGCATGCATGAGGCCCTGGGTTCGATTCCTCAGCACCACATAAGCAGGAAAAAAAAGCCAGAAGTGGAGCTGTGGCTCAAGTGGTAGAGCATTAGCCTTGAGCTGAAGAGCTGAGGGACAGTGCCCAGGCCCAGAGTTCAGGCCCATGACCGGACCCAAAAAAAAAAAAAAAAGTTGGAAGTAGGGTTGTGGCCCAGGCCCTTAGTTCAAGCTTTAGGACCAGCACAATAGCAATAATAATTCAAATCATGTCACTCACTCCTCTGCTCAAAAACCCTCAGTGGCTTCCCATTTCACTCAGACTAAAAGCTCAAATCCTTACATCTACTTCCAAGGCTCATTTCCTCCACATGAATATCTCAGGTATACTAACATACTAAATGAAAAGAAAATGTTTTTTAAAACCCTTAGCAAACCAAAAGAAATTTACTATGTAAGTCTGCATATGCCTACAAAACTGAAATACAAATTTTGGAAGACTACACTAATATGTTTGGTAGTGAATGGGATCAGTAATGTGGATATAAAGTAATTAATCAAAGACAGAAGAACATAATTAACTCTCCCCTCAGTAACTGAGGTCCTCAAAAGTTGGTTATTTGTAGATATTTGAGGTTTCATATGGCCATGGACTCTGTTTCATTTATTATTGTCACATGTTAGCACAAGCTTAGCTGAAAGTATTGTTTAGCAGATAGGTGTTGGATGGATGAATAAATGGACACTTGAGTCTTGAAGGATGAACTGGTGGGACTAGGGGTGCAGTTCAATGGGAGAGGGGTGCTTAGCAATCTCTAGCACCAAAAATAAAGGCTTGTATGTTACAGAGTTTATTGGGAATTCTTTGATTATAAGCACTCCAAATGACTTGGCTTGCTTAAGCCAAATGAGAGTTGACATAAGTGAGGCATAGAAGTAAATTTCCACAGTCAGAGGAAAGCTGCAGTTGACTCAGGGAGCAGGGTTGAGCCAGGGAGGAACTGCCTCTTCAAGGCTCTTATGACACTCAAATTAAAATTCCAGAAACAGAGGCTAAGTGACTAGCTTGGCCAGATCATCAAGTTTCCCATCTGGAACCACAAAGGGATAGAAAAGTAGATGGTCCATGGGGCATGAGTACTATAAGAAATTAGATCACGATGCTCAAGAGAATAACCAGCTTGTCTCCCAAAGGCCTCCAACAGGAGCAAGCAGCACAGACACAGGCTGAGTCCTATGAAGGTCTGGGTGAAAGGGAAGTACCAGGATGTGGCTGGTGTGGAAGCACATGCTGAGGGGCTGGACTGTGCATACCACTGTTATACTTTGTATCTGAAAGTACCTCAGAAGCACATTTGTTGCAAGGGAATGTTACACAGCTGTGAGAAGGAACAAGATTGTGTCATTTGCAGGGAAATGATGGAACTAGAACAAACTATGTTAAGTGAGGTAAGCCAAGATCAGAGAGACAACTGGTGCATGTTTTCTCTCATATGCAGAAAATACACTGGGAGATAAATTATACAGGACTGTAGGTATTCACATCCAGTGAGACTAAAGGAGGATACTCTTAGAAGAGGAACGCAAAAGCTC
The DNA here is from genome assembly GCF_024711535.1 of Dipodomys merriami. Classification (NCBI taxonomy): domain Eukaryota; kingdom Metazoa; phylum Chordata; class Mammalia; order Rodentia; family Heteromyidae; genus Dipodomys; species Dipodomys merriami. Next base: position 17,925,755 of record NW_027202715.1, on the reverse strand, counting down.
AATGCCTATGTGCATCTGACTATATAAAATAATGGAAATGAGGTTTTTGTGTGTTTTTTCTTTTTTGCTGCTTTTATTTTCTTTTTGTTCTGTTTGTTCATTTATCTTTGGAAGTGTAAGGGGAGGCACAAAAATGGAGCAACAAATGATGAACAAATGCATCAGTGGTACTCATTTGACACTGTTGAAAATGAAATATACAACTTGTGGATGGAGAGTGAGGGGTGACATTGTCCAAAAGGAAATTTACTCTTTATCTGACTTGTGTAACTGTAGCCCCTCTGTATATCATCTTTTTTTTTTTCTTTTTATTCTTCCTTTTTTTTTTTGTCGGTCATGGGGCCTGAACTCTGGGCCTGGGCGCTGTCCCTGAGCAATTCAGCTCAAGGCTAGTGCTCTACCACTTGAGCCACAGCGCCACTTCTGGCTTTTTGCTTATGTGGTGCTGAGGAATCGAACCCAGGGCCTCATGCATGCAAGGCAAGCACTCTACCAGTGAGCCACATTCCCAGCCCATGTATATCACCTTTATAATATTTTTTTAACTTGAAAAAGTACTTCTGTTATCCAGGCACCAGTGGCCCATGCCTATAACCCTAACTACTCAGGAAGCTGAGATCTAAGGATTGAGGTTCGAAGCCAGCCTGGGGGAAAAGTCCATGAGACTCTTACTTCCAATTAACTACCAGAAAACAGAAAGTGGCTCAGTGGCTCAAAGTGGTAGAGTGCTATCCTTGAGTGAAAAAGCTTAGGGACAGCACCCCGGCCCTGAGTTCAAGCTCCATGAACAACAACAACAAAAGCTTGTGTTAAAGGCTTGGTTCCAGTGTAACAGTGTTCAAAGGTGGGACTTGGGGGGCTCCGACCTCGTCAATGGCTTGGTCTGTTGATAGATTCATAACTGATGTGCTACTGAAAGATGGTGGGCCCAGGTGGAAGAAGTATCTCTCTCAAAGGGAGAGTCCTTGACAAGCATACTTTGTGCCTTTTCTCTCAGTCACCCTGCTTCCTGGATGTCATGATGTAACACAGCTTTGTGTATGCACATGCTGCCATGATATTATGACTCACCCCAGGCCCAGAAACAGCAAAGCCATGGAACCATGGGCTGAAATCATGGAAGGTTGGACCCCATTTCTCTGAAACCATTTCTTCATTTAAGTTTATTTTCTGAGGTATTTGTCACTGAGAGACGCAAAATTGCCTAATATGACCATGTTAAGAAGTTTGTATTTGTTGGGATTCAGAAAACAAAACCCCAAAGTGAAGGCCTTTAGAAATGTTTCTTTCTGATCTAGGGGCTATGGCCTATCCTATCTTCTCAGCCACATCTTCCTCCAAGGCCAGCCACAGAAACTATAATTCCTCTTTTGAAAGACAGGTCAGAGAAAGCAGAAAACCTTCCCAGCAAGAGACACAAATCAGCTGGGCATTGGTGGTTCATGCCTGTAATCCCAGCTACTAAGGAGGCTGAGATCTGAGGATCATGGTTCAAAGCCAGTCTGGGCAGGAAAGTCCATGAGACTCATCTCTACCTAACTATCAAAAACTGTCTTTGAGCTCAAAAGCTCAGGGACAGCACATAGGCCCTGAGTTCAAGCCTCAGGATCAGCATCAAAAAGAAGAAAAAAAAGGAAAAAACGCTAAAACTATTGTTTGAATGTTCTTTTGCCTCTCTACTTAGGAGCTGACTATAAGGAATCAATACTTTTATCCTAGAGTTTTGTCCTGTTCTGTTCCTCAGGGGCAGAGACACAACATAGACCTTGCTGGATTTCTTCACTTGTCCTTATTTCCCTTAGCTCACAGTCTTTTTGTCGAATAGTCTTTCTAAATAGATGTTCACGTTTTATTGAACCTAAACATGGGAAGTTCACCATTGGTGTTTGGGTCTTCAAGCCGAGCTTAGCCGAGTTCTGGTGACTCATAAATCTTAACTACTCAAGAGGCTGAGGAGCAAGGTTCAAAGCCAACTCTGGACTCAGGCAGGAAATTCCACTCTTCCAGTGGTAGAATGTTAGACTGAAGCAAAAAGAAAAAAAGGAAATGTTGACTAGGTGCCTTGCTAAATTTCCTTACTCATCCTTGTTTCTCTCAGCTGACACTCTTTTTGTCCAGTTATCTTTCTAGATAGATGGTCTTGCTTCACTGAACCTAACCATGGAGAGTTCACTCTAGTTATCTGGGTCCTACATCTGAACTTAAGAGGAAATTCATGTTTGGACCCATGGCTTCAGAGGTGTCAATCTGTGACTCTTAGATTAGCCCTGTGGTCCTGGGTATTGGATGAAACAGAACATCACAGCCACGTGTGGGGGAGTAAATGTGCTCACTCATGACAGCCAGGGAGCAGAGAGTGAGGCAAGGGGCTGGAGACAGTATATTCTTCAAGGGCTTGTCTTCAGTGGCCTGCTTCTTTTGCTCTAAAAGTTTCTGTTCCTCTCAGTACCCCATACATTATTATGGATCCAGATTAAGAATGAAAAACAGAGATGTGTGTGTGTGTGTGTGTGTGTGTGTGTGTGTGTGTGTGTGTGTGTGTGTGTGTGTGTGTGTGTGTGTGTGTGTGTGTAGGGAGGACTTAGGCAAAAGTTGTAATGGCAACTTTTTCTCAAGAAGAGAATGAGGGAAGGGAAGGGATATGGAAAGGGGTTCAGGAAGGGAGAGGGGGAAGGAGAAGATGTAGAGTGAGGGTGTGGGGAAGGAAAAAGCAAGAGGATAGGGAAGCGATGTGTGGTATATAGGGTCAGATGTGGGGAAGGGGTATGGAGGAAAGCCCTGGCAGAGAGAGAACCAGCCCCACTCCTGAGGAAGGAGTAGGCCCTTGGCTGGGTTGCTACAGTAGTTCAGTGGCTGGTAATTTTCCACTAGTCACAAAGATTGCATAGTTTATAGACAGTTTCCCCTTACATATTAAGAAGCTTTTCTCATGTGAGACAGCAGTGGCCAGTTTATTTGAGGGACATGATGATGTCACCAGGCCCTGTCTTCAGAGCAGAAGAGTAAATGAGCACATTGTCAGCAAGGAAGAGAAAAGACAGTTTTACTTCCTCTGAATATGAATTAAGGGCTTGAGGACTTATCCGTCTCTTGTCCTCTTCTACTTTAAAACTATAATAAAAGCCAGTCACCATGGCTCATGCCTATAATCCTAGCTACTCAGGAGACTGAGATCAGTATGGACAGGAAAGTCCATAAGACTCTTATCTCCAATTAACCAGCAAAAATATGCCTGAAGTGGAGGTGTAGCTCAAGTAGTAGAGTGCCAGCCTTGAATGAAAAAGCTGAGATGGTACCCAGCCCTGAGTTCAAGCTCTAGTACTAGTGTGCACATGAATGCACACACACATTTTAAAAACCCTAACTATAATCAAATACATTTGCTATGTTTTACTCTTGTCAACCCTTTCTTTTTTGCAGGGGTCCTGAACATAACCCTTATTACAGACAGACAAGGGATCACCTCATTTTCCTTCCCTACAGACTCTAGCCAGGAGACTGTGGACACCAGCAGTATTTAAGTGGTAGATGGCATTGTCAGAGATGCTTTCTCTCTATCTCTCTCTTCTTCCTCTTTCTTTCTTTCCTCTTTTCTTTCTTTCCCTCCTTTCTCTCTTTTTCTTCTTTCTTTCATTTATTCATTCTTTCTTTCTTTCTTTTTAATGTTTTTTATTGTGAAAATACTGTACAGAGCAGTTACAATTACATGAGCAAGGTAATGAGTACATTTCTTATCAAGCTCTTTCTTTCTTTCTGTCTTTCTATTCTTTCCTTCCTTCCTCCCTTCCTTTCTCCCTCCCTCCCTTCCTTCCTTCCTTCCTTCCTTCCTTCCTTCCTTTCTTTCTTTCTTTTTTATTGTGAAAATACTGTACAGAGCAGTTACAATTACATGAGCAAGGTAATGAGTACATTTCTTATCAAGCTCTTTCTTTCTTTCTGTCTTTCTTTTCTTTCCTTCCTTCCTCCCTTCCTTTCTCCCTTCCTTCCTTCCTTCCTTCCTTCCTTCCTTCCTTCCTTTCTTTCTTTATTTCTTTTTTATTGTGAAAATACTGTACAGAGCAGTTACAATTACATGAGCAAGGTAATGAGTACATTTCTTATCAAGCTCTTTCTTTCTGTCTTTCTTTTCTTTCCTTCCTTCCTCCCTTCCTTTCTCCCTTCCTTCCTTCCTTCCTTCCTTCCTTTCTTTTCTTTCTTCTTTCTTTCTTTCTTTCTTCTTTCTTTCTTCTTTCTTTCTTCTTTCTTTCTTTCTTTCTTTCTTTCTTTCTTTCTTTCTTTCTTTCTTTCTTTCTTTCTTTCTTTCTTTCTTTCTTTCCTTCTTTCTTTCTGCCAGTCCTAGGGCTTGAATTTAGAACCTGGGTGTCCCTGAGCATTTGGGTTTGAACTCAGGGCCTATGCTCTTGCCCTGTACTTTTATGCTCAAGGCTAGTACTCTACCACTTGAGCCACAGCTCCACTTCTAGTCTTTTGATGGCTAATTGAATATAAGAGTCTCACAGACTTTCCTGCCTGGGTTGGCTTTGAATTATGCTCCTCAGATCTCAGCCTCCTGAGTACCTAAGGCTACAGGAGTGAGCCATCGATACCTGTCTAATAATCTTCATTTTTACATTATCCATAATATCTTCCCTTCAGCTGCCACAGAAATATTTCAAGAAAGTAACTCTAGCCAGGTGCTGATGGCTCACACATGTCATCTTAGATACTCAGGAAGCTGAGATCTGAGGATCTCAGTTTGAAGCTAGCCCAGACAAGAAAGAGACTCTCATCTCCAATTAAACACTAAAAAGCCAGAAGTGGAGCTATGGCTCAAGAGGTAGAGCACCAGCCTTGAGCAATAAAAGCTCAGAGGCTGTATCCAGGCCCTGACCTCAAACCCCAGTACTGGCACAAGAAAGGAAGCCAGAAAAGACAGACAAGACAAGCAGGAGGGCAGGAAGGAAGGAAGGAAGGAAGGAAGGAAGGAAGGAAGGAAGGAAGGAAGGAAGGAAGGAAGGAAGGAAGGAAGGGAGGGAGGGAAGAAAAGAAAAGGAAAGAAAAAAGAAAAGAAGAAAGAAGAGAAAGAAGGAGATAAAGAGGGAAATAAAGAAAATAAACTTATCCAGTAGTGAACTGGCAGCAGAGAACAGAGTTGGAGACATTTACTCACAGGTCAGTGGCTGGTGGTACAAATGGTGAAAAGGCAAAGATGAGTCATAGGTTTCTGGGAAACAAGCTGTGATGCAGGTTGGGAGAACAGAAAAGTGTACAAGAAGAGCCATGAACAAACTACTTAAGGAAGAAGCAAAATAACACAAAGCCCTAGCAAGTCAGGAGGATTTCAGAGCCTGTTTGGTCACAGTGGTCTTTGGAGTCACAGAGGAGATGGAGAGCCAAGGAGGGATAGACAGAGAACCACATGGAGGAGGAAAGCAGAAGCCCTAACTGAAGAGGATGGGAGGGGAACCCGAGGGTGAAGCTACAGTCTTGGAGGCCTGTGGGCTGCCTGGTCTTCCCCCCTAATTGATACTTTGCTAATTACATGGATTAAAGCAAACGTTTGAGACAATCAGGGCTCCCATGTGGGTGAATGCCATTCTGAGAAGCCTGAGAAGACTTGAGGTGGTGGCTGGGGACTCTGCAAAGATCTTCGGAAGCTAGTATCTTGCCTTTCTTCCTTCTTTCCTCATTAGTGTCAGTACATGCAAGTTTATATTTATTTATCCCAGTTACCTAGATTTAAAATAATAGAGAAGCCAGGTGCTGGTGGCTCACGCCTGTAATCCTAGCTACTCAGGAGGCTGAGATCTGAGGATCGCGGTTCAAAGTTCGTGAGACTCTTATCTCCAAAAAACCACTAGAAAGCCGGAAGTGGCGCAGTGTCTCAAGCTGTAGAGCACTCTCCTTGAGCTGAAGAGCACAAGGACAGTGCCCAAGCCCAGAGTTCAAGCCCCATGACTGACAAAAAAATTTTTTAAAAATAGAGAAAGATCAAGCACAGGATTTAGAAACCTTCCATTTGCTGCCTCAAATTTCTCTCTCCCTCCCTTCCTCCTTCCCTCACTCCTTTCTTTCTTTTTTTTTTGGGGGGGGAGGGGGGTCCTGTCGTGGGGCCTTAACTCTGGGCCTGGGCGCTGTCCCTCAGCTCTTCAGCTCAAGGCTAGCACTCTACCACTTGAGCCACAGCGCCACTTCCAGCTTTTTTCTTATGTGGTGCTGAGGAATTGAACCCAGGGCCTCGAGCACGCAAGGCAAGTGCTCTACCACTGAGCCACCTTCCCAGCCCCACTCCTTTCTTTCCGCCCTCCCCTCCCTCCCCTCTCACCCCTCCTTCCTTCCTTCCTTCCCTCCTTCCTTCCTTCCTTCTTTCCTTCCTTCACCTCTCTCTTTCTCTCACCAGCTACTCATTCAAGAAGATCAGGATTGCTTCCAGAAGTTGCCTATTTACAAGCAGATCTGCTATGAGCAGATTTTTGTGGGAATATACATCTTCATTTCTCTGGAATGAGTGGATAGGTTGAATTTATGGGTCATTATGGTAATCATATGTTTAATTTTTTTGCCTATCCTGGAGCTTGAACTCTGGGCCTGGGCACTGTCCCTGGGTTTCTTTTGCTCAAGGCTAGTGTACTACCACTTGTGCCACAGCACCACTTTCAGCTTTTTCTGTGATTAATTGGAGATAAGAGTCTCACAGACTTTCCTGTCTAGGCTGGCTTTGAACCATGATACTCAAATCTCAGCCTCCTGAGTAGCTAGCATTATAGGCATCATATGTTTAATTTTTCTTTTTGGTTGGTCATGGGGCCTGAACTCTTGGCCTGGGCAATGTCCCTCAGCTCTTCAGTTCAAGCTTAGCGCTCTACCACTTGAGCTATAGCACCACTTCTGGCTTTTTCTGCTTATGTGGTGCTGAGGAATCAAACCCAGGGCCTCATGCATGCAAGGCAAGCGCTCTACCACTGAGCCACCTTCCCAGCCTCATATGTTTAATTTTTAATGAAACTGTTCTTTTTCAAGAGTGTCTGTACCATTTTACATTCTCACCAACCATGTATGAGCAATACTACATCCTTGCCAACATTCGATCTTAATATTGTGTGTGTGTGTGTGTGTGTGAGAGAGAGAGAGAGAGAGAGAGAGAGAGAGAGAGAGAGAGAGAGAGAGAGAGAGAGAGAGAGAGAGAGAGAGAGAGAGAGAGAGATCTATTCCAACAGGACTGTACTGATGTCTGATGTCTTATTTTTTTTGTTGGTCATGGGTCTTGAACTCTGGGCCTGGGCTCTGTCCCTGAGCTCTTCACCTCAAGGTGAGTGCTCTACCACATGAGCCACAGTGCCACTTCTAGTTTTCTGGTGGTTAATTTGAGATAAGAGTCTCATGTACTTTCCTGCCCAGGCTGGCTTTGAACTATGATCTTCAGATCTCAGCCTCCTGAGTAGCTAGGATGTAAGCCACTAGCTCCCAGCTTGCTTTGTTTTTCTTACTGGTGAGCTTGAAATTTCTTTTTTTTTTGGGGGGGGGGAGGGTCCGGTCATGGGCCTGAACTCTGGGCTTGGGCACTGTCCCTCAGCTCTTCAGCTCAAGGCTAGCACTCTATCACTTGAGCCACAGCACCACTTCCGGCTTTTTTCTTTTTGCTTATGTGGTGCTGAGGAATCAAACCCAGGGCCTCATGCATGCAAGGCAAGTGCTCTACCACTGAGCCACCTTCCCAGCCCTGAGCTTGAAATTTCTGTGTATAATCTAGACACTAGTCCTTGTTAGATATGTAGTTTGCTAATATTCTTCTCTCATTCTATAGTTTGTCTGGTTATCCTTAGTAAAGGCTCTTCCATTGAGCAAAAGAAGTTCTTAGTGTTGATGAAGTCTAGTTTACCACTTTTTTCATTACATAATTTATGTTTTTGGTGTCCTAGCTAAGAATTCTTTTTTGGTCGTGGGGCTTGAACTCTGGGCCTGGGTGCTGTCCCTCAGCTGTTCAGCTCAAGGCAAGTGCTCTACCACTTGAACCACAGCTCCTCTTCCGGTTTTCTGGCTCTTAATTTCAGATAGGAGTCTCATGGCCTTTCCTGTCCAGGCTGACTTTGAACCTCCATCTTCAGATTTCAGCCTTCTGAGTAGCTAGGATTCAATCTGAGCCACCAGCACTTGGCAAGAATTTTTAAGTAAAAAAATGTTTCTATGCTGCTTGGGATCAAACCCAGAGCCTTGCATATGCTAAGAAAGAGATCTACCATTTTGTTGCAAGTCCCTGTCTAACAATTTTTCACATCACTCTAGATCCTGAATATTTCCTCCCATTTTTGTCTTTCAATTTGTTTTATTGTTTTAAAAGGTTTACATTTAAGTCCATCATCCATTTTGAGCTAGTTTTTGTATAAGGTATGAGACTTAGGTTGAGCTTTTTCTCTTTTTTTTCCTTCTTTCTTTTCTTTCTTTTGTGGGTGTGTGGGGGTGCGTGGGGGTGTGTGTGTATGCGCACACATGTCAATCCCCAGGCTTGAACTCAGGGCCTGGGCACTGTCCCTGAGCTTTTTTGCTCAAGGCTGATTCTCTACCACTTGAGCCACAGCTCCCCTTCTGGCTTTTTGGCAGTTAGAGATAAGAGCTGCATGGACTTTCCTGCCCAGACTGGCTTTGAACAGCAACCCTCAGATCTCATCCTCTTGAGTAGCTAGGATTACAGGCATGAGACACTGGCAGGCATCCAGCTGGGGGAATCTTTTCTTGGACCTCAGGCTCTAGAGGACAACCGAGGGATGGCTGGGCAGGAGGTGTGCAGGGACATGGGATAAGTTGGTGGGATGCTGGCACTGGCCCTGTGCTTCCCCTGGGCATGCTCCCCTGGAACGGCCTTGCCACCCCTTTCCATCATGGACACCAGGCAGCACTTCCTGGGCCCCAGGGCTCTGTAACCCTTCCACCACCCAAAGTTAAGACTGAGAAAGACTCCTTCCTGGTCGACCTCTTCCAACCCCACCTGTCAGAGAGAGCCGCAAGGAGGCTGGAGACCCCACAGCAGTTACTGCCTGCAATCACTCTGCAGCTAATCAACCCCACACAGAGTGTGGTGGAGCCATGCAAGGTGGGAGCTGCTCCCAGCTGGGGGGAGGGAGGGGCAGAGTGGGGGGTGGGAGCAAGAAGGGGAGGGCAGAGCTCTTATTACTTGTGACAGTGGATGCCAGGGAGGCAGGCCCTTGTCCAAAACTCAGGAGACCACTTTGTTCCTGTTCCAGTAATAAACTAATAACTTCCCTGGAACTCCTCCAAGGACAAAGATGGAGTGAATAGCCAACCAGGCCACACCTGTGACCTGGGAATGTTTTAACTCTGCATACCCTTTGTTATATCTGCCTGAGAAAAATGGCTCCTTCCCCCCTTCTCTCTGCACACCTCCATCTAGTGTGGGGCAGGCAGTTGGTGCTGCTAATAAAATCTCTTCTGCCTGAATAACCACGTGGCAAACCTTACATAATGCTGCCTTCTCTTGGACTGGACGACATCTCCAACTTCTACCCCTAATGTTGACACCCTTTGCCAGCAGGAAGTAGCCAGAGAATTGTTCCCCCATATAACTATCAAAAGGCTGGAATGTTAAGTCCCCCCTGGAAAAACGGCCCCTTCCCGTGTTCTCCCTCAGTGCACACATGGCCCCTTCCCTAGGAGTCTCCACCCAGCATCCATAACCCAGACAACTGGCATGCCTGGGGGCAGCGGGAGGTCCCCCAAGTTGAGTTTATGTCCTCTTCCTCTGAATTTACATCCACATCCACCCTGGTTATGCCTCCTTCAGACCATGACCGGTTCCCAGGCTCTGAGATCACATCTGCATCTACTGTGGCTAGTGCCCTCCTCCTACTCTCTCCATATATAATTAGACTCCATAATTAGTTTCCCCTTCTCCTTCCCTCTGCACACCTCCATCTTGTTCAAGCCAGCATGTTTGGGTTTCCTAATAAATTCTTTTCTGCTTGCGACACATGGCAGTCTCCTTTCGGTGAACCTTACATAGGGTGCCAATACCTGGGAAAGGATAGTGTCAGGAGTCACTGGATCCCCTCCCCTTCTCCCTCCAAGGGTCAATCTGCCTCCTGATGACCCTTCCTTGGAACCAAACTGCTGAGAGCCAAAGGCACCTCACCTCAGACTGCTTGCCTTCACCATTGCTGGCTATTCATCCACCACACTGTCTCATCTCTATGTTTGGTGAGTGAGTTCCATCTATGGGCCCTCTGTTTGTCTGTCTTTTTCAACATGGTAACACACCAGAGAGACAACCTTCCCATACACCTTTTTTTTTTTTTTTTTTTTTTTGGCAAGTCTCCTTTCAGGGATTCCTGAATGGAGAATTCAATTCTCGGCTAGAGAAACTTTGGGTAGATAGGGCTCCCTATTTACCCATGGCCTCTTCCTCTTTCTCTGTGAAGTAGGCCCTGAGAGGAGACTTGAGTTGGTACAGATCCATTCCAGGCTTTGCCTTTGTTTTAGGCAGACTCCATTTTTGACCGACCTATAAGGGTGCTGACTAAGAACTTTTAAACAAGGTTCAAACTAGAAAAACAACCTTAATCACAGGACCACATCTTGGCGCCAACATTCCTGGAATGAAAAATATGTATCTGGTTCCCTCTCCTTAACAACCTAACCACACCCTTGATTGTTCAGTTAAAGGCTGACTGATATAACAGATAGGTTGTTATCTGGCTCACACTGGAGACTCCACGTGCTTAAGGTAAACCGGCCCTTTGCAGGTGCTTATGGTAAACTCCATCTGGGAGTCTTAGGGATTTTTCAGCCCGGGCTGGCTTTGAACTGCAATCTTTGCCACAAAAGCTCTTTATTATTTCCAATTAAAGCAACAAGGAGATCAAGTAGAATAAGTAGAGCTTACCAGTCCTTATCAAAAATTGCCAACAAATATTCTGAAATGACAAAACTCATTAGATGTGATGAGAATTTTAGCACAGATATGGTATTGATTTCTTTCTGATAACCCTAATAGGTAGGGGTCTTCATCTGCACTCACCAGACTCACCTCCCCCCTCATGTTTCTTATTATGCTCTCTAGATGTCCTTTTACTCAAGGACTCCTTATGGAGTCCTTATTTTTATTGCCACAGTTTCTGCCAATGCAATGGTAAATGGCCAGAAGTTCTATATGTTCAGGCCCTCCTTGCTTGTCCTTATCTCTGTCTGTCTCCTGTCTCCCCTGCTCATAAGCCTCTCAGCCATCTCCTCTAGAAAGGTAATTTTCCTTGTTTCTTTCTCCCCCCCCCTCTCTCTCTCCCCCCTCCCTCTGCTAGTCTCTCTCTGCCTGTGCCCTTGAGAGTGAGGCTGGGTTCCCAGGGATCCCTCTAGGTTCCCCTTGAAGGTTAGCCATCCCTTCCTGCTTATCTGCTTGCTTGCTTGCTTATTTAATAAAGCTCCATCAAGTTTTCTTACCATTGTGACTTGTCAAGAAATTCATCATCTTGGGTCTGGGAAGGTGGCTCAGTGGTAGAGTGCTTGCCTTGCAGGCATGAGGCCCTGGGTTTGATTCCTCAGTACCACATAAGCAGAAAAAGCTGGAAGTGGTAGAGTGCTAACCTTGAGCTGAAGAGTTGAGGGACAGTGCCCAGGCCCAGAGTTCAGACCCCACAACGGATAAAAAAAAAAAAATAAAAAATCATCATCTTGGCCTTGTAGTGTGTTTTTGTGCCATACCCCCACCCCTCTGGGAAGTGTTCAAAGGTCAATATATATGCTAATGTGTCTCTTTACCAAAATTCTTTTAAAGGTTTTCTGGTAACTACTTAACTGGCTCCACAGGCCAAAAGAAGGGGAAAAAAGTCAGTTTTAAACCCAAGCCACAAAGAAGCTCATCAGATTTGGCTGCAAACAAATGTTTCTAATGTCTGTTACCCAAGTATGTAAGCCACCTTGGATACAGAGTTGACAATGGTTCAATCTTAATTAGTATCCTAAAGTTCTATATTCAGTTAAAAATTAACTAGATTGTTTAATCAGTTGCTGTTTCAAAACTCTCATCGTCACAGGGACACCTCCCCTCTTGGCTAAGTTTCTACCCAGTATGTTACCTAGGTAATTGGCACACTTGGAAGCAGTCACCTTCCCCTCTGGCTAGGTTACATCCTGGGCCACCTCTGGTCACATGCCTCCCATCTGACCTTAGGAGGGTCCCAGACACTGAAGTCACATCCAGATCAAATGTGGCCACACCTTTCCTCCACTTGGCCACACCCTTCCTGTCCCTGGCTTAGATAAGTCCTGGCCCAGGGGTGGGTCGCCCCCTTCCTTTTCAGCCATGCCTCTCCACCATGCATGGTGGGGGAAGCAGTTCAGTAAATAAACTCCTTTTCCTGCCTGAATAGCACATGGTACTCCGTTCTCTTCATCAGCTACCTATGAAACCTACCTGTTTAATATACCATACACTACTGAATTTTGTTATTACAGATTTTATCCTCTGCAACATTTAGTCAGACCCACAGAGGAATAAATAACTCTTACAAGTATTTATTGGTCAAACTTAACTTCTATTCTTAACAAGTTACAGGTAAGCCCTGCTTAAATACTATTTCTGTTGATCTCCTTGTTGCTTCAATTGAAAATAAAAAGGGTCTCCTGGCAAAAAAATGTCACTTGACCTGTCACCCTGCCCTTCCAATATAGGACATGCCATCAGCCAACTAGGACATGCCATCCCAGCTACTAGCAAAACACCAACTTGGACAAGCCATCCCAGCAATGAGCACCTAGACCCCAGGGCAAAGCTAGTCCTGGTGATGAGGAGTAAGAGGGATCACATCCTAAATGGAGTCACTTTGTGATTGCCCATTCAAAACTAATCAGAGCCAGGAGATCAAAAGAAAATAGTTAATAAGAATGCCTATCCAATGTTCATACCTGTCTTTCTTCTAAATGGACAGGAACTTGTATCTGCTACCTGCTATTTCTATTTATAGTAGGTCTCCCATCCATACTCTATAGGCCAGATACCTATAGTCCAGTTACAGGAATAATCAAGGCCTCCCACTGGTCCCTTAACCACTCCAATCCAGCCCCAGCTTCTGACTGTTTATTCTTGAGTAGTCTACCATGCTTTCCCCTCCCCAGTCACCAGATGTTACACAGTCAATAGGAGTCAGGGACATGATCCACCACTCCAGGACTGCCTGGAATGCAGGAGACAGGAACTAGCCAAGTCATCCATTTTTTTTTCTTTTTCATCCTGAATGGATGGTTGCTCTTCCTTCTGCCATTTGTGTGCCTTTTAATAATATTTTTTTCTTTTCTTATTGTTCAGTCCCTGCCTCACAAGATTTCCTTCAGACTTCATCCAAGGACACATCCACTCATCATCACCAGTGAACTTTTACTGCTGCCTTCTCCCAGACTGGATGACAGCTCTGCCTTCTACCCCTAATATGGATGCACCTTACCAGTGGGAAGTAGATAGAGGGAATAAGCATCCCTTTATAACTATCAAAAGGCTGGAATAGGTCTGCCCAGGGAACAATGGCCCCTTTCCCCTTTCTCCTTGCTTCTCTCCACACCTCCATCTGATGCAGCCCTTGCAGACCTCCATGTTGTGCATGGCAGGCAGTTCAGTTCTGCTAATAAATTCTTTTCAGCCTGAACAATCACGTGGTGGTCTCCTTTCAGTGAATCTTACACCTTTCTCACTCCATGTCCCAGTTCTTCCTATTTAACCTGATGCCAAAGTCTGTCCTCATAAAGATTGCTAAAGACATACTGAAATTCTGCTGTCTTCCCACAGCTGCCATATAAGAAATCTCCTTTCTCTGTGCTTCACATGTCTCTTTTATTTGGCATATGGGGGCAAGTGGCCAAGCCTAACTTAAGACTCTAGGGTATAAAGACCCAGTTTCAGGGTTGATTGAGTAGGCCCTTTACATCCTGGTTTGGAGTGTTCAGCTTAATCCTTGAGACCCCAAATTCCAGTGACTCTACAAATTGTTAATGCAAATGTTACTTGGTTTACTTGCCTTTTGCACTATAACAGAAGTTAAGAACACAGCCTCCTGGCACTTATTAGTCCTATTCTTTTCTGAAAACTCTTTAGGCGACTGTAAGCAGGGTGACTTAGGAGCTCTGGCAGTATAATTAACTTCCAGTGGAAGCAAGGAGGAAGTGTGGGCTGGGGTTAGTTAATGAGATTGGGACAGGCTCCTGCATTCTATAAAGTGTGTGGGCTAGAGACTACAGCCCTAGGAAATAATCAATGCCATTGTTGGTTGAGCTCAGATTGATTTCATAAGCAAGAACTGGGCTATTGAAATATCAGAGTGAGATAACTTTTCTATTTAAACTCCTTTTAAGAAAAAAGGAGAGAGATTGTGTGTGTGTGTGTGTGTGTGTGTGTGTGTGTGTGTGTGTGTGTGTGTGTGTGTGTGTGACAATACTGAGGCTCAAATTCAAGGTGTTGACTCAGCATTTTTGTTCAAGCCTGGCACTTTACCACTTGAGCCACAGCTCTACAGCTTTTTTATCATTAATTGGAGAAAAAATATCTTTCAGACTTTTCTGCCTGGGCTGGCTTTGAACCATGGCACTCAGATCTCAAGCCTCCTGAGTAGCTAGGATTATGGGTGTGAGGAACCACCTGGCTTGAATATGTTCTATTACAAATTAAAATACACATTTGGGAATCAGAAACAAACGCAGAGAAGAATAAATTAAACAAATTTACCTGTTGCCTTTGATAAGTGTTATACTGCAAGTTGCATAAACTCAATCTAAGGAACACTACTGACTAATCCCAGATTTTTTCATCTTGGCCCACAAATTGGGTTTCTTCATTGAACAACATTTGGTAATGTTTAGGGTAAAGATTTGAGTGAAATGAGATATTTTTCATGAAAAAAAAGTCTGAACTGAGAGTTGCTCTTGGTTGCACCACTTCCTTTATGCATTAAGGTTTGGGAAGCAAAAAAAAAAAAAAGGTGTTTAAAGGGGGACCAGCTTGGGGCCTTAACTTTCAGTGAGTTCATCTGTAAATAAATACAAAAAGTCTATCTTGATGTTCAATTTTTTTATCTTTGCCAAAAGTGGTAGATGCACATACCTGTAATCCCAGCTATTTAGGAGGCTGAGGCAGGAGGATTATGAACTTCAGGACAGTCTGGGCAAAGGTAAAGAGACTGTCTCAAAAATGAAACACAAAGGTCTAAGGGTATGGCTTCATGACAGAGTGCTTGCCTAGCATACATGAGGCCCTGAGTTCAACACACAGTCTGAGAATTTCAACCTTTAAGGAGCCTTTCCTTTTCCCCTGTCCAGGAGGCAATTATGTCTCTCCTCAGTGCCACTAGGAAGTATTTTTGTTATGACTTTTTTAGCAGACCACAGGAACATGAAATGTAAAGATCTTGCATGTAATTCACAGACAGGCTCATTTCTTCCTAGGGAGCAATAATGTACACATGTGTGTGTGTGTTTGTGTGTGTGCACGCACACATGCACGCATGCATGTGAATCCACCACTACTGGGACTTGAATTCAGGGCTTTGTGCTCTTACATAACTTTTTAATGCTCAAGGCTGCTGCTGTACCACTTGAGCAACAGCTTTACTTCTGTCTTTTTGGTGGTTAATAGGAAGTAAGAGTTTTCTGTCCTGGCTACCTCTGAACCTCAATCCTGTGATCTTAGCTTCCTGAGTAGCTATGTTTACAGGCATTAGCCATCTGCACACAGTTAATATACATACAGTTTAAAGTTTTTATTTATTATTATTTTTTTTGGTCCGGTCGTGGGGCCTGAACTCTGGGCCTGGATGCTGTCCCTCAGCTCTTCAGCTCAAGGCTAGCGCTCTACCACTTGAGCCACAGTGCCACTTCTGGCTTTTTTCTTTTTTGCTTATGTAGCGCTGAGGAATCGAATCCAGGGCCTTATGCATGCAAGGCAAGCGCTCTACCACTGAGCCACCTTCCCAGCCCACACACAGTTTAAAGTTTTTAGTATTGTTAATTATTTGGAGCTGGCTCTTTTTATTCTTTGTGGCTCATCATCCGCCCATGGTCATATTGTAGACCAGATTCCAACTCAGAGTAAGGGGCCAGGTTGGGAGTAGGGATGTACAATTCCCTCTTCAAGGATTTAGCCAAAGAAATGAACTCCTGTGGAGGCTGATTAATGGTGTTCTTAATTCCTACAGCTAGGGCTTTAAGCAGGGCTGCTGAAAGAAACAGGATCTGATGCACTAAAGAAAAGTTGTGGGGCTGGGAAGGTGGCAGGGGCTGGGAAGGTGGCTCAGTGGTAGAGTGCTTGCCTTGCATGCATGAAGCCCTGGGTTTGATTCCTCAGCACCACATAAGCAAAAAGCTGGAAGTGGTGCTGTGGCTTAAGTGGTACAGCACTAGCCTTGAGCTGAAGAGCTGAGGGATAGCACCCAGGCCCAGAGTTCAGGCCCCACGACTGGACCTTCCCCCCCCTGAAAAAAAAAAGAAAAGTTGTGCATTTGTCCCAAGCTTAGAGTGACCCCAAATAGCCCAAAAGCATCTGGACTTTTAAGTACTCAGGACATATCCAACAACCCACACCTAGACATGTGCACACATGCTGATATACTTTGAACTTTGGGCATCACACTCTTGCTCTTTTTTGCTCAGTGCTAGTGTTGTACTACTTGAGTCACACTCCCACTTCTGTCTTTTTGCTTTTTAATTGGAAACAAGAGTTTCACTGATATTCCTGTCTGGGCTGTCTTCCAACCTTGATCCTCAGATCTCAGCCTCCTGAGTACCTAGGTTTACAGGTGTAAGCCACTGGTACCTGGTTGTTGCAACTTAATCATGAATGGATCTTGAATTCTGTCAAATGCTTTTCTTCTGCATCTATTAATTGATTAAATGACTTTCATTAGCCCGTTCATGTAACAGATTCTATCAATTGACTTTAAATATTGAAGCAATGTTGCATAGCTAGTATAAATCCTACTCAAGCCAGTTGCTCCTGGCTCAAGCCTGTTACCTTAACTACAGTTCAAAGACCATTGGGCAGGAAAATCCATGAGACTCTTACCTCCAATTAACTAACAAAAGCCAGAACTGGAGTTATAGCTCAAGGGATAAGGCACTAGCCCTGAACAAAAAAGCTCAGAGACAGCACCTGGCCCTGAGTTAAAGCCCTAAGATTCACACATACACACATACACTCCCCTCACTTTTGCTGAATTTCATTTGCTAACATGGTTTTAAAGACTTTTGCTTCTTGGAGGAATATTGGTTTCTCGTTTTGTTTGGTTTTGGTATCAAAGCAATACTAAAAATTAAGAACTTTTTCCCTATACCATTTTTCCCCCTCTGTTGTGAGTCTTGAACTCTGGGCCTGGCGCTTTCCCTGAGCTCTTCAGCTCAAGGCAAGCACTTTACCACTTGAGCCACAGCGCCACTTCTGGTTTTCTGGTGGTTTACTGGAGATAAGACTTTCTTGCCCCAGCTAGCTTTGAATCATAATCCTTAGAGCTCCTGGATAGCTAGGATTATAGGCATGAGCCACCAGTGCCCGGCTATTCTATTTTCTTAAAGAGGTCATACAGACATGTTCTACCAAACATTTAGTAGAATTCTCCAGTAAAACAAATTGAGGTTGAAGACTAGGTTGCAAAATTCAAATTCAAAAATTGCTATTCAAATTATAAAATTCATACTGGGTCAGTTGTGGTAGATTGATCTTTATAAGAAATTAGTCCATTCCATCTAAGTTGTAAAATATACTTTTAAGAGACTGCGAAGTCTGTAATGATAATCCTTCATTCACTTCTGATATTAGTAGTTTGAGTCTTGTTTTTCTTGCAGTCTTCTGAGAGCTTTGTCAATTTTATTGATCTTTTCAAAGAACCAGATCTTTGTTTCATTAACTCTCTATGGATTTTTTATTCCATTTCATTGATTTCTGCTTTTTATTTGTGGCATTGTTTCCTTTGTGTTTCTTCTCTTTTTTTAAAAATAAGTTTTCTGAGGTGGAGCTTTCCTCTTTTCTTATATATGCAGAAATTTTGTATGCTACAGATTCCCTGCTTAGATGTCCTTTAGCCACATCTCAAAAAATCTTGACATATATTCATTTTTACACACACATAGTGTGGGGATTGAACTCAGGTCTTGGTCTTATTGCTGAGCATTTTTTGTTCAATGCAGTGCTCTATCCCTTGAGCTACAGCTCCACTTCTGACTTTTTGCAAGTTCAGTGAAGATAAGAGTCTCATGGACTTTCCTTCTTGGGCTGGCTTTGAATCTCAATCCTCAGATTTCAGTTTAAAGCCAGCCTACAGAGGAAAATCTGTGAGACTCTTTATCTAACCACCAAAGAGCTGGAAATGGAGCTGTGGCTCAAGCAGTAATGCCAGCTTTGAGTGAAAAAGCATGGGACAGGGCTGGGAAGGTGGCTCAGTGGTAGAGCACTTGCCTTGCATGCATGAGGCCCTGGGTTCGATTCCTCAGCACCACATAAGCAAAAAGAAAAAAGCCGGAAGTGGTGCTGTGGCTCAAGTGGTAGAGTGTTAGCCTTGAGCTGAAGAGCTGAGGGGCAGTGCCCAGGCCCAGAGTTCAGGCCCCACGACCGGACCCCCCCCCCCAAAAAAAAGCATGGGACAGTGACCAGTCCTTATTTCAAGTCCCAGTACCAGCATGCCACGTGCACACACACACACACACACAGACACACAGACACACACACACACACACACACACACACACACACACACACACATGCACACCCCCCCCCAGAATACTTCCCCAAAGACTTTGTCTTTGACCTATAGATTATTTAGAAGTGTGTTGTCAGTTTTCATGTATTTGGAGAATTTTCTTTGTGTGTGTGTGTGTGTGTGTGTGTGTGTGTGTGTGTGTGGTGTGTGTGTGTGTGGTGTGTGTGTGTGTGGTAATGGGATATGAACTCAAAGCTTCATGCTTGCCAGGCAGGTGTGCTTTGCTAGTAATTTTGGAGATGGAATCTAGTGAACTTTTCTGCCTAAGTTGACCTTGAACTTCAAATCCTCCAGAGTAGGGGGCTGAGAATGTGGCTTAGTGGTAGAGTGCTTGCCTAGCATGCATGAACCTTTGGGTTCAAGTCCTCAGTACCACATAAACAGAAAAATCTGGAAGTGGTGCTATGGCTCAAATGGTAAGAGTGATAACCTTTAGCAAAAGCAGCTCAGGTACAGTAACCAGGCTCTGAGTAACCAGGTGTGAGCTCAGTGGGAGATTCATCTTTTTCCTGTTATTTCTAGTTGATTCTATTGTGGTACCAAAATAGATTTCATATTATTTCAGTTTTCAAGAATGTATTAGGGACTGATTTATGGCCTTGTGGCATATGTTCTATGTACATGTAAAAGACATTTGTCCTGCTGTTTAGGGGTTAAGAGATCAGTAAGTGTCATTTAGATCCTACAGATTCATAGCAATGCTGATTTTCTGTAAATTCTGCCAACCTGTCTTTTATATTTAGTATTTTTATAGTTAATGCAACTCTCAAAGCTATTAAAACTTAAGATTTTTATTTAAAAGCTAATAAACTAGCCAGGCATTGATAGCTCACACTTTAATCCTAGCTACTTAGGAGGTTAAGATCTGAGAATCAAGGTTCAAGAGCTAGTACAGGCAGGAAAGTGGAGTCTTTGTTTTTTTGTTGGCTGTTAAGGATTGAACTCATGGCCTGGACACTGTCCCTGAGCTATTTTTTTTTTTTTACCACTTTGAGCACCACTTCTACTTTTCTGTGATTATCTGCAGATAAGAGTCTCCTGTAGACATTCCTGCCTGGGCTGGCTTGAATAGCTAGGATTACAGGCTTTGGCCACCAGCGACTGACTGAGAGACTCTTAACTCCAATTAACCAGCAAACAAAACAAAACAGAAAGCAAATCCAGCAGTAGAGATGGAGTGGTAGAACATGGGTTGTTAGTGTAAAAACCAATGAGAGTACAAGGCCTTGAGTTCAAACTTCTGTGACAGCACAAAATAAACTCTGTGTGTGTGTGTGTGTGTGTGTGTGTGTGTGTGTGTGTGTGTGTGTGTGTGTGTGTGTGCGCATGTGTGTTTGCCAATCCTAGAGTTCCTAGGGTTTGAGCTCAGGGCCTGGGTATTGTCTCTGAGCTTTTGTCCTCAAGGCTAGCACTCTATCACTTGAGCCACTTTGTTAGGTCTGCCCAGAAGAGCAGCCCCTTCCCCTCTTCCTCTTCCCCTGCCTGAAACAAGTAATCACTGATCAATCCCTGATTGTGAGTCAGCAAAGAATCTCAGGCTCTGAGGTCACTTCTTCCACTGAGGTCATTTCCTGAACTGCCCTGGTCCCACCTCCCTCAGACAACAGCTTCCCAAGGCTCTGAGATCACTTCCCAATCCACTGTGGTCCCACTTCCTGCTTTAGTCCCCTGCTCTTTTTCTCTTCTTCCTTCCCCTAGTATCTGCATGCCTCCATCTTACGCAGGTTGGCAGCTTGCTCTTCCCCCATTAAGCTCTTCTGCTTGAACCATGTGGCGGGTTTCCTTTCTGGGCAACACACACCTCTACTTCAACTTTTTGGTGATTAACTGGAGAGGAGTCCAGGTTGGCTTTTGTTATCCTCAGATTTCAGCCTCCTGAGTAGCTAGCATTACAGGTGCGAGCCACCAGTACCTGGCAATAAACTTTGTTTTTAGAGTTGATCTTAGGTCCTCAGCAAAACTGAGCAGGAAGTACAGAGTTCCCATATATCTTGCTATAGTTTGGTCTGAAATGTCCTCCAAAGGCCCATATGTTGAAAGCTTTGTCCCCAGGTGTTGTTGGAAGGTGGTAGAAACTTCCAACTAGGTAAGACTTGGTTGGAAGTAGATTTAGAAGGGGCATCCTAGAAGGGTATATCTAATTCCTGGCCTCTTTGCTCCCTGGTTGCCTTGAGGTGGGCTACTTTGCTTCAATGCACACTGTTTCACCATATTGTTTCATCATAGCCAATTGGTCAAGTGACCAAATGAATATTTCTGAAATGTACACTAGTAGTATTTGTGTTAAACTAAGTTTCATCTTTTTGTGTGTATGTATTCTGGTCTGGGACTTGGGCCTGGGTGTTGTCCTTGGGCCTTTTTGTTCAAGGCTAGCTGTCTACCACGTGAGCCACAGCTCTACTTCAGGCTTTTTGGTGGTTAACTGGAGATAAGAATCTCACAGATTTTCCTGCATGGGCTGGCTTTGAATTGTTATCCTCAGATCTCTGCCTCCCAAGTAGCTAGGATTACAGGTGTGTCTCTGGTGCCCAGCCTTTCTTCATTTTTTAATTGATTGAACATGTACTGTTCAGATTGAGGTGACGTATTTCCAAATAAAGCAAAAGAAACTTGACCTTTAATCTAGGTTGTTTGGATACACTACAGGGAAATGAACATTTCTAATAGGAAATCACTTTATTACCTCAGCTAAACTTTCTCAGATCCAAGGCCCCCTGGAATCAAGATGTGTAGCACTGCTAAGTGAAGAGAAAGCCATTAGCTGGCCCACATCACATCACACTAAGCATTAGGACATTTGTTATACAACCCTCCTCAGAGAAAGCTGTGTAAAGGAGTTGTGGGGGAACTGACATGTGCAGGATTGTATTTGAGTTTCCACACTGAAAACATAAAGACTCAACAGGTTTCTCTAGGTCACACTGGACAGCGAAGAGAACTGCCAGTTGCCAGGTCTAGATCACCTAACTCTACTCTGCCAATGTTCAGAGCTGAGTACAGGGGCAAGTCTTTCATCTTTGCACCCCTTGATCAGAGTCCAGTGACTGGCCCAGAGCAAATACAGTGCTCACAAATACGTGAATGGTTAAGGACATGTCCTCAGAAACTTTAGGACATTTGTCTTGT
Organism: Dipodomys merriami; assembly: GCF_024711535.1. Classification (NCBI taxonomy): domain Eukaryota; kingdom Metazoa; phylum Chordata; class Mammalia; order Rodentia; family Heteromyidae; genus Dipodomys; species Dipodomys merriami. Next base: position 17,903,916 of record NW_027202715.1, on the reverse strand, counting down.
CTGTGACGTGAGCACTCTTGTGGGAGGGTAAAATTAGGGAAAGAGCCAGGCACTGGTGGCTCATGCCAGTTAATACTACCTACACAGGAGGAAGATGGCAGTTTGAAGCCAGCCCAGGCAAGAAAGTTATATCTCCAAGTAGCTAGGAAAAAGCCAGAAGTGGAGTGGTGGCTTAAGTGGCAGAATACTAGCCTTGAGCAAAAAAGCTAAGAGACAAATCCCAGGCCCTGAAAGCCTTGGGACCGCGTGCAAGCACACACACACACACACACACACACACACACACACACACACACACACACACACACACACACACACACACACACACACACACACACACACACACACACACACACACACACACACGATAAAGGAACAGGGAGCTAACAGCAGGAAAAAGCACAGCTCAAGTACCTCACAAGAAAGAAAACACAGGCAGCCAAAGCCATCCCTAGTACTGGGGCCAGACATCACTTCTACATCCTAAATCCTAGTGGGGAATGGCAAGATTTCATGCAAAAAAATGTTCACTGAGTCCCTAAGACACACTCCAAATGTTTCATTGAGCTCATGCACAACCTCAAAGGAACAACAAATGAGTATTTGAGGGGAAAAAAAATAATGGGTGATGAGGTCAGAGTTTATTCTCTATTAAAAAACACATTTAGGGGGCTGGGAAGGTGGCTCAGTGGTAGAGCGCTTGCCTTGCATACATGAGGCCCTGGGTTCGATTCCTCAGCACCACATAAGCAAAAAGAAAAAAGCCGGAAGTGGCGCTGTGGCTCAAGTGGTAGAGTGCTAGCCTTGAGCTGAAGAGCTAAGGGACAGCGCCCAGGCCCAAAGTTCAGGCCCCCACGACGAGACCCAAAAAAAAGAAAAAAAACCCAAACAAACCCAAACAAACACATTTAGACCTCACCCTATCCCCCAAATCAGAATATGACACATTAACCTTATATTTAAAATAAAACAAGGTGGGCACCGGTGGCTTGCCAGTAATTCTAGCTACTCAGGAGGCAGCGATCTGAGGATCAAGGTTTGAAGACAGCCTGGGCAGGAAAGTGTGTGAAACTCTTATCTCCAATAAAAACAGAAGCTGAAAGTGGTGCAGGAAGGTTGCCTGCCCCTTTTTCTTCTTCAATAAACAGTCCTCACCTGTCCCATTTTCTGTTTTCCTAACAATCCCTATAGCAATGACAGAGTAAGACCCTTTCATTATGAGCTCCTATTAGCTTACTGGAAAAATGGGCTAGAATACATAGAGCAACTAGTATGCAATAGAGCCTCCATAAATGTTTCCTGGTCGACTTTAATATTTCATCTCTCAGTAGGTGCTCATTAGTCTAGTTTTCAGCTGAGTTAAGTCTGAGATTCAATTAGGCAAGGTTAAAATATTAACTAGGGATGTGGCTAGCAGCTGAACCCAATGTGTCTGATGTAGTTTTATGCCTTTTCCATAACTGGATCCCACATCCTCAAATTGTTATTATAGATTTGTGTGAGACAGAAGCTGAAAATGAACTTTATTAGAAACAAGATTTCTAAACTTCATAGATTAAAGAGGGAGTAAACAACAGGAAATAAAACCAAAGACTTTTCATGAAAGAAAATAAAAAGGTGCTGTTAAATATCTCAGAACAGCCGGGCGCTGGTGGCTCACGCCTGTAATCCTAGCTACTCAGGAGGCTGAGATCTGAGGATCGCGGTTCAAAGCCAGCCCGGGCAGGAAAGACTGTGAGACTCCTATCTCCAATAAACCACCAGAAAAGCGGAAGTGGCACTGTAGCTCAAGTGGTAGAGCGCTCGCCTTGAGCTGAAGAGCTGAGGGACAGTGCCCAGGCCCAGAGTTCAAGCCCCACGACCGACAAAAAAACAAACAAACAAACAATATCTCAGAACAGCTAGGCACTGGTGATTGATGTCTGTAATCCCAGGTACTCAGAAGGCTGAGATCTGAGGATCCTGGTTTGAAGCCAGCCCAAGCAGGAGAGTCTGTGAGACTCATCTCCAAGTAATCACCAAAAAGCTGGAAATGGAATTGTGGCAAAGTTGTATCAATATCAAGGAAAACACCTAGGACCTGTGCAAGTCCCAGGACTGGTGCACACATATAATCTCAGAATAGATATGAGTGCTAATCAGATGTTTGCTTTTGTTGTCTCTTACCTTCCTTTCTCTTTTAAGGACAAAGTTAAGTGCTTCACTCTACTTCTCCTCAATAATGGGCATTAGCTCACTTCATTGTCTAATTTAGTTGTCTCAAGGACAGGATATGCAGGGACAAAGAGCCTATCATTTCCAAGTTCACTCCTGAAAATTCACAGAAGAGGTAGTAGCTGGCCACATCCCTAACCCTGCCCAGAACTCAGGCGTTGAGTTTCAGCTTCCATGTTCTGGGATACAGGGCAGGTAGACTTCTTATTGTAGTTTCTCTATCATTAGAATCTGCTTTGTTTTCATAACTCCATATTGTTCCCATGGGCCACTGATTACCATCCCCGGGGGACCCTTCCCAGAAGGGTCCTCCCAGGAATCTCATCAGAATCCCTATCCTTGAGCTATTTTCAGCAAAACCTACCCGAGGCCCCCACCCCTCCCCACACCTTGTCTGGAAGTACAGAATTGTCTGCTGCAGTAGTAAGGGCATCACAAATCCAAAAAAACTCATGCTGGACTGTATTTTAAGCCCTAACCCCCATGCTCTTGGTCCCTTGTGTCTCTGTTTGGTGCTACTTGGTGATCCTCTTCAGCGATGATTAAATCCTGACCTGATCTGTTGAGGCCTTGATCATCTTCTTTCTTTTGTATGCTTGTTCTTTCCTAGTATCACAAGAACCAGCTCATACTGTTCATGAAGCACTGTTGGCTTAATCTTGGACTAGCTAAAAGGGAAAGAGTACAGGGATGGAAAAAAGGAGGAAATGAAATATAACCATAAATGCTTAACTGAAACATAGTTGAGATTCTAGAATCAGTGGAAATGAAGCCAAATTCCTCTGCATTTGGGACTTGGTTAAAAATCTTAGTTAAGGGCTGCGAAGGTGGCTCAGTGGTAGAGTGCTTGCCTAGCGTGCATGAGGCCATGGGTTCATTTCCTCAGCACCACATAAGCAGAAAAAGCAGGAAGTGGTGCTGAAGAGCTGAGGGACAGTGCCCAGGCCCAGAGTTCAGGCCCTACAACGGACTAAATAAATAATCTTAAATACAGTAAAGCACTTTATCAAAGACAAGGGACTGACTTGTTAGGTTTAATCCCATTATCTCCTCATCTATAGAAATGTAGAGTTACCAATAATGGCCCAGATGCTGTTTGTTTTTTCCTGTGAGTGAGGATAACAAGTTCAGACCAACTATTTCCAAGCTCCTTATTAAGAAGATTTAAACTTTATTGGCTTTTCCTGGGTGTAAACTGGAACTTCTACAGTGTAGTTGGGACTACTTTGAAAATCTCTATGTGATTTTCATGATAAAAATCTATGTAGTTAAGCATGGGATTAGCTTTGGCTTCTAGTTTAATCACCTCCCAAAGACACGGTTATTTTGTTGCTAGGTTTTTTGTTTTTGTCGGTTGTGGGGCTTTCTGAACTCAAGGCCTGGGCACTGTCCCTGAGGTCTTTTGCTCAAGGCTAGCACTCTACCACTTTGGGCCCAGTGCCACTTCTGATTTTCTGGTGGTTAATTGGAGATAAGTCTCATGGACATTTCTGCCCAGGGTTGGCTTTGAACTGTGATTCTCAGATCTTAGCCTCCTGAGTAGCTAGGATTATAGGCATGAGCCACCAGCACCTGTTTTTTTTTTTTTTTCTCCCTAAATGGACACAAATGTGAAAAACAGATTTTAAGCTGAGCCTCCATTTAGCCTAATCCTAATCATGCCTCACCCCCACTCAGCTGGCCCTAGACTTTGTGTTCCTAAACAGATACAATTATAGAACATGCTCATAAATATGTGTATGTATATAAAATACAGATGATGTGGGAGGTCCTGACAAATTATTTATTAATGAAAACATCAATTAGATAACTTCTGAATAGCACAGAAACTTTAATATGTACAAATCAGTATGAAGTTTCCAGTTGCCAAACTTTGGTTATAGAAATATGCCTCAAGCACCACAGTACAACATTGACCCTAATTTAAAAAGAAGAAAATCTCAAGAAAACAACAAAAACAAACCCTCAATTCTCTGAAATCTATTTTCTTTATAGCATATGAGGAAAACTTTTTGTTCTTCATTTCATTTCATTTCATCTTGGTCAGCTTCCAAAACAATGTCAATTAAAGTGGACAAAGTTAATGACTCAAGGGAACTAGTCTTGAAAATTATTCATCTTTGACTGTTTTAACCTAGAATACTTTTGTTATGCAACATGTATGGTTAATTTTCAAAATTCAAAAATTCAAACAATGCAAGCCTATCAAAAGTTGGGGAGTGAAATGCCTACAAGGAGATTTGTGGCACATCCCATTACAGAGATTCCTGGATTTCACCTTCTTCCCAGGCTCATTTGTGTCCACTAGCTGCAGAAGCAACTGGCATAGTACACAGACAGGAAAAGATATAGCAGCTAAGCATAATCTTTCTGAGGTTTCACAAGAACTTAATCAAATCAAAGAATGAAGACTGAAACACAAGAAAATGGAAAGAACACATATATAAACCCAAGCAGATCAGGATAGAGGGAGTATATGACAATTGCATGTGTGTAGAGGGACCACAACCGTGATTACAAATACGGGTTATATACACGCTTGTATCAACTGGAGTTAGCTCATGAGACACCAGACAACTCCAGCAGGATGTCTTCAAGAGGTGAAGGTTGTTCTATTTATTTGCTCCTCATGCTCCTGTCCTTTGTCCAGCCTGGTCAGCCGTCTCCTCAGATGACTCAGCAGCATGGTATATGAAGGGATAAAGCTTGGTGTCTGGTCCTGGGGTGGAACAGTTTCTGCATTCTTCGCTGTAATATCGTAACAATAGCTTATACACTTCTCCTAGAGGATAAAAGGCCAGAATGTTTTCAGTACATTTGTACTGAATTTGTACATAAAAAAAGTTTTATCTTAATCTAAACAGAATAGGTTCAGATTTAGCTTTTGAAAATGTAGCATGATTTCATATGCCCAGGAGGCTTTCCTGACATAAACATTTTAAGACTACTTTAAAGAAACTACTTAGGTCATGATCACAGCAGGTTACAGGTAGAACATGGTCTATGAATCCCTGCCAGGGTCATCTTCCATGGATGAGCACAATGCATTCTGATGAATGCAACAAACAGGACTCAGGCTTGAACCTACCTTCATATGTCTTCATATGTGTCCTCTACCTGTTCTATTTTTGTTGTTGTTGTTGTTCAGTGGATTGGAACCCAGGATCTCTCTCACCTGAAACATGTGCTCTATTGAACTATACTATACTCCATAGTCCCCCTATACAAAAAAGTAAACACGGACATTTATCTTAGCTTTTTAAACCTATTCTTTTTTTTTTTCCTGGGTGCCAGTTCTGGGACTTGAAATCAGGGCCTAGGTACTGTCCCTGAGTTGTTTTGCCCAAGGCTAGCACTACCAGTTAAGCCACAGCTTCACTTTTGGCTTCTTTGGTGGTTAATTGGAAATAAGAGTCTCACAGACTTTCTTGCCTGGGCTGGCTTCAAACTGTGATCCTTACATCTCAGCCTCCTGAGGAACTATGATTAGAGATGTGAGCCACTGGCACCCAGTTTTCCTTTTCTTTTGTAAAGATGGTGTCTCACTATGTTGCCCAGGTTAGCCAGAAAATGGCAATTCTCTTGTCTCAGACTCTCAAGTAGCTGGAATTACAGGAATGTATCCTGGTGCCCTACTAGACCATATTTTATAATAAGCTGACATATTTATTCAACAGCATGGATGAAATTCTGCCAGTAAAGAAGACTGTAGACACTTCCCCTGAGAACTCTTTCCTCCCCATTGCAAGGTGCACATTTGTTTCTTCTTACCTACTGTGATTCATCCAGATTAAGCAAGTATTCCTCCTAAATGGTATACAATCCATCTAGATACCAAGTGTCGAGACCATCTTACACTTACCAACCGTCAGTTTCCTCTCAGTAAGGAAAGTGTGCATGCTGTAAATGTCTCTCATCAATTCTGAGTCCCCAAAGGTGAAATAAACCACATCTCGTTCAGCTGCAGCCGCAGCCAGTATCTGTATTAAGGCTGTAAGCAGAGAAGAAGCAGAGCCTTGTTATATTCCCTATCCCAATGCCATTAGCTCTTTCAGCCAGCTAAGTTGTAGCTGGTATGCTACAGCTTTATCCTGGATTAAAGATTTATAGACCTAACACATTATTAGACAAGGTGGACACAAGATGGGTATAAGCCAACCAGCAGTGTGACTCTTCAAATAGGCTGCTGAAAATATCGTTAGACTGCACAATTTCTACACAGGCACTATTTCTCAACGACAAAAAAAAAAAAAAAAAAAAAAAAAAAAGGAAAGTATATTTGAAGCAGCAACCAAGGCATTTACTAATTCACTGATATTACTTTGGATTAATTAATCTTGATTTAATAACTTTGTCTTATTACACAGTCACTAGTCTTTTGCATCAGAGACACATTTAAGGAGGTCCTAACACTCTCAGTTGCATCACAGCAAGATTCCCAATACTGACCTACTGAGTCAAGGTATACATATACTGCAATTAACTCTGGTATACTAAAAGAGCCATTCCATCTATACAGCTAGCTACGTGTCTGTCTATACATCAAAGCTCATATCATAAATTAAGCTCCTTTACAGTCTTAATTGAGATGTGTTTCCACAAATTAAGCTCCTTTACAGTCTTTATTGAGATTGGTAGAAATCATTATTTTTAAATTTTTATTTTTTATTGTTATAAAGGTGATGTACAGAGGGGTTATAGTTCATAAGTAATGAGTACTTTTTTTTGGATGTTACCCAAAATTATTTTGAAAATAAAAAAACAACATATTACAATAACTGTTCTTTTGCTATTACATGACTTTTATAACAAACGAGAAAATGGAAATAAAATTAAATTATGAAAGATTCTCTTTTATAGTTATGATTTGAGAGCATTTCAGAGAGCATTTTACATATTCAAGAAATAAAATGAACAATATGAATGGAAATGGAGAGTTATCTAGAATTAAAAGCAAATTAAAATAAACCTAATTTTAGTTCAGATGAATATTGTAATGAATGTTCAGGAAAAGGAAAAAAAAGCAATATTTGATTATCCTCAGGGCTTAAGTAAGCAAGGAGAAAAAAGGTGCAAACTAATTTTATTTTTTTTTCACTAGGCTAGCTTACTATCATTGTATAGATGAACCTAGTTTTAAGTATATTGGAGGAACAAGCAAAAGAATAAATGTGTTGCTGTTGCTGGGAGCTGAAATTCTCACTAAAGAAAGAATGCACAATCAAAGAATAAGAGTGGCTCATGCCTGTAATCCTAGCTACTAAGGAGGCTGAGATCTGAGTCATGGTTTAAAGCCAGCCCGGGCAATAAAGTCCGTGAAACTCTTATCTCCAATAAACCACGAGAAAAAACAACAACAACAGGAAGTGGAGCTGCAGCTCAAGTGGTAGAGTGCTAGCCTTGAGCTGAAGAGCTGAGGGACAGTGCTCAGGCCCAGAGTTTAAGCCCCATGACCGACAGAAAAAAAAAAAAAAAGAAAGAATAAGAGAAGCCAGAAAGAACTTTGAAGATGGACAGGAGAAGGCACTGGTGTGAAGATTCATGCTGTTGCCAGGCATGCACAGGAGAAGGCCCTGGTGTAAAGACTCATAAGGTCTCTGGGTGTCAGTGGCTCACACCTGTAATCCTAGCTACTCATAAGTCTGAGATCTGAGGATCACGGTTCAAAGCCAGACAGGGCAGGAAAGTCTGTGAGACTCATCTCTAATAAACCACTAGGAAACAGGAAGTGACATTGTGGCTCAAGTGGTAGAGTGCTCGCCTTGAGCTGAAGAGCTAAGGGACAGCATCCAGGCCTAGAGTTCAAGCCTTATGACCAACCAAAAAACAAAAACAAAAACACAAAAACACCTCATGATGTCTAAATTATACAAGTATGTTTATGTGAATAAGGATGGACATATGAATTTTCCAGCACTGATTGCTAAACTGGGCAGCAAGCATGCATTCCTGTAGCAACAAGCACACTTAAAAGTCCAGGTCTTGGCTCTAATACTATTTCTCCTACAAGAAACTGTTCAAGGAAATGCCTGGTTCCATGGTTGGGACAAGAAAGGCACAAGATGAGCCTTGATCATCATTATACCAGAAAGTAAAGCAGTATTAATACAACACTGGGAGTTTATCACAAGGAAATGGAAGTCATTCTGAAGGAGTTCTCATCACTAAATGTGAACAAGCTAAGCACCAAAATATTAAATATGGTAATGAATTACAAACCACTGGAAAAAAATGAATCCCCCAATTTATATACATTAATACATTAGGAAAAAAGGCTTCTGTTGACAGGGGAAAGCCAGAGATGAACTGGAAAGCCTTGCTGGAGCTCTGAAGTAGGAATACCCTCGCTCTCTGAGTGACCATCATTATACAGACTAGATTAGGGCAAGGTGCAATAGTTCATGCCTGTAATACCAACTATCTGAAGGAGATTGCGAGGACTGTGACTCAAAGCCAGCCTGGGCGAAAACTTAGCAAGAGCCCATGTCAACAAAATAAACCAGCGATAGGAGTTCATACCTGCAATCCCAGGAACGCAGGAGGCATAGATAGAAGTCAAACGTCTATGGCTGGCCTGGGTAAAAACTCAAGACCCTCCTGTAACGTAACTGAAGCAAAAAGAGCTGAAAATATGGCTCAAGTGGTACGGTATTTGCTTTGTAATGTGTAAGTTCCTCAGTTAGTGCCATCACCATAAAAAAGAATAAAAAAAATAAAGAAAGACTGGATCAGGCAAACATCAAACTAATATTTATGGAGCACCCTCAACTTGGGAGGTGTCATGACTAAGCCTCATTAATCTCAGAATGTTGAAAGTAATTAGTTTCAAAATAGAGGTAAGTTTTAATTAAAACTGCTCAAGCAACTTATACATATATATTAAAACTTCAGTACATTCAACTTCAAAAGGTTCCCAATTAACCTAAACTACATATAAAAATGGAAACTAATGAATCGTCATCTTTACCTTCTAAGAGAAATTGTCTTATCTTTCAGTGAGAATGAAAAGTTAGCTTTAAGTGTTTCCTATTAAAAACAGTTACAGAGTAGCCAGGTGCCACAGGCTCACACCTGTAATCCTAGTTACTCAGGAGGCTGAGATTCTAGGATCACGGTTTGAAGCCAGACTGGGCAGGAAAGTCTGTGAGACTCTTATGTCCAATTAATCATAGAAAAAGCCAGAATTGGCACTGTAGCTCAAGTAGTAGAGTGCTAGCCTTGAGCAAAAGGAGCCCAGGGACAGAGCCTAGGCCTGGAGTTCATGCCCCACAATGAGAAAAAAAAAAAACAAAAACAAAAACAGGAGGGGCTGGGAAGGTGGCTCAGTGGTAGAGCGCTTGCCTTGCATGCATGAGGCCCTGGGTTCGATTCCTCAGCACCACATAAGCAAAAAGAAAAAAAATTAAAAACCAAACGATCACAAACAAAAAAAAACAGGAGTCAAAAGAAAAGTCCTTTTCGTTCTAGTTCCAACTGACTAAAGTACTAGTAGTCATTTGCCATTTATGATAATGAAGTATTAATAAAAACAGCTAAATTTTGTTTCCATGCAGAATTTGTTTTTAAGAACACCTCACAGGTGACACAATGGACAAGCTCTTAAAGTTAAGCTTGACCCAACTACCAAGCAGAGACTGGATCTTAGCACTAGTGAGGAAAGAAGTAATAAAGCCAATTCACACGACCCCTTATCTCTCCTTTTCTTTTTTCTTCTTTGAAGTGGTACACTGAACCTACACACAACATTTGTGATTTCACCTAGGTTTCTGTTCAAGTCAAACGATTCCACAGCAGTTTAGATGAGTTAGGACCAGGAGGTAGGAGACCCAAGTCCTCAGTCTCTGCTAGCTCTTTTTAGCCAGTCACTTCCACTAAACTCTCTTGGCCCCATTTTTCTCCTTCAGAGATGAGGATTCCATAGTCACTATTAGAATTTTCCTTTCTGATTTAGATGTTAGACTATAAATACCCAAATGAAATTTCCAGGAAGACAAATTAATCTCAATACTAAATACAGCAGCAATCACTGATAAAAGCTCATTTTAAATAGCACTGTCTATGGATCTCACTGTGACACTCTAAGATCTTTACAAATCTAGTGAATCATGCTCATGATTTCAGTGAACTCTCTTGCACCAAGCTAGATGGGAATGAGTGACAAATCTAATGGGGTAAGTGGATGAATTCCAAGTCTGATAAAAAAGCAGTAAATCTAACTTCAAGCACAAATAGGTGCCAAAATAATCACTTAAATTAATCTGCAGGGAGCTTGGTTTTAATTTTCTTTTTGGCAGCAATTTTAAGCTATGAGGAAAATGCAAATAAATATGAATAACATGAGAAAAACAGTTTACAAGGTCCTGCTGCAACTACAGCAAGTAAAAAATTATGTAAAGTAATGTTTACTCATACCACATGTGAGGCATAAACCCATCACCATGTGATGTTAGTAATACATGCTAACACAGAGCACTTACAGCAATATGAACACACTCCTAAGTTTCATAAGTACCAACTCATGATTTACAAGACTAACTCACTTAATCCTTATAGAAACAGAGCAAAGCAATTATTAAATTATCTCCACTTTGAGAATAAAGAAACTTAGGTTTCAAAAGGCTAAATAGGGGCTGGGAAGGCGGCTTAGTGGTAGAACGCTTGCCTTGCATGCTTGAGGCCCTGGGTTAATTTCCTCAGCACCACATAAGCAGAAAAAAAAAGCCAGAAGTGGCGCTGTGGCTCAAGTGATAAGAGTGCTAGCCTTGAGCTGATGAGCTGAGGGACAGCGCCCAGGCCCAGAGTTCAGGCCCCATGACCGGATCAAAAAAAAAAAAAAAAAAAAAAAAGGCTAAGTAATTTGTCTAAGATAACCTAGCCAGTGTGCAGAGTTGAGATTTGAACTTTGGCATTCTATCTCAAGATCACATGATCTCACCCATTCTGCTTCTGGACTGTGTACCAAGTCATTTGTACAAAGACAATCCTACCATTCCCTCTGAAGTGGCAGCTCCCATATCTAGATCTAGATCCAGTATGGATTAAAATAACAAAAGCATAGACCATGGTCTCAATCCAGGTTTGAATTCTGCTACTGGCATTTGCTGTCTGTGTGATTTTAGGCTGATTATCTTCCTCTCTATGTTTCAGTTATATCACTTGTAAGAGGAAAACAGAGCTTTCATAATAGGTTGCTGTGTGCTTATACAGGTAAAGAATGTTCTCAGGATATTCTTTGACAACAATGACAACAATAATGAACCCAGTGGTTTTTGAGGAAGACAGGGCCAATTCAGACACTAGCTTTGTCTCTTTAGACAGACTCATTAGCTTGTCTACCAACCTTGGCTTCCCATTCGTACAAATAGAGTTATAAAACTGAAGGGTAACAATACAAGAAGAAAATGCAGTGATTCTTACACCTGATCATCACCAACTTCAGTGTCCCCAAACTACTTATTTCCCAGATCCATTAACTTGGCATGACCTTTGAAAACAAACACTCCAGACATTCCTGACTGTACTTTATCACACAAGACCACAATCTCAGGTAGCATGGGGACACAAAGAAGGCAGTACAGGAATGTTAAGTAAGGAGAATCTTACTCAGGGAAGGCTAGGACAGAGATGGAGAATGTGATCTTTTCAGGGAGAAGGATACAGAGTTCTGATACCTCTGGCAGACAAAAGCTGTTGCACAGTTCTATATTGTGCCCCACTTCCATAACCCATAATTCCCATGAACCCCCAAGTGACAAGGCCAACCATCACACAGCAGGCAATGATTCACTGACACTACCGAGGTTTAAGACTTTCCAAGATTAATGGTTTGTCTAAAGTTTAGCCATCTTGATTCTAAGCTAGCAAAGTAATTAGTAAAGTAAGAGAGGAACTAAAACAGAAATAGTATCATCTACATCTTTACAGTACAGTAATATTACAAGTCAGAGCACAATTTATCTACTTATTAAAAAAATTTACATAAGGTTATCTCCTGAACACTTCCTGTACTTGGTGTACAGTTGAGGCAAGAGGCCACCATACAATCTCCTCTTAGATGTGATGTAGAAAAACAGGGAAAAAAGCTACTTCTACTTTACCAATGAAGGAATGTGAAATAATCTACAAGATTACAAAGCACAAGCTCCTTCTTTGTTTGGGCTAGGTTTGTACCTCTATGCTCAGATCTCTGACTTCTGAGAAGTTAGCATTACAGGTATAAGTCACCAGTGCCCAGCAAAACTAACAAAATTTTTAAATCCAAATACAAAGAAGGGAGCCATCTTGAGATACTAATGTGCATTGACTTACAGTGGGGGCTATGTCTTGACAAACCCACGGTTAGTTGAAAATATGGAAAGAGGAAAGTGCATTTAATCATCTAACTTATTTAGCACAACACACTGCCCTTCCATGGGGATCTTAGGGTGTGAGTGGCAGCTGCCCAGAATTATTTGATCTTGGGGAAAAAAAATGAAAGTTTTATATTGGAAGTACGGTTTCTACTGAGTATGTACAACTTTTTTTTTTTTTTTTTTTTTTTTTTCTGGTCCTGGAGCTTGAACTCAGGGCCTGGGCACTGTCCCTGAACTTCTTTTGCTCAAGGCTCACGCTCTACAACTAGAAGCCAGACCTCCACTTCTGGCTTCCTGGTAGTTTCTTGGAGATAAGAGTCTCATGGTCTTTCCTGCCTCTGCTAGCTTCAAAAGGTGATTCTCGGATCTCAGCCTCCTGAGTAGCTAGGATTACAGGCGTGAGCCACCGATGCCTGGCTGAGTGTATACTGCTTTATCACCATCATGAAGAACTACTGCAAACCAGGAAGACCCTATCTAAAGATATTTCAAATTCAAAAGCACTTTCTCATGTCCTTTAGAGTGCTCAGAAAGACTGAGAGCCTCAAAGGTGCATCAAAGTACAAGAGGTCACTGTCAAAAGCAATCCACAAATTCAGTGCTATAGCATTTGGAATCCAAATGTCATCCCTCACAGAATTACAAAGTCAGTCCAAAGAAGACTCTGAACAGCAAAAGTAATTTGAATTAAAAAGAGCATTGCTGGAGGTATCATAATACCAGACTTTAAATTATACTACAGTAACAAAAACAGCATGATACCAGCACAAAAACAGACCTGAAGACCAATGAAACAATATAGAAGATCTAGGAATAAAGCCACAAATCTACAGCCAACTTATTTTTACAAAGAGGTAAAAACATATAATCGTACAATGGAGAAAAGACAGTATCTTCAACAAATGGGCAAACTGAGTATCCACCTGCAGGAGTGAGACCAGGCCACTACTTCACATCTTGTGTAAAAATAAGCTCAGTCGGGCTGGGAAGTTGGCTCAGTGGTAGAGTGCTTGCCTTGCATGCATGAGGTCCTGGGTTCGATTCCTCAGCACCACATAAACAGTAAAAGCCAGAAGTGGCGCTGTGACTCAAGTGGTAGAGTGCTAGCCTTGAGCTGAAGAGCTGAAGGACAGTGCCTAGGCCCAGAGTTCAGGCCCCACGACCGCACCCCCCCCCAAAAAAAAAATAAGCTCAGTCACCTGAGCAACAGCTCAATCACTTGAGCGACAGCTCTACTTCTGGCTCCCCCCCCCCCCCCCCCCCCGTCATGGGGCCTGAACTCTGGGTCTGGGCGCTGTCCCTCAGCTCTTCAGCTCAAGGCTAGCGCTCTACCACTGGAGCCACAGCGCCACTTCTGGCTTTTTCTGTTTATGTGGTGCTGAGGAATCGAACCCAGGGCCTCATGCTTGCAAGGCATGCACTCTACCACTGAGCTACATTCCCAGCTCCTACTTCTGGCTTTTTGCTGGTTGATTGAAGAAGAGTCTCTCAGAGTTGTATGCCTGAGCAGGTTTTGAATCTTGATCCTCAGATCTCGGTTTGAGTAGCTAGAATTACAAGTATGAGCCACCAGCACCAGGCTTACAGACATTCCCCCCCCCCCATCCCCTCCCTACCCCCTGCCATGGGGGCTGAACTCTGGGCCTGGGTGCTGTCCTTCAGCTCTTCAGCTCAAGGCCAGCGCCCTATTACTTGAGTCACAGTTCCACTTCCAGCCTTTTTTCTGCTTATGTGGTGCTGAGGAATCGAACCCAGGGCCTCATATGCTAGGCAAGCACTCTACCACTGAGCCAACTTCCCAGCTCCCAGATTTTTTTTTTTAAATCACAGTTTAAGTAATTAATCCTCTACTGAAAGACACTGTAACTGCCTGTAATATTTTGATCATCCAAGCAAATGAGAGGAGGGAGTTGTCTAAGAGTAATTCCAAAGCTTCAAAATCTCAGTAACTGAGAAAATGAATCATACAACTGAAATCTTTGACTACTATACCTGATAGCTACCAGAGCAAACAAACTTCCTGTCTTTTAAGCCACAAAGAAAAGGACAGAAATGAACACATTTATAAAGCTTTTCACATTGTCCAGCACAAATAGCCAGGCTTACAGCAGACCTGGTTTTTGGATTGATGGCATGAATCCAGCCATTCATTTTACTTAAGAGAAAAACGAGAGGGGAAAAAAAAAAAAGAAGAAGCATCTGTCAGAGGATCAATGAGCCCAGAGTGAAGAAAAGATTTCCTCAGATAAATTCAGGCTGATAATGAATTTTATAAACTTCTCTTCTATAAAATTAAAAAAAATGAAAAAATGCATTTTTTGTTTTTCAACCTGAAGAAATTCTTTCAAATAAGGGGTCAGTGAAGGTTTTCCTCAAGACATTAACTTAGTATGGCAATAGCCCCCAAAACTGAAATAAAAGAAATATGGTTTTCAAAATAGGTAGCTGAGCAATTAGCATTTCTTAATGTTAGTCATCAACTACACCTAAAGAGATTTATGGGAAGAAGACATGATAAAGCAATTCACAAAACAAAAATATTGATGACTGTTGAAATCAGGAAACCTGAAAAGCTTGACAGATCTTGTCTTGGTAAGTTTGATGGAAGGATAGCATAAATTCATGCTATAAACTAGAGTATATACCATAAACTAGAGTACTGCTTACAAGGGAAATAAACCAACTGTCCCTGAATATAGCATCTGTGAAATAAAATATACATACATAATAGAATACAAGTCATCAATAAAAACATTGGCAGTAAATTCACATTGATCAAGTGTTGAGGCTGTAGGGTTTTTTTGTTTGTTTCTTTTTTGTGCTGGTCCTGGGGCTTTAACTCAGGGCTTGGGCACTCCCTGAACTTTTGTGCTGAGGATTGGTGCTCTACCACTAGAGCCACAATTCTTGACTTTTTCGTGGTTAACTGGAGTCTCACAGACTTTCCTGCTCAGGCTATCTTCCAACCATGATCCTCAAATCTCACCTTCCTGAGTAGCTAGGTGTATTGCCTGCAGTCTCAGGTAACACCCAAGACTGTAGATTTTTTGTTTTTGTTTTTTGTTTTTCAGTTGTGGGGGCTTGAACTCTGGGCCTGGGCGCTGTTCATCAGCTCTTCAGCTCAAGGCAAGCACTTTACCACTTAAGCCACAGTGCCACTTAGATTTCTGGTGGTTTATTGGAGATAAAGAGTCTAACAGACTTTCCTTCCCGGGCTGGCTTTTAAACACAATCCTCAGATCTCAGCCTCCTAAGTAGCTAGGATTACAGGCCTGAGCCATCAGTGCCCGGCTTGACTGTAGCGTTTTAAAAAAGAAGGTAGAGCATAGAATGTACAGTGTGATCTTACTCATGTCAGATGACCACATTTGTTTTTGTTTTTTTTTTTTGGTTATGAGGCTTGAACTCTGGGCTTGGGCACTGTCCCTGTGCACTTCAGCTCAAGGAGAGTGCTGTACTGCTTGAGCTACAGAGCCACTGACGTTTTTTTCAGTGGTTTATTGGAGATAAGAGTCTCATGGACTTTCCTGCCCAGGCTGGCTTTGAACTGTCATCCTCAGATCTCAGTCTCCTGAGTAACTAGGATTATAGACATGAGCCACCGGTGCCTGGCAGATGGCCACATATTTTTGTAGACAAAATTTTTTATGCAAAATTATGGCTACCAAAATGTTAACAGTGAATTACAGCAATTTTTACATGCTTCATGGTAATTTTCCAGGTTTTCAAAAGAAATACTAAATGTATATTTTGCGGGGGGGAAGGAAAGGAGGTGTAGGTGCTAGGGCTTGAATCCAGGACCTGGGCATTGTCCCTGAGGCTAACACTCTACCTCTTGAGTCACAGCTTCACTTTTGGTTTTTTGTGGTTAATTGGAGGTAAAGAGTCTTAGGGACTTTCCTGCCTAGGGTGGCTTCTAACTCTGATCTCAGCCTCCTAAGTATCTAGGATTACAGATGTGGGCCACTGAAGCCCAGGCCAAAGGTGCCATTTTTATAGAAACAACAAGCTTTCTTATTGTTTGGAGGATATCTGGCTTAATTATAATAGAATCATTTTATTATGCTATCTTACAAGATAGCATGATTATCAAGGGAAGGTGGTTCTTTACATGTACTTAAAAATGTTTAATTTTTTGTTGAGGGTGTGCTGGGGACCAAGGAGTTTGACAACTTCAAAGTTATTTCTAGGGGGCTGGGAAGGTGGCTCAGTGGTAGAGCGCTTGCCTTGCATGCATGAGGCCCTGGGTTCGATTCCTCAGCACCACATAAGCAGAAAAGAAAAAAGCCAGAAGTGGTACTGTGGCTCAAGTGGTAGAGCTCTAGCCTTGAGGTGAAGAGCTGAGGGACAGCACCCAGGCCCAGAGTTCAGGCCCATGACCGGTCCGGATCCCCCCCCAAAAAGTTATTTCTAGTAGAGTCTGAAGTTCATCTTAGACATATTATTAATTTAACAAAGTAGCAAATTATAAATGATGCTGTATGAACAAAAAACCTGTTGTGTTACAAGATACTGGTTCCTCTTTATGTAGAATGGATGAGATTACTCTTTTTGTGAGGTCCACATTTCTCTGGTAGAGAGGGCTAAAGACTTAATGATAAGAATTCAGAAGGCAAGGTTTGGTTGCAGCCATGCTCCTTATCGTATGCCTGTCAGCTGTCCCCAGTGTTGCCACTCTCTAATAAGGCCACTCAGTGGTGATTCAATCCTGCTTGATCATCACAAAGCACATGGTTGGCTCTTTACTCCTTACTCTATCCTATTACCCACGCTCTTTTTTTTTTTTTTTTAAAGCAGTGTTGGGGTTTGAATTCTTTGCACTTGCTAGGCTGGCACTATGCCACTTAAGCCATGCCACTAGCTCTGCTTTTTGTTGGTTATTGAGAAATGGGAATCAAGTAAATCCTTTTGCATGGACTGGCTTTAAGCTATAGTCCTCCAGACTACCTGTACTATAATTATACCTTTAACAATTGCTTTATAAGGAAGAATTTGGTCTTTGTCTTGGTTCCTGGTAGGAGCCTCAAAACCCTTGGAATAGGCTAGCCATGTGTGTGTGGTTCACACCTATAATCCTAGTTACTCAAAAGGCTGAGATCTGAGGATCACAGTTTGAAGCCAGCCCAGGAAGCAAAGTTCCTGAGACTCTTATCTCCAATTAATAACCCAAATAAACAAAGCCAGCAGTGCAGCTGTGGCCCATGTGGTAGAATGCTATTTTTGAGCAAAAAGCTCAGGGACAGTGCCCAGGCCCTGAGTTCCTGCCTCAGGACCCATACAAAAAGAAAATAAAACAAAAACCTTGGAATTGACTTTGGCTAATTGGGTCTATTCAGAGAGCCCAACTTCCAGGAAGATAGGGTTCAATCACATGACCACTGATTTGATCAAGCACACCTATGTAAAGAGACCCCAATAAAAACTCTGGGCACCACAATAGGCAGAACTCACTTCTAGAACATGTTGGCATGTATAAGGAAACAGATCATAGGGGTTATCAATGCTCTACACTCCCTCCTAGATCTCTCTTTATGTGATCTTAAGTATAGGATTGGGGGCGCAATGGGTAACTTCAGTTGATTTCAAACTGAAGGGGTCATGGGAGCCCCTCAGATTGGCCAGCTGGCCAGAAATGCAGGCTACCTAGGGGTGTCCAAGCCTTTTGGCTGCAGCTTGAAGTGGAGGCAGTTGTGCAGGGAATTCTACCTGGCAATCTATAGGCTCTGCATTCATTTACTCTGGGTAGTTTGTGTCAAAATTATTACTATTTGTGTTGAACAAGTCCAGGTGAAATGAAATGGTAACTGTCCTAAATATACAATACTATTTTCTATAACTGATATTTTGAAAAGTAAAGCAAGTATTATAATGTGATAAAGGGCCAAAAGTTTTGTTGATTGGCTTTTGTGACTTTTTCCTACCACACAACAATAAAATACAAACATTGGTCTTTTACAGGCATTCACATGCCTCTTTCTCGGTGCCATTCAACGGACAGCTCCCCACCATGTCACTATCAGAGTACTCATCATGTGTGCTGTATTTGTCTAAGCCTCTCTCCAACCAGAGACTATCTCTTATTCAGCGTTACCTCCTCAGTGCCAACCACAGTGTCCAACATAGCAGACTCATCTGTTTGGTAGTTAATAGGTCAGTGTAACTACTCTGCTCATAAAAACCACTCCCGGCTGGGCACTGGTGGCTCACACCTTGGATTCCTAGCTACTCAGGAGGCTGAGATCTGAAGATCATGGTTTGAAGCCAGGCCAAGCAGGAACGTCTATGTGAGATTCTTATTTCCAATTAATCACCCCAAAAATCAAAAGTTGAACTGTGGCTTAAGTGTCAGAGTGCTGACTTGATGAAAAAAGCTCAGGCAGCATGTAGGCCCTGAGTTCAAGCCTCAGAACCAGCACAAAGAAGCAAACAAC
Source organism: Dipodomys merriami (assembly GCF_024711535.1). Classification (NCBI taxonomy): domain Eukaryota; kingdom Metazoa; phylum Chordata; class Mammalia; order Rodentia; family Heteromyidae; genus Dipodomys; species Dipodomys merriami. Next base: position 17,884,919 of record NW_027202715.1, on the reverse strand, counting down.
AACAAAACCCAAACCACTCTAGTGAAGGAAAAGGTTGGTATGGGCACTTTGGTTCGAAATCCCTCAGCCATTTGCACTATTTTCTCCCTGACTTTTCTGTATTCAGGAGAATAACATCTCTGGTTCATCAAAAGATAAATATCCCCCCCCCCAAATAAAAACAATAGACTGTTTAAACATAGTAAAAATAAAAGAGGATTTATCAAATCTCTCTTAGACTCTTGTGGTCTCTAAGAACATCTGGCTTGATGAACTAAATATTTGCCCTTCTGAACAATTCACTCACCTTTCAGTCTGGCATCACCCCCAAATGCACCACATCCCCAGTTTCCTGTGGCCACAGCAGAAAGATGCTCGGAAGGAACCCCAGGACGGACAAATCCACAGTAAGCCTGTAGGATAAAAGAAATATCACAGCCCCTGAGCAACCAGACACAAACAGTACTGATGTACTGACTGACATGTCCATTTATCAAACTTACGTTCTCTCCCTCTTATTTCCTGTTTCTTAGGGCCAATGTAGAGGGGAAAACAAAGAGAAATATCTAGGATTACATTAGGAAGAGAAAAAGAACCTATTGTTTTTTGAAATCTTTCTGATACCTCGTTTCTTTTTGTTTGCATTGGATAAAAGAAATCCGTGTTGGTCTAAGGCACTGGATTTATCCAATGTCCAAACTGATAATTATGAATATTGTTTCTTCCTCTCTTCCTCCATACTGCTTTCCAGAGTGGCTAAACAAGTTTACATTCTCACCTACAGTGTATTAGTTCCTTTCCCTCACATCTGTGCCAGCATTTGTTGTTTGTATTTTTGATGACCATTTGGAAGTGAGAAGGAATTTCAGTGTTTTTGCTTCGCCATTTTTACTTTTTCTGAGAAGTCTCTATTTTGCTCATTTGCCCATTTGAGTGGTTGATTCTTGGAAGGTTTAGTTTCTTGAGCTCTTTGTATATATTCGGGATATTAGGCCACTATTCCTATACTGGGGCTTGAACTGAGGGCCTGTGAGCCTTTTCTCTCAAGGCTAGTACTCTATCACTTGAACCACAGCTCTACTGGCCCTCCCCCCCCCCCCCCCAAGGGTTGTAAAGAGTTTATTTAGCAAAGAGAAACGGAAGACCACTTGGGAGGGAGATTGGTGGGCCCTAGGGACTAGGTCACTTCTGGTTTTTTATTGGTTAACTGGAGATAAAGAATCCCATAGACTTTCCTGCCTGGGTTAGATTTGAACTGTGATCCTCAGATCTCAGCCTCCTGGGTAGCTAGGGTTATAGGCAGGAGCCACCAGCTCTATGTCCAGCCAAAGTTCTTAGTTTTTTGAAACCACCAGGCTTTATTAAGAATTTTAGTAGCAAAGTAAATCTCTTCAGGTTCTTTCAGATACCAACAAAGGCTAAAATATAGCTTATATATAATAATAAGAAAAATTAAAAGAATGATCAGTGACAAATGTTCCTAGAAAAAAAATAGCAAGGATATAGAAAGACACTTCTGTGAAACCCACACATGGAAATATAGTAAATCACTCTCTGAAGCTTACACAAGGAGTAAAAGTTTATTTCATACACTGTCTGGATGGATTAACAAGGCTATTCCTTCCAACACCTCCTAGGCTGTAAATTCTGACAGATATTAATTATAAGTTGGTGCCAGACTATTTTTCAGGACTGTGGTGCAGAGCTTACACAAGAACTCACAAATTACCTGCATAATCAGATGCATGGACCTTCTGAAAATCTCTTTCAGGCCAACAGTAACAGAAAGCTCTGCTAGGTAGGTTCTCAAAAGATAAAGAATCTGACAGTACAGGAACAAGGATGGGGAGAGCAAAGCCTCTGTCACAATAAATGGAACACTGTTACTGTGTGCTGTCAGGTTTTCTGAGCTGCCTACACAAAGAGGAGGAGCCTTCTGGCTTATGTCTTTGTCTTATACTAGCAAAATGTTTTTAGGCTTTTTCACTATGCCTTTAAATATATTTGGCCAAGTTTATTTCAGCAAGCCAAAACAGCTTAGCTTAGTAAAGCTAAGACTTAACAATGGAGAACTGAAAATACAAAATTGTAAGAAGCAAAGATTAACAGTAAGAATTAATTTTCCCAAAAAGCAATCTTAAAAACTGGCCATTATGCTGGGTGCCTGTGGCTCATTCCTGTAATTCAGAAGGCTGATATCTGAGGATCACAGTTCAAAGCCAGCTTGAGCAGGAAAGTCTGTGAGACTCTTATCTTTAGTTAATTACCAAATACAAAGAAAAATAAAATAAGGAAAATAATATAATATTAATAATATAAGGAATATTAAGGGAAAACTAACTAGAAATGAAACATTTTGAACTAATAGTCCTGAAAAAGATATTGACATATTTTACAGAGTTTGACATTTTTTTTGGCAGTCGTGGTGCTTGAACTCTGGGCCTGGGTGCTGTCCCTCAGTTCTTTAGCTCAATGCGAGTGCTCTACCACTTGAGCCACAGTACCACTTCCAGTTTTCTGGTGGTTTATTGGAGATAAAAGTCTCACAGACTTGGGGCTGGGAAGGTGGCTCAGTGGTAGAGCGCTTGCCTTGCATGCCTGAGGCCCTGGGTTCGATTCCTCAGCACCACATAAGCAAAAACAAAAAAGCCGGAAGTGGCGCTGTGGCTCAAGAGGTAGAGCGCTAGCCTTGAGCTGAAGAGCTGAGGGACACTGCCCAGGCCCAGAGTTCAGGCCCCACGACCGGACCCAAAAAAAAAAAAAAAAAAAAAAGTCTCACAGACTTTCCTGCCTGGGCTGGCTTTGAACTGTGATCCTCAGATCTCAGCCTCTAGTGTAGCTGGGATTACGGGTGTGAGCCACTGGCACCTGGTCAGAGTTTGAAATTTTTTGGAATATTTGCACAAAGTTTTCATTGGTTTTATATCAAGCTTTGGTTTTAGTAATCCCATTAAAATTTGGTATTAGAACATAAGAAAAATCAAGACAGGAAAAAAAATCAAGACAGGAATCTATTTTTTATTTTTTTATTGGTCTGGTCGTGGGGCCTGAACTCTGGGCCTGGACACTGTCCCTCAGCTCTTCAGCTCAAGGCTAGCGCTCTACCACTTTGAGCCACAATGCCACTTCCGGCTTTTTCCTTTTTGCTTATGTGGTACTTAGGAATCAAACCCAGGGCCTCGGGCATGCAAGGCAATCACTCTACCACTGAGCCACCTTCCCAGCCCCTTGGAATCTATTTTTTAAAAAGTAATGATGAAATCTACTTAATTTAATTTCCATCCCATAAGGCTCCATGAATATATTCATTATGTAACCTCATCTAAAGGAGCCTAACATGGCCAACTACAACTTTTCACAGTGATTTCTTTTTTATTTCCTTCCTTGCAGTTATTTACCAATTTAGAAACTGGAATCATAAATCTTCCCCATGCCAAAGATAATTCACCTCTAGAATGTCACTCAGCTGATCTCTCACAAGATTAAGTATAGCTTCAAAGTATCAGTTAGATAAAGTAAAACTGATTCCTTCCTTTTAAAATTCAACTCCACTTGCAAGCCATGATGTGGGTCCAACAGGAGATGTGAAGCCTGTATGGGGCTGGCATCTTCCAGAGGTTGAGGATGCCCTTGCAATGGTTACCTAGCCAATAATGCCTACATGTGGCAAACAGACCTTTGGAGCTTAGCTACGCAGACTTCTGCTGGCAAAAAGAGGTCTTAGGCTTTGTTGCTTCATTTAGAAAAATGCGACACTATTCCTCTTTCCTCTGGAATGCCAAAAAATAATAAATAAAAAAAAGAGCAAGTCATCTTTAAAAGGACTTAACATGCTTCTGTTTTCTTTTCTTTTTTTGGATTGGTTGTGGGGCTTGAACTCAGAGCCTGGGTATTGTCCCTGAGTTCTTTTGCGCAAGGGTAGTACTCTACCTCTTTGAGCCACAGCACTACTTTCTGTTTTCTGGAAGTTAGCTGGAGGTAAAAGTCTCATGGACTTTCCTGCCTGGGCTGGATTTGAACTGTGATATTCAGATCTCAGCCTCCTGAGTAGCTAGGATTACAGGCATGAGTAGCCAGCATCTGGCTAGCTTGGAAATTAAATGAAGTAGATTGCATCATTACTTTTTAAAACTTGTTTATATAAGGAAATGTAAATCATTGTTCTCTTCAAGTTTACTACCAGTTTATGTCAATGAAATTTCTATTTCTTATAATAAAATTCATAAACCTATTTTAATAGATAAGTGTTACTAACAAGGAATGAAATGCTTTAAGTTAAAAGTGTGGAGCTACTTGGATTAGTTTTAAAAATTGTCAATGATAATAAAAGTATTTATCAGCAAACATATTAGATAGCTAATTCTTTGTTGTAAGGGACAAAAAATTGGGGTATACAAACACAAAGAATAAGCAAAAGAACATATGTTTATGCCAGGTGTGGTGGCATATGCCTGCAGTCCTCATACTCTGAAGGTAGAGGTAGAAGAAACTTGAGTTGGAGGCCAGGTTATGCCACTCAGAGCAATTCTGTTGTTTGTTTTTTTTTTTAAAGCCCTACAAGTGGTGCAGTGCTAGTCTTGAGCATAAAGATGCCCACGGCCCCAAAGAAAGCTGGGTACTGGTAGCTCATGTCTGTAATCCTAGCTACTTAGGAGGCTGAGATCTGAGGTTCAATGCCAGCTCCTGCAAGAAAGTTCAAGAGATTCTTATCTCTTATCTCCAATTAAGTACCAATAAGCTGGAAGTTAAACTGTGGCTCAAGTGCCTTAAGCAAAAAGGCCCAGGGGCCTACACACAAAGTCCAAAAGATTACACATTTATCAGTTACCCTCCATGTGTCAAGCCCTAAAAGGTGCTTTCTCAAGCTTAGTTTGTGGGCTATTTTAAATCTGGGGTATTTCCTAGTTTCAGTAAGTAAGTTGGGGCCAACCTTTGAGTTTTTGAAAAAGTGTAGCAGGCAGAAAAGACTGAGAGAGGGGCTGGGAAGGTGGCTCAGTGGTAAAGAGCTTGCCTTGCATGAATGAGGCCCTGGGTTCGATTCCTCAGCACCACATACGCAAAAAGAAAAAAGCCGGAAGAGGCGCTGGGGCTCAAGTGGTAGAGCGCTAGCCTTGAGCTGAAGAGCTGAGGGACAGCGCCCAGGCCCAGAGTTCAGGCCCACGACCGGACCCAAAAAAAAAAAAAAAGAAGACTGAGAGGATTCAATGGGTCATTAGGTTTACCATCAAAAGAGAAAGGGTGGCATACGCTTTTAGGAGATATATTAACTAGAAGCAGGGAATATTCTCAATGATTTAAGATAAAAAATGGTTAAAAAAAAAAAAAGCTAAAGGCCATGGCTTAATAGGCAGAACACTTGCCTCGCAAGCCCAAGTCTCTGAGTTCAAATGCCCAGTACCAAAAAAAGAAAAAAAAAGTGTAGGCCAAATCCAAATTTTCTAAAGGGCTATGGGTGTAGACCAGTGGTAGACAGTTAGACTAATGCAAGTGAGGTCCTGGGTTCTCCTCAGAGGTGACAAAAATAAAAGTAACTTGGCTCAGCTACTCACTAGCTTTAGTACCTAGATGCAAATCACCCAACTTCCTGAATCTCAGTCCATGGTCTCTAAACTGGAACTAAGAACAGTGTCTCTTATCACCCAGGTGTTGATGCTCATATCAGATAATGCATGCCCCTACACTAGCTAACTGAGGGACTAAATCAAGAGGGTTACCCAAGTCTGCAACAGTGAGGCCTTGTTTTAAAAAAAATTATCTATCTATCTATCTATCTATCTATCTATCTATCTATCTATCTATCTATCTATCTATCTATCTGCAAAGAATCTATCTGTGTATCTATAGTGCTGAGAGGAGTGTCTACTACCTAGTAATTAATCATTACTTTTACTAACAATGATATATACCTATATTATTTGAAAAAAATCCTATTTGCATATGACTCTAAAGAATCCCTTGAGTCATAAGTGAGATTTAACTGTACAGTGACATAGTGACAAACAGAAAGGCAATACAGAACTGAATTGCTATACTTAATGTCCAGCACTGGCTGACCTCAAAGAAATAAAATTCCTCCTGATGACAGCTTACATAAAGAGTAATTCTTCATAAGATATGTCTCATAAACATTCTCCATTTCACAAATAAATGTTTTCCTTCTGATTTTAGCTTATGGAAAGATTCTTTTCTTTTCTTTTTGGTTGGTTGTGGGGCTTGAACTCAGGGCCTTGGCGCTTTCCCTGAGCCTCTCTGTACTCAAGGGTAGGGCTCTACCTCTTGAGTCACAGTGACACTTATGGTTTTTAAGTGGTTAAGTGGAGATAAGAGTCTCATAGGGACTTTTCTGCCAGGGCTGCTTCGACCCTCGACCCTCAGATCTCAGCCTCCTACGTAGCTATTATTAAAGGTGAGAGCTACCAGTGCCCAGCTAAGGTTAATTCTTTATGTAAGATACATCTCATATGCATTTTGTATTCCACAATTAATGTTCTTCAATGTTAGGGATAAAACTGATCTGATTTATCTATTCATACATACATATCAATATTTTTAACATTTCTGGTGTCATTAAGAGCAGGTAAACTGAAGGTTAGTGATATATAAGTAAATGTAGAGTGCATCAGTTAGACATTGGGAATTTCAAGAAAAAAAAGAAGACTCATTCATTCCAAAAGTTTAACATTGAAAAAGATCATGACTTCAGGTAATTTCTCAAAGTGAATGACTTACTCTCATAACCTATCCTATAAAAAGGAATCCTACAATTTGTGTCAATATATTGTACAGCTAAGTTAAACATTCTATTTTTACCTTCTTTTCATATATTTCTCTCCAAACCACCTATTATATAAAATGTCTTCTAGTTTCAACGGCCATTTGACAAATTCCTATATACATGTTTAAGTAAGGAACACTTGCCAAAATCTGAAGATAAATTGTTAGTCTACTTGATACACTCCATCATAAAATATCTTCAGTTTGAAGTCAATTTCTTCAAGGCAAGACAGGTTTACACTTATCCTCCTTCATTTCTTCCTTCCTTCTCTCTCTCTCTCCCTCCTTCTTGCCTTCCTTTTCTTTTTCTGTGCTAGTCCTGGATTTTGAACTCAGGGCCCTGGGCACTATCCCTAAACTTTTGTGCTCAAGGCTGACATTCAACCACTTGAGTCAAAGCTCTACTTCCAGCTTTTTGGTGATTAATTGGCTTCAAACCATGATCCTCAGATCTCAGCCTCCTAAGTAGCTAGGATAAGAGGTGTGATATGCCAGTGCCCAGATATTTTTTTCTTTTTAACTGTTAGGGTAATAGTAAATACAGCTCCTTGCAAATGCCACACTCCCTGCCCTATACTTCAAATTGTACCTAACTACATTCTAGAAAAATATACTCTTCAGTACAAGTAAATCTGACTTTTACTCTTGGTATTGGGTAGGAGAAAATTTTAGAGCTTTTGACATCCTAAAGAGCAGTCTTTCTGTATAGTTTTTGAAAAACCATAAAAAAAAAGATATCTCAGGGCTGGGAAGGTGGCTCAGTGGTAGAGCACTTGTCTTGCATGCATGAGGCCCTGGGTTTGATTCCCTAGCACCACATAAGCAAAAAGAAAAAAGCCAGAAGTGGCGCTGTGGCTCGAGTGGTAGAACACTAGTCTTGAGCTGAAGAGCTGAGGGACAGCACCCAGGCCCAGAGTTCAGGCCCCACGACCGGACACCCCCCCCCCCCCAAAAAAAAAAAAGATTTCTGTAAGTTCAATTTTAAGAAACAGCTTGTTCTAAAAAAAAAAAAAAAGTGTTTTTTTTTTTTGTGCCAGTCCTGTGACTTTAACTTGAGGCTTGTCCTGAGCTGTTTTTGCTCAAGGCTAGCACTCTACCACTTGAGCTAGAGCTCCACTTCCAACTTTTTTTGGGGGGTGGGGTGAGGGGGTGGTTTATTGGAGATGAGTCTTATGGACTTTCCTACACGGGCTGGCTTCATACCGTGATCCTCAGATCTCAGCCTCCTGAGTAAGCTAGAATTACATCTCTAAACTTTTTATGAGATTCATTCCAGAACTCTACAAACATTAAAATCATCTAATAAATTACAGATAAAACATGTTCATCCAAAATGAGATACTCAAATAGATCAGGACATAAGACATATAATTACTTCTAAGTACCTACTAAATTGTAAGGTTAATAAGAGCCTTTTGGGATTATTTGCTTTTTTTATATATATCCAGACCCCAGTCATTACCAGAGGTAATGTAGCCAGGCAAAACCACACAACATGCTATCTTACTAGACAGATTCTACATAGAGTAATCAAACAGTTCGCAGAAGTAAGTTAGTCTTCTTGGCTAGCAGAGTAATTTGGGGAACTGAAGGAAATCTTAGCTGTTTTGGTGGGGCTTATATCTGTAGAATAGAATCAGTATTCTATTGTGTGAAGGGGGTTATTAATCACAGTTAACAGAAGCAAAATCTGAACAAATAAAAGAGATATGGTTCATTTTTGTATTTGTGTAATACAAAAAAAGCACTTAGAACCACAGTATACTATTATTTCTGTCATAAACACCTCAAAAATAATCAAATTAATAAACAATGAATGGAACAATAATTCACCCTTCTGGTTTTTCTTTTTTAATTCTGATCACATACCTTGTAGAGAAAAATGCCACTGAACCCTGGGAAAAAAACGTTTAGGTCAAATTCATTGCTATGTGACTTTACGATAATGCATGTGTGGCTAATATCAAGCAAAATCAAACAATTATGAAATGGAAAGTACATCTTGTACAAGCTGACAGAGCCATTAAATCAGGAGAGCGGCAGGCAGATGTACTGACACGGCAAGAGTTACCAGGAAGCATTAATTTCACCATTAATAAAATGGCAGTAAATAGATGACAGCTACCAGATAAACTCAGCAGTAAGGTTACTAGCCTTGTTAAGCTCACGTCTCATTTTCTCAGGCACAAACTGGTCGAGGTAGCGTCGGAAGTGAAGTGCATCAATGGCGACAATCTCAGTGCAACGTCTCTGCCAGTCATCCCTGGGATAGGGCAGAAGGGAAGCAAGATGAGCAACAGGCAAAGTCCCCAGGCAAAACCCTCAGAGGGGCTGGCTTGTGGACACTGGGCAGTTTAAAAATATTAAAAATAAACAAACTGTGATGACAGATCTTAGCCAAGCAGGAGGCCAGAAAAAAACAACTTAATTTTAGATTCAGAGGCATGCATATTGCCCACTGTCAGGCATTAAAGAATAAAGTGAAAAAAAAACAAGAGATAACACCAGCTGACATATTGTAAACAGTGCATCATTTTCAGCAAGACTAAGGTTAAAGGATTTGGGAGTAAAGACAAGGTAGCAAAGCCTGTGTTTTCCTCTAGAACAATAAACATGACATTCCTCCTTTACTCTGAGAGCTGCTCTAAATCACCAGGGTGTAGCATCACTACATATTGTCCAGAAAATAATCCCTGAAGTTAGGTGCTATGAAAAATGTGTATTGATTCAGTACAACATTCTACCTACTGTGCTCAATTACTAACTGAGAGAAACTATTTTAAAAAAAAACAAAGACATCAAAACAGACAATAACATGTTGCTTGGAAAGTAGGAAGGACTAACTGAGGTGATAATTACCAAAACTTGTACAATCCCCAATATATAATCTCTTCAAGCTTTCCAGCAACACTTCTGCAAAAAAAAAAATCAACCTCTGGCAAATCATACCATTTGGTAAGAAAGCAAAGATGTGGAAATATAAAATTTATTTCAAGAATAAACAAGGGACAGAACCTGAAACATTCACCATAGATTCTGTTGTCACTGCGGCGGAGCAGTTAGCAAACTGTTTCAACACAGGTTCCCATCTATCTGGTCTCTTGAAGAAATTAAGGACAGCTAAATAAGCTGATCAAAGGCTTTAAACTCTAGTTAGAACAGACCCTAATTAAGTTGGGTGTACTTGGAAGGTAACCTTTACTCCCAATAGGCTACACAGAGGTAAAGAGCTGCAGAATTTTGCCTTGCTTGTTTTTGCCTTAGACTTTTGGATTACATATTCTCTGTTTTTCACTATGGTATGGGGATATGGTATGGGGATAATAAGTGTTTTAACTTCCAATGACCCTATAATACTAAATTTTAAAAAGAAGGTTCAACTGCTGGAGTAAGACATAAAGGAATAAGACTTAAGTCCACACATTTTCATTTTCAGTCAAACATGAGTGCCAGGAATACAGACCTTTCACTCCCATCTTCATGGCTTCGAGCCCACCGGTAAGTTTCAGCATACCCAGTGTATTCACTGTACTGTTCAGTACCTGAAACAAATAACCAATTACTATTCATGTCCCACTTAAAGTGGAAGGCAGAGATTACACTGTTTCAAATTCCACTCAGCAATGAACTACAAGGTTCTCTGCCTCCCACAAATGCAAAAAGAGAAGAGTAAAGGTGTGAGACTATATCTCTGAAAGAAAAAAAATAACGCTCAATTAACAGAATACTTGCCTAGCAAGCCCAAAGCCCTGGTTCAATCCCCAGCAACATACACACATATGCTTCTAGGATTGTCTTTAGGATTAAGGAGCCTCTGAGTCAAAATTTAAACATTGGAACAATATGAGTCTTAAACCCAAAAACATGGTACATTTCTCTATTCATTTAGGTCATTTTCTCCACCAGTCTTCGATATCAGTGATTCATTTTACTCAGAGTTTTATAAAGTTTTGCTCTCATGTTTGACGGATTTTTTTTAAATTTTTTTTTTGGGTCCAGTCATGGGGCCTGAACTCTGGGCCTGGGCGCTGTCCCTCAGCTCTTCAGCTCAAGGCTAGAGCTCTACCACTTGAGCCACAGCGCTACTTTCGGCTTTTTTCTTTTTTGCTTATGTGATGCTGAGGAATCGAACCCAGGGCCTCATGCATGCAAGGCAAACGCTCTACCACTGAGCCACCTTCCCAGCCCCTTTTGGATTTTTGAGAAGTCTTTTGTTCTCTATTAGGACTTTTTTTTTGGGGGGGGGGTCACTTGTGGGACTTGAACTCTGGGCTTGGGGCTCAAGGAAAGTGCTCAACCACTTGAGCCACAGCGCCACTTCAGGTTTTCTTGTGGTTAATTGGAGATGAGTCTCACGGACTTTCCTGCCCAGGCTGGCTTTGAACCACAATCTTCAGATCTCAGTCTCCTAAGTAGCTAGGATTACAGGACTGAGCTACTGGTGCCTGGCTTGTTCTCTATTAATATAGTCACACCTTTGATTTTACTAAATGTACTAAGGAATGCACTCTCTCTCTCATTCTCTCTCTCTCTTACACCCCAATTTTCCTTTCAGTGATTCCTGTATTTGGTATATAAACAATTATCACCTCTGCAAATAGAGATATAGTTTACTCTTTATTTATAGTTTTCTGGTTCTGGGGATTGAATACAGAGCATGGCCTGACTTACTTTTTACATTCTTTAGGTCTTTCATCTTTTCTTAAATGATAACCAATTCTAACTTTGATCACATTTATAAAATACCTTCATAGTCACACTTAGAGTAGCACTTGACAGAATACAACATGGGCAGGAGCCTATCTAAGATGACCTCTATAAGCAGAAGCCATCCAACTGACTATCAACAGGACCTTCACAAAGCATGTTCCATACCTTAATACACTCAAACTCATAGCTGAATCTCCTATACGTTATGCAGAGGAAAAGTAACAAGATAGAAGAGAATATATCATATAAATCTTTTCATGAAATTCTAAAATAGATACAATTAATTTTGGTGGGGAAAAAAGGTGTTTGTTCAAGGCCTGGTATAGAGATTGAACAGAAAAAGACTCAAAGACATTTTTCTGAGGTGCTGGATAGACATTTTCTTTGTCCTGACAGGGATCAGAACACAAGTGGATATATGCTACCATATCCTCAGTATGTATTTAACATTATATACTCCAGCATGTGTCAATTTTACTTAAGAAAAATAGGAAGAAAGGAAGGAGCAAAGGAAGAGAAAGGAGAGGAAAGGAAATAATACTGAACTTTAAGATTGCTGTTTAGTTGTGGCATTAAAAAAATCACTTTTTGTCTATTCAAAGCCTAAAATAATGAGAAAATAAATGGAAAGATGGAACCATGTTTTCTCACTGCTGAAAAAGTGAGTTCCAAGTTTGGTAAGGGGAAGATGTGTCTGTTGAGGTGCTGGTGAGAATGGTAGGTATTCACATGGATTCAGAGAGGCCTACTTGTGGGTAGAGTATTATGTCCTAGTGCAAATCTTAACCTATCTGGGACAGATTAGCATAAACAGATTATAGGAACAGAGGATAACCCACCAAGCAAAGTATTTGTATGTCTATACAACTATTAGTAAATAAGAAAATGAGGAAGAAGGAAAAGTCCTTCCTTACAACAGAATACCCAAACGTTAGACAGTGAGAGTTAAAGAGTTTGAAGACAGGTTATTGTCATTTCCATTCAAAGTATGAAATGCACAAAAATTAACTAAAAAATGATTAATCTGAAAATAGATAGGCTTCTAATGGAGCCTTCCTTAACCAACTGTTCACATACTCTATCACAGAATAGAACAGACTATGGCTAGTAGAATTCCTAGCAAAACAGACAGCTGCATATAGTTAGAAAGAAACACTGGACAAACCCTGAGGGACAATGTACAGTGTAACTGGTTTATATAATTTAGAATGTCATAGTGATCAAACACACAGAAAGGCTCAAAAAATGCTCCCATTAAAGGACATTAATGGATTAGCTGGGGACCAAGGGAAATAAAATAGTAAAGGACATGATGGGATAACTGACAGAATTAAAATACAGACTAGGGATCCTAATGTTAAATATCTGATTTTGACAATGGGGCAATGATGTAAGAGAATGACCAAATCCTTAGGAAATATAGTTTAATATTAAGGAGTCAGAGAATACACAATGTCTTCAATATACTCCTTTTTTTTTTTTTTTTGGTGCTAGTTGTGGGGCTTGAACTCAGGTGCTGTCTCTGAGTTTTTTTGCTCAAGGCTAGCACTCTACCACTTGGGCACAGCTCTACTTCTGGCTTTTTGGAGATTAGTTGGAGATAAGAGTCTCACAGACTGTCCTGCCCAGGCTGGCTTTGAATTGTATTCCTCCGATACCAGCATTCTGAGTGGCTAGGATTACAGGTGTGAGCCACCTGCCCAGCTGCTGTTAATGTTATAGTAAAAGGAAAGAAAGAATGATGGGGCAAATTATAATAAACTAATAAATCTTAGTAAAGAATATATGAAAACCAGGTATAGTGGTATGTGTCTGGAATTCTAGCACATGATGAAGACAGGAAGATGGAGAGTTGAGGATATCTCCTAAGTCCTAAGCTACAAAGCAAGGCTGTACCAAAAAAAAAAAAAAAAGGGGGGGGGTAGGAGATGGAAATTCCTTGTATTACCCTCACAATTTCTTTTTTTTTTTTTGGGTCCAGTCGTGGGGCCTGAACTCTGGGCCTGGGCACTGTCCCTCAGCTCTTCAGCTCAAGGCTCTACCACTTGAGCCACAGTGCCACTTCTGGCTTTTTTTTTTCTTTTTGCTTATGTGGTGCTGGGGAATCGAACCCAGGGCCTCAGGCATGCAAGGCAAGTGCTTTACCACTGAGCCACCTTCCCAGCCCCATACCCTCACAATTTCTATGTAAGTCTGAACTTTTTAGATAATCTTACATATATTTAAAAACATATTTAAAATTTTTAAATTAATTTATTCTTCAATTTCCATAATTCATCTACAATGCAAGACAAGATACTCATGCTACAAATCAAGAAAATATCAAACTGCTGTTTAAGCTTTCCTTGGCATGGGAAATAGAGATGATTTTCTTCCTCCATTCCTCCATGGTACCCTGTAGATAATGACACAGAGTACTTAACAACTTGTTATTTGAAAACTCTGTAGATAATGACATAGAGTACTTAACAACTTGTTATTTGAAAACTGAAAATTTAAAAATAAAAGAATCCTTGAATAAGCAGACATACCTTACAAAGTTATGTCAAAACTAAGTAATGTTAAACTCAATTTCCCTAAAAGTCATCTGAAGATTCAAGTCCATTATAATTCTGGCAGCTTTTTTGTAAACATTGACAAATGGATTCTAAAACTCACCAAAACAATTCTAGAAAAGAATGAATCTACAGGGCTTTCAAAGTACTTGATAACAAGAATTTTTATAAAGCAACATTAACCAAAAGAGAAAGAATGTAAACAGCAAACTGTTAAACTAGATCTCAAAATTACAAACTTCTGTGTTTTAAAAGGTATTAAGAGAAATAAAGATATGTTCCATATGTTTGATAGAAGACTTGCTTCCAAAATATATGTCACATTGTGCATATTAAAGACAGTTTTATAGACATAGAAAAACTTTACTGTGTATCAATTCTGTACTAATGAAACTTTAACTCCCTCACTGAACTATTTGTAACTACATTATCATCTTATAACAATAGAAAAGTTGTTGGATAAAAACTTGCCTTATAAAAATAATGAGCAAAACAGACAGAACACTGTATTAACTAAGATTAAAATACGATTTAGGAATATATAAACAGATAACTCTACATAATTGATCCATATTAAAAAACTGCATGTGAAAAGCCAGCACAGCAAGGTAGAAAGAACACTACTAGAGGTGAGGAGATATACGATATCCATGTCATTACCAGCCTGGTAACTTTGGATACTCAGATCCAAGAGGTTAGGCCAGGATTATCCAAATTCAGCTTTATCTTATCTTTGTACCCACAAAATTGCTTGGGAAACCAAGTAAGTTAAAAAAAATTTCAAAACCATAAAGCTGTCAATATTTTTGTTTCTGGACTTAACTTTGTAAAACAAAAGCGAAAACAAAGATATATGACTTCCACAGGGATTAAGAGCAGCCTAGATTACAGACCTGAAAGAACCAAGAAAGCCAGGAACATTGGTTCTTTTCTGTTTTCTGCTCAGTAGACAAAAAAGAAGCAAAAACAAAGATCTCTGACTATTTTGAACTCATAATTATAAAAACAAACTTTTGTTTCAGCTTATAAAAAGTGGATAAAATATAAAATATAGAAATTAGCACGTGTCTATTTCAAGTAAGGAGGTAGGACCTAGTCTTCTTTGGAAAAAATGAGGATATATTTCCTTTGAGCATGGGATACAAAAAATGCTTTCGCTCTAAACAAATTAGATATTGAATTTTCTTTCTTTTTTTTTTTTGGGTCCAGTTGTGGGGCCTGAACTCTGGGCCTGGGCGCTGTCCCTCAGCTCTTCAGCTAGTGTTCTACCACTCGAGCCACAGCGCCACTTCCGGCTTTTTTCTTTTTGCTTATGTGGTGCTGAGGAATTGAACCCAGGGCCTCATGCATGCAAGGCAACCTCTCTACCACTGAGCCACCTTCCCAGCCCTAGATATTGAAATTTCTAAGTAGTTATCATTTACAATTACATCAACTGTTTTGAAAAATGGATGCCTCTCTTGTGTTTCACATTTAAATTAATAAAATACAATGAAAATGTAAATGCAAATGGTGATAACAAGAATGAATGGTCTTTAAGATAGCTCTCTCTAGAGAAGACCTATAAGATTGAACTGTCAGCTCCGGGCCTATAGAGTGGTTGCTTCCCTCTCGAACTCCATTGGTCCAGCCACCATGATAAGTGCCAGCAGAACCGCAGCAGCCCATCTCATGGGTGCTGCAGCCTCCCGGGGCCCCACAGCTGCCTGCCACCAGGATGGCTGGAATGGCTTTAGTCATGAGGCTTTTAGATTTGTTTCCAGGAGGGATTATGCGTCAGAAACAATCAAGGGTGCAGTGGTTGGGCAGTACTAACTCCTGTGTGGCAGTCATGGAGGGCAAACAAGCAAAGGTGCTGGAGAATGCTGAAGGTGCCAGAACCACCCCTTCCGTTGTTGGCTTTACCGCAGATGGTAAATGTCTTGTTGGCATGCCAGCAAAGCGACAAGCTGTCATCAACCCAAACAATACTATCTATGCCACCAAACATCTCATTGGCTGAAGATATGATGACCCTGAAGTACAGATATGAAAGATATGAAAGATATGAAAGACCTGAAGAATATTCCTTTTAAAATTGTCTGGGCCTCTAATGGTGATGCCTGGGTTGAGGCTCATGGAAAACTCTATTCTCCAAGCCAAATTGGAGCATTTGTGTTATGAAGATGAAAGAAACTGCAGAAAATTATTTGGGACATGCAGCAAAAAATGCTATGATTACCGTCCCTGCTTATTTCAATGATTCACAGAGACAGGCCACTAAGGATGCTGGCCAGATATCAGGACTAAATGTGCTTTGGGTGATTAATGATGCCACAGCTGCTGCTCTGGCGTATGGTCTAGACAAATCTGAAAAAAAAGTCATTGCTGTATATGATTTAGGTGGTGGAATTTTTGATATTTCTGTCCTGGAAATTCAGAAAGGCATATCTAAGGTGAAATCCACCAATGGGAATACTTTCTTAGGTGGTGAAGACTTTGATCACATTGTAAAGGAGTTCAAGAAAGAGACAGTAGTTGATTTGACCAAAGACAACATAGCACTTCAGAGGGAACAGGAAGCCACTGAGAAGGCTAAGTGTGAACTCTCTTCATCTATGCAGACTGACATCAACTTGCCATATCTGACTATGGATGCTTCTGGACCTAAGCATTATGAAGCTGACATGGGCTCAATTTGAGGGAATCGTCACTGATCTTATCAAGAGGACTATTGCTCCTTGCCAGAAAGCTATACAGGGTGCAGAAGTCACCAAGAGTGATATAGGAGAAGTGATCCTTGTTGGTGACATAACTAGGATGCCTAAGGTTCAGCAGACTGAAAGATCTTTTTGGCTGAGCCCCAAGTAAAGCTGTTAATCCTGATGAGGCTGTGGCCATTGGAGGTGCCATTCAGGGAGGTTTGTTAGCTGGTGAAGTCACAGATGTGCTACTCCCCTGTCTCTGGGTATTGCGACTCTAGGAGGTGTGTTTACCAAAGTGATTAACAGGAATACCACACCAGGTATTTTCAACTGCTGCTGATGGAAAGACTCAAGTAGAGATTAAAGTATGTCAGGGTAAGAGAGAGATGGCTGGAGATAACAAGCTTCTTGGTCAGTTTACTTTGATTGGAATTCCTCCAGCCCCTCCTGTAGTCCCTCAGAATTGAAGTTACATTTGACATTGATGGCAATGGAATTGTACGGTAGCAGCAGGTTGTAATCCAGTCTTCTGGTGGGTTAAGCAAATATGATATTGAAAATATGTTTAAAAATTCAGAAGTATGCGGAAGAAGACTATCAAAAGAAGGAATGAGTTGAAGCAGTTAACATGGTTGAAGGAATTATTCATGACACAGAAACTAAGATGGAAGAATTCAAAGACCAACTGCCTGCTGATGAGTGCAACTAGCTAAAAGAAATATCCAAAATGGGGGAGCTCTTGGCTCGAAAAGGAAACAGGAGAAAACATTAGGCAGGTAGGATCTTCCCTTCACTGAAGCTCTTTGAAATGGCATACAAAAAGATGGTATCTGAACAAGACGGCTCTGGAAGTTCTGGCACTGGGGAACAAAAAGATCAAAAGGAGGAGAAACGGTAATAGTTACAGTACATTTTGGAATGGAGAGGACATCATACTATGAAGCTTGGGAGTGAAAAGACTTCTGAACAGAAATGGGCAAATGTCAGTCTTTTTACCGTGTTTTTACAGTATTCTAGATATAATTTCCTTAATGTAAATTTAGTGTTAATTAGCTAATCAATCAGTAATGAGTGATAAATCTAACAGTAGGAAGTTCACAATGTTCTGTCCCTACCCTGTCATTTTTAAGCATGTAAAGGGGCAGGGAGACAGTTTATTGATCACTGTAACGATCAGTTTGTGCTTTAGTGGCCATATTTTCAAGGGGTGAAAACATTTCATACACAATGAAGGTAGGCTGTCATGTACCTAGCCTGAGACCATATGGAGGTTAAGAACCTTTCAGTTGGCCAAAAGTGATAGTGTAATGAATGACCTGTTTTGTAAATGTGGTCCTTCAACTGAGGCCTTTGCAAGGCAAGCCAGCTAGCTATGCCCCATTTGTAGGTGCAGAAGCTAGGTCAATGGAAAACTAAGCTATTTATGTTAGGTTAGAGCTTTTAAAACTAAGGCAGAGATAAAATCCTGTTCCCAAGGCATACTTTTCTAGCTATTCTCTTGGCCTGTATCTGGCACCTACATCCTTGATGATTGTTCTTTTTGATCCAGTCTGGATTTTTAAATAAATAAATTTGAAAAAAAAAAAAAAAGACTGAACAGTCAAGACAGACCTTCACTAAAGGAAAAAATGAGAAGGAACTCATCAAATCTTAACAAGAACTCATGACAGCTTTAATAGACTTAGTAAGAAACATTCTTATTTTCTTTTACTACAAATTCAAGTTTGTAATGAACAGAGGGGAAAAAAAACACTATTTGGAGATTTTAAAATTCTACTTATCAAGGACTATGTCCTAAAAGATGGTTTATATGGAAGCTAGCTAGTCTATATTACTAGCCTCTAGTCTATATTACTAGCCTCATCCATAGAGTAGTGATTATATATTAGGTAGAATGCTTTTGTCTTCAGTTCCAGTTAGTAAAAATTTAGAAAAGACAAGCATAAAAGTCTTTAGTTTCCAAGCATTTTTGGAAAACTTAGCTGAACCTGATCTGGTATCGCAGTGGATTGTATCTATAATGATGGGCACCCATAGCACTGTAACTTAATAGGTAGATGGTACACCAGGATGATAAGCAATAGTGTCCCCAGCTCTGCCAGCTGTGCTGACACCCAGAATCTGAGACATAAGGACTTGGCAATGTTTGGGATAATCTGATTCACTGCAGGTTGTATGTTAAGAATTCTAGTCCTCTGCTCACTAAATTTTCATGCACAGGCATTTGCTTTATGTGATCACCAAACAGAAGATGTTAACTCCCATCAGTATTGAAGCTATTTGCTGGTGAAGGAACACATGACTGAGGGGGAAAAAAAAAATGGAAGAATGGAGTTCTAATTCTTTCCCTCCACCCAGACTTACCGAAAGGTTTTAATTCATGGCAGCCATGGGGAGGACCACAGTAAACAAAGGGATGATCCTGTCTGGATAAGAGTATTTGCCTGTTTGCAGGACCTGCTTCATATTCATTTAAAAGTCTGATAGCAACCAGATGTCCTACAATGATGATAAATTTAATTTATTTCCAATTTCTCAAACTCTTCTACAGATTCAGGCAGCACAGTCACAGCCATTAGCTCACTGGGCTTGGATGCATCATTGAAGGAATGGAATTGATCAGGCAGATAGATTGCAGGGCATGGTTAAGAGTCTCCTAAGAGGGGAGATGGCAGGAATCCAGACATCAAATACATGATGAAATGGCCATTTCCATTAAGGGAACATCACATCACAGATATTAATTAGGAGGCACTACAATAAAGTTAAGTGGATGGGGGAAGAATGCTAAAAGTCACCTTTAATGTCTTAGCTTGAGGTAACTGCAGATCTGAAGTTGTGTCAAAGATACGCAATTTTCCATTCATTTCACAATAGCTACTGGTAAGTTAAAGACCAGAGTAACTCCAGAATGATTCTTCCTTAGACTGGGTACAAACTCACCAAAACAATGGAATTACAGGACAAGAATTAACACCAGGTTATTTAAATGATGGAAAGTAACTTGTTCAAAGCCTCTTAATTAAGGAGTGTTTTACAAAAGGTAGTGTGACATCAGGAAAAATGGTGGCGAGTAAAAACCTTTGAAAATTCTCCCTTGTATAAAAGCAAAGAGGACACTATGAGGATTAACTGAGGAAATTAGTGTTGGTTTAGCTTAAAACAACCCAGGAGTATTTATTTCAGGAAATCTGGCTGAATCTTGGTGAAAACAGCAAGCTAGTGGCATTCTAACTTTCCCTATTTCCCATCACACTCTCTGTAGCTCTGTAGCAGCCTTAAAAACCAACTGTTTTAAAGTGTATGGAGAGAATCAGCAGCCACCAGAGGAGGCAAAGACCACTAAAGCTCCTTCAGAAGCCCGTTCTCAGGGAAACGTCATTATCAGACCTGACTTGGTCCTCTGGTAGAAGCAGACCTCACTCAAGGCTATGTTTAGTTAACTCATTGTGAAAAGCTTAATCCCCAAGAGTTAGATGAAAACAAGCACAGAAAACTGCTTAACACCGAGATTGCCTGAGGAGGTAGTTATCATTTGGGCAAATAATAAGCTAGACAAAAGCTTCAAAGGGAAAGGAACAATGTCCCCAAGGAGCTTAGAAAGTTTTAACATATTTCTGATAATCTAAAGACCATAAGCACATCCAGGGATATGCTCAGGATAGAGCAAAGGACCACAGTAATCTCACTGACTGACCTTGAGGTTCTACAGCAGCACAAAGTGAAGGCTAATGCTGAGTTATCAACTACTTGGTGGAGAGTTGAAGTGAGATCCAGCACAGAGCACTTTGGCAAAAACTGGAAGTTATTGGATCCACATAGTTACAGAAATCTATACAGCCATTACCTGATTACTATTGTAACTGAGGAGAAACACTGGTGACAACATAGAAGAATACACTTTCCAGAATTCCATTAGGAAAGTCAATAAACAAAAAAGAACTGAGATAAGAGGAAAACCTGATTTCCAGGGTCACAGTAATATATTATTTAAAATGTACCAATTTCCAGCAACAATCAACAGTAATGGGGCTGGGAAGGTGGCTCAGTGGTAGAGTGCTTGCCTTGCATGCATGAGGCCCTGGGTTCGATTCCTCAGCACCACATAAGCAAAAAGAAAAAAGCTGGAAATGGCGCTGTGGCTCAAGTGGTAGAGTGCTAGCCTTGAGCTGAAGGGCTGAGGGACAGCGCCCAGGCCCAGAGTTCAGGCCCCACAACCGGACCCAAAACAAACAACAAAAAACAATCAACAGTAACAAAAAAGGGACACATGATCTGAGGACACAGCTCAAGTGGTTAGCAGCCCCTGCAAAACCTCAGTTCTAAAAAAAAAGGCAAATGAAGGTGAAACATAAAACGAAATCAGATAGTATGGCCAATAAACAGAAAAAAAGCAGTCAACAGAAATTGACATTGGATTAGAAACAGACCTTCAGTCAATTATGTAAAATCTGTTGAAGGAAGGTAAGAAAACTATATTAAAGAAAAGCTTGAGACTAAGGGAAATTTTAAGGAAGAAGATATACAAACTTAGGAATTGAAAAATGTAACAATTGAAACAAGAAGTTTACTAGAGACTAAGGCAGGTAAAAGAAGTTTAGTTAACCTTAAAATAGATTGAGATGAACTAATCTGAGGAACAGAAAGAATAAATAATGAAGTGAGGGCTTCCCAGCTTAGTGGCTTAGTGGTAGAGTTCCTGCCTAGCATGCATGAAGCTGGGTTTGATTCCTTAGTACCACATAACAGGGAAAGCCAGAAGTGGCACTGTGGCTCAAGAGGTAGAGTGCTAGCTAGCTTTGAGTAAAAGACGCTCAGGAACAGCGTTCAGGCCCTGAGTTTAAGCCCCAGGACTGGCAAAACAAACAAACAAACAAATGAACAGAACCTGAGTTCATGGTCAAATGTTCCAACACTTGGGACTCAAGAGAGGAGAGAAAGGGGCAGAGATAATGGACAAAAATTTACCAACTTTGATGACAAATATGAATCTAAACATCTAAGAAGCCAAGAGACCTCTAAATTAGGATAACCCAGAGGGATCCACACCTAGACAAATAATAATCAACAGACAAAACAGAAAATCCTGCAAGTAACACATAAAAATAAATACAGATGCATCTGAGGCCAATATAGTTATATCTATATCTTGAGTATATATACTGATATAGCTGAAAGTGTACCACTATCTACTTTTAAGAGCATTATTGTATCATAAACTTCAAACTGGAGTGAATAGTTTTTACCCTTGCTCTTTAGTGCCAAGAAAGTGTGTGGGGTAAAATGTGTTATTCTAGAGGTATTAAGTAATACTACTTAAATTTCAAAAAGCAAGTACAAATGAATGAAAATTCTAGGACTAGAAAAGCTTAACTGAGTATTCTCCATTCCTCATGACAGTCATTCACATATGGGGAAAACCACCCTGTTGTATAGATTTTCAAAACTAACCTGTGATAATAAGACATTCATTGTGATCCAGCACCTCAGTGAAGAGCCGAGAAACAATCAACTCAGGGTTGATTAAAAAGCGTATTTCTTCTTGAACAAGTCCTGCACTGGTCACACCACCTCCAACAAAACGATTTGCAAAATCCACCTATTAGGGAAAATGCAGCATGTTAAGTGGTAGTATAAAATACTACATGTATGATGAAGAAGCTCACGTTCTATGTGCTCAAATCTCCTTTCCTTTTATCATGAAAACCAGTCCCCAAATTAGTAATCATCCCAAGAAGGACTGGTTACAGTGCTTGCACTCTTATCTTGTAACAGTTAGCACCTCTGTATTGTTTTGGATACCCAAAATGTATGAGGAATCTGGAAAATGCAGCTTGTAAGCAAAAATCTTATAGGAACTGTTACTTATTTCAAGGTCATTTCTCCACATTTACTTAAGTTCCTTTTCTATATTTCATACATGACATTAAAATAATCAAATATTTCTGATATAGTACGGCAATCAAACACTTGTCCTAAACAACTGAAAAGCTTAGTTAGCAGTTGGCTGTTTGGGTATAAGCTATTTTTTGTGGAAAAAAGAGATAGAATTTTTTCCGAATTCAACCTTAATTCCCAAACTTTATGAGTATCATCTTTTTTTTTTCTTTTTTAAAAGAAAACATATCCCAGTAAAGGATAAGGGAAGAAAACCTAGTGTAAGAAGTATAATCATAAAAATTAAGCATTTTAAATTTTAGTCTGCAACTATATGTACATGTACTTCTTTTCCTTTTGTGGTGCTGAGAAACAAACCCAGGCTTCCATACAGGCTAGGCAAGTGTTCTGCCATGAGTTACATTAATAAAGGGTTAGAAGAACAATGTGAAGAGATCCCAATTCCTACTGATTCAGAAGAGTAAGACAAGCCTCAAGAGCATGCAAATTTAACCTGCTAATATTTTTTTTTTTATGGGAAAAATGTTGTCCATCTTTGCCTTCCGTCATTCTGAAAAGTTACACTCAAAACTTGTATATACAGGTATACATAAAAGACACTTTAGGGCTGAGAAGGTGGCTCAGTGGTAGAGCGCTAGCCTTGAGCTGAAGAGCTGAGGGACAGCGCCCAGGCCCAGAGTTCAGGCCCCACAACCGGACCAAAAAAAAAAAAAAGACACTTTACTAAGTACTGTAAGGAAGACATATGCCTCTATTGTTAAATATAAGATCTAAAATTTGTCATATTCTCTAAAGAAATGAAATGGATACTAAATAATCTGAAACTTATTTTATGAAAGAAGAAGAGCATGAATATTTTGCTAGGTAAAACATATCTAAAGAGAGAAATTGATAGTGAAGGCTTTTTTTGTACCATAAAACAAACTAGAAAATATTGAAACACCATTGATAAATTCCTGAAAAGAATTACTGCAGAGTTACATAGGTGGGTTTTTATACCTGAATACCAAAAATCAATACAATCTTTCCCTCTGTTAACTATTTAGCTCATACAGAAAAATGATTTTGGTGAAACAAATCTTATTGGTTAGAATTAGTTATCTACTATATATGAAGTCTTTAGCCACTGGGTCATTTATGCCTTAAACTGTTCAATTTAACAAATATTTACCACATATTATGCTGGGAATTGTGGAATATAAAAAATGAATAAGAAGGAAGTGGCGCTGTAGCTCAAGTGGTAGAGCGCTCGCTTTTGAGCTGAAGAGCTGAGGGACAGCGCCCAGGCCCAGAGTTCAAGCCCCACGACCGACCAAAAAAAAAAAAAAAAAAAAAAAAAAAAGAATAAGAAATGCATGGTTTGTAGCCTCTGAAGATTTAAAATCTAGATGGGAGTCAGGCACATAAAATAATGGGATGATGATTAATGAAATTACAAGTTTATTCAATACTACCCAAACAATAGAATTAACTAAAACCTGATCATGGGAGGATGTGACATTCAGCCTAGAGTTAGCCAACATATGGGCTGAGGGAACAGAGGTGAAACATAAGGGGAATATAAACAGATTTATCAGACTGCCTGAAATGTCGAGTCCATCATAAGGAAAATAACAGTTGGTGAGAAGACGGTCTGGTCTAGAGAATTTTAACTCAAATGTGCTTCTGAGAAAGATTCTTCTAAGAACAGGGCTTGTGTTTTAGTATGATAATTTAGAAAGAAAAATTAAAAGCAAAAGTAAAATTAAAAGCAAAAAGATTGGCTAAATGACTACTGACTAGTTTAGTTAAAACTAGCAGGGCAGTGGCAAAGTAAATGGAAGAGACCTAGTAATCTGTGAAATAAAATGGACATATGAGAACTGAGATCAGCTGCATGCCTGCAAGTGATATACCACTGTGAATACATACGAGAAATCAAGAAGGTTTGAGATCAGACAAAGTGATTTTTACTGGAATAAAGCATATAAGTGAAATAAAAAGCTAAGTTCTATCTAACTCATATACTACCTAATAATGATGGTGAAATACATGTCATACACATGCCATTGTTCACTCCTGGAATAATAAGCTAACAACATTGATTACTTGAGAGGTATGCACTGAAATAAACACGCTGTAAAAGCAAGGCTCTTTAAGAAAACCAAACTTTCTTATGTTCCTATTTTACATAAAGGCTTGCTATAACAGGCAAGAAACCTGCATACATAAGTGAAAATTAACTTAAGTGTACTTGTGGAATTTTAGCCAGTCATTTTCTTAGTCTCTTACTTTTAAGCTACTTGTTCAGATTACTCAGCTTCTGAATTGTAACCTGATGAGGAGAGAAATGATAACACTCTTTAGAGAGGTTTTTGTAGTTGCCAACAGCATAATTTACTACACTTTACTACACAAGGAAGGAGCTTTGGAGAGCTGCAATACAATATTCCCCAATCTCCTGGGGAAACCTGGCGTGGGCTGGGAGAACAATTCATAGAGCTAGAAGACTTTATGGTATTCTTTTAATCTGCCAAGGTCTCACGTGTCATCTGTAATACATGGCAGGGAAGAAGAAGAATCTTAGCCTTGACTCGTAGTAAATAATTCCTTGCTGAGATGTACTGTAATGAAGGGTCAGTATTCCTGTAGTGCTAATAGCAGTAGCTTTGGGTATTTTATGTGCATCAGGATTCTTCATTTTATCCAAGACTTTGATGAAGGAAAAAAAATCGCATAAAAGGGAATGTGGAGGAAAGTGATGATCACTTAAAATATTTTTTAGAACATTTGAAAAATAGACAGTATATGATTAAATAAAATTAAAATATGTGGAGGTTGGCAAAAATTCAATGTAAGTTATTCACTTAGTTATCCTAAGTATTTTTGTTTATAAGCTCAAATAATCACCAGAGAAAAGGTAACATAAATAAAAATATAGTGTGTTTATGTAAAGATTTTAATTACAAATATGTCTACATAAAAGGCCATTTCAGAAAGAATCTGACCCATGAGTCACTTGGACCATACATATAGGACAACTACACACTATTTTTTGACAACTGCTTTCTTTTATCTTCTGACATAATGTAAGCACCAAACAAGAATTTAAGCAGGAAAATCAGCTATTTCCAGTATAACTAAGATCATGTACAAGCTTCTTTTAAAAAAAAAATGGGAAAATGGGATAAAAACATAAATGTTGACATCTTAATCTCTTAAAATTTGAAAAAATGATTATAATTCGAAAGGAAAATAATTGTTTTGGCTGTTACAATATGTTAAAGCTCAACTTTTTTCATATGTATTGTTTTTGCTTTTGAGACACAGTCTAGCCATGTATCCTGGATTGCCCTTGAACTAGCCCTTAACTGTCACAACCTCCCATGCTGTGGAGGTGCATGCTGAGAATACAGGCATGCATTTCCACACTTAACTTACCGATAACTTTTTATAAAAAATTTTTTTGAAGCTAGATGCAGGTGGCTCACGCTTGTAATCCTAGCTACTCAGGAGGCTGAGATCTGAGGATTGTGGTTCAAAGCCAGCCCGGGCAGTAAAGTTCATGAAACTCTTATCTCCAATAAACCACCAGAAAACCAGAAGTGGCACTGTGGCTCAAGTGGTAGAGCTCAGGGACAGCATCCAGGCCCAGAGTTCAAGCCCCATGACCGACCAAAAAATAAAATAAAATTAAAATAGTGATAATAACTAATAACAAAGATAAAGAATAGTCAATCAACAGGAAATGTACTCATTACCTTACTCATGTAAGTGTAACCCCTCTGTACAGTATTTTTACAATCAAACATATAAAAATGATTTAAAAAAAAGAATAGACAAGATTATTGGCTCTTTAACAGAGAAAAAACAGGAGCAAGCATAGCTAACTCATTGTGCACAGGCCTTTCTTACCAAGTACTTTTAGATGACTGCCTCCTAGGCCTAAATAGGGCTCTTGGTGGCAGAAAAATATCTCAAGCTTGTCATCATTTGAAGCAGAGCAACACAGCCTGGTGACGGCTTGTCAAGACCATATTTTGGGAACTTCCTCTATTGTCAATCTACAATCAATGTCTGAACCAGGAGGACTGATGGTGCTCAGATCTTGAGCCTGTCAAAAGCTATTTAAGGAGGGACATACAAGACGGAGAGAACAAACACTGGCGAAATAACAACATTACCAAGACTGTCAAAGAAATCTGTCTGGTGTTTTTTCCCATTCTGCTATCATGCTGCTTTTGCATAACATCAGTTTTAAGAGACAAACAGATTTTCAAATTCCTTTTGCTGCCAAAGGCTTAACAATGGCACAGCACACACACACACACTCTCTCTCTCTCTCTCTCTCTCTCTCTCTCACTCACTCACTCACTCAATTACCTGTAGCATGCCTTGGCCATGTCCTTCAATGGTACCTTCATAAGTAACATGTAATCTTGTCAGGGGTTTTTCACATCTACAATGTAAAAAGATTTTCCTTTAATTGTTTATTTTCTTTAATTGTAAGTAAATCACAACAGGCAAATTTGAAAATATAGCTGAAGAAAAAAAAAGGAGGGGGCTGGGAAGGTGGCTCTGTGGTAGAGCGCTTGCCTTGCATGCCTGAGGCCCTGGGTTTGATTCCTCAGCACCACATAAGCAAAAAAAAAAAAAGAAAAAAAGTCAGAAGTGGCTCTGTGGCTCAAGTGGTAGAGGCGCTAGCCTTGAGCTGAATAAAAAAAGAAAAAAATAAGAAAATATAGGTAACTTAAAACAATAACAACCCTGGAACTGCCTCAAAGAGTTATTATTCTTGGCACTGATCCTTCCAGTTTTTTTCTTATTTAAATCTGTAAGTATATACATTTAAACCACGGTGAGATACACACTCGCCCAAACCTTTTCTTTTATATAATATCAGTTTGCCTTGCCTTGCCTTTCCTTTTTCCTTTCCCCTTTCCTTTCCTTTCCTTTCCTTCCTTCCCTCCCTCCCTCCCTCCCTCCCTCCCTTTCTTCCTTCCTTCCTTTTTCTTTCTCTCTCTTTCTTTTTGTCAGTCCTGGGGCTTGAACTCAGGGCCTGGGCACAGTCCCTGAAGCCGCTTTGTGCTCAAGGCTAGTGCTCTACCACTTGAGCCACTGTGCTACTTCTGGCTTTTTTCTGAGTAATTTATTGGAGGTAAGAGGCTCACAGACTTTCTTTCCTGGGTTGGCTTTGAACTATGATCCTCAAATCTCTGCCTCCTGAATAGCCAGGATTATATAGGTATGAGCCACTGGTGCCCAGCCAAAGTTTTTCTTCTTTAAGATAGCTGAAAAATTCAATGCATGAAAAAAAATTAAGAACTATGGAATTTTTATTAGCTTATAGTAGTTATACAGGGGAAGGATTTTCACTTCTCCATCTCTACACATATTTACAGTATTTACAACATATTTACAATATAGTCCAATCAATCCCAGGCCTTCTATATCACTCTTCCTTCTCTGCTTCCCAAAATAATTTCAACAGATTTCCTCAAATAACTGTGATATTTAATTATCATACAATATTGGCAATCTAATCTAGGAAATTTGGCATACATCATATGATGCTTGGATGCTCTAATTTTTTTCTTTTTCTTTTTTGTTGTTCATGGGGCTTGAACTCGGCCTGGGTGCTGTCCCTGAGCTCTTCAGCTCAAGGTGAACACTCTATTACTTGAGCCACAGTGCCGCTTCTGGTTTTCTGGTGGTTTATTGGAGAAAAGAGTCTCACGGACTTTCCTGCCTGGGCTAGGTTTGAACTGTGATCCTTAGATTTCAGCCTCCTGAGTGGCTAGGATTAAAGCTATGAGCCACCAGAGCCTGGCAGATGCTCTACTTTTCACACTAGCTTAATACTATTTATGTCTGGGGAGGGTATTGACAAAATATGTTACAGAACTTCTGATCTATTACATTCTTTTTTTTTTAATTTTTTTATTGTAAAGATACTATACAGAGGGTTACAGTTACATGAGTGAGGTAATGAGTACACTTCCTCTTGAACATTGTTACCCCCTCCATTGTTTTCCCCCTACCATCCCCTCCCTCCCTCCCTTCCCCAAGGTTCTTTTTTTTTTTTTTGATTGTGATTAAGTGATTACTTAATTTCCGGAAATTCACAGTATTGTGGAATAATGATGCTCATTTAAAGTCACAAGTTCATTCTAACTTTCCTGGAGCAAATTGTCTATCACAGTCTGTAATATATAACGGTGCTCACATGTTATATACTATATATGTGATCAGCAGCATGGGGACATTTGGTAGTGGTTCAACCAGATGAGTGGGAGTTCTTTGTTTCTTAAGTCCTGTTAGTTTTGTCATATCACCTAACATTTCTATTATATTCTTTTTAAAAAAAATACGTTTTTTTTTTTTACTGTGAAAATACTGTACAAAGGAGTTACAATCACATGAGCAAGGTAATGAATACATTTCTTATCAAGCATTGTTGCCTCCTTCTTTGTTTTTCCCCTAACATCCCTTCCCTCCCATCTCCACAATTACGCCCCCCCCAACCTAAATTGTAAAGTTCGTTTTTTGACATAGTGTCTTGTACATCTCATTGTTGCAATGAGTCAACCTGTATTCCTATTTAAACAGTTTGTTTTTTCCCTTCTCCTCCCCAAATTATACCAACATCAAATACAGTGAAAACAGGTTATACTGTGAAGGAAGGGCTATTATATTCTTGTATTAATATGGTTGACAGATGAACTAGTCATGTAACTTATGCAGAGGTATAACTATTTTCTTTTCCTTGGATAAACTCTGGTTACTCAGGTCCTGGATTGTCTCACAGTATTTAAAATCTAATTTCATTGTATTGCTGGCATTTAATGACATTTTTTTCCACGCTAGATTTTTAACCAATAGCTGACTAAATAAAAGAATACAAATTACAGTAAAATGTTCACAGAGAGGAGATCTAACCTCTTAGCTTATATATGGATATATATATTCCCCTTCCCCCACCCCCAAGCAGGGCTAACCTTAAACCAAGTAATTCAGTTCTATTCTAAAAGCTTTATTTGTATTAAGTAACTTAATCCTTAAAACAACCTCATTATTTCTCCTTTTACAGACAGAAAAGCAAAGCACAGAAAGGACTCAGCAAACCTGCTCAGCAAAGATCTGAATGTAGGTAGCTTAACACATTGACCCATTCTCTTAACCAGAATAATATACTTACAGAAAAAATTTATCATCTTTTGTAGAAAGCGTGTAAGTTTGACTTTTTTTTCTAAACTTCCTTTCCTTGGTTCTACTTTCCTCGCTATTTTATTCAGGGAGACCACATGTGAGTATACTATTAAAAAGATAAGCATGATGTAGAAATCTCTAAACCGTCATGTCAGGACATGACATCTGATCACAAACATTCTTCACAACTGAAGTTGGTGACTTTATATTATATATAAATATATATATATATATATATATATATTATATATATCTAGAAAGTTCTTTTGTTTTCCCTTGCTTGAAGTATCCCTCAAGTGCCTGATAGGCTTCCTGTTTTGGTCTCAGCAAATTCTTGCACTCCTGACTCAAAGTCAAAGATACAAACTATTTTGACTCTCTAAAATCAACTAAACATGGCTAAGTTAGGTGCTGACAATCCAAGGGCTAACTGAAACATGCCAGAAATTTGAGGATTCAGAAAACTCTCCACGTTCCCCACTTCTAGCTAGCCTCTTGGCAACATCAACTATCCTTTATCATCCTTATCTCTTCTTCATCCTCCGTTGCTAACATGAATGTTTCTGATTTTGTGGAATCAGGGAGACTGACTGACTATGGTGGTGCTATGGTCTGAACTCAGCCCTGAGCTTGCTAGGCAGGCACTCTTCTGCTGAGCCATGCCTCCAGTCCTATTTTTCATATTTCTGCCTGGTATTGATTCCTACACAGGCTCAATAGCATAATACATCTATTTTAGGTTTTCTGTTGTAAGCGGGATAACAGACATATGCCACCATGCCCAGCTTTTTTGGGCTGATAGTTTTGTGGACTTTCCAACTTGAGTTGGCCTAGAACTGTAATCTTCCCATTCTCAGCCTTTAGGATGACAGGTGCTTTCCACCATTCCCACCTATGGATTTAGAAAGAGGTCTCAAAAATTTTACTTCCTGGGCTAGCCTTAAACTGCAATTAACCCTTTCTTAGCTACCCAAGTAATTAAGAATGAAGAAATAAGACAGCACTGAGGTTGGGACACTGATTTTAATTAAATTCTCCCACTCACTTATGAAATAACAAAAATTTTAAAAAGTGACTGATAGAATAAAAATTGGTTAGAAAAGGTACCAAATTAAATTCTGCCTATGAAAGTTGAGGGTAAATTCTTGTCTCACTTAGAGGCAAAATGACTGTCTTTTAGTCACACAGCAGCCTTGCTAGTCTTTGCATTTCTACCAGTCCCTCTTCTCCAACATAGTGATATACAAATGGGTGTCTATTTGCATTAATGGCATATATGAATAAACCTTGTGAATGATCTTATGAAATTAATACCAAGGTGACATGAATAAGATATCCCATATTTCTAAATTCCTCTCACCCAAACTAATAGAGTTGAAGAAAAGCAATCTCCTATACTTGGTCTGACCTGATGACACGGCACAATGTTACTTACAATTCTAGGAAACACATTTTAAGATAAAACTAATGAATGCATGTCAGAAACAGGGTTAGAACTCAACAACTATAGCACGGTATGTGTAGAAATGGGAGACAGTCAAGAAAGCATTTTTAGGATACACAAAGAAGGGCTGAATGCTAAAGAAAATTAGAACTTAGATTTAATTATTCTAAGATCAGAGAGAAGAACTAAGAAAGAAGGGAGGGAATAGAGTACAGATGTTTTTCGTACCTCTAGTTATTAGGTAACAACTAACAATAGACTTGACTGATATAGAACAGTGAATTTCTCATCTCCAAAGCTGTCCAGCCTCAATCTGTCCAAGTTATTACAGAGCTGACAGATTTTTGTCAGTAGCCAGGCCAGATGACTTCCTAGATCCTCTTATTTCTAGTATACCATGATTCCAAAGTTCTACGTGTTTTCTTTTTCTGACTCAAACTGTTCCCCTCTCTTTTCATGTTTAATCTTTTATCTATTTCTATTAATAATCATTTCAACCATGCACTTAGCCTTCTGAAGTTTTTCTTTCACCTCACAAATGCATTTGATGGATGAAACCCTTGTAGGAAAACTATCCAAGCAGGGAGGCCTTTTCAAGGTAACTTCCCTTAAGAGTAATTCTTTCTTATCAGTAGTTCCAAATGAAACAATTATAAACTATGACAAAAATTATTAGAAGGCCAGGTATGGGTGCCTCACGCCTATAATCCTAGCTACTCAGGAAGTTGAGATCTGAAGATCGCAGTTCAAAGCCAGTTGAACAGGAAAGTCCATGAGATTATCATCTCCAATTAATCACCAGAAAACCAGAAGTGGCACCGTGGTTCAAGTGGTAAAGTGCTAGCCTTGGGCTGAAGACCTCAGGGACAGTGACCAGGCCCAGAGTTCAAGCCTCATGACTGTCAAAGAAAAATTAGATGTGAAAATGAGAAGCACGGCTTAATGACAAACCTCGATGCATGTTAGATAGTAAACTTAATTTATTCCTCATCTGAATTTTAAAAGTATATCTATGTTTAAGTGTGATAGAAATTTGCTCTAGATTAGGAAATATGGTAACTACTCAGGGTATTAAAGATCTAACAAATCTGAGAGCTCAGTATGATAGTTTATAACTGCAATCCTAGCTAATCAGAAAGCAGAGGTTGGGAGGATTACAGTTTGAGGCTAGCCTGAACAAAAAGTTAGAGAGACTCCTCCCCCATCTTAATCAACATGCAGTATGGGTGGGACATACTTGTGATCTCATCTAAGCAAGAGGCACAAGAAGGAAGAATGGTGTGAGGTATCAGATCAGGCAAAATATAAATTTTATCTAAAAAAAAAACTAAAGCAAAAAAGGGCTAGGGGGTGTGGCCCAAGTGGTGGAAAGCTTACCAAGCAACCATGAAACCCTATGTTCAGTTCTCCCTAAGTTATTGGTTATTATTCTCAATATTTATAGATAAGAAAAAAAAATCACAGTTAATTGGTAACTTCCATGAAATCTGCAAGTAGTAGACATGGAAAGCCCAGTTCAAAATTCCTGTCACTCAGACAGTTTCTAAAACTCTTTACATTTTATTATACTAAAACACTTTATCAAGTTTTGTCCTAAAAAAAGCCAGAAAATATAAACCTTAATGAAAGAAAAATATAAGTACTGAAATTTTACTTAATATTAACGTAAACATTTCTTAACCTCTAAGCAAAACTTGTTTCGGAAGGCAAATGGTGGAAGTCAAAAAGTTCATTTGAACTTAAAAGATAATTTTTCAAACAAAGCTATCTGATAGGTTATTTATGAGAAGAAATTCTCTGGCTGTAGGGCAATAAGAGTTTGACAAACCTTTATAAGGGCATGACAGCCCTAATCTACAGGTCTATGGTTATTTTGATTATTACCTGTCCCATTCTGGAAAATCTTCTAGACTCTGTCTTGTAAATGTCACCAACCCAGTAGGCTCTAAAAAAGCAGGAAATAAAAAAAACAAAACATAAAATAAGCTTAAAAAATAAACTTAAAACTTTACTTACACACACACAGTAAAAGAATGGGTCAAATGTCAATGAAACTAAGGAGGAAAACTCAAGTTTAGTTTAGTATATAGGCTTGAAATATGATCATCTCTCTGTACCTATGGAGAGTTGTTCCTGGAACCTACTAGTAGATACCAAACTTTATAGAGGCTCTAGTCCCTATGTTTACACATAACCTACCATATCCTCCCGTGTACTTTAAATCATCCCTAGGTTATTGATAATACCTAATACAATGTAAATGCTACATAAATAGTTACTATACTATATGGTTTATGAGGATAATGACAAGGAAAAGTCAACATATTTGAGTGCAGATGGTATTTTTTTAGAAGATTCTGGTAGGTTGACTCATAGATGGTGAAGCCTTGGAAATTCAAGGCAAACTTAAAATAGAACATTGCTTTTGAAATATTATCTTTATATCAGAAGCTCCTATAAAATAAAATAAAACTATGCAATTAACAGCATGAAAGTAGAATTTGAGAGCTGATATACATTTTTTGGAAAAGCAGTAAAAAAGATCATAGTTGGTATAGCTTCAACAAGGGCAAAACTGAAGTCTAATCCATAGACTCTATTTCAAAGAAAAACCTTAACCCTATACTCTAAGACTGGTAAACAAGACACTTTCTGTGCTTTATGTTGATGTAAAATGTCTACGATTTAAAAAGAGTAACTTTGGCATGCCCTTTATGTAGCACACTATGGCTGTGGCTCAGATGATAAGCAACTGCTCTACTGGTAAGAAGCCACCTTAACTGGAGGAAGAATTACTACTTCTAAGAGTTTAGAGAATAAAGATGACTTTTTTTAGGGAGTAATAGATTTGAAAGTATAAAAATGAGCCGGGCGCTGGTGGCTCATGCCTGTAATCCTAGCTACTCAGGAGGCTGAGATCTAAAGATCGCGGTTCAAAGCCAGCAGGGCAGGAAAGACTGTGAGACTCTATCTTCAATAAACCACCAGAAAACTGGAAGTGGCGCTGTGGCTCAAGTGGTAGAGTGCTCGAGCTGAAGAGCTGAGGGACAGCACTTAGGCCCAGAGTTCAAGCCCCACGACCAAAAATATTAATGCAGTCAATAAATTTTAGAGATCTTCTTTTTGTTAGTTACTCTTTTTTCTAAAAGCCTGTGGCAAAACAAAAAATAAATCAGCTGACCAAAAGTAATCTGTCTGCTAAAAGGGCTATGCCACTTCTGTTACAAAAGAAAAAAAAGCTCTTAGGCACAAAGAGATGTCAGGAACTATTAGTGATAATAGTGTTGAACCCAAATAAAGCTTGGCTATAATTTCATTCCTAAGGACAATTCTGCGTTTTATTTTTATTTAATTTTTTGCTGCAGGTGCCATGCAGTACCAACTTAAATACCATATTGAGTAGCTGAATGCTGAATTAGAAAACACTTAAAAAAATCTGTTTAGCTTTGTGATATGGTTTGCACCTGTACTCCCAGGTGAGAGGAAGGTGGTCAGAAAGACCGAGAAAAAATGCATGAGACTCAAGCTTAAAAACACTCAAGTAAAAAGGACATGGCTCAAGTAGTAGAGCACTGCCTTAAGTTCCTGAACTCAAAGCCCAGTAAAACCCCAAAACATTTTTTTTTAAATGTATCTTAAAATATTCTTTAGAATATTTAACTTTAAAATGATGGACAATATATTTCAAACACATATGTAAGAGACTAAACAATCTGGACACTGGAGAAGCAATTAAAATAGGAAACTAGGATGGATCTATATCATTTTTCAGCTAATTGGCAGAGGAGATCATTAGCTGTCCTCTATACAGACAGAGAAACCTAGAGAAATTCATAAACACTGCTGGCAAAGAAAGACAGTGAGGAAGGTATAGTTCTTTAGATAATTTTTTTGTACTTTAATAACATTGTGTTCTTTAAAATATTAAGTAGTTGTGGAAAGGGACTGTAATTCCTTTTTTTTGGGGGGGGGGGTCTGGTCGTGGGGCCTGAACTCTGGGCCTATGTGCTGTCCCTCAGCTCTTCAGCTCAAGGCTATACCACTTGACCCACAGCGCCACTTCTGGCTTTTTTCCTTTTGCTTATGTGGTGCTGAGGAATCGAACCCAAGGCCTCAAGCATGCAAGGCAAGCGCTCTACCATTGAGCCACCTTCCCAGCCCAGGAACTGTAATTCCTAAGTCAGATTATGAGTACAGTGCTTCCTGGTCCATGTTCCCCATTTCCCCCTTTCTTATCCTACCCTCCTCCAGAAATAATTATTAACAAAATGCCTTGAGAGCATGTCTGTATTATTTATCTTGGAATATGTGACCTATAAGATACTTTATCTAAAACAATTTCATTCAGAAAGCTCTTTGAAATCCTTCAATATTTCATTGTTTTCTTCTTCTCCTCAGAGATTATGTGATGGTACTTCCTACCATCTATGTTTTAGATTTGATTAAATACTTTAAACAGCTTTCTCGGTCTCTTTTCAGCAGGCTCCAGAACTTCCGTGCAACTTCTACCATTATACTATAAATCTTTTATTCCCTTTAGTTTTTCTTCTTGAAGCCACTGAATTTATATCCTCAAAATCTAGAATGATACCTCACTTTATTTCTTTAGTTCTTTGAACTAAATTAACATGTATAGGGAAAAAAACCCTGGAAAATAGGATGCTTAATTACAATTTATTCCTTTCAGTCTAACTTGTGAGAAACTGTATGCTTCTAGCTTAAAAATATAAAATCAAAACTTGTGCTTTTTTCTCAAAATACCTGAAATCCTAAAACATAGAAAGGCAAATTAGCTTTCAGAAAAGAGATATATGATTTGATCCCTAGGACAGAAAAGTAAACTCTGAATTACTTATTTATAATAATATATTTAAAATAGTCCTATTTAAATTGAAAAACCATGTCAGTAAAAAAGAAAGTAGTTGTTTTTCTAACAAGTAATTATAAATTCTAATTTGATGCTGTGTATCATAAACCTGAAAGAAGACCCTGCATTTTTCTTAATGTTTTATTCAGTACTGAGAACCAAACTAAAACTCAATAAGCTAGGAGATAAATACTCCTTTACCAAAAAAGAACATGATTTTCCCCTTAAATATCAAAACCATGTTACTTGATTTCTAAAAATTAGAACAAGATCCAATGTTACATATGAAAGTGAAGAACACAAAATAGAATGTAATGTGAGAAAAATTTAAAAGTAGGAGAAAAATGACTGTAGGAAGCTTTGAAAATATGTTTAAGAAAATCCCACAAGATAGATGGCTAGAGCCAGGCACTGTGGCTCATGCTTGTAATCCTAGCTACTCAGGAGGCTGGGATCTGAGGATCCAGGTTCAAAGCCAGCCTGGGCAGGGTAGTCCGTGAGACTCTTATCTCCAATAAACAACTCAAAACCAGAAATGGCATCATGGCTCAAGTGGTAGAGCTGAAGAGCTGAAGGACTGCACCCAGGCCCAGAGTTCATGCCTCATGACCAAAAAAAAAAAAGATAGATGGCCAGAACTTTTTTAAAAAGAACTCATTTAAACAGAACAGACCTGATTTACTTAGCAAAAGGAAACTTTTTTGTCAGTACTGTAGTTTTAACTCAGAATACCATACTTTGCTTGGCTTTTTTACCCAACTAGTGTTCTACCACTTGAGTCACACCTCTGGCCCAGCTTTTTGCCAGTTATTTTGGCAATGGAGTCTCTTAGACTTTTCTGGAAACAGACTGGCCTTGACTTGTAATCTTCCAGATTTTAGCTTCTTGAGTAGGTAGGATTACAGGCATAAGCTACTGCACCTAGCTAGTTAAAGGAAACTTCTGAGTGTGCTGGTTTTCTTTATTATCAACTTGTAGAAAACGCTACCCATTGATAATACCTAATACCTTAAACATGTATTCTCTTCTTTAGTATCTGCCAGAGCCTGATTTTATTTCACAGATTAAAAAAAAAATGAGGTGGAGGTAATAAGCAATTTGGTCATGGTCATTCAACTGGATCTACCACCAGCTGGTCATTAACCTGCACTTGCTGGAAAGGTACTGTGGTCTAAAACTACCACCAGATACCAGTAAAACAAGATGGTAAGGTCCAACAGAAGACAGATAAGTAAAAACTAAATGTAATTTAGTTTTATAAGAACTCCATCAAGGGTGTAGGAGGACAAAAAAGAAGGAATGGGTAGGAAAAGAAGTAATTCCTTGGTCATCTAAATGAACCTAAATTAGTTCATGCTTCTTTAAGAGCATTCAACCTTTATTTTCTGGTCAATATATGGTCCTTTGAAAGTGCCACTTCACTGTTTTGGCTAATAAAAATCCTTTAATTTATACTACAGATTTAAAGTATATGGGTGTGATTTCAGAGCACATAGAACCCATATACATTAATAGCATACAGTTTTGTATTTATGTAAAAAGTCTAAATTACACCATTTTATCATTATTGTTTAACTGTGGTTTGGGCAGGAATATACATGTTAGGTCCAAAATGTCCCATTTGTCACTTGATTTTAATTGTCCTCATTCACGTAATTACATCAAGAATAAAAGGAATTTACTTTTCTCAGTGACTCTTCGAAAGTAGCAGAAGAGTGTTTTCAGTTTCTCTGGTTTCCTTGATGAACGTCCTTCAAACAATCTGAAAGAGACCCAAAATGAAGAGGATGGAGAATGATTTAAAATGCCTTCATGACTATGAAAACACTCAATCTGTTTCCACTAAGGAATAAAAAAGAATTCTTTCAGAAGGTAATTGGTAATAATGGAAGATGGTGCAGTGGTTTGGATTCTAAAGGTGTCTGCAAAATATTAAACCCCTCTCGAGACAGGCTCCTTCAAAGCTTACCACCACTACAATCTATCTTCTCCAGGGGAAAGGCACCATCTAGTTTTTCAAGGCTAATTAGGACCAGTCAGTTAAAGCACAGCCATTTGCTCCATGGCAAAAAAAAAAAGGGGGTAAGGGGATTACAATGTATAGTTACTGGTAGCTACAAAATTAAAGAAAAATGGTAATAAGAAAATTAAAGTGAGGGGAATGTAATGAAGAGAGTTGAGCAGGTATGGTAAGATAATAAGGATGATTATGAAGTACCAAATAGACCCTGTTATATACTGAATGTTTCTGTCTCCCAATATTCCTATGTCAGAGCTGGAATCCACAAAGTAGTTGAATTTGGAGGCTGGGCCTGTAAAAAGGTCATAAATGTTAACTGAAGACATATCCTAATTTGTAAGATTAGGGTTCTTATAAAAAGTAACACCAGAGGGGCTGGGAAGGTAGCTCAGTGGTAGAGCGCTTGCCTTGCACGCCTGAGGCCCTGGATTCGATTCCTCAGCACCACATAAGCAAAAAGAAAAAAGCCGGAAGTGGTGCTGTGGCTCAAGTGGTAGAGTGCTAGCCTTGATCTGAAGAGCTGAGGGACAGTGCCCAGGCCCAGAGTTCAGGCCCCACGACCGGACCCAAAAATAAAATAAAATAAAATGTAACACCAGAGCATCTCTTGTCATGTGAAGGTAGAAGGAAGACAGCGATCTACAAGACAGGAAGAGAGTCCTCATCTGGAACCAAACTGGATAACACTATAATCTGGGCTGTCCAGTCCCAGAATTGTAAGAAAACAAATTTCTGTTGTTTGCGCTATCTATTGAGTGGCATTTTGTTATAACAGTTCAAGTTGACTAACAACAATACCTTGCTTGGTAACCAAAACAGTGCCCACCCTATGTCATCCAGTTTCCAGCAACCTGGAGGTACACTACTTAATGTGATTTTCCTTGAAATGGCATGGCGTTGTTATGGGTAACATGTAATTCAATTTATCTTGCTGAAAGAAAAGCAGAGCTTTAGAAGCATAGGAACTCAGTAAGTAGCTTACTAAAAGATTTCTTATACAAAAGCATGCATTTGTGAATAAATTCTAGCTTTCCAAAGGCATTTAAAAATTGCAGGGAGATTTGGTGGCTACAAATGGTAAGGATTCTCTGCCTCTAGTCATATATTATGACTTTAAATTGAGAAACCCTTCAAGCAAAAGTCTACTTTATTAAGTGTTTCACCATTAGAAGAGCAAGCTTATGTAAGTATATAGAAGGGGAAAAGTTACTTTTATGAGAAAATCCTATTGAGTAACTGACATGAATTAGGAAAAGGAGATGAAACAGGTATCAAAAGTTCTGTTTACAACGATCTGAAATCTGTATTTAGGGCCAAGTTCTGGAAAAACAACTTCTATGAGTATTTTCTAAAAAGAAATGTTTGGGTAGTATTTTAGCTCTCTAAAATTTATTAAAAAATAGTTCCAGTGCTCAAGTAATCATTTTTACTCATTTCAGACTATCTAAAATATTTAACACACATTCTGTGGGTGGGAGGAGGGGGTGGGATCGGGGACTTGAACTTAAGGCCTGGGTACTGTCCTTTAGCTTTTATGCTTAAGACTGGCACTCTACCACTTAGGCCACAGCTCTACTCCTGGCTATGAGTCTCAGGATGGTTTTGAATAGTGATCTTCAAATTTCAGCCTTCTGAGTAGCTAGGATTACAGGCATGGACCACCAGCACCTGGCATCATAAATACTTTTAAAACCACATGCTATCTAAAAAAAGTGCAGGTTTCAGCTTGAGTTCTCTACAATATGTCAACCAGAATACAGTTTATCAAAATGATAATCAAGATAAAAAAGCTACTTGGTAGTTTAACAGCATATATTAATAAATATATTTTACTAAATGCATATCTTGAACTGCATTGCAAAACTCCTTCCAAGGGATATTTTATAGTAGAAGTAAACAGTAAGAATATAGACAGCAGCTATCATCTTTTTCTGGAGATGAACTACCACATTATACAGTTCAGTTAGAGGGAAAAAGTTCTTCCATAGGGAGAAGCAGCAAAATGACTATTGCTCTTAAGGAAAAATTTCCCAAAACACAAAAAGCAAAATGTCCCTAGGTCCTATTATGTGGTTGCCAGGTGTTTGCAAAACTGCATCAAAGTCCACATATTTCATGCCTATGATGACAGTTTATTAATCTTAGGAGTCTTTTGGGACTACTCATTTATTATCTTGGTAATATGGATTTTTGTGGGAAATTAGACATTACTATTATTACAAATAAGTGACACTGTTCAACATGTGTCCAAATCTTAACAGTCAGATGAAGCAGAATCTCAATCTAATATATTTATTTCTGGCTCCAAGCCTAATTTCAAATCCCTGTGTAACCAAATAGGCTTTCCCATTTCCCCGATGATAGGTGGGAATGGTGTGTATGGATGCGTGTGTAGCAGAGAAGATATATTCAGAAGCAGGAAGTTGGTTTAAAACCTTTATGACAAATCTCAGACCTAACTGCTACTTCTCTTTTATGTTATAGCCACTAAATAAAAGGAATTATACCATCATTGCACTAAATGAACATAAAACAGGAATGCACAGGCAACAGGCTTGAAAGAAAAGTCATCATAAGAAAGTGATATCCAATCTAAGGTAAAGGGTCTTGAGGATAGAGCCCAAGAAGAGGGAAGGGAAGACTGGAGAACAGAAATGGGGCTGGAGATGGAGGGAGAAACTGAAATGTGAAAATAAAGACATTACTGAGAAAAAAGACAGATATTTTTGGGGGGAAGCCCTCATAATAGTCAAGCATGGTCAATTTTTAGACTCTTCTCAGCATCTTTTTTGGGGGAAGGTATATACATTTTCATATGTATGGAAACAAACTAAGCCATAATAGCTTCTGTATATGTGGAGAAGACATTTTGGTATGTCACTAAATGATAACTACAGATTATTTTATAAAGCCAACAAAAAAAGCCAGTCAGATAACCTCACTTTGTTTATTTTATTTTATTGTGAAAATACCATACAGAGGGGTTACAATTACATTAGAAAGGTAATGAGTACATTTCTTATCAAGCATTGTTGCCTCCTCTGTATCCCCTTACCATCCCTTTCCCATCTCCTGCTCTCCTCCCCGCCCCCACTTTGTTTTAAATAAAACAGTTTTTGCATTTTCAAGGGAAGAAGTCAATCAAGGGTCAGATACTTATTAACTGGTGATTTTCTTTCCATATTTATAAAGAGAAACATGGTTTAATAAAATCTTTCCCTGAATGGAACATTGATAACATTACTGGAAGTGGATTCTAGACACATACTCCATACCATTTGGAGTTAAGGATTAATTTGTACATACATAGTAAATCAAGCATGAAGCACTATAACCTCCACTTTAAAACAGAAGCAAGTAATAATGTGGGTCTCAGCCAGAATGCCATTCCTGGCTCCTTTGTGAGGTACTCTGCCATATGGCCCCAGTAGCATTTTTCAATCCAGGGAAGAAGTAAGACATAAAAGCCTTCCAGGCTGACCATTGTTGAGACCTACAATTCATCTCTGACCATCTAGTTTCCATGCAATTTCAGAAGCATCAATGCTAATCACATTGGAAGCCTTTATATGAATGTTTAGGCCTTGAAAGGCAAGCAGGGGAAAAGGTCAGGAGTATTTAACATAACTAAGCAGGTCTGGAAGAACACAACAATAAATAAAAAGAGAAGACTTATTTGATTTACTGACATCAGCCTCCCATCACATACTCAATCAACTAGGCAGCCATCTTTCATTTAAAATTAAATAACAGCTCACACATACACACACAAAACTCCCAATTGCCAGAAACTATCATCATAAATACAAACTATGCAGAAAGGAAACACACTGACAAAAAGTGCTACCTAGTTAGCTTACCAAATGGTTTATCAGATTGCTGCATGGCAAAGGGGGACTTTGAGATGTCTTCCAATTCCAACGCACTCTCAGAACATTATGCTCTCGAGAGGCAGTGAGACACAATGAAAGGTACGGAGTTTAAACAAGACAGTATTTAAGTCCCATGAACATTAGTAATGCTTTAAGAGTCCCTACCTAGAAACTTCCATAGATAGAATCAAAGTGCGCCATTGACAGATGCATCCATGCTTAGTCACTGTTCCTATGTCACTAAAGTACGTATCATCTCCTACTGAGAAGTGCAGACAATCTGCCTGCTAAAAGTCCCCATGACGACTATGAAAGACTATCATGAGTTTAGCAGCTTTAATTCATTTTCAATGTTCTAGTATCCAAAAGAACATCCACTAGCTAGCAAGACAAGAATATGTCTCGCTTTAAATCTTCAACAAACCCAGTTAAAGTCTTATTGGGTGAAAATGCTATTTACTGCAACCTGAAATCAATCATGGTCACTCTGGGCTTACAGATGGCTTTGATTCATTTAATAGAACAAAAATTATCCTTAAGAATTGCCCTAATTGCTGACTAACTATGAGGTATTAAGTTATTACTCTGGTTTATTCAAAGGGAGATTGTGAAGTGGGGTGAT
Source organism: Dipodomys merriami (assembly GCF_024711535.1). Taxonomy (NCBI): domain Eukaryota; kingdom Metazoa; phylum Chordata; class Mammalia; order Rodentia; family Heteromyidae; genus Dipodomys; species Dipodomys merriami. The sequence goes on along the minus strand of NW_027202715.1, from coordinate 17,842,306 downwards.
TAGGGACATAACTTGTAGTAGCAGACAACATCCTAAAAGAATCCAAACTCTTCCAGAGACTCTATGAATGATGAACAACCCAACCACCCAGACCTCTACCTTTTCTATGTGAAAAATGGGAATGATAGCAATATCTAATTAATAATATCCTCAATTGATTAAGAATTAGGTTTTAGTAGTGATTAGCACAATTGCTTGATTAAAAAGTAACTATTAAGATATTCTCATGCAAATTTATTTCTGATGCCATAGCAAGACTAGATACTTAAGCTAAACATCATAACTACTGAGAAATCTATATGCATTTATATAAAGTATTTGTATTGTCCTAATCTATATTCTTTTCATTAAAAAAAAAAACAACCTAGCTTCACCGCCCCCGCCCCCCCCCAGCCCCACTCCTGTCAATAATAACATGCTCACACCCTAGGCCAATAGTTTAGTAACTGACAAAGTACACTAAAAGACATAGGGCTTGAGCTAAATGATCATGGAACACTAAAAGCACATTTAGTGTTGGTGGCTGGCTAACACCTATAATCCTAACTACTCAGAAGGCTAAGATCTGAGGATTTTGGTTCAAAGTCAGCCTGGGGAAGGAAGGAAGCTTGGAGAGTCCAAGAGACTCTCACCTCATTTAATTACCAAAAATAAGCAAGGAGTGGAACTGTGGCTCAAGTGGTAGAGTGCTAGCCTTGAGCAGAAAAAGCTCAGGGACACTACTCAGTTCCTGAGTTCATGCCCTAGGAGACAGAGAGACAGACAGACAGACAGACAGACAGACAGACAGACAGACAGACAGACAGACAGACAGACAGACACACACACACACACACACACACACACACACACACACACACACACACACACACACACACACACACACACACACACACACACACACACACACACACACACACACACACAATCTGCCAACCTCCCTCCCCCAAACAAAACAGTTTTAGTGTTTTTAAGCTAAATAATGGTGTTCAGTAAAAACAGGTTTAGAGTTTGAGCTAAATGACCATGTCTAAAAACATAAATGTGTTACTGCCAGAGTACCATTAGAAATTTAGCTGGTCACAACAGAATCTGGTTTATAATACTATACCTAACAAGAAAAGGTAGAAAAGTGAAAAACAAAAGGCAAAACAAAAAAATCCACCTAACCTCTATTCTCCAAGTTGAAATAAACTTGCATAAGAACAAGCACTCTTCAGATCTACTTCAAGGTTAATATCCTAATGAGAATAACTTTTCTATAAAGCTTCATTCCAATTTTCTAGCACTTGACAAAGAAAATCCAATTCCAAACATTCTTTGAATCCTAGTAACATTTGTAACTATTTTAAGTTATATTATATCCTTTCTTTTGACAAAACCCCAAACAAACAAAAGACAAAATCTGGCTATTCTCAAGGTTATCCAATAATGAAAAAAAAAAGACACCTAAAAAACCAAAGATTAAAATTAGAACATATATTAAGATGAACATAAATTTTGGTAACTGCTAACAGGGAATGGGAAGTTATGAAGCCAAGCCTTTTAAAGACTTCTTCATTTCTGTCCTTTGTCATTCTGCACTTACACTGTTGAGAAGACATGCACTATGGAGAGCAGTGCATGTCCCCACCACTTAAGATTCTTGGTTTACTTTTGTCCACTTGCTGAACACAATGCTTGGGGTAAAGAACAGGCAATCATAGAGTGACTATGGAGGTACAACTGTGAAGGAGGTCCATATACTTGATTTTGCTTTTTTTCTCTTTTTCATACCAGAACTAGGGCTTGAACTCAGGGTGGTCTGGGCTAGTTCAAGGCTAGTGTTCTACCACTTGAGCCAGAACTCCACTTTTGGCTTTTTGGTGGTTAGTTGAGATCAGCCTCATAGATTTTCCTGTCTAGGTTTGCTTCAAACCACAATGCTCAGATCTCAGTGTCCTGAGTACATAGGATTACAGGTGTGAGCAACCTTTGCAGGCTCTTATACTGTCTGTGGGATTCCTTTTCAAAATAAAATAACAATAACTTTTATTAATTTTGTTTTCTACTTAATTGTGATAACTTCTTCCTCCTGTAAAGTAACTATTTAAAGGCCATATATATTTACCAAAGAATTAGGATGAATGGTACCTCTGAAGAACTGAAAGCCAAGATCTCTAACAAGTGAAACTAAGTATCTGGAATTTGTTTTAAAAGTGAAAAGGAAGGAAGGAAGGAAGGAAGGAAGGAAGGAAGGAAGGAAGGAAGGAAGGAAGGAAGGAAGGAAGGAAGGAAGGAAGGAAGGGAGGGAGGGAGGGAGGGAGGGAGGGAGGGAGGGGGGAGGGAAAGAGGGAGGGAGGGAAGGAAGTGACAAAAGAACCAACACAGCAAAGAATAGTTCTAAGTATTGAGGCTGGCTGACTAAACACTGCTATACTAACCTACCCTCAAAGTCAGCAGATGGATGATTAGAGGTGGTGGAGGTAGGCATTATACAAACCTACAGACAAAAGGAGCATATATAGACCCATAAAGATATCCTCAAGTGAAAAAAGAAATACAAGTTGGGAGAAAAAGCATTGGTGAGTTAAGGGAAAAAAGGAAAAATATGCTATTCATTTGCCAAGAAGAGGCGTTACAATGCTTTCATTTGTGTAGATGATGGAAAAATGGATGGAATCTATAATCTTCAAAATGTTTATGGTGCATTAATGTAGACAATAATTTGAAATACTCCTTTGGGAACCCTACTGCAATGCTGGTAGGAATGTAAACTTGTTTAACCACTCTGGAAAGCAGCATGGAGGTTCCTCAAAAGACTACATATAGACTACACATAGAGCTCCCCTAGAACCCAGCAATCCCACTTTTGGGCATTTACCCAAATGATCACAAACAAGGCTATACTAAAGCTACCAGCACAACTATGTTTATCGCAGCATTATTTACCATAGCAAAGATATGGAACCAACCCAGATGCCCCTCAGTAGATGAGTAGAAAATGTGGTAAATATATACAATGGAATTCTATGCATCCATCAGAAAGAATGACATCACCCCATTTGTTAGGAAATGGAAAGCCTTAGAAAAAATGATATTAAGTGAAGTAAGCCAGGCCCAAAGAAACAAAGGTCCCATGGTTACTTGCAATAATTTGTATAAGTCTAGGACAAGCAGAAAAGGTCAAAAGCTATGTACATATGACCATATAAGATGATGCTAAATAAAATTAACCCCAAGATAGGGACACAAGAGGTTTTATCTTTCTTGCTGTTGTTTTTAATATACTTATAATGTACTATGTGATTTTTTTTTTATATGTTCTTCCCCCATGGTATAACCCCTGTTTTCATTGTATTTGATTCTGGTGCCCTGCATCATCTTGTATATACATTTTTCTAATTTGGGAAGGGGAAGGGAAATAACAAAATGCTGAAATAAGGATACAGGTTGACTCATTGTAGCAATGAGATGTACAAGATACTATGTTGAAAATGAACTTTACAACTTCCCAGGGGGGTGGGGAGGGAGGAATTGTGGAGGTGGGGAGGGAAGACATGGTAGGAGAAAAACAAAGGAGGGGGTAACAATGCTTGATAGGAAATGTACTCATTACCTTACTCATGTAACTGTAACCCCTCTGTACAGTATCTTTACAATAAAAATATTAAAAAAGAAATACTCCTTTGATAAATTAATCATGCCTATAAAATATCCATCACTTTGTAATTTTCACTTTTGACATATTTTTGAAGCCTTAGATTTTAATACTTTCACATTTTGAGATCCTTATAGAAAGGACTTGTCCTCCCAGTGTCACATTATTTCAATATATAAAGAATATAATGTACAACAAATATTTCCATGACTAGTCAAACTAGAGGCTGATGGAACTATGAGTGTTTGAAGGACAATCTAAAGATGGAACAACAAAGTACTGGAATAACTAAGATAGAATCTTAGTTCTGTGACTTACAGGGCTCTGGATCCCAATCAGTTCTTTACTTTCATGAACTTTAACTACTTTGCCTGGAAAATGGTAAAAACATCACTGAAATAACAGTAAAGATATATATAAAGTGCTTAGTATTGGCAAATTATTTAAAAAAATCTATTAGTTTCTTCCACCATTCTCTATTCCAGTGCAAAACAAGTGATTTCTGGAAACATACCGATTGAAGTTAATGTCTGGGTAACTAGAATATTCCGATTTCATCTTAGCATTTCGGCGGGGAAATGTGCAGAAAAAAGCATTGGCTAAAAGACTGGCAATCTGTTCCTGTGACATTGTAATGGAATGATTCATCTTCTGCTTCAGAAGTGGTATTGGCTGATGGGGGAAACAAAAAATATAGACGAGAAGAGCAATAATTAGTTTAGTAATTCTGAAAGCAGAGGCACCAAATTGCATTTGCTCAATTAAGGCAGGAATAATATCATGCCACTCTTTAATCCTATGTCAGCAATATTATTAAACTCAAGGGCTGCTTATCAGGCCTGATTGAAAAAATGTCCTTGTTTGACAAAGTACAGATTTCTAATCAATAATAATGATCATGGAGAGGACACAAAATATCAGTAGTAAAACACAAAATTATAAATTAAACAGAAATAGATTAGTCATGCAATGAAAAATTAAAAGATGAAACATAGAAACATCACACTGAATTTAGAGATTATTGCTTATATTAAATTGTCCTTATAATTAAAAATAGTTGGACAGAGCATTTCTTAGTCACTAATAAGATGATCTAAGGTGAACAGTTCAATAAATATTTTTCCTCATATTCTGAATCACACTATACATTGGCAGCTTGAGATCTAAATCTGATTTTATTAGACCAATTATTGGAATATGTGAAAAATGCCACACAGACTTACATATAACTTGTTGAAGATAAGCATTTCCTAAATAATCAAACATTCCATGACAGGGAAAATACAGGACTTCTTTCCTTTATTTCTTTTTCTTTCTTTTCTAGTCCTGGCACTTAAACACAGGGCCTGGGCATAGCACTCTACCACTTGAGCCACAGCGCCACCTCTAGCTTTTTCTGTTTATGTGGTACTGAGGAATGGAACCCAGTACTTCATGTATGCTAGGCAAGCACTCTGTCACTAAGCCACATTCCCAGGACTCAAATCTGTTATTTCTAAAATGTTTTCTATTTACCAAACCCAAATTCACTGACCTGTATAGTCAGTACAATCCATAGGACCTGAATATTGTGGTCAGTGGATTTTAATCTATCTCTAGTGTCTAAACTGGGGTGTTTTTTTGTTTGTTTGCTTTTGTCTGTCATGGGGCTTGAACTCTGGGCCTGGTTGCTGTCCCTGAGCTCTTCAGCTCAAGGCTAGCACTCTACCACTTAAGCTACAGCACCACTTCCGGGTTTTTGGTGGTTTATTGAAGAGTCTCATGGACTTTCCTGCCCAGGCTGGTTTTGAACTGCGATCCTCAGATTTCAGCTTCCTGAGTAGCTAGGATTATAGCTGTGAGCCACCGGTGCCCAGCTAAACTGTGGTTTTAAAGACAGGCTTGTGAAACCAAAAACCAACTGTCATGCCAGTTTGTTTAAATTGCAAAATGCTCACTACAGGTAGATGGTGGCACACATGTATAATTCCAGCTACACAGGAAAGGGAGGCAAGAGGAGTATGGTTAATATTGGCTCCAGGCAAAAACTCCATTTGGAAAATAAGCTAAAAGCAAAAATACTGGCATGGCTCAAATGATAGAGCAAAAGTCTAACAAGCTCAAGTCTCTGAGTTCAATCCCGTGTTGTCAAGAACAAAAAAATACCTCCCTATAACATTTAGAGATATTTCTATTTTCTCTTTCAGTAATATCTAGAACCAAGACTGCTGAGTGTCTGCACAAATCTCAAGCAAACTGCAGAGAGAACTGCCCTGATAAAACCTCTAATATCCAAAAGGTACTTGAGGAAAGGTAAGACTAAACAAAATCATAATTTCTCTCAGCAATAGGAAAATACATATTAATAGTACAATAAAAGATTAAAGTTACAATTCAATTTTCTAGTTCTCTTATAAAAATTTAAAAAGAAATAAACAATCAAAAGGTAAAACTTCCAAAATCTTGCATTCTTTCAGGCCTTAGTAATTACTATTTGTAAGAAAGCAAATATAGAACACTCTTCCTATCCTAAATATTTATTCAGAAGCTAGCAACGAGGTTAGAAAAGATGACAGGGTATCAATGGCTTAAAGCAGCCTAATACTTGGTTTTAGTGAGAAATTACCCAGGAAAATTACTTTCAATTTTAATGAATAATATTCCAACCTTAATGAACTTGAAATACAAATCTTACTGGCAAACACTCAGCTAGATAAAGTAAGAGACTGGTTACTATGAACCAAGGTATTTTAAAACATCCCAAAATTTGTTTCCTTTGATTTTTTTCTTTATATAAATCTAAAGTTACCTTTTCGATTTGGCCTAGAATGCTTTAATATAGTAACTAACTAAATATACAACTTGTCAAAAATGTATTTTGATCTCTAATTGAAACCTTAACCTTGACTTTTCAGAAAAAAAAAAAGAAAGAAAGAGCACAGAACCGAGATGTTCTTGAGCCAGATGTGGTAGGGAAAATTAAGTTCTGGCCAACCTACACCTTTGTTTTAAAAAAAATAATGTGGAGAGCCATGAATCTGATGTGGGTTCTATCAAGAGATTTAAAGTTTACAAATTTAATTTTTTTTTTGCAGGGGAGGGGAGTAGACAGAGAAAAGATAGGCAAATACAGTCCTTATATTCAGTGCACATATGTGAAAATATTGCCAAGTAACTTGAGGGGATGGGTATGGGTTGGGGACATACTGAATGGAAACCCCTTTGTAAAACTACTTAAAGATAATAACAAAGAAGCTTAAATGATTTTGAGCAAATTTCCCCCCCTCTCCCCCTGCAAGTAATTTATGGAAAGGTTTTCTCCAAAAGCATGAAAGGATGAGAAGATTAAGTCATCTTTGCCCAAAGGCTAAATGCCATCAAACTACATGCTGAACTCAAAAAAACAAACAAAAAAAAACATTTAACTGAGCCAAGCTCTGGTGGCTCATGCCTGTAATCCTAGCTACTCAGGAGGCTGATATCTGAGGATTGAAGTTCAAAGCCAGCCCAGGCAGCAAAGTGAGATTCTTATCTCCAATTAAATCATAAATCATAGAAAAAGCTGGAAGTGCATGGTAGAGCACTAGCCTTGAGGAGCTCAAGGACTGTGCCCAGGCTGGGTTCAAGTCAGGATGTAGGTGTGGGGGGACATTTAACTGAACAGAAAAAGAGGCAGAGCCAAATTCCTTTCTCCTGGGTATACTGATGACTATTTTCCTATAGGTAGAAAAATAGAGTAAGTGACACTGGCAGCCTTAAAATATGTGCTCATAACCTACTGTACTTCTGAACTACCTCCCTTGGCTTGCTAATACTGGGAAAGTTAGCTACCAAGTCACAAGGATATTCAATCAACCGACAGAGAGGCTCACGGCGAGGACACTGGTAAATAAATTTAATGTTATTTGTTAAGTAGCAAAATATATTTACTGTAGTCTAAACTGAAGTAATACAATATTCTTGTTATTTTTACAAATAAGAAAGCATTATGAACTCATTTGCAAAAAAATACATCTCTTCCCTTTTTGATTTCTGTACCTTTGGTCTTATATGTAAGTTTATCTGATTTGGGGAAGGGAAGGTGAAACAGAGAAACTGTGGGACAAAGGATGAACCATTTCAGCAGTGAAACCCAATAGACACTATGTTTGAAATGAACTATACAACTTTGGGGGAAGGAAAAGTCGGGAGGAGAAAAACTGGGAGAGAATTAAGGGAGACAGTGTTCAAAAGGAAGTATTCTCATTACCTGACTCATATTAACTGTAACCCTCTGTACACCACTTATACAATAAAATTTTTAAAAAGGAAAAAAACACATTTCTTTGGAGGAGAGTTAGGAAGGAATAGATACGACTGAGCCTTTTTTTTTTTTTTTGGTCAGTCATCAGGCTTGAACTCTGGGCCTGAGCGCTGTCCCTCAGCTCTTCAGCTCATGGCTAGCGTTCTACCACTTGAGCTACAGCGCCACTTCCGGTTTTCTGGTGGTTTATTGGAGATAAGAGTTTCACAGACTTTCCTGCCTGGACTGGCTTTGAACCATGATCCTCAGATCTCAGTCTCCTGAGTAGCTAGGATTACAGTCGTGAGCCACCGGTGCCCAGCACTACTGAACCATTTTAAAAACAAAATCCCAGATCCATTAGGATGTTTTCAAATAATGACCACACTTTAAAAAAGACAGATTGTTTAAACAAAAAGAGGAAAAACCTAAGTAAACAAACTTCAATAGTGGAAAAATGAAGCTCAGAAACTGAGTGCTGCTTTCTTAATGACCTTGTGCGGCATTCTCTCTAGCCTCCAATCTTTTCTCTTTTTTTTTTGGGTCTGGTCGTGGGGCCTGAACTCTGGGCCTGGGACCTGTCCCTCAGCTCTTCAGCTCAAGGCTAGCACTCTACCACTTGAGCCACAACACCACTTCTGGCTTTTTCTGCTTATGTGGTGCATAGGAACCAAACCCAGGGCCTCACATATGCAAGGCAAGCGCTCTACCACTGAGCCACCTTCCCAGCCCCACGCCTCCGATATTTAACATAGCATATCATACTCTTTGGCAAAACCTTTCCCTCTCTCCATCCTTCCTTTGACCTACTCCCCCTCCATCTAGGTCATTAGAGTTCAAAGGAAATTAAACTGTGAGCCTCAGGAAAGTTTTATTTCACTAACCTGGGTGCAAATATTTGGTAGACAGAGTGCAATTTTCACCATATCAGGCAAAATAGACTGATATAAATGCTGAGCTTCTGCTTCTTCAAGTACCTGAAAACCAATAAAACATTATATGAAATAATAATGATTAATGAATAGTAACCAATGGAAAAACATTGTTATAAAATTAAGAACCTATTTCTTGGGATCATACCACCAAACACCTAGGAAAGTTAAACCAATATACTGAAAATTTCATACACACATAGACACACACACACACTTCACCTCACGTTAAGGCCCTAAGAAACCAATCAAATATTTCCTGCATTCATTAAGGGGTGTTCTACAGCATCTGCCTAGCATGGAAGAGTTCCTAGGTTCCATACCTAGTCTCCTCCCCTCCCTACCATCTCTCCTCTTTCTCATACAAATATCTCATGTCAATGTTTACAATCAAATACAATACTTATGAAAGAAAAACAGTACATTCTACTTTGGCTACACCAACTAATAGCAACAATCAACTCTCTCAGAACCCCTTAAGGACCCATAAATAATTTCAGCGGTTTATAACTTAAAGCCATCACTATAAAAGCTATACTAATTACTTTGAAGAATACAAACAATAGAAAACAATGAGATTTCTTATAACCGTAGAATTTTTCTTTTCTGGATAGCATTGGGAGTTAAAACTACAATACCCATGTCATTATTTGAAGCACCACAAAGATGACATTTGTAGTTTGTTTTTGACAAAGTTCTCATTTCTACAAGCAAGTGAAAACAAGATTATTATTTTTTTTAGAATAAGTTGCTCAGAAGTAGAAAGTTATCATAGCTAAAAAAAAGAGAATATTGCTATTACTGAAGTGAATCTGACAATTGTAGTAAGAAAATAAAGAGGCAGAAATAAGACATATGTTAGTGGTGATAGAGAAATCTAAGCAAAAACTAAATCTTAATTTCTCAAAGTGGGAAAAGGGCCAACACAGGAGAGTTCAGAGTAGTTAAAAGGCTACTACTTCACAAACCTCTTTAAAGCTGAGAAAAACAAACACTAAATTTAAAAAGTCATACATTCATACAAGACTATTTTGGAGGTAGAAATAAAAGATAGTTGCTTTCCTATGTGTAAATGCAGTCATTTACCACATCCAAATGGTTCCTGCTTATAATTAAGCCTTTGCCTTTTAATTTTTGTATTTTGAACTAATCACAGATTCATAGGATATTCAAATATAGAAGTCCAGTATACCTGTTACCCAGTTTTCTTCAATTTGTGTCACACAGTAGCATCCAAGGTCTGACGACTTTATACACAAGTTCTGTGTTCACTCCTTCATTTTCTCAAATCAGTGGATAGCTTCTCTAAACTTTAAAAATTAGTCAGAGGAAATATTTAGGCCTATAAAGTAAACTATTACAACTGTGCATATTTACTAGCTACCACTCCACTGTCTCTCACATGCCCTTTGCTATCCTGAAACTACCAGTTTTATTTTTCTTTTTCTTTTAATGTCTGAAATAAAGAGTATGCTTGCACTGCTTAAACCTTGGTTCTTCTCCCTCTTTATGTTTATGCCTTGAGTGATAGTCAATCATTCCCAGTACCCTGCTTTGCCTTACTGGCTTTATCACTTTGATGAAATCACAATCCTTTTGAATCTGCTTCCTCACTAGTAAAATGAAAAGATCTGTCTATATTATGATGGTGATGCTTTTATTTTACCTCTGCCTTTTACTACTACTAAACTACCAATTAAACCTGAAGGCTCCATTCACACTTCCCTTTAAAGCCCTCTCTGTCTTGGCTAATGGCTCCTTTTTCTGTGAATCTATAATCAACTACACATTCCTGTTTGAGCATTTACTGTAGTTTGTTATAATTATTGTACACATTTTCTTCTCTTCTAATCTGTGAAAGACTGAAAATGCAAAGATTGGGTTTAAAACATCTTGTACCCCCATTAACAAGTACAGTGCTCATTTACATTTGCTGGGTAGAAACATTTGACTACCATGAAGCTATGTGGCAGAAGCCTCAGAACTGTGGGGTGGAAGACCACAGACTGGAAGTCTACAGTTACAGATCCATATCTTTATATTAATAGTCTCTGAATTAACATTGAACTATCCCAAAATTTTCACTTTCTCATCCATAATTCTACTGTTATCCTTAACTCTCAGAGTTAGTAGGAGAGATTCTATATAATAATGTTTTAGAATTTAAAAACCTCCAGATTCATATACAAATATAACATTCTATTTGGTAATGGCCAGTAATTCATCTTTCTGGAGCCTCCCCTGCCTTTTATCATCCCTGTATCAATTTACTACTAAGTGCCATTGACTTACCCAGCAGTACCCCAGTCATTTCCTCTTCTTACTATTAAGAAACTTTGACTTGGCCCCTCATAGTCTCACCAGGAATTCTACCATAACCCACCTGATGCCATGATGCTAACCCACCTTCAGGTTCTGCCTAAGTACAACCTGGTGTTTCTGCTCCATCTGAAAGCTTTCTATGACTTGACATTGCCTTTTCAATAGAATATAAAGTCCGTGAATTAAGTCTAGCAAGAAAGCCTTAGAAATTTATCTAGTCTTATTTACATATATTCTCTCTGTATATGTATATATGGGTGTGTAAATACACATAAATAATACGCATACACTATTACAGACATTTTACACACTTGGCAATTCAGAAATTTGTTCTTCTTAATACCTACCTGTACTTCCAGATAGATATGATCTGCACTGTGACTGGAATATCCTTGCTCTACTGTAAAATTTATATAATTTTTGGTATCTCGCTGTAATAACACCTTACCTCAAAGCTCTCTCTCTCCCTCTCTCTTCCTTACCCTGCCCCCATTCCCGTTTCTTGGTATACTTTTTTCACAAGGTACTTAAGATTAACAGCTTTGTGTTGTTATTACTTTTGGACATGCTTTGTAGCCCTTTCTAGGAGTCTTTCCCCCCCCCCCCCCACTTTTTTTGGTTGGTTGTGGGGCTTGAACTCTGGGCCTAGGCGCTGTCCCTCAGCTCTTCAGCTCAAGGCTAGTGCTCTACCACTTGAGCCACAGCACCACTCTGGCTTTTTCTGTTAATGTGGTGCTGAGGAATTGAACCCAGGGCCTCACGCCTGCAAGGCAAGCACTCTATTACTGAGCCACCTTCCCAGCCCATAGGGGTCCCTTTTAAGACATTTACAGTTGATTTGCTAGGCCAAAAGCTGTGATGTTTGTATTGTAACCCTTTTAAGAAAAGTATCTAGTCAATTAACTAAAGGTTTCAACCACAATTAACTGATTGGTCAAACCTCAGCCTTACAGAGGATTCTGGAAATCATCCTTTCCATTGACCCCAGAATCTCTACGGTTAGCAAAATCACTACTGTGGTCTCTAAAAAAGTTAACTGCATATCCACATGATTTTCTATAATATACCTTAAGAATACTAGAGATTCTACTACATTTTCTAAGATGAAACAAATTCTTATTTCAAAATTTAAAAGTAATTCAAACTCTTAAAGACCTTTCAAATCTACTTATTCTTCATACATGCTTTGTGTGACAAACTAAACATTAAAGGAAAAGAAAAAATATAGCACTAAAGAATGTAAAATACTAGCTAGAGAAGGTTTCTAACAGTTATATGTGCATGACTCTGGCCTGACACTTTGAAGAAAAGACTATGACAGCTTACAAGAAAACAATCTCACTTATTCCCCTTAATTTCTGAAGGCTCATGAAAGTCTGACAGCTAGCTACAGGATGACCTCTCATGTGCATCACCCATGACAATTGTGGCTTCAATGAAATGTTTGCCAAATTTTAATGAAGAACATTCATTTTCAGAAAACAGAATCTTTTCATATTTACAAAAGCACATTTCACAAATGAATTGTTACCTAAATGAACTGTACCTAAATAAGACTGGTTAAAATTTTTACCTTATGGCATCAAAATTAATGTGGGGGCAATAAGCAGGTGATGTGAAAGGTCAAGAGCCCTCAGGCTCACTACAGTGAACAAAGAAAAACCCAGCAAAAGTTTTTCTCTCCCTACTTGCTTTTAATTTTGATTTTCCTTTTCAAAATGCTATTTAAAAATTTCCTGTGAAAATTTTGAAAGGGTTCAGATTCAATCTTTGAAATTCTAATAAAAAATCAGAGCTCGCTGTAAGCATTAAAAAAAACCCCACCAACTATGTTTTACAGATAAATGAGATACAGATACACTTTAAAGTAGTTGCTCTAAGCTGGGCACTGATGGCTCACACCTGTAATCCTAGCTACTCAGGAGGCTAAGATCTGAGACCATGGTTTGAAGCTGCCTGGGCAGAACAGTCCCCATGAGTCTCCTGTTCTCCAATTAACCAGTCAAAAACCAGAAGTGGTGCTGTGGCTCAAGCAGTAGAGCACTAGCCTTGAAAACATAGTTTCAAAGACAGCGTCCATGGCCTGAGTTCAAGACCCACAATTTAAAAAGTATTTGATATGTAATAAGGTAAAGCTGCTATAGACACTATTTTCTTCCCATTTGCTGGTAGCAAACAGGAAAGAGTATGAAATGATGGAACCTCCTTTTGTTCTTTTTTATCACTATGTATGTATGAAATGATGGAACCTCCTTTTGTTCTTTTTTATCACTATGTATGTATGTACAAAGGGGTTTCACTGTAGTATTTCCATATACATATGTAATGTGTTTTGATCATATTTACCTATTATTTTTTGTGTTTGTACTGGTCCTGGGACTTGAATTCAGGGCTTGGGTGCTGTCCCTGAACTGCTTTTTGCTCAAGGTTAGCACGTTACCACTTGAGCCACATCTCTACTACCTCATTTTGTAGTTTATTAATAGTAGATAAGAGTTTCACAGGGGCTGTGAAGGTGGCTTAGTGGTAAAGTGCTTGCCTAGCATGCACGAAGCCTGGGTTCAATTCCTCAGTAACACATGAACAGAAAAAGCCAGAAGGGGCACTGTGGTGCAAGTGTTAGAGTGCTAGCTAGCCTTGAGCAAAAGAAGCTCAGGGACAGCGCCTAAGCCCTGAGTTCAAGCCCCAGGACTGGCTAAAAAAATAAAAATAAAGAGTTTCACAGACTTTTTTGTCTGAGCTAGCTTCAAGTCACAATCCTTTGATCTCAGCCTGAGTAGCTAGTATTACAGATACCCACCCAGCTCCTCACTATTTTTTATCTCCATTTTTCTTACATTTTTAATGGGTTCTATTACTCTACTGTTTTTAACAGTACTTTGGTCACATTCAACCACCTCTTCTTTCTGCTCTCCCCTTTTCTCATTGGTTCTTCCCTCAAATACTACCCTTTACACTTTCATGTCATCATTTTTCTTTTCCCAAGTGTAGACTCCTCACATGAAAGAAGATTTGTTATTCATCTTTCTGAGTCTGTTATATTGCTTAAGATGTTAACTATGAATGATACTAAGATAGTTCATAATATTAATATATTAATATATCAATGCAATACAATGTTATATAATAATATAATCATGTAATTTGCATATTGTTATGCTATCGATATTAATATGTGTAATAAATTATATTCATTCTTGAGCAAATAACATTATTTTGTACATTCTTATGACTGAATAATCCTCTATTGTATGCATACCTTATTTTTCTTTATCCATTAGTTCATGGACATTTAAGCTGATTCTATTGATTAGCTATTGTAAATATTGCTGCTATAAAAATGAGAATGCAGAGACTCTCTTATGTCAATTTGCATTCTTTCAGATATCTGCCCAAGAGAGTTGTGACAAGGTCAGAAGGTAGGTCTATTTTTAGTTTTTACTAGAATCTCCATACAGATTTGCACAGTGGCTAATTTACATTCCATCCAGGTGCTTTTCCCCCCATAGCCTTGTCAGTATTTGTTTCCTTCGTGATAGCTATTATGATTGGGGTGAGATGCAGTCTCAATGTAACTCTTTATTTGCATTTCATTTATGGCTAGAATGCCAAACATTTTCTCACTACTTTATTGGCCATTTGGCTTCTTTTGAGAACTGTCAATTAATTTATAAAATTATTTGTCATTTTGATGTTTAATTTATATATTCTTGGTATTGACTACTTGACCCTTAAATAGCTTGCAGATATTCCTTTCATTTCTATAGGCTGTCTTTTCATTTTGGTAAACGTTTCCTTTGCTGTGCAGAAACCTTTTCATTTGATGCAATCCCATTTGTCAATTCTTCCTCTTATTTCTGAGAATACATTCAGGTCTTGAATTAAGGGATTTGATCCATTTTGAATTGATTTTTGTACAGAGTGACATGGTGATCTAGTTTCAGTCTCTTATGTAAGAATACCCTATTCTCCCAATCCCATCTGTTAAAGAGACTCTCGTCTTACATATGTACTTTTGGCACCTTTGTTAAAAATTGTACGGCTACAGCTATGTAGGCTTACTTGGAATCTATTCTGTTCCACTGGTGTACATGCTTGCTCCTGGGCAGGTCCAGCTCCTCTGACTCTGTAATATACTGTGTACTGTGAAGGCAGTCATTCATTGCAATGCCTCCAGCATTGCTCTGAATTCTCAGGACTTCTTTGCCTATTCAGGAACTTATAAGCTGCTAGGTGAATTTTAAGATTTACTTTTCTCTTCCTATAAAGACACTGAGTTTCTAATAGAAATTGCACAGTATCTGTAGCTTTTAGTAGAACAGCTTTTTTTCACTATTATTTCTGCCAACTTATAAAAGCAGAGGAAGTCTTTTCATTTTGTAATGTCTTAGTTCTCACTGTAAGCTCTTTTGCCTTTTTAGTTCAGTGTATTTGTAGGATTTTTTTTCTTTTCTGAGGCTACTATGAATGAAATTGTTTTCTTGGTTTCTTTCTCAGTCTGCTTAAAATTAGTAAATAGAAATGCTGTTCTTTTCTGTTAATTTTGTATCTGCTACTTTCCCAAAAGTGTTTAACAGATTAAGTTTTAAAGGTCTTTAAGTATAGTATCACAGCATCTGCAAATAGAGTAATTTAACTTCTTCCTTTCTTATTTGAATCCTTTTGCTTTCTTTCTCTTGCTTTACTGCTCTGGCTAAGAATTCAAGCACTATGATGAGTAAGAGAGACTAAACACACTTGTATGTCTATGTATACAGTTATTATATCCTCTTGATAAACTGTTTCCTTTATTGATATGAAGTGAAATTCTTTGTGTTTTAATTTTGGTCTGAATTCTGCTTTGCCAGATATGAGTAGTAACTCCTATTTGTTTTGGGAGGCCATCTACTTGGAAATTCTTTTTCTATCCTTGTACTTTAAAAGCATGTTTTTGCCTTTTAATGGAGGAGCATTTCCTATATATAACAAATGGGTGCTTTGTTTTGTTTTTAAATCCAATACATCTCATCTTGTCTCATCTTAGTTTTCCCTGTACGTTAGGTTGTGTTTAATCTTCCTATTCTCTGTGTAGGTTTCCTTTTTTTAAAATGTTTTTATTGTGAAAATACTGTACAGAAGGGTTACAGTTACATGAGCAAGGTAATGAGTGCATTTCTTATCAAGCACTGTTGCCTCCTCCTTTGTTTTTCTCCTACCATCCCTTCCCTCCCACTTCCACAACTACACTCTCCCCGGCCTCCACCTAAATTGTGAAGCTCGTTTTCAACATAGTGTCTTGTCATCTCATTGTTACAATGGGTCAATCTGTATCCCTATTTAAACATTTTATTTTTTCCCTTCCCCTCCCCAAATTATACCAACATCAAATGCAGTAAAAACATACAAAGCAACAACAACAACAAAAAAATCACGTAGTACCTTATAACTACATTAGAAACAATAGCAAGAAAGGAAAAAAAAACCCATTTGTGTCCCTATCTTGGGGTTCATTTAGCTTAACATCATCTTAGCTGGTCATATGTACATAGCTTTTGACCTTTTTGTGCAAGTTTCCTCTAAGTATCTTCTGCAGTGATGATTTAGTGACCATAAGTTCTTTTAGTTTTTACCATGCAAAGTTTTTATTTCCCCTTCAGTTAAAAAGAATACCATTCCCAAGATAGGAACACAAGAGGTTTTATCTTTGTTGCTGTTGTTTTTAATGTACTTATAACATACTACGTGGGATTTTTTTTTGTACTATGTAATTCTTATGTGATTTTTGTTTCTTTTGTATGTTCTTCCCCCATGTTTTCACTGTATTTGATTCCAGTGCCCTGCATCTTGTATATACATTTTTCTAATTTGGGGAGAGGAAGGGAAATAACAAAATGCTAAAACAAGGATACAGGCTGACCCATTGTAACAATGAGAGGAGTTGGGGAGGGAAGGGATGTTAGGGGAAAAACAAAAGAGGGGGGTAACAATGCTAGATAGGAAATGAACTCATTACCTTACTCATGTAACTGTAAACCCTCTGTACAGTATCTTTACAATAAAGATATTTAAAAACATGTATAACAAATACAAATTAAAAAAAAAGAATACCAGGGGCTGGGAAGGTGGCTCAGTGGTAGAGCGCTTGCCTTGCATGCATAAGGCCCTGGGTTTGATTCCTCAGCACCACATAAGCAAAAAAGAAAAAAGCCGGAAGTGGTGCTGTGGCTCAAGTGGTAGAGCGCTAGCCTTGAGCTGAAGAGCTGAGGGACAGCGCCAAGGCCCAGAGTTCAGGCCCCATGACTGGAACTCCCCCTCCCCCCAAAAAAGAATACCATTATTGCATACAGTAATTTAACTTGGTAGTTTCTTTGAGGGTTTGAAGTACATCATTCCATGACTTCTTTGCTTTTAGAGCTTCTGATATCTGCTGTTGTTCTGATGGGGCTGCCTTCATATACAACTTAGTGCTTCAGCTTCCTAGTTCTGTATATTTAATGTTTTAACTACACTATTATATAGATTCTTTTCTAGTTTTGTCTGTTTGGAATCTGAAAAAGCTCCTGAACAGTGACGAATGTCTCTTTCCAAAGCATTAGGAAAATTTCTACTATTCCTTCCCTCCTTCCCTCCCTCCCTCCCTTCTTTCTTTCTTTCCTTTTGTTGGTCGTGAGGCCTGAACTCTGGCACTGGGCACTGTCCCTCAGCTCTTCAGCTCAAGGCTAGCGCTCTACCACTTGAGCCACAACACCACTTCTGGCTTTTTCTGCGTATGTGGTGCTGAGGAAACAAGCCCAGGGCCTCATGCATGCAAGGCAAGCACTCTACCACTGAGCCACCTTCTCAGCCCCTCTACTATTATTTTCTTTTTTTTTGGGGGGGGGTCCGGTCATGGGGCCTGAACTCTGGGCCTGGGCACTGTCCCTCAGCTCTTCAGCTCAAGGCTAGTGCTCTACCACTTGAGCCACAGTGCCACTTCCGGCTTTTTTCTTTTTGCTTATGTGGTGCTGAGGAATTGAACCCAGGGCCTCAGGCATGCAAGGCAAGCGCTCTACCACTGAGCCACCTTCCCAGCCTCCTCTACTATTATTTTCATGGTTATGTTTTCCAAGCTTTTACATCTATTCTTATATAATCATGAAGGCTTTGATCTTTTAAGAAAGTCTCAAAGGTTGTGTATGTTTTGTTTGTACTCTGTGTAAATGTTCTAATTCAACTCTTATATTCAAGACCTAATATTCTGTCCTAAATTTGATCCAGTCTATTGCTGAAGCCTTCAAATGAGATTTATTTGACTTATTGAACTCTTCATTTCTAAAACTTCAATTTGATTCTTTTTTCAGGACTTCTGTGATTTTATTAAATTTTATACTGAGATCCTGCATTTCTAATTTCATTCAGGTTTCGTCTTTGAATTTATTCAAGCATTTATTCATATCCTTTAAATTTGGCCATTCTTGTGATCATTCTTTTCAGATTTCATCACTTTAGCTGAGCACTGGTGCCTCATGTCTGTAATCTTAGCTACTCAGAGGAGGCTGAGATCTGAGGATCATGGTTTTCAAAGCCAGCCCAGGTTGGAAAGCCTGTGAGACTCTTATCTCCAATTACCAAATATCCAGATATGGACCTGTAGAAGCTGTAGCTGAAGTGGTAGAGTACTAGCCTTGAGCATAAAAGCTCAAGGACAACACACAGACCCTGAGTTGGGGCCCTAGGACAGGCATTTAAAAAAAATCATCATTTTACTATCTTTAGAGTACATTATTATAAAATACTATTTTTGAAGGAATCATGTCTCTAGTTTTTCCCAATTTCTGTCTTTCTTCCTTGGTATTTGCTTATCTGTGGTCATGATGGTTGAAGTTTTAAATACTGTAGTCTTTCAGAGGTAATGTTCAATATTCACATGAACTGGGTAGTGCCCAATGTAGAGGTGCAGTTTCTCATTAAGAGTGAGGGTATAGCTCAGTAGTCAAATATTCACCTGTATCTTAGGGGACAGGGAACTGGCTTCCTGAACTGTGACTGTTCCTGGCTTTCAGGTATTCAAAGTAGCTCACTCTCAATCAACAGACCCCTTTCACAAAGTGTACCTGGCACTTAAAGAGATATGGTACACAAGACTGACTGTATGTCTTCTCCAATGCTAGATTGCCATGCAAAATCAGTCACCATCTTTAAATCCCTACAAGGTATAAAGCTTGTGAGTTATCTTCCAACTAGATCTACTAGTCAGTTGCCATTTGTCATATCTTGTGGTGACTTAAACTTCACCTAATCCTTGTTGACAGAACTGCAGACTATGTCCTACTTTTCTCTGCTGTTTCTCTGTTATTCAGCTGTTCAATCACCTCATTCATGATTCTCAATGTGCTTCCTCTTTCTCTCTTTAAAAAAGTTGTGTCTTTGTTACTTGACTTTTCTTATTTAGAGTCAAATGAAAGAAGCTTTGCTGCCACACGGCCCTCATTAGCTTTCCCTTATTCTTACCTGCACTCCCACTGCCAAGACAGGAGAGGAAAGAAATGAAGAGAGAAAGAGATCTACTAGTCCTCACAATTCTACTCACCCCCATTTCAGACCTCTCCTAATCACAGCTGCTTCTAAAGACAGTTTCATATTGATCCTAATTTCTCACAGAAAACAAGCTATCAGAGACTTAATATTCACAAGCTTTTGTAGATGGGATGGAATTTTACTATTATGTCTTCCTAATTCCAGATAATTACCAACTAAATGGGAACACAATCAGTTTAGGAAAAATATCTTCATGTAGTTCTTGAAACAAATTATGCCTCTAATCACAAACAGACTGTTTCCAACACAAATTTCATTAACCATAAAGAATTGTATAGGTTTATAAAACTTGAAAGATGCTCTTCTCTAAATACTATTCATGGTAGAATCACTATCTATTTCATGCTAACAATAAAATACATATGTATTATCAGCTTAAAAAGGTCAAATCATAGTCATATTCCCTAGTTATTCTCTGTCTCCAAAAAGAAAATCACTTCTCAAAACTGTTATGGTGGATGATTATTCCCTAGAGAATAATGGCTCAGGATGTCACTTGGAAATGGCGTATCTATTAGTCGTATCAGTCACTTTTGCTAACTCCACCAAACCATGATGCTATTACATATAAGCCAACATGTAGACATATTACTAAAAACAGGTAATCAAACTCAACGTAAGATTTCAGAGAAACAGCTAATGGTAATTAAAAGTTTTCTAACCCTAGAAGCAAAACTGAGTTAATTTGTTCAAGGAACATATATAACAAATGTTATAGTTCACACTGTTTCTGAACTCTTAAGAACTTTAATTCTTAACTCATCTATAATAATCATCTGTAATACTAACATAATTATAATATACATAATAATCAATATTACAGATGAATTTCAGTCTTATTAAGGCTCATATCTAATTTTCCCAAAGGTTTTGAGGGCACCCTCTGGTGGCAGATTGATGAAATATAAAAATACATTAGTAGTTTAAAAAGATTACAATGAAAGTATTTTTAAAAATCTGATTAAGTTGTACCTGGAAACACAATTATTCCATGCAAAATTTAGAAAAAATTAGTTGTCTGAGAGGTGAATTTACTTGTCAGCAGCTTTTACATAAGAACCTTAGAGATGACGTAGTACAGTGCTATCTAACCAAACCTACTGCAATGTCCACTGGCCACAAGCTACTGAGCATTTGATATATGGCTAGTATGACTGAGGAACTGAATTTTTTATCTTAACTTTTAATTTTATTTCAATCTGTATAGCTACATATGTCATTAGCTATTATTTGCAAAGCACAGCTCTTAATTCTTTTTGTTTGTTTGAACTCTGGGGTTGGGGGCTGTCCCTCAGCTCTTCAGCTCAAGGTTAGCACTTCTGTGCAGCTCTTATTCTATTTGATATTTTACTTCAATAAAATACTCAGCAGAAAAAATTCAGGGATTCTCAGACACATGAAGGTATGAGTATTGACACTAAATCACTACTTTCCACTTATAGTCTTAGAAATGAACTACATTTTATTCGGCTACATTTGGTGTTTGTGATTCATTTTAAATTAAGCTGAATTTGAAAATGGTCAAATATCCTTCTTGAAATAATTTTGGCTTTATAGATTACATAAGACTGAAAACATGAAGATAGCTTAGCATTTAGCTCTAACAAGAAAAACAGATTAAAGGCTCAGCTCAATCTATCATCTGGGACATTAATTCTTTTCTTGCATGTTAGAAACTGAAGAAGCAAATGGGCTTCTTCATGTGTGGCTTTGCTGAGCCCAGGAATCTTAGAACAAGAATAACCATGCAGGCTTTTCTGGCTTAAGTCTAATCACAGGTTGCTAATACACACTGGGCACCAACTTTGGTGCATTAGATTGAGCATATGGCATATAAATATAAAGATGAAACATTGCTACATACTACTTTTTAGGATAAAAATGACATAGAACAACAGCAGAAGGGTTTATGTTTACTGGAGTAACCTCTTCTCTTTTCCAATTACCAATCTGAGCAGGCCAACTTTCACCTGACAGACTGCTTCTTATATCTCTCAGTAAGAGATTTTGGCTAAAACCTACATTTCTGTGTACTTGATTACTTTCTTTGAATATCATAAACTAATTCCAGGAACATTCACTGAGCACCAGCCATAATATGGAAAACACTAAAATGCTCTGAAGAAGTGGCACTGTGGCTCAAGTGCTAGAGCACTAGCCTTGAGCTGAAAAGCTGAGGGAGTGCCCAAGCCCAGAGTTCAGACCCCACAACTGACAAAAAAAAGCCAACTAAAAGACTTTGGATGATAATGATATATATCAATGTAGGTTTATGAACCACTTTGGGGGGGGGCACTAATAATACAGAAGGTCATGAAGGTTTAGAGGCAAGGAGTGTGGGATATATCTTTGTACCTTCACTCAATTTCATTATGACCCTAAAAATCCAGAGAACAAAACCAGAAGAGATATAGAGCCACGTTCTAAGGATTAATTCTGTTTTGGACATATGAGTTGGAATGAAACAAAGAAAACTAGCTTGACAAAAGTAGAAAGCCTTTTGCTGTAAGGAGAAAGGGATGAATGAAAAACCCTAAGGAGTTTTTAATTCCCACTTCCTACACAGGGAGCATGAAGTGTTTCTCTCTCTCTCTCCTTATTTTAATCTTGTTATACTAAAACAAACCCTTGTTAAAACTTTAAAAAAATAAAGCAAAGCACTGAAATCAAGCTGCCAAAATGTGTATTTTCAAGGGCCTCAGATCCCTCAATAAGAGGTGAAATGAAGCTGGGCATGGTGGCTCAGGCCTTTAATCTTAGCTACTCAGGAGGCTGAGATTTGAGGAATGAGATTCAAAGCCAGCCCAGGCAGGAAAGTCCAGGAGACTCTTATCTCCAATTAACCACCTGAAAACCAGAAATGGTAGAGCGCTGGCCTTGAGCTGAAGAGCTCAAGGACAGCGCCCAGGCCCAGAGTTCAAGCCCCATGAATAACCAAAACAAAACAAAAAACAGAAAGAGGTAAAATAAGAGCAGATAAACTGTGGCCTGTAGGTTACATGCAGAAAATAAGAAAAGGTTCCAAAATAGTAATGAGCAAATACATAAAAGCTGGCAAAAGAATCAAAGGCTCATAAGTTAAGATTCAATAGCATGAGGCCTATGAATAAGATTTATTATTTCCTCCCTCCCTTCCTTCCTCATTATAGCTGTGTTTTACAAAACGTGTTCCACTGATTATTAACTACAGGGCAACTCATAAGCTGCTACACAAAAAGGTTCTGTTTATTGGTAAATCTGAAGAAAAAGTTTAACAAAGCTATGCATGTTTCCTTCATGCATATTTCTCAGAACTATTTCTAAAAGGAGAATATAATACATAGCTGTTCAACTCTTTCTTTACAAAGTACTTGTACAGGGAAACAGTACACCAGATTAAAAGGCTAGAAGCAGTAAAAACTTTTGTGGTTTTTTTTTTTGGTTGGTCGTGGGGCTTGAACTCTGGGCATGGGCTGTCCCTGTGCTCTTCAGCTCAAGGAGAGTGCTCTACCACTTGAGCCACAGTGCCACTTCCGGTTTTCAGAGTGGTTTATTGGAGATAAGAATCTCACGAACCTTCCTGCCTGGGCTGGCTTTGAACCGCAATCCTCAGATCTCAGCCTCCTGAGTAGCTAGGATTACAGGCCTGAGCCACTGGCGCCCAGCTACAGTGAGAACTTTTGAGAAACAAAAAGCACATGAACAAAAAGTGAGTGGAATATCAGGTATTGTGGAAAGAGGGAAATTCACAACTCAAAATCTTATCAAGAGCTGACCCATGGAATATCAGGTCCAAGCTGGAGTTACAGGTTAAAAAAGGGGAGGGGCTTACCTTTGGACTTGAGACTTACTGGTAACTGGGCCATCAACATATTAGTTAACCAAAGGTATCCAAGTTGGAGTCAGTTTACAGGTTAGAGGAAAAGCAGCATTAAAGATAAGCAGTGAAAAGAGGAAACATAACTGAATGGCAAAGGATTCAGAGGAACACAGATTGTCAGAATTAGGCAGGTACATTCTCCAAGTCTTTAAATGAGACTTCAGGCCACAAAGACCATTTTTTTTCTACAGGATTTTTCCAAGTTCTTCTATTTATAAGTATAATCTTTGAAGTGATTGGGGGTCCCTAGTTTTACTTAACTAGTTTACTTTATGTAACTAGTTTCTACAAAGAATCTTCCCCTTTCTCTAATCATTTCCAATTGACTTAAGGTTCTAGAAATATTTTCAACTGATTCAGCTCTGTGCCTACTTGGTAT
The DNA here is from genome assembly GCF_024711535.1 of Dipodomys merriami. Taxonomy (NCBI): domain Eukaryota; kingdom Metazoa; phylum Chordata; class Mammalia; order Rodentia; family Heteromyidae; genus Dipodomys; species Dipodomys merriami. The sequence continues at coordinate 17,818,357 of NW_027202715.1, read as the reverse complement.
ATGAAAGATTGACTGACTATACGCATCATAATCCCCAGATTAAAGATGAGATCCCATTTACTGGCTTACACCCCTATTAAAACCTTTGTTTTCATGGGCTGGAAAGGTGGCTCAGTGATAGAGCACTTGCCTTGCATGCATGAGGCCCTGGGTTCGATTCCTCAGCACCACATAAGCAAAAAAGAAAAAAGCTGGAAGTGGCGCTGTGGCTCAAGTGGTAGAGTGCTAGCCTTGAGCTGAAGAGCTGAGGGACAGCACCCAGGCCCCACGACTGGACCCCAAAAAAAAATAAAAAATAAAACCTTGGTTTTCAGTCTTTAACTTGTAAATATTGACAGTGTTAATCTGAACACTACATCTACTTAGAGAGGAGGGTGGAGTCATCTACTTAGTGAGGAGGGTGGAGTCATGAGCATTAGAAGAGATATGGCCTATACCATACTTGCTGCATACTCAAAATCTTGAAAGCCCCATTGGTCTGCCCCACAGATAGCCAAATAGGAGTTACAGCAAACACAGAAGAGATAGCTACAAGGGGGTCTTGTAGAAGGGGTAAATCTCAGAGGAGATAAGGCCATACTACAAGAAGAGCTTCCAACAGAACTGATGCTGCAATGATCTGCAATATGAAGAGGGAAAGGATCACACAGGCAGACAGTAAAGAGGCTACTTAACCAGTTAGCACCTTGAACATTCTGTTCCCAGAGAGAGATAGCCTAGATGCTCTTGGAGCTGGGCTTTCCAGGGCTGAAGTGAGTAAAACCAACAGCAAGTATTGTATCAGTATGTATCACTTGTGCCTTCATTTGAAAGCATTCTGTCAGGGTTTATCATGCTGCAAGTTGTTCTTGATATAAAAGTCTTTTATAGCGTTCTTCATGTAATCAGGGAACATCTGTGGTAGTTATGCATGTACTATGCAGTTTATGAAAAATCATTTTTGTTTGTTTTGTAGAGCACTTGTCTAGTTTGTGCCAGGCCCCATACATAGCCCAATCCTCAATGGAAGAGATGGGGGAAGGGAAAGGAAGAGGGTGTGTTTAGGCAGCTTAGAATGTGAAAGCCTCATAAAGTTAATTACCTATCACTCCAACAATAAATCATGGGTGAATGCTTTTCTCTTACCAGTAGCAAAATTCTAATAAGGAGAAAGACCAGTTGATCTTTGGGACACCATATAATTTAACAGTGTATTGCTCACAGACATAGTCTTTCCAAGTGAGTTGACTGCTTGTTCTACAGGCTACATATTAAAACAATACATAAATTTGAAAAGCAGCTTTATCATTCTATTTTGACTTATTATTTTTATCTTTAAATAAGTCAGACTACCTAGTCCCACCATGGTCAGATTTGAGGTGTTACATGTATGTAAGTTTACCCAAAATAAATATATAGAATTTATTCTTAATAATTTGGAGAATAAGAAATGTGAATTAATAGGCATTAAGGCATCAAATCAAACTATAACAAACACTTCATAGCGAAATGACAGAGAGAGATAAATCATAAAGGAGATTAAAACATATAGTTACTATCATCCTTTAACGGAGTTAGGTTTCTGGAAAATGAAATCAATGTCACAGCAATAGGAAATAGATAAAGGGAATAGATTCTGCTGCTATTTGATCCAAAGAAAGAAATGAAAGGCTAGAGTTACAGGATACTATAACAATTCAGAAGGAATCCTATTGAATGGACTTCAATTTTTGAGTATCAGTAACATCCAACTCCCTTCTCTGCCACAATAATGAACACAAGCCAGTATTTTGCAATAAAAAAATAATTTGTTAGGTAATATAGCACACAGAGTGCTCAACTAGTAGTCTTTCAGTAACTCTTTAAGCTTAGCAAAGCAAAGTGCTTTGTTCCAATTGGAGCAATTTATCTTCTAGGATACAAAAGCACATATTAACCAAAAAAGGGAGAAGGATTACACATAATCCATATAAATCTAGAAGTTACATTTAATCTGTTTTAATATTCTAAGTGACTGATTAGCTGGCTTTTGCCTTCTACAGTTCTCATGAATTACATTGTGCTGTAAAGTAATGCAGACCTTATTGATTCCAGAGACTGTGAGTCACCAAGGGAAGAAGTCCAAAAAGGTTAAATTTCCACTGAACTCCAAATCAGAGGTTCGAAAGCTAGAGAGATAAAGACATTAGCTGTAGTCTTATGAAACATTCAAAGCTGCATTCATTTGATTATGAGGTTAGTTCTGGCTCCTCATAACAAATATAACAAAGATGCTAAATCTTTTAAGCTTTGATGACCCAGATAATAGATTATCTATAAAGAATTCTAAATCAGAAGCTAAAAAGTAATATGTTTTATTTGCTTTTAAAAACTACTTACTTCTATACTTGTTAGTACCAAAAACAGACAAACAACAAGAAGGAAAACCCCATCACTACAACCCCAGAAGACTATCATGGAAGAAGGCCACCTCCTTACTGATTACTAATAAAGAAATCTGTTCTGATCTGAACAACCAATTGCTTAGAATAAGCTTTCCCCAAACTAGTCAAAGAACACTAACATTCAGTGATGTATTTATAGAGGTTTTGGTGAGTGGGCTATGGTACAGAAAGAAACTTTAGCTTTGTTCCAAAAAATTCAACAATAAAAATGCTAAATATTTTGATAATTATAAGTTATCAAGAGATAAGCTACCCATAACACTATGTCATATTCTAGAAAGTCAAGAGTTATACTATAGAAGATACCACTTTATACATAAATGCACTCAAGTGGTGCATAAGCATATGACTACTGTGTTTTATACTATTTAATGACAGCAGATTTATGCTATGATCTTTGCCTAATAACTTGAACATTACATTTTAGCCCTTTATCAAATAATACAGTGAATCAAAACTTAGTTTCATCTATCACATATACAAGTAACATTTTTTTTGTAATCTACTTTGCTCCAACTTTCTACTATTATGTCAATACATTATAACTTTTTCTTAGTTATACAGAGTTCAAAAATGTTTAGTTAAGGGGCTGGGAAGGTGGCTCAGTGGTAGAGTGCTTGCCTTGCATGCACAAGGCCCTGGGTTTGATTCCTCAGCACCACATAAGTAGAAAAAGCCAGAAGTGGCGCTGTGGCTCAAGTGGTAGAGCACTAGCCTTGAGCTGAAGAGCTAAGGGACAGTGCCTAGGCCCAGAGTTCAGGCCTCACACAGACAAAAAAAAAATGTTTAGTTAAATACTTGTACACACCTCACACTTTGTGACAATGAAGTATATTGTATCTGTTTTAACATTTTAAAATAAGGAAGCCAGGAGGAGGAACAGAATAAGTGGGAACAGCCCACACTAAGTAAAAGGAAAGAAATGTAAACATCACCTGATGTGGAAAAAATAACTTTTAATGTCAAAGCTCATAGAGTTCACAAACTGTATAGACCATGATAATGACAATTTGCCTTGTGAAAATTAAAATGTGTTTATGACTCACTATTCCACAATACTGTGAAATATGTGAAATTTATATAATCATCTAATCTCAATTAAAGAAAAAAAAGTGAGAGAAGGGATGGGTTAAAAGAGATGGGTGACAATGTTGTCAGACACTTTGTACTCATATACTGTTTTGTAGAATGGGAACTTCTTTGTACAACTACTTAAAGATAATAAAAAAATTTTTTTAAATAACACATTAAGAACTCCAAAGGAAAACATGGTGGTTAAGCCATAAAATATGCTCCATTAATCGGACTGTTTCAAAACGCAATTTAATCTACATTTCCCTTGTAAAGTGAGTAGAACATAAACAAGGATATGAATTCATTACTGCTATCTGACTTAACAGAAAAAGAAACTTTATGCAGTCTTCATCTGAGAAGTTATAGGTAAACAGCTAATAGTACAATGCATGTCCAGAATTTTAATAACTATATCAAAGTCAAAATATTCACAATTTCTAGATTATCTAGCAATATATCTATTCTGTATGTAAAAAATCTCAGAAATAAGAAGTGTCGCTGTAGCTCAAGCGGTAGAGTGCTGGCCTTGAGCTGAAGAGTGCAGGGACAGCGCCCAAGCCCAGAGTTCAAGCCCCACAACCGACAAAATAAAAAATAAAAATAAAAAAACTCAGAAATAGACATAATGCTTATTTATTATAGTTTCCAAAGAACGTATCACTAATTTAGCCAAAGTAAACAACTTTTCTACTTCAATTTTTTCATTTAAAAAGTTTAAATGTCCCCTTATTGTTCTACTCTTAACTCTCTCTCTACTTCTAGCAGCCAGCTGCAAACAAAAACAAAAGAATGCATTTATTTATGGCAAACTTTGTGGATAAACCAACAGAAGGAGGAAATAAGAAGCTTAATCATTTCTATCTTTTCAATCCCGGCATAAAATAAAGCATAAAAAGGATTCTGGTGAAATTGTCACCAAAATCCCTAGGTATTTGCTGAAAAAAGTTTGCTATGAAATCAATTTTAGAACTGGCTCTTAATATTTTAAACATTTTATACATATATAAACTACATATTTAAAAGCTTCAAAAGTTATGTGTGTAGTTTAATAAATTCTAAATTCACTTTTAACTACCGCCCAAATCCAGAAACAGAAGCTAGCTCAACAGAAACCCCTTTTAAAATATGGCCACTCTTTTTCAATCACTGTGGCTTTTTGTTCAATGTAAATTTTATGTGTTAATTCATTAAAAATGACATTAAATAATGCCACAGGTGTTTTGAGATTAAAGTATTAAAAATTCTTCTGTAATGCATTACATAATAACAAGAACATTTTCTAACATATAGTACATTTTATTGAAATTTCCCATAAAAATGCCAGGAATAAGTATATTGATTCATTTAGAATATAAATTATTGAAGTGCTTGGATTTAATTTTGTGGAATACCACACAGGAGAGCCATAAAACAGATCATTTGTTCCCAACATGACTAACAGCTGGCAGGGAGGAAGACTAAGATTAGCACTCAAGATGCAAAAACACTAAATAACATCAGTATGACACAATAGCACAAAAATCTATACCTATAAATTACGTATTAACAGATGGATCTTTGTGATTTTTGGTTGAGTTCTAACAAAACAATAAAACTTCTGGCAATATTCCCCACCCCAATATAGAGAATCTCCCACAGCAGGGTGTGGACCGGTTCTTTTCCATCTTGTAGAAGACAGTGGTCTGAAGGTAGTAACAGTAACATGGAATCATATTAAATGATGGCTGATACTAATTCTTCCTAAAGTAGTTTGGGTTATAAAATCCATTGCTCATAAAAATCAACCACAGGAAGGTTGTGGGGTTGCTTTTTGCTTTTTTGTTCTAGTACTGAGGTTTGAACTCAGGTGCCTCTAGCTCTCACTCACTGGAGTCTGGGGCTCTACCACTTGAGCCACACCTCAGTTCCAGCTTTCTGAGCTTTTTGGAGATAAGAGACTTTCAGATTTGTCTGTGCAGGCTGGCTGCAAACTGCAATCCTCAAATCTCAACCTCCTGAGTATCTCTACGAGTCAAGCATACAGGAAGGTTTTAAGGAAATGAGTATCAGTAGCTTCAAAGGATTGATAAAATGCAAATACTAATCTTGTTATATTAATCTTTCATGATGACATGAAACTAGTTTAAGTATTTAAGTGAAAAATTTTCTAAACTCTGCATAGCACAGTGAATTATAGATAACAATAATGTACTATACATACTTTAAAAAGGCTACAAGTAAGAATGAAATGACACATAAGACAACAAATATGCTTACCCTGACTAAAACATTACACTGTGTATTCTCATATTGAAACATCACATTATTCCATAAATAGGTTTAGTTTTTATCAATCAGTTAAATAAATTTAATAAGATAGAAAGCAAACAAAAATTTCCAAATTCTCTTAATGTTTAAGAACCCTTTAGATTAAAAAGCAGAACTAGTACAAAATGCAGACACAGATATTCAAGTATTGTTCATTTGTGATTTAAACATTTGTCTCCATACAATAAATAAATCCGCCATCACTGCCCTCTAGATATGCCTGACACTCACTTCTCACTAACCACAGCAAGCCTGGGCAATGCTATTCCCATACGCCACATCTTAATAAAGTTCCATATTAACCTTTGGGGCTTTGACAGACATAAAAACACACCAAAATATTCAACATCCCAAGTGTTTAAAGTGTTTTGTTATGTAATGAACAATGCAAGAAGATACATGGTCACAGAGGAAAAAAATAGATTTCTTCAAATCTCTAACAACAGAATGGCTAAGCAATGGTTTGTCAATTTAATTAAATATTGGGCAACTATTCTGATAAAGCTATATACTGTAATAGAACACTTTGTAATATAGACTAAAACATTAAAACTATAAATGAAATTGAGCTTATAAGACATTATGTACAAGTGCATAAGAAATTATATGTGTGTGTATATATGTATATATGTACATATATAACATGGATGTTATATATGTATGCATGTATGTGTGTGTTATGTGTGTGGAAAGATTGGAAGAACACAGTAAGAAATATTTGGTATATTTTCAGGAGTCTTCAATCCTTTCATCTTTACAAAGTAAATAAAAATAAGAAGGTCAAAACTGCAATGACTCTTCTCCCTAAAGAACTATAAAACTATCATCAGTCCCTTAGTAATCACCTTATATTTATGATCTGCATTAAACACACCAAAACTTGCTATCTATTACCCTCTCGGGTATGCCTCTTCTGAGCAAGGTCACCAAACAGAAGGGAAACAAGATCCTGTCTGGGCATTCTGATAAAGGAGAAAAAAGTGACAGATGTACTATTACCAATGGCATACTTTATTGCCCTCTGGTATCAAATTTAGTAATATTTCTTATTAACCAGTGTATCCATTTAAGCCTAGAAAAATTATAGCAAACAAATGTTCTGATAATTTAAGTGACAGAGAAAATGGTCATATGCACCAAAAATAACATTTCTAACAATGAGACATTTAGACACAAGGATACTCTCTGAGGTTTCTAATTCACTGACAGAGAGCTAATGTAGCTACTACTTACTTTATAGATGCCTAAAAATTGCCCTTTGTAAGCTTGCAGAAATGAACAATGTAATCCTAAAATTCATGTTGAAACATATTAAAACAGTCAAACCAAACTGCAAGAAAAACAAAGTTAGAGTATATATGCTTCTTGATTTTAAGACTTATCACAAAACTATAATAATCAAGACAGTATACTACTGGCATAAGGACGGACATATATATCAATGAGATAAAACTAAGAACACAAACTTACACATTAATAGAAATAGGTTCTGAAAAGTGTGCCAAGACAATTTAATAAGGATAGTTTTTTCAACAAATGGTGCCAATAAAATGAACTCCACAACAAAGTAATAAAACTGAACCCTTGCCTCCTACTACTCTGAAAATTAAATGAGTATTGAACTCTACCTCACATCATACATAAAAATTAATACAAAATAGGGAATGGACAAGAATAAGAGCTAAAATTATTCAACTACTAGAAGAAATACAAGCTCTTTACTTAGACATAGCACCCAAATGAGCAACAACAAAAGAAAAAGATAAATTACACTTTATCCAATAAAATATGTGCTTCAAAGGATACCATCAAGAAAATAAAGACAACCCACATTATGGCAGAAAATACTTGCAAATCATGCATCTGATAAGAAAAATATCTAGAATATATAACTGAATAATAAAAAGAAAGAATGTGAATAATTATTTCTAAAAGGCCATTGTCAAATGAAAAGACAACCAAATTACTATGGAAAGGCCTATCAAAACACAATGTTATTATTATACCCTTACTAAAATAGCTAACATTTAAAAAATGAAATGTTACTTAAGTTACAAAGAAATGGAACCACTTTTTGGGGGAGGGGGCCCTCAACTCTGGGCCTGGGCGCTGTCCCTCAGCTCTTCGGCTCAAGGCTAGCGCTCTACCACTTGAGCCACAGTGCCACTTCCAGCTTTTTTCTTTTTGCTTATGTAGTGCTGAGGAATTGAACCCAGGGCCTCATTCATGCAAGGCAAGCGCTCTACCACTGAGCCACCTTCCCAGCCCCTGGAACCACTTTTTTAATGCTGGTGAAATTACAAAATAATGCAGCCACTTTGGAAAATAATTTGTTACTTCATCACGGCTAAAAAATTATTATTCTATCCCAGAGCAAATCAATCCCATAGGAAAACATATGATCACATAAAAATCTCTTTACAAATATCCATAGCATTCCTGGTAATAGCCAAAACCTGAAAACAAGTAAGCATTCAATCCCTGGTGAACAGATGAATGACATTTGGTACATCTACACAATATTTAGTTACCACTAAAAGGTACAAAACAAACTTTGAAAGTAAGGTTAAAAGTCAGTACACTTAACATGTTAATTAATTATTGACTTTTAGCAATTTCTCTTTGATACTCCCAATCACCTAAGTGATATTGCCCTTTACATTTGGTTAATGTCCCCAAATAAACACTCCTTCTACCTTCTGTGATCTACCAGGTTCTACTAGAGAACTTCTTTTACTATTGGGCTTAATTATTATAGTTAACTATGAGTGTGCAGAGTGCCTCCTGTTTTCTAATTAAGCTGTCACTCAAATCTGAACATCCTGTAGAGTAGCGCCTTATATATACACAGATACTCTATATGAGGAATTGAACCCAGGGCTTCATGCTTGCAAGTCAAGCACGAAGCCACATTCCTAGCCCTATTCAGTGTTCGTTAAGGGATAAGAATTACCATAATGGACTTGAGTCTATACTATTAGTCTTTCCTTATCCCATGAAGTTATTGAACACCTAGTTTGTATAGAATTTACTTCAAATATAGCTTTTCCCCCACACACAAACACACACGTTGAACAAATTACTTAATTTTTACACATCTAGCTATATTTTTCTCTTTAAATTGAACATTTCAAAAAAGTGAGGATTTAATACATTAATATATTCCTTTTTGTTTTATTAGTACAAGGATTTGAGGGCCTTGCACCTTTCCAACCCTATCTTGTAATTTTTCTGTCTGGGCTGTCTTGGAACGACAATCCTCTGGGTTTGCCGCTTTAGTAGCTAGGATTATAGACATAGGGCACAGAAACCCAGATAAGATTCCTTTGGATGTACATGTCTTCAGTATTATTTCCTTTTCTCTCCTTTCCTTAACAGCAGCCAAAGAATATTCCTCAGACTTTCAAGACAAGTTGATAGAATATAACTGCTAGGAAATTACTGTATCCTAACGAGAATCTGTTTTTTCAAGCTCAAATATCTTCTAGATATACTTTCTTAGAGAACAACCCAACACTCATATTAAGCCCTTATCTTGCAGATACTATGTTCTTAGGATCTGTGACACCCTGCCAGTAAGTATACTATGAAGGAAGGCTTAGAGATACAGGCTTCCACACTATAGGTGAGAACAAGAAAACACAACCACCAGTTGGAAGGGAAATTGAGAGCATGTGTCAAAGGTCTTAGAATTAACATACCCTCTGCCCTGATCATTATAGTCCTAGCTGGAAAACTATTTTACAAAGACAGTGGATACAGCAACACTCAGAAACTAAGACACATATTTTAAAATAGTAACATAAAAATCACATAAATGTTTACTTTCTTTTTTTTTCTTTTTCTTTTTCTTTTTTTTTTTTTTGGTACTGAGGACTGGACTAAGGGCTTTCACTTGAACAATGCCCCACTCTCTCCTTTTTTTTTTTTTTTTTGTCGTTCATGGGGCCTGAACCCTGGGCCTGGGTGCTGTCCCTCAGCTCTTCAGCTCAAGATTAGCACTCTAGCAACTTCTGGCTTTTTCTGCTTATGAGGTGCTGAGGAATTGAACTCAGTGCCTCTTGCATGGAAGGCAAGCACTCTACCCCCGTTTTTATATTCTTCAGATAAGATCTTCCACTTTTGCTGGGATAACCTTGGAGATCATCTACCTTCTATCTTTCTAGTAGTTGACATCACAGGTATGGACCACCACACCAGATTTGTTTTCAAGATAGGATCTTAAAACTGTATTAAAAAATGTTAAGTTATTATTTCTGGGTAGCAAATACTGTCTTTAGAGGTTTTTTAATTTATTTTTTATTGTGAAAATACTGTACAGAGAGGTTACAATTAGATGGGCAAGACAATGAGTACATTTCTTATCAAGCATTGTAGCCTCCTCCTTTGTTTCCCCTTCCCATCCCTTCCCAGCCTTCCCCGGTCCCTCCCACCCAATCCTCCCCCCACCCCACCAAAGTTGTAAAGTTCGTTTTTGACATGACAACTTGTACTTCTAGAGTTTTTTTTTTGTTTTTTTTTTTTTTGGGGGGGGGTCCGGTTGTGGGGCCTGAACTCTGGGCCTGGGTGCTGTCCCTCAGCTCTTCAGCTCAAGGCTAGCGCTCTACCACTTGAGTCACAACGCCACTTCCGGCTTTTTTCTTATGTGGTGCTGAGGAATCGAACCCAGGGCCTCAGACATGCAAGGCAAGAACTCTACCACTGAGCCACCTTCCCAGCCCTAGAGTTTTTTTTTAATGTTCCAAGTTTATTAAGAATAACAGACTCTTTGGGGATTTCACAGCTGTTATCCAAGGGCTAACCTGGCTGTCTTTTTGTTTTTTCTGGGTCAGTTGTGGGGCCTGAACTCTGGGCCTGCGCACTGTCCCTCAGCTCTTAAGCTCAAGGCTAGCACTCTACCACTTGAGCCACAGCGCCACTTCTAGCCTTTTCTGCTTTATGTGGTGCTGAGGAATCGAACCCAGGGCCTCATGCATACAAGACAAGCACTCTACCACTAAGCCACCTTTCCAGCCCCTAACTTGGCTTTTTTGGCAGACTGTTTTACTACTTGAGCTCTAGATTTTTGGGGGAACAGTCCAGAGGCTTGAACTCAGGGCCTACCTTCTTTGCTCATGGCTAGTGATCTACTGCTTGAGCCACAGCTTTATTTAGCTTTTGGGGGATTAATGGGTGATAAGACTCTCATGGACTTTTCTACCTAGGCAGGCTAGCTTCAAACCACAATGCTTGGATCTCAGTCCTTGTGAGAAGCTAGGAATATAGGCATGAGCCACTGGCACCCAATGAGCCACGATGCATGGATTTTTCTGCCAAGACTGGTTTTGAACTACGATTCTCAGATCTTAGCCTCCTGGGTAGCTAGGATTATGAAGAATGAGTTGCTACTGGGCGCCAGTAGTTCAAGCCTGTAATACTAGCTACTAAGGAGGCTGAGATCTAAGGACTGCAGTTCAAGGCCAGGCCAAACAGGAAAGCCCATGAGACTCTTATCTTCAATTAACCACCAGAAAATGGGAGTGGCACCTTGGCTCAAGTGTTAAAGCACTCACCTTGAGCTGAAGAGCTCAGGTACAACAACCAGGCCCAGAGTTCAAGCCCCACAACTGACAAAAAAAAAGAAAAAAAAAAAAAGAATGAGCTGCTGATGCCCTGGGAAGAACCAACCTACCTTCCTTCTTCCTTTTAAGAGGCAAAATAAACTTAGAGATAAGACAGTAATAATATTAGATTATTAATGCAGAAACTTCAAGGTGATTTCAGCTACACTGGTTGGTAGGATCCTTAAAACATGCCTTTAGGGTATGATTTTGTCCTTTAACATGATGAAATTAGGTGCAGAGGCCATGTAACTTGTCAAGGTAACAAAGCTGACTGCAAAACCATTCTTGTTTCTAATTCTATGCTTTCTACTCCAAGTGGTTCTTGAAGTGTGGTTCCTAAAACTAATAAAAAAAATGAAAGTCTCAGGTCCCAATGCAGACTTACTGAACCAGAAACAAGAAGGTCAGCAAGTAGCAATATGTTTTGTTTTGTTTTTTTCTTTTTTGTAGGTCGTGGGGCCTGAACCCTGGGCCTGGGCCCTGTCCCTCGGCTCTTCAGCTCAAGGCTAGTGTTCTACCACCTTAGCCACAGAGTCACTTCTAGTTTTCTGGTGTTAACTGGAGATAAGAGTCTCATGGACTACTTTCCTGCCCCGGATGGCTTTGAATTGCAATCCTCAGATCTCAGCCTCTGAATAGCCAGGATTACAGTAGTGAGCCACTGGCGCCTGGCTTGCAATATGTGTTTTAACAATCTTCCAAAAATCAGACACAAAAAATTTGAAAGTCAAGCCTCTGTACTACGTTGCCTCACAAATACTTTGTGAGGTAACTGAACATTATGGGAAACAAATAAGATATGGTGGTGTTAGTCCTATTACATCAGCATTGTCACATTTCAAAGCTCTTTCAGATTATTAGAGGAAATTAGAATAAATATTCAGAATAATTGCAATGTCTGACTTCCCACTAAGATAGTTAGTTAACCTTTAACTTGGATTACTACCAGCAATCCTAAGGATATACAGTCTTCCTGTCATAGGAAGTGAACTGACAAGAACTTTGCAATATCATTTGCTCAGAGAAGTTCATTATCTTGGGCTGTGTTTTATGCTTGGGAAGGAGAAGACAGAAATCAGAAACATGCCATTTTTTCTTAACTTGAACTATTTCTACAGCTTACAGCACTCTCCTGACACTGGTAACTATGAAAATCAATATGACTATCTGACCTGCTGAAATCAAGTCTATAAATATTTACTAAGCGCTTGTTAGATGTAAGGCATTGATTATACCAGGCACTATAGGAGACTCAAAGCCAAGATTCCCTACTTTGCCTCAGGAAAAGTTTCAATGTTGTAGATAATGTCAGCATTTCACAAACAAAGCAAGACAAAGAGAGTAAGTTACACAAAATGAATTAATACATTTGTCACAGAAACTCAAAGAAAGGTGACGTCTCATTTTGGAAGGGGTAAGCATAATATGAGTCAAGGAGAATTTCAAAATAGTAGAGGAAGATGGGTATATGAGTTGCTCAGAAAATGAGGAAGAAGATGGAGGTCAAACAGGCTGTGTAGAGAGAAATCATAGCATGACTGTATGCAATAGTAAGAGAATATTGATTGGGTTAGATTGTCTTTCCAGGGACTAACTATGAAATCTTGACCTAACAAGTCAAGTTCATCTCTCAAAATCAGAACTCCTCACTTGTGAAAAGGTAATAATAACAGCTATAGTAATTACCTCAGTTACTTAACTGCCTAGGTTAAAAAACAAAGAAACAATGTAAGCCATGTTCACAGTTCAAAAATTATTCTCTGTAAGATAATCAAATTGTGCAATATTAAAGCTATTTCAAGCCAAGGGCCAATTGCTCACTCCTGTGATCCTACCTATTCAGGAGGCTGAGATCTTAGAATCAGTTTGAAGCCACAATGGGCAGGAAAGTCTGTGACACTTTTATCTCCAAATAACTACCAAAAAGGTATAGGTAGGGTGTGATTCAAGTAGTAGAGCATTAGACTTGAGCAAAAGAGCTCAGAGACAGAGTGTAGGTCCTGAGTTCAAGCTCTAGGACCAGCACACAGGCATACATAGTTTCAATTCAATATTTCAATTCCAATGTATCCACTTCAAATTTCTATTATTTTGGCTGGGAAGTTGGCTCAGTGGTAGGGCACTTGCCTTGCAAGCCTGAGGCCCTGGGTTCGATTCCTCAGCACCACATAAGCAAAAAGAAAAAAGCTGGAAGTGGTGCTGTGGCTCAAGTGGTAGAGTGCTAGCCTTGAGCTGAAGAGCTGAGGGACAGTGCCCAGGCCGAGTTCAGGCCCCATAACCAGACCCCCCCCAAAAAAAATAAATAAATAAAAAATCTATATTATTAGCAAATAAAGTATGACTGCGATGACTCAAAGTAAGACCAGGAGCTGAAAAGATTCGAATTATTTACCTTTGGGATAGGTATGCAAAAGTTCCAGGGTTTGAACTCTGGGCCTGGCCTGACTTTTTCTCAAGGCTAGTACTCTAGCACTTGAACCACAGTGTCACTTCTGACTTTTTCTGAGTAGCTAATTGGAGATGAGTCCTTTCCTGACAGGGCTAGTTTCAAACCACGATCCTCAGACTCAGCATCTGGCTTGTTTACAATTTTTTAAAAATAAAAAATAATAAATTATCTTTTCTTGGGAGGGGGAGGCACTTGGCAATATACTTAGCAAAAAAATTTATCATTATTTTAAGGTAGATCGATACTCTTAAAAGAAGTAGTTTGGAAGCTTATTCTGAAACTAAAAGTTTATTTATCAAACATCATAGTAACTACACTATTGGGTAAGGATCTCAAAAAATAAAACTATGACATGTTTATGAAAAAGCCTGTAGTCAAAAGTGCAGAGCAACTTTAGTTAAAACAATACTAAAAACAATCCAAATGGCTTAAATGAGCCTATTGCTAAACTAATTATGATCTACATATAGAAGAGCATACTATTCAATTAAAAAAAGGAAAAATAATCAATATATTTTGTGGATTTCAAAGGGATTATGCTAACTGGGAGAAAAAGCAGGGAGCGGGAGAATGGATGAATGGAGAAGGGAATCAGGGACAAATACAGTCACAATATTCAATGTACATATGTACAAAGTAGGAAAAGTGACAGGACTCCAGGAGGAAGGAAGTAGGAAACATGATAGAGAACTCCAGGAAGAAGGAAGAATGATCAAGATGTACTAGACACATACATGAGGCGGTTAAGATGTAACCCACTTGTACAAGCATTTGAAGATAAAGAAGAAAGAAAGAAACAACAAGAAAGAAAAGGCACAAATTACCCTATCAATCTTGATATAATATTTGTTTTGAAAAATGCTTTCCAATACAAATGATAAACCAGGGAATGCCTTGAGCATAATGCAATTACATTATGATTATATACAATTGTGTATAGAAAAAACACCAAGTACAGAAAAATGTACCCCGATGGGCCAATCCATGCAGGATACACAAAATGCACACATGTACACAATGAACATTTCCAGGCTATTACAAATTACCAATTGTGAGATGGGCTACAGCCATCTGTATCTGGTACTAGACTTACATTCAATTCATGAGACCCTTCTACCATTACCTCCTAAGAGCCCACAGGATGACACCCTCCCAATGCCCACTTCCACAGGCAAGCCACAGCTCTTTTCCAAGTTTAAGTGCCACTTCCCATATGTAAAACTATGATGCCTTAATATGTATTTTTAAGTTATCATTAACAAAACTCCTGAATGTTAACCTTCTACCTCATTTTACTGTAAGTTTTGTGACTTATATTGTGTAATTTTGCATAGCACAATGATTTTAAAGATGTGGCATAAAAGCAGAATTGACTGTATTTTTCCAAATGATTAAATCTAGTGCCCTTAACAGTGCATCAGATGTCATGTTCCTCTTGATATAGGGCAATATGAACCACACAACACCCCAAGGTTTTTACCAAAAATCTTGAAACAGTTTAACTAAGCCTTATAGATCTAACCTTCATAGTGAAGAGAAACAGGAGTAACATTAGTTTAGTTTCACAAAAGGGAAATGATTAGAAAAATTCAAACTGCTATAGTCATCCAGACAATTTCTGTGATTAAATCCTATTTTGGAAAAAAAAAAAAAACCTACCATAAAACACATTTATAGTATCATAAGGGCAACTGACTAGACACCGAAGTATTAAATATAGTGTAGAAGTACTGCTAATTTTAAGAATGTTATTACATGTATAAACCATCCTTATTTTAGAATTAAAATGTTTCCGTTCAAAAAATAAATATGGGAACATATCTAACTATGTATCTAAGTGGATGTATAAAATACATACACATATATAACAAGTTATTATAGTGTAATTAAGTTATGGAGCAGAAATAATTTTATCACAGAATATTGTGGATAATGGTAATAATGTTATACAATAAAACAGAAAATGGGTATTATGAGAAAATGAAATAATTCATTCAGTATTAGTTCCTAATTCTATTACCTAATACATGTCTTTACCAAACAGAAATCTGGGCTGAGGACATGGCTCAAGTGGTGATGCTTTTGAAGCAAGCACAAGTCACAGAGTTCAATCCCTAGCAAGTTGTTGAACAGAGGTGATGCTTATTGAAAGATAAAGATAGGAGTCTCCATTGAAAAACAAACTACAAAAACAAAAAAGATTAGGATGTTGCTCAAACTATAGAGTGCTACAATCACAAAGATCTGATTCTAAGCCTTTTTGGGGAGCCCAGGAAAGAAGGAAAACAAACATAAAAACCAGGACATCCATGGAAATAAAATATGATTATGTTACATGTATAAAAATTACAGATATTTTTCTTAAACTTACAAGGTTTTATTTCATAGTTAAAGAAATATGCATACTATTACCTTATCCCAGAAGTCAACCAAAGCTGTAAAGTCCCATTTTTTGGAATATGCCACATTGTATTTCAGAATAGCATCCTACAGAAAAAGCAGAAACAAGACTTCATGATAAGAGTTAAATTATCTGTGAATAATTTTGTTTCTTTGTGTTCAAGGCTAGTGGTCTACCACTTGGAGCTACAGTACCACTTCTGGCCTTCTCTGAATAGTTTATTGGAGATGAGAGCCTCATGGACTTTTCTTCCCAGGCTGACTCTGCACCGAGATCCTCCAATCTCAGCCTCCTGAGTAGTTAGGATTATAGGCGTGAGCCACCAGTGCGTGGCTTAGGTAAACTTCTTAATATTAAAAAAGCTGCTTTTTGCCATTAGCTACTCCACATCAGGAGCTATAGATGAACAGAATGTATATTAATTTATTAAGAAAAATGAGACTAGAAAGGTCAAATAATAGGAGAAAAACATAATTTCCCTAAAGCATGCATTCTCAATATGGGTGTTATATTCCAAAGGGGCAAGATTTGGATCTTGGTTCATAAAAAATAAACTCTAGAGATTACAATGCATGAAATGGTTACAGTATGATGTGTGTATATAAATGTGTATATACACACATATATTTATACATTATGTATGTGTGACAGCACACAGATATAGTATATTTGTAGTACTAAAATCTCACTCCAGGGAGATGAGATTAGAAAAAAGTGTTTGCATCTGCAATAAAGGCAATAATGGAAAAACATGGAGAAATAGTATTTTAAAGTATAAAATGGTCTTTTCTCTTTACTATTGGCTACTTTTATAAGCTATACATAAATGGTTATCTTCCCCCAGCAATTCATACAAATTATATTACTACATGGGATGAAAAGCTGAAAAATTATGCCATCTGCTGGTGTAACTTTTTACTGAAGAGATACAAACCTGGCTTCTAGAGTCAGTTACACATAAGGCAATCTATTAGCTGTGGAGAAAAAGCTATTATTTATCATTATAATTACAATTTATTATAAATAACAAATAAATGTATAGAACTTATAAATGACTATATTAGTATAAACACATTTTTTTTACTGAAGGAGGTACAAGTCTGAAAAATACTGTGTTAAATTACTACCACAAGTCTCCCAAATAACCAACACTCTTGGGATGTAGGTAGCCCAGTGGTAGAATGCATGTACCAGGCCATGATGCTGATCCCAAGCACCACAAAAACAAAATCAATACACTGCCGAAGAACTTCCTACAAAACGTAAGTCAACAAAACACACATAGTATTTACTTAGAATCATGGGACATTCACGGGCCTACAGAAAACAAAAGCACTAATAATAAAACAAGAAAAGGTTCTATGAATCTCATCTTCAAACACTATAAATACACACTATAAAACTCTATTTATATAAAGTGTCAACTGATCTATAGTGAAAGAGCAAACTAGTTGTCTAAAGCCAGAGTAGCAACCACAATGGAATGAATCTTCAGGTTTACAGAAATGTCTTATATTTTGACTATAATAGGGATTGCAGAAGATAGATGCAAATGTCAAAATGCACCAAAGTATTTGCTTAAAAAGAAATGCTTATAAATTATTCCTTAATGTTGATATGGGGAAAATAATAGTTATTCTCTAATTCCTTACTGGGATTTTATAATTAGCATTATCCCTCATGTTGGGGATTGGTTCATAATTATCTGAGAATAATATAATAATATATAATAAATAATAATCTGAAGATGTTCAGTCTTATATACAGGCTGGCATCAGATCTACATATAATACACATATCCTCCTAAATATAAATGTTACCACACTGTAGTAGGGCGCTGACAGTTCACACTCATAATCATAGCTTCTCAGAAAACTCAGATCTGAGGATTGTGGTTTGAAGCGAGCCAGGACAGGAGAGAGTTAATTAAACTCTTATCTCTAATTAACTGCGGTTCCCCACCCCCCAAAGGCATAAACAGAGTTGTGACTCAAATGGTAGAGCACTAGCCTTGAGTGAAAATGCTCCAGGACAGCACCCAAGTCCTGAGTTCAAGCCTCAGGACCAGCATATACACAAAAAAGTGATATTTTGCTGTTAGAAAATGAAAGGAAAAAAGTCTATGTATGTACAGTTCCATGCTAGAATTTTGTTTTCAAATATGTTGGTTGAATCTAATGATGAAGAACCTGTAGAAGGCTGACAACATTTATTTCACTGTAGTATTCAAACTTCTGACATTAGAAAAACTGGATGCTAAATTATATTCTTAGCTATCATCTGCTGAAGGAGTTCAAGATGCATGATAATAGGTCTTAGAGGACTTTTCATTTTTTAAACTTTGAATCTCTCTAATTCCTCCAAATCCATCAATAAATAGCAAGTATATCAACAGCAAGAAGATCATTATATTCCATCACTATTCATCATTATATTCAACCAAGTGCTTTAATGTTTTTTCCTTCTTCCCTTGCAGCATTCTTTCAAAATGGAAAAAATTACTATAAGCACATAAAAGTCTCAGTGGATTACAGTTCTGTTGAATCTATCATACGATAAAGAACAGGAAACACACATTAAAACAATGGCCCTTTCCTATTATCACCAGGGTGCACTAAGGAATTGCTAAAAGGTAGAAGTCTGTAATTTGGAATGTAATAATTATTCTGCTTATGTTTGAAGGAAAAAAATGAAAATTCTTAACAGCCCACTCAGAAGACCATAAAGAATGTAAGACACTCCTTACAAATGGAGGCTGGATAGTGTCTTAGGCATCCTGCTACTGTGTATTTAAGTGCATAATTTGGGGTTTTGAAAACAAAGTCTAAAATACAAACTGCAGAAATAAAGTTGAATACTTTAAACAGTTAAAAAGAAAAGAGTCAGCAATCCTAGAATACACCACAGTTACAGGTATGTCAAATGCTAACATAGTCACTATGGTATTTATTTATAAGTTGATATTCTGCATAAAGATTCTATCTTTGCATTCATCAACATCCATCAACCGTCTATAATTGCTTACTCCCCTGGAGTAAACAGATGATTTTTTCTTGTGTACAGTATTTTTTTTCTTCTTAAATCCTGTATATACTATTTGGGTCTTTGGATTAGTGCTGACAAAGTTTCCACGGTGGTCATAAACACAAATTGTTCATTATGCTTAAAATGGAACAATGGAAAAAATTAAGTTGCTATTCCTGTATAAGCACTATAACTCATCAAGTGTTTAGATTTAGTTCTGTTTGCACATACGTAATTAACATGAACTGGTAGACCTTTATAGTTTTTTCTAGTTACAAATCAAATTACTATTAAAAAAAAATTGGTATTAGCCCTGGGGCTTGAACTCAGTGCCTGAGTGCTGTCCCTGAACTTTTGTGCTCAAGGCTAGCACTCTGCCACATGAGCCACAGCTCTACTTCAGACTTTTTGGTGGTTAATTAGAAATAGGAGTCTCACAGACTTTTCTGCTCAGGCTGGCTTCGAACATGATCCTGAGACCTCAGCCTCCTGAGGAGCTAGGATTAGAGGCATAAACCATTAGCATCCAACTCAAATTACTATTTACTTTATTTTTATTAGTGCTAGAATTTAAACTCAGTGCCTCAAGCTTACTAGGCAGGTGTTCTAAAACTTGAGCACTGCCTACAGTTCTTTTTTTGCTTTAGTTATTACTTTTTCGGTGGAGGTGTGTGTGTGAAGTAGAGTCTTTTGTTCTTTGCTGGGAACTGACCTCAGACTACATTCCTCCTACTTAAAATTCCCATATGGTTGGGATTCCAGACTTACATCATTATGCCTGGCTAATTGTTGGGATGGAGGTCTCAGTAACTTAGCTCAAACTAGCCTCAAACCACCCATTTCCTATTTCCACCTACCAAGTGACTAGGATTAGAAGCATGTGTAGCCCTTGCTCTCTAAAAGGAGTCAGTTTTTTTTAAGTCTATTACAAGAGTGAAAAATACTATTTGCAAGAAGCGAAATTCTCGAAATAGATTACTATATAACATACCTATATTTTTCATGTTAAGAAAGAAAGAGAAAAAAGCCCAGAAGCTATGAAAACAGAGAGAAAGTTTAAAAATAATTTGGTGGAAAACATTATGAACCCTTGAAACTGTCCACAACAAATTAAGTCTCTGAAAGAAAATGAAACCCATTTTCATGAAGTATAGAAAATCCTGTCACTGTTTATATTTATAAAAGTTAAAAGTCTCTATGGCTACAGTTTTCCTGTAATATAAATATGTTCATGCATATTTTAGATATTACTAATGATTGCCTTAGAATAGTAAATGAAATAAAAAATCAAAATGTAAATTATTGCCAATCTTATAAGATTAATAATTAAAGTGCTAAAGCTACATTAAAAGAAATAAAAGCAAACTTAATGTATATTTTAATTATCAGGAAACTTCAGCTTCCCTTGAGGCAAATACTGCTGGAGTCATAATTCTTTCCTGATTTCCTTTTAAATACATTTCAGAAGCATGATAATTTTAAAATAAAAAATAAAAGAGACGCTTAGACTGAAGGAAATTGGACAGGGAATCAAGAAACAGAGGTCTTATTCCTGGTTCTCCAAATTATTCTGTGTGGCTCCAGGCAAGTCATTTACAACTCTCAGTTGTTCTGCTCAGTTCCCAATGATGGAGTAGAAACCAAGAAGGTCTCTAAGGACCCTTCCTTCAGCCAGGAAGCAAGCACTCTGCATACAAAGAATGCTGTTATTCTATCTAATGATTTTAAAAACATGTCTTGCCTCTTCCTTAAGGCAAGAAACAGAAGACCCATCCCTAAAAGCTATCTATGAGAGACAAGACTGGTAAAAGAACACACCTTTAGGTTTTGGGGTCGAGTGAATTTGTTGAGAAGTGCAGTCTGAATGAGCTCCCATCTGCTACCTGCAGTTCGCTCACCATTCTTAGAAAAAAAAGAAAAGCACAGTTAAACTATTCTGAGTTTGTATGATAGAATAAAAAGCCAAACAATCATGTACTAAACCATGTTTCAGGCATTTGTCTTACCTCATCTTCCACAGGGTACAAGTTTTGCTCAGAACAAGGCATTTTAACATGCTTGTTATCCCACAAATCTTTATAATGTGTTGGAAAAGGTTTGGGAACCTCTCCTGTTCGCAAAAGATCTACCTGAAATAGAGGGTAAACAGGAAAATATTAAGTGCACAAAAATTAACTTTCTTCTATAATATAATGCAAACAATGCAACCAAAGCAAATACCCTAAATTGCCACACTCAACTCCTCTCAGTTTCCAAGTCACCATATCTTGTGCATTCTAATTCACTCCATCTAGGTGCTGAGCCTGAATTCCTACCAGCAATATCCTACCTGTCTCCCTAATGCCACTGACTCCAAGTCACATCATCCCCCCTACAACCCTTAGACCCACTTAAACATTATTTTTGAAAGTATTTTCATTCTCCTGGTCCTACAGGGCCTGTACTCTAATTTCAAGTGTCATTCCATTCTATAGACTCTCTTACTGATTGATAGGTGACAGTTAGACACGGATATTGGAACAGAAAAGGAAATCCTTGTTTTACATACTCAAGAGTCTCATTTCTAGCAGGCTCCAGTGGCTCACACCTGTAATCCTAGCTACTTAGGAGGCTGAGATCTGAGGATCGTAGTTCAAAGCCAGCAGGCAGGAAAGTCCATAAGACTCTTACCTCCAATTAACCACCAAAAAACTGCAAGTGACTCAAAGTGGTAAAGCTCTAGCACTGAGCAAAAAGAGCTCAGGGATAATGTCCAGGCCCTAAGTTCAAGCCCCACAATTGACAAAAACAAAACAAAACAAAACCCCAAGTCCTGTTTCCCTCCTTCCTCCCTACCCACTTTCTCTTTCCCTGCTCTCATATCCCCCTTACATACAAGTTATGAGAAACTCCTCAATCCTAGGTTTGCCTCTAAACCATGGTAAAATGATTTGTAAGAAAAAAAAAATCTCAGTGTGAACCAAGAAGGACTGCTATCCGGTTCTACTCCAAATAAAATTTGCTCTGAAATGTTACTTTTGTCTTCTACTTTTTTTTTTTTTTTTTTTTTTTAAACTAGGGCTGAGAACCGAACCCAGGGCCTTGGGCACGCCAGGCGGGCGCCCTTCCACTGGGCTAAACCCCCAGCCCCTGTCTTCTACTTTTTAAACAGATAAAGTGGCCCCATCCCTAAAGGCTTCCTAAGATCATGGATAAATCGTATGGGAAGAATAATTTGTATTTTTGGCAAGGAAAAAGGCTGCAATGAGGTTTGAATTTAGAACCTTATACTTGCTAGGCAAGCACTCTACTGATGAGCCACAACTCCAGTACTTTTTTTTGGCATTATTTATGTTTATTTTTACTTATTTTTGTTGGATGTGGGACTTGAACTCAGGGCCTGGGCACTGTAACTGAACTATTTTGCTCAAGACGAGTACTGTAACTTTGAGCTACTTCCAGTTTTCTGGTGGTTAATTGGAGATAAGAGACTCATGGACTTTCTTGCCCAAGCTGGCTTCAAATCACAATCCTCAGATCTCAGCCTCCTAAATAGCTATGATTATAGGCATGAGCCACCAATGCCCAGCCTGTATTGGCTTATTTTTGAGATGGAAAAATCTTACTTCCTGCCCAAGTGCATGGCCTGTGATCTTTCTATATTCTGCTTCCTATTGCAGCCACAATGGCAGGCCTGCACCACCATGCTTAGCCTTTTCTGTTGAGATGGAAGTCTCATATACTTCTCTGCCTGGGCTGGCCTGGAGCCAGAATCTTCTTATTTCTCATGTTGCGAGGATGACAGGTATATGCCATTATGGGTCTGCTGTGCGTATGTCCACTCTGGCCAAAGACCATCCCATTCTTAGCCTGCCAAGCAGCTAGAATTACAGGTATGAAGTGAACAGTTCAAAGTGATTCTTGAAACTTCTAAATCTTGTACAACTTTCATGTCAGTAACTCCCTGTGGACTGGGCTTGGGGAGGGACTTGATACACTAAGTGCTGGAGCTAGGGGTGGAACTAGGGGTCCCTCTAGATTTCTACTTCTGAGATAACTCACTTTTACTTCTGAAAGTATGTTTCTTTTCTAAAAAACTATTCCTTTTACTACAGCTCCAGTTATACCTGAAATCTTTCACTGGACACAGAATCAAGGTAACTATACTAACCCTCTTAAAACATTACCTAAACATTAGACATGCTGGAAGTCTTACATCCTTAACAACAATAAATTCACTTTCATTCCTAAATGCCTCGCTATATGCTATGTCTTCTTATCTCTTCCAAGCAGTTTCATTTCATTGTGTTATCATTATCATACTAACATATACTTATTTCTCCTTTCCTCATTAGGTCTAAAGTTCTTGAAGATAACTACCAATTAAATTTTGTATTTGGAATATTTAAGACAGAACCTTGTGTGCATTTTACATACATATGTACGTGCACATATATGCAGAAGTACACATAAATGTGTTTGTATATAAACTCAGCTATTATAGTAGTATTAAGTAAAACATTAAGTAGTTGTATAAAGAGGTTTTGAATTCAAAGCATCTTGATCACACATTCCATCATTTTCTCCCTATTTGTTCCAAACTCCATTAAGTAAATCTCTGAGGAAAGGCATTTTAAATTATGAAAGCTTTGGACTTTGATCATTCTAGACATTTAATAAAAATGGAATCACACAATATGTAGGCAATGTATTTGGCTCTTCAATGATGATGTTTGTAAGGTTTATCCCTTTCACAACATGTCACCACTACGCTGCAGAGAATCATCACATAAAACATATAAAAACTATAACATTCTATGAGTGAGGAGTTCATGGTATTATGAGAACTTGTTCTAGAAATTTATTTTATCTGGTGAGTTGGAAAGGTTTCCTTCAGGTTGTGGCAACAGAATTATTTCAGAGATGGAGTCTCATAGACTTTTTTTGCCCAGGATGGCCACTAACTGCAATCAGCTAGATCTCAGCCTCCTGAGTAGCTAGAATTATAGATATCAACTACTAGTACCTGTCTATAACTTTTCTTTTAAGTTTTATAGGGAGTCTCAGCTCAGTTTGTCCTGAGTTTCCGAGATGCTGGACTTGGATTTTGAAACTACTAAGGCTATGTGGGAACTGGACCTGTGGCTCAAGTGGCAAAGTGCCACCAGCAGTGAATAAAAAAAAAAATCAAGCAAGGGCACAAGGCCTTGAGTCCACGTCCCAGCACTAACACCAAAAAAAACAAAAAAACAGAAAAAAAAAAAAAGAAAGAAAGAAGAAGAAGAACTATAGAGATTCTTAAAGATGGACTAGATGTATTTACATTGTAAGATGGGCATAAACTTTGGAAATCTAGCTTGGATCTAGAGTGTCCTTTAAAATTTGGTATCCACCTATGAAGCTCTTGGGAGGTGGAAGACCCTGTGGAAGGAAGTAGGCTACAGGGGTGGGCCTTTGAAAGGAATACTGGAATCCTCTCCCTTCTCTCCTTTTCAGTCAGTGCCCAACAGTTAAAATATCTTATGCATTTTTTGTTATTAAAAAAAAAAAACTCCAACCAAACCTTCATTGAGTATTGTAAATTCACCTACAAAGTAGTCTATTTGGTGATATTTAGGTAATTTAGTGAACTATGTAACTATTACCATAATCCAGCCCTAGAGGGAATATATCAATTATTTAACAGTTATTCATCTCATTTCTCAAGAACCACAACAAAAGTCTGTCTTCTTGCCTACTGTATTTTCTTCTAGGTTATTTTTCCCGACTATGATATATATATATATAAAACCATGACTTTTATATACAGTGCCTAGTTATCTAAGATGTCAGATATTAATAGTTATAGAATTTCATGTAATAAAACCAATATTTAGTTTTAGAAATGTAAGGCAATCTGAAATTGCTTGATAACACAAATGTACCTTTGTTTATCATCTTGTTTATCACAAACACAAATACACACAAATCTTTTTCTTAAGTATATGTTTCCTTTTGTGTGGAGTCAAATACTTACTATTCAATTTCCTTAAATAACATGGGACAATTTTACCATTGGTGAGAGTAAAAATACTTTAAACAAAGTTAGTGACTCAGCCATATTTGACTATGCACCATTTTTCAAAGCTAGCCCAGGCAGGAAGGATGATGAAATGATTATCTCCAATTAACCAGCAAAAGACCAGAAGTGGAGCAGATGACTCTAGTAGATAGAGTAAAAAAGTAAAAAAGAGTACAAGGCCCTGAATGCTGAATGCAAGCACTAGAACACAAGAAGAATAAGAAAAATAAAGTTAACTAAGAGCTAGGGAAAAGTAGGGAATAAGTTTTATTGCTTAATACAGAATTTGTTTGAAAATATGAAAAGTGGTTAAATAATTACAATACTGAATTATGTCACTGAATTATATACTTAAAATGGTTAAAATGATTATCTTTATGTTATAAGTATCTTAGTACAGTTGTTAAAACATGAGATTGATTTTAGACAGGCTGAGATCCATAGTGATAGAGACATATTTTTTCTTAGAAAAGAGGCCAAAGCTGGCCAATGTATAGAACCATAAATAGTTTTGAATTTTAGGAACCAATATAATATCTAACAAGTAGTGGATAGCCAATAACTATTGCCAGCTTGCCAAGTGAACTAAAAAAAAAAACAAAAACAAAAACAAAAAAACAGAAACAGATGGGTGCTGGTGGCTCTCACTTATATCCTAGCTAAGGATCAGGAGGCTAAGATCTGAGGGTTGCAGTTCAAAGCCAGCCCAGGCAGGAAAATTTGTGAGATTCTTTTTTTTTTTTTTTTTTGGGGGGGGGTCATAGGGCCTGAACTCTGGGCTTGGGCGCTGTCCCTCAGCTCTTCAGCTCAAGGCTAGTGCTCTATCACTTGAGCCATAGCACTACTTCTGGCTTTTTTTCATTTTGCTTATGTGGTGTTGAGGAATTGAACCCAGGGCCTCATGCATGCAAGGCAAGCGCTCTACCACTGAGCCACTTTCCCAGCCCAAAGATTCTTATCTCCAATTAACCACCAGAAAACCAGAAGAGGAGCTATGGCTCAAAGTGCTAGCCTTGAGCAAAAGAGCTCAGGGACAGCACCCAAGCCCCAAGTTCAAGCTTCACGACAGACAGACAGACAGACAGACAGACAGACAGACAGAGAAAGAAAGAAAGAAAGAAAGAAAGAAAGAAAGAAAGAAAGAAAGAAAGAAAGAAAGAAAGAAAGAAAGAAAGAAAGAAAGAAAGAAGAAAGAAAGAAAGAAAGAAAGAACAAAAGGAAGGAAGGAAGGAAGGAAGGAAGGAAGGAAGGAAGTAAGGAAGGAAGGAAGGAAGGAAAGAGAGAAAGAGAGCGCGCAAGCAAGCAAGAGGGAGAGAGGGAGAGGGAGAGAGAGAGAGAGAAACCAGTGAGCCAAGCACTATTGGTTCACATTTATAAATCCTACCTACAGAGGAGAAGACTATGGTTTGAGGCCAGCCCAGGCAGAAATGATCATGAGACTTTTCTGTTTATAGCTGAACTAAGTAATGCATGCCTGTCATGCAAAGCTACATGAGCACCAGAGCAGCAAAGTCTATTAGAATCCCTCTCAATGGAAAGATGCTGGGTGTGGTGGTACATGCCAGCCACTAAGGGAAACCTAAAAATGGACTATAGTCCAGGAATGTACCTGGACAGGAAGAAAGACCCTTTCTCCAAAATAACCAATGCAAAAGAAGGAGAGTTAGAGGCGTGGCCCTGTGGTAAAGTAACTACTATATATCATGCACCTCAGTGCAAGGCCCTGAATTAAAACCCAGCACCACCAAAAATAAACAAGACTCAAGGTTCTTAAAAATACTGAAAATTCAATTTGATCATCAGCTGACAATGATTCACCTTGTTAAATGCTATATTAAGTTCACTGAAACCTCTCTCTCCATTCTAAAGATTTCAGATTCAGGAGAACTTTGTAGGCCCTGGTTTTTTTCACATCAATAACTATCACAATATATCAGGACTTCCAGACTTCTCAAGAGGTGATACTCACTCGAATAGTTACTGTGTGACTGGCAGAAGGTCTCAAGAGAGGTAGCCGGGACCCACACTGAGGCATCTTCCTCATCTCCTCAATAGGTGTTCCAAGCCACTTCTTATCTGGAGAAAGGTGAGGTGGAACGTATTTAGGGATCTTCCTTTCTGCTCTTTGATGTTTGATTTCACATTGTTCTTTTCTAAGGTTGAGAATAAACGCATTCAGACAAATTATTCATTTTGGTTTCCTTAAATACACAAATATGAAGCTTACCCAGAATATTATTTAAGTATTTTTAAGTAAGCAAGTTTGCTCTCACTTCAATTTGTTTTCTATTTGTAATCAATAAGAAAACTTACAGAGCTCATATTAAAACCAGGTGCTTATTTTCAATAGTGTGTGTAGAAGGAATTTCGAAACATATGTAAGTCATTTTGAAAACAGAAATGAATCATGGTTCACAGTATAAACTACCTACTGAATCTTTACATAAAAGTTTTCAATTAAGTGAACTTAGTATCACATACTAGAAAATGAGAGCTTAGAAATTATTGACTGAGCTTTAAGATTCTGTATTGGGTAATGGCAAAAATATAAGGTTTCTAATTAGATACACATGGGGTTAAATCCCAGTAATACCTCCCATAAGTTACAGGATTTCAGTGAATTTCTCAACCTAAATCTATTTTCTCATTTATAAAGAAAGCCTAATACCCCATCTACATGCCTATCAAAGTATTAAAGAAAGCAAAATATACAATGATCTGGAAAATACAGTAGCTGTTACCAATCTGATTATTTTCATGTTTTAACAATTTCCATAAACTCCAGATGAAAGTTCATAAATCTAAAACTCTGATTGCCAATGTCTTATTTCTTATTATTATTTCTGGCCTTTATGAGAGTTTAAATGGCAGTTTATTTAAATTTAGCATAAACAGTTAATAAGAAACATAAGTACTTCTTTCTTCAATTATAAATGGCTTTAAATCACCTTATAAAATTTTAAAGTATGTTATTGGGGAGATACACCTGAAGGAAAATAATTACCTTCTGTCGTCTGCTTTGGGTACTCTCATGAAATGGTCTGTGATTTTAGAGTCTTTCTTTCCATGATGCTTGGAATTTCTGCATTCTACATTAAGGCTAGAGGTACTTCCAGGTGGCCTGACATTTAAGTCACTCATCCCAGAGCGACTTTCTCCGCCTTCAAATTGAAAATGCAATTTAATTTCACCTCCTTTAGTAGAGAACCGTTTTCTAAGTTCAATGTCAGCTTCTCTTACTTGGCACCTTGAATGTTTATTTGCTATTTGGGAGGAACTACCATCATCTTGCTCATCAAAACCTGGACTTGCCTCTTCATCTGCTTCTGAGTCTTGACAACTGTTTTTGGAATTATCTACATCCATAGGTGACTCGGGTTCACTTTCCTTCTCAAATGCAGGAGAATTTGCTATGCTGTTTTCTTGTCTACTTAACTTGCTGTCATTTTTTAGTTCATTTCCAATGTCCTCAGAGCCAACATCTGACAATGGACTCTCTGGTACCACATCTATTTCCTCCTGCTGACAACAGCCTACAGAGTCTTCCACAGGATGGCTTCTGGCCTGCCCATCTTCTGTCATCTGCTTGGCATTTGCAAGCTTTACAGGTGTTAGAAACTGTTGATTATCTCTATTTTCTTCACTATCTGTGTCACTGTGGTCATCAGTTTGTGGCAACTCATCAACATTAGCATTACTAAACTGCTCTGGAACCAGAGTTGCTGGCAGATGTTCACATTTCCCTTCTGTCTGTTTCCCTTCATTTTGCCACTTACACACAGCTGTGGTCTGTTGCTGGTTCAAATATTGTGTACTTTTTTCAATTGGTGATTTATCAACACTTATCTGAGAAACATTCTCTAATTTTTCCACGTTATGTTGGTAGAAGTTATCTTTTTGTACAGAACTCATCATGGATTCTATTATTGTATTGTTGTTTTCTTTACTATGAAAACTACAAGAGAACAGAAACAGCCAAAAAACCAACTTATGGTACAAAAAAGTAACAAGTATTCAACCAAACTCCAACAATGTGACAGCAATACAGCATTCCCTATGGTTACCTGAGCATAGTACACTCTTTCGTTACTCTGTGTCTTTGTACAAGTGCCAGTACTACCCTTCCCAGCTGTGTGCCTGCCAAGTATCTTTCCTTCAAAACCTTAAACTTCACTCCCCTCCTTTTACTGTCTTTCCTCAAGGTCAAAAGGTTAACTTAACTCTATGTTTCTTCTCCATGCTAGCTACCACTCATACCTTTACTTCCTCATACCTTTACTGCTGCAGTTAATCCAGCAGGCAGTAATTTATATGCTTTGTGTCTATAACAATAACAATATGGTTCACAATTATCTTAAAGTTAGGGACTCTTTCACCTCTAGATCATAAATATAAAGGAGAATCTCCATATACACAAGATTCTAAAATAAAATAGTTAAATTGAAAGAACATAGATGAAGAAATGCAAAAGGAAAAAAGTATCTATTCATACCTTTCTGATTCAGTTGTCTTGATTCCTGTAGTGTCCATCCAACTGGTAATAGTCTTTTGTCTAAAAACTGTAATACAAAAACTAAGTATGTATTCATACATTCTTTCACACAGAAAACATATAGAACAGAAAGTATTTTGCTGGGTTCTGTAGGTTAAATAAAGGCTAATTATCCCCTATACTCTCAAATATCAAGATAGGAACAGGGGGCTGGGAAGGTGGCTCAATGGTAGAGTGCTTGCCTTGCATACATGAGGCCCTGGGTTCAATTCCTCATACCACATAAGCAGAAAAGGCTGGAAGTGGCGGTGTGGCTCAAGTGGTAGAACGCTAGCCTTGGGCTGAAGCTCTGAAGGGCAGCACCCAGGCCCAGAGTTCAAGCCCCACAACTGACAAAAAAAAAAAAAAGATAGGAACAAATATACTAATATATATGGCACACACAGAAAGTGGCCAGCCCCTAAAAGGTTAGGTATGGACAAATGTATAACAGTAAATAAACAGTGGAGTCAGAGCACCTGCAATTAAATCCTGGCTATCTCAGAGACTTCCTGTTAACTTTTGAAGGTGGTATTTCTCTTTTTATCTGATTCTTTACCTGTAAAAACATTCAAATTAAAATATTTTTCTTCATGGAATTGAAGTGACAGATTAAATTAATAAGCTATATAGGACACTGTATGGTATATGCTCAGTAAAGGTTAATTACTATTAATATTAAAAAAGTTCCTGACAAGGAATTAAGATATTCCCAGGAAAAAAGACTACCTTAGGAAATGAGAGTAAATAGTAAGATTTCCTGAGATAGTGCTTGAATTGTGCCTTGAAGAATACATGTACAGACACGTAAGAAGAAAATCCCAAGCAAAGGAAATAATGGCAGAGAAGTATAAAAACTTAGGAAGAAAGCAAGAGCAACTATGATCCAAAGGCTAGCTTGGTCACAGAAGATTTTGAATGATGCTTAAAGTCATACTCAGATTCACAATCACAGAATGCAAATCTAGGAAGTTACAGCCATGCATGAAAGTCTGAAAGACAAACAAATAAGCAAGATGACAGAGAAAGTTACTTGTTTTTTCTTCTCCCTTTTTTTCTGTCAGTAGGTCCCAAATTATCCAGGTCATCAAGAAGCTAGCAATAAATGGATTGCCAGGTCATATTCCAGACCTACTAGGCCCGAATCTGGAAGCATTCTAGAAATAAGAAGAACTGGAATTTTGAAAATCAATTTCATTGAAGAATTACAGGACAAGGACTAAAATGAGTCCTATTAAGAACAGAAAAACTGAGAAGATCCTTTGCATACTTCGTGATGATTGGGGACAGTGAGCCTTAAGCTTAAAATGAGTAGAAACAACTAGCAGACAGTATCGAAAGTAGAGCTGATTAGCTCAAGAACAGAAGAGGAGGTCTTTTTTTTTTTTTCTTGGTATTAGTATTTGGGCCTGAGCACTCTTCTGTGAATTTTATACTCAATGCTAGTGTTCTACCACTCAAGCCACAGCTCCACTTCCAGACTTTCACTGGTTAACTAAAGAGTCTCATAAACTTTTCTGCTTGGGCTGGCTTCAAATTGCAATCCTTAGATCTCATCCTCCTAAGTGGCTAGGATTATAGGCATGAGGTACCAGTCCCTGGCTACAAACTATGTTTAAGTACACTTTCAAGTTTGTGATATGCTAGACACAAGTCAAATAACTTTATATAAAACACATTCTCAACCACTCTCTAATTGCAATATAAGAATTTATATACCTATGTTATAGATCTTCTTACTGTGCTATTATTCCCACAAACACCAAAATAGACATAGGCCGAAACAAGGAAATAGTTTATCACTGAAATAATAGCAGAAATAAAATACATTTCAAATTGGGAAGACATATATCCAAGTAATTGAGTACCATATAATTTATATCTTCCACAAAGTATTCAAGTGCCATCTAATTAAAATGTGTCATCTATAGAGTAGTCCCAACTAGTAAAAATCTTTTGGACTAGTATTCTTTAAATGGTTTCTATCACAAAAACAAAACTATAAAGTTGATATTTCTTGTTAAACATCACTGCAATCATTTTCATTTCATATTTCTGCAGTGGATTAGGTTTCAACAACAACCAAAAACCCAGCATCACTCATCAGTAGATAAAAGGATGAACTATTTGATTTAGAGGCTTTTTTCCTACAGTTCCAACTTTTCTATTTAATTTCATTACGCAGGTTATGAATCCCTGAAAAATGCCCTAAAATCAGACATTTTTTGAGTCCCAGCACTAATTCTGGAACATTTCAGTTTCAGATTAGAAATGTTCAGCCAGGGCTGGGAAGGTGGCTCAGTGGTAGAGCGCTTGCCTTGCATGCCTGAGGCCCTGGATTCGATTCCTCAGCACCACATAAGCAAAAAGAAAACAGCTGGAAGTGGTGCTGTGGCTCAAGTGATAGAGCACTAGCCTTGAGCTGAAAAGCTGAGGGACAGCGTCAGGCCCAGAGTTTAGGCCCCACGACCGGACTACCCCCCCCAAAAATAGAAATCAGCATTGTCAAAACATTCATTTTTATGAACCAGGTTAGGATTTCCATAAATGTGAGGAAGTTCCTCTAACACACATAAAACACAAAGCTACAGAAACTAAAAACTGCATTTCACTTACATATATACAATTCATTGTTATGCCATAATACTTTCAATTTTTTCAACTATAAAAGTTTTATTTTTGGAAGTGGCGCTGTGGCTTTAGCGGTAGAACGCTCTCCCTGACTGAAGAGTGCAGGGACAGCGCCCAAGCCCAGAGTTCAAGGCCCACAACCGACAAAAAAGTTTTATTTTTAAAATTTACTATTAAGTAGTTGTAGTTTACACTTAAGTTACATTATGAATACAACACATCGTTCTCCCCCATTTTAGAGGTATACTTTGGTATTGTACCCTTTTATAGACTTGTTCTTTTATATATGACATGTAAACAGTTTTATAGTGTATTGCCTTCTAGAATTCTGACAATGTGCCCTGTTTTGTTTTTTCTTGCTCCAAAACATTGTATTCTGGTCTATTACTCTGTTTTTTAATCCAAATCTCTGTAGCATCTTTTTAATCAATATTTACAGGAAAACAAAACATGCAATGTATTCCGGTGAAGTTGTGATCCCCAAAACCCAAGAAAGATGGGAGTGTGACTATGATTCCTAAGGCATGAGAAAAGGATGAGAAGAAAAGGCAAGAGACGAGCATTCAATAATTCCTGCTAATCAAATATTCCTCAGTCCTTGTTTGAACTCCAAAGGTCTGCCCTACTTCTCTTCCCAATACTACCTCTAGATTTCAAAGATTTCTTTTCAAACACAGAGCTTTATACCTCTTTCTCCTAAAGTAAGCATAAAGTAACAGTTCTCAGGATTCTAAGGAATTCCTTTCACTTAACTAGAAATGATCACTGCAAATAAAAAGATGAAATAAAAAAGACAAAGATGTTCCAATCCTGTACAGAGACCACTGCCCAATTAAAGGCCCTACCCTGCTCACGTTTTTCACTTCTTTGAACCACTGCTTCTTCACCAAGAAAATGGTGTTATCTACTTCCAGGGGTTATATGGATCAATTAGAATACAAAAATAAAGAGACACAGAAGGTAGGTACCAGTGGCTCACACCTGTAATCTTAGCTACTCAGAAAGCTAAGAGGGCCAGTTGAAGCAGGAAAGTCCATGAGACTCTTATCTTCAATCAAATGGTAGAATGCTAGCCTTGAGTACAAAATTTTGCTCAGGGACAGTGTTCAGGCCCTGAGTTCAAGCCTCAGGACTGGCACACACAATAAAAAGAGACAGAGGGTTGACTTTCAAGTTCTTTGCACAATTAGCTTTTGCTAATAAAAATTATAGAGAAAAAAATTCACCTCACAAAGCAATATTCAATAAATATTAACTCCCAAGACTTCTATCCATTGAGATCACTAACTCTCCCAATTTATTGTAACTTCACACTCTCACTAGTATCATCTTGCATAAACAGTGTATTTCAATGAATTCATTTGATTAGCAGCTATTAATATAAAAGTAAATGGAATAACATGCATTAAAATTCACTTAGATTTCCAAAGAACATTCCATTTCTACAGTCTTCTATAGCAATTGGGGAAATCAGTCTCTATCCAAATGTGAATACTGAGTTCTGCCTGTATGTAGATTTATGACAAAATATGTGCCCAGAAAGATGAATACAAAATTTAAAGATACTCAATATTCTTTCTCTTTATTCCTTTTTTGCCAGTACCAGGGTTTGAACTCTGGGTCTTGAACTTGTTCAGCTTGCTCTTGAACCACACCTCCAGCCAGACATTTTGCAGATTTTTGGAGATGGAGTCTCTGCCTGGGCTGGTTTCAAAACTAGATCCTTTGGAGTAGCTAGGATTAGCTAGGATTATGAGTAGCTAGGATTAGAGGCATGAGCCATCAGCACCTAGCTAAAGATAATTGAAAATCGTTTTCCTTTCTTTTTTTGGGGTGGGGTGGGGTGGGTAGGAAGGGAGATGGCTGGTACTGGGGTTTGAACTCAGGGCCCTGTGTACAAGGTAGGTATTATACCATTTGAGCCTATGAACACAATTTCTTCTTAAGTACTAGTGTCCTACGTTCTCCAAGTGTCCCTTTCTCTGTTGCCTGTATTTAAGCCTAAGTAAAAATTATCTTCTCTTTCCTCAAAACCAATTGTTTAACTAGTCTTGGAACTCCATTTGGCCTTTCCACCATTTTTTAAAAATTTCCACACACAAATGATAGGGTCCTTTCAACACATAAATCAGGGATCCTCCCTCTCCCCCCGCAACCCATACTGAAAACTCCTTAATGTCTTCTCATTGCCCTTGGAGATAAGATTTAAAATCTTTAGTATAAGGCCCTCCAAACGTACTACATTTGGTAAAGTACTCCACTGTCTGGCAGGTAGGCAGTTCTACAGAAACTTTTCTGAACTAAACAGAACCCTAGCTGCATTCTGGAAAGGACTGTAGAAGCTGATAAAAGTGTTTCTCACTGTTAAAAACTGAGAAAATGACCCTTCAGCAGTCTCCTGGAACAGCTAGCTGAACTAACAAAATTACATTTTGTCCTGCATATTCAAGGCTTATAAATCTAGCCCTAACCCTCTTCAGGGCCAAAATTGCCTAACTTGTCTGCCCCTTTCCTTGCTTGTCACTTGGATTCTTGGTGAATTCTTTCACTCCCTGTGAGCCAAATATAGCCCTTCAGCCCTAACACTCAATACTGTGTATATATCATGTTTTGTATAACATGTTTTGTCCTACCTGTCCACTGCATCTCCCTACCTTGTTTCCTTGCTCACCAGCTGCACGTCTCTTTTCCTAGTTACTCAAAGTACTCAGTCAACAGAATAAGTACCTCATCTTTTTTTTTTTTGGGGGGGGGGCGTCCGGTCGTGGGGCCTGAACTCTGGGCCTGGGTGCTGTCCCTCGGCTCTTCAGCTCAAGGCTAGCACTCTACCACTTGAGCCACAGCGCCACTTCCGGCTTTTTTCTTTTTGCTTATGTGGTGCTGAGGAATCGAACCCAGGGCCTCAGGCATGCAAGGCAAGTGCTCTACCACTTAGCCACCTTCCCAGCCCCAAGTACCTCATCTTCTGCAGGACTATCTTTGATCCCCTAAACTACATTAGTGATAACCCACAGTCTATCACTTACCTAACAGAATATCCATTACCCTTTGTTATACCTGTTGATCTGTGCTATGGTCTCTCTCTCTCTCCTGATAAGAGTCCAGGGTATGAATAAAGAGGCCACGTTCTTCATGTTCAACACTGTGTATCAGGCACAAGTTCAACCCTAGCAAAGACTAGTAGTTCTGCACTGGAAGCAAGAGTCGGAATGAGTAAACTTGTAATAGCTATCTTTCCTTCGGGAAAGACATTGCTTCGCACACACAACTAAATCTCTCCGAATAAGCTAACTGCTCCATCAATGCCCAGGACAGCCAACGAGTACCCTAAGATTTTTCGCCCGCCCTGTGAATAACTGTTCTCATATCAGGAAAACTTAGGCACCACTCTCCCACGAATGGCTTTGGAGGCTGAGCAAGGGACGACAGCTGTGCACACAAGACCTTAAAGGCGTCCTCGGACTGAAACCAGAAAGAGTTTCGGGCCGGGGTGAAAGACAAAAGTTGGGAGGATCTTCCCCCCCCCACCCCCCCACCCCCACGTACCAAGGGAGATGGCGTTGCCTCTGCGCTGTTCCGCCCGCCTTCGGCCCAAGCCCGGCGAGGACGGCGAGACCCTGAACTGCACCCGGGCGTCCTTGGGGTCGAGGATGCGCCTTTGCCTGCGGGGAAAGCGCCGGGAGTCCGAGGCAGCCGACGCAGCAGCTCCCGCGGCAGCCCAGCGAGGTCGCTTGGTGCAGGGCTCACAGCCGGGGCCCGCACTCATGCTGGGACCCGCGGCGTGCAGCCCCCGGGCCGGCCCGGGCGGAGAACCGCATTCACTGCCCCTACCGGGACGGACGTCGCCTCCTTCCCGGCGCCTCTCCGCACCATTCCTCCCTGCCGCAGCCCGCTTCCGCGATGGCTGACCCTCGGGCCTGCGACTCAGGCCCTTCCCGGCTCGGCCTCTCGCCTTCCCTCGTTCGCAGGGAGCTGACACGCCTCACGACGTCCCGGTCAGGGCCCGGCGCCGGCTTCGCCTCTTTCCCACCGCCGGAAAGCCACCACCGGAAAGCCGTCGCCCAGCGCCCGCCCCGACTTCCGGAGTGCGCTGCCGCAAAACGGAAGTAGGTTACTTGACGGCGCGACGCCCGGAAGGTCACCGTGCGACGAAGGCGGCGGTAACGCGGGTTCTCCCGCGGTCACCGAGGAGCGACGGCCAAGGCCGCGACCGGGGAGTGAGGCGGCGGCTTGTAGCAGACGGCGCGACACCATGGAGGGTGGCGGGGGAAGTGGCAACAAGACCACCGGAGGGCTGGCCGGCTTCTTTGGAGCCAGTGGGGCCGGCTACTCGCACGCGGATTTGGCCGGCGTGCCGCGTAAGTACGGGGCCTGTCCTACCCACGAGGCCCCGCCACCGCCCCCGACGGGGGCGTCCCAGCGCCTTTCTTGGCGGCACCGTGGAGTCACCACCAGTGGTGGGGTTTCTGTATCAGCGCGACCACTCTAGGATTGGACTAATTCTGGGGTTGGAGATCCTCGGGAAACTGCTTACTCTGGACTCTGGTGGGAGGCGATGCGTGCTTTCCTAAATTTAGATTTAGGGCTTCCTTACTTTTAATCACACTCAGTTTTGTGCTTGACTCTGAGTTAAGAGTCCAGAGATGGAAAGCCCATCTCTGCAGTTAAACATTCGAATTTACTAGCAAGTCCCCACCCCCCAGCACAAATCCCAGAGTATTATTCGGACAAACGGTTAAAAAAAAAAAAAGCACAGAGGCAGCAAATAATTGTTATTTGGGATAGGCGAGGAAACCATCTGAAGGGACTGGAACCTGAACTGAACCTTGAAGTGAAGAAGGAAGCCAGATGATAAAGGGGAAAATACAGGAGTTAGGATGCAAAGACATGAACTTCCTGATTATGCTCTCCTCAATCTTGTGTTTATTTCAGATTTGGGAGGTTTGGTATGTGTGATCCAGAGAACTTGGATTTAAAGATGATAGAAGTTGATGGTGGAAAGATAGTTTCCTCAGCAAAAATTTTATTTTTTGAAAACCCTTATTTAACTATGTCCTGTATATTCAACAGCCGAAAGAGTGCACTTTCATTTCCCTCATGTCCCACTTGTTAAAACTTAGTCTAGAAGTATTGGAATAAAGATTGTTAACTGTGACTTGATGCTCAGATTTTGGTAACAATAGCTATGATATAGGTAACAATTGAAAATAGAGTAGAACTTTGAAATGATTCGTCATAGGCAGTGCATTCATTTGTGAATCAAGATACAGAAAGACCCAAAGGTTAAAAAGTGTGTTAGAAGACATTAGTTGTACAAGGAGAGTTTCATTGTGACATTTCTACACGTATACAATTTATCCCAATCAAACTCAATCCCTCTACCATTCTTTCTTACCCTATTTCCCCACTTCTTAAAACACTTTGTTTGTGCCTGTCCTGAGGTTTGAATTTATCATGGCTGAGACTCTACCACTTTGCGCCATGTCTCCATTTCCAAGTTTATTTTTTTAACTTTTTTTTTTTTGGTCAGTCGTGGGGCTTGAACTCTGGGCCTAAGCGTTGTCCCTAAGCTCTTCAGCTCAAGGTTAAAGCTCTACTACTTGAGTCATAGAGCTTCTTCTGTTTTTCTGGTGGTTAATTGGAGATAAGAGTCTCACGAACTTTCCTGCCCGGGCTGGCTTTGAACTGTGATCCTCAGATCTCAGCCTCCTGAGTAGCTGGGGTTACAGGTGTGAGCCACTGATGCTCCAGCTTGCACATTTTTAAAAAATAATTCAAAGTTGGTTTCAAATTAGCCCTGGTTTGCATTTTCTCTTTCACTAACCCCAAACTTCTGGTTTAAAAAAACATGAATTTGGGCTGGGAAGGTGGCTCAGTGGTAGAGTGCTTGCCTTGCATGCCTGAGGCCCTGGGTTCAATTCCTCAGCACCACATAAGCAAAAAGAAAAAAGCCAGAAGTGGCACTGTGGCTCAAGTGGTAGAGCGCTGGCCTTGAGCTGAAGAGCTGAGGGACAGCGCCCAGGCCCAGAGTTCAGGCCCCACAACCGGACCCAAAAAAAAAAAAAAAAAAAAAACATGAATTTAATATCTTGTAGTAGTAAATTGAATTTTTTTTGTGTGTGTGTTGGTTGTGGGGCTTGAACTCTGAGCCTGAGTGGTGTGCTTCAGCCCTTTAGCTCAAGGCTAGCGCTCTACTCCTTGAGCCACAGTGCCACTTCCAGTTTTTGGTTTTGGGGTTTTTTTTTAGCGGTTAATTAAAGATGAGTCTCATGGGGACTTTGCTACTGGGGCTGGCTTTGAACCAAGATCCTCAGATCTCAGCCTCCTGAGTAGCTAGGACTACAGGCATGAGCCACCATCACCCAGCCTGACCTAAAAGTTTTGGAAGAACTGCATTGAACATTGTAAAAGTCAGAAACCCAATTTCTGTTTTTCTTTAGAGGTTAAGTCATTTTCTGTTGTTTCCATAGTTTCTTACATAATATGAAAGAAACTAGCTTTATAATTTTCCCAAGCTACATGTTCTACTACTTTGTTGATTTGATTTATGTTACTGTTAATACATTGTGAAAGCATAGGCAACCAGTCATTCCTGTCCTGAAATTGAGAACCCCCACCAACAGATAGCCCCCAAACTGACAGGAAGGAGAAAATGAGATAATTTTCCACACTATATACAATAATTTTTGTTGTTAATAATGACCAGAGTAAAACAGGCTCTAGTAAGTAGTTGGTTATCAGTAGTAGGAAGATAACTGTAGTTGAAATTCTTCATATATGACAGTAGAACAGTAAAACCAGTTGAAATTGTTTTAACAAGGAGAAAATGGAGATAAGATGGTAAAGTTGGTTGGGTACAATGTAGATATGTGTAGAAATGTCACAGTGCAAGTACAACTAATGTGTACTAATATATAGTTTTTTTCAATTTCAAAATTTGTGTATTAGGAGCTACATTAAATTCTTTATGTTGAAATGTAATATTTTGTTTTCTTTTTAGTAACTGGTATGAACCCTCTATCTCCTTATTTAAATGTGGATCCACGATATCTGGTGCAGGTAAGATTAAATTTTTATTGGTTTGGTGATTTTAACTTTTTTAAAAGTTCACACCTGAAACTAGCAACTTACCCTATAATCTTAGCTGGTTGGGGTTGAGATCTGGGTGATCAAGTGGTCCAAGGTCAGCCTCAGCGGCAAAGTCTGCTAGTCTCCATCTCCAGAGTATACCAACAAAAAAATGAGGGCTGGAAATCTGATTCAAATGGTAGATAGAATACCAACTAGCAAGTGTGAGGCCCTGATTTCAAACCCCAGTACTTAACACCAACTACAATAACCTCCCCCCCCCCCCCCAAAAAAAAAAAACCCTCTGAATTACCTAAAGCCAACTTGAACTGTGACAGGCACTTCTAGAGCACTAAGTCTCTGGTCTCCAGTCACCTTAGGCAGTTGGCTTACATCTTTCTCTGAAGCCATTTAACTTTTCTTAAGAAATTTGCTTTAACAGTATGAAATAATGAAAAAGCCAGTACTTGTGGCTCAGGCATGTTATCCTGGCTGTTCAGGAGCTTGAGATGAGGATATCAATTCAAAGCCAGGCCAGCAGGAAAGTATGAGACTTAATCTCTAATCAGCCACCAAAAAACTGGAAGTGGAACTATGGCTCAAAGTAATAGAATGCTAGTCTTGAGCAAAAAAACAGTTCAAGGACAATACTCATGGCCTGAGTTCGAGCCCCAGGACTGGCACCAAACAACAAAAATAATGAAAAGCACTTCATCTTAGCTGAGATCTGAGAATCATGGTTTAGAGCCAAGCTGGGCAGACCAAATTGAAAGACTCTTATCTAGTTAGCTAACAAAAAAGTATAAATGGACCTCTGACTCATAAAATACAATTGTGCAAAATTCTGAGTTCAGGCTGGAAAAAGAGAAGGGGAAAAGGATCTCTGTAAAAGTAAACTTTATTCTTTAAAAAACTTTAAAAAGCTCAGTTTGCAATATGGCGTATGGGACTAAATGTCAAACCTTTAAAAGATTAATGGTTGGACATCTCAGGAGAGCAACGTTGATTTAACATCTGAAAAATCAATGTTCTATAACTTACCAGAATATAATATAGCAGTAAAGAATATAGAACAATAAAATGATTCAGTAGATGCATAAAAAGCATTTGAGTAACGTCCCTTCATGATTAAAAAAAACATGCAAACTAGGTATAAAAAGAAACTTCTTCAAGCTGGGCATTGGTGGCTCATGCCTGTGATCCTAGCTGAGATCAGAGGATTGCAGTTCAAAGCCAGTCTAAGTGAAAAGGTCTGTGAGACTTATGTCGAATTAACCACCCCAAACCATAAGTAAGGTTATACCTAAAGGGGTAGAATGCTAAGCTAGCTAACCTTGAGCAAAAAAGGTCAGGGACATAACCTAGACCCTGAGCCTGTCCCCGAGCTTTTTCTGCTCAAGGCTAGCACTTTACCATTTGAGCCACAGTGCCACTTCTGGCCTTTACTGAGTACTTTATTGGAGGTGAGAGTTTCACAGACTTTCTTGCCTGAGCTGGCTTCAAATCGCATTCCTCAGATCTCAGCCTCCTGAGTAGCTGGGATTATAAGCATGAGCCACCAACACCCTGTTCTAATAAAGGATTTTTATCTGTAACAATTTTTTGTTTGTTTTTTATAATACTGGGTTTTAAGCTCAGGCCCCTCCATTTGCTAGGCAGGCACTATAACTTAAGCCAAGTCTCTAGTCCTTTTTGCTTTCATTATTGTTCTAATAGGCTAGCTTTTGCTGAGACTGGCCTGAACTACAATCTTTTTATTCATGCTTCCTGAATAGCTGGGATGACAGGCACATATCACCACATCCAGCTTTTTATTCACTAAGATAAGGTCCACTTTTTGCCCTGGCTGTCATCAAACCACTGTCTGCTGATCTGGGTCACTCTAGAAAACTCTTGAAAAATGATGTTTTAACTATTTTTTAACTTAATTAGTAGTAACAATCCACTTATATCAATGGGTCTAAATATTCTCCATAAAAATATATAAGTGGTGTCATGAAGTAAAGAAATGCAAATCACAAAAACACAAAGAGATAATTACTATAATCAAAACCACAGAAGCAAGTATTGGTGAGGATATGGAGAATTTAGGGCATTTCTGGTAGTGTAAATTGATACAGCTGCTTTGGAAAGAGTCTGGCATTTCCTCAAAATGTTAAAAATAGTATGACCTGACAGTTGTACCCTTACATAAACACCCAAGAGAATCAAAAACATTCAGCTGGGAGCTGGTAACTCATGCCTGTAATCCTAACTACTTAAGAAGCTGAGATCTTAGGAAAGAAACTCCATGAGAATCTTACTTCTAGTTAACCACAACACACTGGAAGTGGAGCTGTGGCTCAAGTGGTAGAGCTCCAACCTTGAGGAAGAAAGTAAAGGACAGTGCCCAGGCCCTGAGTTCAAGCCCCAGAACCAGCACAAAACGTAAAGTTAAATAAGTAAATAAAAACATGTTCCTGAGCTGGGAAAGTGGCTCAGTGGTAGAGTGCTTGCTTTGCATTCATGAGGCCCTGGGTTCAATTCCTCAGCACCACATAAGCAGAAAAAGCCAGAAGTGGAGCTATGACTCAAGTGGTAGAGCACTAGCCTTGAGCTGAAGAGCTGAGGGACTGCGCCAGGCCCAAAGTTCAGGACCAACCATATCCATATAAGTTGTACATGACTGTTGGTAACACTATTCATAATAGCCAAAAAGCAGAAGCAAACCAAATATTAGTTCATGAATGGATGAACAAAATGTAACAAATGTAGGATCTCACAATAAAAAAAAGAATGAATTACTGATAATGTGTCAACATGGATGAACCTTGAGAACTTGCTGAATCAAATTAGTCTCATCACAAATTGTATTTCATTTGCATGAAATCTTCACAGGGGCTGGGAGGGTGGCTCAATGGTAGAGTGCTTCCCTTATATACATGAGGCCCTGGGTTCGATTCCTCAGCACCACATAAGCAGAAAAAGAAAAAGGCCGGAAGTGGCACTGTGGCTCAAGTGTTAGAGTGCTAGCCTTGAACTGAAGAGCTGAGGGACAGCGTCAGGCCCAGAGTTTAGATCCCACGACCGGATCCCACGACTGACGCCCCCCCCCCCAAAAAAAAAAAAAAAAGAAAAGAAAAAAAGAAATCTTCACAGATGAAGCAAATATATAAATGTAGATTAGTAGCTATGTGGAGTTGGGCAGGATAGAAGGAGTGACTCATGGCTTCAGGGTTCTTTTTGTAATGATAAAATGCTCTGAAATCAGTTGTGGTCTTTATTGTGCAGCTCTGAATATACTACAGATCATTGACTTGATGCTAAATAATGTGGTACTTGAGTTAGGCTATTAGTAACTGTTTATTTGTGCATGCATGTATGCATTTAGGCATTCATTGCATTTGGGTGCTGGTGGCTCACACCTGTAATTGTAGCTACTCAGAAGGTAGGCTCAGAATCTCAGTTTGAAGCCAGGCTGGGAAGGAAATTCCATGAGACTTTTATCTCCAGTTAACCGCCTAAAAGCCAGAAATACAGGTGTGGCTCAAATGGTAGAGCACCAATGTTGAGTGGAAAAAGCCATCAAGAACATGAGGTCCTGAGTTCAAGCCCTAGTATTGGTACATGGGTACACAGTATTAAGATACAGACCTCGCTGGTTTTGTTTTGTTAAGAGTAAGAGAGGTTGTTTGGGTTAATTTTTCATATAAATAAAATTGACGTTTAAGACTCTGATGTTTCCCCCCTTTTTTTTGGCAGTAAAATGTTAACTTTTAGTACTGAGTACTCTTATTTTAAAAGTAACTCAAATTGGCAAAAAAAAAAAAAAGAAAGTATTTTGCTTAAATGTTAAATCCAAACTTAGAGGTTATATTCAACTATGATAACAGTACCAAATTATAGTTCTGAATTACTACATAGGGCTTACTAAGATTAGGTATAAAAGAAAATTCAGAAATAAATGTGAATTCCTATTTCATGAAATACTGTTCTCTTCCGTTGTAATAGTAGAGGGACTTCAGAATTTAAATAGTTTTCTAAATTGTCTCTACTGTTAAAAGTAATGATGGAAAGCTTTTATACAGAGACAGTAACTTAAACATTGTACCTTACAAAATATTTTTCAATACTTTTTGTTGTTGTTCAAGCCCTGGGACTTGAACTCAGAGCCTAGATGATGTCCTTGAACTTTTTGGCTAGTACTCCACCACTTCATCAGCCCCCTGAGTGGCTAGGATTATAGGTGTGATCCAGCAGTACCTAGCAACTTTTCCATACTTATTTTTCTTTTTTCTTGTTGGTTGGTTATGGGGCTTGAACTCTGGGCCTGGGCGCTGCCCCTGCATTGTTCAGCTCAAGACAAGCTCTCTACCGCTTGAGCCACATCACTACTTCCAGTTTTCTGGTGGTTAATTGGAGATAAGAGTCTCACAGACTTTCCTGCCTGGGCTGACTTTGAACTGCAGTCCTCAGATCTCTGCCTCCTGAGTAGCTAGGATTACTGTAGGCATGAGCCACTGGCACTGGGCCTTTTTCCATACTTTTGAAGATGGGAAACATCTTGACTGGAAACTATTAACTCACCATAGTTATTTTGGCAACAGTTTTCATCTGAGTCACTATTTGTGTTTTCTCCTACTCCTGCTTTTGTGTTGTTACTACTATTAAAAACGCTGTAATTTTTAAAATTACATTAAATGTATAAATTTTCCTTCTGTTTGCCCAAGTGAATAATCTAGTAGTGAAGACAAGTAGAATTGAAATATTTCCAACATCTACAGTGTCCATATGAAATTATTTGGAAGTATATGGGCCAGTGGTAAAGTGTTTGCCTAGCATGTGCCCTAGGGACAGTACCCAGCAGTAAAAAAAAACAAAATACTAAGGGGATAATTTGTCTTATAAGACTGATCCAAAATGTTGCTTTAATGATTTTTCCTCACGTTTTTATCATCATTTGGTCTTAATATATAGTAACACAGTGTTAGTGAATAGTTGCTAATGAATTAAGGCTATTTTTCTCATCCCAGGATAATATATCTATCTGCTGATACTTCTAATTTTCATTCTTCATTTCTTTAGAATTGTGCTTTCTATATTCTCTTGACTGTTGCTTCAAATTTACCAT
The DNA here is from genome assembly GCF_024711535.1 of Dipodomys merriami. NCBI lineage: Eukaryota > Metazoa > Chordata > Mammalia > Rodentia > Heteromyidae > Dipodomys > Dipodomys merriami. Next base: position 17,773,696 of record NW_027202715.1, on the reverse strand, counting down.
TAGAGCAGGTTACCTGTAATCTTATCAGATAATAGTATGAATTATCTGAATTAGAAGAATCCCTTCTAAGACTTTAAATGGTTTTATTTCACTTTTAGATGTTTCTGTTGTATAGTTTTGTTTTTGGTTCAATAAGGTAGTTTAGGATTTTAGTTTGTTGAAAAACTACTTTGAAAAGTTAAAAAATTCAGGGCTGTGGTGACTCAGACCTATAAATTCTAGTTTACTTAGGAGACTGACACTGGAAGGATAGTGGTTCAAAGCCAGCCCAGGCAAAAAAGTTCACAAAATTCCTTCTCAATAAAGAACTGGGCTCAGCGGTGCCTGTTATCTTAGCTGTGGGGGAAGCCCAACATAAACAGCTGGCACCTACACACAAGACCTGGCAAGGAATGATAGCATATCACAAAAACAATCATGAAAACTTAGGACTGAAGGTGTGGCTCAGGAAGAAGAAGTGCAAAGACTAGTTCAAACCCAATACTGCTAAAACCATAATACTAATAGAACAGTTTAAAATTTTAGGAGGCTGGGGCAGAAAGACACAAGATTGAGACCAGCCTAGTCTACATAGCAAGACTTTTCTCAAAATTTAAAGTAAGGTGGGGAAAAGAAAAGAAGACAAAAGGAAGGAGAGAGACCAGGCGTGGTTCCTCAAGCTGATAATCCCAGCTACTTAGGAGTTGGCCATCTGGAGGATTGGGGGTTAGAAGCAAAGCTAAGCACAAAGTTCAAAAGACTCCATCTCAACCAATGGCTGCACTCAGCTAAAGAGAGTCTGAGCACGAAGAAGATTGATTTTAGTAGCCCTGGCACGAAGTCAGATCCAAAATAACACCAAAAGGGCTGGTAAAGTGGCTCAAGGGGAATAGTGCCTGCCTAGCAAGTGCAAAGCCATGAGTTCAAGGGAAAGGGAAGGAAGGAGGTTGGTTGATTGCTTTAAGAACACTTTTTACATTTTATAAGTATGTGTCTTAATATTTAGCTTGGTTTTCATTGCTACCCCATAGGACACTGATGAGTTTATTTTACCTACTGGAGCCAATAAAACCCGGGGGAGATTTGAACTAGCCTTCTTTACTATTGGAGGATGTTGCATGACAGGTGGGTATAATACTTTTTTTTCAGATTGCTTTTTATCCAAATTTAAAATGAAAATCTGAATATTGGTTTGATGTGTCTTTTATAAAAAATAATAAATTTTAAAGGTAATTATTTAGTTTTATCTTTTATGTTAAATAAGAATGAAATTTAATCAGAAGTACAGCTTCCTTCTAAAGATAAATATGTATTATTTGGATGAATTATTGTAATTCACTAGGGGCTGCATTTGGAGCAGTGAATGGTCTTCGTCTAGGATTGAAGGAAACCCAGAACATGGCCTGGTCCAAACCAAGAAACGTACAGTAAGTTTTCTGTAATTGTCTGGTGTAAGGATGCTTGAACATTAACCTCTCTTTTGTTAATGTGATGGGTATAGTTAAAACTACAAAGTTTAAAGAACTAGTACTTTCCTTTTTCCTTTCTTCGGGGTTTCAGTTATTTCTAAAGTAAAAGTAACCAAGAAATCAGATTACTGAATCTTAGCTTTGAAAAGGAGTAGTTTTCTTGTCACTGTCCCTCAGTCAGCTGGTGTTATCCTGTCCTAGGTTCTCAGCTGCATGTGTTGCATTTCTAAGCCTGTATGACATGCTTTCCTAATGGCTGAATTACAGAAAATCTGGATTGTTCTAGGGCTGACAAAGCCAGAGGAATAGATGATGACAAAGAATGGCTACATCTGTCATGTTTCCCTGAACTTCTTGACTTCATTTTCTAATTCTGAAATGAGGAGCCACAAAAGCTTTAGATTTTAAAAAAAAAACCTTAAAACTTAGAGACCGTTCTAAAAGAAGGTAACTGTCCTTTCTCAGGATTTGAAGTTTGCAGTAAAGTTTTGAAAATACAATTATAAGAATCAGAAAATGGCCGGGTGCTGGTGGCTCACACCTGTAATCCTAGCTACTCAGGAGGCTAAGAGCTGAGGGTCACAGTTCAAAACCAGCCCGGGCAGGAACATCTGTGAGACTCTTATCTCCAGTGAACCATCAGAAAACTGGAAGTGGTGCTGTCGCTCAAGTGGTAGAGCGTTAGCCTTGAGCTGAAGAGCTGAGGGACAGCGCCCAGGCCGAGAGTTCAAGACCCATGACCGACAAGAAAAGAATTAGAATGTGAATGGAAACAAGGATTTTTTTCTTTTTTGTTTTGTTTTTCTTTTTGTCTTGTTTGTTCGTTTACCTGCCTTTCAGAGGGAAAAGGAGGGCAAAGAAATGGAGAGACAGTGAACAAATGAAGCAGTGGTACGCACTAGACACTGTTGAAAATGAACCATGCAACTTATGGATGGGGACAGAAGGGAAAAATTGGAAGAGAGCAAGGGAAAGGGTGACTTTGTCCAGAAAGAAATATATTCTTTACCTGACTTATGTGAGTGTAACCCCTCTATACTCACCTTTATAATAACAATTTTTAAAAAGAATCAGAAAGTTGTAAGCTCGGTGAAAATGATGAAAAGGGGTGACACTGACATGTTGAATCAAAACCGCTTTGTACAACTACTGAAAGATAAGAAAAGAAAGTATATATAATATGTTCGCTGCTTAATAAATCAGCTTGACAGTCCCTATTGATATTGTGTAAATAATATATTGGTCTGTTCTGCACATTTTTATGTTTTATGTAATTGGAGTGTCTTCTTTGCTGGCTTGATTTTGTTTTAGGACACTAAAATCTGTCTTCCTCACAGATTTACAGCCAGTAGGTGGCAGCAGATGTGCTAGAATTAGACTGGGAAATTTGAAAACTTGTGTTACTAACCCAAATCATTTATTATTTTTATGTTTATATATTTTTTAGTAGAATATGGAGTTTTTGCAGGCTGCAGCCTACAAATACACATAACACAGCTAGGAAACAGGTTAGAGAGGAAAGAAAAAGCAAAAACAATACCAGCAGCTATGGAGAGCTGAATTGGGATGCTATGATGACTGGATGAGCCAGGAGACAAGACACAGGAAACGATCATGGAGACACATGTGGCATGGCTGATGGTGGTTAGGCTGGTCTGGGCCTAAATAGGGTCCGAGCAGGAGGGTAGATCCACAGGAAATTCCCAGACCAGCACTGGACTGACAGATTCAGTAACCTGTCAGCCAATTTCCCACCCCTGTCTCCTGGGCACACCCATCACCAGAGAGGCAGGTGATGGTAGGAGTGTTTCCTTCACCCAGCATGAAGTCAAGATGCCAGACCCTACCATCTACCATGTGGCCAATATGGCACCAGCCAGACCTGACCTCCTTACTTCATTCCCCCTTTTACTCTAATGCGCATGAAATTAAATCATGGATTTCTCTGTAAGAGGGCCAAACTTTTGCCTGGATTGTTTGTTTATATTCTTAACATTTGTCCCTTGTTCCATTAATTTTTGTTGTTGTGGTTGGTGGTCGTGGGGCTTGAACTCTGGGCCTGGGTGCTGTCCCTCAGCTCTTCAGCTCAAGGCAAGCGCTCTACCATTTGAGCCACAGCATCACTTCCAAATAATTCTTTTTTTTACTTTTTGTACTTGGAATTTTGAATCTTTACAAAAGTAGACAAAAAGTAATGAATACCTATGAACCATAACTTACCTTCAAAAACATATCAGTCATAACTAGTGTGTTTCTTCTCTCCTGTGTTATTTTGAAACAAACTCAACATTTTGTTTAATGTAGCATAATTAGTATACTATGTAAATAATATGATGGAATATATTGATGTGATTAATTTGGACATCGAAAGTCTCTTAGAAAAGACTGTGTGTGTGCACGCACTAGGGCTTGAACTCAGGGCCTCATACTCCCACTTAGCTTTTTTGTTAAAAGCTGGTGCTTCTAAGACTTCATTTCTTTTTTTATTTTTTGTTTTTTATGGTTATTATAAAAGTGATGTACAGAGGGACTACAGTTGCATAAGTCAGTTAAAGAATACATTTCTTCTTGGGCAATGTCACTTCATTTCTTAAAACTAAAAATGGTCATGTAGTCATTCTGATCTCCCTAGATAAGCAGACAGTGTTTAGCAGTGGAAATGCAATAGGATGTAGAGCCAGGAAGATATAAGTGACCTCAAAATCCTAGCATCACTACTTAGTGTTTTCTGTTGTTGAACAGACAGGTAAGGGCTAATAAATGGAGGCCTGAAGCCTGCCAAATTCCAAAGAATTTTATCAATTTGCAATGCTTTCAGCAATGTAATAAGGAAAATTAATAGCTTTAATGAAAACTAAATCTTAGTACAGAGCTTAAAATATATTAATAGCCAGGTGCCTAGCTCATGCTGTAATCTTAGCTACCCAGGAGGCTAAGATCTGAAGGATCACAGTTTGAAGCCAGCCCAATCAAGAACGTCCACTCTTACCTCCAAGTAATTATCAAAAAGCTGCAAGTGGAACTGTGGCTCAAGTGGTAGAGCATCAACTTTGAGCAAAAAAAGCACTCAGGGACAGTGCTTACGCCCTGATTTCAAGCCCCAGGACTGGCACAAAAAATAATAATTTGTATATGCATATATGTAATTTTTAAATATATGTTAATAAATGTGTGGCTTGTTGCCACCTGTCCTGGGGCTTGAACTCTGGACGTGGGCACTGTCCCTAAGCTGCTTTTGCTCAGGGCTACCACTCTACCATTAGAGGCACGTGCCACTTCCATCTTTTTTGAGTAGTTTATTGGAGATAAGATGTCTCATGGAGTTTCCTGCCCGGGCTTGCTTTGAAATGTGATTCTCAGATCTCAGACTCCTGAGTAGCTAGGGCATGAACCACTGGCACCCAGCTTATATGGCATAGTTAATTAAAAAAATACACCGTAGTTATTATACTTTGTATGTGTGTGCTTTTTTAGACTTTTGATTCTCGTGCCTCAGATCAACCTTTTGAAAGCTAGAGTTAAAAGGCATTTACCACCACATCCACCTGACATTAGTATTTCTAAACATTTGAGAAACAATACATTGTTGTCACTGTAGAACCTTAACCACTTATTAATGAGTTTTTTTAATCGCTGTAATTGTACTTTGGTCATTTCCAGCAGTAGTCAGCTGTCTGGACAGAACCATTCCTGTGATGGTGTTACACTGCTGGGAGAGCAATGTCTTGTCTTCTTTATCCAGTTGCCTGTGTCATTGTTCTAGTGGCCCATGGTGCTGGTGCAAGGCAGAACTGTGCTTCCTTGAGAGTGTGCTAAGCATTTGCTTTAGATGCTTAGTTCTAGTCTGGGAGCAGACAAAGAGCTTTCTCCATGCATTCTAGTTAGATAGCTATCCTCTGTTCAACTCTTAATAGAACTGCTTTGTATTCTATACTTTGGTTTTCTTCACTCTGATTCTATTTAATACTCTAAATACATCCACTCTGAAGAAGAATATTGTTTTTTCCAATTACAACTTTAAGATTTCTCTATTAAGTATATTTCAGGCTGTTACTCAGAATGTCTAAAAAAAATTTTCTTCAATCATTGGAAATTTTATCCTAATCCTCATTTGTATAGAGTAAAAGCCATCCTTATAGAAATCCAAGTAGGTATTAAGATATATCTGAAAATAGAAAAAACTTTGGGGCTTGAATCTAGTCACTTTAAAAAGCTATTAAGGGTTGTTGTAGATTAGTAAGAAGAAAAAATTGTTCTAAATACAAATTCTTTTCTTTCTTTCCTGGTAGGATTTTGAATATGGTAACTAGGCAAGGAGCACTTTGGGCTAATACTTTAGGTTCTCTGGGTAAGTAGAAATCTTATTTGATAAATGATTAGGCAAAGAAAGAATATACAAGTATGAACAATTTGCAAATTGTTCTAGGATATGAAACAACTGAGTTTAAATCCATTCTGGTGAGTATAGACCATGAATTAATGAAGTAATCTCAGTGCCATTTCCTTTTGAATACTATTTCTGATTTTTTTTTTTTGATTTTTGATTTTTTTGCCAGTCCTGGAGCTTGAACTCGGGGCCTGGGTATTGTCCCTGAGCTTCTTTTGCTCAAGGCCAGCACTCTGCCACTTGAACCACAGCACCACTTCTGGCTTTTTCTGTGTATGTGGCACAGAGGAATTGAACCCAGGGCTTCATGTATGCTAGGCAAGAACTTTACCACTAAGCCATATTCCCAGCCCCCATTTCTAAATGTTTTAAATCCTTTAAACAGTGACTTCTGTCCAAGCAAGAAACCAAATAAAACCATGTTTTAACTAAATGAAATCCAGTTAATTTAGGTCCAAGACAAAGGGCTGTGAATGTTAGGAAAGGTTCAAAGTCTGTAGTGAGACGTGCTAGATTAGCTGAAGTTCAGACCTTTTGCTCTGTTTTTCAAACAGACTTCATCAGTCAGTTACCTGTGTAGATTTCAAAGACCTAATTACTAGCATAGCAGTAGGGACTTTGTAGATAAAAACATTCAGAGGTCTACACAAGGGGTAATTTAATGGTGCTGAGTCAGACCCGGTGCTTTCATCACATCCTGTTTATAACTAGTCGGTTCTTTTGATTATTGATGACCATAGAAAATATGTCTGCCTATGGCACGTATACCCTTACATCCAGACTTTCTGTGCTTAGTATAAACATGATGTCAGGAAATCTTTTCAATTGTAGTACATTGAATAGGGGAAATTTATAGACAACTCTTTAAAAAGAAAACCCTCTTTTGTGATATAGTAAGATCCTAGCCTTGTTGTGGAAGCCATGCTTTTTCACACCATAAAGCCAGGTTTGCATTTTGGATTCTGATGCATGGCTATTTCCATATGACAAAAATGGTATAAGAAGAAGAAAATGGTTTAATGCATTGGTGCCTGATAAGAACCTATAAAGTACAAATGAAAGGTTTATTTGGGTGAAAATCTTGTTAAATGATACTACATCTTGCATTCTTTTTAATTATAGTCTTGTTAAGTAAATATGTAAGCATTTAATGCAAAAAACAAATATTTATAAAACAGTGACATTTTTAAGTATTCTTTTTAATACTCTACTAGTACTTTGCAGAAATAGCTACTCTTGATATTACTTCTGAATCTTTGCAGATACGTATATCTTTGCATAGCTAGTTGGATTGGTACTGGTGTACCTGTCTCTGCCTGCTTTACCAAATTGTTAACCAATATAGCCCTACCTGGCTTTTTGTTAAGTGTAGCATTTAGTTTTATGGAAAATCTTTTCTGCCTTAATCCAGGTGTGATACAAATGTTCTTAGTCATTTTATTTGTTGCTAGTTTTTGCTATTTTAGAAACAATGTTATAGTAGTTGCCCTGTAAATGTCTAGCTTAATTTAATTACCATGCTGACTTTTCATAGTTCTTTTGTGACTGGTCACCTATATTTCAGCTTTGCTCTATAGTGCATTTGGTGTTATTATTGAGAAATCACGAGGAGCAGAAGATGACCTGAACACAGTAGCAGCTGGAACTTTGACGGGCATGTTGTACAAATGTACAGGTAGGTGCTGTTACTACTGTGAATGTAAAGCTGAAATGTGTACTGTTCTTGTGGTTACTTGGGGAAGGGAGGGGAGAGTTATGGGAAAATTTTAGGTATTTTTTTGGTGTTTTGTTGTTGTTTTTGAGGGGTCATATTTGCTTTGAGATAAGGACTTCCTAGGAAGCCTAGGCCAACCTCGGCATTCTATATAGTTCACACTGGCCTCCAATTCAATCTTCTGTATCAGTCTCCCAAGTACTAAAAGTGCGCCATTATGTCCTACTGCAAGTTCCTATTGTTGTACAACCAGTCTCCAGAACCTTTTCACCTTTATATTCTATGCTCATCAAGCAGCTCAGTTCCTCATTGTTTCCATCTTCTCAACTTCTGGCAATCTTGAATTTTCTGTGTCTGAATGTACGTAGGTACCTCATACATGGGAACCATATATTATTTGTCTTTCTGGTGCCTGGTTTATCTTTGCATATCTTAAAGGTTCTTCCATGTTATAGAATGTTCAGAATATCCTTTTTTAAAGGCTGAGTTGTCTTCTTTTGGGGAGAGATTGAGATCCTGGAGATGGAACTCAGGACCTTGCACTTACTCTGTCATTTGAGTCACACGCTAGCTGGTTTTGCTTCAGTTATTTTTCATATATTGTCTTGTGCTTCTGTCTGGGGTCAGTCTCAGACTGTGATCCTTCCACCTCCCATGTAGCTGGAATTACAAACATCACCATATCCAGCTTGTTTTTCCTTGGGTCTGGCCTTTAGCTTCTCCCAATTCCATAACTGTTTATCAAGTAGTGATAGAAAAAAAGTTGGTTTTGTGTGTTAGCTGTTGGGAATACTAGCTAACATACCTGATTGTGAACCTTCTTTCAATTATTTTAGATTGTTGGTTGTTTGATTTAAAACAACATATTAACTTATTCAAGAGTATTTGCTTAGGATGCATAGAGAAAAAAAAGGTAAAACTCTATCCTGTATATTCCATTGATTTTATTTCCTTGTCTTAGACTAAGCAATGAAATATTTGAAATTACAGGTTTTACACCAAGCAAAAGTCTGCAGTAATCTGACCTGGGAGATCAGTGTATTAAAAACTTTCACAAAACACACATAGTATCACAGCTCCAGATCAATTTAGAGCATATTATGCCCATGAGAATCTTACTCTACCAGAAGATGAACATTGTGTTGCTATCAAGGATAAGTATTGACTAGTTTACAAGTGAATGTCTAAATAATATTAAATTTATTGTAAGTCTATCTTAAAGAGTTCAGTGATGAGTCTTTTGCATACATCCTTTTCTTTTTTTTTTTTTTTTTTTGGGTCCGGTTGTGGGGCCTGAACTCTGGGCCTGGGCGCTGTCCCTCAGCTCTTCAGCTCAAGGCTAGCGCTCTACCACTTGAGCCACAGCACCACTTCCGGCTTTTTTCTTTTTGCTTATGTGGTGCTGAGGAATCGAACCCAGGGCCTCAGGCTTGCAAGGCAAGCGCTCTACCACTGAGCCACCTTCCCAGCCCCCATACATCCTTTTCATTAGTTAGTTAATTCCCTGTTCCCAAAGAAGTTTGGCACTTTTCACTCTACACCTTTATGTCTTCTTTCTTTTTTTTTTCATTCCAAGATCAAGATTTAAACTCAATATTGGTAGAGCGATAGCCAATGAAAGTGGCAGATGCCAAGTTTGAGTCCTGTCTTGTTGTTTCTTGATTATTATTATTTTTGAATCTGAGATACTGCCTATTGACTTCTCATCAGGAAAACTATTAAGTCTTGTTAGAACTGTACAAAAAAATGTACTTGATAGAAGAAAGAGGAAGTCTCTCTTTTTACACATTATTTTATTGACAGGTCTTTGAAGATGAAATAAAGGTCACCCTTATTTGGAGCCATACTACTATGACTCCAAAACCCATTTTTATCACATCAAATTACCTCTAAAATGGGAAAATCAGAAATTTTAGAAAAGAAGAAGGGTAATAATAGCTGAACTGGGCCTGAAGGATGGACTGAATTTCATTTGTTACCGTTTGCTTATTTGATGAGTATGTGGGAGAAAAGTCTATGAGAGTTTAGGTTTGAAGCATAGGAGGCTAGGGTGAGAGGTCAAAGGCACTGTCATCAGAGGTGTTAGCACATGACATACTGGAATCATCCTTGTTGACTTAACAAGAAACAATGGATAGATAAGGCAGTTCGGAGGTGGAAGTCTAAAGTCAAATGTACTATTAGAGAAGTTAGGGTCTGTGATGGGTGGGCCTCAGCCTGGGGGGTGTAGACATGCTGATGAAATGAAGAGATGATAAGAGAAAAAGATGAGTCAGAGGTTCAGTGGAAAGCTTGTCTTTGTTTCTTTGTCTCTTTCTGTTCCTCTCTTATCTTCTCTTTTCCCCCCTTCATTCTCTCTTTTGTGGAAGCAGTGTGTGTGACTTTGAACTATACAAGATCTAGGATCTTGGGCTTCCTCATTACTGCCATGTACATCCCATATAGGCTCTTTGAGACAAAATCAGCTGTTGCTTTTAACTCCATAATACAGTGTACATTTAGAACTTCTTTTTTATATTGTTTTCGTTTTTTACCAGTGATGCTAAGTCAGTTATTGCAGTTCTGTGGTATGCTAAATGTCTATGGGGATCTTACGAAAGTTTTAGAAGGTTCATGAACTCAGAGGGTTGAACACGTAAATCTCTAGAAGTTGTAATGGATACTTTCAGGCTTATTTTACTAAGGGGAAATCCTGGTATTTAGCAGGTAAGAACTAGTCCAAAATCCAGGTAATCCCTGTTTTTTACAGTGGCCTGATAAGCTCCCTCTTCTGCAGTATGTGTTCCCTTGTCTTTTATCTCCCCCTTCAGGGCCTTTGATACTTGCTGTTCTCTTTTCTTAGAATGTTCTTTGCAGACAAGTACCTCAACTTGCTACCTCATCTGTCTGTCTCTGTTAAGCTAACAGCTTCCTGAGGCCTCTCAGAAATATTATAATACATAGAATTTGATACTGTATGGTAAACTGCTAAGGGTCAGGTTTTTTTGAACAAGCAGTACACACAAAATGTTAATAACTCTTGAAAAAAAGTGTCTTCAGAGTATAGACTGTTGATTTTATGCCACTTCTTGAAAAATATACTCATGTTTTCCCTGACTTCTTAAAAGATTGAGCAACCACTGTTTTTAGGTGGTCATTACCTCTGAAGTCCTTCATATCTTTTCACCTGGCTTGTTGAAACATTTTATATATAGGGCAATCATCTATTTAGATTTATTACGTGAAATTGCTTACTGGAAGAATACCAGTAACAGGATACAAGAAGTCATCAGGATATGCTTCAGGATGTGAAGTTTAATTCTGAAGGCCTGCCATTCATTTTGTTTTCCATTTTGGAAAGTACTAGAATTTGAACTAAGCGCCCAGTGCTTTCTAGCCTGGAGCTGTCTTGCTTGATCCATACCTCCAGCCCTGTTTGTCACCAGGTATTTTTGAGATTAGGGTCTCACTTCCCACCTAGAAGTGCTTAAGGGCCAATATCTACCTGCTTGTAGGCTTCCCATTATTGCCAGGATCACAGACACACATTGTGTACAGGTTTCCTCAGTGGAGACAGTCTTGTATATTGGTTTGCTTAGGTAAGCCAGATACTCTGATGCTTCCCGTCACAGCCTCCTTTGTAAGACAATAACAGGCTAATATGACGTTTTGGGGAGTTTTTTTGGTCTGCCATTGGGCCTGAACCCAGGGACTAGGTACTGTCCCTGAGCTCCTTTGCTCAAGGCTAATGCTCTTCATTTGAGCCACAGATGCAGTTCTGGTTTTCTGGTGGTTAATTGGAAATAATAGTCTCATGCTTTCCTGTCCAGGTGGACCTTAAACTGCAATCCTCAGATCTCATCCTCCTCAGTAGCTAGGAGAAGAGGCATGAGCCACTAGCGCCTGGCTTTAACATGGTTTTGATGGTGATAAAATAATAGAACCTTTTAATAGTAACATTGATGATAACTGTTTAGAAAAACAATTTGTATATCATTTTACTTGTACATACTTTGTTGTTATAAACTTCTTTATGAAAAGTATGGGCTTATCAGGACTTGGATGTTAGAGAAGAGGAATCACCATAGTTTTTTGCACCTGAGAATTTGTTTCCTGAAAATATTTAATTAGGCTACTCTAAGACTCCTGTGTTTTGAGCAAAAATATAACAGTTCTTATTGAGGTGTAGAAGATGGTCATTATTGAGTAGATACTTATATGCCACAGGGAATCTCGTAATACTATTCCACACCCTATGAAAAATCCATAGTTCACTAAAGAAACATAAGACCTGGATTACAGTTATATCACCTGAACTGAATTCCTCCTTTAGCCTAGTCTCCTTCAGTCTGACAACTGCTCATTTTCTTATGTATTTTTCATTATTTTTTTATTATATTTTTTCATTATCTTTTATGTGTTTTTCATTATTTTTTCATTATTCCACTACAGTAACTCCGTACCTCCTATGTTAATCTTTAATTCTAAGCTACATCTTTTTTGTCCTGTTAAAATTTGTTTTTAGCCAGGCGCCGGTGGTTCACACCTATAATCCTAGCTATTGAGGAGGCTGAGATCTGAGCATCATGGTTCAAAGCCAGCCTGGGCAGAAAAGTCCGTGAGACTCTTATCTCCAATTAATCACCAGAAAACCGGAAGTGGTACTGTGGTTCAAGCGGTATAGTGCTCACCTTGAACTGAAGAGCGCAGGGATAGTGCCCAAGCCCAGAGTTCAAGCCCCATGACCAACAACAACAAAAAATTGTTTTTGAGGAATACATGGGAGATTAGAAATACTTTATGTCAGCAATAAGTTGCCATTTGCCAAAAAAAAAAAAAAATTCCAGAATTCCTAAATGCAGATCATAATTTTTGAATCTGGAAATCGAAGATATATTTGTATACCTACAACATAGAGTTTATTCCTGTGATTTTTTTTTTTGTTTTATCTTAACACAAACTGGTTAAACAAAAATAAAAAGACCCTAGTCACCTTTTTAGAGTGATTTCAGTGTATTGAGCTGAATTGTTTAGCCATACTGTGAATTGATGTTGAGATTCTGGGTCAGCCAGTTACTTCTCTCCTTTATTCTCTAAGTCAAGTGGAAATTGAAATGTTTGCCACTTGACATAAATTTTCCTTTTTGTCATTTTTATTGAAAATTACATGTGAATTCCAGTCGTTCTTACATTGGGATGGCCAGAATACAGGAAATGCCACAGTACTCCTGCATATGTTAGAAAATAGGCAGTGAGCTGGGTCTGCCTGGAGCTTCCCTGCCTTCTTAGCAGGAATTTCCTCTCACTCAGTTCTAGTATCTGCCTTAGGCATTGGACTTGGTCTGTCATACAAAAGAAGCCAAAAGCTCAGATTTTCTTGGGGAGTCTCCTGTTTTTCAGAAATTAAACATTTTTAAACATAGTTTGGACCAAGAAATCTCTTAACTGGTTGAGTGCCTTCCTGTGCTATCTGTTAAAACTTTAAATTTGCCTCACAAAAGCTCAGTGACAGCTCCCAGGCCCAGAATTCAAGCCCCAGGACTGACTCCTCCCCCCCCCCCCAAAAAAAAAAAAAACAAAACCCAAGTGCAATCCATTTTCAATGTAGAAAAGACTTGTCCTCAAATATTTCAGAAAAACTTGGATTTTGTAATTTTGAGACTTCCTTTTATATCTGTGGAGTAAAATTGGTGATCATGAATTACCAAAAAAAAAGCCACCTCAGCAAATCAGGTTCTAGTGCATAATAAAGTAATCTAACAATAAAGAGGCATAAATATAGAATATGTAGTAAGCAGTGTGAGTATCTGTTACTAAAGATCTTAATACTGGGTTCATCTATCAAATTAGGATGTGATTATCACTTTAAGGGTGGTAATGCTTTTTGTGTGTGTGTGTGCTGGTCCTAGGACTTGAACTTAGGACCTGGATACTCTCCCTGAGCTTTTGAAAGTGGCAGGCTAGTGCTCTACCACTTGAGCCATAGCTTCTCTTTCGGCTTTTTAGTGGTTTGTTGGAAGTAAGATTCTCACACTTTCAAGATTCTCACACTTTCTTTCCCAGGCTGGCTTCAGACTGTGACCCTCAGATCTCAGCCTCCCAAATAACTAGGACTACAGGTGTGAGCCACTGGCACTAAACTCATGGTAGTACATTTTAAATGAGAATATGGCAGTTATTGTTGGAAGTATAATTCTAACTCATTGAATGTTAACTTCTTTTCTGTCTTCTAGGAGAACTAGATATTTGATATTTGATCTTTTCTAGGCCATTTTGATCCAACTTATGGGCTTTGATTTGACCATTTTTCAAGTTTAAATTGTGTTTAGTATATTCTTGTTCATAAAATATTATTCACAATAATTAGAATGTAGTAACTCAATTAGAGAAGAATGAGCACTCAATCATAGTGTATATATACAACACGATATTCACCCTTAATAGGAATTCTGACACTTTACTACCACATAGGTGAACCTTAAAGACATTATGAGAATGCTAATCCAGTCACAAAATTGCAAAGACTATGTGATTTTACTTATGTGAGGTAGTAAGAACAGTCAAACATACAAATACACACACACACACAAAGTTTGTTCTAAAGAGGCCACCATCTTCTGTGTATAGCTACTTACATATTCACTGCCTGGCAGCTAAGAATGTTTTGCCTCCTTAAAAATATTTTTAAATGGTTATATAATTACCCCCAGCACTTGTCTAGCTTGTATAGTACAAGGTACTGCCCACATAATAACCTTTGATCTCAAAGCCTGAAATATTTACTATTGGTACTGTTTAAGAAAGATTTGCTTATCTCAAGAAATTATCACTCTAATGGCTAAGTACTGTCATTAGTCAGTTCTATATAAGAAACACAGCAATTAAATGTTTATTTTGGGTCTCATTTTGTACTTAGAAAAGGTAAAGTAACTCTTGTTCTGTTGTCTGCAAGAGTTATGTAAGGATCCAAGATAAGGGGTAAAACTAAACATAAGTCTCAGTTTGTTTTGCTTCATAGAGATTAACCATTGGCCTTATTTACTTACTTTGTGTTCAAAGCAAGTGTATTTGCTAATGTACTTCCTCTGCTTAGTTGGGCAGAAAACCTAAAGCACGCCTTTAAGCTTTCCTAACAAACTGACAAGTTGGGGAATGCTGGAAAGACTTAACACTTAAAACTGGCTGGTATGTGGTAAAAGGGTACTCTGAGTAAGATTTAACTATGTGCTTGGTGAATCAGGTGCTGTAGTTACTGGCTATATCCTTGCTGGAGTTAAATTTTTCTATCTAATCTTTAGAAGGAAGTAACTAACTTCATTGTCTTGAAGGAAGCTTTTATTTTTATTAGAAAATAGAAAGCTTTCTGGGCAACCAGTTATTTGCAGGAGACAATGTACACCAGTAAACCTGAGAACTAGTCTGAGATTTTTCCCACAAACAAAAACTGTTTTTTAGGAAACTCAGAGCAAAGGATCGATTCAAAAGAAATGGTTTCCAGCTCTTCTCATATTAGTGGTCAAGGGCTTGTGTTCCAGTGATAGTGCTTTCCTAACAACAGGAGGCCCTGAGTTCAAGCCCCAGTACTGCAAAAAATAAAAACAAAAACAAGCCAGTGGGCAGTCTTCTTTTTTTTTTTTTTTTGGCAGGGAATGGTCATGGGGCTTGAGTGGTTAATTGGAGATAAGAGTCTCATGGGAACTTTTCTGCCTGGGCTGGCTGTGACCTGTGATCTTCAGATCTCAGCTTCCTGAGGTAGCAAGGATTGCTGGTATGAGTCATTGGTGCCAAGCCAATCTTTTTTTTTTTTTTTTTTTAATCATTGCTAGGGATAAAATCAGAGGCTTCATATATTCCAGGCAAGCCTTCTACCACTGAACTACAGTCTGAGCCCAAGTGGCTTCATTCAAGTCCTTTGGGTCTGTAGAGGTCTAGAAATTCACATGAAGTTGAATGTTTATAGGAAAGTGTCTGCAAGAGAATACTGAGTTTTCAATTTTCTGCCTCTGTCATTTTTCTACTAACATTGATAGGGGTATCTTGGCCTTTGTTTTGGGGATTGAGAGTAAAATTCAGTATAATTTAGAGCATATTTTGCTGCCTGATTTAGAGAACTTGTAATACATTCAAAGTTTAGATCTTATAACTAAACCATAGATATCTTTGGCATTTCTTCTCCCATGCCTCAGTTTGCTTTTTGGACCTTAGGAGTTTGGTGTAAGTATCATTTTCAGTCCCACAATTCTTTCTCAACATACTAGTCCAAGACACAAAATTTAACCTAATTTCTAAACTGAGATCATTTTGTTAACTTAATGAGTTCAAAGTATTTTACAATTTTTAAAAATTCCTAAGCACATTTTAAATAAGCTTCAGATTCAACTGCTATTTTAGTCAAGGTAACGAACCATATGGACAAATGTCAAGGAGATACCTCCTGTTTACTTTGATTTGTGGGACTTTTTCCGTAATGTTTTGATCCCTCTCCTCCACATTTGGCAGCTGTTGATGTCTACAGTTTGAGTCTGTTTAAGGGAGATAGTTGTTGCAGGATTAAGGGTGGGACTCAAATGGTAGAGGGCCTGTCTAGTTAGTGTACAGCTCTTGAGTTTAATCCCCTATACTGCTATAAGAAAAGAGGAGGAAGAGGAGAGAGACAGAGAGAAGGAAAAATTAGGAAAAAGATCATTGTGACATTTCACAAGGGGAACCTAACTTAGAAGCAGGTCAGTTATCAGAAGTCTTCAGACTGGAGAGATTCTTGCAGGGAGTGGCCCTTTAATGTATCAGCTGAAGCCATCTGGTGGACACTCACTGCAGAAATGTTCCTTTTGAAGTGTTTTAACACAAGTCACTGAAGTTCACAGAAGCAAAGGCTTCTAGTGAGGTAACTGCCATAGCTTAACCTCATTTTGTCTTAACATACAACCTGAACAAGCACTCTGTAAACTCAGTATAGGTCATTTGAAGTCTCCCTTCCATACCTGCAGGAGAGTATTCCATTTTTTAAGTTCCTTTTGGAAACCCTTTTTTGTGGAGTTTCTTAGTTTTTCCTTACCTTACCACATAAAGAGAAACTATGACTATCAGGACCATAGCCATTCGTTGAAGCATTTTGTGTTAAAAATTTTCTGTATAACTTCCTTACTTTTCACTTGAAAAAAGTTATTAGTAGTAGTTAAGTCTTCATTTTTTCCCCCGGAGTATGATGGTCAGTGCCTCTTGTTAGTATGAGAGACTGGCAGGAATGAGGGTGTATTCGTCAGCACCTGATTGCAGCCATCTTATTACTACTCCTTGAGTCAATATTTGGAGGATATGTCCAGAGTCCAAAGGCTGCTAAGACTGCTTCCATACTGGCTGTTTACATTACTATATGACTATCAAGAAAATGAGGGGTTGGAGGCCTTACACAGTTGGTAGTGTGCTATAAGTTAGATGAGTAGAAATTACATCATTAATTAATCTTGGTGCTTGCAATTACAAACCAAAGTTTAAAGTTGGGGTAATATGAATATGAAATTACAAAAATGTATTTATATTAAACAAGTAGTTTAGGGAATTTATTTCCTGGACATAAGTTTTAGTTTCTTTAAAAACTTTTCCTGTTTGAAATGGGATATATATTTTTAGCCAAAATGTATGTATTGGGACAGTTTCCCACTCATCTTGGTTCACAGTACTTTCAGTGCTGCTTCCTTCTGAAGAATATCCTTCTGTAAGCCTCACTTGTTCCTCCTATAGACTGGCAGAGGACACAAAACTACTGTTTATGCATGGCCAAAGACCGTGGTAATTTTATAGCATCTTGAGCATTTTACATGCTTCACACCAGGCACCACTTGTATTTCCTCCTCTCCTCTTAAGGAGAGGGATGAAGGAGATACTTTGCAAGAGGCATGTTCTCAGGAGGAGGTCACCTCCACCGGAAAGGCAGAACATTTTTTAAATCCATAGTTTTCTCCACAAAGTCTTTCCATCTTACCCTACTTTTATCTAAACTTGTGATGCTGGGACACTGTGTAGTAGAAAACGATTTCAGGAAGGCACTGGTGGCTCACATCTATAATCCTAGCTACTCAGGAGGCTGAGATCTGAGGATCACAGTTCAAAGCCATCCTGGGCGGGAAAGCCCATTACTCTTCTCTCCAATTAACCACCAAAAATGGCATTGTGGCTCAACATGGTAGAGCACTAGCCTTGAGCAAAAGAGCTCAGGGAGAGAGCCCAGGCCCTGAGTTCAAGGCTAATGATCAACTAAAAAATAAAGCTATTTCATTTTCTTTTCCTTCTCTCCCAGGTGGCCTTCGAGGGGTAGCACGAGGTGGACTGGCAGGACTAACACTTACCAGCCTCTATGCACTGTATAACAACTGGGAGCACATGAAAGGCTCCTTGCTCCAACAGTCACTCTGAAGATTTTTGCCACCTCGGGAACGGAGGACACTTCAGTAATCTTTCAAATCAATTAAGTCAGTCTGGAGTTAAGTGCCCTCTTCTACCTACAACTACTTTCAAAAATTGGAGGTTGTGATTTGCTGTGGTGAAGATCGTGAATGGTTGACCAGGACCGGCACTCCTTTCCCTTAATGAGCTGAAGCCAAAAATCCTTTGGTAGCTCACTCAGTAATGTGGTTCTCCTTTGGAGATGATCTTGGACCTGTCCTCTCATCCTACCCTCTGAACTGGAAAACCACTCCCAGAATTCAGGTCCTGCTTATTGTCAATATTTTATCACCAAGTGTATTTAATCATCTGAAACTGTAATGCTGCCCATGTTCCAAATAAAGGGTGAGAATAGAACCAAAGTCATAACTCCAATCTAAACAGAGTTGATATCTGTTTAAAAAAACATCTTTCCTAGATATAAGGTGAAAGTTAAAAATTACTCTTGAGCCAGGCACTGGTGGCTCATGCCTGTAATCCTAGCTACTCAGGAGGCTGAGATCTGAGGACAGTACAAAGCCACTCCTGGCAGAAAAGGCTGTGATCTTATCTCCAATAAACCATTCAGAAAACCAGAAGTGGCACTGTGGCTCATGTGGTAGAGCGCTAGCCTTGAGTTGAAGAGCTGAGGGACAGGGCCCAGGCCCAGAGTTCAAGCCCCACAACCAACAAAAAAATAAAATAAAAAATAAGTTACTCTTGGCTTATTTTTTTTCTTGCCTAAACCAGTTCAAAAGAAAATATATTTTCCCTGTTTATACTGAATTGAAGGCTTACTGCTGCCATTAACAGCTAGGGTAAGGTTTTTTTTCTCCAACAGCTGACGTTAAGCAGCCTCAGGGTATTTCAGGTTAATCATTATTGGAGCATGCTGTAGACAGTAATTCACTCCTTTCTGGAAATAATTGTGGGCTGCAATTTTTCTAAGACTTGTAAAGCTAAAGGCAAGCTATTTGAGTTTGTTTTCTTATCCAAAAGATGAAATTAATAAGTAAACTATACTGCAGAGTACACACAGAAACAGTAATACTAAGGAACTTGGAGCTGTGCAGTTGGAAAAATGCACATACTCAGTAAAAGAAAATGGTGACATTTATGGTGTTAAGCGCCATAAACTTAAAGTAGATTTGAATGAGTTTGGGGGGAGAAAGTTGAAATGGAAATAATTACCTGTACTTTGCTAACTTAAGATTCATAAGTTATGCTGATAGAGAAATATACACATTTATATGTTTAAATTGTTTCATGGCTATGTTCTAACCAAAGGTTATCACGTACTTCCGTATCAGTTTCATAAAGACACATACAACCATGGTGTGGCTGTTATGCTTTTAATGGAGAGGTATAAAATGCATCAATGCAAAAGAATGTTTCACATACTTGTCAGCATAGTGATTAATAATGTAAAATACAGTGTTTAAGAGCTCAAAAGAGAAACCACAAAATTTTCTGCAACCTAAGATGCTGGAAAGACAAGTTGATTTGAACCCACCACCTTTATGTTAGTAATTCTCAATGGTATCTGAGGGGGGGGGGGGCGGGGAGAAGAAAATAAAGGCTCTTTATAGCTGTGGTTCAAAGAGTTGTAGTAAAACTGTATGGCAGAGTCAACTGTGTCATTGAAGTATTTCCAGTAACATAGGCAGTTAGGAAGTTTGATAGTTTCAAAGCCCAAAAGGCAGTTGAGATCTTGCAGAGAACTTTTAAACATAAATCCCACTTCTCTCCTACAAAGAAATTTAAGGATGTTGATAAAATGTCAACAGTTTTCATAAAGTTTCAATGAGCACCCCAAGGCACAAGTGTTTAAAACAGCCTGTTCACACAGTACTATTTGGGAGATTCAGGAACACTTGATTGCAGTGATAGGACTTCGACTTTATCCCCAGTTAAAAGCACCAGAGGTGTCAAGCTTAGATTCCATTTACACAGGATGCACCAGTAATCCTAGGGTAATGACTGATTCAAGTACTAGATTTCCAACTCTCACCTTTTTCTCTTAGCGCTGGGATTCTTTTAAAGCATATAAGGTCTGTATATGATGACAGAAGCCAAGACTACCTTGAAAATGGTTCTGAAACAAGAGTCCTCAAACAACTCAATGGATACTTTAATAACATTCAGAGAAAGGAATAAAGGCAAAATCTTCAGTAACTGCATTTCAAATAATGAAAAATTAATAGAAATAACATGTAGGCTAAAATGTCTGATAGTTAATGTCATTAAGAACAAAACCTACTAAATTGACAAGGTTAATTACTTGTGTGAACTATCCTATAAATTAATTGAACAGAATAATCACTTGTTTTTGGACCACTAGAAGAAAGCCCATATCAAAAGAAGTATCTAAAGGGCAGTCAAAAGGTTTGAGAAGTTTACTGGCTTTAGGAGACACTAGCGCACCTTGATTATAAAATACTTCACTTCTAAAACTACAGTGTTTTTGTTGTTCTAGTAACCACTCAATCTGAGCTCCCACAGCTCAGATTGAGAAAACCTTCCCACCAAGATGCTGTATTTCTAGTGGGGAGAGGTGGGTGTACTAAGTGAATACTTCAGTAAGAAAGACTGTCATCTCAGCATCAACAAATAGCCTTTCTTTTATAAAGCAACTCATAATTTGATGACTTCACTAGTTTAAAGTCAGACATAAAAGAAGTAAGCTCATTGATCAGACCTAGAAATACAATGATTTGGCAAACTGCAGTCACTCAGCTCGTGGATGTGTGATAATCTGCAGAAAAGCTGTTCGACTTTCACAATCCATTCCATCACATCTGTTTAAAAAAAAAAAAAAGTCCACAGATAAGTCACCTCACTAGAGAAATTCTCCCTACCTTAAAACTGACTCTTAGAATTATGATCCACCCAGGATTTGAAGTTACATCTTGAAAAGTCACTTTCATATATGCTAAGTTAGAACATTAAGTCCAGTGTTTGAAATTTTTAGGAGTTCCTCTCCTATCTACATAATAATAAACCTCAGTGAGCAAAGCATGACTTCATATGTGGGAAGAAACTACAATCTAATGCAGTGGTGACATTGTGCTCACCTGGAGAGGAGTTCGATATAGCCACTTTTCTTTATCAACTTTAAGCTGCATACAGGTGAAGAGATCACAAACTGCTGGGAGACCATAACAGTCTGGGGGAAAGTTATGTTCCTCTTGTAGGGGTGAGTTAAGAAATACTTCCTGCACAAAGACAAAAAGGATGGGTTGCTTCAGGACAGCTGGACTAACAAGAGACTGGCTTAAATTCCCCTCCCAAATAGTTTGCCTAAAGAAAAAAAGCAAATATTCATCATTCTTATCACCAAGAGCAAAGGCAACAATTGTTTATTTGTACCCCAAGTCTTCAATGTGGATAGCAGCAAAATAGGCCTTGTTTGTTTGTTTGCAGAAGAGGGGTGGGGAGAGCTGAGAAGTGCATCAATAAATCTGAACATTTGTAACCAAGTACCAAAATTACTTCCTCTGCCAATTAAGCTTGTAACATATTTAAGGATCTGGCAAGGTCAGCCAGAGCAATTCTGATGTGTGCTCACCTGGGCCTTCTTTCGAAGTAGCCACTTGTCTTCTCCTGTAGATAACTGGCTAAGGTTTCCCACCTTCTTGGCTGGCAAGACCCAATCAGCAGTGTTAAAGGGACTCCAGGAAGTAGTCATAGGGCTCTGAAGCTTTTGTTTGCCAGCTCTGTCCTCAGCACTAGATCTGGTGAGCCACTCTGATAAGGAACTATTCCATATGGCTTGGAAGGAATCGGAAATTCGGGCAGGAGCCAGGGCTCTGGGTGCCTTAGCTTGTTCTGTTACCTCTTTTCTGGAAGGACAGAGCCACACATTTAGGGATTCTTGGTGATTCCCAGGCTCAGGTCTGGCTTCCACAGGCATTCCATTTTTATCTTTCCCTTCTTTCTTCAGAAGCCACCTACACAGAGCTTCCTTCTCACAATTCTCATCACACACACACTCTGCAAAGCTTGTACAGGGCTCGTTGGCTTTGCATACTTCCTCTACTTTATATGTGTCCTGATGGCTCTGAACAAGCCAATCCTCAGTAATGCTGAGGGTGGACAGTGCTTTCTTGGTCTCCAAGTGGTCATTCAGGCACTTCAGATTGCCTAGGTTTTCAATCTCCACACCTTTGGGCTGGTTACCCTGACAGTTGGTACAGGAGTCAGGCTTGACAAGCCAATCATTCACACTGTAGGGCTCCTGGAACACCTGGAACAAGAGCTTAATTTTTTCACTGGTTTCATGGCTGCCATTCTCAGGCTTCTCAAGCTTGCAAGGTTCCTGAGGCGTCACCAGCCAATCTGACAGGTCCATCTCATCTTGATCAAGGAGCATTAGATCTTCTGCCTTTTCACCTTCATTGATAGAACAGCTGTTACACTTCTGGGAACTTGGCTTTCCAGGACCTTCTTGTTGCTGACTCTTCAGGAGCCAGTTTTCTAAGCCCTTCAGGTTACCCCAGATATTACTGAAGAAACTGCAGGCTCCAACAGAAGTCTACATAAGATGAACACAACATTAGTCTGCCAGAGTAATTATGATTGCCATTGTTTATACACTAACTTGCTCAGTATTCTCAAGTATGCAAAGCAAAGAGGTAAGAGATTTCTTTTTGATTATTAAATATGTATGACTACATAAATTACATTTTCTTAAGTTTTCAAGTACAAAATGAAAGCTAAATACTGTAGCTTATTTGACAAAATCAGAAAAAGACTAGCACCTCTACATAATGCCTTCATAAATAAACTGGACAAGTCACTGACCAATTCTAAAAAAGTGCTCATGCCTCAGAAATTCAAGATTCAAAAGCAAAAGTATGTCAAGTTCAGAGAAGAAACAATCTCATAAATGAACCCTACTGTTAAAGAGGTTTAATGGCAAATAAATATCTGGTAGTGGGACTATCAAATGTTACAAACTTCCTAGAAAGTAAAATTGGCAAGATGTATCTAACCAAAGGGTTAGCAATTTACTCCTAAGGAAATAAGAATGAACATAGGTAAGTAGCTCCTAGATGTTTTAAGGGAGTTTTATGTCTAGAAAAACTGGAATCTAAATTCTAGCCAAACAATGAAATGTTCTATAGAAAAAAAAATATATTCAAGTTATAATTGTAGGAGCTTACAGAATTATTTTCAAAAAGTATATGTACAGAAAAAAGTACACATGTAGGGATTATGGGCTTGTATTATCTTTATAAATTATTTGCTAAGCATTCTAAAATAAAGAGATAGATATTCCTTCTGTAATTCATGATGTTTCCAGCTGGGCAGCAGTGGCTCATGCCTGTAATTCTAACCACTCAGGAGGCTGAGATCTGAGGATCACAGTTCAAAGCCAGCCCTGGCAGGAAAGCCCGTGAGACTCTTTCTCCAATAAACCACCAGAAAACCGGAAGTAGTGCTGTGGCTCAAGTGGTAGAGTGCTAGCCTTGAGCTGAAGAGCTGAGGGACAGTGCCCACACCCAGAGTTCAAGCCCCACATCCGAGACACGAGCATGAGACATGTGCACACACGCGTGCACGCGCGCGCACACACACACACACACACACACACACACCATGTTTCCAGATTAGTAACTACTATAGTATCTACATTACTAACAGTAATACCAGCCACATACCTGATTGTTTGCCAAGGTCTGTTTTTGGGTAAGCCAGTCTTGAGGGTTAGTGCTGGGTGTGTAAGGATTGTGCCAGCCACTAGCAGGTTTGCTTCCAAGAAGCCATTCACTGAGAGGAAGAACAGTGCTACTGGATGCCAACTTCTGGAAGTCACATAAACTTTGCTGCTTAACCAGGTATTATTAAATGTTCATAAGAAAATTCATCAGAAAAACAGGAGACACAGGTTCCTGGGTTGCTACTGACTGATTAGGTCACATGCCTTCCCTGAGCCTCAGTTCTTATAAACTTAAAATAAGGAATAAAATTCTCTAAGAGTTCTCAATTCAAATATCTAGATCTTTTTTATTCACCTTGATTTTGCAATAAGTCATCTCAGGGCTGGGAACATGGCTCAAGTGCTAGAGTACCTGCCTACCAAGCATAAAGCCCTTGAGTTCAAATCCCAGGAACATTAAAACAAACAACGACAAAACAAAACGAAAATCTTTGAATTAGAATGAGGATCCTCAAGAGAGTCAATACCAATAAGATAATAACATCATTTCCCATGAAATGATAGAGTGCCTTCTCTTATTTTAACAACTAAATTTCTATTTCACTAAATGCTTTAAGCATTCACCTATATAAACTGGCAGCTTTTTTACAGTGACTCAATTATCAGAACCAAAATGAGGTTTTTACCTGCTCTGGCACTGAGACATAACTTCTTTTCTCTATGAAGGTCCCAAAATTTGATGAACTGGCATGAGCCATCAGGTGCTCAGGAATTTGCTATAAAATTAAAACCATTTAAGCATGTTTATGCCACTTTCCCACCAAAAAAGTGAAACTACAATTCTAA
Source organism: Dipodomys merriami (assembly GCF_024711535.1). NCBI lineage: Eukaryota > Metazoa > Chordata > Mammalia > Rodentia > Heteromyidae > Dipodomys > Dipodomys merriami. The sequence continues at coordinate 17,749,238 of NW_027202715.1, read as the reverse complement.
ATTTGAAAAGGATTAAGCAAAGCATTACGGTTTCACTAGGATATTGTTAATTCCTACAAAGGAATTATCCAATCTGAGAGTTCTATTATTATCATATAAGGACTGACACTAGGTTTGGTAGTACCACTACTTTTACAAGACCCAAATGAGAAAAAGTCAAAGTTTATAAAAAGAAAATGTCCAGTATTTAAAGAGATAAAAGACAAATTCAAAGATTACCAATGAGATAATAGTACAGTGTAAGAACTGCCAGGATAATGCACTTATTAATGAGATGCTCATGGTAATCAGAACAGGAAGCTTCTGTAGGTTACTGCTGCATAGTAAAAATAACTTGGTGAATAGACCTGTGGGGACAGAACCCAGAGAAGCACCCTATGTAACACCCACGCTCAATCTACTCACAATGGTCTTAAGGGACCCAAAGGTGGTGATGGTTTGGCGCAAAGAAGTTGTGTCTGCTTCAAAGAGAAGGACAGAAGAATCTTCAGGTTTCAGGGTCAAACTGCCCAGTCTGGGTAAAAATACAAATAACTAAAATTTAATTTACAACACTTAATTAAAAGTTTTCAAGGAATATGTATAATTTTAAATGACTAGACTTTTCTAAGAAACTTAAAAGTAGATGGTTTATTCATTTATCAGAAAGTCTAAGTACATAAAACATGATCTTATCACAAGAGAAATGTCAAGTTAAACCAACATATGAAAAGAATTGCAAATTGACATTTTTGTACTGAAGAAAAAAAGCCAGAAATAGAAACAATAAAAGGGGTCTTTACCTCTCCAGGCACACAGAGACTTGATTGGCTAGGTCTTTGTTTTGGGAACACTCCAGCTGGTGAATAAGACAATTGAACTGGCCCAATAACTACAAGAAAAAATCAGGCAGTTACAATGAAGTAACTAAGTTAACAAACAGCATCTAGATTAAACTTTTAGGGGGTTGGGCACAGTGACTTGTGCCTGTATTCCCATCTACTCAGAAGCCAAGATCAGGAGGATTTCAATTCTAGGCCAGTCTAGGCAAAATAAGCAAGATTCCTCATATGAATCATAAAGTAGGTATGGTCGCTACATGGAAAGCCACAAGAGGATCACAGTCCAAGGCTGGGGGGGCAAAAAAAAGGGAGACCCTATCCAAAAAAAGCATAAAGGTCTAAAATGTGGTTCTAGTGGTAGCACACTGACCTGAGTTTAAACCCAGAGAGATTAAACTTTTATCTGATTTATATTAATGCTGCATTATGAAGAAGATGTCCTCTGGAAACCAGAGTCTACTCAGACCAACTCTAGTGTGCAGCTGCTTACCCAGTGGAGCTGCTGAGCCTGCTGCTGCAGCGTCTCCTCTTTAAGCTGATAGATGAGATCCACCTGCTCACACAGCCACACTTCTCGGCTCCGAAGGCATTCCAGGTGGCGACTGATGCAGCTGTGAATCTGGGCCTTCACCTAAAAAACACATTGGTTTCCCTGGTGTTAGATGCCTAAGGGAGGTTTCCTGCAAACAATAAGGTTTAGAAACTTTCATGGGTCAGATATCCTTCTGATTGTCCAATTACCTATGGGTGACTCCCCACAAAAAAGCACAGACTCAAAACTCTGCCCATAATTTCCAGCTTCAAGCCTGTAAGCTCACCCCACAAATTCCTATTATTTCTGGTTTTAAAACCCCAGCCAGGGGGCTGGGAAGGTGGCTCAGTGGTAGAGCGCTTGCCTTGCATGCATGAGGCCCTGGGTTCGATTCCTCAGCACCACATAAGCAAAAAAAAAAAAAAAAGCCGGAAGTGGCTCTGTGGCTCAAGTGGTAGAGCGCTAGCCTTGAGCTGAAGAGTTGAGGGACAGCGCCCAGGCCCGGAGTTCAGGCCCCATGACTGGACCCCAAAAAAAAAACAAAAAACAAAAAAAAACCCAGCCATTGCTGGGCACCAGAGGCTCATACCTGTAATCCCAGCTACTTAGGAGGCTAAGAACTGAGGATCCCAGTTCAAAGCCAACCTGGAAAAGGAAAAGTCTATGAGACTGTTATCTCCAATTAACCGCCAAAATAGCCAAAAGTGGAGCTATGGCTCAAGTGATAGAACACTAGCCTTGAGTGAAAAAGCTCAGGGACAGCATCCAAACCCTAAGTTCAAGCCCTAGGACTGGTGTATACATGCACACAGATACACACAGACACAACACACACACACACACTCCAGCCATCAAGGTATACTTAAGCTCTAAAATCTTTCTTCCTAAAAGGATTTGATTTTAAGTGTTCTAAAGTAATCAGGAGAAAATATAAAGATAGGCAAGAAGTATTAATCCCTCTCATTTCCCATCTAATTTTAAAACATAGCTTTACAAGCTCACCAGCAAACAAAGACTGATGTCTGGCCTTTACCCCTTTTGTCATGTGTAAAATGAGCTGTCATTTACAGGCGGCCAACTTAGCAAAGCTATAATATAAGGCAATAGCTACAAGACTGTTAGGGTGGACACTGTATGTAACTTATAAACCAAACATTTATAGGGAGTAAACAGTGATCCACACATATTCTAAATACAGCAGCTATGAACCATTCATGAGCATCTACTTCATTATTGCATAAAACATATTTCCTATGTAATCATGTTTTGTTTCAAATTCAAGTACTAGTTGTCCACTCAACAGAATACAACTGGAACCAACACACTTCAGGGGGGATTGACAGAACTATGCACATGTGGCTCCTCACACATCATGAGGACGAACTAAGTGGGGCTCCCTTCCTTGTTTTTCAGTGATAACAGGGCCTGATGCAGGGGCCACACGGGAGCAGTGAGAAATGCATGCTAAACAAAACTCTGTGGGGAAGTGTAGAGTGCAGATGCTAGCATCTGCCTTATTTCCTCTTAAGATCAAAGGCACCAACATGCCAGGCAGCTGACTAGGGTTAAACAATTAAATACACCATATGGGTCAAACTTTTTAGTCTACACTAGGACGTCAAGTCCTTGGCCGAGTACTGCACAGTACTCTAACATGAGTCCAAATGAAGACAAAAGCACATATCACACCTCTCGTAAGTTATCTTTAAGTTGCTGTTCAGCACGGAGAACTCCACCAATAGCAAGCTCCAAGTCCTTCCTTGCATCACTACACCTCAAAAGGGGTTCTTTGTTACTGGAGCAGCCACTCTGGTCCTGGAGGGTGTTCATTCTGCTCACTGTTCCTTAAAAAGAGAAAAGAAAGTCCAAATAGCAGGCTATTTATAACCCCAAACCACCTTTCCATCCACATTCAAATGATCATTCCACCAGTTCTCATTAATGACCTACCCAGGACCCAGCACACAGGACATTCAGGGCATAATGCTTCTTCCACCTTCTCTCCTCCACCTCTGCTCTTGCTATAAAATTCTACACATATGTTTTATAACACTTTAGATGTGAATATGTGTATCTGAAAAAACTATACTAACAACTGAATAAACAGGATACAGGTCTCCAAAATCATGGCTAGACTATTAATGAGAATGCTAATCTTCTGAACTGAGAATATTGCTCATATCTAACCTATGTGAGGCCCTAGGATGGATCCCTAGGAGGGAGGGGGAGAGGAAGGGAAGGAGATGGGGGGAGGGGTGGAGAAGGGAGGAAATGTAAGCGTCTATTTATACTCACATGAAGTCACATGAGGCAAGTATTTCTTTTTGCAGATTTAGAATAAAATGTGTGAAGAGATCTATAATTACTTTGAAAATAAGATACTAACCGATAATTTGATAAAGTTTAGAATGTTTGTTTAGAATTGCCATATGCCTAAATTTATTAGGAAAACTTTTTTAAATTAGGGAGAATACAAAACCTATGAAATTATCAAGAATATATATATAGCCATGTGTGCCAATCCTGGAAAAATGGGAGGCCACGAAGAGAGGATTCTTACATGTGGCACTGGCTACTTCTCCAAGAACCTTCTCTCATTCTGTCTCACAAGATCAGATGACATCCATACCCAAACACTAGACTAGCTTTCGACTAGAGGGACCTATTACTGATGCCACCCGCATATCAAATCTCACCAGCCCATGCACAAAACTTCCAGTACCAAACAGAGTTCTTCCATGCTTTGTATGGTTTTCTACTTTGTCAAGACATTCAACCATTCCTTTATTCCTCACAGGTGACTCACCCTGTTGATAGGTGTTCTAGACTGCAATCTTACCCTGTTACTGTCAAAATTAAAACTTTTTTGATTTGTTTTTGGTTGGTCGTGGGGCTTGAACTCTGGGCTTGGGCACTGTCCCTGGGCTCTTCAGCTCAAGGCGAGTGCTCTACCGCTTGAGCCACAGCACCACTTCCAGTTTTCTAGTAGTTTATTGGCGATAAGAGTCTCACGGACTTTCCTGCCCAGGCTGGCTTTGAACCGTGATCCTCAGATCTCAGCCTCCTGAGTAGCTAAGGTTATAGGCGTGAGCCACCGGCGCCCGGCTAAAGACATTACTTTTTTTTTTTTTTTTGGTTGGTCATGGGGCCTGAACTCTGGGCCTGGGCACTGTCCCTCAGCTCTTCAACTCAAGGTGAGTGCTCTACCACTTGAGCCACAGTGCCACTTCCAACTTTTTCTGTTTATGTGGTGCTGAGGAATCAAACCCAGGGCCTTATTCATGCAAGACAAGCACTATACCACTGAGCCAACTTCCCAGCCCCAAAATTAAAACCTTTTATTAAGAGATTTTTAAAAAATGAATATTAAGTCTGCCAGGGTATGCTTATGTCTATTATCTTAGCTATGCTGAAGGTAGAGATTGGAAGGATTGAGATTTGATATTAGCCCAGACAAAAAGTTAGCAAGATTCCATCTCAGCAAGGCAAGTCTCCTGTAATCCCAGCTATATAAGATGCTATAGGGAGAAGGAAGTAGTAGTAAGAGGCCAGTCCTGGACCAAAACCAAAGACCTTATTTTAAACTAATGCAAAAAAGGGTGAGGAGCATGACTCAAGTAGTAAAGTACCTGCCTAGCAAGTGTAAGGCTCTGAGTTCAAACCCCAGTACCACCAAAAAATATAAGTCTAACAAAATGTCATGACGTGCATATAAAGGTGCTTACAAAAGTGGATGGGAATAAATATAGAGGATTCTCTGGTAAGACCACACTTCAGAGAGAGAAGAAATAGTAGAGAGAAAAGCTAGAAGGATACAATAAAAGAAGACAAGAGTTTCAGTAAAGCAATGAAATATAGCTTTAGGAACTCGCTGGAAGAACAATTTGCTATTTATCTTGGATAGCGCAAGACAGGGCTTCTCAACATGAAGAAAAGCAAGCAATCATTGCAGCAGTCCACAACAGTTTACTAAGACTTGTGTATAGTTTTTGGAAGCAGATTCTGCAACAGTTTATACATAGCTGTTAAATCTTATTTTAAAAGGTAGATTTCTTGCTGGGTACCAGTGGCTCATGCCTATAATCCTAGCTACTCAGGAGGCTGAGATTTGAGGATTGAATATCAAAGTCAGCCTGGGCAGGAACATCCATGAGATTCTGACCTCCAATTAACTACCGGCCTCCCACAAAGAAAACCGGAAGTAGTGCTGTGGCTCAAATGGTAGAGCACTCACCTTGACCTGAAGAGCTCAGGAACAGCACCCAGGCCCAGAGTTCAAGACCCATGACCAACCCCCACCCCCTAAAAAAGGTAATTACTTGCACTTGACTAAGAGCAACAAACCAGAAGAGAAATTTTTTTTAGGCCTCCTTAAAATGTTTTTGTTATTTTAAAGGTGATGTACAGAGGGGTTACAGTTTTTTTCCTTCCTTTCTTCCTCCCTTCCTCCCTTCCTTCCTCCTTCCTCCTTTCTTTCTTTAGAATAGAGATCTACCACTGAAAGAAAGCCCCATGTAACTCGTACTGTGCCAAATCTGAGGAAAACTTACATACTATTTGGCTGCATTTACCAAAAGTCACAGGAATAATTTGTTCTGTGATAAGACTCAAGTTTATTTGTGGGTAACATACCTCAGGGGAGAAGGTGCTCAAAAAAGGGAAATTAACCTCAAACCCATGAAAAACTTCTGCAGAAAGGAAGGCTGTTTGGCCTAGATAAGAGGTAACTACCCTCCCAGGACATGGTTACTACTCTCAAATATTTGGACACCTGATAAATGAAAGAATTAGGCTTGCTCAGAAAAGCTCTATTAGGCAAAAGGATTTCAGGAGACATTATCAGACCCATGAAGAACATTCTAACAGTCCCAAAGACAACCACCTCAGACAAAGCCCTCCAAATAGCTGGCTGACCATCTGAGACAAAAGGAAACCTGATTTATCTCCACTGTGTCTTCAAGATGGGGTTTAGAGCCCCCAGCATGGTGGGGGGTGGGGAGGGGAGGTGCCAAGTACAAAAGTAGCAAGGGTCACACTTTTAGATGTAAACTGATGGACACCAGTCACTGGTGACTCACCCCTGTAATTCCTAGCTGCATAGGAGGCTGAGATCTGAAGATCAAAGTTCAAAGCCAGCCCCAGGTAGGAATTTCAGTAAGACTTATTTCTAGCTATCCACCAGAAAAAAAGAAGTAGAGCTGTGCTTCAAAGTTGTAGAACACCATCCTTGAGCAAAAAGAAGCTTAGGGACAGCGCCCAGGCCTGAGTTCAGGCCCATTAACATCCAAAAATAAAATAAGAAAAGAAACTGATGGGAGGACAGCTGAACAGCCTTTCTTTCAACCATCTCACAAAAAAAAAAAAAAAAGCCAGCAGCTTCAGAACTCAAGGCACTCCAAAGTTCCCCTGCTACTTCTGCTTTTTTTTAGTTTCCCCACCGTGCCCCAAAAGATAACTTCCTCAATTCACTCTGTCAGGAGTTTCTGTGGAATTTTTCTGACCTTGGCAACAGCTGTGCTTACTCCACTGACTCTGTCACAAGTAAGTAGCCTATGGAACAGCAGGGGCATGTACACTCTGCACACATTGTAGGCACTTTGAAAAGCATCTGACTGCACAAGTAGATGTCAGCCAGAGGTGTGGAGAGCTAGGGTTACCTCATTACCCAGCCATACTCTGTGTCATGCAAAGTGTGCTTAGCTGTCTTTCAAATGCAGTAAACTCTTCAATGTGGTAAAGATCACTTGTATGGAATACCACCATGGCTGCCAATGTCAAATCTAATAAAATTGTCCAAAACCCTAGAACACTGAACAGACAGGAGCTAACTGAATGTAACCAGGGCAGACTACTTACTAAACAAATCTCTTCAAACACAAGTGCTGTATAACTGCCTAACCAGAGACTACAGTCAAAATAGTATGGTGGACTTTCCCCTTATCAGCTATGGGCAGAATGTACCACAATATTAAAAAATTTCAAAATGGATTCGTAGTGTTGCTTTTTAATCTCAAAGTATTATCCTTCAAAACAGTCATTTTGTTAAAGTATAGGTCTTTCTTGGGGGGGGGGGGGGGGTAGAAGTCAGTTCTGGGGCTTGAACTCAGGGCCTCAGCTCTTGCTTGGCTTTTTTGTTACCACTTGTCCTACACCTCTACCATGGAATTTCCTGCCCCGGGGTGGCTTTGATCCTCAGAGCTCAGCCTCCTAAAACAGGAATACACATGTGAGCCATCAGTACCCAGCTAGAATATTGACTTTTTAAAGCCCAACTGTCAGCCACTAAGAAAACCTGTCTTTATGGCCACTCCCAGAATGTCTGGCACTCTTGCTGGCTCAGTCTTCCCCTCCCAGTCAACAGTTGACTTCATTAGCCCAGGTACCGAGAAAGGAGGGATGCAAAGACTTGTCATTACTGGCACTGTGATAAAGAGGGAACGTTCAGATCTAAGATTAAGAAAACTACTACAAGGCCAGCTCAGAACATGAGTTTGAGCCAACTTTGGGAAGTAAAGAGACACACATAAGGGTAATAGCCCACGCAGTTGTTTTCAACAGTAACTGTTTGCTTCAGGTCCAAGCATAGCAAACAATCCAGCTAAGAGATGGCTGACAACCTGACCTCAGGCTATGTTTACTGCTTGCACCTCAGGTGCTCCTAACAACCTCTCTGATCTTTTTCCTCTGGAAAAAAAGAGACAATGATACTAGTATCAAAAGACAAAATCACATCAACTTGCAGATCTTAATTGGCTTTTTGCTTTAACTCTGTAATTAGGCAATATTCCATAAAAGACAAGTGTTTCAAAGGGCTGAGCAAAAGAGGTTGTTTTTAGAACAGGCTGAAGTTGTGTTCCTGTGAGGAGGGAAAGGGTTAGAACAATGAGGAAAGAACTTACATCAGTTTATTTTATGTCACTTCTTTGTCTAAGGATTAAAACAGAGGGAACTTAATATCATGTCAACTAATGCTGGCCTGGGGAAAAGTTGACTAGGTTCTCTTTCTACTTCACACTTCATGTAAGGTTATCAAATAACAATTTCAGGTTGGCAGTGAGAAAATTTAGCATAAGCAATTCCATTTTGATTTTCAGCATGTTGAAATCTATGCATAGGTCTAAGTCTCCTTTAACTTGAATTTAACCAAAGCTACATAGAGAAGAGGGCACTGGGGTAAAGAGAGACCTTAACTGCCTCTAAGCACTTACCCAGCCCCTATATGCTGACTTACTCCAATTGTTAGCTTCATAATTGGTACTAATAGGTGTTTAAAGCCAATCAAGACCTTGGGATGACCTTCACTGTATAGAAAGCAGAACCCAATCTGGCAATGCCTTCCCCACCAGGACACCCTGACTTAAGCCACTGACCCTGGCATCCCAGGCTACCACTTGCCCTTTCAAAACCTAACTTCTAAGAAAGAATAACAATATAAACTCACACTTAGGAAGTGTGCTTAGAAGTGGTGCTTCTGTAATAAAAAATGCTCCCTGGCCGGGAAGAGTGCTTGCCTTGTAGGCATGAGGCCCTGGGTTTGTTTCCTCAGTACCTCATAAGTAGAAAAAGCTGGAAGTGACAACTGTGGCTCAAGTGGTAGAATGCTAGCCTTGAGCTGAAGAGCTGAGAGACAGCGCCCAGGCCCAGAGTTCAGGCCCCACGACCAACAAAAAATAAAGTAAAATAAAATAAAATAAATAATGGCTCTCCCCCACAGTATAACCCCTGCTTTCACTGTATTTGATGTCGGTATAATTTGCGGAGGGGAAGGGGAAAAACAAGTCGTTTAAATAAGGTTACATACAGGTGGACCCATTGCAACAATGAGAAGTACAAGAAGTCATTAAGTCGAAAATGAACTTTATCTTGCCCATGTAATTGTAACCCCTCTGTACAGTATTTTCACAATAAAAAAAAAGGAATGTAAAAAAAAAAATAATGGCTCCCATCCACTCTTTACCTATATAATATTTCAGAATGAAACCTTCTTATGACAAAAACTTAACAGCCTAAATCTCCTAAGATATATCAAACATATATACTTTTGTCTGTTTTCTTACCTGCACAAAGACTGAGCCAACTTAATTCTAAAAATTGCTAAAAATGTCCTTTTGTTCACCTTAATAATCCAAACTACTCGTGGGGCTTGAACTCTGGGCCTGGGCGCTGTCCCTCAGCTCTTCAGCTCAAGGCGAGCGCTCTACCACTTGAGCTACAGCACCACTTCCGGTTTTCTGGTGGTTTATTGGAGACAGGAGTCTCATGGTCTCTCCTGCCCGGGCTGGCTTTGAACCGCGATTCTCAGATCTCAGCCTCCTGAGTAGCTAGGATTACAGGCGTGAGCCACCAGCGACCGGCAGACACATTGATTTGAAAACTTCCCTATTACTAGGATCCCTGTGCTTATGTTTTAGAGTAGAGGGAAAAGTGTAAAGGAGAGGAGAAACAGACCCTTCCCACAAACCGGAGGAACTGGTTTCCTCAACAGGTTTTTTTTCGAAAAAGTATACATGTCTCACTTAGACAATGTTTTCACAGAACTAGTTATGAAGGTCAAAGATCTTGGAACCTACATTGAGCAACTAACCACAAATGAAGCTATTTCATTATAAGGTTAAACCACAAAACTCCCTCCAAACTGTGACTATTTTGTAAATATATAACCCACATATAAAGACAGAAAATTTGCTGGGTGTGTGTGTACCTCAATTGGTACAGCATGTGTTGAGATGCTAGAGGTCTTTGGTTCAATCTTCAGTAGAAATAGTAATAAAAATAATAAGCTATCTCTTACATAAGTGACACCTTAAGGCCCAGGGTCACTGCCATTAAAGATCTAGTCCTGGGTTCTCAAACCTAATGGGCTTCTCCTTCTTTTAGTGCATTATCAGATTATTTTACTTGACATCAGCAGAATTTAAATTACTACTGAAACTTCTTTCCTAAAGACTTACAGTCTGTTTTCACATTTCTCAATAAACTATATTTCTTCAGAATCATCTGTCTTGGGTAACACTACAAAAACACCTAGTATAGGCACAGTAGCTACACGCAGAAGGCTGGACTGAGGTTAAAGTCTGCCAAGTGGAGCCAGTTAGGACGGCAGCCTTCAGGACCCATCAAAATTAGTTCTGGGGGCTGGGAAGGTGGCTCAGTGGTAGAGCGCTTGCCTTGCATGCCTGAGGCCCTACATTCGATTCCTCAGCACCGTGTAAGCAAAAAAAAGCCGGAAGTGGCGCTGTGGCTCAAGTGGTAGAACACTAGCCTTGAGCTGAAGAGCTGAGGGACAGTGCCCAGGCCCAGAGTTCAGACCCCATGACCGGACCAAAAAAAAAAAAAAAAAAAATCAGTTCTGACGGCCGCTCTGGCCTGGCTCTGGGCTGGCTCCGGGCTGGCGTGCCATCTGTGCCCCGGCAGGATCAGTGTGCGTGCGTGTGTGTTCCGCTAACCTCCACACCTGACGGCCTGGGCAGGAGGCCAGGCTCCCCGCGGGTGTGGCAGGGCTAGATGAGGCGGTGGTAACTTACTACAGGTTAGCGCTCGCGTTTCTTCACGAATCTCGTAGAAGTAACTGCAAAACTGAAAACCGACCACAAAATTCTACCATCGAATGACAGAATTACGAAGGCGTTTCCGGTTCAAAAACTAGAAAACTAACGGCAAAATTAAGCAAGAGTGACAGTGACTCGGGCGGCTTCCTAGGCCTCTCACCGCCCCTCGCAGGAGCAGCGCGGAGGAACCGCTCGTCCGGCTCTCCACCGCCGCAACCGTGGGTTCGCGGCCGCCACGCGCGTGCGCAGGAGCGCAGCCCCACCCCCGCACGCCAATCCCGCAGACTGCGCCGAGGACCAGGGCCCGCGGCGGCCCGGTCGGACCCGCCTGGGCGCCGTCCCTACCTGAGACGGCGACCGTGCTCCAGCCAGTGCCTGCCTGGGGCGTCGTTCCGAGGACCAGCCGCTTCCCAGACAGGGCCCCTTTATTCCCGAGGGCGTCCGCAGGTCGAGCCTGAGTCCCGCCCAGTCCTGTCCCGCCCTGCCTAGCCCCGCCTGCTGTGGGCGGAGCTGCTGCTTCGGCCGCTCCGCCCGCCCGCCGCACCACCCGCAATGCCCCACCCGGCCTGCACCCCAGATCCTTAGGACGCGTCGGTGTTCGGGGCCCTGCGGGGCCGTGGTCAGGCGGCCAGCAGGCGGGGAAGGACCGCCCTCGCCGGGCTGTTCCTGGCTCCGGTCCCCTCACCCGGAGACACTGCCACCTGCAACCCGGTCACGTTCCCCTTCCCCCGCCCCCCACCCCGATTCAGCCCATGCGCGCGTCATGCGCATGCGCGTGCGCGTGGCCTTGGGCCTCCCAGAGGACAACTGCGCACCGGCGGCTGCCCAGCCCAGCTCCAGGTTTCCGGACACAGCGGAGAGCAGGACGCTCCCACCGGAGAGCTGGGCTGCCGATTAAACCTGGCGCCCTCGCTTAGAAGCTGCTTGCACCTTAGCTATCCACCTGTTAGATGGGAGGAACATGGACTAAAGTTCACGGAAACTTCATGACCTTCATGAAAATGTTTAGGCCACACAGGTACACAGTACTACCCGAGGGCTACCATGCTCATAAACTAGTCTGCCCATTGCCCAAAGATAAACCTTAAAGCCTGTATATCCTAGCAAGCCAAGAAAACAATCTAGACAATATTGTCCATCTTAGTCCCCCCCCCCCTTTTTTTTTGGTCAGTTGTGGGGCCTGAACTCTGGGCCTGGGCACTGTCCCTCAGCTCTCCAGCTCAAGGCTAGCGCTCTACCACTTGAGCCATAGCGCCACTTCCAACTTTTACTGCTTTTTTGTGGTGCTGAGGAACCCAGGCCCTTAGGCATGCTGGGCAAGAGCTCTACCACTGAGCCACCTTCCCAGCCCCCATTCTAGTCCTTTTTTTTTTTTTTTTTTTTGAGACAGGATCTCACTATGTAGCCCAGGCTAGCCTCAAACTCAATCCTCCCGCCTCAGCTTTGGGCTTGCTAGGATTTCAGACATCCCAAGCTTTATACAACTATTCCTAGTTTTGTTTTGTTTTCCTCAAACAAGACAAAACTAGTATGAGTGTTGCCACTGAAATTCTAGAGAGTGGGGTAAAGTGTTTCCAGGCAGCCAGACCACAATGCTCAGCCCAGAAGCTCCACAAACAACAGCAGGTTTATGAGCTAGAGAAATATTTATTTTCCTCAAACTTTGCAGTCCACAGAAATTTCAATTGACATCAATAAAAAGATTGGTAGACTTTCAAAACTGGGGTCATGACCTATCTTCAATGTGAACATCTTGCCTTAAGATAGTCAAGAGCTGGAAAACATGTTACTTATGTAGCTTCACCAACAATACCATTTTATCCCTGGTTTCATATAATAAATCTCTTGTGGTTTTCTCCACAGAAGCAAACAAGTGATATTTTCCTTCCTCTAAAGTCTGGAAAACCAAAATAATGCGCCAAAATGAAACTCAAAACATACCTGACATTATGTTCTTTTGAGAGCTGTAATTAATTGTCCAAGTATTAAGGGACTGGACTTCCTACTGGAGACTAAAATTGACAAACAAGCCAAAACCCTTTACTGTTAACCCTTTTTGTCAGTTATTCATAGTTGGTTGAACAAATTGTCACATCTATAGAACACTAGAGTTAATGCTAGGCAGGAGGAATCCTAAGACTCAATGTTCTGTAACACAATCCTAGCCCCCAAAAGGAACCTGTTGGTTCCACTGCACCATCAAGTTAAGAAAACCCAGGAATGGCAACTTCAGATAAGAATAGCTAAGGGTGTACAGTGAGTCATGCCAGGTGAGTAAAAGCAGTGCCCTCAGAATAATTATTTTGTCCACTTACCAGGGATGTATCTAATTCAGGAAGTGGGCATGACATGTTAAGATCTGAAGCAGTGTAGGCTTGAGTTCAAGTCTACCAATGATGACTACAGTGCTGTGATTTAACAATCAACAGGTGGGTGGACACCATGGCAGCTCTGACAAGCACAGCGCACTACTAGGTGCTCTACTCTACTAGGTGCTCTATTAGGTACTCACACTACTTGCTGGCACCCAAGTAGATGCTGTTTTGACCTTCCTTGGCTAGACTTCTACACTGTTAATATGTGTTCTATGTTGAGACAATGTATATTTACCAAGAATGAACACAAAGCCAAAGTGGAAACTTTGGACAGAAATACTAGAAGGGCTAAAAAGGAGCAGGAAGAGTAACAAATGCTGCGGACACCTAAGAACTTAATCCTAAAGTTTACATATGGACTGTTTTTGTTTTGTTTTGTTTGTTGGTGGTGTTGTTTAAAACAAAGTCTGGCTGTGTAGCCCAGACTAGCCTCAATCTCATCATCATCATCCTATCTCAGCCTCTCAAATGCTGAGATTACGGGCAAGCACCATCACATCCAGTGGTTGGTCCTTTTTCTGGTGGGGCAGTACTGAGGCTTGAACTCAGGGCCAAAGTGCTCTCCCTTAGCTTTTTTGCTTAAGGCTGGGGCTCTACCACTTGAGGCACTTCTGATTTTTTGGTGGTTAGTTGGAAATAAGAATCTCACAGACTTTCCTACCCAGCCTGCCTTCAAACCATGATCTTTGATCTCTGTATCCTGAATAGCTACAATTACATGTGTGAGCCACTGGGCTGAGTAGGTTGGTCACTTTGCTTGCCTTTCACAGCTAACCAACATGTGAACAGAGGCACCGAATTCACTGCTGAATTTAGCATTGTTTTTGAAAGGGCTCTTTACTCCCCTCCCTGTCATATATTTCATTATTCTCTATAGTACATATCACAATCTGACATATAGAAACCATTTATCTTCTGCTCCATCTCCAGAAAAAAAAAACTACAAGGTAAGTTGCACATAGGCAGGGACTTTATCTCTGTTCCTTGCTATGTAGTTATTTGCTATAGAGTTACTTCATAAGTGAATAAATTCTGCAAATATTTAAATCTAGCCTAATGTGTACTAGAAGTTTTTCCTTTTTTAGACAGTTTCTCAGTTAGTCCTCACAAACCTTTAAGGTATTATCATTACCATCAAAAAAACAAAAACAAAAAAAGACTCCAGTTGCTGGTGGCTTACACCAGTAATCCTATCTACTCAAAAGGATGAGAGCTCAAGATCATAGTGTAAAGCCAACCCAGACTGGAAAATCCATTAGCCTCATTTGCAACTAGCCACGAAAAATCCAGAAATGGAGCTCAAGTGGTAGAGTACCAGCTTTGAGCAAAAAAGCTAAGGGAGAATACCTTGGCCCTGAGTTCAAGCCCTAGTATAAGGACACACAAAGCAAGACTTAACAAGGTTAAATATATTGCTTACAGTAACAAGTTTCCAAGTAGAAAAGCCAAGATATAATCCCAAGTCTGAGTCAAAAGCCCCCAGCCACTCAGGTACTTTAAAGACATGATTAAATACTTAGTATTTAATTACTGGTGGCTTACACCAGTAATCCTGTCTACTCAAGAGGATGAAATCTCAAGATCATAGTGTAAAGCCAACCCAGACCTAACTAACCCAGGACTAAACCTAACACTTACTGTTTACTAATGATATCTGGTAAGTCTGCCATCTAGAAGACTATTTATCATTGAATAACCAACCAAAAGTAGAAAATACTATTTTTTTAAATAAGAGTTATTTTTGAAAGAAGCCCAGCAGCAGCAATTGACTGAATTCCTTCCAGTATGCTAAGCTGTATGAAGAAAAGTACAATGCTAGGAATCACTAACAAGAGGCTCTCAAATAGAGAATGTGTTTAGTCCATGACATTTATGAAAACCCTACAGTTTCCTAAGATTCTAGCATAGTTATACTCATTTAATAAAATGCAAATAAGAGTAGGAAGTCCTTTGTAATTCTAACAGCTCTGACAGACTACCTTCTTTTATCATTGTTCTTTTCCACTTTGAAAATATTTTCCCAAGAGGAATAATGTAATTGTAGAAATTTATTTAAATAAAATATGATAAAAACTTTCAACATCTAGCACTTTCCCTAGAAACCCAAGACAAAGACTCAGAGAAAAGGAAACAGAGAAACAAAAGGTAAGGGAAATTATTGTCCTAAGCAGTAACATAGGTGAAGTTACTCATGTTGATCTCATTCTTTCTCTGAACAATTCCATGAGCTAGAAAAGTCCTGAAAAGAGCAAATCAAGGCCAGGCACTAAAGGCTCATGCCTGTAATCTTGGCTACACAGAAGGCTGAGATCTGAGGATCATGGTTCAAAGTCAACCCCAGCAAACAAATCCAAGAGACTCTTATTTACAATTAACAAGCCAAGAACCATGACCAAGAGCCATGAGTGGAGGTGTGGCTCAAGTGCTAGAGCACTGACCCTGAAGCTAAATTTAAAGCCAAGGGACAAAGGAAGTGCCCAGGCCCTGAGTTTAAGCCCCAATACGATTTAAAAAAAAAAAAAAAAAAAGAGCAAATCAAGTAATATTACTAAGCCACAAATAGTAAATGAATGTCCCTCCATTTATAAAGTTCAAAAATGTCACAGGAGGATCCCAGTACAGAAATAAGCCAACTATGACTATCTGTTCTGTTCTCACTCAGGGAAGTTAACTCCAGTTTTATAGCCATATTCCAAATTACCAAGTGAATGAGGGAACATCAAGTCCATCCAAAAGCAGCTATTATGGCAAACCTTACCTGCCTAGAAAACAACACAAACTGGCCTGATACATTTTTTAAAAGATGAACTCTAAACTAGCATTCCAACTTCTGTTATCCCTGACTGCATCCACCCATGACATATCCTTGACATTATTACTATTCCCACCATCAGAATTCAGGGCTTGTTCTCTATTGTTTTCTTAATTGCTACATTCACAACACTCTGAGCCTACAGCAATGAATAAATTAGCATTTTGAAATAAATGATTGCTGGTACAATGAATCAATGAATGAGCAAGCTTTCTCTTCTTAGCTGCCAAAGGGAGAAAAATCATACTACTTTTAGAAATTGTCGGGAGAATTAAATAGGATGTTAACACTGCATTTTGGTAGGCCCTCCCTCCTCCCCAAAATAAATGCCCAAACAAACAAGTTCTTTGTATTTATAGGCTCTGGATCGATCCATTATAGAAAACAAACCCCACCTCTTACCAGAGACCCAAGGAGGAGACACAGGAAACTGAGGGCAGTCACCTGAGCCAGGGTAAGGACAGAATGGACGAGGTGGTGGCCTTGGGCCTGGAGCTACAGTAGAGTAAGTGAAGATGGATGGGCTATATTCCAAAAGAGAGAGGTGGGAGAGTATGGAGCAGAGTAAGCTGACAACATAGCAAGAAAAGGCTGCCCAGAACCTGTGGGAAGGGGCAGGGGAGGACAGGCCCGGCGTGGGGAGGGAGGAGGGCACGGGGAGGACCTGTGGGGAGGGCATGGGGAGGACAGGCCCGGCGGAGGGAGGGAGGACCTGTGGGGAGGCATGAGGAGGACAGGCCTGGCGGGGGGAGGGAGGAGGGCACGGGGAGGACCTGTGGGGAGGGCATGGGGAGGACAGGCCTGGCGGGGGGAGGGAGGAGGGCACGGGGAGGACCTGTGGGGAGGGCATGGGGAGGACAGGCCGGGCGGGGGGAGGGCATGGGGAGGAATGGCCCGGAGGGGGGAGGGAGGAGGGCACGGGGAGGACCTGTGGGGAGGGCATGGGGAGGACAGGCCGGGCGGGGGGAGGGCATGGGGAGGAATGGCCCGGAGGGGGGAGGGAGGAGGGCACGGGGAGGACCTGTGGGGAGGGCATGGGGAGGACAGGCCCGGCGGGCGGGGGTAGGGGGGGAGCGGAGAAAGACAGGCCCGAACGCACGGTGCACTTAGAGGCCTCATTCCGGGCCGAGGCCCCAGCGGCCCTCGAGCTCACTCCTCCGGGCTGGGAGCCCCGAGCCTGCCCGTCGCCCCGCTCTTACCCGCTCGCAGGTCTCCACGAAGAGCCGAGAGGGACCTAGGAGGAACAGGGACACCTCGAGACCAGCCTAAGGGCCGAAGGCAGAGTTATCGCGAGAGCTCGCCCTCCTCCAACGCCTCGCCCCGCACTTCTGACAGTCTCGCGAGACCTGTGCGGGCTCTCCGGAAAGCCCGCGACTGCCCCCTAGAGGGCTCGGGGTGCGGCGCCCTGCGCGGCGTCCGCCCTGCTGGCTACAGCAGTACGCATGATACAAGATTCAGATTCTGTATTTCAGCATTGTTACAGCATTGTTAAAAACTGTGAAAAGCACGGCTATGGATGAGAAGCCTTTGTTAATGCACCCTTCTGGAAGTCTCTTTTACCTTTAAATGTGCTGAGATAATGTTAAGGACTGGGGAGAATAAGCAGGACCCCAGACCCTTTTTAGAGCTCCAGCTGCCTTAAGCAGGAGTCCGCTAGCCAGGCATCCGCAATGCCCTCATGTCAACAACACCCAAAGTACAATTGTGGCTCCAAAAGGTGCTGCCCTAGCAAGTAGCTTGCACACTATTGCAGGCTATATTGCACGCTATTGGGACCACAGTAGCCACCTGCACCCAGGCCAGTTGAATGAGCACCTCCTTTCCCTGATGGCAGGGCTCCTGTTTAATAAGTGTGAGAAGCTTTGAGTTCAAACCCCTGTACCTGAAAGAGTAGACAGTTCAAACTCTGGTACCTCTAGAAGGAGGAGGAGCTGAAGAAGGAGGACCTATGATTTAGTGACAGGGACTATACCATGATTGGTGCAAACAGAATCCTTCATTTGCATCAGTGGAATGCTAGGATTGGCACAGTCACAGTTATCATAACCCTTTCTGGCTAAGCAGGCTGCCCAACTCATTGGGAGCAGCTGGGAGAAACCCTCCTGTGCTGCAGTATGGCAATATTAGCTCTGAATTAAAGACTTTCTCTCAAGTGATCTTACAGTCTTGCTGTCTTTGATGAGCTGGCAATTAAAATAGAAAATAAGTCTATTGGGCTGGCAAGGTGGCTAAGTGGTAGAGTGCTTGCCTTACATGCATGAGGCCCCGGGTTCGATTCTTCAGCACCACATAAGCAAAAAGAAAAAAAAAGCAGGAAGTGGCGCTGTGGCTCAAGTGATAAGAGTGCTAGCCTTGAGCTGAAGAGCTGAGGGACAGCACCCAGGCCCAGAGTTCAGGCCCCACAAACAGACCCCCCCACCAAAAAAAAAGAAAATAAGTCTATTATTTCATTCTAGACAGAACAGAAAGACCCCAAGTAGATAATTTGTAACAATTCCACCTAGACACAGAGCAAGCCAAATTCTTTTGTCAAATACATTTTTATTTTGTTGATACGTAGTTTAATTATACATATTAGCAGTGTACAGTGTTACTTTACAATATATAGGTACAATGTGTGATGATCACATTTGGATCATTGGCATGTCACCTCAAACATCATTTCTTTGTAGAAGAAATTGTGAAGTTTCTCTATTTGATATGTTGAACAGCCAATTAACTTGTCAACTATACTTGTCCTGATATGCTATAAAGCATGAGAATTTTATTTTCTTATTCAGCATCTACTACCCCATTATGAGAGTAGTCAAATACTTAGAAAGAGAACTATGGGTACAAGACTGGAAAAAGTGGTGTAGGGAGTCATCATTCAATAGGTATAATATGCCAGTTTGGGGTGATAGAAAGTTCTGGATTTGAATCACGGTAATGTTTGCACAATATAGATGTACTCAATGCCACTGAATGCACACTTACAAAATATTTTGTTACACATTTTATGTGATGTAAATTTTACCTCTTTTTTACTTCTTCCTTATTTCTTTCTGTAAAGTATATTAAATAGGTAGGTTTCATTAGGTAGCTGATGAAGAGAACACCACGCACTATTCAGGCAGGAGAAGAAGTTTATTTACTGAACTGCTGTCCCCTCCGTGCAGGGTGGAGAAGCTTGGCTGAAAAGGAAAAGGGGCGACCCACCCCTGGGCCAGGACTTATCTAGGCCAGGGGCAGGAAGAGGTGTGGCCTGGTGTGGGAAAGGTGTGGCCACACTGGATCCAGATGTGACCTCAGGGTCTGGGACCCTCCTAAGGTCAGATGGGAGGCATGTGACCAGAGGTAGCCCAGGATGTGACCTAGCAGGAGAGGGAGGTAACTGCTTCCAGGTCTGCAAGTTACCTAGGTAACAGATACTGGGCAGAAACTTAGCTAAGAGGTTGGGAAGTGTCCCTGTGCAGACCTTACACTTTCCTCCCTCCCTTCCTTTCCTCTTTTTTCCCCCTTACCTCCTCTTTCTTTTTTGGGGTGCTGGGATTAAATGCCTGTGCAAGCGAATGAACAAGCATGCTACCACTTAGCTATACCCTCAGTCCTTAGTGTTTTGAGACCGGGTCAACACAGGCTGGTCTCAAACTTGAAATACTCTTGTTTTACCCTCCTGAGTGTTTTGATTACAGGTGTACACCACTATGCCAAACTTGCAATATTTTTAAAGATTAAGCAAATAAATGTCAAGTCCAGATTCTAACCCCCATCACCTGACTCCAAAATATATTCTTGTGTGAACCATATCACAACACACTTTGAATCCTACCATGCTTTCTCTCCCTTTTTTCCTTTTCTGGTATAACATGATGCATGTGGATTTTTTTTTTTTTTGGTTGGTTGGTTTACCTATGACCAGATGATAAAATGGATCTCTTTTGTCTTGATTTGACTGAAGTCCCCCAAGCTAATGCCAACTGCTCCATTGCATTTTCCAGCAAAGGATAAGGTCATACAGGGCCCTGTGGGTCCCCTCCCAGCTGATTCCTACAAGCTCAAGGCAACATCAACAGAAGTAGGAGACACACATTCAGATGCAGCAACTGTGAGAACATTGGAGCCTGTGAATGGAAAAGGAGCTGTGGAGAAAAAGGAACAGAAGAGAGTTGTCCCAGAGGCCAGAAAAGCCCCAGAGGAAGCCAGCTTGATGACTTTCTCAGACAGGAACCAACACTAAGTGGTGCCCTTAAACCTTCCATCCTCCATTCCTTCTTCGAGCATGTTGTAGACTGAGGAATGAAAGTTCTTTGTATGTGAAAGTGACTGAACACTTCTTTATTACTGGAGGGGCCTACTGGATTGCTCAAGAGTTCCACATAGCATGTTTGAACAGACAGGGTTTAAGGGCAGGGGAAATAGAGCACTTCATCACTTACCTACCTGTTTATCCAATAGCTATACTTGTCTGTGGTATGTCATATACACAGTCCAGATCAGCCTGGCCTACACACTCAGATAAGTGTTGAGTGAATGCATATTATCCGTGTTACTGTTTGCAGTCACTCAATTTTCAGTGATCTGTGTGCAGTTATAGAAAGTTGATACTGAACTCATCTACCCAGTTCATTCCCCACTACAGACAGAGCCTTAAATTTTGAGTTCCTTGTCAGGGTGTATGAGATCCTGGGGGTATTTTTCAGGCTGTTCTGTAATCTACTCTAAACTCAAGCAAATGCAGTGGATCCTGGGGACTCAAGAAAAAGGATAGTTCTTGAAGAAGAGGAAGGAAAGGCAAACATGAATATATTACAAACTCTTCTTGAATACATAATTTTTTCACTGTTCATTAGAAAAGGAGGACATGGGCAGCAGAATGCTGACACCAGAAATGGAAGAAATGGCAGTGGTCCCTAGGAAAGGACATAGGATTATTTATTGGAGAGTTAGAAAAGTATTGTAACTTTTATCTATTTTTGTCTCCTTTAAATATTTGTATATTCTATAATGTGCATTAAATCAATGCAAAAAATAATTGGTAAATGTAAAGTATACACATATTCAAATGTTTGCTCAGAAGTTTTTACTATCAGGTAGTGCTACACAATCACAGAATATCAAGGCTGTTGAAAAATGGGCCTGGATTGGGCAGGCTGATGCTACTCATGGGATGTTGTTCTCTACAATACCCAGTTGTTGACATCACATGTCTTTCCTGGGTCATCTCGCTCCACCACGCTATACGTGCAGTTCTCCTTATAGAAGATAGTCTTGCAGTTGAGTCTGTCATAACCTGAAGGCACAGGAACTCTGTCATTGAAACAAAAACAAGACAAGTTAGAAGGGAAGGGTACCTAGCCACTCTGTCCTGCTGTCCAAGAAGCCCTGTGTAGAGAGCAGTCCACACACCAGCAGGCTGGGGTGCCCCTCACCAACCTAATAGCACCTCTTGGCAAGCAGCCTGAAAACATGGGCTCCAAGTACCTAGACCTGTCTGTACCATAGAGTGACACAAACCATTCCTACCATCCATCCTTCATTCCCATGCTCACAGCACGGAGGAAATGCTAACGGGGCCAGGGATTGGCCTGGGTTACTCTGGCACTGGGAACTTTTCTAGACAGGGCCTTCCCAGCTTTCCTGATCAAGAAATGATCACAATAATGTTGCTAGAAGTGGGAGGGCAAAAGTTGTCCCAGGCCTCACCCTTTAGAAGAGAAGCGAATTCAACCAACAGAGGCAAAGACACACCCTACATCAGGGCAAGAAGCCTAAGGAGAAGCTGGTGGAAGTGGAGAAATCCACCTATGCATTCAAGGAATTTTAGGGTTCATTTCCTCTTAATGCCCATCTGGGCATCAAGATGTAAATTGTCCTGGGTTTTAATTGTCCTGCCCAAGTGTACAGAAGAAGCCATCTTGGTGCCCTCTGACATCACTTTTTTTGAAAGAAAGATTTATTGGCCTATATTATAACAAAGGATATTTCAGTGCCCTTTCCAAAATTGTTCTAGACCAATGTCACTCTTCTGTCCTCTGTCTGGCTCCCAGCACACCTGGATTTTCAGCCCTTGTTGGGGCAGAAAAGGAAGATGGTGAGAAGTCTGTTATGGCCAATTAGGATACTGGGCACTAAAGCCAGAGGACTGGCATAGCACAGAATCATTGGCATAGTGTCCTGTAAATGCAAGCAAACTCTGGAACTTTGCCTTTGGCTCTTGGGATCTGCTTTACTTCTTTTTAAGACTAAGGGATGGTTAAGTAATACTTTGAACAGTTTTAATAGAACAGAATAGTATTACTGCAAGAATATTAAATGGAAATTAGAGTAAATTATTATAGTAAAAGATTTAACATCCACTATCTAGAAGAAGAAAGGGTATAGAAACAAAACAAAGAATTTAGAATAAAACATTAAAAGTCATCACTTTTAGGCAATGGTATTGTTAAATTTTCTTTCATATATGTCATAACTGACCAAAAGTAAAGGCTGCTGGGCACCTATGATTCATATCTATAAACCTAACTACTCAGGAAGCTGAAATATGAAGCTTGGGTAGAAGAGTTGATGAGACTTTTATTTCCAATTAGTCATCACAAAGCTATACGTGGAGCTATGGCTCGAGTGGTAGAGCATGAGCTTTGAGCAAAAAGCTGAGAAACAGTGCCTCAGCTTTGAATTGAAGCCCCAGTACTGGCAAAAACTAAAATTAAATAAATTAACTAAATAAAGGTAAATCAATCAATATATGAATAGATCAACAAACATGGCCTCAAAATCATATAGCATATTATTCCAGGAAAACAAGAAATAAAATACTTCCCTGTACAATGTGAATGAATCTCGAAAATGTGTTGAGTGAATGGACCAGCAGAAAAAGACAAATACTGTAATTTAATTTACAGGAAGTATCTGGAATAAGCAAATGCATAGTGCAGAAAGCAAGTTAAATGTTACCAGGTCAGAGAAGCATTGTGGAAAGTATTGCTTAAAGGATATGGAGTTTTAGTTTGGGGTCATAAAAAGATTTTAGGTATAGTAGTGATGGTCATATAACATTGCAAATGAACTGTGTCATGTTGTATAGTTTTAAATGCCTAAAATGAGAAATTTCATGTGATATATATTTACTCCAGAATAATTTAAAGTAATGGCTATTGAAGAGACAGCTATCCTTTTTCAAGTTTTGAGTAGAAAATACAATATCATACTTCACCCAGCTAAGTACAGGTAGAAGTTGGTGTAGCAAAGGACATATCTCTGGATGCATGTCTTGGTGTTATTAGGGCCTCAGGGCCTCACACTTGCTAAACTTAACACTCCATGACCGACACCACCAGTCTGTTGGAGTCTAGAAAATTTTAGGTCCAGGCTAGACTCACATTCTCCAGGTCTCAGCTTCCTGAGCCACTAGGATTATAGGTTCAGACCACAAGTGAGTGAATGCATATTTTAATAAAGTTGGATCTAGCCTTACAGAATAAACACATGAGACACTGAGAAGAAACACTTAGGCATCTAGTCATCAGGTTCCAGACGTGGAGGCCAGAAGACCTTGACCCTCTGGCTCACTCACTAAATGTAGGGCTTGGATCTGGGCAGTTCTGGCCCTGGGAAAACAGTAGGCCAGGATATCTCTGGTCTTCCCACACTCTGGATCTTCTTAGATCTTGTCATAGGCCTGAGTTCATGGGCTATCTAGAAATTTGGCCATATTTGTATCTCATAGAGAATGCAATGTGTCAAAAAAATTCTTCCAAAGAAAGCTTATTGCAAATACATACATACATACACATGCACACACACACACACACACACACACACACACACACACACACACACACACACACACACACACACACACACATTCTGCAGCCAAAAAGATATTCAACAGCAGAGCATATTGGTAGGAAGGGAGACAATTCCAGGAAGGGGTAGGTTCACAACAGTATGAAGAAATGGAGACATTTTTCCAAGGTGGAGCAACAGACAAATGACAAGGCAGAAGGAAAGGAATTTAAGTCTTGATTGTGTACCAGTCACTACTATAGATATAGTAGATATCATGATTTGTCTGGTTTCATGAGTTTATGTGCACACTCTCATTTCATTCTCATATGACCAGGTTATCCATCTTTTGCAGTGAGGCAAATCAGAGACATACTCAAGTATACATAGCTCATGTTCAAGGAGTAGAAATTCAAGCCAAGACTACTGTCACTCAGCACTGAGGCTCTTCTGGCTTCTCTGCCATGAGCACTCCTGGTTCTGCTCTACAGTAGGTCCAGGGAATCCCAGAAGAAGTCTTATTGACATGCTGTGAGGATGTGTCCTGAACCTAATGTGGATCCAAGTTACAGTGATAGTTGTTGCAGACTAAGTCAAACACCCAGAGACACAAAAAAATCAAGATTGACTTGTTCTAGGACAATGCAAAACCTAGGAGCTTGCTCCAGTCAGCCTGCCCAATAAGTCTCCTAAGCTGAAACCCTTCCTTCTCTATTTGCCCTGAGGCTTGCTCCACACTGTGGGCAGAACCCTGAACATTTGAACTTGATAGCCCTTGGCCCTCTGATGGGTCACGAGCTTGCTCCTCTGAGAAGCAAGTTTGGGAAATGCTACCTTACACAGTGATGCTGTCATCAAAAATACTCCTACTGGCCTGGGGGTGTAGCTCAGTGTCAGAGCACTTGCCAACTAGTGGGGACCCTACACCACAATTGCAACACAGACAAAACAAGAACAAAACCATTCATGTCCTGGAAAAACACTCAGACCAAGGTTAAGTGACAGAGAGACACCAGGTGAGTTTGGAGATGCTGGGAAAGATATGGCTGCTGTGGGTGTACTTCAGATGCTCTGTGTCCTACCTGCTCATGGACCCCTTCCTCCACTAGCAATCTGGCAGAAAATACCTACATAATCTTTGGGCCACTGTGAGGTCAACATTAGTTGCAAAAGGATCTGTAGGACAAGCACATTACTTGCCATTTAATGTACCTCCAAGCTCTTCCCTCTGTCCTTAGATCTTTTGTGTTCTCAAAAATCTCCAAGGTCTGGGCTGGGAAGGTGGCTCAGTGGTAGAACGCTTGCCTTGCATGCATGAGGCCCTGGGTTCGATTCCTCAGCACCACATAAGGAGAAAAAAAAGCCGGAAGTGGCGCTGTGGCTCAAGTGGTAGAGCGCTAGCCTTGAGCTGAAGAGCTGAGGGACAGTGCCCAGGCCCAGAGTTCAGGCCCCACGACCGGACCCCCCCCCCACAAAAAAATCTCCAAGGTCAAGGCCAGAGTGACCATTGGGCCCACTTCTAAAATAGCATTAAGGAATATCTAGATACATGTTTGAATATAGTTAATTAAGAGTGGGATGCTAACCACAACTTTCAAAATAAGGCAGGTCTTGTGGCTCATAAATAAGCATTAATAGGAGGACTACAGTCCAGGTAGTCCTGGGGGAAAGGTACAACCTTATTAAACAAATAGTGAAGCAGAAAAGACTGGAGGCACGGCTCAAGTAGTATAACATCTGCCTACCAGTTACAAGGCTCTTGAGTTCAAATCCCAGTACTACCAAGCATAAAAATGCATAAAACTCAGAAGCAGCCAAGTATCCATCAAGAGACAAACAGATAAGCCTAAAGTGGTACATTCATAGAATGGAATGTTAAAGTCCTGGAAAAGGAAGTAAATTTTGGTACATTGTACATATATAAATCTTAAGAACATTGTGCTTAGTGTAGGACTCTGGTCTCCAAAGGACAAATACTATTCGATTTCACTATGGGAGCTTCCTACAGTACTGCCATTCATAGAAATAGAATGAAAATGTCATTTGCCAGGGCCTGGGGGGAAAACGCTCTAGGAATGAGTGATGAGTATAGGTGTTGAGCTAAGCTTTGGGTGTCTTGTTTAGAAGACTAGTTTGATTTAATTTTTGATACAGAGTTTAGCTCAAACTCATGGTCCTCCATCCTCAGCCTCTTGAGTGCTGGGATTACAGGTGAATGCTGTTAAAATCTGCTGTTTTCTTTGTTTTTATTTTTTTCAGCTTTCTTGAGATGGAAGTCTCATATGTTGCCTAGCCTGGTCTTGAACCTGTAAGCTCAAATAACTCTCCTGCTCCCAGCTCCTGAGTAAGTGCACACACGTGCACACCATCCATCATACCACATCAGCTCCAGAGTATTAGCTTCACAAGATGGAAAGACCTGGAAGATGAGTGCAGGTGCTGGTTGTACAACGGAATGGACTTGATGCCAAAGAACTATTATATGTTTAGTGCTTATAATGAATTTTTTTGTCTGTCCTGGGGCCTGAACTCTGGGCCTAAGCCCTGTCCCTCAGCTCTTCAGCTCAAGGCTAGTACTCTACCACTTGAGCAACAGCGCCACTTCCGGCTTTTTCTGCTTATGTGGTGCTGAGGAATCGAACCCAGGGCCTTAAGCATGCAAGGCAAGCACTCTACCACTGAGCCACTTTCCCAGCCCCTATAATGAAAATTTTTGTGTCATGTCTGTTTTATCAGGAGAAAAAAAATATTACTAAAGCCCCACTTTCTCCCCTACCCTGGCCCCATAACATCAAAATGAACCCTAATGTGCACTCTGGACTCTGGATTATGACAATGAAGTGTCAGTATAGATTCACCCCCTGTAGAACATATGTTCTGTAGTGGAGATGTTGAGAATAGTATTATGGTCTGGGGTGATGAGAGAGATTTGGGGGAAATGTCTGTACCTCACTTGATTTTGTTATGAATCTAAAAGTATTCTAAAAAGGACTCTGTTAGGCCAGGTGCAGTGGCTTATGCCAGTAATCCCAACTACTCAGGAGGCAGAGAGTTGGTGGATCAGTTTTTAAGACCAGAAAGTAAAGAAAGTTAGTGACCCTTCCCCCCTGCATCAACCATCCCAAGAAACAAGCTGTGCATGGTGATTCAAACATGTCATACCAGGTATGCAGAAGACATAGGTTCCTGGCTTGAGGCAGTCCTAGGGACAAAAATTAAACCCTATCTAGAAGAAAAAGTAAAAGGAAGAAGGAATTGCTCAACTGGTAGAGAGAGACCCTGCCTTCCAATCTCAGTATTAAAAAAAAAAGTCACTTAGTGCTGATGGCTCACACCTGTATTCCTCACTATCCAGGAAGCTGAGATATGAGAATCACAGTTCAACGCCAGCCTCAGGCAAGAAAGTTCATGAGACTCTTACCTCCAATTAACCACCAAAAAGCTGAAAGTGCAGTTTTGGCTCAAGTGTTAGAGCACTAGAGCACTAGCCTTGAGCAAAAATAAATTCAGCACCCAGGCCTTGAGTTTAAGCTCCAGGATTGGAGCATACACACACACACACACACACACACACACACACACACACACACACACACACACACACACACACACTGAATCTTTTAATAAATAACATCCAGGCCTATATTTGGAAGATCTCTTCAGTCCAGGAGTTCAAGACCAGCCTAGACAATATAGTGAGAACACCACTTCCCTCTCCTTCCCCCCGTGCCTCCCTCCCCCCGCCCCTGCCAATCTCAAAACATAGCAAACAAGATAAATCCTCAAAAGAAGGAGTTTTGAAAGAGGGAGCGGGGGCACTACAGACATTTCCATGCCCTCTGAATACCACTGGCCACGCCCCCTGGACACCACTGGGGAAGGGAGGAGGAGAGTGGGGCCGTGGGGGGGCAGTGCACACGGGGAGACTTACTTATTGCAGCACTGAATTCCCTCTTCGTTGCAGGTGCACTCAAAACAGTTTTCAGTCTGCCAAGTCTTGTGAACTGGGTATTTGGCTCCATCAGTATCCTGGCATTCTGAAATGAGACTTAAGCTTCATGAAGAGTCCCCAAGTCATACAACATGAATTTGGGCTAGTTCCTACCTCAGATAAATAGGCAATTTTACAAGTATCTGAGCAAGTGCTTCTGTGGTCATCCAAACAGAATACAAAGCAGTCTATGACACTGATAAATTTTCTTAGATCATGCTTAAATCCTTGAGCTTGTACTTCAGAATACATATTTCAAGAACAAGTGGAACAAGGAGCCTGTGGCTCATAACTATAATTCTAGCAACTCAGGAGAGCTAACGATTAATATCTGAAGCTAACAAGACTCTTATCCCCAATTAACTACCAAAAGATGTGGCTCAAGTGGTATAGAGTACCAGCCTTAAGTGGAAAAAGCTAAGGAACAGTGTTCAAGTCCTGAGTTCAAGCCCCAGTACTGGCACATACACACACACACATATGGAAAGTCAATTAAGAAACTTTTCAATTAGGAACTTTAATTTTACCTTGTGCCAATACTGGGGCTTGAACTCAGAGCCTTATACCATTGCTCCTCACACTACAACTTGAACCTTGTCTCTAACTGAGGTTTTTTGTTTGTTTTTTTTTCTGTTAATCGGAGGTAGAGTGTCACCAATTTTTCTGCCTGGCCCAGCTTTAAACAGAAATTCTCAGATCTCAGGCTCCTGAGTAGCTAGTATTTTAGGCATGAGCCATCAATATGCTGCTTCAAGAGCTTTTAAATGTTCAGCTCCCACCCCAGAGAGCCTAATCTGGAAGATGAGGCCTCAGCACAGGAAAATTTAAAAAGCCCACCCTTTTGGCAATTCTCTGACCACTAGAATTTATATTCTTGCCTCACATCCTGGGCAAACTGACATCTCTCACATGCTCATCACCACATGAATTCAAGGGTAATGGGCCAGAAATTCAGTCTGCCAACAGGTTCTATTTTCCAGGCTGCCATAACATAATAAAGAAAAGGCAGGACTTACCATCAGTTAAACTCATACCAGGTTCGGTACCTGGTATGAAGTAGCATTGGGCATTGCATGAAGTCATAAAGGTGGCAAGGACCACAAAGCTGCCCAGGAGAGCTTTCTGTAAGGAAAGATCAGAGTGGAGAATGAGTGGATCCACGTATTTATTTTACTACTCCTCCTCCCCCCCTCCTCTCCCTCCTCCTCCCCTTCCTCCTCCTCCTCCTTTCCTCCTCCACCTCTTCCTCCTTTTCTTCTCCTCCTCCTCCTTCTTCTTCTTGGTGTGGGTACTGAGGCTTGAAGTTAAGGTTTGGGCACTGTCTCTGAGCTTTTTCATTCAAGGCTGGCACTGTACCACTTGAGTCCCAGCCCACTTCTGACTTTTTGGTGGTTAATTGGAGATAAAAGTCTCATGTACTTTCCTGCTTGGGCTGGTTTCAAACTGTGAGAAAGAGTATTCTTTTCTGTTAAACTGAAGTGTATTTGATACTGTGTATTGATATTTCATGAAATGTTTTGTTTTATTTACTGCAGTTGTAACTAGTATTTGTACTGCTTGTTACTAGCTAGCCATGTTAGGGGGATAAATCTTGTTTGGAGAAGTTAAAATAATAAACTGTAATTGCTAAGTAAAAAAAGAAAAAATAAAAAAAGCCACCTTTGACAAGAATTAAGAAATGGCTCACTTTCTACCCTTGGTAATCAATTGTACCTAGACCCTGAGCCTAACCCCTTCACAAGGAGGAGGGATGATTGGGATTGAGAAAAAAGCTTAGGAAACTGCCCTGCACAGGGTGTCTGCCTACCTCTGGGTAGAGTAATGGTGTTGCACCCCTTTCTGCAAAAGTAAATTGCCTTAATGAAATGCACTCTTGTGTGTCTATTCATTTCTGACACCAGAGAATTGTATGTTTCTAACCGAACCATGATTCCTAGATCTCAGCCTCTCCTGAGTAGCTAGGATTACAGGCATGAGTCACCCGGTGCCTGCCTCCAGATGTTATTCTTGACTGAGTGTCATGCAGTGAGCTCTAGCATGTAGTTCTGAGTATGGAGCTTCTACTCCCACCTAACCTAACCTGGAACAAGATCTAAAAAACTACACAGAAAGGTAAATATTCAGGAAGTGGCACTGTAGCTCAAGTGGTAGAGTGCTTGCCTTGAGCTGAAGAGCTCAGGGACAGCGCCCAGGCCCAGAGTTCAAACCCCACGACCGACCAAAAAAAAAAAAAAAAGGTAAATATTCAGCTGAAAATTACATAGTAATAGTGACAATATGCTATTATATTAAAGAGCAAGTCTGGGAAATCCTTGCAGATAAGGTGACTTTTTTGTTGTCTTACAGAATATGTGATCCTAGCTATTCAGGGGGGTGAGGTCAGAGGACCACTTCAGTGCAAGCCTGGGCAGAAAAGTCTGTAAGACTGTTATCTCCAAATGACCATCAAAAATAGAGCTGCTCTTCAAGTAGTAGAGCAAAAACACAAATATAAAAACAAAAAACAACTGAGGAACAGCACCTAGGCCTTGACTTCAGTCCCTGGCATTAGCACACACACACACACACACACACACACACACACACACACACATATGTGCATATGTGTCCATATGCATGCACACACACACACACAAAAGGGGGTGGGCTTGGAATGATAAGTTAGAACCAGGTTGAAACACAGTACATGAAACTAAGAACTTTACTTTGTACATAATCGGGGTATTATTATGAGTTTTATAATAGAGGTATTATTTTTATCTTTTAATTTTTATTCTCTTTTTTGAGAATCAACTCCAGAGTTTCACACATGTAAACTAGATAAGACCCTTGCCCTGATAAAGACGTCTTTGGAGGCCACATGAAATGTGTTGAAACTAGAAGGGCAAGGGAAAGTAGCAAGTTGCCCATGCTACCTTTTTGAGAAGAGCTACAAAACAGTTCTTTTTTTTTTTCTTTTGGTTGTTGGGCTTGAACTCTGGGCCTGGGCATTGTCCCTGAGCTCTTCAGCTCAAGGTGAGCACTCTACCACTTGAGCCACAGTGCCACTTCCACAATTCTTCTTTTTAAATTCTTTTTAAATCATATTTTTATTATCTTTAAGTAGTTGTACAAAGGAGTTGCCACTCACCAAATGGATTTGTGAATACAATGTATCTTGATTGATGTTACCCCTTTCATTCTACCCCAGAATCAATTCTTTCTTTCTTTTTTTTCCTTTTTTGTGCTGGTCCAGGAGCCTAGGTGCTATCTCTGAGCTTTTTCACTCAATGCTAATGCTGTACTGTTTGAACCACAGCTCTACTTCCAGCTATTTTGGTGTTTCATTGGAGATAAGAGTCTCACAGACTTTCTTGCCCAGGCTGACTTCGAACCTCGATCCTCAGATCTCAGCCTCCTGAATAGCTATGGTTATAGTCAGGAGCTTGGACAAAAAACAATTCATAATATGAAGCTTTCAGGAACTTTTTAACCAGCAGATGAGGGAAGTGAGTTATTTTGAAAGGTACATAAAAGTAATTATGAGCTGAGGGTACCTGAAATACTATGTAGCATTGACATAGGACAAAAAGACCTAGAGTAGAGGCACATGCCTGAGATCTCAGCACTCCAGACACAGAGGTGAGATCCTGGTGAACTGAAGGCAATGCTAGGCTGTATAGGAAGACTTTGTCCCAAAGGAATAAAAAAACCCAGAATAACAATAGATAACTAAAGGAAACCAAATAGAAAATAGTTATAAATATTTTTAAAAAGCTTATACCCAGGATGGCCTTGGCTGCCTTCCTCCTGCTTTTGCTAAAGTTATAAGCTTGAGCCATCTGGCTGCCTAATTTTCCTTATTTTTCAAACAGGCTCTCAACTTCTTGCCCATAATCCTCCTGATTTCTGTCTCCCACGTAGTTGGAATTATAGGTATAAAGTACCAATTCCAGCTTTTTATAGGTAAATTAGCATCTTATTTTAAACATAAAAGAAAAATAGACTTGATTAAAAGCTCTAAGAATAAAAATAAAATTTATACCTGATGCATGTAACTGTAACCCCTCTGTCTATCAACTCTACAATAACAATAAAAATAAATTTAGTATATAAAAAATGAAACTTAAAAGGTATCAGACATTTAGAATAATATCAGTATATGAAGAATTTCTATAAACCACCACAAAATGAAAAAGCGTCATAGCAGAAAAATGGCAAGAAAAATAAAGAAGCATTTCAAGACACAAATAGAAATAATGCATACACATTCAAAAGTTCAACTGGGAATCTGGTCTAGTGGTAGAGTGCTTGCCTACCACGCATGAAGCCCCAGGTTCGATTCTTCATTACCACATACACAGAAAAAGCCAAAAGTGGCCCTTTCGCTCAAGTGGTAGTTAGCCTTGAGCTGAAGAGCCCAGGGACAGCACCCAGGCCCAGAGTTCAATGAAAACAAAAGTTCAACTTGCTGGGGAGAATGCTGAAAGGATGACTTTGATCAAGACACATCGTATTAATTGTAAAACCGCCATTTTTGCTTCTGGTTCCTGCTTGCTTGCTTTGGTAAACATCAGCCCATATCATTAACAATATCGGTCATGATGACCTAGTCAAGATGTTTTGATTATGCTTTTGTGCCTCAAGGCTATGTTTTGCTTCTGTAACCTCGCTTGCTTCCCTTAGTAGCAAAGCCCTAAACCCACAGGTGGCACCACCACTGTCCTCCAATGCAAGACCGCCACCATGTGGTTCCACTATGGGCAGCCTATTGCAAGTTATTATGTATGATATTTACCATACAGAACAAATGAATTTAAAAGTCACATAAATAACCAATCAAAATGTGCCAAACCAGACTTGCATAGCCTGTCTTTTGTAACGCTATGTAACCTACCCCTATAAAAACCCATCCTGCCCTGAGCTCCGGGCCATTCTCCTACTTTCCTGATAGTAGGAAGTGGTTGCTGCGTGGCTGGAATAAAGTTCCTAGCTCCTTTAACTGAGTGTTTTGGAGTCTCTTTTGAATTTGGGATACGATATTAATAAACTGCTTTGTTGACTGAATTCTTTTGTACAACTACTTAAAGATAATAAAATGTATTTTTTTAAAAAAACACAATTTGCTGAACAACATAAAAGTAAGTAAAATGGAGAAGTAAATAAACAAAACATAGATCAAATTAGGGCTAAGGCATTCAAGTGGTAGAGTGTTTGCCTTGCTAGTACAAGGCTTTGAGTTCAAGCCCCAGCACTACTCCCAAAAAGTAGATAAAATAGAAATTTACTTAAATAAAAAATTCATTAATTATTACACTCAAGGGGAGATAGAGGTACATCTGGGTAGCAATAAACACAGAAATGCTTATGAAGAAACAATTTTGTGTGTGTGTGTGTGTGTGTGTGTGTGTGTGTGTGTGTGTGTGTGTGTGTGTGTGTATGTGCGCGCGCGCATGAGCGCACATGCACCAGTCCTGGGGCTTAAACTCAAGGCCTACATATTGTCACTGAGATTTTTTTTGCTAAAAGCTACCACTTGAGCCACAGCTCTATTTCTGTGGGGTTTTTTTTTGTGGTTCATTGGATATAAGAGTCAATGGACTTTCCTGTCTTGACTGGCTTCAAACCTCAATTCTCAGATCTAAGCCCTTCTGAGTAGCTAGCATGACAGGCCTGAGCCATAGGTGCTTGGCAAAAACTTTAGGGAGGAAAATTTGATAGTGTATATTAAACTTCATTATGGATTTACAAGAATGGCACAGAGATAAAGGAGATGGAGAAACACACCCTTTCCTCCTCACACAGGCAGGGATATTCACACAGTGGGAAAACTTTGAAAAACATAAGATGCACAAGTATGAACAGAGTTGATGGGGGCATGATGTCTCCACAAAATTTCTGGAAAGCTGACATGAGAGAGACAGAGAAGAGATGTCAGCAAATGAAATGAAGCAGCTCCCAAGCCAGAGTCATGTGAATGCCGTAATGCAGACACACTCAAAAACCGAGGGCAGGAAGGGTGTGTGCCAAGCTTTAAGATTTCTTGAGTGTGTATTATGACACCTTTCTTCCTTGGGCTTTGCCTTCTATTTTCTTTTTCTTTTTTTTTTTTTTACAGTAACAAAGAAATCCACTGGAACAATGGATAAAGTAAAATCTTTAAAGCAACACAGGGTGTTGCTACATGGTCTAGAAGGGCCTTAAACTTCAAATCTAGAAGGGCCTTAAACTTCAAATCCTCCTGCCTGAGCCTCAGGACACTGGCACACTCAGTCTGAACTCTTAGGAAAAAGTCACACAGAGCCCTCACCAGAACAGAATTGCTCTTCCTCTTCGCGTTTCATTCTTGTACATAATCTTCAACTCAAAGACTAGTGGAAATATAACCTTCTTTTCCTCAGGGTTGTTGACTTTTGGATCCCTCAAACAAAGAGAGGGCTCTGGGGAGCTAGGGATAGTGCAGAAGTCTTAAAGGTCTGGTTTCACTGAGTCACAGAACATGGACTCATAGGAAATGAGCCAGGGTGACCGCCCAGAGCGCTGAGCTATGCTGAGCCACTCCACCTCCCATGGCTCTCAGGCATAAATGCAACAGGGATGGTGGTTAAACATGGTGTCAAGAATTGTTTTTGAGATCATTTACTTGACTCTTACAAATAGCCTGCCACTGGCTATTTGCCACTGCCACTGTTGCTACCAATCCATCTATCTGCCTGTCTGTTTGACTCTCATGTTCTGAACCTCAGGGGTCTTTTTCCTGCAAAAAAGACAGGTTCCCTTTTTACAGTGGAAGCATATGTGTGTACATGAGAATTCCCTAATAAGCAACATAAAGTTTCCAGACCAGACTCATCTTTTACCATATGATGTCAGCCCAGTCTTGCCATAAACTCCATATCCTCTTGTCTCAGTCTCTCAAGTGCTGGTGTACAGAAATGCGCCTCCATGCCCAGCACAAGATTCTTTTTTAATCCAACAAGACATTGCAGAAAGAGCCAAGGTCATGAACCAACTCATGAACATGAAACTCATATGGCCAGATTGTAAAACTCCTGTTGCTCACATGTCCCTGGGAACTGGTATTGGTCTTGTCAAAGTTCTGGAGTGATTCTGCTATATAGTCAAGTCACAGACAGACAGACAGACAGGGGGAGATCCAGAGAGGGAGAGACAGAGACAGACACACCCACACAGACTGATACTGAAATCTCTATTCCAGAGAGTAAAACAGACAGACACACAGAGAAACACCTGCTCTCCCATCAGAGCACCCCAGGACTATGGTGAGACCTCAGTGGCAGCTTCTTTCTCTTCTCAAGTTCAATTTCCTTGGCTGTAATATGATGCACTGATTGGAACTCTAATATTATACTTAGTTTCACAAGTCACTCACATAGTACCCCAATTTTAGAGATAAATCATAATTCACCACATCCCAGAATTATTGGAATAACAACTAGATCTTAGGGAATATGGTACTAAGTTCATTATAGGTTTCCCCCCAAGCTCCTAGATTTTCATACTTTACCCATTGGAGTTGAGATTAATATACTGAAGAATCAAAGCCCAAGTCACATGTGCTATCAAATGCTATCTAGTATAAAGGCACATCGCAGGATATTAAATGACAGCTTTCATGTCAGAAGCAAGTTACCTACCATGGTGATGAGCAGGACCCCTTACAGCAGGTGCACTCAAGGAAAACTTGAGGCAAACCCCATGACCAGGTTGCACATTTATACAAGCCAGGGTAACCACACCTACAACACCCTTAGAAAGATAAGGTCCCAAGAACACATTGGGTATTTACAGAAGGCTGATTACCAACAGGAACTTGTGAGCTTGTATGATTTATGAGTTATTCACATATCAGGTAACAACCCAATTGTGTGTTTACCCTGTTTCTACCCCTGGTATGCATTTGCCACTGACCTGAAAGCTCACAGGAAGAAGAATTCTCCCTCTGTTGGGTGGATTGCTAGGCAAAGGCCTTCCTTGTTCCTGATCTCATGCACCAAGAAACAGGTTCAGCAGCACCAGTTGAGACAGCCAGCTGCTGGAGCTGGGTTTCCTAATGTCCTGAGAAAAGCCCAGTGGGTTGGCCCAGAACACACTGCCCTTAGGGTCTGGGGCCCTAAGGTCAGGTTTGGGGACTGGATTGAATAGGGAAAATGGATATGGGAAACAAGAGCAAGGAACTCAGAAATAAACATTGTAAACTTAGCTTACTTGATGAGTAGTACTCAGGTACCGTATTCTTTTATTAAGCTTTATGCTCCTCATAAACAATAGCAGATAGTAGAGCAATGCCCCTGTAAGGCATTAACTGCCCTGGGGACAAATAAATGGTATTCCTGTACTTGAACTTCACAAGGAACCACACATAGAAATACAAACAGCCCTGGTAATATTCCTATAGAAAACTGGAAGTGGCGCTGTGGCTCAAGTGCTAGAGTGCTAGCTGAGAGACACTACCCAGGCCCAGAGTTCAAGCCCCACTAACAACAACAACAACAAAAACCTCTGGCCCTCATTCAGAAACATCACTTTCAAAGAATTCTCCATGGTGAGAATTCGCTTTGGTAGCAGCTGGGACTTGCCCTGTAGCCTCCTGCCTTTTAGGCACAGATGTGCGCCTTGGGCTCCACACAGACGATCCAAGGGAACCAGCATAGACCTCCGGGCTGTGTGGTTTTAGCTCTTTAGCACTTTCTCATCTCCACCATCCAGTGTCACCATGTGAAGGGCGGAGACTCTGACCAGTGGCAAAGTGGTCTTTCTTGAGTCACATGGACGAAGAATTCCAGTGGCAATCCAAGTCTGTATTTTTAGCCTTTCACAAAGTCTAAGATCTGTCTGACATCCTTTAAAAAATTTACCCTTTTTTGAGGGGCTCAAGCGAGCTAGAACAATTCTATGACTGTAAGTAGCCATCTTGGGGCTGACATCTGACCTAATTCTACTTTCCCAATGATCAGTGCAAGGTCTGGCATGGAGTAGTTGCACAGCATCTGGTTTTTGTGGTTTTGTTTTACTTTGCTTTGTGGTGCTAGGAATTGAACCCAGGGTTTTACATGTGCTAGACAAGCACCTTCCACTGAGCCCCATCACAGGCTGCACTTGATTTGGGGGCATGTATCACAGGACGCACATCAAGCTCTGTGTCCAGCTTTCTTCTCAGAGCTCTATCCTAGCTACACATGGGCAGCCTAGGCACATCCCTGATGTTTCTTTGTGGATCCACCCAGCTTTCTTATCTTCCTGTATATCTTCTCTCCAGTGCTGCCACTCAGCAGTACTTCCTGAACAGACTTACATCTCACCTGGCGCCTGCTCTGCTCTGACCTGTTTCTTATCTCTTGCCTTTTGCCAGGGCTCTGAGAACCATCTCACTTGGCAGTTCCCTGTTGAGTTTCCCATCTTCTGCCCACTCTTGACTAAAATGTCAGCTGTTTCATTCATGGTTCCGTTCTTGGCATTCAGGAAAGTTCCTGGCCCATAGTCTTGGACCACATCATAGTATTTTTGGTTTTGGGGGCTGTTCCTGGGGATTAAATTCAGGGCTTAGGTGCTGTCCCTGAGCTACTAGTGCTCTACCACTTGTGCCACAACTCCACAACTGGCTTTTTGTGGTAGTTTATTGGAGATAAGAATGTCACAGACTTTCTTGCCCTGACTGGCTTTAAACCACAATCCTCAGATCTCAGCGTCCTGAGTAGCTAGGATTTCAGGCATGAGCCACAGGCATCCAGCTCAACATTACAATGTTTCCCTCAATGAAGGACCATATGTACAATGGAGGCCTCCTAAGATTATGAAGGAACTGAACTATTCCAACTGCCTAATGATGTCATAGTTGTTATAACGTCATATTGAAATATATTCCTTGAGCATTTCCTGAAAAGAGATATTCTGTAGGGAGAAACAGTGTATTATTTTTTTTTTAGGTTCAATTTTTTTTATTGTGAAAATACTGTACAGAGGGATTACAATTACATGGGCAAGATAATGAGTACATTTCTTTTTCTTTTTTTTTTTTTTTTTTGGGTCCGGTCGTGGGGCCTGAACTCTGGGCCTGGGCTCTGTCCCTCAGCTCTTCAGCTCAAGGCTAGTGCTCTACCACTTGAGCCACAGCGCCACTTCCGGCTTTTTTTCTTTTTGCTTATGTGGTGCTGGGGAATCGAACCTAGGGCCTCATGCATGCAAGGCAAGCGCTCTACCACTGAGCCACCTTCCCAGCCCATGAGTACATTTCTTATCAAGCATTGTAGCCTGCTCCTTTGTTTCCCCTTCCCATCCTTTCCCACCCTCTCCCCGCCCTCCCCCATCCTCCCCAGGCCGTGCCCCCCCACCATTGTAAAGTTTGTTTTCGCCATAATACTTGTACATCTCATTGTTGCAATGGGTCTACCTGTATCCTTATTTAAACGATTTGTTTTTCCCCTTCCCCTCCACAAATTATACCAACATCAAATACAGTGAAAGCAGGGGTTATACTGTGGGGGAGGGACATACAAAGCAACAAAGAAATATTCTTATAAATGTGTTAGAAACAATCTCATGAAAGAAAAAAAAACATTTGATTACATATCTTAGGGTTCATTTCCCTAACATCACCTTATCTGACCTTTTCTGCTTGACTCAGATATATACTAGATATTGCAAGTAAGGGAAACCATGGGACCTATGTTTCTTTGGGCCTGGCTTACTTCACTTAATATAATTTTTTCCAAGTCTTTCCATTTCCTAAGAAATGGGGCAATGTCATTCTTTCTGATGGAGACATAGAATTCCATTGTGTATATATACCACATTTTCTTGATCCATTCATCTACTGAGGGGCATCTGGGTTGGTTCCATATCTTAGTTATAGTAAATAATGCTGCAATAAACATAGTTGTGCTGGTAGCTTTAGTGTGGTCTTATTTGTAAACATTTGGGTAAATGCCCAAAAGTGGGATTGCTGGGTCATAGGGGAGCTCTATGTGGAGTCTTTTGAGGAACCTCCATACTGCTTTCCAAAGTGGTTGAATAAGTTTACAGTCCCACCAACAATGCAGTAAGGTTCACTTCTGTCCACATCCCTTCCAGCATCTGTTGTTATTAGAGTTCTTGATTTTAGCCATTCTAACTGGAGTGAGGTGGTATCTTAATGTTGTTTTGATTTGCATTTCTTTTATGGCTAGAGAGGTTGAGCATTTCTTCATGTGTCTATTGGCCATCTTCTTTCCTCTTCAGAGAAGTTTCTCTTTAAGTCTTTAGCCCACTTATTTATTGGGCAGTTGTTTCTTTGAAGATTTGTTGTTGGGGGATTTAATTTTTTGAGTTCCAGGTATATTTTAGATATGAGACCCTTGTCCATTGTATAGCTAGTGAAGATCTTCTCCCAATCCGTGGGCTTTCTATTGATCTTGCTAGCTATGTCTTTTGCCATACAGAAGCTCTGCAATTTCATGCAATCCCATTTGTCCAACCTTTCTTTGATTTGTTGTGTTTCTGGGTCTTTATTAAGAAAATTTCAGCCTGTGCCGAGGAGACCTAGGGTTTCTCCTATTCCATCCTGTAATGTTTTCAGAGTGTCTGCTTTGACTCCGAGGACTTTGATCCATTTGGAGTTGATTCTGGAGCAGGGTGATATAAAAGGTTCTAGCTTTAGTTTTCTACAAGTAGTTAACCAATTTTTGCCAGCACCATTTACTGAAGAGGCTGTCTTTCTTCCATTCTATTTTTTTAGCTCCCTTATCAAAGATTAGATGGCTATAGGTCTGTAGGTTCATTTCTGGGTTTTCAATTCTATTCCATTGGTTCTGAGGTCTGTTCTTGTGCCAGTTCCAAGCTGTTTTGAACTCTACTTAATAGTAGAGTTTGGAATTTGGTATTGATATTCCTCCAGCAGTGTTCTTTCTGTTGAGGATTGTTTTTGCTATTCGGGGTCTTTTATTGTTCCATATAAATTTTTGGATTGCCTCTTCTATTTCCTTGAAGAATGAGGTTGGAATTTTGATAGGTATTGCATTGAATTTGTAGATAGCTTTGGGAAGTATTGCCATTTTCACGATGTTGATCTTTCCAATCCAGGAGCATGGCAGTTTTTGCCACTTTCTAAGTTCTGTTTTGATTTCCTTTTTCAAATTTTTAAGTAGAAACAGTATTTTATGAGATATCATGTGAATGGACTTTGGAAACTAGTAAGATCATGAAATCATGAGTGATGGATCTCAACCCCATAAATTTATTCATCTTAAACATATTTTCTGTTTGTAATATTGGTACTAATAATTACTTAATGATTTTATCATGAGATTGAATAATATCACACATGTTAAACGACATATTTAATGCTTATTGCACTGAATATGCACTGTCATTACTGTGAGAAAGATAGAAATTTAGTCACATAAACATGTACACAGTGTATAAGTTTCATTATCGATTTTGAAAAATGACTTTCAGTTTGAAGAGGCTTGTTCTGGGTTGTTGAAAATTAAAAAATCAGAACTTTCAGTTAAGTTTATATAAAGACCTATTTTATTTTCAGAATAATAAATTAGTTACAATACGCAGACCTGCCAAGAGAAAGGACTTGTATATTACTCATGAAATGTTGCCCACTGGCATAAGAATAACAAAGACTGGCAGATAAGCCTCAGAGGTGCTGACAGAGGTACAATATAGACTAGAGCTTAAGGGTTTATATGTGTAACTAGATCATTTTTAATGAATGGTAGTACATCAATTCATCAGACTCTAGCAGGGACCTGTTCCTCAAAAGTTCTATAAATGTAGTAAATATAGATGCTTCGATGAAATTTAACAGAAAAAAGAAAATTGGAATGTTCCTTAGATATTTATCTCATTTTATTCAAGTTATATGCCACCTTAAAACATTAATGAACTTAAACCCAAAAAGTAACTCAATTCATTCAAGGTTGCTAGGTTCAGGATTAGAATGCTAAAGAATAAAGAAAAATATTGAAAATAAGACATTGTAATAATATTGTAATATGACATATGAGGAAAGATTATTTTGGTTCTCTGTAAGTATTGAATAAAAAATAAATTGATGAAAATAAGCTGAATACCTGTATCCAAACAGGGAATGTTCATGACCAACTCCTATCAGCTTAATCACCTGCATGAAAACAAATATTTGGCTTGACTTAACTGGCATCATCATCAATAGATATGTTTGAAATCTGAGAGTTATTGCTCTTGCATAGAAAACCTTGC
Organism: Dipodomys merriami; assembly: GCF_024711535.1. Lineage (NCBI taxonomy): Eukaryota > Metazoa > Chordata > Mammalia > Rodentia > Heteromyidae > Dipodomys > Dipodomys merriami. The sequence continues at coordinate 17,708,183 of NW_027202715.1, read as the reverse complement.
TAATCACTTGGGCCTGCTGTGGGCTTTTGCAGGGGAGGAATAGAAACTTGATGGGGTATTTTGAATATTGAAGAATAATCTTAAATAGTAGAGAAGGGCTGGGAAGGTGGCTCAGTGGTAGAGCGCTTGCCTTGCATGCCTGAGGCCCTGGGTTCAATTCCTCAGCACCACGTAAGCAAAAAGAAAAAAGCTGGAAGTGGGGCTGTGGCTCAAGTGGTAGAGCACTAGCCTTGAGCTGAAGAGCTGAGGGACAGTGCCCAGGCCCAGAGTTCAGGCCCCACAACCAGACCCCCCCAAAAAAATAGTAGAGAAGAATAGGCAAAAAGTAGACTATCTCAAACTAATGAGACAGTAGCCCCATCATTACAGTTGCTCACACACCTTCAGCATCTGAGTAGGTGAAGGCAGTTTAAGCTTTGGAATTGAAAACTAATTCTCTCTGTATCTGCAGCAGGTATGTATTGCTGAAGTAACAGTAACAGCTGAGCTCCAAGAAGCAGGTATAGGGTAAAAAAGAAAGAAAGAAAGAAAGAAAGAAAGAAAGAAAGAAAGAAAGAAAGAAAGAAAGAAAGAAAGAAAGAAAGAAAGAAAGGAAGGAAGGAAGGAAGGAAGGAAGGAAGAAAGAAAGAAAGGAAGGAAGGAAGAAAGAAAGGAAGGAAGAAAGAAAGAAAGAAAGAAATACATCCCTTATATATTCCTTATGTATTAGTGGAGATGCTGAGATAAACAAATATAGATATATATACCTGCTCATCATGCACAAAGCCTGGGTTCAGTGTGTGTGTGTGTGTGTGTGTGTGTGTGTGTGTGTGTGTGTGTGTGTGTGTGTGTGTGTGTGTGTGTGTTTGTGTGCGTACACATGCTCACCGTGCATGAAGTCTGGCTTCAGTGTGTGTGTATATATACACATGCTCACTGTGCACAAAGCCTGTCTTCAGCGTGTGCAGGTATATACACTTTTGCATGTGTATGGCTGTATGTACATGCATGTATGTATGCAGCTGATATACATGTATACACATGTACATACATGCATGTGTGTGCATGCACAAATACTAATATATGTGCATGTATAGACATCCATATACACACATGTGCCTATGCAAACATACATACACACACAGGCAGCTGAATGAGATCTTCAGAGTAGGGCCATCCATTCCTCCTCCTCTTTTTCCTTCCTCCACCCTTAACACTGTATTTGAGCCTCCTGCAATCCTGCCCCCACTGGCTTTGAACTTCGATCCTCAGATCTCAGCCTCCGGAGTAGCTAGGATTACAAGCATGGTTAATTGGAGATAAGAGTCTTAAGGAATTTTCTGCCTGGGTGGCTTCAAATCACCATTTTTAGTTTCCTGAGTAGTTAAGATTACAGGCATGAACCACCAGTGTCCAACTTATTGTGTTTTGCTTTTTATTTTATTTTATTTTATTTTTTGCCAATCTGGGCGCTTGAACTGGACACCTGGGCATTGTCCCTGAGCTCTTTTGCTCAAGACTAGCACTACCACTTGAGCCACAGTGCTACTTACATTTTTTATGTAATTAATTGGAGATAAGAGTCCCACAGACTTTCCTGTCTGGTCTGGTTTTCAACCATGATCCTCAGATCTCAGAATCCTCAGTAGCTAGGGTTACAGGCATGAGCCACCAGTGTCTGGCTGTGTTTTGCCTTTTTAAAGAAAATTATTCTTATTGCCAATTCTGATGCTTGAACTCAGGGCCTTGTGATTTTGTTTGGCTTCCTTCCTCATAGCTGGCATGCTACCACTGGAGCCATGCCACCATTCTGCTTTTTCACTGGTTAATTGGAGAGGGAATCTCATAGACTTTTCTGCCCTGGCTGGCTTTGAGCTTTGATCTGTCAGGTCTCAGCTTCCTGAACAGATAGGATTATAGGCATAAACAACCAGACTGATACTGACAAACTGACAGTTTAGCCACTAACTTTAGGGATGGTCTGTTACACAGTGACAGATAACTGTAACAGTGTAAGACTTTGATTTCTGGAACTATCTTCAACAAAACCTCTCCCTTCCTCCTCCCCCAATCTCCTATATCAGAAAATGGTGCCCTCAGTTGTTGGGCCAGCTTGCATCACAGACTCCTTTTTTAGTTCACTTCTTAGACCAATTCATTTGTTGGTTTGGATTATATTTGGTCCGACCCTGAAAAGTTCAAGTTTAAGAAACTTGGTCTTCATTGGAATGGTGCTGAAAGGTAGTTATAATGTTGTGTGGATGGGTTCTAGTGGGAGGTGTCTGGGTCATACTCACACTCAGTGTTCACTAGTAAGTGCTGTCATAATGATGGTAGGCCGAGGTTCTATCCCTTGGGAGCTTGTTCTTATACTGTGTGTAATCCCACAGACTACTCTCCATTTCACTTCATGTGCTGTGATGTAGGCAGGGGCCACTTACTACATGCCTGAGCCATAAAGTCTGGACTTTACAAACAGCAGAATGATGGACAGACTAAACCTTTTTACTTTATGCACAGCATCATGTACTCTGTTACAGCAACACAAAACACAAGACACAAGAACTCTTTTCACTCCCCCCCCACACACTTTACTTTTTTTTCTTTCTTTTTATTTTTTCAAATTTGTGCTGGTAGCCAGGTGCTGGTGGCTCACACCTGTAATCCTAGCTACTTAGGAAGCTAGGATCTGAGGATCGAGGTTCAAAGCCAGCCCAGGCAGGAACATTGATGAGACTCTCATCTCTAATAAACAACCAGAAAACCGGAAGCAGCACTATAGTTTAAGTGGCAGGGTGCTAGCCTTGAGCTGAAGAGCTGAGGGACAGTGCCCAGGCCAAGAGTTCAAGCCCCACAACCAACAAAAAAAAAAAGAAAGAAAGAAAGAAAGAAATGAGGAGTGATCCAGGCATGCACCCATACTCATGGCACCTGGATTTACCCTGAGAAATATCCATAACATTATGTGAGAGGGAGAAACGGTGCTGGAAAGAAAGCTTTCCCTTCCTTTCTGTTCTAGGTGCTCCGTCTGTGAACATCACATTCCACCACAGGAGCAACAGAAGTCATCTGTACTTCCTCTCTTTCTCATCCTACTTACCCACTACCAGAAAAATAAAACAAAATAAAAATCAATAGAGACATTTTCTTATCTGGTTTGTCTTAAGTCAAAAGGAAGAGAGACTGGGAGCAGATAAGCACTTAATAAATATTTAATTTGTCCAGTATTCAAAGGAAGAGTGATAATAAAGGTACTGTGTAAGGTAGATAAACATGCTGTGCTTATTTCTCTCAGATTAACAGCTTAGTACTGGGTTTGTCCCTCCTGGCTGCTGCCTTCTCTTCCTGGTACCCTGGGCTCAGCTCAGAATGCTTCCTGCACTGATTTAGCAAGAAATGGACTCATTTCAAAATGTTCTCCCACAGGCTAAGACACTGGACAACAGCTCTAGGAGAGAAAGGCTTGGACGTCATCAGCTAATCCAATCTGCAGCCAGAACACTGGACGTAGGAGAGCACCTTGAGCCATTAGTACCCAGACCAAAGTGAGATGGCACAGACAAGGGGCAAAGAGAGCTGGAGGTGAGGTCAATAGACTGAGTCCTGAGTGTGGGTTCCCGGCAGGCCAGCCTCCATCACCTGGCAAGCGCAGGAGGAGGGTGCAACCAGTGGAAACCTAGACAAATGGCGGGACTGGACCAGGGGAAGAAAGGCTGCTTCCACTTCCTGGAGGGGCTGGGAAACATGGAGGTCATGGAGCATCTCTGCACCACAGTACGTGAACTCCTGCTGCATAAGCAGCCCAACGCTGCCTCTTCTTCAAGACCTCAATAATAAACTCCTTGTGCCAGGAGATGCCCTTCTGTTTCGACATGGTTTCAGAGCCAGTGGAAGGGGCACAATGGAAACAAATTCAGGTCTGTTTTCATGCCCTTTCTGGCTGCAGCCCATTGGATCAGGGAGGAGGCATAGGGCAGCACCACACCATAGTGATTCTTGCTTCAATTTAGGCTTCCATTCTGGCATCCATTTTTGAGTTCCTACTAAGACAGTCATCTTGAATGTCAGCACTGGGTCAGAAAAGGAAAGAATCCATGAGTAAATAGAAGGATCCTGGTCTAAGACCTTAAGTGAAAAATAATTAAAGGAGAAACTAGAGGCATAGCTTAAGTGATAGAACACGTGCCTAGTAAGCACAAGGCCCTGACAAACTTTTTAAATAGAGAAAGGACCCTAAGGTCTTAAAATGAAGGTGACACATATCTAAGTCATTTCTGTTGCTCCATATTATTTAAAGGTACTGTTAGGTAAGCAGCACGTGGAGTTCAGGCAGCGGAAAGGTTTATTTTCCAGCTGTGGGCCACCTCTGGTCAAGTTGGAAGCCCTGGCAGCAGGGATAAAAAGGGTGGAACCACTGCCACTGGATAAGTCAAGGCCAGGGACAGGAGAAGGTGTGGCCACACAGATGCCTATATGACCTGGGGGGGGGGGGGAGGATGACTGCCTCCAAGTGTGCTAGTTACTTAGGTGACGCTGGTCCTGGGCAGAGCCTTAACCAAGAGGAGGGAGGAGTCTGCTATGCCTTCTCAGGACAGACCTTACAGGTACCTACTTTCAACTTTTTCAGGGTGGTAGAAATTCCTAATGTTATGTCAGCACACTTTTCAGAACCATCCACCCCAACCGGACCCTTAAAATGACTGAAATTTATTTTTTTTTTAATTTTTATTGAAAAGGTGATGTACAGAGGGGTTATAGTAACATGTCAGGAATTGAATAGAATGTGCCTGATCTCGACTGAAGTTTATTAAATAGAAATCACAACTGAAAGCTTTTTGTTGTTGTTGTTGGTCATGGACTCAGGGCCTGAATGCTGTCCCTGAACTTTTTCACTGTCCCTGAGCTTTTTTGCTCAAGGTTAGCACTCTACCACTTTGAGCCACAGGTCCCGTTTCCAGTTTTCTGGTGGTCAATTGGAGATGAGTCTCATTGACTTTTCTCCCAGGTTGGCTTTGAACTTCAGTCCTCAGATCTCAGACTCCTAAGTAGCTGGGATTATAAGTGTAAGCCATTGGCATCAGTCTGAAAGCTAGGGATCAAAAGCATAAAGATGAACAGAATATGGTATCTTGCCCAAGTATCTCCTCCACATTGCTTACTCATTATAAGTGAAAACCAGTATTTTCCACTGGTCATTTCCAGCCCTTTAACTGACAGCTGTAAGATGTCAGCACATTGGCCAAGCAACCAAGTTCATCACCAGTGATAGAATAAAAACAAAGTCCACCATTGTGCCTTAAGAGATGTACATCTATGATTCAGATGTTTTGGTGATCCTGATATTTAACGTTGATATCTAATCACAAATAAATGGCAGACTAACACTTTCTATGAAATAACCAGCACAAACTCCTCAAAAATATCAAGCCATCAAGGAAGATTGTGAAGGTCTGAGAGTGGTTTCAGATGAAATATGACTAACAAAAATCTGATAAAATGCAACCCAGGGTGAGAATATTGGGATAATTGGTGTGCGATTAGCATTATGTTGTCAACATTGAATTTTCTAATTTTGATAAATGTACTGAAGTGATATAGAACAGTGACAACAACCCCAAATCTTTGTTACTTAAATATCTGCACTGAAGTGTTCAAACACAAATGAGCATGATGAACCCACATTACTCATAAAGGTTTTTCACTTCTTGTTTTCTCTCTCACACAGACGGATAATGTGTGTGTGTGTGTGTGTGTGTGTGTGTGTGTGTGTGTATGTGTGTGTGTGTGTGTGTGTAAAGTTGTCAAAATGGCACAAAATACTAATTAGTAAATTTTAGTAAAGGGCATATGAGTTCTTTGAACTATTTTATCATGTGTATGAGATTTCATGATAAAGTTATAAGTGTCCCTCTGCTAGCCCAATATGTATATGAAAGAATACTCGAACATCATCAATAGCTAAGGAATGCAAATCAAAGCTACCAGGAGAAATAACTTCACACCCATGAGGAGGGCTGTAACAAAAAAACAAATGTGTTGATTTAGATGTGGAGATGTGTGTTGGAACTGGGTAGCAGCTCTTAAAAAGGCTAAGTAGGGAATTACCATTTAGCTAAAAATTCATTCCTGTATACCCAAAGGACTAGAGATAATTGAACACATACTTGTACATGAATGTTTACAGCAGCATTCTTCACAACAGTCAAAAGGTGGAAACAATTCCAGTTTCCATGACTGGACAGGTAAAATGTGCATACATACAATAGAGGGTTTAGCTCTTAGTGAGTTACTATGTAAAGTGCTTCACATAAATCACTTTATCCTTCAACATCTCTATGAGGAATTCAAACCAAACACTGCCGTGTTCTCAGGGGAAGCAGTACTAATGGCTCTAGGCCTCCCCTTTCTCCTGCAAAGTACCAAAGAGGAAGAAGTGCAAAAGATGAGACAGTGATTAATCACTAGGTATTTCTGAGTTCCTTCTCACCTGATCTCATCTTTCCCAGCCTCCTTTGAAACTAGAGCTTGCTATGTGATTTCATATACAAGATATCTCTATAGTCTCAAAAACCATTTTTTTAACATAAAAGTCCCAGAACAGGAGGAGGGTTGAGTTTTTTTCAGTCTCACTTGTTTCTTTAAATGTGAATGTGATATTTGGGGCTGAGGCCATCATTTTATAATGATTAGCTAATGATAGAAAAGATGTACATGCTAAGAGCACCAGAAGAAAAAGGAAATGGCTTCATGTAGCTGCCAAACTGCTCCTGACACGACCTTCTCCAGAATCTTGTGAATCCTCTGTGATTTATATCACTATTATGCAAAGTTTCTGTCACTTGCAGCCAAAAGCCTTCCTAATCGCAGCATTAACGATTAAGGGAAATTCAAAAGCAGGGGAGGAGGACTCTATCCATCCAAAGTTATGGCAGGCATTATTGCCTGGGAAGGCTCTACAGTAGGTTGGAGGTCAAAGTACAGATATGGTGGAAAGAAGTGGCTGGGTCCCATGGCCTGTGTGGGGTAAGCTCATAATTCTGATGTTCAGGCCCCTGGGAGGGTAGATTGAAATATAGGATATATCTACATCTGGCTAGTTCACTGGGCAAAACAGGTTTCTTTAGTGGAGATGAAATAGATCTCACTGAACAGTAATGATAAGAATTCTGGAAAAGAGAATCAACCACAAGACCACAGTGGGCCCAGTTCACAGGAAATGTTACCAGCTTCAGTACATCAAGACCAGAGCACGAATTAACCTGCACAGCTGGTTCCCAGCCAAAGGAACCCCAACAGACAGTGACAGAAACAGAGACTGCCACAGGCACTAGCAAACTCTGAAGATTCCTCTTTTTTAAAAAAATTGACCGGGCTGGGAAGGTGGCTCAGTGGTAGAGCGCTTGCCTTGCATGCCTGAGGCCCTGGGTTCGATTCCTCAGCACCACATAAGCAAAAAGAAAAAAGCCGGAAGTGGCGCTGTGGCTCAAGTGGTAGAGCGCTAGCCTTGAGCTGAAGAGTTGAGGGACAGTGCCCAGGCCCAGAGTTCAGGCCCCACGACCAGACCAAAAAACAAAACAACAACAAAAAAATTGACCATCCTTTCATTTATTCTCCATTATCATATTGGCTATGAAGTCCAATTTACTCCTATTTCTGATATTTTATTGTTTAAATGGTTTTAACATTTTATTTGCATACTTGTACACTATATACTTCAATCATATTCAGCTTTCTGTCCTTCTCTTGTTCCCATTCCCCACCCCATTTGTTCCCCCTTCACCTAATGTGACACCTTCCACATTTTTTTTTTAAATCCAGATTTCATATATATTTCTGATTTTTTTCTTTTTTCTTTTTTTTTTTTGGGGGGGGGGGGGTCCGGTCATGGGGCCTGAACTCTGGGCCTGGGCGCTGTCCCTCAGCTCTTCAGCTCAAGGCTAGCGCTCTACCACTTGAGCCACAGCGCCACTTCCGGCTTTTTTCTTTTTGCTTATGTGGTGCTGAGGAATTGAACTCAGGGCCTCAGGCATGTAAGGCAAGCGCTCTACCACTGAGCCACCTTCCCAGCTCTCTGATTTTTTTTTAGTTCAAGACTGAGACTTGACTTTGGTACCTGATACCTTCACTCATTGGCTGCTGCTCTACCAACTAAGCCATGCCTACAATCCCATGTGTGATAATTTCTTAATGCATTTATGTGCGTTGGGCACACAGGCTGATTCTGTAGCTTAGTTATTGTGACTACTGTCCCACTAAGCATGGTGTACAGGTATTTTGATTGTATTCTTAGATTCCTAGTAGTGCAGCAGGGAATATATAGCAGTTATATTTTACATTTTTGAGGAGTCTCCATACTGATTTCCATTGTAGCTTCAATAATTTACATTCCAACCAACAGTGGATATGTTTTTGTTTTGTTTTCCAGTCCTGGGGCTTGAACTCAGGGCCTGTGTACTGTCCCCGAGCTCCTTTTGTTCAAGGTTAGCAACCTACCACTTGAGCCACATGCCACTTGTGTTTTTTCTGTGATTAATTGGAGATGTGTCTCACAGACTTACCTGCCTGAGCTGGCTTCAAACCCTGAACCTCAGATATCGAAACCAGAATGTATAATTAAGCTGGAACTAGCCTAGCTATCATACTGGCCAAGTAGGTTTGGGATAGCTTTCTCTAAGTGTTGGAATCACCCGAGTAATTTTTTATTTACATTGAATCATATGAAAGAAAAAAATTGTATATTTTCTTAATCACAGTATTTTCAATTTATAACATTTGGGCTGGCCAGCAAAAAATTACAGCAGAGAATTTGCAAGTGGTCAAAGACAGGTAAACAAGTGTCACATCAAATTCAAAGGCCTTAAAATAGGTCTCAAATTTAGAGATATAATTTATAATTAGTATCTTCTGTAATTCAAGAGAAACTGGGGCAGGCTGGGCATAAAATAAGGAGAGCTCTACCTACCTGATGCAGAGGGGAATCCACTATCTTAGGCTGTACTTTATTATGGTATGTATGGTGTGGTTGGTATTAAGTACAAAGGGAGACAATGGATCTGTCTTGGAGATGCAGTCCATTTGTTCTTAGTAACTTATGGGGAAAGGGAGAATTGTGTACGTGTGAAATGAGGTTTCCGGGGCTGGGAAGTTGGCTCAGTGGTAAAGCGCATGCCTTGCATGCCAGAGGCCCTGGGTTCGATTCCTCAGCACCACATAAGCAAAAAGAAAAAAGCCGGAAGTGGCGCTGTGGCTCAAGTGGTAGAGCGCTAGCCTTGAGCTGAAGAGCTGAGGGACAGCGCCCAGGCCCAGGGTTCAGGCCCCATGACCGGACCCAAAAAAACAAACAAACAAAAGAAATGAGGTTTCCAATTTATGCAGTTGGCATTCCACGCTCATCACTATCAGAAATTAATATACATGGAAGCAACACTGGGGTCTAGATAAAAGCTGAGGTTGGGGAAGAAAACTATAAAATACATAAATGGAGGCTGGAGCTGGTAACTCACAATTTAAAACCTAGCTATTAAGAAGTCTGAGATCTGATTATTGCAGTTCAAAGTCAGCCCAGGCAGGAAAGTCTGAATAATTTTTTTTTGACCAGTGATGGGCCTTGAACTCAGGGCCCTGGGCACTGTCCCTGACCTTTTTGCTCAGGGATAGCACTCTACCACTTTGAGCCACAGCACCACTTCTGGCTTTTTCTGTTTATGTGGTACTGAGCAATCGAATCCAGAGCTTCATACATGCTAGGCAAGCCCTCTACCATTAAGCCACATTCCCAACCCAGTCTGAATTATTTTTAAATTTCCAATTAACTATTTAAAAAGTCAGAAGTGAAGGTATGGTTCAAGTGGTAGAGCATGAGCCTTGAGCAAAAATCTCAGGAATATCACCCCAGACCCTCAGGTCAAGCCCTAGGATTTGCATCAAAATAAACCCCATAAAAGGAACAAATTTTCAAATGGGGTGATTCTGGCCAATCTTACTGGGGTAAGATGGAATCTCAATGTTATTTTGATTTGCATTTCCTTTATGACCAGGGATGTTGTACATTTACTGTGTTTATTGGAAATTCTTCTTCTGAGCTGTCTGTTTAGTTCCTTTGTTTATTTATTGATTGGGTTATTACAATTTTCTTTTCGGTAGTAGCTTCTTGAGCTCCTTGTATATTTTAGATATTAGGCCTTTGTCCCAGGTATACTAGTAAAGATCTTCTCCCAGTCTGTTGTTGCCTTATTAGTTTAGTAACTATGTCCTTTTGATGTGCAGACTTTTTAGTTTGATATAATCCCATTTGTCAAGTCAATCCATCTCCTATTTTCTGTGCCCCAGGGACAGTCTTCAGAAAGTTCCTGCCTATGCTGATGAGTTCTAAGGTTTCTCTTCTCTTCCTTCTTGTAGTAGTTTCAAAGTTTCAGGTCCGATGTTGAGGTCTTTGATCCATTTTGAGTTAATATTGGTACAAGGTGACAAATAAGGATGCAGTTTTAGTTCTCTACATCAGTTATCCAATTTTCCCAACAGCAGTTATTGAAAAGGCTGTCTTTTTTTTCTTTCTTTTCTTTATTTTGGGTCCCGTAGTGGGGCCTGAACTCTGGGCCTGGGCGCTGTCCCTCAGCTCTTCAGCTCAAGGCTAGTGCTCTACCACTTGAGCCACAGCGCCACTTCCGGCTTTTTTTTTTTGCTTATGTGGTGCTGAGGAATCGAACCCAGAGCCTCATGCATGCAAGGCAAGCGCTCTACCACTGAGCCATCTTCCCAGCCCAAGGCTGTCTTTTTTTCTAATGTATGTTTTTGGCTCCCTTGTCAAATATCAGATGACTATTAAGTATATGGATTTATTTCTGGGTCTTCTAGTCTATTTCATTGATCTTCAGACCTATTTTTATGCCAGTACCAAGATGTTTTTGTTATTATAGCTCTTTGGTAAAGTTTGAGATCTGGAAGTATGATACCTCCAGCATTTTTATTTTTGCCTAATATTCCTTTGGCTATTGGGGGTCTTTTGTGGTTCTCTATGAATTTTTGTTTTTCTTGGTAAGGAACTAGGATTTTGATGGGAATTGCATTGAATTTGCAGATTGCCTTTGACAGTATGGCCATTTTTATATTAATTCTACCTATCCTTGAGTATGGGAGATTTTCCATTTCCTAATATCTTCAACTTTCTTCAGATTTTTATAGTTTTCATTATGAAGAACTTCCACTTCCTTGGTTCGGTTTATTCCTAAGTACTTTCTTCTTTGAAGCTATTGCAAATAGAATTGTTTTCTGGACTTCCATTTCTGTCTGTACATTGTTGGTATGCTGAAAACCTACTGACTTTCATGTGTTTTGTATTCTGCTACATTGCCATAGTTACTCATCAGCTCAAGTAGCTTGGGGATGGAATCTCTAGGGTCCTTCAGATACAGGATCATGATTTCTTCTTTCCTTATTTGAATCCCTTTTATTTCTTTCTCTTGCCGTATTACTCTGGCTAGGAATTCTAGTGTTATATTGAAAAGGAGTGGAGAGAGCATACAACTTTGCCTTGTCCCGATTTTAGAGGAAATGGTTTATTTCTTCATCACTTAGTATGATGTTGGATGCAGGTCTGTCATATATGGCCTTTATTATGTTGAGGTATGTTTCTGTTATTCCTACGTTCTCCAGGGCTTTTGTATTCTGATAGCCTTTTCTGCATCTGTTGAGATGATCATATGATTCTTGTTTTTGGTTCTGTTAATGTGGTGTATTACATTAATCGAGTTATGTATATTAAGCCTTGTATCTCTGGAATAAAACTAACTTGATTATAATGAATACTTGATCAGTTGTTTAATTCTGTTAACAAGTATTTTAGTAAGGAGCTTTGCATCTTTGTTCATCAAAGAGATTGGTCTATAGTTCTCTTTATTCATTGGGTCCTTACCTGGTTTGGGGATGAATGTAATTCTGGCTTCATAGAATGAGTTTAGTAGTGATTATTCCATTTTTATTTCATGGAAAAGCTTAGAGAGTACTGGTGTTAGTTCTTTCAAAGTCCCATAGGATTCTGCTGTGAATCCAAGAATTTTTCTGTGAATCCATCTGGACCTGGACTATTCCATGTTGGGAGACTATTATTTCTTCAATCTCATTGCTTGTTATGAGTTTTAGTTTATATCTTCTTGGTTCTGTTTAGAAAGCTCATATGCATCTAGAAATTTATCCATTTTTGCTAGATTTTCCATCTTATTTGGGTATAGGTTTCCATCTTATTTAAGTGTAATACCTTATCTTTTGAATTTCTTGGATTTTGTTGTAATGTTTCCTTTTTCATCTCTAATTACGTTGATTTGGGTTTCTCTCACTTTTTGTCAAATTAGCTAGGGGTTTATAAATCATATTTTCAAAGAATCAGATTTTTGTTTAATTGATTCTATGTATAGTTTTTTTTGGGGGGGGCAGTCATGGGGCCTGAACTCTGGGCATGGGCCCTATCTCTCAGCTCTTCAGCTCAAGGCTAGCGCTCTACCACTTGAGCCACAGTGCCACTTCCATTTTTTTAATTTTTTGCTTATGTGGTGCTGAGGAATCGAACCCAGGGCCTCATGCATGCAAGGCAAGCACTCTACCACTGAGCCACTTTCCCAGCCCTATGTATAGTTTTTTTAAAAGTCTAATTCACTGAGTTCCATCCTGATCTTTACTATCTCTCTCCATCTAGTATTTTTTGGGTTTGGTTTGTACCTATTTTTCTAGAAGCTTTAGTTGCATCATGAGGTTATTTACTTGAGCAATTTCTGTTCTCTTTTTGTAGGTGTTTAGGCCTATGAACTTTCCTCTTCACACTGCTTTTGCCATATCCCAGATGTTCTGGTATGATGATTTCATTTTCACTAGATTGCAGGTTGTTTCTGATTTTTTTCTTCTATTTCTTCAGTGATTCAATTATTGGTCAACAGTGTGTTGTTCAGTTTCCATGTGTTTACTTTCTGTAGTATCTTTTGATTTCTAGTTTAATTCCATTGTGATCAGAAAGGATACAGAAAATTACATCTTTTTTTTGTATTTGCACAGGATTGTTGTATGTCTTAAGATAATGATTTTGGAGAAAGTTACATGGAATGCTGAGAATAATTTGTACTGTGTGATTGTTGAATACTCTGCAGATGCCTATTGTGGGTATGGTGTCATTTAATTCAGAGATTTGACAATCTTCTTTTGAACTGCTACTGATGAGAGTATAGTGCTGAGGTCTCCCACTATGTGTTGGGGTAAATTAGGTTTAGTATGTCTAAGAGTATTTAATATATTTGGGAGCTCACTGTATGGTGAATCATTCCCTTTATTAGTATGTAGTGACAGTCTGTATCTCTTATTGCTTTCTCAGATCTCTGCCTTCTTGTAGTATTCACTCGCTTGAAAGATCTTTTTCCGTCCTGTCACTGAGAATTTATCTTTGACAGAGAGATGTGTTTCTTGGAGGCAACAAATGGTTGGGTATTGTTTTTGATCCAGTTTACTGCTCTACGTCTTTTGATTGGAAAATTGAGACCATTGATACATTGATATGCTGTGTCTCCTAACATTGCTTTTGTGTTACCTGCTTCTTTCCTTTTCCTGTTTTACTAAACTAATTCTCTAGTGGGTTTATCATTGTATTTCTTTTGTCTTTTTCTGATTGTATGATTTAGTATCTTTTGTAGTGCTGGTTTAGTGTTAATGAATTCCTTTAGGTGTGTGTGTGTGTGTGTGTGTGTGTGTGTGGTTTTTAGTTTCTCCTTCAATCATGAATGATAGCTTCACTGGGTACTTTAGGTTGACAACTGTCATTCAGAGCTTTAAATATCACTTTTCAAGCTTTCTTTGCATTTAGAGTTTATGTTGGGAAATCTCATTCCAATTTTCTTTCCATGGTAATAAAGCTCTCTTTGATTTTGCTGCCTTTAAAATTAATTCCTTCTAAGTCCAAAGTTTTCAAAACAAGGCTTATCTCTTCTCTGGTCTTGGAATTCTGTATGCCTCTATGAGAGGGATAAGATTCTCTTTCTCGAGGTTGGGAAAGTTTTCTGTTATTTTGTGGATATATTCTCAATTACTTTAGTTTTTAATTCTTCTCCATCTATCCCAATTACACACAGATTTCAACTTTTGACTGAGTCCACTAGTTCTTGAATGTCTCTCTGGTATGTTCTGTTTCATTTTTAATTCTGCTTTATCTTCAACTCACCTGGATTTCTATTGTTCTTTCAGACTAATGATACTTACCCAAAATGAATAATAGATTCAGGATTTCTAGGGAACATGCTTTTATATGTAGTTGCTAAACTGGGTTCCAGTGGCTTATATCAGTAATTGTAGCTACTCAAGAGGCTGAGATCTAGGAATTAAGGTTCAAAGTTTGCCTTGGCAGGAAAATCCATGAGACACTTAACTCCAATTAACCACCAAAAAGACAGAATGAAACTGAGGCTCAAGTAGTAGAGTGCTAACTTACAGCAAAAAAGCTCAGGGACAATACCCACACCCTGAGTTCAAGCCCTAAAACTGGCAACAACAACAACAACAAAGATAGATGCTAAAACAGAATCCATATAAGCCCCTAAGCACCAGAAATTGGCAGTCACTTGCCAGAAACATCTGTTTGTCCTTGTTAAGTTCTCTAATGGCTCATAAGGTTTTGGATAGAAAGTATAAACCACCTGTTTTGCCTGACCTCTGGGCTGTGTGCTGATTTTTATAGGTTCCGTTTTGACAACACCCATGGACAACATTACTCTGCCCTTGCCTGAAACTATATTGTTCCTTGGATTCACCTGATCCTGTTGTTTGATTCTGAGGCTAGTTAAATATTCAAGCTGTAGGCTTTCAACTTGTCATGCCAGGTATGTGTAAAGTAATTGTGTTAGCTGTACACAATGTCAAAAGATGGGCATGAGGATATATGTTGTATATCTACATATACATCTACATATACATATATATATATATATGAAAGCATGTGTACACACACACACACACACACACACACACACACACACACACACACACATACACACACACACACTTTCAATGCTGCAGATTGAACCCAGGGCTTTATGCATGCTAAACAAATGCTCTTATCATTGAGGTAAGCTCATTTTAGAAAGT
This sequence comes from Dipodomys merriami, assembly GCF_024711535.1. Lineage (NCBI taxonomy): Eukaryota > Metazoa > Chordata > Mammalia > Rodentia > Heteromyidae > Dipodomys > Dipodomys merriami. The sequence goes on along the minus strand of NW_027202715.1, from coordinate 17,693,090 downwards.
ACACGAGTTTCAAGCACCTGAAGCCACTAGGGACTACAAAGTGACAATGCTCACAAGATAGGGAGAGTTGAGAAACAGCATCATATTTTTAGATTTGTTTATAATGGTCCCAGCTGCTTATTAATAAGATGTGAGTCGTTAAGATGATGAAAGGAGTTAAGTGTGGGAAAGTTTGAGTGGACATATCCTGATGTCAACTTTTATGAATCTCTAGTCCTGTGAGTTGCCCCTTCTTTGCCATGAAAACTGGACAATTAAGGATAGGGAAATCAAAACAATCCTGAGATACCATCTTATACCAGTTAGAATGGCCAACACTATGCCTTCTGAACAACAATAATTCTTGACAGGGATATGGAGACAAAGGAACATTACTGCACTGTTGGTGGGAATATAAACTAGTATAATCTTTTTGGACAACAGTCTGGAGATTCCTCAAAAAACTAAACATAGATCTTCACTATGAACCAGCCATATCACTAGTGGGCATCTTCCCTGAACATCATGAGCCAAGATACCATAAAGAAATTTGCACATCCATGTTCATTGCTGCAGTTTTCACAATAGCCAAGATATGGAAACAGTCCCAATGTCCTACAATAGATGAGTGGACCCCCAAAATGTAGCTATACACAACTTAATTTTACACAGCCATTAGATTATGTCACTTGCAGGGAAATGGATGGACCTAGAACTAATCATGTTAACTGAGGCAAGCCAGACTCAGAGAGACAAATGGCATGTTTTCTCTCATGCAGAAGTTAGATCTAAAAACCACTTGAGCTGGGTGCTAATGGCTCACACTGTAATCCTAGCTACTCAGGAGGCTGAAATATGAAGATCGTGTTTCAAAGCCAGCACTGGTAGAAAAAAGTCCCCGTGAGACTCTTATCTCCAAGTAACCACTCAAAAACTGTTAGTAGTACTGTGGCTCAAAGTGGTGGGGCACTATCCTTGAACAAAAATGCTGACAGTGCCCATGCCCAAGCCCTATGACTAACCAAACAACAATTTTTAAAGAAATAAAAAAGTGGGATATACAGGATTCTAGACACACACAGTGAGACCAAATGTCTATGTACCCCCCCCCTTTCTCTCGAACTCCCAAGATGTGGAAACAAGAGGTCTTTTCTTTGTTCTGTTTTCTTTCTGCATGATCTTTGTGAGGGTGAAGCACAGAGCTTGTGTGGTGAGGGGAGGGTAAAAAAATACAGTAGTGGTGTTCACTGGACACTGTTGAAAGTGAACTGTACAACTCATGGCTAGAGATAGGAGAGACTGTGTAAAAGGAAATGTACTTACTGACTTATGTAACTGTAATCTCTCTGTAAAATAAAATTTAAAAACATTGTGGTCAAGAGGCCAGCAAAATGTCTTAAGATTATGCGACCTCAGTTATCTTGTTTTCTTAGTTACCAAAGACACTAAAGGGGCAATGGCTGATAAGAAGGTATACTGGTAGCAGAAACTACCAGAGTTATAACAATTGCCTTCACTTAAGTGTGTATCAACACTAGATATTAAAATCCTTACTATAGACATATATATATATATATATATATATTTCTGTGTATATATACGTCTGTGGTAAGGATTTTAATAGGCATATACATACATACATATTATGTATGTATGTATATGCCTATTTCTTTCATTGTGCTCCAATTGGAGAAACAAATTCTCAGAGCTAAGTAGCTGGCTCAAGGACATATAACACCAAAAGCAGACTTGGATCTTCATCTCTAAAGTGAAAAGTTTGACCAGCACTGTCATGCACCTGCACTCTGCAGACTTGTGTTGCAAACACACCAGGTGCATAGCTAGAAAGCGAGGAGGTGTCTCGCTCCTAGGTTGCGTGCCGAGTTTAGTGTGCGCAGGACCAAAAGGAGCGGGCTATGCCTATTTTCCGGGCCTTGTACAGTCCACCAATAGCAGCCATGTTCTGTTCCTTTGTTGTTGTGGTGCCGGTCCTGGGCCTTAAATTCAAGGCCTAAGCACAGTCCATGAACTTTGTTTGCCCAGGCTGCTGCTGTCACTTGAGCCACAGCTCCACTTGCAGCTTTTCGGTAGTTAGTTGAAGCTCACGGAATGTTCTGCCCGGGCTGGCTTCGAACTGTGATCCTCAGATCTCAGGCTCCTGAGGAGCTAGGATTGGAGGTGTGAGCACCAGCCTGGCTAAGCCGCTGAAGCGAGGTTTCCATCAACGTGCGGAGGCATCCTGTCCTGAAGAGCACTGGACTTCCAGGGCTGTTTTCTGAGGTGTTTCTGGGAGGGAGGCACCGCTGTCACGTACCGGCCGCAGTCAGGATGAGGCTTCGGCCTCCAGGACCTCGGAGGGGATAAGGATCGCCGCGCCCACATCCCCAGCGCCGGAGCGTCCAACCGCCAGCGCCGCGTCCAGGCCCCGCACCGCCCCCTCCCCGCCGCCGCTGATTGGAGGACTCCGGGAGCGCCGGCGAGCGATTGGCGGAGGTGTCACAAAGGGCGGGAGTGGCTCTGTTGCGGCGGTGGCTCTGCGCATCGCGCGACTCCCCGGCTGCTTAGGGCGGGCGAAGCCCGTGAGGGCGAGCGGGCCGGATGCGGAGGGCTCTGAGAACGATCTGGGCCGCGCAGCGCTTCCCGCCGGCCGCGCCCCGTGCTGCGCAACTCTCGCCGGCTGCGTCTCTCGGCCCCGTCCCCTCGCGGGAGGAGGTCTAGAACTTTCTCACAAATGACACCAGTTGTGGTTACATCCTTTTTTGTTTCTACCGGGACTGGAACTCAGCACCTCGCCAAACTCTTGGCCTTTTGGGCCCAAGGCTGGCGCTCTACCACTTGAGCCACAGTTCCACTTGTGGCCTTTCGGTGGTTAACAGCAGAAAAGAGTCCCATGGACTTTCCAACCATGATCCTCAGATCCCAGCCTCCTGAGCTCTGAATACCAGTCTGCGCAACACTCCCCTGGGTGATGCAAAAGTAAACCAAATGTTCCTGCTCCCTTTAAAAGCTTGTAGTTTAGCAGAACAAGATGTATGTAAAAATGAAAGGGTTAAGGTTGCGTTGTGTGGTAGGGTAGTGCTCAGAAGACAGTAAATGTAGTAGATTTCAGGGCATAATTGACATTTGAGCCCAGATTTTCTTTTTCTTTTTCTGGCAATGCCAGGAATTGAACCCAGCATCTCTCACATTATAGACCAGATCTGTCAGACCTATGTCCCTGGCTCCGTTAGCCAAGTCTTGACAAGTGATTAGGGCTTTCTAAGGTAGCCGAGTGTGAGACTGTCACTCTTGGAGCAGGGTAGAAACAGCTGTGCACAGGCTGATGTGTTCTGAACCTACGAATATGAAGATTAGATGGTCAAAATTGGAGGCTTCCTGAGGTGAGGCATATTGATAAGTAAAAAGGAGCTAGGAGGTGTGTGAGTTTAGGAGCTTTTTTATGGAGTCTGAAAGGTAATCTGTAGACTTTGTGGGACCTTGAGCTAAGAAATAAATAGAATCAGTCCCACATTTTGAAAAGAGAGGCACCTGTGGCTTGCACCTATAATCCTAGCTACTCTTGAGACTGAGATCCGAGGGTCGGGGTTCAAAGTCCATGAGACTTTTATCTCCATCATAATTTTTTTGGGGGGGTCCAGTCGTGGGCCTGAACTCTGGGCTTGGGCTCTGTCCCTCAACTCCAGCTCAAGGCTAGCTCTCTACCACTTGAGCCACTTCCAGCTTTTTTTTTTCTGCTTATGTGGTGCTGAGGAATCGAACCCAGTTCCTCTCCATTATAATTTAACCACCAAAAAGCCAGAAGTGGAGCTGTGGTTTAAGTGGTAGACAACTAGCCTTGAGCAAAAGAAGTGCAGAGACAGCAAGAGGGCTGAATTCAGTCCCCAGGACCAGCACAAAAAAAACAAAACATGTCATTAGGAAAATGGAAATTAAATAAACATATTAAATAATCACATTATCCCTGGATTGGGCTTTATAAAATCCACAACACTAAAATTCAAAATGCCACTGAGGATGTGGAATGACAGGAATTCTAGTTCATTTGTGATGGAATGCAAAATGGTGCAGGCTTTTCAGAATGTTGTCTGGCAGCTTCCTAAAAACCTAAACATATATATATATAAAAAAAATAAACACTTTACCATACAATCCAGCAGGGGCACTGTATTCTGTAGGATTCCTCCCAATCTGTTGAAAACATTTTTCTTTTTACGCACCCACTTTTGAGGGGTATTGGTGATTGAACTCAGGGCTTTGCACTTACTGGGAAGGTGCTCTGTCAGTTGAGCTAAACCTCTATTTCTGTCTTTTTGATGTTTAATTGGAGATGAGGCTTTCAAATTTGTCTACCAAGGCTGGTTTTGGATCTCAATCCTCAAACTGAGATCTGAGTAGCCTCCTGAGTCGCTGGGAAGCAGGAACCATTTGCTTCTGGCTGACACCTAGACATACCTTAGCACACAGCCTAGCACTCATACTTCAGGCCCTGGGACTCATCTAAGTGGTTACCTTTGTTTTCTCTTTTCCTCCCTCCATTTTTGGTGGTCCTGGTTATGGAACTCAAGACCTTGTGAATGTTAGACAAGTGCTCTACCATTTTAGCCACACCTAGCCTGAGCTGGAAACATATCTACAACCCAGCCTGAATACAGGGTCAATAGCACTTTTATTCATCACTGCCAGAAATTGGAAGCATCCTATAAGTAGGTGGAAAATACCCATGAGCAGATGAGTAGGTAAACATGTAGTACTTCCAGATAGGAATGCAGTTCAACATTAAAACAAAATGGGACATCAAGCCACAGAATGACATAAGAAAATCCTATGTTACTGAATTGAGAGAAACCAATCTGAAAAGTTGTGTATTGTATGAATTCAATTGCATAACAAAATAGTAATCATCAGGAATCTGCAATAAGCAGAACACAGAGTTTTTTAAATTAACTTTATTGTTATTATAGAGGTGCTACACAGAGGGATTGCAATTATATGAGTCAGATAATGAGTAGAATTCCTTTCATACAGTGTCTTCCATCCCCTCACTCTCTTCCAGTCCCTCCTTCCTGTCTCCATCCATGAGTTGTGTGGTTCACTTTCATCAGTCTCCAGTGAACTACACTGCTGCACTTTTTCACCCTTTCCCCTCAAGTTCTATGCCATCTTCCCTCCACCCTCCTGAAGATACACCCATGAATATACCATACATAAGGTAAAGAAGAAAATCATCAAAAACTAAAAACAAAGGTCTTTTGTTTACATATCTTGTCATTTATTTCAGTATGTGTATTTTATATAAAATATATTTAATATATTTTTGTTGGCTGTGGGACTTGAACTCTGGGACTGGTATTTATATTATTTTATATAAAGGCACAGACATTGTGCCTTTGTGATTCTCCCCTAAGCATATCCTCTTCTTCTCACTTATTTTAGGTCACTTGGTCTCTCTTATTTTAGAGAAGTGAATTTACTCTGGTATTACCAGGGTGAATCTGTGTCTTTTGTACATTTTTCCAATCCTACAGGGTTCACATCACCAAACATGAACACTAAGGTCAGCTCTGGACAGTGAGTCATGAAGATGCAGCGATGATCATGATGTAGTAACGATGTGACATGCTGGTGCAGGATCTAGCCAGAGGAGAGAGGAAGAGAATGGTCTTATGAGGTCTTGGTCCTTTTTTCTCATGGTTGCTGAGAGCCTAAAACTCTAGTGAAAAGCAAGTCTGTTTTAAAGGAGACAGATTCATGTCTTTAGATTTATTTCACTACAAGGCATTCTAAGGAGTAAAATCATTTTAGAATTTTGTGTGACTGTGTCCTCTACTCAGATAATAGAAACTAAGAAAATTACTAAATAATGTAGTAAAATGATGCCTTCATCCTATTTTTATAAATTTTGTTTCCAAAAGTAAAATAAAATAAAAAATAGATGTGATTGGAAGAATGTAGCAGAGGAATCAAGGATCATAGGCTTGGAAATTGTTCAGCTGAAGTCCTGAAACTAATGCCTCATCAGTGTGAATATAGAGATGGTAATCAGGATTGTGGTCAGCCACTTTACATGCAAAACTGTTTTTTTGTTTTTTTTTTTGGTTGGTCATGGGGCTTGAACTCTGGGCCTGGATGCTGTTCCTCAGCTCTTCAGCTCAAGGCCAGCGCTCTACCGCTTGAGCTACAACACCACTTCCTACATGCAAAACTGTAAAAGTATGTGGTCAGTACAAAATTTAGACCTTTGTGAGATAAAGAATCCTGTTATCTGAACTTCTGAATATTTGCTAATTCTATTACCCTTGAGGAGGGTCTCTTGAAGTTTGTGACTGACTGGATCTAGTGAATCAATGCATGGCAGAGAGAATATGCACTGTGTATCTCAAAAGGGCTCTGCACATCAGGAGGATTCTGCCCTTGTGACCTTATGTGACCCCAAAGTCCTAATCTCCAAATAGTACTGTACATATGTATTGGATACAGTGTTACGTTTCAGTACGTTTATTTAATGTGTGATGATTAGATTAGTATAAATGACAGATCAGGTCAAACATTTCTTTTTGTCTAGATTGGAATCTTATAAATGTGTGGAAATGTAACAGTGAAATCCCAATCTGTATAAGTAATATAAACTAAAAAAAAAGCCCACACAGGGAGCTGGGAAGGTGGCTCAGTGGTAGAGAGCTTGCCTTGCATGCCTGAGGCCCTGGGTTTGATTCCTCAGCACCACATAAGCAAAAAGAAAAAAGCCGGAAGTGTCACTGTAGCTCAAGTGGTAGAGCGGTAGCTAGCCTTGAGCTGAAGAGCTGAGGGACAGCGCCCAGGCCCAGAGTTCAGGCCCCATGACTGGACCAAAAAAAAAAAAAAAAAAAAGCCCACACATATTGTTTGAACACATAGGGTTGAGGGCATGGGAAATCACTTGCCCATTGACTGTTTAGCCGATAGCTGTGTTTGCTTGTGATATGACTCATATTCATATCTAGGCCCTGCTCTGTCAATCAACCTGGAGAAAGCAGCTCTTAATAAATATTAGTAAATATTGCAGCCTGGCAGCCAGGCCAATCCCCCACAGACAGAGCCCTAATCTTTGAGTGTCCTGTCAGGCTGCATGAGATCAGGGGATGGGGGGGCATTTTTCAGCCTATCTTGCTCTGACCTCTAAACTCAAGCAAACATAACAAGTTTTGGGGACACAGCAAAAAGAACATTCCCTGAGGAAGAGGAAGGAAAGTTAACCACAAGTATCTCAAGAGATACAATTTCACCTTGAGACATTTTCATCATGCATCAGAAAGAAAGCAGGACATAGCACATCATTAGCCCATCCGAAGTGACTGTGCTCTCCAGAGACAGGACAAACAATGAATTATGGGAGAGTAGGAAAAATACTAAAACTTTTCCTTGTATCTATTTTTGACTCCTCCTAGAAAGATTCCTAGGCTTCATAATGAGCATTAAATTAGTGCAAGACTGGTAACTTTACACATATTTTCAAGATGGTCCAAAAGTTTGGGTTTTTTTTTATTTTGGGTTTTTTTAAGTCAGTAGTGCTACACAATCAGACTATAGGAAGAGGAGGCCTACCCTAGGAGGTCCAAGACAACCTCAGCTGGGAGCTGGGAGCACTGAGCCCAAGCCCGTTACAATACCCAGCTATAAACACCGCATGTATTTTCTGGGTCACCTCATTCCACCACACTATAGGTGCAGTACTCTTGATGGAAGATTGTCTTGCAGTTGCTTCGGTCATAATGCACAGGCACAGGAACTCTGTCATTGAAACAAGACCTGTTAGAAGGGAAAGGACATCCACCACCTCAACCTCTCTGTCCAGAACAGCTCTATGTAGAAAGCAGTCCACACACCAGCAGGCTGAGGTTCCCCTTATCAACCTAAAAGCATTTCTTTAGCAGCCTGAAAATGTGGCCTCCAAGTTCCTGACCTGTCTGTACTATAGTCACACAGACCATCCCTACCATGCTTCCTGCATTCCCATACACACAGCAGGAAGGAAGTGCTAACAGGGGCAGGGATAGGCCTGGGCTACTCTGGTACTTGGAACTTTTCTAGACAGGGTCTTCCCAACCTTCCTGGTCAAGAAGTGGTCACAATAATGCTGCTAGAAGTAGGAGGGCAAAAGTTGTCCCAGGCCTCGTCCTTTAGAAGAGAAGCTAATCCAACCAACAGAAGCGAAGATGCACCCTAGACCAGGGCAAGGAGCCGAGGGAGAAGCTGGTGGAAGTGGGGAAATCCAGCTATGCATTCAGTGACACAAGGAATTTTAAGGTTCATTTCCCCTTGATGCCATCCACAGGCTCTGGGTGTAAATTGTTCTGCCCCAAGTGTATAGAAGAAGCCATCCTGGTGCCCTTTGAGATAATTTTTTTCAAAAGAAAGATTTATTGGCCTATATTTTAACAAAGGACATTTCAGAATATTTTCCAAAGCTGTTCTAGACCAGTGTCACTCTTCTGTCCTTTGTCTGGCCCCCAGCACACCTGGATTTTCAGCTGTTGGTGGGGCACAAAAGGAAGACGGTGAAAAGTCTATTATGGCCAACTAGGGTACTGAGCACTGAACTCAGAGGACTGGGCATAGCACAGACTCATTGGCATAGTAAATGCAAGCAAACTCTGGAATTGTGTCATTGGTTCTTAGGCTTTGATTTAAGACTAAGGAATGATTAAGTTGAAGTACATAGTACTTTGAAGGATTTTGATGAGATAGAATAGTATAAATGCTAAATGAAATTAAATCAAACCAAAAATTGCACTATAAGGTTTGATGTCCACTATCTAAAAGAAGAAAAGGTACAGAAATGAAAAAAATAGAATAAAATGTTACAGGTTTAGTGGGCAGTGGTATTGTAATTTTAATGTTCATTGCTATAGTATCTCTAAACCAAAAGTAAAGCAGCCCACATATCAACAAATTAATGGATCAATGTGACCTTAAAATCACATGGTATAGTATTCCAGGAAGGAAAGGAATGAATACTATCATGTTCAGCATGATGAATATTGAAAATGTGATGAGTGAATGAGCCACAGGCAAAAAGACAAATATTGTGATTTGATTTTAGGAGCCAGGTGCCAGTAGCTCATGCTTGCAATCCTAGCTGCTCACAAAGCCAAGATCTAAGGGTTGCAATTCAAAGCCAGCCTAGGACCTTCCTGGTCCATGAGACTAAATCTCCAGTTACTTAGCAAAAAGCCAGAAGTGGAGCTGTATCTCAAGTGATAGAACTCTAGCCTTGAGCAGAAGAGCTCAGGGACAGCACCTAGGCCCTGAGTTTAAGCCCCAGGACCAGCACAAAAGTAGGTAGGTAGGTAGATAGATAGATAGATAAATAGATAGATAGATAGATAGATAGATAGATAGATAGATAGATAGACAGACAGACAGACAGATAGATAGTAATATCTAGAATGGAAATTTTATCTTGCAGAAAACAAGTTAAAGGTTACCAGGTCAGGGAAGGATAATGGAATTATTGCTTAAAGAATGCATGGGTTGGTTTGGGATCATTAACATTTTGGAAATGTTATGAACCTCATAAACCCAGTAGTATATTTCAAACTGTTTAAAATAAAAATTGTATATCATACATATTTATTCTAATACAAATGTTCAAAGTAGTGGTTATTGAAGGAATGCCTAATTACCAAGTTTCTGGTAGGAAATAAAATTACATAATTCTGCCATCTAATGTGGGACATATTACTAGATGCATTGCTTCTCATTATTTTTTTTCTTGGTGGTGCTCAGTTTAAATTCAGGGCCTCATACTTATCAGACTGGCATCCTACCATGTGTAAACCTCTAGTCTTACTTTTTTCTGATTATTTTGGATATGGTATCTACCTAACTTTTCTAGCTGGACTAACCTTAAATTTAGATTCTCCACATTTCAGCTCCCTGAGAAGCAAAGATGAGAGTAGTAACCACCCGTACTGGCTTGGATGCATTTTTAAAAAAATCAATCCATATCTAGCCTTGCAGATGAAACAGAGACTCAGAGCAAATATTACAGGCAAACAGTAATCAGATTCCAGAACTGGAGGCTGGATGACCTTGGCCTTTTACCTAATTGAGTGGCAATTTCAGAGAAAGAGTTGCTTAAGAACAGTAGGAAAAAACAAACATATTTCCCAGACTTGTCACAGACAAATGACAGAGCAGAAGGAAAGATACTTTGAGCCTTGACCACATTCAAGGTTGTCGTAGGCATAGAGATGGTGCTAGTGGTTCTTCTGGCTTCATGAGTATATGTGCACCATCTTATTTCATTCTCATGTCCACCAGGTTATCCTTATTATACATTGGGGAAAATCAGAAACATACCGAAGCACATATAGCTAATGTACAAGGAATAGAGATTCCAACCCAGCCTCAGCCCTGAGGCTCTTTCTGCCCCTCTGCCAATAGCACTCCTGGTTCTGTTCTATTGTAGATCCAAGGGAAGCCGAGAAGAAGGTCTCATGCCATGTTGCAAGGACACGTCTCTGATGGGAAAGGGAGGAATGGTCCAGCAACTCTTAACCTGATGTAGATCCAGGTCACAATGGCTTTTGCTGCAAAGACTAGGTCAAACACCCAGAGATACAAAAATCAAGACTGACTTATACCAGGCCAATGCACAGCCCAGGAGCCTACTCCAGGAAGCCTGCCCTACAAGTCTTCCAGGTTGCATCCTTCCTTCTCTGACCATTTGCTGTGAGGCCTGCTCTAAACTGTGGGCAGAACCCTGGACATTTGTGCTTGATAGGAATCAGCCTTCTGATGAGTCACATGCTTACTCTGAGAGGCAAGTTTGGGAAGTGCTACCTGACACAGTGCTGCTGTTGCCCAAACTGTTCCTGCTGGCCTGGGGGTGTAGCTCAGTGGCAGAGCACTTGCTAACTAGTGAGGGCCCTGCACCACAACCCTAGCACAGCCAAAACAAGCATAAAACCATTCTTGTACTCACAAAGCACTACGACCAAGGCTATATGACAGGGAGACATCAGGTACATTTGGAGATGCTGGGAAAGAGATGGCTGCGGCAAGTGTGTCTTCAGGTTCTCTGTGTCCCACCTGCTCATAGACACCTTTCACCTCTACTAGCAACCCAGCAGAGAACACTTACATGACCTTTGGGCCATCATGAGGACAGTAAAGCAGTAAGCACATGGCATGTCATCAAGTGCACCTCTCAACTCTTCCTTCTGCCTGTGCTCAGATCTTTCCTGTTCTTAGAAAGCTCCAAGATCAAGGCTAGGGTGACCACCAGGCCAACTTCTAGAACAGCATTAATAAACATTTAGATATTTATTTGAATATAAGTCTTTAAGAGTAATGATACTGACCAAATTTCAGAAACAAAAATGAGGCAGGTCTGTTGGTTCATCCTGTAGTCTCAGCTACTCAGGAAGCTAAGATCAGGAGGTTTGGAGTTAAAGGCTAACCCAGGCAAAAGGTTGGTGGGACCCTGTCTCAAGTAATAAAAGCTGAGGTGACATGCATACAACTGTCTTCTCAGCTATACAATAAGCATAAATAGGAGATTCACATTCTAGGGAAAAGTGCAATGCTATTAAACAAATAATGAAGCAGAAAAGTCTAGAGGCATGGCTCAAGTGGTGTAGCATCTGCCTAGCAGGTGCAAGGCTCTGAGTTCAAACCTCAGTATCACCAGGCATAAAAATACATAAAACGGAGTCAGCAGCTCAAAGTGTCCATCAAGAGATGAATTTGTAGCATCGATGGCATATACATAAAAAGGAGTATTAAAGTCCTGGAAAAGGAAGCAAATTCTTACATTGTAAATGCATAAATCTTAAGAACATTGTGCTTAGTGTAGGACGCTGTTCTCCAAAGGACAAATACATTCAATTTCACTATGGGAGCTTCCTACAGTACTCCCATTCATAGAAATAGAATGGAGAATGGCATTTGCCAGGGACTGATGGGAAAACGCTCTTGGGAATGATTGATGGGTACCAACTTTGGGCTAAGCTTTGGGTTCTTGTTTTCCAGGTTAGTTTGCTTAAGATTATGTTTTTAAGACAAGGTCTTGATATGTAGCCCTGGCTGGCCTCAAATTCATCATTCTCCAGTTCCAGCCTCTAGAGTGCTAGGAATGTTGTCATGCCCTGATGGGTTATTTTTGTTTTGTTTTATTTTTGTGATGTATTGTTTTTGTTTTTGTTTTTTTGGTGCTAAGCCTGGGGCTTGAAACTCAGGGTCTGGGTACTGTCCCTGAGCTTTATTATACTCTCAAGGATGGTGTTCTACTACTTAAGTCACAGCTCCACTTTTAGTTTTTTGCGTGGTTAACTGGAAATAAGATTTGCTCAGACTTTCCTGCTCAGGCTGACTTTTAACTATGATCCTCACATCTCAGCCTCCTGAGTAGGATTATAGGCGTGGGCCACCAATGTCCAACTGTTTTTTTGAGATTATTGAGGTGGGATTCTCACTATGCTGTGCAAACACTAGTCTTGAACTCCAGCTCCAGAGCTGCATTTTCACAAGATGAAAAGTGGTGCTGATGGCTGCCAATGACAGGAATGAACTTCATGCCACAGAGCCAAATACACAATACTTACCATGGAAAATTGATCTATTGTACCTGAAGGAATACTACTGAAAACTATCCTGACACCAGGATCCCCCACAGCATACTCATGTGTGAATGCTCATGTGTACTCTATACTGGACAATGTCAATAAAGATTGGTGTGGATTCATTCCCTATTAAAAATGTGCCCTGTAGCAGGGGTGTTGATAACAGGAGAGGCTAGGTATGTGACTGGAAAACCAGGAGATGTGTGTGTGTGTGTGTGTGTGTGTGTGTGTGTGTGTGTGTGTGTGTGTGTGTGTGTGTGCGCGTGCGCGCATGTGCACGCACACGCATGTGTATTGAAAGTTGTCTATACCTTGCTCATTTTCACTGTGTGTCTATACTACTCTAACTAGCCTCTTAGACAAGGCATAGTAGCTTATGCCTATAAACCCAGCTACTCAGGGAATGGAGATCAGGTGAGTTATGGTTTGAGGCTAGTCCAGTCACAAACTTAGCAAAAACCCCATCTCAACAAATAAGCTGTGCCTGGTGGTACAAACCTATTAACCTAGGTATGCAGGAAATATTGGCAGGAAGATCTTGTTTTAAGGCTAGCCTAGCATAAAAAAAATGAGACCCTATCTGAAAAAATAACCTAAAAAAACAAAACAAAAAAAAAGACTGGCCATGTGGCTCAAGTGGTAGAGCACTTGTCTAGCAAGTACAAACCTTAGTATCAAGGGCTGTGAATCTGATAAAGAAAACCCAGTCTGGCACATAACCTGTAGTCCCAGCTACTTGCAAGGATCACTTGAATCCAGGAATTCAAGACCAACTTGGGCAACATAGACCCCGTTTCAAAATACAAAAGAAAACATAAGCTGAGGAAAGGGGATTTTGAGAGGGGGCAGTTGCACTTTAGAAATGGCTACCTCCCCCGCCCCGTACCACTGGCCTGAGACTTACTTGTTGCAGCATTGAATTCCACTTGGTATGCAAAAACATTAGACAACATTGTGGGCTGGTGCTATAGCTCAGTGGGAGAGTATGTGTTTAGCAAGCCCCAATTTTAATTCCCAGTGTCAAAATGATCAAAACTGGGAGAGAGTGGGGGAAGGGACTCGAAGGACTGACAGCATCAGATCTCCTGGGTTGGCCCTGAACATTTACCTCCTTTAACTGCTTTCAGATATGCTTTTCAGAAGCTGCACTTTGACCAGAGCTTGGGCATGGTCATGCACATTAAAGCTAGTAAACCATGGTTCTCAGTCCTAGCTTCATGAGAGGAGAGTCAATAAGGAGCTTTTAAATTCATGGCTCCAACCCCAGAAAGTCTGATACCTCTGGTCTTAGATGGAGCCTTATCACTGATAAAATTTAAGTTCTCTAGGCATTTCTCAGATAGTTAGAATTGAGACTATGGTATAGATTGGATAATTGAAGTCCTTCTTTTTACTCCATTTCCACATTTGCCCCTATCAAACTTCCCAGGTAGAATAAAGGACCAAGAGCCCTACTGGTTTAATATGATAACATATCCTAAAATAATACACAGAGGAAAGCTAGGACTTACCACCATACTGTCACATTACAGATACTGTACTGGATATAAAATAGAAATGTACATTGCATGAAATCATAAAGGTGGTGAGGACAAGACTGCCCAGAAGAGTTTTCTGTAATGGAAATAAAAGATTGAGTAGAAAATGAGTGGATCCAGATGTTATTCTCAACTGTCATGTATAAAGACCTCCAGTAAATTCTCACAAGTAGGTCTGAAGGTGAAGTTTCTACCTATAACTAAACCAGCCCAGGAACAAGACCAGCACAGATCACAAAAGAAAATCAGTAACAACAACAACAACAAAAAGGCATAAAAAAATCACAGAACAAGTCAAGCACAAGTCAGTTTTGAGAGAATAGTTTGAGAGATCCTGTCAAGAATCAAAGCAGGGGGGCTGGGAAGATGGCTCAGTGGTAGAGCGCTTGCCTTGCATGCCTGAGGCTCTGGGTTCGATTCCTCAGCACCACATAAGCAAAAAGAAAAAAGCTGGAAGTGGCGCTGTGGCTCAAGTGGTAGAGCACTAGCCTTGAGCTGAAGAGCTGAGGGACAGCGCCCAGGCCCAGAGTTCAGGCCCCACGACTGGACCCAAAAAAAAAAAAAAAAGGATCAAAGCAGGCCTAGTGGCAAAGGAAAAGCCTAGCAAGCACAAGGCCCCACATACAAATCTCAGTACTGAAAAAAATCATCTCAGAACAACAATGATACTGTGCTTTTTATTGTAGAAGAAACTGTCTTTTCATTTTTATTGGATTCAAGAACTTTTTTGAGGGCTGGGAAGGTGGCTCAGTGGTAGAGCGCTTGCCTTGCATGCATGAGGCCCTGTGTTTGATTCCTCAGCACCACATAAGCAGAAAAAGCCAGAAGTGGCGCTGTGGCTCCAGTGGTAGAGCACTAGCCTTGAGCTGAAGAGCTGAGGGACAGCACCCAGGCCCAGAGTTCAGGCACCATGACCAGCAAAAAAAAAAAAAGAACTTTTTTTTTTTTTTTTTAATTTCTTCAGTGATGCACTTGTCATTCAATAATGTGTTTGAATACTTTGTATAGTATTTTTTGCTGTTGAGTTAGAGTTTAATTCAATTATAGTGGGAGTTTATAGTATTTGCTGAAACGTGTGTTCTAGAGTATGACCCTTTTCTTGTTTGTTTTGTTTTTGTTTGTTTATGGTCTAGTTATGGGACTTGAACTCTGGGTTTGGGCACTGTCCCTCAGCTCTTCAGCTCAAGGCTAGTTCTCTACCACTTGAGCCACAGTGCCACTTCCGGTTTTCTGGTGGTTTATTGGAGATAAGAGTCTCACAGATGTTCCTGCCTGGGCTGGCTTTGAACTTCAATCCTCAGATATCCATCTCCTGAGTAGCTAGGATTACAGTTATGAGCCACCAGTATCCAGCCAGAATAACCCCCTTTTGGAGACACTCGATGGACTGCTCAGAATGTGCTATGCCACTTCGGAAGAAAACATTAGATATCTGCTGAGTCCATTTGGTCTATGGGGTCACTTAGTTCTGAAGTTTTTCTATTGATATTTTTGTTTGGATGACCTTTCTATTGGTGAGGCTGAGGTAGTGAAGTCTTCCATTGTTATTGTACTGAGATCTGTCAATGCTTCTGGACTTACCAGAAGTGTTTGTTTAATGAACTTGAATGCACTGCTTTTTGGTGCATATACATTAACAACTGTAATTTCCCCCTTGTGAATCATTCACTTTATTAAGTGGCTGTTGTCTCTTCAGATTAATTTATTTTGAAATCTATTTTTTCAGATGGAAATATAATTGTTCCTACCTGCTTTTGGCATCCATTTGCTTAGATCCTTATCTTTTTACCCAAGCCTGTATTTGTCAGAGAGATGTGTTTTTTGTAGGCAATATACGGTTGACTTGTCATTCTGTGTCTTTTGATCAGATATTTAAAAATATTAACATTAAATATTGTATTGAAATATATTTCCCATTTCTTGTCATTTTATTGTTTTTATGGTACTTGCTTCTTTCCTGCTATGCTAATCTGGTAAGGTTTAACAGTTCCTGTATTTTCCTGTTTTGTTTTGCTTTTTCTTCTGTGGATAGGATTTCTCTTAGTATCTTTTACAGCGCTGATTTAATAGTCATGAGTATCTTTAGCTTTTGTTATTCATGGAAGGTTTTCTTTTCTCCCTCAATTATGAAGGATAACGTCCCTGTTTTTCACTTCCTTAGGTTGGCAATTGTTATTCCTCAGGGCTTGAATTACAGCCTTCCATGCCCTTCAAATCTTCTGTTATTCAAAAGGCTTGCCATTGTAAGTTACTTGCTGACTCCCTTGCTTTCAATATTCTTTATTCTGCATATTTAGTATTTAGTATTTACACCATAATATGTCAAGTCATGTTTCTTCTCTGACCATGCCTGTTTGGTGTTCTATAAGCCTGCTTCACATGCATGACCTTCTCTACTTGAGGTTAGGGATTTTTTTCTGCCATTATTTTATTGAATATGTTATGAATAGATGGAGGAAAGGTGAACAAATGTGATTATAACCAATATACAGTATATAAAAATTGAACTTTGTAACCTAAGTGTAGGGATGGGCCAGAGGAAAATGGGGAGAATGGTAGAAAAGGGGTGACATTGAAAAGCATTGTGCTCATAACCTTACTTATGGACTTGTAACCTCTTTGTACAGCTATTTACAATAAAATTGAAAGAAAAAGATGCTATACAGTAGAAATACAAATGTTCTAGCATCACAGGATATAAAGATGTGGCCATTAGGTATGAATTCAGTTACCTAAGGGGTCCAAGCCAGACCCCTTACAGCAAGTGCACTCAGGAAATTGCAAAGCAAACCTGAATGGCAGATTATGCATTATACAGGAGAAGGTAACCATATCTACAACACCCTTAGAAAGATAATTGGCCCAGACTACATGGAGATTCATGCCAGCTCCACACTTCTGGCCTACCACCTACCTGAGGACATCATAGGCCCTGTGTGAGCAAGGTGATTGCAACATTTGCTGCCACCTGGAGAGAAGGAGTCAGTCATATCACCCTCTGCAGAGCCTCTCCCAGGAAGAAGAGCCGCTGCACCCAGGCCTGGGCCCTTGGGGAGGAGGAAATGAGGAGACAGCAAATGACCACAGGACCACACTGTTGTCAACAGGAAATTTGGAAGGTCAAGCTCATTAGGAACTTGGAGGCAGCCAGGCTCTGGTAGTGCATGCCTGTAATTCTAGCTATTTGGGAGGCTGAGATCTAGCTACTTGGGAGCCAGCCTGGGAAGGAAAATCCATGGAACTCTTATTTATTAGTTACAAAATCCCAGAAGTAGAGCTGTGGCTCAAGTGACAAGAGTGCTAGCCTTGAGCATGAAAGCTCAGGGACAGTGGTAAGACCTGAGTTCAAGCCACAGGACTGGAATGAAGGGGAAAAAAAAGGACTTGCAGTAATCCCACTTGCAGTGGGCCAGTATGGTGTCCTTGATCATTCCTCCCAAAGGCCAGATCTCACAAGTGACCCCCAAAAATGTTAGCAGATGAATATAGAAGTACATGTGATATCAAGGTATTAGTAAACCACCTTTCAATACTGGGAGCCATTACATCTGTACAACAGAGTCTCAAACTTTATAACAGAGCGTCTCCAAATAATATGCTAGTTACTGTGGAAACAGTAAGGAGGAAATGAAACAGGAGGAGGAAAGGAAAGTCAGCAGTGCCTCAGAACTTTCAAACCAGCCAATCGTCATTGTGCTTGTGTGACAAATATGACATAGAGGCTCTTACAAGCACTACTTTTGGGTGACAGCAAGTTGGTTCCATTTGTAGTTACACTCCAAAGAAACAGAAGACAAGACCTACACAATTTCATTGTGGATTTCCCAGAGAAACAATGTAGAAGAGGTTAGTCAGCCTTGCAGTTTGTCTGTTTAAGAATGAAAAAGTGCTGTATGAGAGTGGCTCACACCCATCATCCTAGCTACTTAGGAGGCTGAGATCTGAGGATCATAGTTTGAAGCCATCTTAGGCAGGAAAGTCTATGAGACTCATCACCAATAAACTCCTTAGAAAAAAAGCCGGAAGTAGTGATGTGGCTCAAGTAGTAGAGCCCTAGCCTTGAGCAAAAGAGACTTAGGGACAGTGCCCAGGCCCAGAATTCAAGCCCAAGACCGGCAAAAAAAAAGGAAGCCTGAGGGTGCAAGGGCTCATACCTGTAATCTTAGCTACTCAGGAGGCTGAGATATAAGGACTGCAGTTCAAAGCCAACCTAGGCAGAGAAGTCTGTGAGTTACTTATCTCTAATTAAACACCAAAAAGCCAAAAGTAGAGCTGTGGCTTGAAGTGGTAGAGCATTAGTCTGAAGCACAAAAGCTCAGACATAGTACTCAGACCCTGAGTTCAAGCCCCACAATTGCCACCCCCCCCCAAAAAAAAATGAACTGGCAGTCAAGTACCAATGGCTCACACGTGTAATCCTAGCTGTTAAGGAAGCTGAGACTTGATGATCACATTTCAGATTTCAAAGCCAGACCAGGCAGGAAAGTCTGTGAGACATATTTCCAAGTAATTATCAAAAAGCCAGAAGGGGAGCTGTGGCTCAAGTGGTAGAGCACCAGCCTTGAATGAAAGGGACAGTGCCCTTGACCTCCAGCCCTAGTTCAGGCATTCACAAGGAAAAGGAAACCCCAAAGCAACCACCACTGAACTAAGGCAAGCTAATGTGTTTGATCAAAGGCTTCTATCAAAAGTTTTAAGTTAGTTGATACATCCTATGATGGTGCACATGGATTCAACCAAGCTACTTATCTACTGAAGTCCTCTCCATCATGAAATTTATTCAAGAGAAGAAATTAAGAACATACTATTTGATAAATACCAGGTAAGGTTTATGTATCTTCAACTTATGTAGAAAAACATACATGAGGTCTGCTTTGGAGTGAAGGTATATAAAGGCTTTGAAAGTGGGGGAAGTTAGGGCTGTCCCGACTCTAATATATAATGACATGTTCTTCATGCCAGAACATAGAAGAGAAAATTCCCTTAGCTCCAGAACAGGAGAAGAATAAATCTCATTTCACAGACAATAGAACAGACATATGAGCAATTTGTATGATCTGCTTGATAAAAGTTCCCATAATGAGGTACATGTGCTGTTGCTGGGACTGGCACAAATAAAACACGCAATGGCAGGCACTAGTGGCTTATGCCTGTAATCTTAGCTACTCAAGAGGAAGAGATCTGAGGATCACAGTTTGAAGCCAGCCCGGGAAGTCCAATTAACGATCAAAAAGCTGAATGTAGAGGTTGGCTCAAATGGTAAAGCACTAACCTTAAGTGAAAAAGGTAAGGGCAATGCCTAGGTCCTTTGTTTGAGCCCCAGTACTGACACAAAAATAAATAAATAAGAAAATACACAATTAATTTTTAAGTCAATTGGTATCACCTACACTGGTTAAAAGTAGTGGGGTATGTTTGGGTTTCAAATTGAGTACTTTTAACACTTTCGTGCCTGACATTCTTTACTGACTGTCACAATCACTTGCAGATCTATTATTCTGAATCAGCTCATCTTCCCTGGGTTTCAGATCTGCCTATTGTTCCAGCAATCCTATACCACTTGACTGAAGGAAATATGATTCAAATGGAGAAACGTTGGTTCTCACACTGCTGAAATGATGGTCTGTCAGGTAACCTGATGTCTCAACCCCCAATGGGAGGTTGTTCATCAAATGGTTGTTGTTCATCAACATGGAAGGCTTACCAGGACAGGCTTTGCTTTGGGCTCTGTGATTTACACGCAGCACACCTGTGAATGAATCACCCGCTCTTTCACAGCAGCACCTTAGGGTTTTGCCACTGTAAATGGGTCTAATGTGATATGACAAGAGAAATTGGATACAAATTTACATTGTCAACTATGCCTGTTTTTTCACATGATGCATTTAGGGTAGGCAGTTTCCTTTGTGGTCTTTATTTTCACTATTTAAATTTGGAAATGATGCCAAACAGTTTAACTTTAATAAATATGTTCTCTTTAGTAGTATATGTTGCATATATACAGACAGATAATATATTCACACATATACACATATGAATAAAAAAGGTATAAATCATAGCCTCTTCATTTTCTAGCCCCAGCAGAAAGATTCTAAGCAGTGACATCTTGGTGTTTGATGCACAGACATTAAGATGAGTTTGAAACCATTTTTATGAGTTTAAACACACACACATATTGAGTATTAAGAGGATTGATTTCCAACAGGAAATTGTGAGTTCAGATGATTTTGAATATCAAGTCTCTGCATCAATTACATATTTACTCTGCCCTTACACCCCCATATGCATTTGCCACTGACCTGAAAGCTCACAGGAAGAAGAATTCTCCCTCTGTTGGGTGGATTGCTAGGTATAGGCTAGGTCCCTCATCTCCTGCACCAAGAAACAGAGGCTCAGCAGCACCAGTTGAGACAGCCAGCTGCTGGAGCTGGGTCTCTTGATGGCCTGAGAAGAGCCCAGCGGGTCATCCCTGCAAGCCCACCAGGCTGGGGCTGGGGTCTGGTTTTGGAGCTGGATAGAATAGGGAAATCAGACATGGGAAATAAGAGCAAGGAGTTCAGAAATAAACATTGTCAATTCAGTTGACTTGATGAGTAGTGCTTAGGTACCGTATTCTTTTATTAACCTTTTATGTTCCTCATGAACAATTACAAACAGTAGAGCAATGCCCCTGTAGAAGATTAACTGCCCTGGGGCAAATAAATGGTATTCCTGTACTTGAAGAAACCACACAGAGAAAAATGTAAACAGCTCTGGCAAGATTCTTATGGAATGATATAATAGTAAATGGCTTTGTACCCCTAGTTTGACCCTTTCTGTACTTAAAGACACACACAGCACAAGGATAGAAATTACCAGAGTTAGTAGGCTGATCAACTTGTTTGTTTGATGTTAACCAGGTGGTCAGGGGAGACCATGTCAACCTCTGTCACAGACTAAAAAAAATTTCTTTTTGGTCCTAGGGCTTGAACTCGGGGCATGAGTGCTATTCCTGAGCTCTGAGCTCTTTCACGCAAGCCCAGCACTTGATCACTTGAGCCACAGCTCCACTTCTAGTTTTCTGGTGGTTAATTGAAGATAAGAGTCTCACAGATTTTCCTGTCTGGGCTTGCTCTGAACTGTGATCCTCAGATCTCAACCTCCTGAGTAGCTAGGATTATAGGTGTGAGCCACCAGTGCCTGGCTATAGACTAATGTTTAATGGGCTGTTTTTAAGATTACCTTTGGAATGAAGGTTGTACCCTGGACACTTTCCCTGGATGCCTATGCAGCCAGGTGACAGTAGCTATGGCATATACCCCCACAGTGTCTGGGAACACTCTGATTACAATAGATATCATCCACAGTGTGGATTTCTGAACATCCTGCCTTCCACTCTAGACACACTGGCCCTCACTTGTAGATCGAGCCTATCCCTCCCCAACCCCAAATAACTTGGGAGGAATAAAGCTTTGCTTTGGCTCATAGTTTCAGAAGCAGCAATTTAGCATCATCTGATTCCATTGCTTTCAGCCCTGTGATGAAGTAGCTGCACTAAACTACTCATCTCACAGGAGCTGGGGTAGTAGATAAGAGAGATACAGAGAGGGACTTGGCTCCATTACCCACTTCAAGGGCCATAGGCACCTCCTAAATACCTCCTATATCAGAGAGCACCATGGGAATGAACCCAGCCTGCATCATATGGTTTATGGAGAACACATCTCATCCAAGCCATAATTCCGGCCTCCAGTCTGATGTTTCTTTCTTTCTTCTCAAAACCCCTTCCTAACCATCACCTCTGCATCTTTTGGCAGAGCCAAATGACCTTCTTCAAACCCAGAAGATATTCTTGACTTTTTGCCTCCCAAAGAGAGTGAGTATACTACCTGCTCATCCCAGCACTTTGATCTCTTTTACCTCATCAGCTTTGTTTCTAGGTTCCTTACATGTCCAAATACATATCCACACACATGCTCACACCCATTCTCAGAGGTCTCTCCATAAACATCAGCCTCTGAAAGCTCAGTGCCCATGCCAATGCACACTGTACAGCCTGATCTTTTCAGTAATCTTTGGCAAGGACAGTTTGTACATTTGTTAGGGCCCTGTCATCTTGTTGGAAACCAACTCAAATAAGCATAAAAATGCTTTTTGGCTGAAGTGTCAGGATCATGCCTGAACCACTTGCTGGATTAAAATTGTTCAGGCAAAGGCAACTAAGAAGATGGCATTTCAATCTCTCCAAGTCACTCCTGTCTGTATTCATTCATGCCTAACCACTATTACTAGTCACTTCTAAACTGCAATAAAAAAATTCACTTCCATATACAAAGTGTGTTAGTGGTAGCTAGAAGTTCAAAGCCAGCCCAGGCAGACTTTTACCTCCAATTAACCACCAGAAAACTGCAGAATGGTAGGCTATGTCCCAGGAGCCCCTGAGCTATCAAATATCACAGACACTGCATGCGTACATATTTTCTGATCTGCTCCTCTAAGTACTGGCACTTGCCATCCTGACAGAGAATTGATCCTCATTTCACCATGTGCTGAAGAGGATTCAGACCTGGTAAGAGTGAGTATGTGGCCCAAATTCTCAGACAATCCCATTCCCTTCTCCCTGCTCTGCGGTCTACCTTGACAAAATTAATAATCACATCTGACAGGTATTTGTCTCATCCCAGTGAGCACCTATGAAGAAAGCTGACTTGAATATAACAAGTACAAGGACTTTTGACTCTGTTCTAAATTTCCAGGTTGATTTACACTTATTGGAATTTCCTTCCTTCCTTCTTTCCTTCCTTCCTTCCTTCCTTCTTTCACTTTCTTTTTCTTTTTTTTGGGGGGGGGGGCTTGAAATTAGGGCCTGAATACTGTCCTGAGATTTTTCTACTCAAGGCTAGCATTCTACCACTTGAGCCACAGCTCTACTCCCAGCATTTCAGTGATATCTGGAGATAAGAATCTCATGGAGAGCTGGCACAGTAGCAGAGTAAGTACTAGAAGTGGCACTGTGGCTCAAGTGGTAGATCACTAGCTTTGAGCTGAAGAGTTGAAGGACAGCGCCCAGGCCCAGAGTTCAAGCCCCATGACCAATAAAAAACAAAAACAAAAACAAAAAAACAGGCAAATGGGAGGTTTCTGGGTTGTTTGTAGAGTTGCTTTAAGCAGTAAATACAACATCCTTGACTAAATATCTTTAATCCACTTGATACAGAAGAAATGTCTTGGCCTTTGCCTGGATCTCCACTTTTCTCTGAGAGAAAAGCTGACTTTGTTTTTCAAGGTTCTTACTAGTTAATCTTGTTCACATTTCCTTTGCTGTCTCTTGTGTTTGTGTTTTATCTGTTGTAACCATATTCCTTTGGCAAAAGCTTTCTGATGTCTTACAGAAAATAAAAAAGAGGGACTGGGAAGGTGGCTCAGTGGTAGAGCGCTTGCCTTGCATGCCTGAGGCCCTGGGTTTGATTCCTCAGCACCACATAAGCAAAATGAAAAAAGCCGGAAGTGGCGCTGTGGCTCAAGTGGTAGAGTGCTAGCCTTGAGCTGAAGAGCTGAGGGACAGCGCCCAGGCCCAGAGTTCAGGCCCCGCGACTGGACACCCCCCCCCAAAAAAAAGAAAATAAAAAAGATAATTCATCAGCAGTCACCTGGATCCTATTTTTTGTTGTTGTTGTTGGTGGTGGTCATGGGTTTGAACTTTGTGCCTGGGCCCTGTCCCTCAGCTCTTCAGCTCAAGGCTAGTGTTCTGCCATTTGAGCCACAGCACCACTTCTAGTTTTCTGGTTGTTAATTGGATATAAGAGTCTCCTAGACTTTTCTTCCCAGGCTGGCTTTGAACTGTGATCCTCAGATCTCAGCCTCCTGAGTAGCTAGGATTACAGGTGTGAGCCACCGTCGCCCAACTCAAGTACATTCTTTCAACACTATACACAGAGCCGATGTGGCCTGGGCATTTAGATGTCCTTCAACAGCCTAAGTGTTCCTGGGACAGCACCTGCTGTTCTGCAGGTGGCTCTCTTTTCCATGTCTGTTGTTTCCCTAGAACTGCAGAATCTCTAGCCTGATACCACCAATGTTACCCTCTGTTGCAGCTTTCAGGATGTGAAGGTGAATGTGTCTTATTGTGGTTTAGGAGCAAATAAGTAATAGCAACTAGACAGGAATGAATACAGATGGAGATCCGAGGATTGAGGCTCAAAGCCAGCCCAGACAGCAAAGTCTGTGAGACTCTTATCTTTAATAAATTATCACAAAAAAAGCCAAAAGTGGAGTTGTGGTTGAAGTAGCAGAGTGCTAGCTTTGAACAAAAATATCTGAAGACTAACAACAAACAAGCAAAAATTTCAACAAGATTCATGGTTCTGTTTTCATACATGTAGACAAACTACTTTGTTTATATTCATTTTATTCACTTTCTTTATTAGTCCTCTCTTCCTGTTGATACTCCTATTTTACTTTTCTGTCATTCTCTCTCGTGGATATGTGTGAGTGTGCATATGTGTGTGTGTGTGTGTGTGTGTGTGTGTTTATTGTACCAAATGGGTTTCACCATTTCACCAGGGGATTTCAGATTTTCATATTTTTTTTCAAAAAAATTCTTTCTTTCATCATCCCACCAACTCTCTTTTGATCAGCAGCTGTCACTGAGATTCTTTATGCCATCTTCATATCTACTTAGTCACATAACTTTTTTAGAAGAACTATTATTTTTCTTTTTGGTGCCATCCTGGCCCTTGAACTCAATCAGGGCTTGGGTGGTGTCCCTGAGCTATTTTGCTCAAGGCTGTCTCTATATCACTTGAGCTGTAGCTTCCCTTCTGCCTTTTTGATTATTATTTGGACGTATGAGCCACTGGTGGCCAGCTTAGAAGAATCTGTGTGTGTGTGTGTGTGTGTGTGTGTGTGTGTGTGTGTGTGTGTGTGTGTGTGTGTGTGTGTGTGTGTGTGTGTGTGTGTGTGTGTGAAGTCACAGCACAGACATGGCAAAGGGGAAAGACTAGGTCCCTCAGCCTGTGCTAGTTACCCTAATGTTGAAGGTCCTTGGCGAAGCAGAGGACATAGGATCTGAGTCTGGCTGGTCACCTGGAAAACCAGGTTTCTGTTGGAGATGAAGTAGACCTCATTGAATAGGCATGATAACAAGCATTCTGGAAGAGAAGCAATCACAAGACCATAGTGGGGCCAGTTCACAAGGAAGGTCACCAGCCAGAGTGAGTCAAGAGTGAGTCACTGATTCACCTCAGGTACTGGTACCCAACCAGCAGAAGAGGCCCAGGAACACCAACAGACTTCACTCTGAGAAACAGAGACTAACACAGACACTACGGAAAATTCCTCTACTCTTGATAAAAGATACCGTGAGTGTCCTATATCATTCCCTGACCTTACACCTAGAATTGGACAGATGAAGGGAGGAGCAAAGAAACAAGCACATAAACAGTGCCAATCTCCATGGAAACACTATAGGGAAGGAAACTATTTGTGACTCCTCCTAAAGGTTGTTTCTGGCTAATCTATACATCCTTAGCATGCCATGGAGATCAGGAGAGACGTCTATTGAATGGCTGAGATGGGATTTGTTACCATTCCAATGTGATGGGAGCTTGAAAATACAGTGAAGATAAAGTAAATCTAGATCCAGGTACAGTAGTGCACATCTGTAATCTCAGCTAGTCAGGAGGGCAGGAGCAGGAGGATGCCAAGTTCCAAGTTAGTCTCGGGAAAGTTAGCAAGATGGCATCTCAAAAATACAAAACCAAACCAAAGGACCAGGATGTGGGATCAGGCAAGCACTCCAATGCTGTGGTTCTCATGCCAGAGACAACCCAGTTTCAGTGTATTTGTACTTAAACTTTTCTTGCTGTCACAAATTAACTGGAGCCAGGAGAAAAGCCTGGTATCTCTTGCTTCCATTTTGTTTGTTGTCCTTTTAAGCTATTTCTTTGCAGTCACCCTGTGTTCCAAGAAAGACAGGACTGATTGATAAATACCTTTAAAATGATCCCTAAGGAAGAGCAGAACCTTGCAGGACAGATCACCCCCAGATGAAGATGATTGCTGCTAATGGTCAGGCTGCACCCTGAACTGGAGAAATCATCTCATGGGAACCATATGGTGCTCCTTGAGTGATGACAAAGGTAACTTCTCAGGAACCCAGGGAATCAGAATTGAGATCATGGCCAGGCAGGCCAGAGCTGCAATGGGAACTCTTGAACTATGCATAACTTTGCCACCTGCCCCTAATCCTTCCTCTACTTAAACCCAATGCTCATTCCTGTGCCCTGAAAAGGTATAAGGCTCTGTCTTCCCCTGACATGCCTGTGGCACACAATCTCCTTTCTTTGCTGTATTTCTTTCTCAATCAACCATCCTGTCATTCATGTTCTAGTCTTGCCTGAGTTCTTCTCAAGCTGGATACAAGGATGGGGGTTGATTAGCTGCACTGAGTTTCTTGTAAACTAGGCCAAGTGCTCTGTTCCATGACACCCACAATACATCCCATCATGGGATCAAACCCAGTCACCTGTACTTCATTTCTGTCTCCTTTCCTACTTGTGCACTCCAAAAAAAATTAAATGAAAAATCCAATAGAAACATTTCCTGATCTGTCATAAAGTCAAAAGGAAGAGGAAGTATGGTAGATAAATATTTAATCTGCTCTACATTCAAAAGGAGGTAGGCCTGGGATCAGATAAGCACTTAATAAATGTTTACTCTGTCCAGTATTCAAAGGAAGAGTGATTACAGTAGGTTAATAAAGATATTATATGAGGAAGATTAAATATGCTGTGTCTATTTCCCCGAAATTAACTGCTTGGTACTGTATTTACAAGCATTAGCTTCTGAAAAGTTTGTCCCTCCTCCTGCCTCCTCTGGTGCCCTGGACTCAGGGCAGGCTGCTTTCTGCAGGGACTCAGAAATAGATTTGTTTCAAAATGGACTCCCACAGCCCATGACACAGGACTGAGTCCTAGATGTGGGTTCCTGAGAGAGAGGGCACCATTCCACTACCTACAGCTCTGGAGGGAAGGATACAAGACAATGGAAACTCAGCTAAGTAGCTGAATCTTGGCCCAGAAAAGAAACTGTTTCTATTTCTTGCAGGGGTTAGTAAAAGCAAGGAGGTCTTAGAAGGTCCCCATATCACAATGCATAGTAACCATCAAATTCCTGGGGCAGACATGGCACTAGCCCTATCTCCTAGGCTCCCAGGGAGGACACCCACTAGTGTCCCTAAGCCAAGCAGGGTTTTCAGGCCTGTTAGGGCCTTGTAGTGAGGCTGTAGCTCTCACATGTATTTCCATACCCTTTCTGACCTGCAGCCTAACATATCCCAGACATTAAGGACTGAGGTTCAGAGCCAGCCTGGGATAAAAGTCTATCTCCAATTAACTAGCAAAATGCCAAGTTGTGGAGGGGCAGAGGAGCAGACTAGACAACCTGAGTTCAAGTGCTGGATTTGATACAAGACAGTTTGCATGCACACACACGCACACGCGAGCACGCGCACGCACGCGCACACACACACACACACACACACACACAGACTCATGGTTAGCTATTACAGCCTAATGTGGAAAGAGTTCTAGTTATCTGTTAATACAATACTTATGCTTATTTCCTACCTCTTAGCTTATTTAGGCCTTGGATTTTAACTTGTTTTTGTTCTCATGTCTATGCTGTCCTGCCTCACTTAACACTTTGCAAAATAAAATAGTTCAGTTAAATATTTTTATTAAGGAGTTGTGCAAAGGGGTCATAATTCCATAAGTCAGGTTATGAGTACAATGCTTCTTGGACAGTGTCACTCCTTCCTTCACTTCCCCCTATTTCCTCCCTCCTGCCCCTACCCACATATTACACAGTTAAATAGTTTTAAGAATCTACCAGATTGGAATGGTTAAAAACCAAGCATTGGGAGCCAGGTGGTATGGATTGAAGACCTTTCCCTATTTCTTATGTGCTGTATGACTTTAAACAACATACCCACTCCATGGCTATATTCTTTACCTTAAAACAGACAAACTCAAATCTTGTAGACTGGGGCATTCCATAAAGTAATTCCACTGTATTGGAAAGTCTCAAGGTCATGAAAGTAGATGAAAATGTGATAGGTAATGGATCTCAGTGATGTCAGAGCAGAAAGA
Source organism: Dipodomys merriami (assembly GCF_024711535.1). NCBI lineage: Eukaryota > Metazoa > Chordata > Mammalia > Rodentia > Heteromyidae > Dipodomys > Dipodomys merriami. The sequence goes on along the minus strand of NW_027202715.1, from coordinate 17,664,839 downwards.
GGACACAGTGGTATTTTAGGAATTCCCCTGCCATTGACCCCCAGAGTTCTGGCACTTCCCAAATAAATCTGTCTGAAAATGCTCATCTCTGGGTCGCTCACAGGGGAACAAAAAGTAGGCCATTTCATTTCATTTCTGTAAAGCACAAAAATAGGAGTAACCCATAATGTTAGAAATGATGCTGGTTACCCTTAGATGAGAGAAAGATTGAGACTGAATAGGGCTAGAAGTGGCCTCTTATGGTATTGCTTGCATCTTAATCCAGGCACTGGTTATGTAGATTCAGTCCATTTTGAAAATTCATAGTTCAGTACCATTACAATGGGTGCACTTTTCTGTAGACATTTCTAACATAATTCTGTTGCTTTTTAAGAATTATGTCAGGAAATGGGAATGAGGTTTTTTCCCCCTTTATTATTGCTTTTCTTTTCTTTTTGCTTCGTTTGTCCGTCCTTGGGATGGTAAGGGAAGACAGAAATGGAGGGACAAGGGGTGAACAAATCCAACAGTGGTACTCACTAGACGCTGTTGAAAATAAACTATACAACTTGTGGTTGGGAACATGAGGGAAAAACTGGGAGAGTGAGAGAAGGGGTGACATTGTCCAAAAAGAAATGTAGTCATAGCCGGGCACTGATGGCTTGCATCTATGATCCTAACAATCAGGAAGCTGAGATCTGACGACTGCAGTTCAAAGTCAGCCCAGGCAGCAAAGTCTGTGAGACTCTTATCTCTAATGAACTACTCAGAAAAAGCCAGAAGTGGCACTGTGACTCAAATGGTAGAGGCTAGCCTTGAGCAAAAGAAGCCCAGGGACAGTGCCCAGACCCTGAGTTCAAGCACCCAGACCAGCAAGAAGAAAAAAAGAAAAAAGGAAGGAAGGAAGGAAAAGAGGGAGGGAGGGAGGGAGGGGAAAAGAAATAGCTGGGCACTAGTGTCTCACACCTATAATCCTAGCTACTCAGGAGGCTGAGATCACTGAGATCTGAAGATCACAGTTTGAAGCCAGCCTGGGCATGAAAGTCCATGAGACTCTTATCTCTAATAATCCACTCAGAAAAAACCAGAAGTGGCACAGTGGCTCAAGTGGTAGAGTGCTATCCTTCAGCACAGAGACACTCAGGGACAGAGCTCAGGCCCTGAGTTCAAGCTCAGGACCGGAAAAAAAAAAAAGTACTCATTACAACTTATGTAACTGTAGCCCTGTAGCCCCTCAGCACATCACCTTTATAATAACAATAAAAAATAAAGTATTTTAAAATAAGAACTCTATCAGTTTTTGTTTTCTACAGAGATGAATGGTAAAAATTCTTATTCATTGGCTCTTATAGGAAGACTAGGATAATACATTCACAAGAAGAAAAGCATCAAATTATTTTCACAATTTTTTCTGATTTCACAATTATATTTTCACAGTTATTTTGATTCACATTTTTGTCTTATTTCCAGAAACTAAGAAGGGATAAAGACTAAGTTGATGAGAAGTTGGGCCTGGTGACCAAGACAAGATAAAAAAAGAGAGGAGATCAAGATGGCTTAATAAAACCAAGCACTGGCAGCTCACACCTGTACCCCTAGCTACTCAGGAGGCTAAGATGAGAGAATCACAGCTCAAAGCAGCTTGGAGAGGAAAGTTTGTGAAACTCTTACCTCCAATTAATCATCAAAAGCTGGAAGTGGGGCTGTGACTCAAGTGGTAGAGCACTAGTAGAGCAGAAAAGTCTAAGAGACAGTACCCGGGCCTTCAGTCAAGCCCAGGACTGGCATATACTCTTAAAAATATACTTAAAAGAGATAAAAGGAACCAGGAGACACCAAAAAATAAAAAGATTATGACCAAAATACATGTTTTTCTCTTCATACTTTCAGAATGGGTTATAGGGACTCCACTCCAAAACTTGGGATCCTAAGCTTTCATGAAACAACCACTGTATACACCCTCTACATTAAACAAAGAAAAATTCCTAAAATCTTATTTCCTACTCAATAAAGTTCGGTCTAAGAAAACTTTGGGGCTGATCCCAGTTCACAAAAGGCAGTATGCCTTTTTTCATAGTGTCACGTCTCCATCTTGTGGCCTGTTAGGATAGTATAGACAAAGGGCTCAAGATTGACAGCCGATACAGGTGGACCCATGGCAACAATGAGATACAAAAGACGTTCTGTCGAAAAACGAACTTTAGGGCTGGGAAGGTAGCTCAGTGGTACAGAGCTTGCCTTGCATGCCTGAGGCCCTGGGTTCGATTCTTCAGCACCACATAAGCAAAAAGAAAAAAGCCGGAAGTGGCGCTGTGGCTCAAGTGGTAGAGCGCTAGCCTTGAGCTGAAGAGCTGAGGGACAGTGCCCAGGCCCAGAGTTCAGGCCCCCCGACCGGACCCCCCCCCAAAAAAAAAAAAGAAAAGAAAAACGAACTTTACAACTTTGGGGTGGGGAGTGGAGATAGGAAGGGAAAACAAAGGAGGAGGCAACAATGCTTGATAAGAAATGTACTCATTACGTTGCCCATGTAACTGTAACCCCTCTGTACAGTATTTTCACAATAAAAAAAAAAAAAAGAGAAAGGAGCTGGGCGCTGGTGGCTCACGCCTGTAATCCTAACTATTCAGGAGGCTGAGATCTGAGGATTGCAGTTCAAAGCCAGCCCGTGCAGGAAAGTCCATGAGACTCTTATCTCCAATAAACCACTAGAAAACCAGAAGTGGCGCTGTGGCTCAAGCGGTAGAGTGCTCACCTTGAGCTGAAGAGGGCAGGGACAGCACCCAAGCCCAGAGTTCAAGCCCCAGGACCGACCAAAAAAAAAAAAAAAGGACAAAAAGAAAAATAAAAAAAAGATTGACAGCCAAGGCCCAGAGGTCACTTCCTGTTGGCACCTGTCCTGCAGTTTGAGGGTTATATCCATGCCTCAGATTGGAAGAAAGGCAAGGAGGAAAATACAACCGCTCTGTAAATTCACACTACACTGGACTGAGCAACAGCATTCATATTACAGACAAGTTTACTATCACCATGTGATTTATAATCCTTTGGCAGCTGTTCCTATTATTAAATCTTCCCTGTAGGTATTAAGCATCCTTAAAAAAAAAAAAGACTAGTGCTGGTGGCTCACACTTGCAATCCTAGAAACTCGGGAGGCTGAGTTCTGAGGATTCAGACTCAAAGCCAAAAAAAGCTCAACAACAGCACCTAGGCCTTTAGTTCAAGCCCCAGCATTGTCCCCTTCCCCCCAAAAGCCTCACAACTAACACACAAAGCATATTTAACAAAGTCTAGACTGACCTCTTATAAATCAAATTGAACTTTGTGTGTGTGTCTGTTCTGCCCTGTGAGTCACAGGCTTTGGGGTGATTAATTCAAGTTAAGATTCACAGACTTTCTGTCCCAGCTGGCTTTAAACCTTAGATCTTCAGATCTCAATCTCCTGAACAGCTAGGATTACAGGCATGAGCCACCAGAACCTGGCTTAAATTGAACTTTTATTGCATCAACACTAAAAGACTTATTGTGATAAATTATGGAAATGATAAATTCAAATCACTTATATGTATAGACATGCACATACATCTATCTACTCTAGCTTTAGGTCAGGCACTGGTGTCTCATGCCTGTAAATCCTAGATACTCAGGAGGCTGAGATGGAAGGCTTCAGGTTCAAATCCAGCCCAGGCTGGAAAGTCTGTGATACTCTTATCTCAAATTAACCACCAAAAAGCCAGAAGTGAAGCTGTGGCTCAAGTGGTAGAGTATTAGCTTGATCACAAAAACTCAAAGACTGTGCCCAAGCCCTGAGTTCAAGCCCTAGAACAGGCACTAAGAAAAAGGAACATAGTTTTGCTGTGACATTTATAAGAGTATAATTTTGAAATTTAGATCTGTGCAAGCTTGGGGGTAATGAAGAGAGATGTCAGGACCTCAAATATGATAGGCAACCACTCTACCAATGCACCATATTCCTGGCCTGAGATTTAAGAGTCTACAGATATTCTTAAGGCTCTTCCTCTTTATGACTTAACATGCAGATGAAAAAAATTAGTGACTACATAGTTGTGCTTGAAACCATGGAGGAGAGGGATTGAGAGCACAGAAACATTGAGGTCCCCTCAACAAGAAGTTGATGAGAGGTCATGGGAGCAGCAAAGATCCAGGTAACACAAGGCTTGCATGGAAATGCTAAGTTTCAGGGCTCAGCTGGAGAATTCTAAGTCGAAAATTTAGTGGTAGAATGGAGAAGTTCCAGGCACCTGAAGAAGGTCACTGCCACTTCAATGTGGGGGTGGGGAATGTAGAATATCTGTTATAGGCTGTTACAGGCAAACCATTTGTACATGTGTACAAAGAGGTCCATGAAGAATATCTTGGCAGCTCCGCTTGTACCAGTGAGGTACTGCCAACAATTGAAATGTCCATCAGTGGGAGAATAACTAAAGAACCATAGCATATTTGTTCAGCAGCACACTCTACAGAAATTAAACTGAGGAATAAGGGTTTTTTTTTTGCCAGTCCTGGGGTTTGAACTCAGGGCCTGGACTCTGTCCCTGAGCTCAAGATTAGTGCTCTACCACTTGAGCCACAGCACCACTTCCAACTTTTTCTGAGTAGTTTATTGGAGATAAGAGTCTCACGGACTTTCCTGTCTGGGTTGGCTCCACATTGTGATCCTCAGATCTCAGCCTCTTGAATAGCTAGGATTAATGGCCTGAGCCACCTGAAAGTCATGGGTTAGTGTTAAGCTAATTTTATTTTTAATGCAATTATCTATGTATTATTGGTTGAATGGGTCTGAGTAAGGATCAGGTTCTTTCACCTCTAGATGTGCTGGCCTTTATGTAGATGGTAGATTTGCTAATCTAGATCTGGCCAAGGGATGTGCTGTGTAGACTTGCAGCTCACCAGTCCATGCACAATAGGGATCAATGACCTTCCTTTCCTTCCACCCCATAGTCAGTTCCAGAGGCCAAACTCTGAGGAAAGAAGAGGGTCTGCCATAAGTGTGCTGTGGATGGGTGGCAGTGGCATATACTCCTGTCTAAGCAGATTTCCAGCACTCTGTCAAGTTCAAGTATCTATGGGGAAAGCCTCCTTTTATGATATAGAGAAAAATGGTGGGGTTAGATTTCAGGGAAACAATGAGCTTTCTAGTTTCTAATCTGTTCTGCGACCTTTCTGGAGAGATCTTACATATAACACCTAGAAAAAAGGAGTGAAATCCCTTGGTCCAGTTTAGCAATTAAAAACTGAAAACATGCTGGGCACCAGTGGCTCACACCTGTAATCCTAGCTACTCAGTAGGTTGAGATCTGAGGCTCAAAGCCAGCCCAGGCAGGAAAGTCCCTGAGACTCTCATATCTAATTAACCACCAGGAAACCAGAAGTGGTGCTGTGACTCACACTAGCCTTGAGCACAAAGAGGCTCAGGGACAGTGCCCAGACCCTGAGTTCAAGTCCACAACCAACAACAACAACAAAAAATTGAAAACACCAGCAGAGTGACTTCTTAGATCAATGTTTTCTTTTCTTTTTCTTTTTTTTTTTTTTGGGTCCGGTCGTGGGGCCTGAACTCTGGGTGTGGGCGCTGTCCCTGAGCTCTTCAGCTCAAGGCTAGCACTCTACCACTTGAGCCACAGCGCCACTTCCAGCTTTTTTTCTTTTTGCTTATGTGGTGCAGAGGAATTGAACCCAGGGCCTCAGGCATGCAAGGCAAGCGCTCTACCACTGAGCCACCTTCCCAGCCCCCTAGATCAATGTTTTCTAATTAGTGGACATAATGTGCATATTTTGTTACTTAAAACTCCTTTATTTTAAATAAATGGCTTATGTATCTGTTTGACAAACTGAAAATGCCTAGGTTCAAACCCTGGGCGAGGGACTTAAAAAGACATCCTTCCTCCCCTTGCAGAAGGGGGGGTCATGTTGGAGCTCTGTCTCACAGGACTTGCAAAGAATCATTACCCTGACAGTGACTGGCCTTGTGGTTATTGCTTTTCTAGAGGCTGGAAGAAAAAGGTTCACAGCACACATCAATTGTTTCTGCTCTTCTGCATCCCTTCTGCCTTTTTTTTTTTTTTTTTTTTTGGGTAGCAACAGTAATTTTTTTTTTAGGGGGGAGTCCAGTCATGGGGCCTGAACTCTGGGCCTGGGCGCTGTCCCTCAGCTCTTCAGCTCAAGGCCAGTGCTCTACCACTTGAGCCACAGCGCCACTTCCGGCTTTTTTCTTTTTGCTTATGTGGTGCTGAGGAATCGAACCCAGGCCTCATGCATGCAAGGCAAGCGCTCTACCACTGAGCCACCTTCCCAGCCCAGCAACAGTAATTTTTTTTAAGCAATCCACTTGTCTCTCTTTTATGTGAAGTACCAACCAGCAGACTGGAAATACAGCCTAAGCAAAGTCAAATTCTCTTTCTCTTTTAGGACTTTAAAACTTCAGAAGAGAACCCCAGCGCTGGCAATTCATTCCTGTAATTCTAGCAACTCAAGAGGCTGAGCTCTGAGGCTTATTGTTTGAGGCCAGCCAGAACAGAAAAGTCTATGAGACTATCTCTAACGAGCAGCACAAAGCCAAAGTGGAGCCCTGCAGCTCAAGTGGCAGAGCACCAGCCTTGAGTGAAGAAGCAAAGATGCAAGGCCCTGAGTTTAGTACTGACACATGCACTAGTGAACACAGACACCGACACACAGACAAGACAGACAGACAGACAGACAGACAGACAGACACACACACACACACACACACACACACACACACACACACACACACACACACACACAAGGAAATTGATCCAGGATGAGTATGAAGATTTAGATAAAGAGTGTTAATTTGTGTTGAGGTACAGGAACGTAGAAAGGGCCACATTGGATGGATTTCCTATGTTAGGGAGCACAGGTGAGGTACTGAAGGTGATCTCTATAGGAGTTGAAAGATAATATCACTAGGCTCTGGGCACAATAAGTAGAATAATGCTGAGAGTTCAACAGAGAACAGAGTGTATGGAGGAACTGAAGCTTGAGCTACGACTGGAAAGGACGAGTGAGGCCTGCAAATTTAAGAGGCTGCTTGATTACAGTTCAGACTCAAACATCACAAAGTTTCAGGTAAAAGTTCAGTTTTCCAGGCATGGTGGTGCACATCTGTAATTCTTCCAGCACTTGAGAGGTGGAGAAAATAGGATTGAAAAGTCCTAGGTCAAACTGGGCTATATATGGAGACCTTGTCTAAACAAATGAAAGTATAAAGGCATGCAGTGTAGATGATGATGTGGATTAAGCACTTTGATATCAGGTTCATCCATATGGCCACTGTATACGTCTATGATGGTAGATGAGATGCAAATTTGTATGTTTGGAAATGGGCTCAACTTAGTTTTCACAATCACAAGCAGGTTCTTAATCTTTCTCCCCCCCCCTTCCTTTCTTTGTTTTGTTCTGGGAGCCTGAACTCATCATTAAGATTTAGGTATGAGCCACCAGCATCCAGCTGTTGTCTGCCTGCCAGCCCCCACCCTTCCTCTCCCTCTTCCCCCTCTCTCTCATTCTCCCCCCCTCTCTCTCTTTTCCCTTCCCTCCTCTCTCCACCTTTCTTTCTCTTTCTTTCCTTTTTTCTTGTGCCTGTCCTGGGGCTGGAACTTAGGGCCTGGACATTATACCTGAGCTTTTTTGCAGTCTAGTGCTCTACTACTTGAGCCACAGTTCCATTTCAACCTTTCTTGGTAGTTACTTGGAGATAAGAGTCTCATGAACTTTCTTGCCTGTTTTGCTTCAGATGTCAGCCTCTTGAACAGCTGAGATTACAGGCATGAGTAATCAGCACCTAGGTGTTGTTTCTTAATGAATGTGGGGGCTGGGAGGATCCTGGTTCTACTTCTTTACTACTCGTCTAGCCATGAATAAATCGATTTTTTCTGTCCCTCAGTTTCCTCACCTACAACTTGGGGATAAAAGTCTCAAACTCAGAGAGCTATAGTGATAATTAAACTACTACATAGCATGTGGTAAGTACTGAGAATACAATGTCAGTTCCTATTAATGAAAAGCTTAACATACAAATGAAATACTTTAGGAGTAAAGTTTATAGAAATATAGAAAACAAGGTGCCTGGATAAATGGCAAGGTTTAGGGTGCAGACTCTATGCCAGATGGTTGGCTAGCTGCTTTACAAATCCTGCCACATCCTAGCAAGACACATGTCTTCATCTGAGAAATCATAATAGAGTTAAACAAGCTGTCCGGGGCTCACCTAAGTAGAAACAAGTTGGAGTTATTTTAAAAAGTTGGTTTGGCACAAGAGCAACTGGGAAGGGAACCCTCAAGGTGGGGGACACCACCACAGCCTCAACAAGGGGTAGTGGGGAGCTGGGAGGTCAAGGATGGATTCACACGGTGTTTACTGCCTGTCACAAGGCAAAATTTGGCCTTGAAAATGAGGACAACACCGAGATGTACAAGAGTTGAAACCTAGCAGATCACCAGGCCCAGGAATCCCAGTTGGGTTAGCGTATCTCCACTTACTAAGTAACGTAACTGCCCGATGCTGGCAGGTCTCACTCCGTGGACCCAGTGTCCACGCGTAACTGAGCCGTAAAGCACTCCCACTGCATCACAGCACTGCGCGCGACCTGCGCTCCGCCGGCGCTCCGCCCCGGCGCCGCGTCCCCCGAGGCTCCGCCCCCGCGTCCCCCGAGGCTCCGCCCCCGGCGCCGCAGAACGCGGCCAACTACCCGCGAGGGAGCCTGTGCGCGGCTGGCAGTCGGTCACGTGTGGCGCCAGTCACGTGACGCACGCTCACGTGATTGCGGTGAGCTCCCCGTCTCGTTCCGCCTTTCCTGGGCCGCGGGGTAGTCTGCGGGTTGGAGTTACTACTCCGGAGCCCGCCGAACCGTGTGGACCGGATGGTGAGAGTGGAGAGCAAGGCTGCGCTGGGCCAGGGCCGCCGCCGCCGCCGCCCCCAGGCTCATCTCCTTTTCTCTCGTCCTTCCCTCTGCAGATGAACCCGACGACCCCAGACCCGGAGCGGGCGCCGGCCTCCGAGCCCGTGTGGGAGCGGCCCTGGTCGGTTGAGGAGATTCGCAGGAGCAGCCAGAGCTGGTCGCTGGCGGCCGACGCGGGCGTGAGAGGCGGGCTCTGGGGTGACGCGGTCTGCGAGCGGGGCCCGGGCCTATTCCCCTGCCCTCAAGCCCACCCCACGGCTTGCGGTCTTGGGAGTGCACATCCCCTCCTCGCCCAGACACCTGGAGGGAGGGGGGGGGGCACTGTACCTGCAGCACAACACAGGGTTCTCAAGCGGTGCCTTGAACCGCATCCTGGAGGGCAGATCTGTGCCTGCCAGACTGAGGGATGGCTGGGGCACTATTGAGCCCTGGACTAAATATGGTCAGTAAGTGGTTATCCTTGAGTGAGACGATTTCAAGTTTGTGACTCCAAAGCTCGAAGCTTCAATTCCAGGGTCTCATCTGATTTTAGGTGTATGCTTGCTATCTTACACTTCGTCTGTAATTCTTTTTTAATAATACTGTATTTTATTGTTGTTTTCATTATTATTATTATTATTATCATTATTGTCGGTTGTGAGGCTTGAACTCTGGGCCTGGGCTCTGACCCTTAGCTCTTCAGCTCAAGGCTAGCACTCTACCACTTGAGCCACAACGCCACTCTCGGCTTTTTCTGTTTATGTGCTGAGGAATCAAACTCAGGGCCTCATGGCTGCAAGGCAAGCACTCTACCACTGAGCCACTTGCCAAGCCCCATCCTGTAATTCTTGTAGAATGACAACTGAACAGGCCTTAACATTCCCCCATAAATGAGATAGCAAGTGACTGTTTACTTTGTGTGCCGATGTGCTGGTACTGGTGCTTGAACTCTGGGCCCAGGAGCTGCCTCTTAGCTTTTTATGATCAAGGCTGGTGCTCTAACACTTGAACCAGAGCCTCAGGGACTTTCCTGCTGGGGCTGGCTTTGACCTGTGATCCTCATATCCCAGCTTTTTGAGTAGCTAGGATTACAGGAATAAATCACTGCACCCAGCTCTATATTACTTTTTAATGAGTTGTCCTACTGTTTTCAGTGCCCCTTGATCTGTCAAAAGCTTCATCCCTTTTAAGTTCTGCCACACACAAGTGAAAGATGGTTTTTTTCTTAGTTTTGACCCATAGAATAAACACATTAAAATACAGATACCATTGTATGTTTTTGTTTTTAGCTACTACAGTTTCTGCAGGAATTCTCACAGCAGACTATCTCCAGGACCCATGAAATCAAGAAACAGGTGGATGGACTAATTCGGGAGACGAAAGCTACAGATTGTCGCCTCCATAATGTCTTTAATGACTTCCTTATGCTGTCTAATACCCAGTTCATTGAGAATGTGAGTCGTGTAGTTACATCATGCTTACAGTTACTTTGGGGGAAGCAAGAGCTGTTATAATAGTAATGATCTATTATGAGGTTAGCTGTTAAATTTTGATGGACATGATAATTCTTAACAAGTTTAGTAAAGTTTGTGTTTTTTTAGCCTTACAAAGAAACCTAAAGATAAATTTTTCTCATTTCAGCCTTTGTATCTTTTTAGTTTTGAGAGAAAAGAGCTGTGCTGAGTTTTGTGACATTCAGACAAGCTTTGTTATGGCACATTTTGTGATGATGGCCACATAGGAGGTTTGCTCCCTTCACTAGCTTGTTGCTTCAGTTATTAAGTCCATTATATTCTGGTAAATTGCATTAAAGTATTGTGTATGTCTAGTTGGAATATTCTTAGAAGTTTTCTTACAGTGTGTAAATCTATAATATCATGTGTGATTTTTGTAGACATTGAGTTTCTGCTAGAGTATTCTAGCAGAATACTCTGAGTATAGAGTATTCTGAGTATTCTGCCAGAATACACAGGCAAATTTATATATAAAATACATATAATATTTTATTGATATAAATTAATTGTTCAGGAGGTTTCATATTTACCTTGATCATAATCATCCCTCCAACATTCTTCCTCCTCTCCCTTTCCCCCTTTCCCAAACCAGTCTCATCAAGTTTCCTTGCTCCATTTTCAGACAGGTATATATTTTATCTGTATTTACCTTCTTTCCCCTCCCCATTTTCCTGTCCCTCTCCACTAATGCCTATTCCTCAGACAAGACATATTTCAACTTCCTATTCTTTTTTTTGTTAAAGTGCAAGAGTTTCCATTGTAGTGTCTCACACATACTTATAACATGCTTTAATAAATGTGTATATACAGAACACACAGATTCTGTATGTACTATGTATATATTTGTTTTTAGGTATAGTATCCACATACAAGGGATAAATGTGTCCTTTGTTCTTCTGAGCCTGGGTGCATTTAATATGAAGGCCCATCCATTTCCCTGTAAATGACATAACTTTTATTTCTTCAATATTCCATTGTATATATGTACCATATTTTCTTGGCCCATTCATCAGTTTTATGGCATCGAGATGTGCAGGTACCTCTATTATATCCCAGCTTGCATTCCTTTAGATTAGTGGCCAAAAGTAATACTGCTGGACTCTATGATAGTATTTTGAGGAACCAACATTTTTTGTTTGTGTTCTTATGACCATCCTAATTGGATTGAGGTGGAATTTCCCTGTCTTTTTTGTTCGTATTTCCTTTATGACCAGGAATATTCAGTTTCTTTATATATTTATTGTACAACCTCTGCCTTGGTGTAGATAGTATAATTCTATTACAATAGAGTAATTAGCAGGAAGGTAGGCATGCTTGGAACTGAATCAGACAAAGGAAGGCTGTTAAGATAGGAGGATAGAGAAGAAGATTATATAAGGTGACTTGGGTTTCCCAAAGAGCTGATATTCTGAATACCACCCTTAACTTGTGAAAAGGGAATTTTAAAATTAGGCTATCACCTGGGAGTGTTAGGTGTAAGATACAAAGCCCACAATTTGACATTAGGAGAAAGGCAATAATACCACACAGGAATTTGTGTAGCATGTTTATGCATGCTTTGATGGCTCAGGCTGAAATGCCAAGTCTGTATAGCATTTTGGGGAGGTTTGTGTGGAAGATCTTAATGAAGGTCTTTGAGATCTCTTTGCTAATTATTCTAATGGCAAAGGGATACTTGTTTGAAATATCACAAATATGCTAAAAAACTCAGTTCAGTCCAAAGTACAGTACAGTACAGTCCAGAAGTGTTTTTGATTTCAGAGGTTTTTTCAGATCTGGAATATTTGCATAGATTTTATAGGTTCAATATCTGTAATCTGAAACACTCCAAATACCACAACTTTTTGATATGGCAGGACCCAAATGTTTTGGATTTTAGATTTCAGATTAGGGCTCCTCAACTGTAGTCAGTCATTTTCTAATAATATGCACAGGACTTGTTTGGCTCTAAGCAGGTGTCTCAGGGAGAGTTCATGTAGGGGACTTGGGTCTAGTTCCCTGGTAAACACATTGTTCAGCTGATCTGGAAGGCTCTTTCTTTCATACCCAATGGTCCCTACCAGTTGGGTATTGGATTGGTACCAAATCAAGTCTATAGTGGTGCAAAGAGGGGTCAGCATAAACTTAATATTTTGATCCATAGTCTTTTTTTGGGGGGGGTAGTTTTTCAGTTTTCTTCCAGTCTTAGTTTTCTTTTTCTTTTTCGTTTTCTTTTGGTCGGTTGTAGGCCTGAACTCTGGGCCTGGGTGCTGTCCCTCAATTCTTCAGCTCAAGGCTACCACTTGAGCCACAGCGCCACTTCCAGCTTTTTATGCTTATGTGGTGCTGAGGAATTGAACCCAGGGCCTCATACATGCAAGGCAAGCACTCTACCACTGAGCCACTTTCCCAGCCCTGAGTCTTAGTTTTCATGGTCTAGTTTTTGTGGCATTTACTTTATTTTTGTTTTGGTGATAGCTTACTAGAGTCAATTTATGTGAATTCTTAGTTTTCTGTGTATACAGTTGATCTTGTCCTCTCCATCATTCTCTATTATCCCATTTCCCCCTCCCAACATAACTTCCATCTGTCTTACTAGTCTATTTTCATAGATGCAAACAAGCCATTTCATCCATATTCATGTTCACTTACTCTCTCAGCCCAGCCCATCCCACTGGAACCCATTCCAATAATACAGCCTATGTCTCTTTCCTGCTATCCTTTGTTTTCTACCTCTCTCCATTCCCCTAATATTTTTAAAATATATTTTTATTATAAAGAAACTGTACAGAGGGGTTACATTAGCAAGGTAATGAATCCATTTCCTATTGAGCATTGTTACCTCCTCCTTTGTTTTTCCCCTACCATCTCCCCCCTCCCCACCTCTCTAACTCCTCCCTCCCCCCCCCCCCCACCAAAGTTGTAAAGTTCATTTTCAACATAGTGTCTTGTACATCTTGTTGTTGCAGTGGGTCATCCTATATTCTTATTTCAGCATTTTGTTCTTTCCTTTTGCTTCCCAAATTAGAAAAATGTATATACAAGATGCAGGGCACCAGAATCAAATACAGTGAAAACAGGGGTTATACCATGGGGGAAGACCATACAAAAGAAACAAAAAAAAATTACATAGTGCATTATAAGTACACTAAAAACAACAGCAAGAAAAATAAAACCTCTTGTGTCCCTATTTTGGGGTTCATTTCACTTAGCATCATCTTATATGATCATATGTTAATAGCTTTTGAGCTTTGCTGCTTGTCCTAGACATATACTAGTTATTGCAGATAAGGGAAACCATGGGAACCTATGTTTCTCTGGGCCTGGCTTACTTAATAAATATAATTTTTTCCAAGTCTTTCCATTTCCTAACAAATGGAGAGGTGTCATTCTTTTTGATGGAGGCATAGAATTTATATATATATATATATATATATATATATATATATATATATATATATATATATATATATATATATATATATACATACATACATACACACACACACATATATATATATATATACATATATATATATATATCACATTTCTATTCATCTACTGAGGGGCATCTGGGTTGGTTCCATATCTTATCTATGGTGAATAATGCTGTGATAAACATAGTTGTGCTGGTAGCTTTAGTATGGCCTTGTTTGTGATCATTTGTCCATTCTCCTAATATTAGGTCCTATGTCTCATTCCATACCATAGCTAGAATTCTCTTTGGATATGCTGGTACCATTACCAAATTGAACTTTTCCCATAATGCCAAATGGTATAGGTTCTTATAATTTGTGCCAGGGCAGCTGATGGTGAAAGGGCAGCTAGTGCTTAACAGAATTTTGAAAAGAATCTACTTGCTGAAAATACCTGTAATAGCAGTGATTTGGCTTAAGTGTTTTCAAACCCTGACATGGGAGCTCATGTGTTGCAATTCAGGCTAGAATGGTGGTGCCATTTGCTTTGTTCAGTGTGAAGATTACTCAAAGTCTGTCAGGTTTCTGAATTTTTATTAATCTCAGAGGCAGCTGCACAGTTATAAACTACATTTAAGAGTGACATAAAGAATCCCAGCTTTCTAGAGCAAGGACAGTTGGGACTTTTTAGAGCAAGAGAAATTACCACATTAGTAAAGGTTCAGAAGGGGAGCCTGAAGGAAGAAATGAGGCTAATTAGCATAAACTAGGGTTTTAGTGTCTAATCAGAAGGTGACCCAATTCTTAAGGCTTCATTAATCTGCTAATTTAAGAGTTTTATCCAAATATTGAGTGCCATAGTTAATGACTTCAGTTTGTTAAAAAAAAGAAAAAAACCCTTGAGGATTTTTTATAAGCCAATGGTTTCAAAATCTTTAGCTTTGTGAATTTAAAATTTTTTATTTATTTTTTCCAAAGTGGAACTTAAACATCCTATTAATTTGTAGAAGTTCTGTTTAGCTCTGTTTTGGCCATTCCCCTTCTCTCTTTTATTTCTGCCTTTGTCTTGAAAAAAATAGATGATTATTACCTAGGAAAGGTGAAAAGGGTTATTAGCATGGATTAGCTGCTGTGAAGTATTTGAGATGCATAATCTTGCTCTTCCTCTAAAGAGCCCATGACTTTGAGTTCTTCCTGAACTCATTAATTTCTTTGATTTTTGTTTGATTGTTTGTGTTTTTTTTTAATTTTTTTTTTTTTTTGGTTGGTTGTGGGGCTTGAACTCTGGGCCTGGGCACTGTCCCTTGCTCTTCAGCTCAAGGCAAGCGATCTACCACTTAAGCCACAGCACCACTTCCGATTTTCAAGTGGTTTATTGGAGATAAGAGTCTCACAGACTTTCCTGCCCAGGCTGGCTTTGAACCAAGATCCTCAGATCTCAGCCTCCTGAGTAGCCAGGATTACAGGTGTGAGCCACCAGGGCCTGGCTGATTGTTTTTTTTTTTGTTGTTGTTGTTGTTGTTGTTGTTTTTGTTTGTTTGTTTTTTACCAGTCCTTGGTCTTGAACTGAGGGACTGGGCGCTGTGCCTAAGCTTTTATGCTCAAGACTATTGCTCTACTATTGCTTTATCACTTCAGCCACAGCTCCACTTCTGGCTTTTTTGGTGATTAATTTGAACTAAGCATCTTAAATGTTTCTCTATCTGGGTTGGCTTTGAGTCCTCAGATACTTAGCCTCTCAAATAACTGGGATTATAAACATGAGCCACCAGTACCAGTTCTGTTTTTTTTTTTTTTTTTTTTTTTTTTTTTTAATGGTACTGAGTCTTGAACTCAAGGCTTTGTGTGTGCTAGGCAGGTGCTCTACCAGGTAAGCCACAGCACCATCTCTTCTTAATTATTTTTCAGATAAAATCTTATATTTTTGCCTGGGACTAGCCCCAGACAATGATTTTCCTATGAATCCCTCTGTCAGCACATGCCACTACACCCTACTTTTGTTTGTTTGTTTGTTTTGGGTCGGGTCATGGTGCCTGAACTCTGGGCCTGGGTGCTGTCCCTCAGCTCTTCAGCTCAAGGCTAGCGCTCTACCACTTGAGCCACAGCACCACTTATGGCTTTTTTCTTTTTTCTTATGTGGTGCTGAGGAATCGAACCCAGGGCCTCTGGCATGCAAGGCATGCGCTCTACCACTGAGCCATCTTCCCAGCCCCTACTCCCTACTTTTGTTGAGATGGGTGTTTCACAAAGGACAGTACTCCTGATCATTGCTTCCTGAGTAACTGGGAGTACAACCAGATACACTGTTTTGGACAGCCCACATTTTTTTTAATGTTAACTGACACATTTTTATACATAATGAGACTTGTGAACTTTTTTTTAATTGTTATTATTATAGAGTTGATATATAGAAGGGTTACAGTTTACAGGAATCAGATAATGAGTACAATTATTTTTGAACCATGTCTTCGCTTTCCTCACTTTCTCCTGGTTTCCCTCCCCCCTCCCAGTTTTTCCTTCCCATCCTCACCCATAAAATGTATAATTCATTTTCTACAGTGTCTTAAGTGACTACCACTGTTGTGTTTGTTGACCCTTTGTTCCACCTTTTCTGTGTCTCCCTTGCCCTCCTAAATACAAACTAACAAACAAAAGAAAAAGAATACAAAAATTGCTACAATGACAACTAAAAAAAATGTCTCATTTCCTTTTCTTGGAGTTTTATATAATCCTCTTCACATAGCTATTCAGCCTTTGTCAACCACTGCTATACATATCCTCCTTTGGCCTCAGTGTGTGAATGTCTAGAGTCTTATATAATTTACCATGTCCCTATTTGTGTGTGTGTACTAATTATTCAGTGTCTCTACGTCTAGATTTATGGGCACATTCTAGTTGTCACAAATGAGAGAAACCATGCAACTTATGTTAAGCACAGGCTTAATATGATTTTTTCCAAGTCTTTCCATTTCCTTATGAGTGGTACAATATCATTCTTTCTGATGGATGAGTAGAGTTCCATTGTGTATATATACCACATTTTCTTGATCCATTTGTCCATTGAGGGACATCTAGATTGACTCCATATCTTGGCTATGGTAAACAGTGCTGCAATGAACATGGTTGTGCTGGTAGCTTTAATATGGCCTTGTTTGTGGTCATTTTAGTAAATGCCCAGGAGTGAGATTGCTGGGTCATAGGGGAGCTCTATGTTTAGCCTTTAGAAGAACCTCCATACTGCTTTCCAGAGTGGTTGAACAAATTTACATTCCCACCAACAGTGTAGTAGCATTCCCTTTTGGCCACATCCCTGCCTGCATCTGTTGTTAGTTTTCTTGATAATGACCATTCTAACTGGAGTGAGGTAGAATCTCAATGTTGTTTTGATTTGCATTTCTTTTATGGCCAGAGATGTTGAACAGTTCTCCATGTGTCTATTGGCCATTCTCCTTCCTCTGAGATGAGCTTGATTTTTATTGTTTTTATGTCTATATTATACTTTTTTGACAATCCTTTAATATTGATTTTTCATGAAATATTTCAAATATATACAAAAGTATAGAGAATAACCACCAATTCTAAGAATATGTGACATTTAGCATTAACAGTTGATTTAATGTTTTGTCCCATTTGCTTCAGAGGTGCCAGTTCCATACCCAGCACACCCCTTCCCATGAACCGCAAACCATTTGAGGACATGTTTGTGTCTTTGACTTTTTTTTTGGTCGGTCGTGGGGCTTGAACTCTGTGCCTGATCGCTGTCCCTTAGCTCTTCAGCTCAAGGCTAGTGCTCTACCACTTGAGCTACAGCGCTACTTCCTGTTTTCTGGTGGTTTTTATTGGAGATAAGAGGTTCACGGACTTTCCTGCCAGGGCTGGCTTTAAACCATGATCCACAGATCTCAGCCTACTGAGTGGCTACGATTACAGCCGTGAGCCACCAGGGCCCAGCGACTTTTTATGTATATATGGATATGTGTAAATGTTTGTATAGTTAATGAGAATTTCATTTATTTTCCACATATATAACCTTTACTGAGTAGCTCTTTATCAAGCTTCCATATAATCATGCGTCTTTCTGACCTCAGCCCTTCATTAATCTTCCTCTGCTGAATGCCAGTGTCATTGTCTTAAATGTTATAAATCTCAATTATGGCTGGGGATGTAGCTTAGAGTACTTGCCCAGCCTGAGGAAAGTCTTAGGTTCTATCCCAAGCGTGGCAGGAAATTAAACAAACCAGAACAATAACACTTGAGAGCTTATCTAATGAGAATTTCATTTATTTTCCACATATATAACCTTTACTGAGTAGCTCTTTATCAAGCTTCCATATAATCATGCGTCTTTCTGACCTCAGCCCTTCATTAATTTTCCTCTGCTGAATGCCAGTGTCATTGTCTTAAATGTTATAAATCTCAATTATGGCTGGGGATGTAGCTTAGAGTACTTGCCCAGCCTGAGGAAAGTCTTAGGTTCTATCCCAAGCGTGGCAGGAAATTAAACAAACCAGAACAATAACACTTGAGAGCTTATCTAGTGTCTTAGAAGGGCAAGTCCCATAACTTCCTTGTATCCATAATTATCATAGGTATTTGTTTTTAGCTTTTGACTTTTCTCTTTGAATTTGATGATTATCTTGCTATTTTGTCTTGTGATATCATGAGCATCCTATCATTAACATATTTTTCTTGTTGAGATTTTAATTTCATTGATTTTCTTTTGTGTGTGTGTGTGCATATGCATGTGTGTGCCTGTGTGTGCATGTGTGCTGGTCCTGGGGCTTGAACTCAGTGCCTAGGTGCTGTCCCTGAGCTTCTTTTGCTCAAGGCTAGTGCTCTACCATTTGAGCCACAGTGCTACTTTTGCTCCTTTTTTAAAGTTTGGTTTTGACTTAATTTTTGTGGTTTTGTTGATTATCCTTGGAACCAAGTTTCAAAGATTCTAAAACAACATTTGACTAGATAGTAGGTACTTGTCATTTCCATTACCAAATATATGTAGTTAATATAGTTGATAAGATAGATGAATTGTCTTTCTCAGTGGTCTTGACCAAGAGGGTCTGTGTCATTGTTCCTCAGCATTAAGTGTGGGGCTAGCTGAAAAGGTAACAGTGCTAGTCTTCCCACTTTTGTCTTTGGGTTAGCCATGAGCTTAAACTTTTTTTCTTATATCATTGTTATTTGTAGCTTTTGTTTTAAATTTAATTTTTGAGTATAATTACTGTCCTTTGCTATTTGTCCATGACTCACTGGTAGTAGTCTCAGCAATTTGCTGATAACGTTTCCTTCTTCATCTTTATTCTTCCTCCCATCCCAAACATATTGAATTCTTATGTAATGACTTGTTTGAAATGGTGTTTTGACCTTTTAAAAATAAACTTATTTCTGTATTTAGCGTGTATATGATGAAGAAGTGGAGGAGCCGATACTCAAGCCTGATGCAGAAAAAGCAGAGCAGGTACTTGTGTTAAATTGCTTTTTGGATGATTTTCTGACCCTGAGAAGCAACAGAGAGTTACAGTGTGACTGGTGGGAATGGTCTAGGGGGTTTGGATGCCAGGGAAATGGCATCCAGCCTCTTGAGTAATATGGAGGTTAAATTTCAGAATTCTGGAATAAGAGCAGAGGAGAGGTCAGCAAAGTTTTTCTATAGAGAGTAAGATTATAAATACTGTAATAGTCGGGTACCGGTGGCTCACACCTGTAATCCTAGCAACTCAGAAGGCTGAGATTTGAGGATTGTGGTTTGAAGCCAGCCCAGGCAGAAAAGTCTATGAGACTCTCATCTCCAATAAGCTACCCAGAAAAGCCAGAAGTCGCACTATGGCTCAAGTGATAGAGCATCAGCCTTGAGCACAGAGAGGCTCAGGGATAGTACCTAGGCCCTGAGTTCAAGCCCCAGGACCAACCAAGAAAAACTAATGAAGTTGTAAGCCACATAGGCAACTATCTGTTCTCTTCTGTCTTCTTCCTCCTTTCCACTTTTCTTTCCTTCTATACCTCCTCTTCCATTTTCTCCTCTAATCCTTTAAAAATCTACAAGTTTCGGTTTGGCACTGGTGGCTCATGCCTGTAATCCTAGCTACTCAGGAGGCTGAGATCTGAGGATCAAAGTTCAAAGCCAGCCCGGGCACAAAAGTTCATGAGACTCTTATCTCCAATAAATCACTCAGAAAACCAGAAGTGGTACTGTGGCTCAAGTGGTAGGAGCGCTATACTACAGCTGAAGAGCTGAGGGACAGTGCCCAGACAGAGTTCTAGCCCCACGACCGGAAAAAAAATCTACAAGCTATTCTTAATTTAGTGAATACACAGATACAGGCTGTAGAACTGAGATGTCGTTTGCTGCTTTGTAGGCTAGAGTTATGTAATACTCTAGTATGCTTTATATGAGTTCTTTGAAGACCAAGTTGCCTTGTTTTTTCATAACTGTCTTTACTCTTTTTTTTTTTTTTTGCCAGTCCTGAGGCTTGAACTCAGGGCCTGGGCACTGTCCCTGAGCTTTTTGTTCAAGGCTAGCACTCTACTACTTGAGCCACAGTGCCACTTCTGGCTTTTTCTGTTTATATGATACTGAGGATTTGAACCCAGATCTTCATGCATGCTAGGCAGGCACTCTACCACTAAGCCACATTGCCAGTCCTATCTTTACTCTTAATCCTACCAAATCAAAATGATGAAAGAGAGAGTGTAGATTTAGTGTACATACACTTGAGTCCCCCTAAGTGCCACAGGTGTAGGTCACTTGGTAAGATTGGCATTCTAGCAGTAAGTATTAATTCTAACAGATGAAACTGTTAGACCAGGAAAGAATATTAGAACCCAGGTGTATGGTTTTGCCTGTTTTCAATATATTTAGGAAAGTAAAAATCTTGTGTTTTCAATAGTACTTAGGAATTTGCTAACCATTTAAGTGGCAATAGTAGCTGGTTACATCAAGTCACCATTAACTTTAAATGTGATAGGTATTACATGAAGTATTTTTTGAAAGCCACAGGACTGGGAGTGTGATACAGTGGTAATGAGCATGGGAGAGGCCCTGGATTTGATCTCCACCATCAAAAAAGTAAATAACTAAAAAACAGCTATGCATTGGTTCCACAAATGTGTTTCACAGACTAAGTACAGTGTTAGCTGTCAATCTTCAAACCAAGCCTACCATAGTAGCAAAAGATGGAACAAAAACAAAAGAATAAAGTTAGAAAGACTTGAAGTACTTGAAGCAAAAGACTGAAATATTCATAAGGTTCTGCCTTGGAGCAATACTATATGATTTGGCTCATATCAACCTCTAGAAAATTACCTCTAAAAATGACAGTGTGTTTTTAATATTTTTCACAATGGATAACTTGTGGGACTGCTTATAACAGCTGCTCATTCTTTTTATTTTTTTTGTGTGTGGGGGGAGAGGGCTTGAATTCAGGGCCTGGGCACTGTCCCTGGCCTTCTTTGTGCTCATGGCTAGCACTTTACCACTTGAACCACAGCACCACTTCCAGTTTTTGAGTGGTGAATTGGAGATAAGAGTTTCATGGGGACTTTTCTGTCCTAGCTGGCTTTGAACTGCAATTCTCAGATCTCAGCCTACTGAGTTGCTGGGATTACAGGTGTGAGTCACTGGTACCCAGTGACAACTGCTTTTAAAGGAAAGAGATCCCTGGGGATATTTTTTCAGCAAGACTTGAGGAAGAGCATGAAAAATCACATCTCTTTCTGGAGTATTTCCCTCTAGCTCTTAGTTCCTAAGAGTGCTAGTAGACCATTCACAGGATGCAGTCATGATGAATTGGAATACATAACCCTTTCTCCCTTTCAAGAAGTGGGGAAATAATATGCCATTCATCGTTAGGGGTTTTATACAGCTTATTTAATGGAATCATTACTCGATAGTCACACTTTGGTTTTTGTAGATGAGGGACCTAGCTCTGGAATCCTAGATGGTTTGATACTGTCCAGAAAATGGCAAGCTTGGGATTTAAAACTTATGGTTTTGCTTGTCCTTGTCAAGGTCTCTTGTAGAACCTGACTTCTGCTAACATTTTCAGTTTTAGAACATAAAAGTAGGCTTTAGTGAACAGGTAGTATCCACATTGAAGATCTTCACTGAATAGTATTTTGTTTATAGGAGAAGACCCGGGAGCAGAAAGAAGTAGATCTGATTCCCAAAGTCCAAGAGGCCGTGAACTATGGTTTACAGGTTCTAGACAGCGCATTTGAGCAACTCGACATAAAAGCAGGGAACTCAGATTCAGAAGAAGATGATGCTAATGAGCGGGTGGAACTGATCCTTGAACCAAAGGTAAAGACACTGAGTTCTGAGTCTTGGTTATAACATACTTAATTGTTATAGCTCAGGTATGATGCTTTAGGAAGGCACGTATCTGAAGTGAGGATGTCCCTTAGCAATCCTAAATTGACCTCAGGAAAAAGACTTGCTTTACACAGCATTGACTGAGCACCTAGCAGGGCAAGGCAGCACACCAAATTGTGGGGTACATGGATCAGGTAGGACATAGCTCCTCCTGTCAGGTTGGGAGAGGAGGGGGTTAAATGAGAAACTACAAGTACTCAGAGAAAGAACTGACTTACAGCTGGAACATTAGGGTGAAAATGAGATTTGAATTGGGGTGTTTTAA
The DNA here is from genome assembly GCF_024711535.1 of Dipodomys merriami. NCBI lineage: Eukaryota > Metazoa > Chordata > Mammalia > Rodentia > Heteromyidae > Dipodomys > Dipodomys merriami. The sequence goes on along the minus strand of NW_027202715.1, from coordinate 17,642,397 downwards.
GTTATCTATATACATCTATACATACATACATACATACATACATATATATATAAGCGTACAGATACATATATATATATTTATTTTGTAAATGTTTTGAAATTTGTGTATGTTGTAGAAAGACCTAACATGCTAACTTTTATATACCTTGTATACTTTCTGTGGTGAGAATACCTAAACCCTACTCTCAGAAATTACTCACTGATTTGTTATCACCCTATGTGTGATGAATATATATTACCATTTACTATAATCACCATGTGCCATAGATCTCTTCATCTTGTTCCCCCTGTGTAACTGAAATTTTGTACCTTCATTTCTCTCCCAATCCATAGGGCAAAGATAAGATTTGAATTGGGGCTAGAGGGATAAGGAGCCTTATGAGAAGGAGAGAGTGATGTGAATCTAAGATTGTGTAGCTTATGCTAAGAAAGACTGCAGAAGATTCAGAAGGCACTTGGATTGTTTGGATCATTACAAGTAGAACCACTGTGAGCATTCTCCCTGTTGGCCTAGCAGATGTTTATTGTCTTAAACTTGTTTTTCTTGGGCTGTTGAAGACAGTGGAGTAATACAAAGTCATATGGCAGTAAACACAGAAGGTCACCATATTAATATATGTCTGTGTGTGTGTGCGTGATGGTACTGGGGCCTGAATTTAAGGCCTGAAACTGAACTCCTGCTTGGCTTTTTTGTTTATAGCTGATGCTCTACCACTTGAGCCATATCTCCATTCCAGCATTTTGGAGATGGAATTCATAGACCATTCTGGACAGGTTGGCTTTGAACTGTGATCTTCGATGCTGATGTGAACCTGGCTGCTTTATCAATTTTGAGAGTCCTTGTGACACCAGGTGCCTCATGAATTTAAAAAATGGGCTGGGAAGGTGGCTTAGTGGTAGAGCGCTTGCCTTGCATGTATGAGGCCCTGGATTCGATTCCTCAGCACCACATAAGCAGAAAAAAAAAGCCGGAAGTGGCGCTGCCTTGAGCTGAAGAGCTGAGGGACAGCGCCCAGGCCCAGAGTTCAGGCCCACAACCAGATTCCCTTCCCCCCCCCCCCCAAAAAAAATGCCAGAAGAACATTGATCCAAAAAGAAATATACTCCACTTGACTTACGTAGCTGGAACCCCTCTGTACATCACCTATATAATAACAATTTTTAAAATGCCACAAGAAAACAACTGTTACTATTCATTGAGTGGCATGTTTCTTTCTAGTTTGAACTTCACAAAGTCATTTCAGATTGTATTCAGATCCTACCATTGGTGTAGTTGCTAGCTTGTGTTTGTGCTGCATAAACTTAGAAGTCAGCATCAGCAACAGGCTAGAAACGTATTGGTGTGAGGCATCAGAAATGTTCTCTCCGGACCCTCAGGGATCTGTAAATGGAGAAGAGAGGCAATGGTACAAGGTAGTGCCTCAGAGTAGTCGGCAGTCTGTCCTCTTGCTGTGAGGATAGAAGGAGCTGCTAAGACAGGGTGCTTTGTTCAACTTAGAGCTTTCACTGGTCTGTATTAGGATTGAGACTACCAGAAGCAGAGGACTGAAACACAGATCTCTAACATGTGTCATACATATGCTGTTGTTTTAGCATCTGGTCTTTCTTTGCCAATGTCACTTTTCTAAATTCTTCAGTCTTGAATCCCTGGAAGGAAGAGGAATGGCATTATTTTTGTTTCTGATGTTGTTGCTTTCTCTCCCATGCAGAGGCCCTCCTCTGTCTTTTGGATGTTTTGTTACACTAACTTGGTATTTGAGTGGTTTGTGTTGGGTTGTTTCTTTTCATGCCTTCTGGGTATGGTTCAGCCTTTTCTACATTCTGCTCCAGAGTGATCAAATTCTTGATTCTCTTCTTGCCTTGTCTGTCTTCTCTGCTACCCTGAACCTTTCTGTGTCCACCCACTGTCTCAGATACCAGAAAGCAGCTTTGGATTCTTTCTTCAGTATGCTTCTCTCTAGATTGATGGCTATTGTGGTAGTTCTCAAAATGTATATACATATAAAGGCAGTAATGAGCAGTACTGGTGAATCAAAAAATGTTTTGTTGGTGTTTTGAGAAAGGGCCTCACTTTGGCAAGCTGGCTTTGAAAGTTGAGATCCTCCTGCTTCAGCCTCTGAGTGCTGAGACTAGGCTTATGTGTCATCACACCTTTTTTCTTATGCATATGTTACATTTTAATATTTTATTGACAAAGTATATTTTTATGTTTGACATTTGGTGGTGAGATCACTGGTGTACTGCTTTTTGGAAGGGTACTGGGAGAGTAAGGTTTCTAGAATTTTCAGTTTTTGCTTTTGGTTCTTTGGACATTTTACTATGAGGTTATGCCTTTTTCCTGGTTGGGTTACTACTGGTAAACCTTTTGTTTATCCTGGCCCTGGGGCTTGAACTCAGGGCCTGGGCACTGTTCCTGGGACTCCTTGTGTTCAAGGCTAGTGCTCTATCACTTGAGCCACAGCACCACTTCCACTTTTTTCTGAGTAGTATATTGGAGATCAGAGTCTCACAGACTTTACTGCCCGGATTGGTTTTGAACCACAGTCTTCAGATCTCAGCCTCCTGAGGAGCTAAGATTATAGGTGTAAGCCACCAGCACATGGCTTGGTACACCTTTGTAGGCCTTTGCAACATCGTTTGTTATGGGTACTTGGTGATGAATTTGGTTTTACCTTGCATTCTTGACCTAGGATTTGACTTTTTTTTAAAATCAGTGATTATTACTTTTACTTCTGCTGCTTTTTTATTCTTCCCTCCATATGTCACTTGTTTGAGTTATCAGGTGGGGCAGGATGCCACCTGGACTACTGATTTCATTTTTAACCTGTATGTTTAATGTCTGGCCTGGTTGCTATCTACAGGATTTGTACATTGATCGTCCTTTACCCTACCTCATTGGATCAAAGCTTTTCATGGAACAAGAAGATGTAGGACTTGGAGAGTTGTCCAGTGAAGGTACTCTTCCTCATTATTTTTATCAACACAATAATAATACAAGTAGCAAACTCAGGCTTGCCAGCTGGTAAGATTTTACCATTGCTTCTTTACATATGTTCTCATGCTTTTACTGAACCTATTTGAGAAATATCAAGCCCCATTACTCCTACTAAATATTGCACCATGAATTTTTTGAGAACTAAGACATTTAGATCGTATAAGGATCAAAACCAGGAAACTGTAAACTATAAATTATAAGCTATAAATTGTAAACTCTGAATTATAAACTATAAACATAATCCTATTATTTCATTTTCACTTGTATTCATTTGGCCAGTTGTCCCAGTGATATCCTTTACCATCTCTCCTTGTTCTGAGAACTTAGACCCGAACCCCTTACCACATTTAGTTTTGAAATCTCTCTAGACATTTTTTAGACTTAGTCATTTCTTAGACTTTATTTTCTTTTCATGACCTTGACAATTTTGAAGAGTTAAAAACAAATTCTTTTTTTGTGGGGCTATATTTTGAGATTATATAAATTTCCAGTTCCTCACTGAAATAATGACACTTTTAATTTCATTAAATAGAATAGCTTTACCAAAGTCTGCTTTTGAATGACAGCTTGAGACTTCAAGAAAGAACAACAGATGTCTTCTTGTGAATACTGCTGCTAACTCTTCTTCTCTTTTCACAGAAGGTTCTGTAGACAGTGATCGTGGCAGTATTGCAGACAGTGAAGAAGAGAAAGAAGATGAGGTAAGGGTTATCTGATGTGACTAGGGAATAGTGGGTAGGAGGCTTAGAATTTGTTTAGCAGGCTAACTACCAGAAGGACTGCCTTGATCTCCTTGCCATTATTCTCCCTCCTGTTTTGCCACTAGTCACTCCCAACATTTTTTTTTGTCTTTTTTTTTGTTGTTGTGGTTGTTGTGGGGCTTGAACTCAGCCTGGGTACTGTCCTTGAGCTCTTTAGCTCAAGGCTAGCACTCTAACTTGAGCCACAGTGCCACTTCCAGTTTTCTGGTGTTTAATTGGAGGTAAGTCTCATGGACGTTCCTGCCTAGGCTGGCTTTGAACCTTGATCCTCAGATCTCAGCCTCCTGAGTATCTAGAATTACAGGCGTGAGCTACCAGTCCAGTGTCCAGCATTACAACTCCCAGCATTTTTTTTTGGGGGGTGGGGGGCCCGGTTGTGGGGTCTGAACTCGGCCTGGGCGCTGTCCTTTAGCTCTTCAGCTCAAGGCTAGCACTTTACCATTTGAGCCACAGCACCACTTCCGGCTTTTTTCTTTTTTTGCTTATGTGGTGCTGAGGAATCAAACCCAGGGCCTCAGGCATGCAAGGCAAGCGCTCTACCACTGAGCCACCTTCCCAGACTCTCCCAGCATTTTTTGCAGAAGAAAGTGGCTTGGATATTTTGGTGGTATATCTGCTTGCAACGTAATCTTTTGAGTATGTTCAGTCTTCATATAATTCTAGGGGAAAACATCTGCATTTAATACATTTTTACTATAAACAGATGATACTTAAAGCATCTACTTAGAAACACTAGCTCTGCTGTTACCTTGAACACTTGCTTATCAGCAGCACAACCTGACTCCCTAATCTAAGGACTAGGGGTTTGAGTTATTCCTTTAGATGGAATATTCATTATTACAAAGGGTGGAAACACCTTGATGGGTAATTGGTGATGGAAATTCTCTGAAAAGAGAGATTCACATGCCTGCTTTTCTGTTCTCATCCGTTCACCCTTCTGTAGTTTCCCTCTCTTACCTCCTTTTCTGTAGGTCTTCCAGACACAAAAGGTAGCAGTAATAAACTGCCCAACAGTAACCTTACTAGAACAGATAAGCATTTGCTGGATCCTTTGATTTTAGCCATAAAATAGCTCTTTATCAAATTGCTAGCAGCAAATAATGAAGTTCCTTTCTTGAGCTGATGTTAGTTACGTTACCTAGAGGAAGAATGGAGAGTAGAGTCTAAAATGTGAAAGAACACAAACCAACTTTTGATGATTAAGTTAAATAAATGTGCAATGCTTACTTTAAACCCAAAGGTTAGAATTAGAAAGTAATACAAATAACTTATTAGGCCTGTTTCAATGACCCACAAACATTAGGTCAGCTGGAGAGATGCCGCATTGCAATATTGCAACTTTTTATGCAATTTTCATCTCGATATTCAAGCTGACTAGTAGTTGCTAGAGACTGTGTATCTGAGCTTTTCCTCTGCTTCACATGAAATCAACTTGCCTCAGAATTTAGACTGGAATTTATGTTCTCAGTGAGTCTGTGTCCAAGTACAGCCTGGGTTTACAACAAAGCTGTCTTTCATCCATAGGAATCAGACGAAGACTTTGCCAATCACAGTGACAATGATCAAAATCAGGTAATGCTGTGTATTATCGTGGATTTATTTTTAAACTTTAATTGAGGCATATCTGCTACAATTGCTTTTGAATAGCATATTGACAAATAAGGACTTTATTCATATTTACCCACTTTCCTTGAAAATGCCTACTTTTTTTTTTTTTTTTTTTCCTGGTCTCTATACTGAGGTTTGAGCTCAGGAACTGGATTTTATCCCTTAGCTTATTCAATCAGTGCTGACTGTATCACTTGAACTACAGCTTCACTTTTTGATTTTTGCTGGTTCATTGGAGATAAGCTTGGGCCGGCTTTGAACTGTGATCCTCAGATTTCAGCCTCCTGAGTAGATAGGATTATTGGTGGTGTTCATCAGGTTGTTCAATTTTGTTTTGTAATTTGTCTTTTTTTTTTTTTTTTTTTTGGTCAGTCATGGAGCCTGAACTCTGGGCCTGGGCACTATCCTTCAGCTCTTGCTCTAGGCTAGTGCTCTACCACTTGAGCCATACCACTACTTCCTGCTTTTTCTGCTTATGTGGTGCTAAGGAATCGAACCCAGGGTCTCATGCATGCGAGGCAAGCTCTAGCACTGAGCTACCTTCCCAACCCCGACTTTTATTTTTTTTAAAGCAAAATTGGATCTACCAAAGAGTATATTCTTTTTGTAATATACTCATTTTTTCTGCGCTTACATGTTAACATTAAATTATGTTAACATTACATTATTATTTTAGGTGGTATTTATAGTTTGTGTGTAAACCTCTTTTTGGGGTGTTTTGTTTGGTGCTGCTCCTGGGGCTTGAACTCAGGGCCTAGGCACTACCCATGAGCTTCTTTTGCTTACGGCTCATGTTCTACCACTTGTGCTCCACTCTCTGTTTTTTTGGTGGTTAATTGGAGACAAGCATCTCTCAGACCTTCCTATCTGAGCTCTCTGAACCACAATCCTCAGATCTCAGCCTTCTAAATAGCTAGAATTACAAGAGTGAGCCTGATAAGCGTCAATGTTTTTAAACATGCTGATGTGTGATACTGTGTTAGTGTAAAGGTATAAGAGAAATAGTCTATTTTTCAAGTTTTATACATAGAAATGTCTTGATTCTATGAACCTGCTCTTAGGAATGCACTGTTACATGTGTGGCTCTTCATGTTGCTGTGTGATACACATTATATATTCAGATCATGTGATTTTCCTACAGTCTTATTAACACTGGGGTGATGATTTTTAACTAGGGGTAGGGGATTTTTGGTGCTAGCATTGGGACTTGAACTTAGGACCAGGATGCGCTTCCTGAGCTTTTTGGGTATTTTTTTGTTTTGTTTTACTCAAGGGTAGCACTTTCCATTTGAGCCAGAGCTCTACTTCTGGCCTTTTTTGAGCAGTTTATTGGAGATAAGATTCTTACAGACTTTTCTGTCCGGGCTAGCTTCAAACCATGATCCTTAGAGCTCAGCCTCCTAAAGTATCTAGGAATATAGATCTGAGCCACTAGCACCTGGCTTAACTCAGTTTTTGCTCCTTATATGTGTGTACCATGATGTAGATCATCCCAATTTGCATTTCAGTTCCCTAACAGGAAATATTTTTTCACAAACTCTCAACTATCAAGTGAAGGATTTTTTGTACTCTTGGTTAGTACTTGTATTCTCTTGGCTATATACACAAAAGGCATTGGTTTCTATGATTTTAGTTCTTGGTGTTGATTTATAAGCTATTTCTATGGAGTTTATTAAAATCTACAAATACAATTTTAAAATAATACAATACAGTGATTAAAGGAATTGTGCTTGTTTTTATTAGTAAAGATAGACTGATTTTGTGGACCATAGCTAACCTCAAAATTGTAGTGTTAATTTAGGTTAGCATAATGTCTGGCATAGTTTATTGATTTAAATAGCAGGAACACCCCTTTTTTTTCTTTTCTTGGTGGTGAGGCCTTGAACTCAGGGCCTAGATACTGTCCTTGAGCTTTTGTGTTCAAGACTAGTACTCTACCACTTCAGGTCACAGCTCTACTTCCAGTTTTTGGTGGTTAATTGGCGCTAAGAGTCTCATGGCCTTTCCTTCCTTCCAAGGCTGGCTTCAAACTTCCATCCTCCAGTCATGGCTTTCTGAGTAGCTAGATTATAAGCATGAGCCATCAGCACCCTTTTGTAACTATACAAATAAGAAAAATGTGTTGAATCTTTAGAAACTTAAAAAATAGAGTTCAGTTTAAGATTATTGTGAAAATACCATACAGAGGGGGTTACAATTACATGGGCAAGATAATGAATACATTTCTTATCAAGCATTGATGCCTCCTCCTTTGTTTCCCTTTTCCATCCCTTCCTATCTCCTCCCCCTTACCCCGCCCCCCCCAAAGTTGTAAAGTTTGTTTTTCGACATAACGATTTGTACATCTCGTTGTTTCAGTGGCTCCACTGTATCCCTATTTAAACGATTTGTTTTTTCCCTTGCCCTTCACAAATTGTACCAACATCAATACAGTGAAAGCAGGGGTTATACTGTGGGGGATGGACATACAAGGCAACAAAGAAACCATCTTATAAATGTGTTAGAAACAATTGCATGAAAGGAAAAACACTTGAATACTTATCTTGGGCTTCATTTCTTGGTGGTTATTTTTGGAGATGGAGTCTCATGTCTCACCTGCCAGAGTAGGATTATAAGTCTGAACTACTGGCACTCAGCAAGCTTATTCCTTTTAATTATTACCTGATTTTCTTTTTTATTTTATTTTATTTTATTTTATTTTATTTATTTTTTTTTGTCGGTCGTGGGGCTTGAACTCCGGGCCTGGGCGCTGTCCCTCAGCTCTTCAGCTCAAGGCTAGCGCTCTACCACTTGAGCTACAGCACCACTTCCGGTTTTCTGGTGATTTATTGGAGATAGGAGTCTCACGGTCTCTCCTGCCCGGGCTGGCTTTGAACCGCGATCCTCAGATCTCAGCCTCCTGAGTAGCTAGGATTACAGGCGTGAGCCACCAGCGCCCGGCTATTACCTGATTTTCTTAAGAAAACATTGTATTCATGTTCCTCTAGTAATGACATTTTGAGTATTTCAGTGTCTTGCTTTTCTGTTCTTGCTGTTATTCCTTATTAAGGAGTAAATCCTTTATATTCTAGTAAGTATATCTTCTGTATTATTTATTCCAGCACATGTAATAACTGCTCCATTATTTGCTTCATTACTAGCATAATCATCATTACCAGGGTTTTGGAGTATCTTTTTGGTACTTAGGTTTAAACTTAGGGCCTTGTGCTTGCTAGATAGACACTCTGTCACTTGAATCATGCCTTCAGCCCTCCATCATCATTCTTTTAAAAAATTGTTACCCTTTTGAAGGAGGAAAATTAAAAACTAAGAGACTGTGTCTCTGTTTCAGCATAATGACTTATATCTACTTGTTCTAACCTGGTGTCTTCTCAGCATAACACACATATGAGTGATGAAGAAGAGGATGATGATGGTGACCTTTTTGCTGACTCTGAGAAGGAAGAGGAAGATATTGAAGATGTTGAAGAAAACATTAAACCTGTAAGCTAATATAATTGCTATCACTTTGGCAAAGTTTAGAAATGTACCTGCAACTCATTCCTTGTTTTAGCCTTATATTTGTAGCTACCCTATTTTACATTATTCCTATATTTTTATTTACACTTATTTTTTGGTGATATGTTAGGGTGTGGTTTTGTTTGTTTGCCAGTCCTGGGGCTTGAACTCTAGGCCTGGGCACTGTCCCTGAGCTGCTTTTGCTCAAGGCTAGCACTGTACCACTTGAACCATAGTGCCACTTTGGCCTTTTCTGTGTACTGAAGAATGGAACCCAGGGCTTCATGCATACGAGGTAAGCACTCTACCACTAACCCACATTCCCAGCATGATATATTAGTTTTATTGTCATTTTAACCAGATACATAATCAGAAACAACATAAAGGAGGGATTATTTGTCTCACAATTTTAGAGGTTTCAGTCCAAGATGGTAGAGAGGGAATGGAGAAGCAGTTCATATCATGGCAGACAGGAAGCAGAATGGAACAGTATCAGGAAGGGGCCAGGCAAAGATACTGCCCCCAAGGATATGCTGCCATTGACTTGTCTACCAGCCAGGTCCCATTTCCCACAGCTCCACCACCTTCCCAATAATCTGTTCAGAGTTTGAATCCATCAGTGGACTAAGATCACAGCCTTTATTGTTTACCAGCTCTGAAAACATGCTTTACTAATCTCCTAAATGTGTCATAATCCAATCAAGTGGATAATTGAGATTGGCTATCACAAATCTGCTCCTATCATTTGACACCCAAACCATCACATTCCATCCGTGGCTTCCAAAGACTCACATCCATCATACGATTCAATCTACATCAGTCCATCTCCATGAGTTCTGATAGTTTTAATAGTTTCATTTAAAATTAGAGTTTTAAGACAGTGCTCTTACCTGTCCACCCTTCACCCCTAATCACTTAGGCTAGTTTTATTACTTAGATTTTGAAGTACTAAAATGAAGTATTAAAAAATATAAAACATAATTTTCTTTTGAAAGAACATTTTGTGAATCCTGAGCTTTGAGCTCTATAGGGTACATAGGTTTAATTTAACATAATTATCATTTTGTGAATCCTGATCTTGATCTCTATAGAGTGCATAGATTCAAAATAATATAATTAAACCCTGTTTTTACCTCAGTTCAATTTCTTTGCTACTGTTGATATAATTTTGTTAGATGTCCTGAAGTAAACTGCACTAGTTCGTTATGGGTGATTTATTTGAGTCTCTTTTGCCCATAGAAAAGACCTACATCTTTTGCTGATGAGCTAGCAGCTCGGATCAGAGGAGATACCTTGAATCGACGAGAAGAAGACCAGACAGGTGAGTCTGGGAGGCAGGATATTTAGGTGGAGTTCCCTTTACAAAGTCTATGTTACAAGAGGGTTAATTTGTAGTTCTTGCTCTTTTTTTTGGGGGGGGGGCGGGGAGTTCATAGATTCCTTTTGTTAACTGGACACCAAACCCCACAAAAACTGTGCATGTGTACATTTCTGTAGTTCTTTACATGTAATTCCAGGGGACTGACTCCTCTCCCCGGAGAACTATGGATAATAGTTAAGAATGTCTGGCTTAATCTAATGTAGCATTTTCAATAGGAAAAACACTACACTTTACGTATATTCTAAAGTTATTTAACAAGATAGATATCAAAATAGTTCTTCAGAAAATACAGTCGTGAACTGCACGTGACCTGGCACATGATTGGCAGAGTACTTCCTGACAAAGAGATCCTTTGGAGTGCCTCCTGTGGACAAGCACCAAGTTCAGTGTTCCCATGGAGCTGAGATGTGAAGTGTGTGCTCCTTTTATCCTGAATCATGAGGATGCAGAGTATAGAGAATCAGTACAGCACACTATCATTATTTTTCAGCTTTACCTTCAGGAAATGCAAAACCTCGCAAGACATTGAAAGAGAAAGACAGAAGAACGCCTTCAGATGGTAGGCCTTTCCCCTCACTTCTGTTGTTTTTAATAGACTTTGACTCAATGTTACATAATTCATGAAGTGTCACTTTAAATGCTGACAAGTGGGCTCTGTCTCTATTTACTTTTCCAAAGCATCTAAAAGTATGTTTTTAGAGTACTAATGGAGAGGTGAGTGAGCAGTAAAAAACAAAACCTGGTAAATAATCTGAATTATTAGATTCTGTGGTGTGTGTGTGTGTGTGTGTGTGTGTGTGTGTGTGTGTGTGTGTGTGTGTGTGTGTGTGTGTGTGTGTGTGTGTGTGTGTGTGTGTGTGTGTGTGTGTGTGTGTGTGTGTGTGTGTGTGTGTGTGTGTGTGTGTGTGTGTGTGTGTGTGTGGTTTTTCTGTTTTTAGTTTTTTTGTTGTCATGGGGCCTGAACTTTGGGCTTGGGCACTGTCCCTCAGCTCTTCATATCACGGCTAGTGTTCTACCAACTGAGCCACCCACCACTTCTGGTCTTTTGGTGATTAATTGGAGATAAGACTGTCATGGACTTCCCTTGTACAGGCAGGCTTTGAATCACGTTCCTCAGATCTCAGCCTCCTGAGTAGCTACGATTACAGGTGTGAGCTACCTGTGCCCAGCAGATTCTGTAGTATTTATAATATCTAAATTATTAGATCCTATAGTATTTATGACCTGACTTTCTAGAACTTTTGAGAGGTATAGGAACTAGAAGATTGCCTGTTTTCAGTAAAAAATTATTAGGCTCTTTCCTACTAGTCTCTGTCATACTTTACCTCATCACTCTCTACCTATAAGATTTCTGATCTGTTTGCCTGACCTTCCCTAGCAAGGCAATTGAGCCATTGCCTTGCTTAGAAATAAGTTCAGGGATTGCCTGAAAAATTCACTTGTCAGCTACAAACATTTGCCAATATTATAATGAGATTCCAAAGAGTCTTTGAGTGACTTAGAAGATTGTTAGTGGTTAATTGTTTAAAATTCATCCATCTGCAGTCAAATGTTCCTTGTTAACTATGGTTAGGTAAACCCCATGTTAGGGTGGCTGTTTGGCTCAAGTAGTAGAATATCTGCCTGTTTAGCAAGTGGCTGTAAGTCCAAGCTCCAGTACTGACAAAATCCCATGCCAATATTATAGATAGTGTAAAGGAAAACCCAGGAATTTGAGTTCTGAACTCATCTTTTCACAATCATTTGATACATCTTTAATGTACAACATTACATTTGGTTTGTTAGATGAGGACGACAACTTCTTTGCACCCCCCAAGCTGACTGATGAAGACTTCTCACCATTTGGCTCCAGAGGTGGCCTGTTCAGTGGAGGGCAAGGACTTTTTGATGATGAGGAGGAGGTGAGTCAGCAGTGTACAGCGATGCTCTCTATATTTTGTGAGTTTATAAGGAAGAAATATCTTCTTACTGGATGTCACTTCTACTTTCATATTTGAGGAATGTTGAATTTAGAATCATGAAGTGAAGAATACTGTACCTGATGTCTTTTGTTAGATAAGAAGTGGAAGGTGATTAATAATGGCTAACTTAGTTGCTTTATCTGTATCTTCTTCTATCTCTTTATTTAATACTTGGAAAGGCCCAAATTATTTAAAGTCGATTTTCCCAGTGTCTTCACTTGGTCACTGATTTTCTGGCAGAAGAGCAATATATAGCTTCAAAATATTGGTACTTCCAGCTTGGTGCTGGTGGCTCTTGTCTGTTGTAATTCTAGTTACTCAGCAGGCTGAGATCTTGGGATCATAGTTCAAAGCTATCCCAGGCAGGAAGTCTGTGAGACTCTTAACTCCAATTCACTACCAAAATTGGGAGTAGAACTGTGTCTTAAGTAGTAGAGCTCTAGCCATGAGCAAAAAAGCTCAGTGACAGTGCCTAGGACCTCAGTTCAAGCCCCAGGACTGGTGTGTATATGTGTGTCCTCTTCCTTAGACATCTTCAAATGCAGCTATATTTAGCTCTTCATATTTAATTTTTTTTGTCATATACTCTATGACAACCAGAGTGACCTCTTCAGGGAAGCTCCCCGGGGTCGGCAGGAGGAAGCCCCTGATAATGAAGGTAAGCAGGGGTTGGGATCCAGTTTATTTGCTTTTTTCCTTGCAAGTTTCCATTTCAGGAATGGAATTCCAAGCCTTTTTTTCTTTGTTAAGCTGAGAGTAGTTGGTTTTTTTCCAAAGATCAATTGAAAGCAGTTTGTCTTCACTAATTCTTGCCTTAGGGACAACAACACTGTTCAGTCCCATACCACTGTTTTGCCTCTTTCTTAGGAAAGAATTCATAAAAAGTCAAACAAAAGTACTTAATGGCAGGGCTGAGGATACCTTTAACTTAATGGACCATTACTAATATTCTGTATGTAAGTTAGGTGACTATGAGTCCCCATGCTGGCATATATCAAAATCACTTATAGGAATTTTTTAAAGAACAGAATATGTTTTAAGAACATAAGTTTTTGCTGGGACTGTGACCCAAGTGGTGAAGTGCATCCTTGGCAGGTACAAGGCCCTGAGTTCAAATCCCAGTGTTGCCAAAAACAAAACCCTACAACTTTTATTCCACTAGATGTGAAATAGTCATTTCTTAGAAATTACTTAGTGTATGCTCCAGCCTGCCAGGCCATAGGTCCTTGATGTTGGAGACCCTCCTTTAAGCATGTTGTAATGTTGGCTCACTGACCTGTTTCTACTTTCTGGTATCAGAAATTAACTAGTCTTGTTTCTCCATTGCTATTTTCATCTTTCTGGTTTTCTTTGCCATCTTAGACTTTTATTTTTCCTTTTAGCCATTCATTGCATCAAAGTGACATGGGAAGAAATTTTGAGAGATTCTGCTTGCTCTTCCCCTGTCTCCCAGGCACCAACCTCCCCCAAGCCCTGTTGTTTGATCATAGTGAGCCTGACTTCTCATGCAACTCATAGTTTTCACTGTGATTAATCCTAAGGAAAAACTTCTGGTATAGGCAAAAATGAAGAACTTCAGGAGTTTTTAAATGGCTTATTTAGGCAAAGTTATTTTTAAGAGATCCCTGTTAGGTATCTGTTATGTTGCATGTACTTCAGAAAAAGGTGTGTTAAACAAGGAAAGTTAATGTCTCCGTGAAATCATTGCCCCTTTACTCCCCATTCTAGAGTCATCATCCTTCAAGCCTGGAAAGAAAATTCCTGCAGGAGCTGTTTCTGTTTTTCTGGGTAACAGAATATTTAGGTTTTTTTTAAACCAATGTGATTTTTGTCAGTTTTTAAATAGCTACCATCTTATGGACTGGCTGAAGAGTAGGAGGTATGTGGGAGTAGAAAGGCATTGGAAAGTTCTGATTTACTGATGTTAGTTTTCTCATAGAAATTGGAGCTGGAAAGTTGCTGTAGACCACTTGCTTAGCATAAGTGAAACCCTATATTTGATCTCCAGCACTGCAGAGGAGGGAGGGAAGATGGAGGGAAGGAATCAATCATTCCATCAGTCAGTGGCCTTGGACTTTCTTTGTTTAAGTAGCCCCAGAGTCTGCATTGAATGCAGTACATTCTCTAGTAGTAAGAGATTATTTGGGCCTATAAATGTGTTTTGTGGTTGAAACTAAAAACTTCTTGGCAGATGTTAGTTTTTATCTGTGGCCAGGAGGCTCACATTGGCTCTCAATTGTGACTGTCTTGTCTCTTTACCCACAGGGGACACTGATGTGTTTGGGGCTACCTCTGCCCCATCTGTGAAGGAACCCCAGAAGCCCACACAACCCACGTCAGTGAAGAGCCCATACCTCCCAGCTCCTGCAGGCCTTTTTGATGATGACAATGAGGATGATGACTTTTTTGTGGCATCCAGCAACAAACCTTCTAAGACAGGTACCTATTCCAGCCTCTTGATTCTTTTCTTTTCCTCATTTTTTAAGCTACTATTAAATTTTATTTTTTTTAAATTTAACTTTATTGTCAAGGTGATATACAGAGGGGTTAAAGTTACATAAGGTAGTGAGTATATGTCTTGTTATCCACTCCCTCCTTTTTCTCCCACATTCCCTTACTCCCAAATCACCCCCAAGTTGTAAAGTCATTTCCAGCATACTGTCTTGTGAGTATCACTGTTGCATTGGTTCACCCTTTGTCCTTTGTCTCACCATTTTGTTGTTCCTTTTCCCTTCCCACATCAGATAAATGTATATACAATATACTGGGTACCAAAATCAAATCAGTGACAGGCTAAACGAAAGCGGAAAAAAAGAAAAAAGAAATAACTTCACACAATACATTAAAAACAACAACAACAAAGAAAAACCTTGTTTCCATATCTTGAAGTTCATTTTGATTAGCATCATGTTATATGGTCATATGAACATCGCTATTCAGCTATTGTGAACCTCTGTTAGAACTATCATGGATATATACTAATTATTACAAATGAGGGAAACCATGGAGCCTATGTTTCTTTGGGTCACTTAAGATGATTTTTTTTCAAGTCTTTCCATTTCCTTATGAATAGAGCAATGTCATTCTATCTGATGGAACTGTATATAGCACATTTTCTTGATCCATTCATCTACTGAGGGGTATCTGGGTTGGTTCCATATCTTAGCTATGGTAAATAATGCTGCAATGAACATGGTTGTGCTGGTAGCTTTAATATGGCCTAGTTTGTGGTCATTTGGGTAAATGCCCAGGAGTGGGACTACTCGGTCATAGGGGAGCTCTATGTTTAGTCTTTTGAGGAACATCCATTCTGCTTTCCAGAATGGTTGAACAAGTTTACACTCCCACCAACAGTGTAGTAGCATTCCCTTTTGGCCACATTCCTGCCAGCATCTGTTGTTACTAGTTTTCTTGATAACTGGAGTGAGGTAGAATCTCAGTGTTGGTTTGATTTACATTTTTTTTTTATGGCCAGAGGTGTTGAGCATTTCTTCATGTGTCTATTGGCCATTTTTATTTCCTCTTCAGAGTCTCTCTTTAAGTCTTTAGCCTACTTGTTAATGGGGTGGTTGTTTCTTTGAGGATTTGTTTTTGGTGGATTTAATTTTTTGAGTTCTAAGTATATTTTAGATATGAGGCCCTTGTCTGTTGTATAGCTAGTGAAGATCTTCTCCCAATCTGTGGGCTTTTTGTTTTATCTTGTTAGCTATGTCCTTTGCCATACAGAAGCACTGCTGTTTAATGCAATCCCATTTGTCCAACCTTTCTTTGATTTGTTGTGTTTCTGAGTCTTTATTGAGAAAGTTTTGACCGGTGCCAAGGAGCCCTAGTGTTTCTCCTGTTTCTCCTTGTAATGTTTTCAGGGTATCTTCTTTTACCTCAAGGTCTTTGATCCATTAGGAATTGATTCTGGTGCAGGGTACTATCTAACTTTTATTTTTCTACATGTGTTTAGACAATTCTACTAGCACCATTTGTTGAAGCACAACCTCTTGATTTTGAGAACAGGACCAGAAAAAGAATGCTAACCTTAAAAAGGACATAGGTCCCCAAGTTCTGTGTCTCTTGAAGTTCTAGAGTCCCTTCCCTTCTGCCACGGACCAGGTTCTGTCGGGACGACGGAGGATACCTAGGGGAGGAACCTGGAATAGGATGGGGAGATGGCAAACAGACAACTCACACACATTAGGAGTGGATGCTGAGTGCTGAGTGCTGACTGCGATTTAATGCAGAGGATAGCAAACTTTTATAACAGAAGTCTTCATGAGAAAGGGCAAAAGGTTACACAATCTTGCTGCATGGCTTCTTTCTTAGGTGGTCACCAGCTGGGCACCTGATAGGCATTTGTCTTCCACTTATCTCTAAGGAAATACAATTACCTATTTTTATAGAGGCCTTAACTTTCCCATAAGATCTTTCCTGTCTCTTCTTTAATAGTAAACTTTAAGGAGACCTAGCAATTCTCTTAGTAAATAGCAGGAAATTCTTTCTCCTAAATAATTATCTCAGCAATTGCCATACATTCTTTCTGTTTTAGCTGAGCCTACAGCTTCTTGTAAGTCCCTTACAAACAATTCCTTCTGCTGAAGTGACTTTGTGAAACCCCCAATACTTTTATATTTATTTATAACTTATCTCCTAGCCTCCATAAGAGGGGTTTCAGGTTAGCACTTAACTCTGGTGAGTCCGTCATATTTTTTAAGACACTCATCAGATATTGGAGTCTTCAACACTCTTAAGAAAGAGCTTTGAATAAGGGAACGTTGACAATGAGCAAGTACAAAAAGCAGTAGAAGCAGTAAAAGATTAATAGGCACTCTTATGAGGGAAAGAAAGACAGAAACACATCTTTCCCAGGGGTTTGCCAGCCTTTTTCCAGGAGTAGGCCTCTTAGAAGCCCTATTCTCCGAGGTAGACTTCGGTGAAGTCCCAAAACTTGGAGATAGGTCTCTGTAAAGCCCCATTCTCCGAGGTAGACTTCGGTGAAGTCCCAAAACTCAGAGATAGGTCTGGAAGCCCCTATCATGGTCTGATAGATGGTTTCCCATGCTAAGCAGACTCTACTGGGTTTGGCGTGGCACCCTTCTTTTTGTTTATGGGCTTTTTTTTGGGGAGTGGGTACTGGGGTTTCAACTCAAGGTCTTGTGTTTGCTTGTTTGGCTCAGTGCCATGAATTATGAAGCCCTCCCATATGTCTTTCTTTAATATCATTAAAGAATGGATATTCCAGGGATTCTGGTCAAAATGAAGATTCTGATTTGGCCTTGGATGAGGCTTCAGAGATGACATTTCTAGAAAGCTTCTGTTGGTTAGAGCACCAGCCTTGTAGGTCACACTTGGAGGGAAAAGACTTAGATTAGGTGGATGCTTTTCTCTTAGAGAAGGGTAGGTAGATCCTTAAGGTGCACCACTGTTTTCAGCAACCTAAAAAAGGAGAGGATGGCATGGGAATGGACAGAACGAGAACCCATTCAGAAGCAGGCTGTCTTTAGTAGCTCTCCTTCTTGTGGTTAGTGTGGAGAGGAGAAGTGTAAACAGCAGTGCCAGGGAGAGTGATAGTCTTGTCAGTTTAGACAGAGGATAGGTGGCTGCTTAATGCATTCCATCCTAGGGTTGGAGGTATGGCTCAGGTGGTTGAGTGACAGCCAATGAGTGAAATGGCAGACACCAAGTTTGAGTCCCAGTCTCAAGACAAAGACCAAAAACAAATAATGCATTCAATCCTAAACAGACCAAAATAACAGGGAGTAATGTTTCTTTTCTTTTTTTTTTTTTTTTAAATTATGAAAATACTGTATAGGGCTGGGAAGGTGGCTCAGTGGTAGAGCGCTTGCCTTGCATGCCTGAGGCCCTGGGTTTGATTCCTCAGCACCACATAAGCAAAAAGAAAAAAAGCCGGAAGTGGTGCTGTGGCTCAAAGTGGTAGAACGCTAGCCTTGAGCTGAAGAGCTGAGGGACAGCACCCAGGCCCAGAGTTCAGGCCCCACGACTGGACCCAAAAAAAAAAAAAAAAAGAAAAGAAAATACTGTATAGAGGGGTTACAATTACATGGGCAAGATAATGAGTACATTTCTTATCAAGCATTGTTGCCTCCTCCTTTGTTTCCCCTTCCCATTTCTTCCCATCCCCCTCTCCTCCCCCCCCCCCCCCCCCCCCCCGGGCCAGAGTTCATTTTTCAACATAAGGTCTTGTACATCTCATTGTTGCAATGGGTCCACCTGTATCCCTATTTAAACAATTTGGTTTTTCTCTTCCCCTCCACAAATTATACCAACATCAAATACGGTGAAAGCAGGGGTTATACCGTGGGGGAGGGACATACAAAGCAACAAAGAAATCATCTTATAAATATGTTAGAAATAATTGCATGAAAGAAAAAACATTTGAATACTTATCTTGGGGTTCAGGGAGTAATGTTTCTGAGTTCCTGAAGCGCTGTTCTACAGTGCTTGTCCTGATCAGTGTCTCTAAGCACACTTATGTCTCATGTGGTACAACAGTCATTATGGGAATGAAAGTTTGGATACCCTCCAGATGTTCATCAGGAGGGTGAGCTGTGGGCCTTCCTCTCATCAGAGCTTTGCTAAACTGTTACAAATCAGGTGCCAGGCAGGTTGGGAAGATTTCCTAGGTTCTTTAACTAGAAAACACAAATGGGAAGACAGTTTGCTTAGGTTGTCATCTAATTTAGGTTGTCATCTATTTTAAAGTCTTGTTTTTGAATACCTGAAGGTTAACGTTGGTAGAATTAAAAGTAGATATACCAACCTGTTGTGATATCCTTTGTGTTTGGGTAAGCAAGTGGCAATATGAGGGATTCTAGTATTTACTTTTGTTGACTGTGTTGTTTGATTTTGTTGTTGTTTTTTGGCTATTTTTGAGAAGGAATCTCTCTAGTAGCGTAGGCTGGCCTTAGCTGGCCTTGAGCTCTCAATCCTCCAGCCTCAGTCTTCTAAAAGCTGTGATTTATAAGCACGTGCCACCATTCCAAGTATTGTTTCATCTTTTACAGTCAACTTTCATATCTCAGATTCCTAGAATGGCAGACTTGATGGCCTTTTTAAGTCATCCTTTTTGTAGGTCTGTCTCAGGTACTCTAGGCAGAGGATGCTGCTGTTTGGATAAGTGTATCAACTAGATGATAAGACTATTTTATTTGAGCTACTGTTGCTCTCTGAAAAATACCAAGGCTCCAGGCTCTGATAGCACAAGCCTGTAATTCTAGCTACCACTGAGGCCGAGATCTGGGGATCTTGGATTGATCCTGGATTGATCAATCTGTGAGGCTCTTATCTCCAATTAACCAATAAAAAACTGGAGGGGCTGGGAAGGTGGCTCAGTGGTAGAGTGCTTGCCTTGCAAGCATGAGGCCCTGGGTTTGTTCCATTCCTCAGCACTACATAAACAGAAAAAGCCGGAAGTGGCGCTGTGGCTCAAGTGGTAGAGCGCTCACCTTGAGCTGAAGAGCTGAGGGACAGCGCCCAGGCCCAGAGTTCAGGTCCACGACCTGCAAAAAAAAGGTTACAAAACTGGAACTGAAGGTGTGACTTATGGTAGAGTGCCAGTCTTGAATGAAAAAGCTAATCAGTAGTGTGAGGTCTTGAATTTATGCCAAAGTATTGGTACCAAAACAAAACCCCCAAATGCAAAGGAATGGAGTTTGAGGTGTAGCATAGAAGCAAAATTGTTAACTAGTATGCACTAAGGCCTGGGTTCAGTCTTTCCTCTGTACCACAGGAAAAAAAGACAGAAAGATAAAAATACCAATGGAAGGGTATGGTTATTATTTGTATTTCTTTATAAATAAGTCAAGAAATGATGCCTTTCCTAATTATCTTTAGGAAGGAAAACATTTCTTATTTGATCTGTGAGGTTTGTGATAGGATTTTTGACCCTGGTATAATTTTAATGCTATGATTTTCTTTTAAAGACAAAGTCAAATCTAGTTCCAATGTCTTCGACGATGAGGAAGGAGATCTGTTCAAAGAGAAGTTAGTATCTTTGCCAGAAGCTGCTGTGGGTCAGACAGAGGAGAAGGAAGCAAGAGCAGAAAAAACGGTGAGCAGGAAGGAATAATAGAAGGAAGGATGTTGATCTTGGCATCTGGACTCGAGAGAAATATAGTTCTTTTTCAAGCATAAAACTATTTTATATATCTGAACTTTGTGTATACACGTTTGCCTGAAACCAGTTGCAAGTAAATTGTATTCACTGTTTAATTTTATCTCTTGAAAGAAATTTCTATATTACTATATTCCATGATCAATAGCTATGAGGTTAGTTCTTAACTCTAGAGTTGAATTTGATCTCTAGTTCATGTTCACATTGGTCCATTTTCCCCCCAAATGTCTTTGTAAGCCATGCCTAGCAATTGTAATACCAATATAAAGTTAACTCACATATAATTAATTCTTTTTTTCCCCCTCTGTCCTAAAAATCCACTGTTCCTTACCCTCCTCACCATGGTAATAGTTTGGTCATTTGGCTAAAATGGTGTCTACTATGCAGCTGCATTGGAAAGGCATTCCATTCTTTTCCGTTGCTAGCTATAAGTTGATCCATAAATACCTTGAGTCCTGTTCTCACCTGCCTTATGCTGATTATCTTTTCCTGAACCAGTTATCCTTTGTGTACAAAAGAATGTCTTTCCCTTATCTGCCCTCTCATGTAGCAGATGTTCAGGGCATTTTCTGAATTAAGAGTAAGTTTATTTCCAGGAGTTTTATTTGCTAATTCTCAGTTTTTCTCTCCTCTCTCCCCAATATAGGTTACCCTACCTTCCAACAAAAATCTTAAGCTCTTGTCAGAAACAAAGACGCAAAAAGGCTTATTTTCAGATGAGGAAGACTCTGAGGTATGGTATTATCTCTTCCCCTCTCTTTCTGTGTGTGTGTGTGTGCGCGTGCATACATGCATGCATGTGCGCATGTACCTATTCTGGGACTTGAACTCAGGGCCTGGTCACTGAACTTTTTTGTTCAAGACTAGCACTCTACCACTTGAGCCACAGTTCCACTTTGGCTTTACAGTGGTGGTTAATTGGAGGTAAAAGTCTCGTGGACTTTCCTATCTGGACTGGCTTCAAACCACGTTCCTCAGATTTCAACCTCCTAAGAAGATAAGATTATTAGCATGAATTACTAGTGCCTGGCTTGAAATTCTATTTCTTAGTGTTGGATACTCATCTAAGATAGGACATTAATAACTTCCTGAATTACTCTTTTTTGGTGGAGGGATAAAGCATTTTATAAGTAGTTCTCTCTTTGATAATATATGGTCTTTAGAAAGCAATATGTAAAGAGCACTTTTTACTTTTGTGTTTCAATCCATTGCATCTCCTTGGAGAGAGATACTTTTCCTCTAGGATGCTTGGAGGTGCAGACTGCTCCTTGGTGCCCAGTGCAGGTGCAGTGTGATACTTATGTAGGGACAGAGACTGACCTGCCACTCCCTGTACTGACAGTCTCACTGGACCTGGTTGCATTAGGGTGTATATTCAGTATAGTTTTGTGGATAGCCCTCATCCCTTTAGGCTGTTAGAAGTTTCATGGCTTTTTGTGGCTGCCTCAGTCCTAGTCTTATCAGAGCTGATTTTAAGCTCTGCTTTTAGGGGATCAGAAATCTATATGAAAGTGTAACAGAAAGGAATAAGTTCTCTTCACAAAAAAATATGTGGACGTGGCAGAAATTTATAGGAAAAATGTCAGTATATAATAGAGTCTAGATTCAACTCTCATGGTTATATTCTACCCTTGTGGCTACAATGGACACAGAATTCTTGGGAGGTGTGTGAATTATGTTTAATATAAGTAACAGCTTTGAAATTTGTGTTTCACCAAAGGCTTATGTGTAAAGATAGAAATTGGCCAGTATCCAGGTAAACCAGACTCCTAGCCCCAAGGCATGCTTGCTAGAACTCACTTTTTTGTTCCCTACATGTTTTTTGCCCCCACCGGAACTGCTCTGGCCTCATTACCCACACTTCTTCTGCACATCGAGGGCTTTGCACTGGCTCCTGCCACTCTGTGGAAGCTCTTTCCAAATCTAGATGGCCACATCTTTACTCAGTTCTTTGTGAGCTCCCCCACCTCCAGCCCTATCCATGACAAGGCTGCTGACACACAGTACATTGCCCTACTCATTATTTCTTTGTTCTTTTGTTGATGAAACTTGTTGCTAGGTGATGTGTATGTTTACTTGCTCATTATCTCTACCCCAACTAATTAAGTTCAACAAGGGCAGACTGTTCTTTGCTCAAGTACCTGACACCCTACCTTTAGCACCAGTGTTTATTCTTACTCAGTTACTAAATAATTGTCAAGCTCATTTAAAAAAAATTTAAAAAGTGTCTTTCCTTCCCTCCCTCCCTTTAAGAGCACCCATACTCTGTTAGTGTGTGCCCCCCCCTTCTGCTTGTCTATTTGTCTGCTTTCTGTTTACTTGTCTGTTTGCCTACTTTCTTACTCAATTAAGCTCTGCCAAATTTTTTCACCAGAAAACAAAAACAGAGTGATTTCAATGGCTCACCTGGAATTCTAGTTATTTATTTCTATGAAACAAAATCACTCCCAAATGTAATAGTTTAAAACATTAATAGTATTATTGTCTCATAGAGTTCTAGAGGCTGACTGAGCCAGCCAGGAGTTGCCACCGAATCTGGGTTGAGTCATCTCATGTGTTTGGTGGAAAGACCAGAGCTTCTGGGCTTCCTCGCCAATCCTGTATGGTCTTGCAGCATGGCACCTTCAGAGAAGCTTTTAATTGGCTCCAGGAGAGATTCCTGAGGAGCCAAGTGTAGGCTGTATTGTCTTTTACAACCCAGCCTCGGACATCTGTCCTGCTGCCACATGTATTGGTTGAGGTAATCACACTGGACCAGGTCACAGGATCAAGGGAAGGAAGTGTTTACTCTTATTTCTTCATGGTAGGCATATAAATGAGCTGGAGACTTGTTTTAAAACAATCAAAAAATCTTTTTGTTTATTTGTAAGAATGAGTGTGTGCGTGGGGGGGGGGGCATGCAAGTTATGTGTGTACTGGTTCTGGTGCTTGAACTCAAGGCCTAAGTAGGCACTATCTGTAAGCTTTTTCTCAAGGCTACCACTCTAGATTTGAACCATCACTCCTGGAATTTTTAGGCAGATAAACTAGATAAGTCATGGACTTTCTTGCCTGAACTGGCTTTGAACAACAATACTCAGACCCAGCCTCCTAAGTAGCTAGGATTACAGTTGTGAGCAACTGGCGCCAATAAAAGTGAAATATTTTATTGGGCATTTTTAAAATTTTAAACAAGGAGAACTGGAACAAGGCATTTTAGCTTTGGACCAGAAGGAAGGATTCTTCACTCTTGTCTATATCTCAAGTATGGAGCCTTGGACCATCACTGTGGGAGACATATTTGAAATATTGGAAGTATTTTTTCCACAATACTCAGAAAGTTCCAGAATTTGATGTAGAAACTTGATTTTTCTCTTTGGCTTGGATTACTTTATTTTTAAACAGCAGAGCCCTTTCTTTTGTTATTTGTAATATGTAATAGAGCCACAGAATGTCCAGCACCCCCATGTACTTTCTTCTACCTACACAAAGCAGTGAGACTCACCAAGCATAGGCAGGAGTCACTGTGCTGAGAAGAGCTCTTAGGCATTTAGCTCTGTATCTGATTTTTTTTTTTTTTTTTTTGGTTGGTCGTGGGGCTTGAACTCTGGGCGTGAGCGCTGTGCCTGTGCTCTTCAGCTCAAGGCGAGCACTCTACCGCTTGAGCCACAGCACCACTTCCAGTTTTCTAGAGGTTTATTGGAGATAAGAGTCTCACAGACTTTCCTGCCTGGGCTGGCTTTGAACCGCGATCCTCAAATCTCAGCCTCCTGAGTAGCTAGGATTAGAGGCGTGAGCCACCGGCACCCGGCTTAGACACTGATTTTATTACAAGGAAAAAAATATCTAAAGAGGTCTTAGAAAGTATGTTCTTGTTCCTTTTCATTATCTGGCTCTTTGGTCTTAAGTCCCTCTGTCCAACGAGGCCACTTGCCCTATTCTGCATTTCTCGTTCATGTAGCTCAGTTTACAGGGCTTTGTATTATAGGTTTATATTTTACTACACTTTGAAGATCACATAATCTTACAGATACCACCCTGGTTTCCAACATCTCCTTTTTAGAAATGCATAATAAAGGAGCAATCATTTTAAAATGGAAAATCAATTTGTATTTATGTAATTAAAAATATTACATTGTTAAAAGAGAAAGATGTTAATAACCGCAAAGAGTAACAGATTCAGTAATTTGGAAATCTAGCCTCAGTTTCCATTAATGAATTTATGTGGTTTTCCTTTCCTTCTCTCTCTCTCTTTTTTTTTTTTTCCTTCTTTTCCTTTTTATTGAGTCATGACAGGAATTTTAAGATAGAATTTCACTATGTAGCTAGACAGGTCTCTTTAAAAAAGACCTTGGAGGGCTGGGAAGGTAGCTCAGTGGTAGAGCGCTTGCCTTGCATGCCTGAGTCCCTGGGTTCGATTCCTTAGCACCACATAAGCAAAAAATAAAAAAGCTGGAAGTGGCACTGTGGCTCAAGCAGTAAGCGCTAGCCTTGAGCTGAAGAGCTGAGGGACAACGCCCAGGCCCAGAGGTCAGGCCCCATGACTAGACCCCCCCCCCAAAAAAAAAAAAAAAGTCCTTGGATTACAGGTATGTATCACCACATTGTTTTTCTCTGATTACTTAAACAGGTAAAGTCATTCTTATTTCTTAATGTGGTAGGGCACTGACTGGGAAGCCTCCTCCTGCCTTACGTCTTTCAGGTGAGAGTATGGAAGGCCTGTGGCTCCAGAGGAACCACCTAGGTTCCTGTAGCTCTTCTCTTTAAATGCTTGTTGTTTGTGCCACGCATACCCATGGCAGACACTGAGGCTTGCCCCACTATGGACTCTCAGCAGAGGAAACAGATGCAGGCAGCCATTTAAAAAATAACTTTTTGTTAATTTTTAAGTAGTTGTGCAAGGAGTTGTCATTCAACAAAATAATATGTGAATACAATGAATTTTGAATCTGTAATGTTTCAGGTTGACTTGTTTTTAAAAGTGCTAGTTAAAACAATTAAACCCTGGCTAAGTAGCAGCTTCAATCTTTATCCAACAGGATCTGTTTTCTTCTCAAAATGCAATTAAGTCAAAAAGTGTGTCTCTCCTGCCCAACAAGAGCCCTACATCAGTTTCTCTATTTGATGAGGAAGATGAAGAGGTAAGCATAATTGTTGCAGCTCTGGTAGTAAGAAAACTGTTGTTCATGAGACTTTATAGCTGGAGATCCACATAGTAGAAGAGGTGATGGTGATGATGGTGATCCACAGGGTTCCTGAGGCTAATAGAACAAAACTGTATCTTTTTATTTCAGTGTCTCTCAAGTTCTCCCAGCTATATGAGGAAGACATTAAACTATTGAGTCACTTCTTTTTTTGGCGGGGGGTGGCGGGGGGGGGGGGGGAGGGCGGTAGTCTGTCATGGGGCTTGAACTCTGGGCCTGATTGCTGTTCCTGATCTATTCAGCTCAAGGCAAGCACTCTACTACTTGAGCCACAGTGCCACTTCCTTGACTCAGTTCTTTGAGGAAGCTATTAATAGACTTTTTTAAAAAAAATTAACTTTGCCTTTGAGTGCTATTTTGTAGAGGGTAGACTCAGTTATACTTCATGATCCACAAGAATTCCTTGGATAAAATAGGGGTAGAAAGGAGAAGGCCATGTCCTCATCTTGCCTTTCTCTCCCACCTTGGCTGGAGAACTTACTAGAGGAGAGAAGTAAGGGTGGACACAAAGTCATCTACCCTTACACATGTCATGAAATAGCTAATCCACTGCAGTGGTTACAGCCTAGACTTACCCTCATCACTGTGAACCAGACCTCCACAAATAGTTCAACCTTCCTCAGTCTCTTAAGACTTAATAGGCCATGGTGGCATCTAAAAAGAATAACTGATCTCAAATCTTCACATAGTTGAGGTGCCAGAGTGAATAGACAATGGATGTTATTAGCTTTCATCATTTGCATCCCCATTAACTACCAGCTCATTATTCTTGTGGCCTTTTCTACCATAACATTTTTGAAAGGTATAGCCCACCTGCTGTAGTATACTGTTCAAAATTTGTCCATACTAAGTCAGACCATGGCCTTCTCATTATCATAATGAAAATACCATAGAAGTGGTTGTGCAGTACTTGACTGCACACAGTTTTACAAACATTAGGATGTATGAATGATTTTATTTAGTAAGCTATTTCTCAACTAGAAACAAATCATTTCCCTTTTCCCTGCTATGTATATCTTTCTTATCTGTAAAAGGGTAGAGAAAAATTCCTTGTTCTCTGCTCTTATCCATTACTCTGGTTTCTTATTCAGACAAAGGGACTTGGCTTGCCAGCAGCTGCCAGAGCACTCTCCCCTGCAGGAGGACCGAACAGACCTCAGTTCCTCCTGGTGTGTCTGTGCTTGCCTCCTCATGTTCTGCCATTCTCATGTGACAGAAAGTAAAGTTAGGAAAGGTAGCAGAGTGGGGTATATTAGCATTTTGTGGTTGTTTCTCTGAAAGTGTTACCTTTAGTCCATCATGGGAAACAACTCCCCTTGATATAAATGTCTTACACTTTCTGTTTTATGTTTAAAAAAAAAACCTATCATACCTTTCCATCCTTTCTACCATTTGTTCTAGGATAATCTTTTTGGAGCTGTGACTGGTGCTACAGCTGCTAAGCGGACATTGTCTCTACATACTCAGAGTCAAGACAAAGCAAAACCCTTAGAGCAGTCCAAAAAGAATGCAACTGCCCTGTTCAGCAGTGATGAGGAGGTGGGTTAAGGTTTTGCTGAAAGTAAGGAATTGGTATTTGGCAGGATTTAAAAGTTACAGCTTCCTAAACATTTTCTCTTCTTTTTTATGTCCATTGAAGTTCAGTCACCAAAAGAGGATGTTTATAAGATCTTAGCTTTTCTTAAAATTGTTTAGTGTAATATGTTAATATAAAGAACCCTAAGGTTAGCCAAGTGCTGGTCCACTTGTATTCCTAATTACTTGGTAAGCCAAGATTATGACGCTTGTGGTTCAAGAGCAGCCCAGGAAGAAAAGTTTGTGAGACTCCTTGTCAACCAGTTGCTGGACACAGTCTGTATTCTAGCTACTCAGGATTTGAGATCAGGGGGATTTTGGTTCTGTATCATTCTGGTCCAGTGAAAAAGTAGACAGGAAGTGGCCCTGTAGCTCAAGTGGTGGAGCGCTAGCTTTGAGCTAAAGAGCTGAGGGACAGCGCTCAGGCCCAGAGTTCAAACACCATGACTGAAAAAAAAAAAAGAAAGAAAGAAAAAGTAGACATTTTGGAGACTTATATTTGGATGAAAATGGTGTTATCTAACAGCAGTAAGCTGGGAAGAATTTAGCAATGCCTGTTTGCTATGTTTGCTCTTTGTGTTTTGAGAGAAGGGCATTTCTTCCTCTGGTACAGAGAGGCACATCTGGACTGAAAGATTTATGACATTCTTCAAAGGGAAATGTCAGAGCATTCTTTCTGACCTGCTATATAGGGAAAAGGACAAGGAGAAAGACATGGAGACCTTCCTACCTCTGTTTTCATCATTTGTGATGTTGCTATACATTGATTGTTATAGTATGCCTGGACCTGCTAGTAAGCTAGACATCATGTGAATAGCCTATGCAGGTTCAACTCTCCCTAACCCATTTTCTTGAGGGAGAATGATGGGATTTGAACTCAGGGCCTCATGCTCAACCACTTGAGCCACCCCACCAGCCTGTTTAGTGCTGGTTAGTTTGAGATAGTGTCTTGCTTTAATCCTTGATCAGCTAGGATTGCAGTCTTCATATTTGTGCCCAGCTCAATTCCCTTTTTGTAAGTCTTGATGTTTCCACTTATGATCTGGAAACAAATAAGCAAAATAAGTAGTGACATAGATTAGCTGCTATTCTGATTTAGCTATGCAGAATATATATATATAAATTTTGGTCCGGTTGTGGGGCCTGAACTCTGGGCCTGGGCGCTGTCCCTCAGCTCTTCAGCTCAAGGCTAGCACTCTACCACTTGAGCCACAGCGCCACTTCCGGCTTTTTTCTTTTTGCTTATGCGGTGCTGAGGAATCGAACCCAGGGCCTCATGCATGCAAGGCAAGCGCTCTACCACTGAGCCACCTTCCCAGCCCAACTTTTTTTTTTTTTTGTCAGTCATGGGGCTTGAACTCTGGGCCTGGGCTCTGTCCCTGCTCTCTTCAGCTCAAGGCAAGCGCTCTACCACTTGAGCCACAGCCACTTCCAGTATGCAGAATATTTTAAATGTAATGAAATTTAATATCTTAGCATTCAAGGTCTTCCTGGGAAGTACCCCTAGCTCAGTAGCACTCAGTAGAGTGCTTATCCAGCATGCAAGAGGCCCTGATTTCAGTACCTGGCCCTGTGTTCATGGTGATGGACCTGAAATACCAGCTACTTGTGAGGCAGGGCCAGAAGGATTGCAGATCTGACCCTACCTCAGAAACATACATATATCAAATATACATAAACAAATGGGCTGGTTTTGAGTGGTAGAGTGCTTGCTAGTACATACCAGATTCTGGATATAGCCCTCAGTACCACAAGAAGAAAAAAAAACCTTGAAAGAAAGTAAAGAAATGTTTTAAAGTCTTACTGTATAATAGAGACTTTCAGCTTGGCTCCCCTGGGGATCACTTAGGGGAATTTTGGAGAGTATTGAAGGCAGAACTATTGGAAGTTCTTTATTACCTATTTTTGAAATCCCTGCAATCCTTGCTGAGCACAGCTGCATAGGAAGTGGTTCTCAACCTCTCATGTATGAAGGAATCACCTGTGGGCCCCAGAAATATGCAGCTTCTGACTGTGTGGGGTGGGGTCTGAGGTTCTGTAGTGTGCACTATTGCCTTGGGGACCCTATTTGGATTTGTGGTGCTCTACACTACCAGGATCAAAGGGCCACCCATGCCTACTCTTTGGACTTCTTTGACCCGTAGGGAGGGGTCTGCATCGCCTGGTAATGCTTCCTGTAGGTCAGATTTCTTTTGTGGTAAAAAGTCACAGTTTTACACAGACTAGTTTTCATGAACTTTTCCCTTAGCTTTTTCTACTCAAGGCTAACACTGTACCACTTGCTCTACTTCTGGCTTTTATGGTTGTTTGATTTGAGGTTTTTAATTTAAATTTAGATTGAGATTTTAAAATTTTTGGGACTGGTGGTATGGCAGAATACCAGTCATGAGTTAAAAAAACTGCCCCAGCACAGGCACAAAAAATAAGAAACCAAAGCAAAAAAGATCTGAGTGTGCTTCAAATGATAGAGCACCTATAAAGCAAGCAAGAAGCCCGATGTTCAAACCCAAGTAATGCACAAAAAGGAAAAAAAAAGAATTAACAATCGTCAATTTATATTCCTCTTCCTGTTCATTGCTCTATATTTTCACCCCTTAAAACAGATAAATTCTCTTGTCTTAACCCAAGGGAAGAACTATAGCCTGAAGAAACATTATAGCAGGCAGCATAGAAAGAAGGCTTGGGAAGTCTTTGAAGCTAGAATGTAGCAGTTCATATTGGAGTTCAAAGAAAACTCTCTAATAACATCTTTCTTCAACAGTGATGCACTTAGTTTGATCCTTAGTTTGAGTGTAACATAATTTAACAAATACAGATTTTATTTACTCCTCACATTCCATAATCTAAATTATTTCACATGCATGTATGCATGCATGGACTCTACATTAAGCTACACCACAGCCACTTGGATTTTTAATATATGTTTTATGTTTTTAGGACCAGTGGAATATCAGTGACTCAAAGACCAAGCCAACATTTGACAGCCAGTCCAAAGGAGAACTCAAGGACTCAGGGACTACCCAAGGCCAGGAAGTCAAGACTGTGAAAAAGACCAGTCTCTTTGAAGAAGAAGATGAGGAGGAGGATGATTTATTCATTATTGCCAAGGACAGGTGAGGTTTACTGTAGGAAATTATTACTCAGTGTTTGTGGTAGGTAACCAGTAATGGTTTTTTTTTTTTTTTTTTTTTTTGGGTCCGGTCGTGGGGCCTGAACTCTGGGCCTGGGCGCTGTCCCTCAGCTCTTCAGCTCAAGGCTAGCGCTCTACCACTTGAGCCACAGCGCCACTTCCGACTTTTTTCTTTTTGCTTATGTGGTGCTGAGGAATCGAACCCAGGGCCTCAGGCATGCAAGGCAAGCGTTCTACCACTGAGCCACCTTCCCAGCCCCCAGTAATGGTTTTTAGTGAGCAGAATATTCGGTGCTAATAATTGAGGTTGGTTATCATTGAGACACAGCTAAGGCTGTTTTTTTATGCTGGTACTGGGGCTTGAACTCAGGGCCGTGGCTGGAGCTTTTGTGCTCAAGGCTAGCATACTATCACTTGAGCCACAGCTGTACTATTGCTTCTTTGGTGGTTAATTGGAGACTAAGAGTCTCACAGACTTTCCTGCCTTTCCTGGCTTCAGACTGCAATCTTCAGATCTGAGCCTCCTAAGTAGCTTTGATTACAGCTCTACCATCTTTTTTAGCCTTAAAATACTGTTTTTCCTAGTTTGTCAGTGATTTGAAAATGTCCAGTTTGTCTTTTGTGGAACTTTTTTTTAATCCTCAAGATTGTAAAGTTTGGTAAAGGCTACCACAGTTTGAAAGTTTGTGATGTTAGCTGTACATGGTGTTCCAAGCCACCGTAGGCTTCATGGTATCATCCAGTATAAAAAAAGAAAAAAAAGCTTGACAGCTGAGTATTGAAAACCTTGCTGTCTGCACAGCTTTATTGCACTAAGTCCTTGTAACTTCTTGTTGGTCTGGGTGACTCCACTTGGAGATCTCTACTGAAGCTGAAGCTGGCAGGGTGCAGACAAAGAGCATAGAGCAAGCTTGGGCTGTGCTCTACAATGTCCCATTGATTAGCTGTGGGTTCAGAACAACTTCCTGCAAATAATGGTTTCATCTAGAAATACTCACTCACATGGTTATAACATAAAAAAGCCGTCAATTTGTCCTGTCAATTCTGTGCATTAGGGACTAAGCTTCATTAAGTACCTTCAGAAGTGTCTCTGATTTGTATCTCAAGATAATGTTATCTCTTCAAATGTTGCTGTTTCTGCATTAGGCCCCAGTTACTTGACACCTGGCACATCATTGGCCTCTGGTATGGAATACAAACTCTGGAATGTCAATACCAATTGTTAAATTCTGTACCTCCCACTTCTTGTCTGAATTAGTATCTCTATTAAAATTGTTGCGATTAGGTGAAATCCAAATATAATGTTCACTACTGTAGCCTGCCTTTATCACCAATCTCAGATTTTGTACTTAGCACCATGAGTGGGGAAACATTTCATTTATTTCTGTTGCATATGCTCTCTCATGCTTGCGCGCGCTCTCTCTCTTTCCTCTTTCCCTCTCTCTCTCTCTCCTGGGACACTCTTGTTCCTGTCTTTCATTTATTTATTTGTTTATTTATTTATTTTGGTCATGGGGCTTGAATTCTGGGCCTTGGTGCTGTCCCTGTCTCTTCAGCTCAAGGTGAGCACTATACCACTTGAGCCACAACACCACCAATTAACTACACAGAAGCCAGAAGTATAGCTGTGGCTCAAACAGTAGAGTACTGGCCTTGAGAACAAAAGCTCAGGGACAGTACCCAGGTCCTGAGTTCAAGTTCCAGGAATAGAAAGAACACACACACACAAAAGTTAAAACTAACCAGACCCTGGTGGCTCACATCTATAATCATAGCTACTCAGGAGGCTGAGATCTGAGGATCACGGTTCAAAGCCAGACTGGGCAGGAAAGTCCGTGAGACTCTTATCTCCAATTTACCACCAGAAAACCAGAAGTGGCACTGTGGCTCAAGTGGTAGAGCACTCGCCTTGAGTTAAAGAGTTCAGGAACAGTGCCCAGGCCCAGAGTTCAAGCCCCACGACTGATGCCCCCCCCCCCAAAGAAAGTTAAACCTGAATTAACATATAACTAATTTTCCTTGCGAGAAATGAAAACATGTTCATACAGAACACTTGTATAGGAATGTTCGTTGTAGTATTATTCACAATAGACAATTGATACATTAGCTAAACGTTACATTACCACATAGTGGACTATATTCTTCAGCAATAAAATGGAGAAAAGTAGACACATGTTGGTACAAGAATGAATGTAGAAAACACTCTGTTAACTGAAAGACAGTAGTCACACAAGACCACAGATCATGTGGTTGTACTTATATGAAATGTCAGAACAGTAAATCCCACAGAGACAGAAAGTGGATTGGTGGTTCCCAGGGGTGGAGGGAGAGGGAACAATGAGTGACTGCTGATGGATGTACTTTCTTTTTCTTTTTCTTTTTTTTTTTTTTGTGGGTCATGGGGCTTGAACTCTGGTCCTGGACACTGTGCCTGAGCTCTTTAGAGGCTCAAGGCTAGTGCTCCACCACTTGAGCCACAGCGCCACTTCCAGTTTTCTGGTGAGTGATTGGAAATAAGAGTTGAGATCTCATGGACTTTTCCTGCCCAGGCTGATCCTCAGATCTCAGCCTCCTGAGTAGCTAAGATTACAGATGTGAGCCACTGGTGCCCGGCTGTAGTTTCTTTTTGAGGGTGATAAAAATACAAATTTAGAATTGTGGTGATAGTGCACAACTCTGAGGTGCTGAAAAACACCAAGGTATTCACTTGAATTGGGATAATTATGTGGTATGTAAACTTTGTCCCAATAAAAAAAAGGAAGTAAATGACACCGCCCCATTTGTTAGGAAAAGGAAAGACTTGGAAAAAATGATATTAAGTGAAGTCAGCCAGGGCCAAAGAAACATAGGTCCTATGGTTTCCCTTATTTGCAATAACTAGTATATGTCTAGGACAAGCAGCAAAGCTCAAAAGCTATGTACATATGACCAAATAAGATGATGCTAAGTGAAATGAACCCCAACATAGGGACACAAGAGGTTTTATCTTTCTTGCTGTTGTTTCTAATGTACATATAATGTACCATGTGATTTTTTTTTGTTTCTTTTATATGTTCTTCCCCCATGGCATAACCCCTGTTTTCACTGTATTTGATTCCAGTACCCTGTATCTTATATATATGTTTTTCTAATTTGGGGATGGGAAGGGAAATAACAAAATGCTGAAACAGGATACAGGTTGACCCATTGTAACAGTGAGATGTTCAAGACACTATGTTGAAAATGAACTTTACAACTTTGGTGGGGGGAGGGAGGAGTTGGGGAGGTAGGGAGGGAAGGGATGGTAGGGAAAAGACAAAGGAGGGGATAAGTTGCTCGATAGGAAATGTACTCATTACCTTACTCATGTAACGGTAAACCCTCTGTACATTATTCTTTGCAATAAAAAAATATATATATTTTA
This sequence comes from Dipodomys merriami, assembly GCF_024711535.1. Taxonomy (NCBI): domain Eukaryota; kingdom Metazoa; phylum Chordata; class Mammalia; order Rodentia; family Heteromyidae; genus Dipodomys; species Dipodomys merriami. The sequence continues at coordinate 17,608,781 of NW_027202715.1, read as the reverse complement.
AAAAGGAATTAGAAAATATTCCTTAGGATTGCATCCCAAGCTTGTCCTGATCTTTATTGCTCAGCAGCTGTCTTCTTACTCCACTGGAAGTAAGCATATTCACTTTGCTGATTCTTACTGCTTAGTAGGCAGTAAGGGAGAGTGTTGAGTTTGTGAATGCCAGAAAGGTAGTATGTTTTGCAGACTCAAGAGTTGGTGCAGCTGCACTGGGGTCTTCTATGTGAGAGTTAGCAACAGAAGCTTCTTGACTAGCCAGAGACAAATTCCACCCATCCAGAGGTTTTTCCTATCTGCTGCATAAGGTCAATAGATAGGTTGCTTGCTGTAAGTGTAATCTAGAAAGAATTTTTTTTTATTGTGAAAATACTGTACAGAGGGGTTACAATTACATGGGCAAGATAATGAGTACATTTCTTATCAAGCATTGTAGCCTCCTTCTTTGTTTCCCCTTCCCATCCCCTCCCTCCCCCTCCCCCCGTACCAAAGTTGTAAAGTTCGTTTTCAACATAACGACTTGTACATCTCATTGTTGCAATGGGTCCACCTGTATTCCTATTTAAACGATTTGTTTTTCCCCTTCCCCTCCGAAAATTATACCGACATCAAATACAGTGAAAGCAGGGGTTATACCGTGGGGGAGGGACATACAAAGCAACAAAGAAATAATCTTGTAAATGTGTTAGAAACAATCGCATGAAAGAAAAAAAAAACATTTGAATACATACCTTAGGGTTCATTTTCCTAACATTGACTTATTTAACCTTTTCTGCTTGACTCAGACATATACTAGATACTGCAAATAAGGGAAACCATGGGACCTATGTTTCTTTGGGCCTGGCTTACTCTGAAAACATTACAGGATGGAATAGGAGAAACCCTAGGTCTTGTTGGCACAGGCCGAAATTTTCTTAATAGAGACCCAGAAACATAACAAATCAAAGAAAAATTGGACAAATGGGACTGCATGAAATTGCAGAGCTTCTGCATGGCAAAGGACATAGCTAGCAAGATCAATAGAAAGCCCACGGATTGGGAGAAGACTTTTACTAGCCATATATCGGACAAGGGTCTCATATCTAAAATATACCTGGAACTCAAAAAATTAAATCCCCCAACAACAAATCTTCAAAGAAACAACTGCCCAATAAATAAGTGGGCTAAAGACTTAAAGAGAAACTTCTCTGAAGAGGAAAGAAGGATGGCTAATAGACACATGAAGAAATGCTCAACCTTCCTAGCCATAAAAGAAATACAAATCAAAACAACATTGAGATACCACCTCACCCCAGTTAGAATGGCTAAAATCAAGAACTCTAATAACAACAGATGCTGGAGGGGATGTGGACAGAAGGGAACCTTACTGCATTGTTGGTGGGAGTGTAAACTTGTTCAACCACTTTGGAAAGCAGTATGGAGGTTCCTCAAGACTCCACATAGAGCTCCCCTATGACCCAGCAATCCCACTTTTGGGCATATACCCAAATGTTCACAAACAAGACCACACTAAAGCTATCAGCACGACTATGTTTATTGCAGCATTATTTACTATAGCTAAGATATGGAACCAACCCAGATGCCCCTCAGTAGATGAATGGATCAAGAAAATGTGGTATATATACACAATGGAATTCTATGTCTCCATCAGAAAGAATGAAATTGCCCCATTCGTTAGGAAATGGGAAGGCTTGGAAAAAATTATATTAAGTGAAGAATATTTTGTTTTTAAATCACAGATTCTCTGAATTTGACCTTTTGTCTGTCCATACAGCCAAAAGAAGACCCAGAGAGCATCACTACTCTTTGAAGATGATGCTGATAGTGGAAGCTCTCTGTTTGGTTCTCCCCCCGCATCAGTCCCTCCTGCAGCAACGGTATTTATGATCTTTAGACCCAGAAACATCCTTGAGGATGTGTTTCACAAGTAGCAAAGTTCTATATCATCTCTGGACCCTGTAGTCACTGTGACCTGATGATTCAAACTGTAAGGCATTGTGTGTGGTTAGGTTATTGTATATAACAGCTTGGAAATTTCAGTCAGTAGTCCTTGGCTTTGTTGGTTTGTGCCTGTAGTGAGGCAGAGCATCATGGCAGTAGTACTCTGTTTTATTGATGTTGGACCAATGGTGTGAGAACCATGGTGAGACAGAGCATCATGTCAATAGTCCTTGGCTTTGTTGATGTGGGCCTATGATGAGGCAGAGCATCATGGCAGTAGTCCGTGGCTTTGTTGGTGTGGGCCCATGGTAAGGAAGGGCAGCATGGCAGTAGTTCTTGGCCTGCTGGTTTGAGCATTATGGTGAGGCAGAGCATTGTGGCAGTAAAGCATGTGGCAGAAACTAATCACCTCATGGTAGGCAAGAAGCAAAATTGGTGGAGTCAGGGTAAATCCTCAAGGATTTTTCCAGTGCACTTCTTCCTCCTAGTTAATCTAGTGAGTCTTTGTGATTGATGTCTTACAGACGAAATTTAAGAGAAGGGAGACAGAGAAATAAAAACTTGTAATTGTTCAGTGGCAACACTAAGGTCTTAAGTGAGGGTGGTTGGGGTATGACAGACAGGAGATGAAGCACACAGTGGTCATGGAAACTTGAAGTGCTGCAGTCTCAGGTTTCAGGGAGTTGTGTTGGATTTGTGTCCTCCACAACACTGACCTCATGCCTAAGTGGACAAGTTTGGGCTGCTTCTAGACTTTACTAGTCACATGTATATTTTTGTTTGTTGTTGAGGATGTTTACTTTTTTCTCTTGATAGAAAAAAGAGGCCACTGCTGAGAGGCCACCTCTGCTCTTCAGCGATGATGAAGAGAAGGAGGCACCACATGGAGTGACATCTGCAGATGCGAAGACTCCGGGTGCCAGCATGACCTTCAAGTTGAGGAAGGAGGATAATGCTGACTTGGAAGAGAAGGTGGACTTTTATTTCCTCTTGTGTTTTGTAGCACACAGACACACACACCTTGTTACTGTTTTATTTTTTTTATTTTTTGGGGTCTGGTCGTGGGGCCTGAACTCTGGGCCTGGGCGCTGTCCCTCAGCTCTTCAGCTCAAGGCTAGCGCTCTACCACTTGAGCCACAGCGCCACTTCCGGCTTTTTTCTTTTTGCTTATGTGGTGCTAAGGAATCAAACCCAGGGCCTCATGCATGCAAGGCAAGCTCTCTACCATTGAGCCACCTTCCCAGCCCGACACCTTGTTATTTTTCCACCACTGAAAATATATGGCTTATTTGTAGAAAGATTTTGAACTCGCAGCACAAGCTTCTGATCTCCCTTGGTTCTCCTCTCGTCCTCACCTGTGTACTAAAGTCAAATGTCAGAGTTTTTCATTTGTTTCTGTGTGCTGGTACTAGGGATTGAACTCAGGACCTTAGCACTATCTCTTCACTTTTTTGCTCAAGGCTGGTGTTCTACCATGTGAGCCACACCACCATACCTCCACCTTTGGCTTTTTGATGGTTAAGTGGAGGTCAGTTTCACAGACTTTCCTGCTCTGGCTGGCTTCAAACCATGATCCTTAAATCTCAGATTCATGAGTAACTAGGATTATAAGCATGAGCCACTGGTCCCCTGCTAAGGTAGCAGTTTTAAGAATATTTTAGATTATTCTGTTATGTCTGGTTGTTAGTTGTGAATTACATAGGAGAGTGAAATGTGCTTCTTCAAAAACACTAGCTTTCCTTTCCTGAAACTCTTCCATCTCTTGTTGGAGGCCTACAGCCTAATCTTAACTATCCGAGTCTTGGAACCCAATATTAACAGCTGATTTGGAGTCTGTGTTTCTCATTTTCTAACTCAGCTTGTACTCCACATGTTCGACTGCTGTGGAGAAAACATGGCATTTACTTTTCCCGTGGAGGCTCCTTGAAGCTACAATGATTCAGGAGTTATTTGGACATAAGGAGCTCTATGCTAGCCTTTCCTACACTTAACTGCTCATTTCATTGTTTTTTCCTCACTTGAGTATAAGCTCCTTGAGGTGTGGGGCAAGGGGTTGTTTGCTCACTGTTACTTCCATAGTTCTTAGCATACCACTTTGCACATACTGGGTACTACATTTTGTTACATTATACATTTCTTCAAAGAGGCATGTTTTCCCACAGCTTAGTTACTCTGAAACTTAGATGCACCTTACAACCAATGGTAGGTTTAATTTTCCTTTCTTAGTAGTACTTACGACCAACAGTGTCTTGCCTGATTTGTGAAACAACTGAGTGAAGAAATGTTGCATTTAAGAATATTTTAGAAATTGTTCTGATTGTCATACAATGTAGACATAGTTTGAACATGATTTTGCTGATGAGGTCCCCCCTTGGGACTTGCATGACATATTAACTAGAAAATATAATCTCTCCCCATGATTAACACTTGTTGTCTCTGACTTAGAAGTTCATTGTAGCCAGGTGCCAGCGGCTCATGCCTGTAATCCTAGTTGCTGAGAAGACTGAAATCTGGGGATCATCACAAAGCCAACCTGAACAGGAAAATTCATGCGATTCTCACCTCTAACCCCCAAAAGGCTGGAAGTGGGGCCATCATTCAAGTGGCAGAATGCTAGCCTTAAGCAGAAAAGCTCAGAGACAGTGCCCAGGCCCTAAGTTAAAACCCCATGACCTGCATTTTTTAAAAAATTCTAGCTCATGCACAGCCTGTGTGCATCAGGGTTATTATTACCTTCTCACTTGTTAGGTGAGAGGGGCCTGTGATCTTAAAATGATTGGAAAAATTGCACAATATTCTTCCTTGGAACAAACAAGAATTGACCTTAGGGGCTGGAGGCATGGCTGAAGAGGTAGAGCATTTGCCTAGCATGCACAAGGTCCTGGGTTCAATCCTTAGTGCTGAGAAAGATATGGCCTCTGTTTTGTTACATGGAGCAGGTGTGATGAGCTGCAGTAGCCTAAAACATACCAATGTGGCAGTTCCTGGATTGATGAGGGTCATGGGAAACCCCATGATAGGGTTTAATTTCCAATGATGACTTAGTTTTTTCCTTATTGTTTCCATTCCAGGAAGGACTATTGTCCTCATCTTCTCAGGAAGCAGAGAGACATTCTGATTTATTTTCATCAACATCATCCCCATTGGACAAAGGAGCCAAGAGTAGAACCAAAACTGTTCTTAGCTTGTTTGATGAGGAGGATGATAAAATGGAAGATGAAAACATCTGCATGCCACAGAAAGAAGTAGGGAAGGTGGGCATAATACAATTCAAGTCATATTTTGTCATGGTGTTCTGTCATCTAAGTTGCTAATGAAATCTTAGGCTTTTCTAGTCATTTAAATATCTGGGAATCATAATCAGGAATTCTTCCCTGAAGGAGCACTGCTGCGTGGGGAATAGAATTTCACCTACCTCTGCTGCAATTGACAGACCCTGTTGTCCTGGCAAACCTTTGCCCCTGGCCCTTCACAGGATGTGAGTAGTAGGAAGTGGAAGTTGGGCCACATCTGTACAGTAAATCTATACATCTAGCACTCTGTTTTAGGAACAGATGGACCTTTATTTATGAGGTGTTAGCAAACATGCAACTATTTTAGCCTTTGTAGGCCATGTGAATTCTTTTGTATCTGTTCAGATCTGCCATTCGTAGTGGAAAGGCAGTTCTAGAAGAAAGGCAGTGGACATGATCATGTGCCACTAGATTTTATGAGTAAAAATAATTGATGGGCTGGGAGGGTTGCTCAGTGGTAGAGTGCTTGCCTTGCATGCATGAGGCCCTGGGTTTGATTCCTGAGGCCCTGGGTTTGATTCCTCAGTACCACATAAAGCCAGAAATGGTGCTGTGGCTCAAGTGGTAGAGTGCTAGCCTTGAGCTGAAGAGCTGAGGGTCAGCATCCAGGCCAAGAGTTCAGGCCCCACAACTGACAAAAAAAAAATAAAAAAAACTGACAGTATTCTCTTGGGACTGTTGCTATCCTGATAATACAACTGGACAGTGACATCACAAGGAAAGTACAAATCAGTATTTTTTGTGAATGTAAATGTTGAAATCCTCAACAAAATACTGCTAAACCCAATTAGGAAATTAGGAAAAGAAATTACACAGCATGTTAAGTGGCCTTTCTTCGTTACTCTGCCTCATCCTCCTACCCCACTTCTTAAAACCAGTATATAATGTTCTTGAATTATATTCACTCTCCTTCACCCTCTCCATTGGCCTTCCACCCTCCCTCTCTTCCCCATTCTTCCACAGAACCTGTTTTACATTCCTGTTGTTCATTTTTGTATATGTGTATGCCAGGATTGGGACTTGAACTCAGGGTCTCATGCTCTTGCTTAGCTTTTGCACTCAATAGCTGGCACTCTGTCACTTTCTCGTGTCATTCATTTTTTAGTATAAATAGTACAAAGGGGTTTCACACATTCAAATATTATACTTTAATCTCATCACCGCCCTCTACTGCTCTCTGGTTCTACATCTTCCTTATGAAAGCACTGAGTTGGGTTTTTTCTTTTTTTTCTTTTCCTCAGTCCTGGGACTTGAACTCAGGGCCAAGCTTTTTTGTTCAAAGCTAATGCTCTATCACTTGAGCTACATTAGCATTTTTAAGTTGGTTAATTAGAGAGGTGTTTGGACTATATAACCTGGGCTAGCTTCAAGATGTACTCTCAGACTCCTGAGTAGCTAGGATTACACATGTGAGCCACTGGCACCCAGTTGGTTTTTCTTTTCAAAGTAAAAATCCAAACACTACAAAAAGGTTGAGAGATAATCTTTCCAGAGTATTTTTCTGCACTACTTTTGGTAGCTCTGTTATATACTTATTGTGTAAAAAGTAATGTCTGTTCCCTGCTGATATGGCATGTAGACCTTGGCCAGTAAACAAAGCTGCAAAGGGATTCCATTTGCTTTGTGACTTTTTTTGTATGTGCTGGTCTGAGGGATTGAACTCAGAGCCTAGGTGCTGTCCCTGAGGTTTTTTGTTCAAGACTAGCACTCTACCAATTGTGGCAGTTTTAGTGGTTCATTGGAGATAAGAATCTCACGGGCTTTTCTGTCCAGACTGTCTTTGAACCTTGATTTTCAGATCTCAGCATTCTGAGTAACTAGGATTGCAGGAGTGAGCTTGTTGTAATTTTTGTAATTTTGTATAGAAACGTTGTCATATGTGGTCTTCTCTCTTGTCCAGGGTCCCATTCTTGATGTCCTCCCCAAAAGTACAGGTGTCTTTCAGGATGAAGAACTCCTTTTCAGCCACAAACTGCAAAAGGACAATGACCCTGATGTTGACCTTTTTGCTGGTACCAAAAAAAACAAGGTCAGTTTCCAATGGTTCCCACATTGTAGCTTTCCGTGGCTAATGTGTCAGATAATGTCCTGGTGGCTCACCTAGCCCTGTAGAAATTGTAGAAATTCTGGGTCTTCAACCTGAGTATTGTCTGTTCTAGTTGTCCAAGCCAAGTGTGGGGAGCCTGTTCGGTGATGAGGATGAGGATGATGATGGTGATGATCTTTTCAGCTCTGCCAAGACCCAGCCTATGGTATCAGATTTTTGTTTTGCCTGGTCCAAGATCAAGGAGCATGGGAATATGACAAGTGGTAGGATGAAGGAAATGCACAGAGAACTCCAGATAACACACTAATACGAATGTGGAGGCTGATAGTAGTATAGGCTAGGGAACAGTTCATACTGATCTTCATCCTGTGTTCCTTATGAACATTAAAGCATTAACCTGGGTTTTCTCTTACAAACTTGTTTTTTTTAACATAATTGTATTGTTGTTAAGGTGTTGGACAGAGGGGTACCATATCAGAAGTTAGGTAATGAGTGCAACTCTTTTTGGACGGTGTTACCCCTCCCGTCACATTTTTAAAGTTTATTGAATCATCATTTGCTTAAGTATGATGCTTGGATTTGTGTGCCTGTCAAGCACCCAGTTTTAAATATGGTTTTATTTTCCTCCTACTATTTTCTATATATAATATAGAAATATATATAGAGGAATATAGAAATATAATATAGAGGACACCTGTGTATGTCACAGATTTTTTTTTCTGTGCTAATCATCAGGTCTTTGGCATGCAGACTCTCCACCACTTAGCTACACTGCTCCCTAAAAATTCGCAGTCTTTAGAACAGTGTTTCTGAAATGCTACTTATAAGCAAGTCCAACACTCATTTGACAAGAGGCCAGGTTCCTTTGTATGTCATAATATCAGTTTAACATTTCTAATAGACAGGGTAGCCTTTTGTATTTTCTTTTGAAGGTACCAGAAAAAAAGAAAGTAATGAAAAAAGACAAGTCTGTTTCCTCTTTCAAGAACCAGAAGCATCCTGACTCCACTCAAGGTAGCAAAGACAACAACATATGGAAATCAGAAGCACCACAGGTTAGGAGTGATTTCTTTCAGGGTTTTGTCTCAGCACAAATGAGTTCCAGTGTGCAGACCCCAAGTTACCTAGCGGTCTCCTGGTTAAGTGGCACTTAGCACTCCTCTCTTCTCATTTATATACTCTTATCCTCACCCATCTCTCTCCACTCCTGTCTCAGGACTCTATTTTTGGACCCAGTTTTGGACCTAGTTATATTTGATTCCAAGATGGAGTCAGAGTAATGCATCTTCTTCCAGTAGAGCCCCCATTACTCCCTCTAGACTCTCAGGGGAGAATTCAAGTGAGTAGGAATCACATCTGATTTCTCCATTGCTTCTCAGTGTCATGTCTTCCAAGGTAGCCGCCTGGTGCTCCCTCATTGGTGGTCCTATCAAAACTCTGTGGAGAGTGGAGTCAGACAGCTGGTTATCCTAGGTGTCTCACTAAGACCTCCATGCTCTGAGCTGAGAAAACAGTGAACTTTTTAGACTAGCACTTGGCAAATTAACTCATCCCAAAAAGATTCTTCCGCTTTTAGAACTTTTGCTTCATGCTGTGGGAGATTGTGTGCACTTGACCTTTTGCCATGCTGACTAACCTGCATGTTAATCTTGCCAGCTGCTCAGGCTTTTGTTCTTCTGACAAAAGTGCAGCTTTTAGGAATGTCACTCCTATCTGCAGCTCCCTTTACTCTCTGTATGATCTGACCGCTCTCATTTCCCTGCTGTGGTAGGGGCTTTGGTGAAGTACTGCCAGCAATATGTGACTAAGCCCCAGGTGTGGCTTCAGTGAAGTGCAGAAAGGGACAGCCTTACTCCATCACAGATTGACATACATATAATCCAAGACATTATAATACATATAATCCAAGACACTTTGCTACCTGTTTCCCAAATGGATTTTTAACTGAATGTAATTTCACACAGGATTCATCAGGTCTCGCTCCATTTAAAACCAAAGAGCCATCCACTCGGATCGGGAAAATACAAGTAATTATAACATGTTTACATCTTCGTTGCCTGCCTTGTGGCATATGTAAATCTTGTTTGGATGTGCACTTTTTTCAGCGGCTGCCAAGCATTTTCTTATCTGTTCCCCAGCCCCCACCACACCCTCCACTCCCACTTACCTTGTTGCTTCTTGTATGCTGTGTCTTTAAAATCTTTTCTTTGATCCCCATGGTGGGCAAAGGTGTGTGACACTCTGTTCTGATTCTGAGACTAGATCAGGTGTTTCTCCCACATTCCTTTTCTCTTGTATTCTACACTGTGTGCACTGATTCTTCTCATATGTCACAGAAAGGATAATAGACTGCTGTATTTAACAAATACTGAGTTTCATTTTTCTTCTTTAGGCAAATTTAGTGATTAACCCAGCGGCCTTGCTGCCTACAGTGGCTCCTCAAATTTTGGGAACAAAGCCTGTTTCACCAGAATTGGCTTTTCCTTCATCTGAACCTGGAAGGAGCCGTGTCCTGGAATCCATCCCCACTCTTCCTGGGAGCGGGGAGGCTGGAGTGAGCTTTGACATTCCAGCTCAGGCAGACACCTTACACAGTGCAAACAAGGTGATGAAACCATCTTTGCTTCCTTTTCCTTTGACCAGAACTTGGATACTTCTAGCCCATTAGTTACAGACACATGATTGTCAGCTCAGCTCCTGTTTAAAGGCAGCACCTTACTTTCCTTTGGCCTGTCCTTCCTCCTTCACTCCAAGTCACTAATTCCACTTCTGTTTTATTTTGTACAGTAGAAACAATGAAGTCCCTCATTTCACTGGTGCTCTACCCTCTGTGGGTCCCCAGAGAAGAACATTCTAGCTCCTGGTTTGGTATGAAAACCCCATTACAGCCAAGCCATGCTTCCAGCTTTTCCAAGTAATCACCCCATGTTTTCAGCCTGAACTGTAGTAACACCTGTTCCCCAGTGTCTGGACACACATGCTCTTATCCTGATGCTGCCCACTGGTCATGCATCTGTTTCACTGAGAACTGCTGTGCCCTGTCTACAGTTCCACCTCTGTGCCCTTAGCCCCTTGTCCCCTTGTCCTGGGCTCCCGACTTCCAGATCCCATGGCATTTCCTTCCCCAGCTAGAAAAGTGCTCATGCTGTTTGACCAGTCTTCAGTGGACTCTGAATTCTCTGAAGTTTTCATTCCATTTTAATGGCTTTCCTTTTTTCTATCTAATCTGCCTTTTCTAGATAGTCTTAGCTGATCTGTATGTTAAGCAGTAGGACTAACTCTAGCAAACACGTTCAGATATTTCCAGACATGTTTCCCCTGTACAAAAGAACAATGTTCTTCCTCTTCTTGTTACTTTTATTAACTTTTTTAAACTTTAAATGTGGGTAGTTCCTAAAATTACTTGTGAAATATCCTTGAAGTAGGCAGGTGTTGTAGCATATTTTTCTTAAAACTCAACTTGATTGTGTACTTTGGAAAGTATGAGAGATCTTGAATTATAACTGTTAAGAGACTTGGTTGTTTTTTTGTTTTGTTTTGTTTTGTCTTTTGTCGGTTGTGGGGCTTGAACTCTAGGCTTGGGTGCTGTCCCTGTGCTCTTCAGCTCAAGGCAAGCGCTCTACTACTTGAGCCACAGCGCCACTTCTGGTTTTCTAGGTTTATTGGAGATAAGAGTCTCACGGACTTTCCTGCCGGGGCTGGCTTTGAACCGTAATCCTCAGATCTCAGCCTCCTGAGTAGCTAGGATTATAGGCATGAGCCACTGGCACCTGGCGAGACTTGTGTTTTGATGGTTTAGATTTCTGATCAATGTTTTCTCCATGTAAGTATTTGAATTGCAAAGTTTAATAACTAAGAAAATAGTTCGACAGATCGTCTTTATACTCTCAATTCTCCCTACTTCTACTACTAGAGACCCTGATATAAGCTAGTGCACTAGGTTTATACCCAAATCCTGACTCATTCTTGTTTTGAAAGATACCCAGGTTTCAATGAAAGGTAGAGGAGGTGTCAGAGAGTTGTGGGTCTCAGAGTGCCAACATACCTACTTTCTGAGATTCCAGTAACAATCTTTTTGTGTGAAACTGAACTGAAACTATTCAGTTCAGAGGAAAAAAATGGGTAACACTAAAGCTATACGCTTTCTTTGGAATCTTTAAGTACCTCTTATCTCCTAGATAATATCTTGATGGAAAGTAGGCCACCTACCCTACAGTATTTTGAGCCAATAGTTCTTTGCTGCTTTCCTCTTATGCCTTTATCACCAGATCAACATGCTCTTTTTTGCCCTTTCAGAACCGTGTCAAAGTGAAAGGGAAGCGCAGGCCACAGACCCGTGCAGCCAGGCGACTGGCTGCCCAGGACTCTAGTGAGTCTGAGGATGTTACTCTCCCCAGAGGACCCATTTCAGTAGTGGCAGATGGAGCCATTTTGCCAAATGGTCATCAGTCCCAGCCTCAATCAGCCAGCGGAAAAGTCATCTCTGAGGTGGCTGTGAGTGCTGCTCCACCACCTGCCATGGACAACAGCCCCTTTGTGACATCTCTGCATCAGCCTAGAGGCGAGGCTGACCTATTTAGTTCTGGGGACATCTTTGCCAAGAGCACAGGACCTCAGTCCATGGACAGAACAAAAGTCAAGGGCAAGGCAGCAGATTCCTTGGCCCCCTCACCAGGGGGAAGTAAGGAAAGCACACTGTTTCCTGCTCTCAGTGAGGCCAGCAGGGATAGTGATCCCTTTCAGTCTGTGAAACCAAGACCAACAAAGAAAACCAACCCCTTTCCTCTCATGGAAGATGAGGATGACCTCTTTAGAGATCAGAAAGGCATGAAGAATGAGTCCAAATTGAGCAATCAGCAGGATGTCACAAAAACACAAGACATTTTTGAGGTAACAGCAATACTTCATAGCTGGTTCTGTGTTAACGAAAATCACTGATTGACTCATTTGAGCCATAGATTATATTAAGTACTTTTTATGCATGTCTGGTATCTCTTTGCTTGGTAATTATTAGAATCTCCTAGTACTAACTGAAATTGACTCAGAAGTGGTTATTTGGAATTTCACCTTAGGGTGAAAACTACCTTAGGGTAGTTTTTGTCATCTGGAATCCTTGATATAAGTCTTCAAAAAAATTTTCAAGATATTCAAAATGGAACCCAGGACTTTACACATGCTAGGCAAGTAGTTAATAATTATAAGCCATACCCCCAGCCCTGGGTATTGATTTTTATAGAATTTTATTGGTTGGCCTCCTTCACCTGCCATTATGACCTATATAAAAGTCCATCAGAGGAGCTTAAATGTTTAATCTGATTCTGGGTAAATTACCCCTGACTGCAACTGCTAGTTTAGCAAAAAAGCAGGCAGTAAGAACTTCAGTGGCTGTTTTTCCCTAGATGTTCATTGGGCATTAGGGTCCCACAGAACAAGTACTCTGTTCCCCAGAGACCCCAAGAGGAAAACCAAATAGAAACCAGGACTACAGGTAATTAAAATGCTTTCTAACAGCACTAACTGCCATTTAGGATTACCTGGAGTGAAGTTGGTGGGCAGGGATGAGGTACTGAGAAGGCCGTACTGCAGAGTTGGCATTTGAATTGGGACTAGAAGAACAAAAAGAAGCAGAGATCTAGCATAGTGAGGGATACCACTGTCCCTGACTGTCATGGCAGTTTGGATTTCTACAATTTGCTTAAGTATGTTTAGTGAAAAAAGTACTTCAAAGAAAAAAAAAAAGGACAAAATGGCTTTCCTTTTTTAAAAAAATATTTTTTTTTCCTTAAAAGGATGATATATTTGCCACTGAAGCAATTATACCCTTTCAAAAAAAGAAAGAGAAGGAAAGAACTTTGGAATCCAACTTATTTGATGATAATATTGATATCTTTGCTGACCTAACTGTAAAACCAAAAGAAAAGTCCAAAAAGAAAGTGGAAACTAAGTCTATATTTGATGATGATATGGGTAAGTTTGTTACCATTCAGTTACCACCTGGCTATGTCTCTTTCCTGGATACTGATCCCTAGCAGATTTCCTTCTGTTTTGCTCTCTGATCCTAGTTAGGCTAAGGATGGATAGTGCTGTACATCTAAGAATTTGAAGGAAGGCTGAGTACTGGTGGCTTATGCCTCCTCAGGAGGCTAAGATCTGAGTTTCATTGTTTAAACCCAGCCCAAATAGGAAAGTCCATGAGACTCTTACCTCCAATAAAATACTCAAAAAAAAAAAAGCCAGATGTGGGGCTGTGGCAGCTCAGGGACAACCCCTAAGTCCTGAGTTCAAGCCCCAGGACAGACACAAAAACACACAAAAAGAATATGAAGGAGCTAGAACATGACCTTTAAGAAAAATAGAACTTGTGGGGCTGGGAAGGTGGCTCAGTGGTAGAGCACTTGCCTTGCAAGCCAGAGGCCCTGGGTTTGATTCCTCAGTACCACATAAGCAAAAAAGCCGGATGTGGCGCTGTGGCTCAAGTGGTAGAGTGCTAGCCTTGAGCTGAAGAGCTGAGGGATAGCACCCAGGCCCAGAGTTCAGGCCTCACGACTGGACCCCCCCCCCCCAAAAAAAAAAAAAGAAGAAAAGAAAAATAGAACTTGTTTTTGTTTGCTTTTTAATCAGTCATGGGGCTTAAACTCAGGGCCTGGGCACTATTCCTAAGCTCTTTTGCTCAAGCTAGTGCTCTGCCATTTTGAGCCACAGCACTATTTCCAATTTTCTGGTGGTTAACTGGAAATTAAGAGTCTCAAGGACTTTACTGCCTGGGTTGGCTTCAAACTGCAATCCTCAGATCTCAGCCTCCTGAGTTGCTAGGATTACAGTCATGAACCACTGGCACCTGGCTAGTAAATAGAATTTTTATGCCCTCTGCCATCCACTAAACTTCATGATGTTATGAAAAAAAAACAACAAAAACTGCTCCTATGCTGACCTAGGCTGACATGGCCATAAGAGTCAGTCAAGAGTTGGAACTACAAGCCGGGCACTGGTGGCTCACACCTGTAATCCTAGCTACTCAGGAGCCTGAGATCTGAGGATCACAGTTCAAAGCCAGCCCAGGCAGGAAAGTCCATGATACTCTTATCTCCAATAAAACCACCAGAAAAAAACCGGAAGTGGCGCAGTGGCTCAAGTGGTAGAGCACTAGCCTTGAGCTAAAGAGCTGAAGGACAGCACCCAGGCCCAAAGTTCAAGACCCACAACCAACCAACCAAAAAAAAAAGAGTTGGAACTACAGAGGGAAGACAGCAATTCAGAGACTTGAGGGGCATTGCAGCATAGCAGCACTATGCACAAGGGGTGGAATTTCACTTAGCTCCTTGAGTTTGTGTTTGGGGACATGCTGCTACTTCTGTTTGGCTATGAGGCAAGTAGCCATACATGTTGGCCTAGATCCTATATTAGTACCCCTGTGCTGAGGCCAAATACATGCTTCCTGCTCTCTCCTCTTGCAAGTCTGCACCTGGGAGATGGCCACATTGGGTCTGTCCACCCAGCAAACCTGTGCTGTCTTCTCTTACATACTACCACATGGAATGCAGAAGAGACCTTTTTCCCCCTAGTAAGAGAATTTAAACTCAGCGCTTTACATTTGCTAAGCAGGTGCTCCACCACTCAGTCTTCTCTGCCAGGCCCATTTTGTGTTGGATTTTTTTTTTTTTTTTTTTTGCCCGTCCTGGGGCTTGAATTCAGGGCCTGAGCACTGTCCCTGAGCTTCTTTTGCTCAAGGCTAGCACTCTACCACTAGATCCAAAGCGCCACCTCTGTTTTTTTCTGTGTATTTGGTACTGATGAATTGAACCCAGGGCTTCATGCCTGTTAGGCAAACACTCTACCACTAAGCCACATTCCCAACCAGTATAGGTTATTTTTGAGGTAGAGTTTTGTTTTTGCCCCAGGTGTTCTTGATCATGATCCTATTTGTACTTCCTTTTGCCTCTAGGATGACAGGTTTGCACTCTTGTGCCAGCTGTTGTGCTTCCACCAGAGCTTGAGATAATAGGCATTCAAACACTGTGTCCAGCCAGTGGTGAACTGGCTTCCAAATGCAATACCCTAATCTCTTATCTCCCAAGTAGAAGTCTCCACCCAACTGAGACTTCAATTTGGATTATATTTTCACTTTATTTTTTGAAGAGGATCTTGCTATAGCCTAGGCTATCCTTGAACTTGGGAGCCTCAGCTTCCCAGGTGCTGCAATTATGTGTTCACATGGCTTGAATTTTTAGTTATCAAAAAATGTAATTCATGCTAATGGTAATAGAATCACCCAACTTATAAAATGTAGAAAGTGAAAAAAGCCTTAAATGTAACCTGAATTGTTTGGTGTATCCTTTCGGATACAGTGATACTTATGTACATTTATGTGCATAGATACCTTTATCAAAAATAATACACTTTACCTGTTGGACTATTCCCTTTAGTCACATATGCCTTTCTATGTCAACACACATAGATCTCCTGCCATGATTTTAATGTTTGAATAATAGTTTATATTTAGCCATTAGCTTATTAATAGCAGTCTCAGTTGGTTGTTTTTTTGTTATAATGTAGTTATTATCATTTGTGTATACTTTATGTGCCAGTCCTGGGGCTTGAATTCAGGTGCTTTCCCTGAGCTTCTTTTTGCTCAAGGCTAATTCTCCTACCACTTGAGCCACAGCTCCACTTCCAGCTTTTTTGATGATTAATTGGAGCTAAGTGTCTCACAGACTTTTCTGACTGGCTGGCTTTGAACCATGATCCTCAGATCTCAGCCTCTTGAGCAGCTAGGGTTACAGATGTGAGCCAGCAACAGTTGCCTTATATCCCTGTTTTAATGTTCACATGCGGGATACTTAGTAGACTCCTAGCAATTAACATTATATATCACTAGGTAAGTCACATCCAAATCATGCTTTAAGGTCTATGAAACATTACACATAGATGTAGCAATAAGGATGTCATTCTTACTATTAAGATACCTCGAAGTGTTTTATTCTGAAAGAGAATGACTCCTGTATTTGATTTCCCTTTGCATAATCTGCTTGCCCTTTTTTTTTTTTGGTCGGTCATGGGTCTTAAACTCTGGGCCTGGGCACTGTCCCTCAGTTCTTCAGCTCAAGGCTAGCACTCTACCACTTGAGCCACAGCGCCGAGATAAGAGTCTCATAGACTTTCCTGCCCAGGCTGGTTTTTGAACCACAATCCTCCGATTTCAGTCTCCTGAGTAGCTAGGATTACAGCAGTGAGCCACCAGTGCCTGGCTTGCTTGCCCTCTTAAAATGCAGAGTGAAGAGACATAGAAATTAGTCCAGTATTTAAGAAAATCCTGGACTGGATCAGATCAGTTGCTTTCCCTTCCTTCCTCTTCTGTGTGCACTCTTACACATATTTGTGTGTATGTGTGTCAGTTGTGGGGCTTGAACTCAGGGCCTGGGAGCTGTCCCTGAGCTTTTGTGCTCAAGGCTAATGTTCTACCACTTGAGTCACAGCACCACTTCCAGTTAATTGGAGTGGTTAATTGGAGATAAAAGTCTCATGGGGACTTTTCTGCCCAGGCTGGCTTCGAACCACTATCCTCAGATCTCAACTTCCTGAGTAGCTAGAATTACAGGCATGTGCCACTGGCACCTTCCTTACACTTTTTTATGCCAGAAAAATTTATGCTTAGAGAGAATGTGACTTGTATGTAATCATAAAACTGTAACAGAGACAAAAATCTAAAACTTTTTTTTCTTAGTGTACTTTCTGTACTGTTACCAGAATTGAGTCTTCAATGTTTTGTGTGGATGTGTCTTAAAAACACCTATTTCCTGTTCAGCAACCTTTTTTTCTTTCTTTTCATAGATGATATCTTCTCTGGTGTCCAGGCCAAAACAACCAAACCAAAAAGCCACTCTGCACAGGTAGCACCTGAACCAAGATCGGAACACAAGGTGGCCAATATATTTGATGATCCCCTAAATGCCTTTGGAGACCACTAGAACATAGTTTTCCACTCCACAGTTTTCAGCTGCAGCCTTGATTTAGCCCTTATACTCATTCTCTTAGGTTATAAAAAGCTGAAACAGCTAGCTCATCTTACACCTGATGTACTTAGTATTTTTCTGCAGATTTTAATCATGCTTAATACTGCAAAATGAAAATGTTTTCAGAGAAATGTTTCTATTTATTCAGTCTTAAGTCCACAAAAAGATTAAGAATATTAGAAATATTTCATAGAGGTAGGGGCAGGGAATCTAGAGTACAAAACAAATGCCAGATAGATAAATGCCAGTGAGTGGCTAAGTCAAGACTTCATGGGGGTTGGGGAGCAGTCAGGGGGAATGAAAGATCAGAGGTTAAGGGGTCTACGCCTGACAGGGAATTTCCACTGAATGCTGAAAATGCCTCTGCAAATCCTCTAAGGGAAAATTTGGCAAACTATGTTGCTCCCACTGTCTAATATAAATAAAGTTTTATTGGTGCGCCTCCACACCCATTCATTTACACTTGTGGCTTTCCACCCACCTCCAGTGTCAGAGTTGAATTGCTGCAGAAACTGGATGGCTTAGGCACATAAGATATTTACTTTTGGACCCTTTGTAGAAATGGTTTGCTGACCCTTGCTCCAAAGTATACACTTGCATCCTTGGAGCTGTGCATTTACTTGTGGAAGGAGCAGGTTAAGGCTAGATAAAAGCAGGAAAGTGCTGGGGGATAGAATGATAGAATTGTCAGTCTCCAGAGTTATCCTAGCCTATCAGAGCAGCACTGATCTCAGCAATCCTGAAGCCACCGATTTCTTCCTTGGGCATGTTATGACTGGATGGGGTAATTGACTAAAGGCCAAAGTTAAAGATTTAATGTGGCCCCTACATGTCAGCTATGTGTCCTGATCTGCTCTGCAAGTTACTTGGTAGCAGAAGAGGGCATTTGTAGATAATCTGTCCTTTTCAGACATCTCCCTTCTCTTCTCTGGGTATGTAAACCCAACCTAGTGTGGAACGGACTCCATGAGCATGTGTCAACTAGTTTTCATTTTATTTTGAAACTGCAAGATCCCATTGGTCTTTAGAATTAATTGAGGGCTGGGAAGGTGGCTCAGTGGTAGAGCACTTGCCTTGCATGCCTGAGGCCCTGGGTTCGATTCCTCAGCACCACATAAGCAAAATGAAAAAAGCCGGAAGTGGCGCTATAGCTCAAGTGGTAGAGCGCTAGCCTTGAGCTGAAGAGCCGAGGGACAGCGCCCAGGCCCAGAGTTCAGGCCCCACGACCGGACCCAAAAAAAAAAAAAAAGTCTAGAATTAATTGATTCTAGGAGATCCAGTAGACAATAGGGCTGTCTTGAGAGCAGTCTTCATGACAAAAAGTTCCTATGGGAAGTACTTTCTATATTATTGTACTCAGTTTCCAGTCTTCAGAACAGGTAATGTTCTAATTTTACAAGTAGGCTGGAATCTAGAAGCTATGTGGATCAAGGTTAGAGTTTTGTATTTTTTCCAAAATTTCACATCTGGCTCTCCCACTTTGAGCTGTTTTGATGGTGACAAACTCTTCTGTTTTCCTTAACTCTTCTTTCCACCTTCATAAATGGTTTCAGTAGTAGCCTTGTGAGAAGCAGAGAACATGTAAAGAGCCCTGTAACTGGTTAGTTAATGGAACTGTATTAGAAGTCATTAAATTCATCATCTTGACTCCAATTCCCACAGTCATTTCTTTCAACTGGGTAGCAGGGTTGACAAGCACTTTTTACCTAGTTTAAGACTCCATTACAGGTACTATTGTAGGATCTCCTTACAAAGATGATTACTAGGCTGGGAGCTATGGCATGCACCTATATAGTCCCAGATGATGGGAGGCTGAAGCAGAAGCCTTACCTATTCCAGATCATTCCCGTGCTGGGACCTTGCGTTCTGCAACAAACACAAAACAAAGATGACTGCCATCTTGTCTTTGTCCTCAAGGAATTAGTCTATTAGCATTAAGCACCCATAGTTTAACCGGTGAGAGACTAACATGAAAACCCAGGGTCTTTCCCTTGACCCGTGGTAGAGTAGGTTTGTTGAACTGGAAAGTGATGATGGGGACTCAGGAAATGACAGTGGCGGACCAACAGATTCCACATCAGTCAAGTCACAAGTGGAGGAGGAGTGAACCCGCTGTGGGAGGTAAATTCAGTGTAGTTGCATAATCCACCCGGTGAAATAGGCAGCGGGGCTGGAAGACCTCTCAGGGTCCACTGTGCGGAAAACAGCGCTGTAGACGGGGCCGGGCGGGAGGAGTGTGCTCAGCCGGCTCCGATGGCGCCGTGGGGACCTGTGTGGTCACGTGTGCTCGCGGGGCCGTCTCCCGTGACACCCGGGAGGACGTGTGTCGGGGTGACGAGCAGAACCTGTGTGGCGCCACGCTGTGTGGTCGCTGCCTTCCCTCCGCACACGGGGTGTGTGTGGGGGGGGG
This sequence comes from Dipodomys merriami, assembly GCF_024711535.1. Lineage (NCBI taxonomy): Eukaryota > Metazoa > Chordata > Mammalia > Rodentia > Heteromyidae > Dipodomys > Dipodomys merriami. The sequence continues at coordinate 17,589,086 of NW_027202715.1, read as the reverse complement.
GATGGGAGGTCCTCGGGAAGTTACCTGCTGACGCCCGTCCTAGGTCAGGCGTGGGATGGCCCCATTTTTCAGACGGGGCAATGGAGGCCGGAAATACCAGAGGACGGCTGGGTGCGGCCCGGGCACCCGACGTGCCACGGCTCTGGGAATGCCACTAGGGACAAGACCGGTCTAGGGCCCTCCGATCCGAGAGGCCGTGCGTGTGTCCCGGGGCAGGTGCACAGACCTGGCCACTCCGGGCACGTCAAGAGGCTGGCCTGCAGCCGCCGGCCAGGTAGGTCCCCAGGCGGGGTCCGCGGTTGTCAAGAGAAAGCGTCAACATCCGGGACCTCCCAACGGACAACCACGTCCAAACGCCTGGGAGTCCCCGGCGCCTGAGCAACCGCCGGCGTCGCGTCCAGGCCCCGCCCCACCCCCACCCCACCGCCGCTTATTGGAGGACTCCGGGTGAGCCGGCGAGCGATTGGCGGACGCTGTCACAAAGGGCGGGAGCTGGCTGCGTTGCGGCGGTCCCTGCGGCGGAGGCTCTGCACAGCGCGCACCTCCCCGGCTGCTTAGGGCGGGCGCCCAGCGGACCAGAAGCCGGTGAGGGCGAGCGGGCCGGGTGGGGAGGGCGCCGGGGCCGAGCCGGGCCGCGCTGCGCCGCCCGCCGCTCGGCCCGGGGCCGCCGGGCCGCACCCCGCGCTCCGCAGCCCCCGCCGGCGCCGCCCGGCCGCGCCCCGATGGGTGGCGAGCGCGGAGCGGCCGCAGCGCCTCCCGGCCCGGCGGCGCGGGGCTCGGGGTCGCGGTCCCTCGGGCCGCGGCCCTCCAGACTGCGGCCGGAGGAGGTCTGTGCGCCTAGAACTTTCTCGCCAATGATGACACCACTGTGGTTACCACCCTTTGTTCTTTTCTTCCTTGGAAATCACTCCCGTGACTACTCCCCTTGGTTGGACTCAGACTTTCGGCGGCAGCCCCGACACCATTAATACTTTTTAATTGTATTGCAACGATCTCGTTGGCAATTCTCAGGCTAGGCTAGGTGACGGACTGATGTCAACATCTGCCACCTTCTCTCCTCCAACTTGTTACTTCAGGGCATTGCTCCAAAAGAGCGGCGGGGTGAAGGAAATGCTGCTTAAAACGTCCTTTCACTCCAAACTCCATGTTATCCAGCTCTTTCTCCCTGCATGCTCACTTCAGATTCTTCTGCTGTACCAGCAGCTGCTTTGTGGGCAGGACTGTGGTGGGAACCACGCGCTGCTCATTCTCTAGTCTCCTCTTATTTGCTGTCTAGCATGTGACTATGCTTTTCAGAATGTGCATAGCACATCAGGCATTTCACTACCAGGCTGTTTCACTATCAGACTGATCCAGAGCCATAAACATGCAAGCCGTCAACATGTCAGTAAGCAGGAGCTCAGTGCCTGCATATAGTGTTGAAGTTAATGTGTAATAAAACCGGAGCAATGCTCCTTAATACTGGGCTATTGTCACTATCACCAGTAGTGTCACCACAGTGCTTTGCATTATTCTATTTGTTGATCGGTAGTTTGGTAAGTAGCGTTAACAGCACTCAATGCTGTCAGCAGCAGCTTTTCTTGTTTGATGCTGTTTGGGAGCATTAGCCATCTGCACAATGCAGTTCAGGTTTTCCTCCAAGCATGATGAATTTTACACTATAGCAGAAATACCTGCATGTGCATGTTTGTCATGAGTTAGAAAGTTTTGGTGGACGTGGGAGTCAATTAGTATGTGATTCCAGCATATATATGTGGGGAATTACATCTCTCTAAACAAACTTTTGGAAATAAACCACATTCCCACATCTCTAAAAGAAGAATACTTCATCTAGACTATGTTTTTTTTTCTAAACCTCTGTGTGTGTGTGTGTGTGTGTGTGTGTGTGTGTGTGTGTGTGTGTGTGTGTGTGTGTGTGTGTGTGTAGGTGATGGTGGTGGTGGTGGTGGTGGTGAGGGTTAGATTTCAGAGCCTTTCCTTGACAAGGTCCACTTGAGATATGCCTCTAGCCCCTAAAGACCAATTGAGAAAAGTAATTTTTAAAAATTCTTTCATTGAAGGAATCTTTAATGGGTATAAATATGTACAACATACCTCTGGGTGATAGAGAAGACATCAGAAGTTGTCCCTCCCTTAAAGAGCTTATAATTTAGAAGGACAAGATATATATATAAATGAAATTGTTATGGGTACAATGCATGACATGGGTAAACAGCAAATAGATTTTTGCAAGATCATCAACATATTTGAGCTCAATTCTTTTTTTCTGACAATACTAGGAATTTAACCCAGAGTCTCTCACATACCAGACAAGATCTCTACCACTAAGCTACATCCCTAACCCCTTTAAGGTGATTAATAACTTGTCACTTCCTAGGGCAGAGTAGGAGCAGCAATACAGAGGCTGATATGTCCTGAACCTGCAGGTATAAAGATTAGAGTTTGAGACATATTGGGATTAGGTATATAGACAAGTAAAAGGAGCTGGCAGCTGGGCACTGGCACCTCATACTTGTCATCCTGAGATCTGTCAAGCTGAGATCTGGGCACTGGTGGCTCACACCTGTCATCCTAACTGCTCAGGAGGCTGAGATCTGGGCACTGGTGGCTCATGCCTGTCATCCTAACTGCTCAGGAAGCTGAGATCTGAGGATTTTGGTTCCAAGCCAGGCCTGGTGAAAAGGTCCATCAGACTCTATGTTCATTTAACCAGTAAAAAGCCAGAAGTGGCATTGTGGCTCAAGTGGCAGAGTGCTAGACTTGAGCAAAGAAGCTAAAGAGAAACTTGGTCCTGAGTTCAAACCCCAGTAGAGGCACATGTGCAGACACACACACATACGCACAGAATCTAGAAGATAATATGGGTGATTTTACGAGCCATTCTAGGGAGTCTGAAAGTTAACCTGTAGACATCATAGGACCTTAAGTTGAGAAATAACAGGATTGGTTCTATATTTTCAAAAGATAACTGCTCATGTTATGTGTTATGAGAAAAATGTGAATTAAATCAACAACGTGATATAATCAGTATTATGTGTAATTAGTGTTATGTGATGAATTGGGATGTATAAAATCCACATTAAAATTCAAAATGCTAATGAGGATGTAGAGTGACAGAACTCTAGTTCTTTGCTGGTTGCAGGCACTTAAGAGTATTGTCTGGACACTTCCTAAAAATTCCAGCAGCTGCTCTGCATTCCTTGGGATCTTTCCAAATAGTTGAAAATATATTTTCTCTTTTTGCCCTACCCATTTTTGAGGAGCTACTGGTGATCAAACTCAGGACCTTGAGTTTGCTTGGAAGTTAGCAGGAGCTAACTGCATCCCACTAAGTCTAAACACACCTTAACTCACAGCTGGCACTCACACTGAACGCCTTGGGACTTACCCAAATGGTCATTTTGTCTTTTCTCTCTTCTTCCCTCTGTTTTTGGTGGTCCTGATGATGGAACTCAGGACTTTGTGTGTGTTAGACAAGTTCTGTATCACTTAAGCCACACTTAGTAAGAAACTTATATCCACATACAAAACCCGAATACAGGGTCAATAGCAGTTTTGTTCATAATTGCCAGAAGTCAGAAATATTCTAGATACCTATCCCAGCAAATGGGATCCAGACAGGGGAATACAGTTCAGCACTAAAAAGACAGCCATGAAACAATATGGAAGGAATCCCAAGTGTATGTTAAAGAATGAGAGAAACCACTTTGAAAAGGCTGCACGTCATATGTCATATGACATTAAAATAATCAGTAGTTAACAGGAAACAGCTTGAAGGGTGCAATAAACAGAACACAGAAGGATTTTAGGGAAGTGAATCTACACTGAGCTTTTGTCTAGTCCTGTAGATTCACAGTACCAAGAGGAAGCCCTAATGTAATCTATAGACTGGGTGATAATTATGTATAGGTTCACCATTTGTAACAAAAGTGCCATGCTGGTGCAGGATCCAGCTAGGATGAGAAGGGAGGGGAGGGGCCTAATGGGACTTTGTCCTCAGTTCTGCTGAGAACTTGTCCATTTGAAAGGAAACAGACTCATTCTTGCTTTAACTTAGATTCATTTCCCTCATTGGTAAATTTTCTCTGCAATGATTTCTGAAGAGTAAAATAATTTTAGAACTTAATGTGACCTCTTCCTCTACTCCAACCTAAATAATAGAGAATAAAATAATTACTAAACAATATGATAAATTGATACCCTCATCCAGTTTCGTTCCAAGGCCAGGCTCTGCCCATGGCTCACACCTGTAATCCTAGCTGCTCAGGAGGCTGAGGTCGGAGAACTGTGGTTTGAAGGGAGGAAAAGTCCATGAGACTCATCGCCAATTAACCACAAAAAGCCAAAAGTGGAGCTGTGCTTCAAGTGATAGAGCACTAGACTTGAGCAAAAGAGATGAGGGAGAGAAACTTGGTCCTGAGTTCAAGCCTCAGTATGGGCACAAAAAAAAAAAATAAAGTTTCTTTCCAAAAGTAAAATAGAAAAAGCAAAAAGTTGATTGGAAGAGTGAAGCAAGGATCCTAACAAGGTTTGGAAATTATTAAATTCAGAGCTACAAGCTCTGAAACTAAGTTGTAATCAGTGTGAATGGGGAAAATGAGAGACTATAGGAATTCAAGAACTTGTATTGTCATGACTGGTTCATTTTATTTTGTATTTTTTTGGGTCCGGTCATGGGGCCTGAACTCTGGGCCTGGGCGCTGTCCCTCAGCCCTTCAGCTCAAGGCTAGCACTCTACCACTTGAGCCACAACACCTCTTCCGGCTTTTTTCTTTTTGCTTATGTGGTGCTGAGGAATCGAACCCAGGGCCTCAGGCATACAAGGCAAGTGCTCTATCACTGAGCTACCTTCCTAGCCCCATGACTGATTCATTTTAGATGTGATGGGTGCTTGTGGGATGGAAATCCTAAGTGATTTGAATGAGGAGATGGTAAAGGTACTGTTTAATAGATGAGGATTTGTGCGAAAGATGATTTGTTTGAATGTATTTCCAGTGTCCCAAGTTTCAGATGTCTAAGGGACATTATTAAAGTTATTTAAATTATTGTTAACTATGATTGTTATTATTAACTGGAGTTATTATTACAGTTTAAAGCCAGATATGGTGGTGCACACCTTCAATCCCAGCCATGGGAGGTTGAGATGGGAGGATTAAGCATCAGAGGCCTGCCTGGGCCACATAGTGAGATCCTGTTTCAAAACAAGCAAATGAGGGGCTGGGAAGGTGGCTCGGTGGTAGAGCCCATGCCTTGCATGCTAGAGGCCCTGGGTTCGATTACTCAGCACCACATAAGCAAAAAGAAAAAAGCCGGAAGTGGTGCTGTGGCTCAAGTGGTAGAGCGCTAGCCTTGAGCTGAAGAGCTGAGGGACAGCACCCAGGCCCAGAGTTCAGGCCCCATGACCAGACCCAAAAAACAAAAACAAAAACAAAAAACAGCAAATGAGTAAATGCATTTCTATGAAAATAAAACTGACTTTAATGTAACTTTGTATTGTTTCGATAAGAAATTACATATCAAAGCATTTGTTTTGTGTCTTACACTTTCATAATAGTATCCCTTTTCGGTTCTCCTAGGCTTCCTTGTTGACATGCTTCTCCAACTCTGAAGCTTTACACGTCCTGAAATACAAAAGTTTACTCAGGTGCTGCTGGTGTGGCTCAGTGGGTGAGTGCAGTTCCCTAGGTTGGAGCACCAGCACTGGGGTGGGAATGGGGGTATGGCATTGTCCCACAAACACTGTAAATACACTAAAAATGGATGAAGTGAATGTAAGACTTTAAATGAGCCAGGCGCTGGTGGCTCATGCCTATAATCCTAACTACTCAGGAGACTGAGATCTGAGGATCGAGGTTCAAAGCCAGCCCTGGCAGGAAAGACTGTGAGACTCTTATCTCCAATAAACCACCAGAAAACTGGGAGTGGCGCTGTAGCTCAGGTGGTAGAGCACTTGCCTTGAGCTGAAGAGCTGAGGGATGGCACTCAGGCCCAGAGTTCAAGCCCCATGACTGACAAACAAACAAAAAAAAAGACTTTAAATGAACACACAGTAGGTGAATTATATTTCAAGGAAGCTATTTTTAAGGAAGATACATATTTTCTGTCCTTATAGTCTTAAATTCAAGGCCCTTCTTTACAATTTTCATCAATTCATTGCAATTTAGCATTTCAATTATCCTTGTACTCCTTATTGCACACTTTTTATTTACCTTACTACTATTTGTTGAGTTTGTCTCTCATACTCATTAACCATTTGGTATGTTTATGAGTAAAGCTGGTCCAGCATATATTACCAAAGAAAGAAACCTAGTTTTAGATACCGTCTGCCAAGCCTGATGATGATTATTTAGTGAATCTGGTTTGTCTTTTTCTTTTTCTTTTTTTTTTTGGTCAGTCATGGGGCTTAAACTCAGGTCTTAGGCACTGTTCCTGATTTGTGCTCAAGGCTAGTACTCTACCACTTTGAGCCACAGCTCTACTTCTGGTTTTTGGGTGGTTAATTGGAGATAAGAGTCTCACAGATTTTCCTGCTGGGGCTGGCTTCAAACAATATACTCAGATTTCATCCTCCTGATTTACTAGGTTACAGGTGTGTGCCGCTGGTGCCTGGCTTGTTAATCTGTTTTTAAGGAACATATTAAGATGAATGCTTTTATGCAGTGGGCCACAGCTATAATGGTTGTAAAGTCATTATGATAAAGATACAGTATCTGTGGACCACAAATATAATAGTTGTAAAGTTACTATGCTTTATATGTTTTAGATAACATGATTTAGATATTTTGTATAAAGATACACATGCATATTCCATACAATACTGATGTATTGAGTTTGTTTGAATATCATTAACAACAAAAGTATTTGATCAAGTATATTAGTAAATAATTTGATATTAAATATAAAATTAAATATAAAAATATACCTGTTGTTCTCCCATCTAGTATGGCAAACAATTTAAGAGGCAATTATGTGTGAAAAGTTCAGGATTCAACATAATTAAAAGCACTTAAAATGAATTCTGGGGCCATGGGAACTAACATGCACCAGAGTTATTCAGAAGTCTTCATGGAAGCAGGAGATTCTCAAATAGGCTTGTTAAAAAATTATTCTTGTTTTTTTAGGTACAATACTCAAAACATGAACAACAATACATATTACCAATGCTCAAAGCTGATTCGGGTAAAACCAGGATACAGTTGCATACCCTCTATTCCAGAGGACTTAGAAAAGCCAAAGTAATGGATAACAGAAAAGAGCCTCCATTCTTCAATGAAGATAACGTGGAAGCATTTTACTACAAAATTCCTTTGTATGATACCATGGAGCTCTTCATTGAAACATTGACTGGAACATGTTTTGAGCTGAGAGTTTCACCCTTTGAAGCTGTTATTTCTGTGAAAGCAAAAATTCAAAGATTGGAAGGTACTAGTCTTCCTTTACTTTTAAGGCTATGAAGATGGGGTTGGTTTGTTCAGATGTATAATAATTTTAAAGTTCTTTTTCATGGAGACAGTTTCAAACATATGACACTGAAAAAAAATAGGCCAATAAACCCCCATGTTTTCCTTACCTTCCACAGTTATCGGTTCATGAGCTATTTCCTCTGTTCCTGGCTTGTTCCACTCTGCTCCTGTCCACTTTTTCTTCTTCCTCCTCCTCCTCCATTTCCTTGACCTCCTCCGTGTGTGTGTGTGTGTGTGTGTGCCACTTCTGGCTTTTTGTGGTAGTTAATTAGAGATAAGAGTCTCACAGACTTTCCTGCCTGACCTGGCTTCAAAATCATGATCCTCAGATCTCAGCTTCCTGAGTAGCTAGGATTACAGGTGTGAACTACCTGTGCACAGCTCTAGAGGTTTCTTTTGATTAACCTTTCTGGCACCATGTTAATGGTGTGAATATTCAGAATGGTTTTCAGCATGATATTCAAGTCCTGACATCGTATATTTATTTTTATTTGGAAATAATTTTACTTCCTTTTAGTGACCAGCTTATCTTTTATACTACTTTTCAAGGCCTTGTTTGTTTATATCAAATGTGGTGGTGCTGGAGCTTGAACCCAGAGCTTTGTAGTTGTCAGACATATACTCTACTTGAGCTATGACCTAGCCCTTTGCTTTGGTTATTTTTTATTATTATAAAGGTGATACATAGAGGGGTTATAGTTACATAAGTCAGGTGAAGAGTACATTTCTTTTTGGATAGTGTTGCCCCTTCTCTCACTCTCTCCCCGTTTTTCCCCTCCCATTCTCACCCACAAATTATATAGTTCATTTTTAACATAGTGTCTTAAGAGTACCACTGTTGCATCCATGTCTCTGCAGCTTTAGTTATTTTTGAGGTAGGGCCTGAAATATTTGCCCAGGTAGACCTGAACCCCAATCCTCCTACTTAGGCTTCCCTTATGGCCAGAATAGGTGTGTACCACTATACCCAGGTTTTTGTTGTTGTTGTTGTTGATCTCCACCTCCTTAGTAGGCTTGGGAGATTTTCTGAAGTTGTTGGCTTACATTTACATAAATCCAAAGTTCCCTTACATAATGAGGATACTGGATACTGTTGTAATATCTCCTTTGTGATTCGTGAATTTGTGAAAAGTGCTATAAGTTTATTTGTGTTCAAATTAAAGTGTTGTTTTTTTTTTTTTGTATTTTAGAGATTTCTGAAATAAGTGGTATTTGTTGTTAAGGTCTGGTTTTGACCAAAAAATTAACTGTTTCACCATAATACTAAATAGATCTTTGCTGATGGAGTTGGCTGGAACTTCCTTGTACTTTATAGGTGGTAGTTAGGATTATCATCCTGCCAATTTAAGAACGGACCTGTAGGGAGATGGTGGGACCATTGTAAGATCAAGTAACCTGGTATATGAGCTTCTGAATAGTTGTGAATTCCTCTGTCCTTGAGGATCTATTGAAGTTTGTGGCTGACTGAATCCAGTGACTACATTCAAACATTGATGTTGTTTTTGTCTACCAAATGGTATGAGATGTGCAATCCAATGAATATTTAGAATCTTTCTGCGTTTTTAGTTATATGATTGTATAATGCAGGAACATAAACCATCCCCTACAGATAACCTTTTTTTTCATTTCATGCAACTTAAATAAGCTTTGTGTGTGGCAAAAAATATTTTAGAACCAGGCCCCAGTGGCCTTGCTACTCGGGAGGCTGAGTTCTGAGGACCATGGTTTAAAGACAGTCCAGTTAGGAAAGTCACTGAGACTTATTTCCAATAAACTACCAAAAACAAAAAACCCAGAAATGGAGTTATGGCTCAAAGTGATAGAGCCACTAGCCTTGTCCAATGGTCTCCCAAAGGGATAGGCTGCAGATTCTATCATTTTAGGGATGAGAACTTCAATTTATGGATTAAAGAGGCACAGTGCAGTGTATAGTATCTACCACTGATGTTCCTTAGACCTTAATTCCTTCATAGTCCTCTTTCTCATCCTCACAACCCCTCCTATTCCTTTCCTACTTTCCTCCAGACCTTTGTGTAACTTTTGGAAATGCAGAAGCAATGATAGTCACTGTGTTCTGGAGAAGACTTAAAACATCCTGGAAAAAAAATTTTTTAATCCTTCTCTGAATGATATTTATACTTCAACCATGGAAGTCACTTGGGACTCACTGGGAAAACTCTCCAAATTAGAAAATGGAATGGAGAGATGTGAGGTGACTATATTCTGGTTAATACTTTGTGTTGTTCAGTCACATGGCTTTCTCCTTAGGCAGCGTTTTGGTGTGTTCAGAACGAGAGTCTGGTGGAGGATGTAGCAGAGTTAAGGGCTATGTGGAGAAAAGGCTGATGGAGTTTAATGTGCCAGGAATGATCACACTGCAGCAATAGAGAGCTAGTGCCTTGAAGAGACAGGAGTATCAAAGCCACAATGCATAATTTCAGATTACTAACTGAGCATATTGCTTAATCTTTATTTTAGTTGTTCCAACTTAAAACAGAAGTGCTAAGAGTACTGGCCTCAAAGGGTGCTCTCAGGATTGTGAATTAATAAGCATAAGATGCTCACAAGGTTCCTGTATTCTCTGTCAGGGCAGTGGTTAGTCTGGGGCCTCATGTGCCCAAGAGAGTGAAGGCTGAACACCTAGGAAGAGATACAGCTGAACGCTGACTTCTGAGAAAAGGCACATTGTTGGAGTTTATCATTGCCTAGAGCAGTGCTGTGTAAAGGGGAATACGGCCTTCCAAATGTGAAAGCAAGGCAATGGAATTGGGAAAGAAAATGTGCCAAGAAATGTAAAAACAAAAAAGTAAATAAAAGTATTTGTGCCGGCAGATTATTTGGACATGCCTTGTGGTCTTGGCATGGCTGCCTTTAATCATCTGTGAATGAGATCGGATCACTTTCCTGACTGCTTAGGAATAGGGAACTGTTATTTTTTCTGGACAATTAACTATGAATGGAAAATTATTTCTGGGTATGGTGACTACTGCTTCAGCAACCTGGGTTCCCCAGGGACTGTAATGAGCAGAGTCCCCTGCCGGCGTGAAGTGGCAGGTAACACAGCAAGAAACCTTTGCTACTGGCTTTGGGAGGGGATGGCTTGCCATTTCAGCGTAAGGATCCTATTTTTTTTTTCTAATGCTGATCATTGGTTATCTAAATACCACTTATTGAATTAGCTGAGTTTTTTCTCACTAAAGTAATTTGATACCTATCCTGTATTAAATCATTATATATATATAAACTATTACTATCATATATAATATGTAATATTTCTTTTTTTTTCTTTTTTCTTTTTTTTTCTGGTTCCAGAGCTTGAACTCAGGACCTGGGTGCTGTCTCTGAGCCTCTTTGTGCCCAAAGCTAGTGCTCTACCACTTGAGCCACAGCACCAATTCCAGCTATTTCTGAGTTTATTGGAGATAAGTCTCACAGACTTTCTTGTCTGGGCTGGCTTCAAACCCCAATCCTCAGCTCTCAGCCTCCTAAGGAGCTAGAATTATAGGCATAAGCCACGATCACCCAGCTTATATATCTTATATACTCTATCTTATATGGGATATGTATATCTTATATATTAGCCAATCTGTGTGACTCTCCATATGTCGATGTTGCATCGTCTTTAGTTATTGATAGTCTATTAATGTTTTATTCAAAAGTCTTATCTAAATAATTAATTATCTAAATAATTCTGTTAGTCCAGAATTATTTTCTATAACTTTGCCTGTAAAATTATCTGGGCTTGACTAGTTCTAGGAATAGGAAAAGATGGGGAGCATTTGTGTTTGTTCTTTTTGTGCCAGTATTGAGACTTGAACTCAGATCCTCAAGTACTTACTTGACTTTTTTGCTCATGATGGCAATCTACCACTTAATCCAATGCCTATACTTCCATTTTTTTGTTTTTTTTTGTTTTTGTTTTTTTTTTGGTCAATTGGAGATACTAGTCTCACAGACTTTCCTGCCTGCTTTAGATCTCAATCCTCAGATCTCCACCTCTTGAGTAGCTAGAATTCCAGGTGTGAACAACTGGTACCTGGCTACATGTTTGGTTTTGTAGAGTGTTGTATTTTAATTTTTTTTGTCAGTTGTGGCCCTGAACTCTGGGCCTGGATGCTGTCCCTCAGCTCTTCAACTCAAGGCTAGAGCTCTACCACTTGAGCCACAGCACCACTTCTGGCTTTTTCTGCTTATGTGGTGCTGAGGAATCAAACCCAGGGCCTCAAGCATGCAAGGCAAGCACTCTACCACTGAGCCACCTTCCCAGCCCCATTGTATTTTAATTTTTATTTCTCAGTACTAACTCTAACAATTCTCAGAAATGCTTTCAGAAATCCCAGCAGAATGCATCACAGTGGTTTCCGGTGCTTCTTTGCAGTGCTTTGTTACAGCCAATTTCTATTCCCTAGCAAGTATTTCAGGCCCTTCTTTCAACCTAGCCTTGTTTCATTGTGAGGACTCTGTTATAGCATCTAACTTTAATAGCAGTGAACCTCACAATTTGTCCAAGGGGAAACATACTTTTCACTCCTTTTCTTTCATTGTTTCCTAACTCCTTTAAATTCTTTAACTCCTTAAATTCTTTTCTTATGTCTGAGTCCTCCTGTCACTTTGTTTTATTTTTGGTCATGGGGCTTAAACTCAGGGCCTAGGCGCTGTGTCTGAGCTTTTTCACTCAAAGCTTGCATTCTGCCACTTGAACTACAGTACCACTTGTGGTTTTCTGGTGACTAATTAGAGATAAGAGTCTCACGGACTTTCCTGCCTAAGCTGCCTTCAAACCATAATCCTCAGATCTCAGCCTCCTGAATAGCTAGGATTATAGTTGTGAGCCACCAGCAACCAGCCCTCCTGTAATTTTTAGCTCTCAGACATGTCTATACTGTAGCAAACTTGTTAACTACAATTTAGGGTTTTGTGGTGTCCCTGGCTCCATATTAGAGTTTCTGTTCTGGTGATTGTAATTTTCTGTGTTCACTTCTCTTTCCAATTTGGGGGGCAGCAGTTTGTCCTGTCATCCACACTCTCAAAGATCCAAGAACAGTTGATTTTTACATTTTTCTGCTTTTTAGTTGTTATTAGAATGGTATCGTAAGCTCCTTATATTCCAAACTAGAACTGAAACTTGAACAAGCCAGTTCTGGGGCTTGAACTCAGAGCCTTGGCATTGTTACTGAGCTTCTTTGCTCAAGGCTGGCATTCTACCACTTGAGCCACAGTGCCCCTTCCAGATTTTTCTGCTTATGTGCTACTGAGGAATAGAACCTAGGGCTTCATGCATGCTAGGCAAGCATTCTACCACCAAGCCACATTTTCAGCCCATCTTAGGCATTTTAACTGGATCCTTCTGGCACTAGGCTGAAGATAGTGCAAGAGTTCAGGAAGAGGACTGAAGAGGCAACTGGTAAAAACATCTGGTTGAGAAATGTGCTGTCTTGGGCTAGGGAATGATAATCAGAGAGATGCATATTGCATTTGTGTGAATGGCATAGACACAATGAAATTTGCTGACAGATATTAGAAGGGTATATGCCCAATAATCTTGACATCCATTCATGATTCTTTCCAGCAATAAATTGTTTTTGTTTGTTTTGTTTTGTTTATTGTAAAGATACTATACAGAGGGTTACAGTTACATGAGGTAATGAGTACACTTACCCCCTCCATTGTTTTCCCCCTACCATCCCTCCCTCCCTCCTTTCCCTGAGGTTCTTTTTTTTTTTTTTTGATTGTGATTAAGTGATTACATAATTTCCAGAATTTCACAGTATTGTGGAATAATGATGTTCATTTAAAGTCACAAGTTCATTCTAACTTTCCTGGAGCAAATTGTCTATCACAGTCTGTAATATATAACGATGCTCACATGTTATATACCATATATGTGATCAGCAGCATGGGGATATTTAGTAATGGTTCAACCAGATGAGTGGGAGTTCTTTGTTTCTTAAGTCCTGTTAGTTTTGTCATATCACCTAACATTTTGGATTTAGCATCCACTTATCAGGGAGACCATGTACTGTTTGTCTATTCGTTCTTGGCTTACCTCGCTCAACATGATTCCTTCCAGCTCCATCCATTTCCCTGCAAATGCCATTATTTTGTCATTTCTAATGGCTGCATAATATTCCATTGTGTATAGATACCACAATTTTTGGATCCATTCATCTGTGGTGGGGCATCTAGGTTGTTTCCATATCCTAGCTATTGTGAACAGTGCTGCAATAAACATGGAGGTGCACATGTCCTTGTATATTGGTTCCTGTTGTTCAGGGTAGATGCCTAGAAGTGGTATGACTGGGTCGTAAGGGAGGTCAATCTTTAGCATTCTAAGGACCCTCCAGACTGCTTTCCAAAGTGGTTGTATAAGTGTACATTCCCACCAGCAGTGTAATAGGGTTCCTTTTTCTCCACATCCCCTCCAGCATTTGTCGTTGGCTGATTTGTGGATGTGGGACATTCTGACTGGGGTAAGGTGGTATCTCAGGGTTGTCTTTATTTGCATTTCCTTCACCACCAGGGATGATGAACATTTCCTCATGTGTTTCTTTGCCATTTTTATTTCTTCATTTGAGAAGTCCCTCTTTAGTTCCCTTGCCCATTTAGTAATTGGTTTGTTAGGTTTGGGAGGGATTAGTTTCTTGAGTTCCCTGTATATACAGGATGTTAACCCCTTGTCTGATATATCCGGCAATAAATTTTATTGTAGTATTTGCCTAATGATAATTTTTCTGTTTACTTTGTTTCCTCTGCATTTTAAAATGGCATTCTACTTTTAAGAAAATGCTCTCTTTTATCCCTTATGTATCTGTTTTTTCATCTACTTATTTCTGTCAGCCTGAACTCAAGAATATGCATTTCTAATTGTTACTTACTGCTGAGACCTTAGATTTGACTCACAGGATTTCCTTCTAGTTGGCCTATGTGCCATTTTCTCATTACTCAATCCTTGTCTTGATATCCCACCCCCTAGTCTTGATACCCCAAGACATTGCAGGTTCTTCATATATTTTTCTTCCCGTATTCCTGCCCTCAGCTATTTCTGTTAGCTTACTTTAATTGGAATGCTATTTAGAAACAGATCTAGGTGCTAAATGTTTTCATGGCTATTGGACAGCTTTGCTTCTAGACTTTCAATATTTAGAAAATACACATATTTATTAAAACACACTTTTGCATCTGTGCAAATGTATATTAACAATCATGAATTAATACTGATCCCTCCAATATCAAATCAAATTTTAGCTTTTTCTATATTTTAACCACCTTTTCTGAAAGCAAATTGGCTCATAACAGATCTATTTATTTGCTCAAACTTGTACATAAACTAATTGAGAATTGCTAACCCAAATCCCTGTATGAAACAAATTTGCTCACAGTGTATTTGCATATAGCTCTTTTTGCCCTCGGCCTACAATATTACACTTAGGCCGAGATTAGGTTAATTTTTCTGTTCCCTATCCTTCTTTTGTGATAGTTACATTCATCTAGTATTGTTTATGTTTCATTTGAGATATGCTCTATTTTTGTATTTATCTATTTATTTAATGCCCTCTTTAATTATCTATTTGTGGTGGGAGTTGAAGTGAAACATCACTGAGTGTGGTTCTGAGGCCTAAAGCTACATAAAACTCACTTCAGAAGTGCAGCTATCTTTCATCCTTACTACTCATGCCCTCCCTTTCCCACATTCTTTCTATGCCATCCTACTCATCCACTATGGATAACCAGTCTCCTTAGTTTCCAGTTTATCCCAGTTCTTATTTTGCCCAGGTAGGTAGATACTTATGTATTTTATCATCTTTCTAACATGAATAGTAATGTTATACTATAGCCAGTCTTTTGTGATTTGTTTTTACATTTAATAATGTGTCCCAAATTGGTTCGTAGAGATTGACTTTTTCCTCCCCCCTGCAATTCTATGGATTGAGCCCAGGCAAATGCTCTACCACTGAACAATTTTGCCAGCCCTCCACTTTAAAAATTTTTATTTTTGAGACAGAGTCCCACTATGCTGTCCAAGCCAACTTCCAACTTGTGATTCTCCTGCTCAGCCTCCCAGGTACTGGCCATTAAAGACATCCATAACCATGCCCTGCTCACTTTTTTTAATCATAGCATTTTTCCTTTATGTCTATATAGACTCTTGTGTGAATATATCGTTTATTACACTGTTTACCTATGTATACCATTAGTTTGTTTCTAGTCTTACACTGTATATTGTAGACTTACCTTCAGGGTTGATTGCTAAAATTGGGACTGCTGGGTCAGAAAGAGAATGCATATGTAATTTTGTTAGATATTGTTAAATTTCTCTCTATAGTGGTTCTGCAATACATGAAAATACTGTTTACACATATCACTGCCCTTAGCAAATATGGTCATAATTCTAAGTTTTTACCAATATTATGTGCTCTAATTTAGACTTCTGCAATTATGGGTGAAATTGATACATTTTATTTGTATTTTTAAGAACCACTTTTCTTTTATGGTGAATTGTTTGTTTATGCTTATTGCCTATTGGGCTCCCACATAAATATTCACCCTAAAATTCATTCTACAATTTTTGATTGGCTAGTGCTGGTACTGGGGCTTGAACTCAGAGCCTGGGCACTGTCCTTTACTTTTCTTCCTCTAGTACTCTACCACTTGAGCCACACCTCTACTTCCAGCCTTTTTGGTGTTTAGTTGGAGATAAGAGTCTCATGGATGCCTGTTGGGGTTGGCTTTGAACTATGATCCTCAGAGCTCAGCCTCCTGAGCAGCTAGGATTACAGGCATGAGCCACTGGCACCAGCATGGATTGTTGTTTGTTGTTTTTTAATGTCATCAATAAATATTGAATTTTGTCAAAGGAATTATCATCATCTCTGGAGATGAAGACATCTTTTATACCTGTAGTCTGGTTTTTAGGGAAATGCTTGTCCGGGAAGTTAATGTATCTGGCTTTAGTAGGGCAAGAGGATAGTTGAGATTTTTTTTTTTTTTTTGGGGTCCGGTTGTGGGGCTTGAACTCTGGGCCTGGGCGCTGTCCCTCAGCTCTTCAGCTCAAGGCTAGCGCTCTACCACTTGAGCCACAGCGCCACTTCCGGCTTTTTTCATTCTGCTATGTGGTGCTGAGGAATCGAACCCAGGGCCTCAGGCATGCAAGGCAAGCGCTCTACCACTGAGCCATCTTCCCAGCCCGATAGTTGAGATTTAAAGGCAAAGAATTTTAGTGAGGTTTCCAGGTTTAATAACTAGAAATCCAGCAACCTATCTGAAGGCAGAGGTTTATATATTTGATGATCTTAAGTGCTAGTGGTACAAGGAACCCTCACAGAGGGTGATGGTCCCCACAGAGCATGCGGATCCCCACGGAGGCAGACGATCCCACGGAGGCCAACGATCCCCACAGAGGCCAGTGATCCCCACAGAGACTGACAACCCCCAAGACCATGCCCACGGACGATCCCCGCGGAGGCCACCATCCCCACGGAGGTCAACGATCCCCACAGAGGCCAGTGATCCCCACAGACACCAACAATCCCCAAGACCATCCCCACAGACGATCCCTGCGGAGGCCAACGATCCCCACAGAGGCCAATGATCCCCACAGAGACCAATGATCCCCACAGAGGCCAGTGATCCCCGCAGAGGCCAGTGATCCCCGCAGAGGCCAGTGATACCTACAGAGACTGACAAAATCCCCAAGACCATCCCCACAGACGATCCCCACGGAGGCCAATGATCCCCACAGAGGCCAACGATCCCCACAGAGGCTGAGGATCCCCACAGACCATCTCCACAGATGATCCCCACGGAGGCCAAGGATCCCCACAGAGCATGAGGATCCCCACAGAGGCCGATGATCCCCACGGAGATCAACAATTCCTATGGAGGCTGAGGATTCCTTATGGAGGCCGAGGATACCCCATGGAGGCCGAGGATCCCCACGAGGCCATGCTGTTTTGTGTTGTCTGCCAATGTTTTGTTTTTAAGCTTGTTAAATGATGGCCAAGCCCATTAAAAGTGATTAACAGAAGCTGGTTCTGAGTAGTGTTCTTACTCTTCAGTACATCTCTAACGTCTCCATTACAAATACTTTGCAGTGTTTACTAACTGTAAACACAGTTATTTAACTATATTGCTTTATCTACTTATGCTAATGAAGTCCTGTAAGTTTGAAAACATGACCTTGATGAATTTAGTTTTTTAATATAAAAACACTTTACAGCTGGGCGCGGGTGGCTCACACCTGTAATCCTAGCTACTCTGAAAGCTGAGATCTGAGTGAGGATCGCGGTTCAAAGCCAGCCCGGGCAGGAAAGACCATGAGACTCTTATCTCCAATAAACTACTAGAAAACCGGAAGTGGCGCCGTGGCTCAAGTGGTAGAGCGCTTGCCTTGAGCTGAAGAGCTGAGGGACAGCAGGGGAGTCAGTCGTGGGGCTTGAACTCTGGGTCTGGACGCTGTCCCTGAGCTCTTTAGCTCAAAGGGAGTGCTCTACCACTTGAGCCATAGCACCTCTTCCGGTTTTTTGGTGGTTTATTGGAGATAAAGAGTCTCTCAGACGTCCCTGCCCTGGGCTGGCTTTGAACCTCGATCCTCAATCTCAGCCTCCTGAGTAACTAGGATTACAGGAGTGAGCCACAGGTGCCCAGCTTACATTGTTTTGTTGTTTGTTTGTTTGTTTTTGCTTTTTGTCGATCGTGGGGGCTGAACTCTGGGTCTGGGTGCTGTCTCTCAGCTCTTCAGGTCAAGGCTAGTGCCCTACCACTTGAATCATAGCGCCACTTCCGGTTTTTTATCTATTTAATGTGGTGCTGAGGAATTGAACCCAGGGCCTCATGCATGTGAGGCAAGCACTGTACCACTGAGCCACCTTCCCAGCCCCTTACATTGTTTTTTAATGAAGCAAAAAAAAGTGGACTATTCCACTTGGGAAATTGTGTGCTCTCTGTGTGTGTGTGTCTGTGTGTGTGTGTCTGTCTGTCTGTCTGTCTGTGCTCAGCCTTCAAATCCTTTGGCAGTCCATGATGATCTTTAACTATCAGCTGGCGCTAGTAAAATACAACCTTCAGACAGCTGCTTTTGCCTTATGGAGAGTGATTCCCAGATATGGTTCACCAAATAGGTTTTGTTTTTTGGGGGGCAGGGGGTGGCGGGCAGGGGAGGTAATCACTCCTCTAACCCACCACATAGACTCTGTTATGTAACTTCTCTGGTGTCACTCCTGTGAATGAGGATTCTGTTTATGTTCACCTCACAGGTTATTGGAGTGAAATTGTAAAATTAAATTGTAACATAAGCCAAGTGCATATAGCAGTGCTTATAGTTGTAAAAAGGTAATACATACTATTGGTACTCTGACTGCTTACTTATAGTGTTATAAAGAAAAGCAGAGAAGGCAGTATGGAGACATTTGAAAAGGTTATTCATAAGTCTATATCCATTCCATTTCCTAATAAATAGATAATGATCACTTCCTGACTAATAAAACCCCAAAAGGAGAGGAGTTTCAAAAGTGCAATTGATTAAAAAAATTCTTGTGTTAAAATCTAGAATCTGAGTTTGTATTTCTTAAAACACAAAATTTGAAGGCATAGCTTCTAGACAGGTATTTCTAGCATTGAAAATTAGCCATAATATAGTTTCAACACTGATAACTAAATGCAAATAGTGCCCTACAGCACTGTCTTCTAGACCTTGCATCTCAAACTCTTCAGGACTGTTTTGTTTTTAGTAAGTTTACAGTTTTTTTACCCAAATTACACATTTTTTAGGGTTGGAGTTACTGAAACATACTCTTAAAAAGCAAATGAACAAAATTTCTATGATTCTGTACATTTTAGCACATAGCATTCATTTTAGAAGTGTGTTTAATTCAAACATGTACTTAGTTATTTAATGAAATAAGCTTTGTATCATGTTGGAGATGCTAATTGAATTTTTAAAAACATTTTTATTACCTTCCCCTAAGGTATTCCCATCTGTCAGCAGCACTTAATTTGGAATAACATGGAACTTGAAGATGAGTATTGCTTGAATGATTACAAGTGAGTGTAACTTCATATTAGTTACTATATGGACTCCATATCCTTAGAACATGCCTCCTAAATACCTCTGGTCCTAGATTTCATTACAAATTCTGAACTGTAGATGTGTTGTCCCGGCACCCCATCTTCCTGTGATCTTTGTCCTTTGATAATTATATTTTACCTTTTCATTTTTTGTGTGTGTACAAAATGGTTTTTGCTCTGCCTTTTTGTCTTCCTATTAATGTCTTGCCTTTTTTGCTTCTGTCTTTGAATATTGGTCTACTATGTTCCTTTTATTTTCATTTTAGATATGAGAGAACAGTCTTCCACCAATATGTATTAAAATCTCCTGTTAGTAAGAGATACTGCATGAACCATTGATTACAAAAAATACTTTCTACCTCTGATCTTTCTCTTTCCCCTCACAAAATTCATTAAACTGAAGAAAAAAGAGCAGAAGAGTGAGAAGTGATGTGGACTAGAGAGAAAGCAATGGGAGTCAGGAGACTTGTTAGATTTGTTGATTTCTATTATTATTATTATTATTATTATTATTATTATTATTATTATTATTATTATTATTATTATTATTATATTGAACACATCTCCTGTTTCTAAAACTCTGGATGTTGGGCAAGCCTCTTCTTTTTCCTAGGTCTCCTTTTCCTTCTATGTGGAATGAAGAGGCTCAGCCACACAATCACAGAGGTCCTTGCCAGTACCTTTGGCTGAGATTTCACATAATAGTTATACTTTATGAGAACTTCTTAACCTTTTAGTTATGTATATAAGTAAATGCATTAGCATCTCATGTTTCTTCATATTTCTGTATCTTTTTATATTTTAGAGAGTAGGTGCTATGCCTAATAAACCAGCCAGTAGTGTTTCCTTTAATGCTGAATACATTGTGATGATAATAGTTTTTGTATTAATTGTGCACAGCATTTCCGAGGGTTGTACCTTGAAGCTGGTTTTGGCTATGCGTGGTGGACCTATAAATACCAGAAAAGGTAGGCATATATTAAAGCAGAACAATTATATTTTTCAAGAAGTTTGACAACAAATTGACAAAGTAATGTTCAAGTCAGTGTTTATTATAGCCTGTGGTTATAGTCAAGCTCCCTTTTGGTGGTTAAGCCTTTGATTGTTGTAGGCATTGTTTGTTTTTTGTCTTTTTTCTTTGTTTGAGACCAGGGCTGTTGATCTGCCACTTTCACTGGCTTGGCTAATACTCTACCACCTAAGACACACCTCTAACGCCTTAAAGCATTGGTTATTTCTTTTCTTTTTAGGCATTGTTCTTTAAACTTCAAATATATAAGGCATAATTCTAAAATACATTCCAGAAAAATATCATGTTTCCATATTGAGTCCAATAAGAATTAAAAATAAACATCATCAGTATATGGAAGAAAAATGGAGTGACATGGTATAATTGTTATTGTATTTGGGTTCTCATCTTTTTGTTTTTTCCTCCAGTACTGTGGTTTGAACTCTGGGCTTCATGTTCTTGCTCAGCTTTTTTGCTCATAGTTTTCACTCTACCATTCGAGCAACTTCTGTTTTTTTCCTGATTAATTGGACATAAGAATCTATAGGATTTGTCTGCCTGGGCTGACTTTGAACTACAGTCTTCAGATTGAGATCTTGATCAGCTAGGATTATAGGTATGACCCACTGGTATCCAGCTTTATATCATTTTTGAAAATTTTGCTGAGTCTTCAATACCTAAAATAATTGAAGTAGAAAATTCCAAAATTGCCTATTTACTTGATTTGTGATACATTTGGCTTTTTTGGATATTTTCATGTCCTTGGCACTCTTCTAATAATGTGGGTAGTTCATTCATTCATTCAACAAATGCACAGTAAACATCTTCTGGATGTTGAATTTGTCTACTATGTACAGGGTGGAAGATGGTGACCCCATTTTATGACACTGCCTCTAATAAATGTGAAAAAATAATTGATAATTACGGTTATAATAATTGCGGTTCTAAATGTTATGCAGGAAGTAAATGGGATGATAATGTGTATGAAAGTAGGATATTAGAATATCCTAGAAAAGGTGGCTTGGGCAGCACAGTAAGAGGACCGTGTTGTTTTCATTGGCCTTTGTTCAGGTGTGTCACATGAACTCAGAGCATCCTGCTCTGGAGACCTCATTCTTGGGAAGGTCTTCAGATTTGTGTGAGCCTTCACGGACCAGAAAACGGAGGGTTAACTGCTGTCTCCACTGCACACTTGCTTCCCTCATGCAAATTATAACCCAAGGCCTCATAGTTCTCATGAGAAAATAGGCTGAGTTCCATCTTTTTTCTGATACACTTCAAAAGGCTTTTCCTTTGATCTATTTTGCATACACTAGAGAAAACTTCCCTGTTGTGGGGTTCTCTGAAAGTGGTGTTCTCTTGTATGTGCTATCACATAGCACACGTACACTGACCAGAATTGCTGCAGCTCCTGGAGGAGCCCTGCAGGAAACAGGGCTCTTGCTCACACTTCTCAGTGTTTGTGCACTAAGTGCCCTCCTCACATTCTGAAACATCTTAGACTCAAAGCAATTGTTATATAAAACCAGAAGAAATGAAAAGGCTCTCTTGCTTTCCCATCTTTTTTTTTTCCTGCTGGGAATGAAATCCATAGCCTTGGGCATGCTAAACAGAATGCTTTACCACTTGCTTCGGATTTCTTATATATATCTCCCAATTTTGTGTGTATATGTTGTGTGTTTATTTTCAACCTAAAACAAGTGGGGTCTATGTGCTTTTCAATTTTGATCGTTGGACCAATATTTGAAAATAGAGAAAACATGTGAAAATGACCACAAATAATAATGCCAGAGAATCAACAAACATAAAGACTCTACTGGCACTGAGAAGAAAAAAAGCCTCATGGTAAAGCTTTGTCTGTGGGCATAGCAACATAATGGTGTATTTTCCTTCATAATTATACAATGTAGGGTATATGTACTATATGTGCAAGATGTTAAACTCAGAGCATTATATCCTGTTAGTATACCAAGATGCAGAAAAGTTAGTGTATATTGAAAGCTTGTTTATCATTTTCCATTTATAGTTCCTATGGAAGATCCACTTAGGGAGATGGCTGAGTATATGGATTCCAGTCGAGATGAAGTCTGGGAGAAAACTTCCTGCAACAAACAAGTTACATTCTTGGTGTACCGAGAAGGAGATCAATTGAATTTCTTTCGTGTAGTAGATAGGGGAGATGGCACTTTAACACCATTATCTGAATCGTTAAGGTAAAGAGGTTTTCATTTTCATGCCTCTCTTAGAAAAGGAGAATATCATATGATATGTTTCATAAATGTTTATGATTATCTTGTGTTGTCAAAATAATCTTAACATACTAATAAGACTGATTAAATTTCATACATTTCTTTCCATTCTTTCCCTGATTTATAATAATGAAATTATCCCTCATATGATTAATATTTAGAATAATTTCTAAAGTTTCTTTATATAGTAGAATTTTTTTTTCCAGTTGGTCGTGGGGCTTGAACTCTGGGTCTGGGAGCTGTCCCTCAGCTCTTCAGCTCAAGGCTAGCACTCTACCACTTGAGCCACAGTGCCACTTCCAGCTTTTTTTCTGCTTATGTGGTACTGAGGAATCGAACCCAGGGCCTCATGCACGCAAGGCATTCATGGGCCACCTTCCCATCCCATAGTAGAATTTTTCATAACAAGGATTTCTCTTACTTTTTTGAAACTCTGAAGATTCCTTTAGGTTATAGAGTCATGAAAATAGTGTTACTATATTATTGAGACATAATAGAGAAGGTTAAACCTAAAGTTGGTCTCTTTTTTCCAAATTTAACTCTCTTGCTTTAAAGATGAACAAATCTCTATGGTTCTTTGTAAAAGAGAATCTGTAACATTCCAAAACTGGGGGGTGAAGAGGGGGTATCCTACAGATATTTAGCTAGGCAATAGAAAAGTGAGGGAATTGGACAAAGTAAGCCTTAAGTTTCTGTGCATCCCGACTTACAAATAAGTCTTTATCTCTTTTCACTTTGTCATTAAACATTTACTGACCTTTTATAGCCAGTTACAAAGCTCCTGGTGCTACAAAGGCTCCATTTTCATGCAGCATGAATCTTTTAATAGTATTGGTTATTGTTATAAAAAGATAGCATGATCCCAGGGAGGGGAGATAAAAAAGAAACACGGGTTAGCTGCTGGTGGCTCATGCCTGTAATTGTGGCTACTCAGGAGGCTGAGATCTTGGGCAGTAAAGTCTGTGAGACTCTTATCTCAAACTAACTATTCAGAAAATTCCAGAAGTAGAGCTGTGGCTCAAGTGGTAGAATACTAGCTTCAAGAAAAAGAAAAAATTCAAGGACAGTGCCCAGGCCCTGAGTTCAAGCCCCAGGATCAGGAAGGAAGGAAGGAGAAAGAGGGGAGGGAGTGGGGGAGAGAGAGAGGGAGGGAGGGAGAGAGAGAGAGAGAGAAAGAGAAAGAAAGAAAGAAAAGGAATGAAGGAAGGAAAGAAAGAAAGAAAAGAAAGAGGAAGGAAGGAAGAAAAGAAAGAAAAGAAAAGAAAGAAAGGAAGGAAGGAAGGAAAGAAAGAAAGAAAGAGGAAGGAAGGAAGGAAGAAAGAAAGAAGAAAAGAAAGAAAGAAAGAAAGAAGAAAAGAGAAAAAGAACGAGAGAGGCAGGCGGGGAGGGAAGGGGAGAGAGGGAGAGAGGGAGGGAGGGATGGAAGGAGAGAGAAAGAAAATAAAGAGATAAGAAGAAGGAAGGAAGGAAGGAAGGAAAGAAGGATGGAAGGAAGGATTATAGTAAACCTATAACCACTGGCAGAGTGCATCTTGGCATGCATGAAGCCACAGCTTCAAGCCTCAGCACCAAAACATGCTTGTTAGGATTTAAATCTGAGACAACCCCCAAGGCTCATCATGTGCTTGGAGTCTGCTTATCAGCTGATGGGTTTGGGGGAGTAACTGGATAGTGAGGGTTCCGACAAATCAATGGATTAGTCCCTTGATGTGTTATTAGGGCATGGGGCCTTGTTTGGGAGTTGGGTCACTGTGTGGTGCCCTGGAGAAGTACACCTTGTCCCCTGACCCCTGCCTGTCCCTCAGTTAACTGCTACCATGAAGTGAGCAGATTGGCTCTCCCCTGCGCCCCCATTGCGATGCTCTGTCTCACCACAGCCACTCAACCGCAGGCCAAAGCCTCTAAAGGCTTAAGCCCAAATAAATTTTCCCTCTTTTTAAGTAGTTTCTCTCAGGTATATGTCCCACCATGATACCAAAATGATCAGGGATAAAGCTCTGTGATAAGTGAAGTTTACTGCTGGCTTGGTAGTACATGGCAGATTAGAATACTCACTGGGTGTGTACTGTGGAGAGGGACAAGGGTGGTGCATTAGAGGTACTAACATGTACCTCATGCTACGGAACCAGAAGTAATGGCAGTGAACTTTATTTGTTAGAATTAACTGGAAAGGAGCTGCTCTACAAGGTTAGTGATTGAGAATGTGCTCAGTTCTCAGTGAGCAGAGACGTGGAGAGGCATGAAGCAGAGTGAGAGGAAGGGCCTCAGCACTGAGCATGTGAAGAGCAGGCCCAGGAGCCAGAGCTAACAAAAGAGATCCACTCTGGGCAGAAGGGCAGTCTGAATGTCATTTCTTTTTTTTTTTTTTTTATGTAGAAATTCACATTTGAAATAAAAAAAATGCAATTTTGCCTAAGTATTACTTATTTTCTTTAAAATGAGGATCTCCAGTCACATCCATTTTCTTGCAAGTAAATTCTTTCTTTATGGCCAAATAATAACTCATTGTGTGTGTGTGTGTGTGTGTGTGTGTGTGTGTGTGTGTGTGTGTGTGTGTGTGTGCATGCACGCATAATATATGTGCATTATCCATTCAGCAGTTTAAGGGAACCTAGGCTCATTCTATTGCTTGGCTATCGTGAGTAGAGCTACAATGCACACACACACACACACACACACACACACACACACACGCGTGCGTGCGCGCACACACACACGCGCACACACACACAAGTTTCAGGTGTGTCTATTGTATGCTCACATTTCTTTGTATATATGTCCAGGATCATAGTGCATGGATGGCAGGATCATGTGTGGCAGGATCATATAGTAGTTCCATACTGAGTTTTTTAAGGAGTTCCACAGTGGTTCACTGCACTAATTTACATTCCCACAAACAGTATATAATGGGTACTTTCCATATCACTCCCGCCCTACCAATATTTATTTTCTTGATGATAGTCATTTTTGATTTGGGTGAGATAGTGTGTGTGTGTGTGTGTGAGTGAGTGTGTGTGTGTGTGTGTGAGTGTGTGTGTGTGTATGTGTGTGTGGTGATTACTAGGACTTGAACTGAGGA
Source organism: Dipodomys merriami (assembly GCF_024711535.1). Lineage (NCBI taxonomy): Eukaryota > Metazoa > Chordata > Mammalia > Rodentia > Heteromyidae > Dipodomys > Dipodomys merriami. The sequence goes on along the minus strand of NW_027202715.1, from coordinate 17,563,223 downwards.
CCTGGGCACTATAATTGAGCTTTTTTTGCTCAAGGATAGTGCTCTACCATTTGAACCACAGCTCTACTTTTCGACTTTTTGGTACTCAATTAGAGATAAGAGAGTTACTCACTTTCCTGCCTGGGCTAGCTTCAAAGCAAGAGCTTCAGACTCAGGCTCCTGATTAACTAGGATTACAGATGTGAGCCACTAGTGCCCCGCAAGGATAAAATAGAATCTTAATTTTTTTTCTTATTTCTGTTGTGCCAATATTGGAGCTTGAACTCAGACCCTCAGGCTCACACTTGGTTTTCTTGCTCACACAGCTAGTGTTCTACCACTGAACCATATCTCTAGTCTGGCATCTTGCCTGGTTAATTGGAGACAGAGTTTCATAGACTTTCTACCTGGTCTGACTTCAAACCATGATCCTCCAGGTCTCAGCCTCCTAAATAGCTAGGATTATAAGAGTAAACCACCAGCATCCAGCTCAATGTAATTTTGATTGGCATTTAATTTATGAGAGAGAATGATGGACATTTCTTTGTATATTTGTTAGCCATTTGAACTTTGGCTGAGAACTGTTCATTTGCCTATTTGTTGACAGAATTGTTTTTAGTTCATTTTTTTGAGTTCTTTATATGTTCTGTATACTAATCCCTTGTCAGATTTTTATTTTTTGAAGGTTTTAGCAAAGATTTATTTCAGTAATAACAGGATTAATGTAGTGAGAAATAGAAAAAGAGAAACATTTCCTTCTTTTTGTGTAGGAAATGGGAATTAAGGACTCCTTAGATTTTTAACTTGATGCAATCTCATATGTCAATTCTTGCTCTTATTTCCTGAGCTATTGGAATCCTATTCATAAGGTCCTTATCTAGGCCTATATCTTCATGTGTTTTTCTTGTTTTCTATGTAGTAGTTTCAAAGTTTCAGATATTACCTTAATTCTAATCATCTACTTTGAATTTATTTTTGTGCAGAGTGAGAAATACATGTCTAATTTTAGTCATTTTCACACAGATATTTAGTTTTCCTGGCACCATTTGTTGAAGAGGCTGTCTTAAAATGTGTTTTGGGTACCTTTGGTAAATATCAGACAACTGTAGTTGTGTGGGCTTATTTGTGAGTCTTCTAATTCCATTCATTTCAGTGTATCTTTTTGTTCCAGTAACATGCTTGGGGTTTTTGTTGTTATAGCTTTGTGACATAATTTGAGATCAGGTGTTGTTAAACCTCCAGAATTATTCTTTTTATTCAGGATCTTTTTTTTGGGGGTCTGGCTATTTAGGGGCTTTTATGCTTTCATGTGATTTTAAGATTGGTTTTTCTACTTCTGTGAAGAATAACTCAAATTTTGGTAGGAATTACATTGAGTATATAGATTGCTTTGGGGAGCATAACTTTCCCCAGTATTCTGCCAATCCATGAATGGGGAAAGCTGTTCATCTTCTAGTATCTTCATCATTTTCTTTTTGTTTTTTTCTCTCAATACCAGGATTTGAAATCAAGGCCTCACACTTGCTTGGCTTGTTTACTTGACTGATTCTCTGCCAGCTGCGCATGATTTCAGCTTGCCATTTTTTCTGTTATTTTGGAGATGGAGTCTCATAAACTTTTCTACCCAGGCTGGCTTTGAACTGTGATCTTCTGGTTCTCACCCTCCTGAATAGATAGAATTACAGGCATGAGCCACTGGCATCCTTCATCATCTTTATTTTCTTTCTTAATTGTTTTCATAGTATTCATTCTAGAGGTCTTTTACCTCTAAATCTTGTTGGTATTTAGTTTACTTGTTGGTATTTAGTTTTGAATTTTCATTATTTTGTGAGTGGGATTAGGTTTCTCTCCGTGTATTTGGTCTTGATTTATAGAACAATACTTATTTTTAAGAGGATTTTGATGGATTCTTTAGGGTCTTTTAAGTATATAATGATGTCATCTTCAAATAGGAAAACGTTGATTTCTTCCTTTCTTGTGTGTATCCTTATTATTTTTTTCACTTGCATTATTGATCTGGCTAATAATTCAAACATATTGAATGAGAATAGAAAGAATGGACAACTTTGTCTTGTTCCTCACTTCAGAGAAAATTCTTTTCTTTTTTTCCAGTTAGTATGCTGTTGGCTATAGGTTTGTCATACATAATCATTATTATGTTGACATGCATTTCTTTCTATTCCTAGCTTGTTCAGGGCTTTCATCTTGAAGGGCTTTCTACATCTTTTAAGATTATCATGGGATCTTTCCCAAAGGCTTTCTACATCTTTTAAGATTATCATGGGATTTTTTGTTCTTTATTCTGTTTATATGTTGTATATTTACTGACTTGCATATGTTGAACCGTTCTTGCATTCCTGGAATGAAACCAGCTTGATCATGATGTGTGATCTTTTTAATGTATTGTATTATGTTTGCAAGTATTTGATTTGAGAATTCTGTGTTAATCAAGGAAATTGGTCTTTTTTGTTACACACTTACCCGGGTTTAATGTCAGGGTAATACTGACTTCTTCCCTTCTTTCTGGGGTAACTACAGAAGCATTGATGTTAGTTGTTCTTTTAAGGTCTGGTAGAATTTAGCAGTGAATTCATCTGATCTTTGGCTTTTCATATATAATGAAGTCTCGCCGGGCGCTGGTGGCTCGCCGGGCGCTGGTGGCTCGCGCCTGTAATCCTAGCTACTCAGGAGGCTGAGATCTGAGGATCGCGGTTCAAAGCCAGCCCAGGCAGGAGAAACCATGAGACTCCTATCTCCAATAAACCACCAGAAAACCGGAAGTGGCGCTGTAGCTCAAGTGGTAGAGCGCTCGCCTTGAGCTGAAGAGCTGAGGGACAGCGCCCAGGCCTAGAGTTCAAGCCCCACGACCAACAAAAAAAAAAAAAAAAAAAATATGAAGTCTCACTGTTATTATGGGTCTGTTAGTGATATCCATTTGTTTCAATTGTGGTAGGTCATATGTGTCTGGAAATTTACTTCTTCTAGATTTTCCAGGATATTGGAATGTACAAACATTTCCTAATGATCCTTTTCATTTCCTGGGTGTTTGTAATATCCACTCTGTCATCTGTTGTAATTTTGTTAATTTGAGTCTCTTCATTTGTTTTGGTTTGATTGGTCAATCTTGGTTATCTTTTTGAAGCTCTAACTCTTTGCTTCATTTATTCTGTGTATCATTCTTTAGGTCTCCATTTCATTCATTTCTGCCATGATCTCTGAATTCTAGACCGCAGGGATGTAACTGAAGTAGTCAGTCCCTCTTCTTAAGTTTTCAGATCCTGCCTGGCAGTTAGCCACCTTGTAGAAGGAAGGAAGCTGGGAAAATTGAGCTCTCCCTTGGTCCTCCTGCCTGAGTTTCCTATACCTTCTCTGCAGGTCCACATCAAAACCTCCTATCTCCATGATCTGTCTAATGGCTGTCTCTCATTGAGACACTGTAGCATAATATCCCAAGTCTCCAGGAGCCACAGTAGTTCTTTTTTTGCAGGTCTCCAGACAATAGACCTGGTCAAGAAGGCATTGACGTAGGACTCTGAGATGAAGAGCAACAGCATATGCTTCTTCTTCAATGCAAACCTGCCTTTCAGTAGTCTGTAATGACAAATAACTGCACTGAGGTTAAGGCTTTGCCATAATTTGGGGCTTATTCTGCAGCTAAGTCTGTCAGTCTGTCACCAGGGCCACCTGGCTTACCTTCCCTGCCAGCTCCAACCAAGGTTGGAGCTATAGGCTGTTTTCTACATTTCACTGTTACCCTTCTGTGTGTGTGTGTGTGTGTGTGTGTGTGTGTGTGTGTGTGTGTGTGTGTGTGTGTGTGTGTGTGTGTATAAAATTTGTTTTGTTTTTGTAGCACTAGGGTTTTAACTCAGGGCCTCACACTTGCTTGACTTGCTGGCTTAATTGGTGCTCTTATCACTTGAGCCACACCTCCAGTCCAGCTTTTTGCTGGTTATTTTGGAGATGGAGTCTCACAGGCTTTTTTTGTCAAAGCTGGTTACAATCTTTGATCCTTCAGATGTCAGTCTCCTGAAGAGGGATTACAGGTATAATTTTTTTAAAATACTCTTTAGCTTCTGTGATTCCTGTGTCCTTTTTTTCTTGATCCTTTGAAGTATAGTTTCTCTAACTCTGACTCTTCTCATTCATAGAGTCCACTGGAGGCTGTTTCTAGCCTCATCTGTGACACTTCCACAAGAATTCTCCCCTCTTTATGTTATATTTATATTTTTCTAACTCTTTTTGTTATTTTTCCCTATCATCCCACTTGTTGGTATTGTGGAAGTTGTAGTTTTTACTTTATGTACGTATCCTTTTTTTGCTTTGGTAGTTATTTTTGTCCCTTTTTCTATAAAGTGTTGGGAAATGAGTCTGATACGTTCTTTGGTATATATGCTTTGCCAAAGATTTATCTTCTTAATCTTGCTAAAAGATACAACTGACCCTGCAGGGACCTGGCCTCAACTAATGACAGCTGGGTATGGCCACTGCTCCATAAAAGGGCCTCAGTGCCAGTTACACTGAGGATTAGCACACCTATTCTCTTCGGACTGCACATTGCTGAGAAGACTAGCTGGGTAACCACAGAGGACATATTTCATATGCTCCACTCACTACAACACAACTTCCTGAACTACCAGAAGGACACCACTATCGTGAGACTTACAGAGAAAAAGAGACTCAGTGTATTGAGGTAGATAGATAGATAGTGTGTGTGTGTGTGTGTGTGTGTGTGTGTGTGTGTGTGTGTGTGGGCGCGCACCTGCGTGCACATGTGCGGGCGCACATCAGCCCTAAGGCTTGAACTCCAGACCTTGGTGCTATCCCTAAGGCTGCTTTTTTGCTGAAGGCTATACTGGCATATATTTAAAATAATATTCCCCAGAAGTGGTGCTGTGGCTCAAGTGGTAGAGTACTCCTTGAGCTGAAGAGCTCAGGGACAGTGCCTAAGCCCAGAATTCAAGCACCATAACTGACAAAATAAATAAATAAATAAAATAAATAAAATTTAAAAATTCCCCAACAAGCCTATGGATTGCAATTCTGTTATTATAGCAATCTAAATATGAGTTTTTTGTTTTAATATGTTGAGAATATACTGTAACTTTACACATAGCAATACACACTGTGTTCAAAATGTTCCCAAATTATATTCATGTCACTGTCATTTGCAGTTTGTCCAACTGAATATACAATGATGACAGCCATATCCAGTCTGTCACAGTCACTCAGCTCTGTCACTATGGTATAAAAATATCCAAATATAAGGTTTGAACATAGCCACTGTGGCTATATTTCAAGAGAATTTTGTTTGTGAACAAATTTGAATTTTATATAAATTTCATGTTAAACAATACTATTACTTAAATTTCTTAAGCTATTCAAAATGTGAAAACTAAGCTGGGTGCTAGTGGCTCATGCCTGTAATCCTAGCTACTCAGGAGGCTGAGATCTGAGGATGAGGATCAGTTCAAAGTTACCCGGGCAGGAAAGTCCGTGAGACTCTTATGTCAAATAAACCACCAGAAAACCAGAAGTGGCGCTGTGGCACAAGTGGTAGAACACTTGCCTTGAGCTGAAGAGGGACAGTGCCCAGGCCGAATTCAGCCCCATGAATGACAAAAAAAAAAAAAGTGAAAACTATTCTTAACTCACAGGTCTCCTGTTAACAGGCCAGATACCACCCATATACATGACTCCCAATTTAAGAAGAAACAGGAAGAATTTGATTCATTTTATATAAAATGTAGCATCAGCCACATTTTTAGTGAATAATGCTACATTATTGTTTAAGAAAGATGAAGAGAGATGATAAGGCTTAAATGATAATTTGTCTGCAAAAATCAAGTGAAGTCTTAGGTGTGGGATGAGTAATATTCATGTGGAAATAAATATCACATTTATTCATCTCTTATTCTTTTTGAGGGGAGGGGCTTGAACTCAGGTTCTAGGCACTGTCCCTGAGCTTTTCTGTTTACAGCTATCACTCTTGCCACTTGAGCCACAGCTCTACTTCCTGCTTTCTTAACCAGGCTGGCTTTGAACCATGATCCCTAGATCTCAGCCTCCTGAGTAGGTAGGATTACAAGTGTGAGCCACCTGAGCCAAGTGGCCATCTCATTTTCTTAAGTTATATTATAAATTAAGACACTTAAATATTTTTGGATGAAGTTTATAAATTACTGTTATCTCAGTATAGTTACTTTTTTTTTTTTTTGCCAGTTCTGGGGCTTGAGCTCAGGGCCTGGGTATTGTCTCTGAACTTCTTTTGCTCAAGGCTAGCTACAGCGTCACTTCTGGCTTTTTCTCCGTATGTGGTAACTGAGGGATCAAACCCAGGGTTTCATGCATGCTAGCAAGTACTCTCTCACTAAGCCACATTCCCCACCCTCTAATTACATTTTTTACATATAGAAAAATGTTGAGGTTCTAACTGGTCTCAAGAAAATATGTTCTTCTTTGAAAAATGAGGTGAATTTAAAAAGTGATTTTTATACCATAAAATGCATCCAGTAAAATATTTATCATGATTGTTCTTTTAAACACACATCTTCCTTGAGAGAATAGGGTTTTTTAATGACAGTAGTATTGAGTCAGAAACATCTTAAGGGGGCTGGGAAGGTGGCTCAGTGGTAGAGCGCTTGCCTTGCATGCCTGAGGCCCTGGGTTAGATTCCTCAGCACCACATAAGAAAAAAGAAAAAAGCCGGAAATGGCGCTGTGGCTCAAGTGGTACAGCACTAGCCTTGAGCTGAAGAGCTGAGGGACAGCGCCCAAGCCCATAGTTCAGGCCCCACAACCGGACCCCCCCCCCCAAAAAAAAGAAACATCTTAAGAGTATTCAGTAAAAGTAAGGTTAAAATGCAACAGTGTACAGAGAAGTAAGGATAAAATATTGCCAAGTAACGAAGAATAGAGTGCACTTGAATCATCTCTTTTAGGTCTGGGTGCTGTCCCTCAGCTTTTTCACTCAAGGCTGACACTCTACTACTTGAGCCCTAAGTCCACTTCTGGCTCTCTCTCTCTCTCTCTCTCTCTCTCTCTCTCTCTCTCTCTCTCTCTCTCTCTCTCCCCCCCCTCTCTCTCCCCCCCTCTCTCCCCCTCTCTCTCTCTCCTCTCTCTCTCTCTCTCTCTTTTTTTTCCTGGTCCTGGGGCTTTGGTGCTGACCCTGAGCTTCTTTTGCTCAAGGTGAACACTCTACCACTTGAGTCATAGCACCGCTCCTGCTTTTTTGAGTAGTTTATTGGAGATAAGAGTCTCAGGGTTTCCTGCCTGGACTGGCTTCAAACTGCAATCCTCAAATCTCAGCCTCCTGAGGTAGCTAAGATTAATGTATGAACCACCGGCACCTGGCTTCACTTCTAGCTTTTTGGTGGTTAATTGGCGATAAGAGACTTACACACATTGATCCTTGATCCTCAGATTTCAGCCCCCTCAGTAGGTAGAATCACAGCGTGAGCTGCCAGGGGTTGGCCCTTCCACCATTTAAGATGTACAACTAGGAGTCTGGGGGAATGGCTAAAATTGTAGAGCCTGCCTAACAAATGTGAGTGCAAAGTACTAAATTCAAAACCTAGTACCACTAAATGATAATGTTTAGAAATGAGCTATCCGCTATTTGCTCTATTTTTTTATGTTGCTAGTATGTACTTTACAAACATTAGAATATGCCCTGTTAAGGCCATCCTAAATCGATCCCAATTTTTACAACTATATAAAACAGGAAATGTTAACCCTCACACTTTGGCTACCTAGCTCAATTATATTTAAATATTTACGTAAATAAAAGTTAGAATTGGTAAAGAACATGTATTCTTGTTCTGCTCTAAGTTTTAATCATTCTCATAATGTGTTGTGTGTTTGTGTATGTGTATATACAAACCCTTACCATTATAATTTTTAATTATTGAAAATGTCCTGAAACTTCAGTATATTTGTATTTGGTTCATCAAGGCTTTTTTGGATATGCACCAAGAAATATACAAAGTATAAAAACAGGATGATGAGGAAAGCTGGCTGTGTGCTTTCAACTCACTTACTTGTGGGGGAAGGTAGTGAGGGACAGAATGTGAGGAGTAAAATGTGGAAAGTGTGATCAGGGAAGAGGGGGCCCCAGATATTTATTTCTCTAAAGTATGAGTAGATAGTCATTAAAACATTAAAATCGGTTTAATAATGGGTGTCATGGGCTTTAGTGCTATGATTTGTGATGTTGTAGGTGATTACATTCCCAAACATACCTAGAAAGTCTTTTTCCCAGGGCTTAAACTCAGGGCCTAAGTTCTGTCTCTGAGTCTTTGTGCTCAAGGGTAGCACTGTGCCACTTGAGCCACGGCACCACTTCTAGCTTTTTCTGAGTAGTTTATTAGAGATAAGGGTCTCACAGACTTTCCTGCCCAGGGTGGCTTTGAACAGTGATCCTCAGATTGCAGTCTCCTGAGTAGCTAGAATTAGAGGCATGAGCCACCAGCACCCAGGTACCTAAAGATTTTTGTTACCCCTTTTTTTGAACATTGTTTTTTGTTCTGTTAAGAACAGAAGATGTTCTGATAATACCTAAGCGAGTTTGTTGTTGTTGTTTGTTTGTTTGTTTTGGTTTTTTTATTAGAGCCCCTTCAGGATATACAATTTTTTTATTTTTTTATTTTATTTTTTTCGGTCGTGGGGCTTGAACTGTGGACCTGAGCGCTGTCTCTCAGCTCTTCAGCTCAAGGTGAGTGCTCTACCGCTTGAGCCACAGCACCACTTCCGGTTTTTCTGGTGGTTAATTGGAGATACGAGTCTCACAGAGTTTCCTGCTTGGGCTGGCTTTGAACCACAATCCTTAGATCTCAGCCTCCTGAGTAGCTGGGATTACAGGCATGAGCCACTAGCACCCACCTTTCCCCCCTCCCATTTTTTTTTCTTCTGTGCCATGCTTTTTCATTCTAGTTTGTGGAAATATGATCACCCAGTGATGTTGGCTGTACATTTATGAGTCTTGGCTGATAATCTTGGCTGACATCTTGTGAAAATGAAGTTTGCCTCTCTAAGAATGTGGCATCGTGGGTGCTCCAGTGACACCAATTTCTAGGATGAACTGGATTCAGAGGAGCTCAGCTGTACTAGATTTCCAGTAATACTAGATCATGATGTGGTATTTATCCCTATTTAATTTTTCTCAAGTATAGATGTTTGAAATGTATTTCACTTATATTGACAGAATGGGTGTAGTGTTTTATCCTTAACAGCATCTATAGTTGCGATGACACATAAGTTTTTGAATCAAAGCTGGGCGCTGGTGGCTCACGCCTGTAATCCTAGCTACTCAGGAGGCTGAGATCTGAGGATTGTGGTTCAAAGCCAGCCCAGGCAAGAGAGACCGTGAGACTCCTATCTCCAGAAAACCAGAAGTGGCGCTGTAGCTCAAGTGGTAGAGTGCTCGCCTTGAGCTGAAGAGCTGAGGGACAGCGCCCAAGCCCAGAGTTCAAGCCCCACGACTGACCAAAAAAAAAAAAAAAAAGTTTTTGAATCAAGTGCTCAATTATTTCCTTTGCAGTGGTGGTTCTGTGTATAACTTGTATACAGATGAGGATGAAGAAGCTGAGCCTTCTCCTTCGGGGCAACAGATCATTGAAAATTCAATCACCATGAACAAGATGAAGCTGCTGAAGGCGAAGATGGAGAACATGAACCTCAGCAAGAAGGTGACACTGTTGGCATTTGGTCAGGGTTTCTCTAGCTTACCCAGAAGAACTTACGGCAGGGAAGTATTCAGAGGTACAAGGGTGTCTCATTTCATGTTATCAGTCAAGACTCATTATTGATATAAAGAGGATCCATTGGGCTTTGGTGGGCAGCAGCATTTTTAAGTAGTTCATTTATTTTTTTCTTTGTGCTGGTGGTATCGCCTGCTCTCAGGGTCTCGTGCTGTCCTTACCTTTTTCACTCAAGGCTGGCACTCTACTGAGAGGTGAGGCACAGCCCCACTGCTAGTCTTTGGGTGGTTAGTTGGAGATGAATCTCTTGGATTGTTTTCCAGGCTGGCTTTGAACTGGAATCCTCAGATCTCAGCCTCCTGAGCAGTTAGGATTACAGGAGTAAGCTAGAGCTAAGAAAGATTTAAAAAAAAAAGTAACTTATGCTGGTAATAGTAATTTTTAAATGCTATTTTCATATTTAATGTGGAGAATAGCAGTTTAGCTTTAGTAGACATTGATAGTTTATCTAAAGTCACTTCAAAGTGATTAAACCAATTTGTACTCTTTCCTGCATTGAATGAGATTGAGATTTCAGACTTTCCACAGTCTTACCCTCTAACTGACACAGTTCTCCTTTTTAAGTTTTTGCCATTCTGATTGGTATGCAGTCATTTTTCTTTTGGGTTTTTGTTTTTTTCTGGATATAAGTCCTTTGTTTCAAACATACATGTATGTGTATGTATATATACATGTGTATATACATATGTATACATGTGTATATATACATATATGTGCACACAAATATATAACCACTCTATTTCTTTCATTCTGTTAGTGGCTTACTCCCTTTCCTCTGTAATAAAAGTCACAAATATTTAATGTATCACTTAATGAATTCTAATTACCTACACTTGTTTAGACATAATACAAGTTTACAAGGTTCTTTTATAATCTTTCCCAATCAATAACTACTTTTCCCTCCTTCTAGAAGTAACTACCATTTTAACATCTGTTACCATAAGTAAGTTGACTATTTGGGAACTTAAATAAGTATTATGACAAAGAAAATACTCCTCATTTTGGTCTGGTAAATTTTTGTTCAGCATAATTTTTAAAAATTCATCTATGGCCAGGTGTCAGTGGCTCACACATGGATCCTAGCTACTTAGGAGGCTGAGATCTGAAGACTGCAGTACAATCCAGCCTGAGCAGGAAAGTCCATGAGACCCTTATCTCCAATTAACTACAAAAAAGCCAGAAGTGGAGTTGTGGCTCAAGTGATAGATCACTAGTCTTATGGAAATAAAACACAAAATAACCCTCAGTGACAGCACACAGGCCCTTGAGTTCAAGCCCCAGGACTGGCACAAAAAAATAAATAAACAATATAAAAGTCTGAGCTGTTACACATAGCCATTAATTCTCTTTTTATTGATATATACACATTTATTTATTTATTTATTTATTTATTTATTTATTTATTTATTTATTTATGTTGTCAGTTGTGGGACCTGAACTCTGGGCCTGGGCGCTGTCCCTCAGCTCTACAGGGCTAGCACTCTACCACTTGAGCCACAGCGCCACTTCCAGCTTTTTTTCTGCTTATGTGGTCTGAGAAATCGAACCCAGGGCCTCATGCATGCACTGAGCCACCTTCCTAGCCCAGATATATACTACTTTATATTGTCCACCTTAATTTATTTCTTTCTCTTTTGGATAATGAGTCAATCAGGTTTACTTGTGTTTTGACTTCTATCAGGCTGCTTTGACAACGCTTATTGCTTATTTCGTGGGCATATCCACTCCTTTTAGGGATGACATACCTAAATAAACTTACACAATCATAAGGATAATATATGTATAACTGTAGAGATCATACTAAATAATTTTGCAGAACATTTGAACTACTTTACATTCCATTAATAACATGCATGTTCTAGTTTGTGCCACTTCCTTGACAATCCTTGATGTTGTCAACTGCTTCATATTAACCATTGTGATGACTATGTAGTGGTTTTAATTTTACTTCTCTAATAAGGAATAATGACTTTCCTATGATTATTGGAAGGTGGCTATGCAGGACTTTTGCTCAGTTTTAAATGGGTTATATTCATTTTTCATTGATTTTTAGCTGCATTTTGTTCATTTGCATCTATATGTGTGTGTGTGTGTGTGTGTGTGTGTGTGTGGGTATGAGAGAGAGAGAGAGAGAGAGAGAGAGAGAGAGAGAGAGAGAGAGAGAGAGAGAGAGAGAGAGAGAGAGAGAGAGAGAGAGAGAGAGAGATCTATCATCAGCCTGTAATCCTAGCTACTCAGGATTACAGTCCCAGACCATACTGGGCAAAAAGTTCACTAGACCCTATCTTAACCAATGAAAAGCCAAGCATCCAGCTGTCATCCTAGCTATGTGGGAAACAACTAGGACCACAATCCAGAATGGCCTATATATAAGTGCTAGACTGTAGACAAAAAATAACTGAAGCAAAAAAGAGTTGGGTCCTTGGAGGCAAGGTGGTAGGACACTTGCCCAGCAAGTACAAGCTCTGAGTTCAAACCCCAGTGCTGCCAAAAATAAAAACAAATTGTTTATTTATTTATTCATCCATTCACTCATTCATTAATACCCAGACTATGATCCTCTTACTTATGCTTCCAAAGTAGCTGGAATTGCAAACATGAGCCATGTGTCTGGCATGACTTGGATCATATTCACTCCTCCTGTCACCGTCAGTTCTCTTCTTTCCCTCCGTCTTGTTCACATACTCTTCTCAAATACTCCCCCTTCTACTTTTAGGTTTTTTAAATTCTAGATCCCTCATGTGAGAAGGAGAAATCTAATATTCCTCTGAGTCTAGCTTATTTTGCTTGACATAAAGATTTCCAGTTCCAACCATTTTCCTGCACGTGGCATAATTTCATTCTTCTTTATTGCTAGTAACATTGTATGTGCATATATATGTATGTGTGTGTGTGTGTGTGTGTGTATGTATAATCCCACATTCTTTATTCATGCATGTGTTTTATTTTACATTTTTGTAAAGTTTTAGCAAGAAAATTCATTTATATATTTTTAGTTTAGGACCAGTTCCTACCTTGTTCTATGTGTATTTAGCTCCATTAAGTGACAAGACAGAAGAAACTAATACTTAATGTTGGTGTTAGGAAAGCAAATATGTACCAAAATTAAGAACTTTTAAAAAATCCAACAACTATATGACAAAAAGATCTGTTACAATGGTTCCTGCTTCACAAGAAACAAAATAAATTTAGTCCTTGGGGATCAGTGAAAGACATTGTAGTTGAAACCCATTTGAGACATGTGGACTCCACTATCATAGCCCATCCTGGAGAAGCTGTAAGGGATGTGTTGCTTCCATCCTAGATATAGACCTAGGTGGAAAGGAATTGCAGTACTATGAAGCAATAGAGGCAAGGATTTATTTTAGCATAACAGGATTAAAGCAGGGAGAAAAAGAAAAGAGAGAGAAACATTTCTTGCTCCCCTTAAAGGAAATGGTAGTTAAAGACTCCTCCATTTGGTCTGGGAATGTGGCTTAGTGAAAGTGTTTGCCTAGCATGTATCAAGCCCTGGGTTCAATTCCTCAGTACCACATACCAGAAAAAGCCAGAAGTGGCGCTGTGGCTCAAGTGGTAGAGCGCTAGCCTTAAGCAAAAAGAAGCTCAGGGAGAGTGCCCAGACCCTGAGTTCAAGTCCCAGGACTGGCCAAAAACAAAACAAAACAAAAAAAAATCACTCCTCAATTTTACCTTTTGAATTTCAAAAAATGTCCAGTCCTTCAGAAATGCTGTCAGACTTTACTGTGACACCCATATACTGTTTTAAGTTAACTAATATTTCTCATGTTTGCTTTTTCTTCCTGATTTTTCCGCCTGGTCTATTAGCATGTTAGTTCGCCATATGACATTGCTCCTAAAAGCGAAGCATATGTCTCTAAAATATAAAGGCTTTTTCCTGTGCCATCCATCTAATACACTCGCTAAATGTGTCATTAATGCACATTATTACATCCTTAGTCATATTTTTCAGATCTCAATAATGTGCTTCATAGTATTTGATTTGGTTTGGGTTTGGATCTGGAATTTTATTAATAACAATCATCACTTGTCCAGGCATATTAGTGTGTGCTTATAATACCAACCACTCATAAGGCTGAGGCAGGGGGGATCATTTGAGCCAAGGAGTTCAGGACCAGCCTGAGATTCCATGGTAAAAAAGAGTCATGCATTTAGTGTTTAGTTGTAATATTAGTTCCTTTCATGTAGCATACCATGAATTCTGTTTAGTTGTAATGCTTCCTTAGTTCCTTTTAGGTAGAACTCTTTTTTAGTGTTTGGAAGCATGTCTCAGTTGGTAGACAATAGCCCGTGAGCAGAAGCATTAGGTATCAAGTTTGATTCTGTCTTAGACTAAAAAGGAAGGAAGGGAGGAAGGGAGGGAGAGAAGAAAGAACAGAATTCTTTCTTAACTTTAGACATTCATGTCAAATATTTATTTGTTTGCCGGTTGTAGGACTTGAACTCAGGTCCTGAGTGCTATCCCTGAGCTTTTTCGTTCAAGGCTAGTGCTCTGCAACTTTGAGCCATAGCACCACTTCTCGTTTTCTGGTGGTTAATTGGAGATAAAATTCTCATGGACTTTCCTTCCCAGGCTGGCTTCAAACCGTGATCCTCAGATCTCAGCCTCCTGAGTAGCTAGGGTCACAGGTGTAAGCCACTGGCACCCAGCTACATCAGATATATATATTTTTTTGATCCAGTTATGAGGCCTGAAGTCTGGGCCTGGGCACTGTCCCTCAGTTCTTCAGCTCAAAGCTAGCACTCTACCCCTTGAGCCACAGCACCTCTTTCAGCTTTTTTCTTTTTGCTTATGTGGTGCTGAGGAATTGAACCCAGGGCCTCAGGCATGCAAGGCAAGCGCTCTACCACTGAGCCACCTTCCCAGCCCCAGATATTTTTTTTTTAAAAAAAATATATATGTATATGTTCACATATACATATATACCACATTTTATTAATCCATTCATCTATGAGGGGCATCTGGGTTGGTTCCATATCTTAGCTATGGTAAATAATTGGCTGCCATTGCTTTTAAGAGTCAAGACTTATCTTTAATTCTCAACTTCACTCTCTCTGTGATACTTTTTTTTTTGTCCGTCTTGGGGCTTGAACTCTGGGCCTGGGCTCTGTTCCTCAGCTCTTCAGCTCAAGGCTAGTGCTCTACCACTTGAGTCACAGCACCACTTCCGGTTTTCTGGTGTTTAATTGGAGATAAGAGTCTCACGGACTTTCCTGCCTAGCTGGCTTTGAACCGCAATGCTCAGATCTCAAGCCTCTTGAATAGCTAGGATTACAGGCATGATCCACCGGTGCCTGGATCTCTTTGTGATACTTTTTTTTTTTTGTGAAAATACTGTACAGAGGGGGTACAATTACATGGGCAAGATGAGTACATTTCTTATTAAGCATTGTAGCCTCCTCCTTTGTTTCCCCTTCCCATCCTTTTCCATTCCCCCCCCCACTCAGCCCTCCCACCCACACCAAAGTTGTAAAGTTCGTTTTCAACATAGCGACCTGTACATCTCATTGTTGCAATGGGTCCACTTGTATCCCTATTTAAACGATTTGTTTTTCCCCCTCCCCTCCACAAATTATACCGACATCAAATACAGTGAAGCAAGAGTTATACCGTGGGGGAGGGACATACAAAGCAATCTTTGTGATACTTTTATTGGAACCTCTGTGACAGGAGGGCAAAAGCCCACTCCCCAGATATGCTGATGCCTTAGAAGACTGACAGGACTCTGGATATATAGTGTGTAATTGTATTACAGCAAAAGTTTGACGAGTAGAATGTACAAAGGGAAAAAGAACATGGAGTCAAGTCCACTGAAAACCAAGCCCGAGGTTCCCAGGGTCCCCACCAGAGGGCCCCAGCGGATGGGCTCGGTTTCTCTGACCTGTGACTACGTGTGAAAAACGCCTGTTCCAGGCTCGAGAGCGACCCTGTGCACGGGGTTTTATCTGGCACGCCTGTGTGGACGCCCTTGGCCTGGCATGTGCAGTTTCCGCTTCCAAAATAGCAGGCGTTCTGCGGAAAGCATGCTGTTGCTCGGCAGCTGCGGTGCTCTGGTCCGCTAAGGAAGGGAAATGCATCCCAGAAGTCAGTGCTGCTTAGTCTTGCACGTGGTACCTCTCAGCGGTAGCAGGTTAGGCCTGTCAACTCTTGAACAATCAATCATCCTCGTAGGAAAATTGTCGACGATCTGTAATAAGTCAGCAGAATCATCCCTAACGTAATCAATGTTTTCTTTTCCATAAAACTCTGAGAAATACTCAGTAATGAAGACAATAAGTAAAACAACTATTGTGCTTGAACATCTTCAGAAAACTAAATAAAGCAAGACAGCTTTTAAGACTTTAATCTTGAAACATTTTCATTAAGGTCATAACAATGCTCATGAGTGTCGTCGGTAAGTAACATTTTTCTTTGGTTCATTTGTGTTCCTAGGTAGAGACAAAGACTGTGTGAAGGAATGACATGTCCCCTCTTTGCTTGCAGCCTAAGAAGGTCGTCAGGGTGAAGCCCCGCCCGCCCGTGGCTCCGCGGCCGGCCAGCGGCTCCTCGGCGGCGGCGCGGCACCGGCTGCTGAGAGTCCTGCCACACATCGGGCAGCCCTGCCCGCCCTGCCCGCCCTCCCCGTCGGCCGCTCCTCGGCCCGAGGCCTCCCGGAATGCAGGTGTGACAGTTCAGCCTTCCGCCGACAGACCCCCGCCGTCCGCGTCAGGCGCAGCGCCCCGTGGGGAGGAGCCCCGGGAGCGGGGGCCGCGCGCGCACCCCTGCGCCGAGCCCGCGCTGGTCCGGGAGGACTGCGTTCTCCACCTCGGGTCCTCCCTTCCCCGGCGGACAAAAGCCTTCTCGGGGACCCAGCCGCCGGGCAGCGACGGCGACTCCGCCTTGGCCCACGCTCCGGACCCGCGCGTGCCCACAGAGCCGATCCCCGCCGCGGGGCTCGGGACCGCACCCGCGGCCGGGGGCGCGGGCGAGCGCAGGGGCGGCCTGGACGGGGCCCGGAAGGCCAACGCCGAGGCCGCGCCCACCACTGGCGAAAGAGGGGCGCGGGCCCCGGAGGCGCTCGCGAACCCCTGCTCCAAGGCGGCCAGCGGCGAGCCCCGCAGCGCCCCGAGTCCCCACAAGAGCAGGCTCCTGTCACCGCTGCGCTGCGCGGCCGCGGCCCCGCTGCACCCTGCGCTGCTGAAGCCGCCGCGGCCGGCGATCAAGGCCCCGCCGTGCGCTTCGCCATGCGCCCCGCCAACCGCGCGCCGCCCGCTGGACACGCGGGCCCCCGAGGCCGCCTTCCCGCGGACCGCGCGCCTCCGTGCCGTCAAGGTGGACTCCCCCGGCAAGAGGCCCGACGTGATCTCCAAAGGGGAAGCGCGCGACATCACGGAAATGGCCAACAAAGCCTCTAAAGAGCCCGTGGGCTGCGTCAATAACATTGGGTTTTTTGCTTCGCTCGCGCGGAGCGCCAGCAGAGACAGTGTGCAGAGCACGCGGGGCTCCAGCCGGCTGCGGCCCTCCGCCCTGGGGCTGGCCGCCAGCCTCCAGCACTTCCAGGAAGACAGCGCCAAGAAAAGCTCCCCCCAGAGCGAACCCGGGGAGGGTTTTCTAGTAAGTATTGTCCTTTCCATGCGCTTTTTCCCTCTTGCAGTGACAGCCTGTTTAAAGCTTGGTTTTTGTTTAATTCCTTAGATTGGATATTTTTGGGAAAGTTCTCCGGAAAAAAAACGATTAACTAGTTTGCAGGAACACTCCTTCCCATCCACCCCCTCCCCCATCCCTCCACCCCCGCCAGTTCTGGGCTTGATCTCAGGGCCTGGGCACTGTCCCTGAGCTTTTTGAGCCACAGCGCCACTTCTGGCTTTTTCTGTGTATGTGGTACTAAGGATCGAACCCAGGGCTTCATACGTGCTAGGCAAGAACTCTACCACTAAACCACATTCTCAGCCTTAGAAATCTTTTTTAATGAGTTTTATTTTATTCTATTTTATTTTGTGCTGGCACTGGGGCTTGAACGCATAGCTTGGAGGTTGTCCCTTAGTTCAAGGGTGGTGTTCTACTACTTGAATCATGGCTCTGCTTCTGGCTTTTTTTTTTTTTTGGTCGATCCTGGGGCCTGAGCTCTGGGCCTGGGCACTATCCCTCAGCTCTTCAGCTCAAGGCTAGCACTCTACCACTTGAGCCACAGCGCCACTTCCAGCTTTTTCTGCTTATGTGGTGCTGAGGAATCGAACCCAGGGTCTCATGCATGCAATGCAAGCACTCTACCACGGAGCCACCTTTCCAGCCCTGCTTCTGGCTTTTTTTTTTCTGGTTAATAGTAGATAAGAGTCTCACAAACCTTCCTGCTCTCTTATCTCGATTCCTGAGTTGCTAGGATTACTCATGTGAGCTACCAGCAGCTAGTTAATGATTGAATTTTATTATTTATTTTTATTTTTATTTTTTTGCCTGGGGCTTGAACTCAGGGCCTGGGCACTGTCCCTGAGCTTCTTTTGCTCAAGGCCAGCACTCTACCACTTGAGCCATAGTGCCATTTTTTTCTGTTTATGTGGTACTGAAGAATTGACCAGGGCTTGATGCATGCTAGGCAAGCAATCTACCACCAAGCCACATTCCCAGCCTAATTTTTTTTTTTGTCTGTCCTGGGGCTTGAACTCTGGGTCTGGGCACTGTCCCTCAGCTCTTCAGCTCAAGGCTAGTGCCCTACCACTTGAGCCACAGAGCCACTTCCAGCTTTTTTCTGCTTCTGTGCTGCTGAGGAATCAAGCCCAGGGTCTCATGCATGCAAGGCACGTACTACCACTGAGCCAACTTCCCAGCCCCCGATTGAATTTTAAATGAGTTTGTCCTAAATTGAAAACTGTAATATGAAAAAGTTCATATGGTTTATCAGTTTGCTTTTATTTGTTTGAGATAGGGTCTCTTCTAGCCTCAGACTATGTAGCCCAGAATAGCCTTGAGCTCAAAACCTTCTGTCTTTGCCTCCTAATACTGAGATTTCCAATGTTCACTACCAGATCCAATGTTATCTTGTTTTTCTCATTATTTTTTTTACTTTCTTTTTTTTATTGTGAAAATACTGTACAGAGGGGTTACAATTACATGGGCAAGATAATGAGTACATTTCTTATCAAGCATTGTTGCCTCCTCCTTTGTTTCCCCTTCCCTCTCACTATTTTTACTAGTGCTTTTTTTCCAAACTAATAACTCTGAGCCATCAAATTATACTGTTTTAAAGATAATAATCAGGGGCTGGGAAGGTGGCTCAGTGGTAGAGTGCTTGCCTTGCATGCCTGAGGACCTGGGTTCGATTCCTTAACACCACATAAGCAAAAAGAAAAAAGCCGGAAGTGGTGCTATGGTTCAAGTAGTAGAGTGCTAGCCTTGAGCTGAAGAGCTGAGGGACAGCGCCCAGGCCCAGAGTTCAGAGTTCAGGCCCCACGACCGGACCCAAAAAACAAAACAAAACAATAAAGATAATAATCACAGTGTTGCTGTAAGTATGAATCAGATTCCAAGTTAATTAATTTAAAAATAGATTAAATAACAAAATGGAAGCCTGACAATGTCTTCGTAATAAAATACAAATATTTCATGTTTGGTGATTTCCTCTATTCTCATTGACTCACCTCTGTAGGTGTTTTGTGTTTTAATTGTAGTCTGCCCGTGGTAGTGGAATGAATGGAAATAATGCAGCAGCAGGGAAAAGAGTCGGTAAGCTTCATATAATTTTTAAATAAATATAAGGCCACTAATCACACCATTATCATTACTGTTGAATTTCCAAAGGTACGTGAGACAGTCATTCTGTAGTGTGAACCAGGTAAACTCAATCCTTCAACTTTTTTCCTTCAGAAAGTGATTATATAAATGGACTATTGTTATCTGTTGTCTGAGAAAGAGGAATGGTCTCTATGAAAAGATAAGATTATTGAATAATTAGCATATAGATTTCAATGCCTGCTCTGCCCTTATGGCTATTCACTCTAGGTGGTCTGCTGGATCATTCTGAGGCATTTCCCTAGAAAGGTGTTCTTCTTGATCAAGAGGCGTATTAAGGGTCCTTTTGGGATAAACTGGCTAATTAATTCTGGATAAAAGAGGAACTATCTCTAGAAGGAGTTCTTCCCATGGCAAAGGAAGAAGACTAGCTGCAGTGTTACCGTTCCCTCCTCACAGTGGCAGCACCTTCAAGCTGCTGGGCTTGATGATACAGTGAAGAAATTCATTCATTGTATTCAGACTGTTTTCCTTCTTTCATGCTTTAATACCCAGACCAAGGATAAACAAAACCATTACCAAAGGTGTAGCCACAGAATTGAAAAAAAACTTTATATACTATGATTGTCATATGAGTTTTGTGTTTTTAAAGACACTTGAAGATTGTTTTCTATTCCTTACCAAGAGGGTCAAGATGGTAAAGTCCTAATAGATCAACTTTTTTTAAAGTTCTTTTTAAAAAGTATTTTTGTTGGGCTAGGAAAGTGGCTCAGTGGTAGAGTGCTTGTCTTGCATGAGGCCCTGGGTTCGATTCCTCAGCACCACATATGCAAAAAGAAAAAAAGCTGGAAGTGGTGCTGTAGCTCAAATGGTAGAGTACTAGCCTTGAGCTGAAGAGCTGAGGGACAGTGCCCAGGCCCAGAGTTCAGGCCCCATGACCGGACCCCCCCCAAAAAAAAGTATTTTTGTTATCTTTAAGTAGTTGTACAAAGGGGTTACTATGCAACATGTCAGTTTATCCTGGTCATCATTCTCCCTCATCTTCCCCATCCCCTCTATTTTGCTAGTTTCATAGGATTTACATTGAATATTATGAATCTAATTCCCCTCCCCTCCATTTCTCTCCTCATTCAATTTCTTCTTTGTATCTTAGTCTTGCTAAATAGCCCAGGCTGGGCTTGAATTCACCATTTTCCTGGCTTAGGCTCTCAAGTATTGAGGTTACATACAAAGGCCACTTGCCTGGGCTTCTTACCTTTTTATTCTTGTGCCAGTTCTGGGGCTTGAACTCAGAGCCTGGGCACTGTCCCTGAGCTTCTTTTGCTCAAGGCTAGCACTCTACTACTTGTGCCACAGCATCACTTCCAGCTTTTTCTGAGTAGTTTATTGGAGATCTCATGGACTTTCCTGCCCGGGCTGGCTTCAAACCACAAACCAGATCTTGGCTTTCTAGGTAGGTAGGTTTACAGGCATGAGCCACTAGCACCCAGCTGCTTATCTATTTTCAAGTACAGTTCAGTAATATTAAGTACATTCATAATTACTAGACAACCATCAATTCTCCAAATGTTGGTGTAAGACAAGACTGATTTGTGCTTTTGCTTACAAGTAGTCCACATTTAGAATCATGTACCTGCATTAATCAAGGTGTTCTTTCTCAAAACAGGAGAATGCCCTCATCACCTCCCACCCGTGAAAGCCCCCCTTCAAACAAAGAAGAAGACAAAGCATTGTTTTCTTTGTGGAAAGAAAACAGGACTGGCTACTAGCTACGAATGCAGGCAGGTTGGCCAACTAGAGAAGCTGAGATACTTAGCAGCCCTCAGACTCATTCCTAAGTGGGTGGAGTAAAGAAAAGTAGAGAGTTCATAGTTTCCCAAAAGGAAAAACTGACCCTCAAGCTACTCATTAAACTAGGAGACTTAAGCCAATGGGAGAAGGTACCTTTATCTAATGTTAAATAGATTGGTTTGGGTTTGAATGTTGCCTAGAAGAACCTCTCTTCCAAGATTCTATTTTATTGTGCCACACTAGGGCTTGAACTCAGGGCCTTGCATTGCCTTAGCTCAAGGTTGGTGCTCTACCACTTGAGCCACACCTCCAGCCTGGCTTTGTGCTACTTATTTTGGAAATAGAATGTCATAGACTTCTGTTCAGGCTGGCTTTGAACCTCCATCCTCAGATCTCAGCTCTCTGCATAGCTAGGATTATAGGTAGCCACCAGCACCCAGCTCAAGATTCTCTTTTAAAGTGAAAAAGAAAAAAAGACTACAGTGAAAGTTAATTTACTATACATTTTAGCAATAATAGGTTATAGTAACTTCAAAAGAGTTGAATACTATATTTTTAAAGAATGAATTTTTCTTACCATAATTATGTCTTACATTACCACTTATTGTTATCTTCTAGGGGTGGTGTCTGCCCTAGGGTGAGACAGACACTGAAAATGACTTCTGCTTTTTAGAGTGGACTGTGTTCTAATGAATATCACTTCCCTCATTGCTAGAACCATTTTTCAAGTTCTCTCATTCATAGTATAGTTAGATTTTACATAATTTTTTTTTGTTTGGTCGTGGGACTTGAACTCTGAGGGCCATGGCACTGGGCCAAGGCTCTTCAGCTCAAGGCTAGCGCTGTACCACTTGGAGTCACAGCACCACTTCCAGTTTTCTGGTGGTTTATTGGAGATGAATCTCATGGACTTTCCTGCCTGGGCTGGCTTTGAACCTTGAGGCTCAGATCTCAGCCTCCTGAGTAGCTAGGATACAAGCGTGATCCACCAGTGCCCAACAGATTTTATATAATTTTTATGAGACTGAATTTCTGAAAAATTCATCAAGTATAGGAAGTACAGTGAACGTGTTTAACCAAGTTTCAGTTTGCGTGCTTTGTAAAGGGCTCTTTCATACTGTATTCTTCGCATAAAATTAACTTATTCTTTTGGAGCGGGCTCTGTCTGTGCTTGTGAGTAGAAGGGAAATGTCAGCACTGACATTACTAAAGAGATGCGAGGGGCTCCTGTTGGACTGCCTAAAGTTGGGCTCTTGTAAAGAGATGAGCCTTTCACAGAAATGCCATTGTTCACATAAACTTTTTTTGTGCTTTAGATGTGGAAACAACTTCTGTGCATCTCATCGCTATGCAGAAACTCACGGCTGCACCTATGATTACAAGAGTGCAGGGAGGAAATACTTGCAGGAGGCAAATCCTGTGGTTAACGCACCAAAGCTTCCAAAAATCTAACTTTCCCCTGCACCCCACTGCTCTGCCCGAGGAATCGCATTATATTGACAGAAGACATGTTGCTTAGACTGCATTATTTTTGTTCGTCTCCAAAAGATTTGCCAAATAAGAGCATATAATGCATACTGTTGAAGAATGAGAGTGCTCCTGTATTTGATGTCTTTATTCTTTGGTAAATCAAAACTTTTTAAAGTAGTTTTAAAAGCTTTCCACTATAGCTTTGTTCTTACATGTCTGTGTTAAGTGTTTTATATTTGCTATTACAATTTTACTAGACATATCTTCAAAAGATGCACTTGAGGAAGCTGCTGTTGGCTGTGTAACCAAGCTCCCAGGCTGTACAGAAATGAGTGGTCGTGTAATGGCACTATACAAAGTGACCATATTTTGTCTGTATTTCTTTTTTTGAGGGGTTGGGGTAAGTAGGGGTATTTTAAAGATCCCATGTGTGAAAGTTTATGAGTTTACTGGCAAGTTCTTTTTATTTTCAAACTACTTTTTATAAAAAAGAACATTTGGTTTTCTAAATATCTATATATTTCTTCCATATTTAGATTAGCATTCAGATATGTATCCATTCTCTAAAACACATCATGTTGATTATAGTATATATTTATTAAAATACTACTTTTTAAAAGGTAGTTTTTTAATAAGACAATGTCCTACTTGTCATTAAATACAGGAACCAACTTTTTTTAAAAAAATGGCTACACTTGAAGCAAAATTTTACAGCTTGGCTTGTTTTTCTTATATATTGAGTGCTACTACCAGAAGAAATTCAAATAAATATTCAACTTGACTATGAGTTTATTTGATTATTTACAGTAAACTTTCTAAATATATTTTATAAAACTGTTAAATAAATCAGTCATATATTAAACTTGGGGAAAATTATTAGCAGTATAAAAGCATTCTCAGATGTAATAAATGGATCATCTAGACTTGTGGGCCAAGGCATACTGCCATAAATAATTCTCTAAATATGAATGCATATAGTAGGCTTGATATGTGCTTTGTGTTCTCTGTTTTCTTAAGTATAAATAAGTACATAAATAGAGAGCAATAAGATGTTGGGTTTCATACACTTACCACATTCCTGTCTCTCAATTAACCAGAAATAAAACCTCAGGCTAGTGGCAAGAAACAGTACATCAATCCAGCCATTAACCAGCCTTTTAGAACATAAAGAATAATTTAGCATAGAGAATAATTTAGGTAGTAAAAATCTGTAACCAATGACAACTTCAGATGAGCAAATCTCAATGCAGAAACACAAAAAAATACAACACCTCAACAAGTCAATAATTACATAATAAACCATTTCAGTGATACTGAAGTCAGAGAAATCTCAAATACTCCACTCAAAAGAATGATAAGAATGGTCAATGAAATTAAGGCATAAATGTATAATATGGTTAACATGATGTATTTTCCAGAATGAATACATATTTGAACGCCAATCTGAATATGGAAGAAATATACAAGTTAACTACATTGGAAAGTCAAACATTCATTTTTTTATAAAAAGTCGTTCAAAATGAAAACTCAAAGAGAATACAAATAAACAGATAAATGAATTTAAAGAAGATACAAATAATAAGTGAATAAGGAAGATAATGCAAGATAGATAAAATTCAACAAAGAAATCATGAAAACCTTGAAATTATGAAAATGAAAAGCTCAATAAATTAAAATGTAAAAACTCAGTTGAAAATCTTTCTAGTAGAGTTGATCAAATGAAGGACAATCAGGTTTACTGACATGTTGAGTGCAATACAAGAAGCAGATGAGAATAACCAGTACAAATGAAAAAGGAAAACATTTGGCACACTATTAAAAAAATAAATCAATGATGATACATCAACATAGAAAAAGTAGAAGGTGTATGATCTAAAGGCATAGTATATATAATAAAGTATCAGGACAAAATTTCCAAAATCTTGAGAAAGGAATGTTCATCCAGATACAGGAGACTTTTCGGACTCCAAACACACAAGACCAGAATAGAAGTATATATACAAGCTTCAGGAGAGAAGTGTCAAGTTATATACAAAGGCAAACCTCTCAAAGCAAATTTCACAACAGAAACTTTAAAAGGTGGAATTGAATGATACATTTTAAGCCCTGAAATTAAATGATTCCCAGCTTAGATTACTGTATGAGGCAAAGTTATCCTTCATAATTGGAGAAATTAAAAAATATACAAAAGTTAATGGAATTCATGGCTACTAAGCAAACACTGCAGAAGATACCTAAAGGAATCTTAAACAGAAAAAGAAAAAAAACATGGTAATCTCTCTAGATGAGTAGATGAGGAGTAAGAAAGACCCTACAAAATAAAATAACAGGGCTTAAGTAACTTTGCAGTAATAATTCTCAATTGTCTAGATTCTCTAATCAAAAGATTAGCTGGGTGCTAGTGACTCACACCTGTAATCCTAGCTGCTCAGGAGGCTGAGATCTAGGGATTGTGGTTCAAAGCCAGCCAGGGCAGGAAAGCCTGTGAGACTCTTAGCTCCAATAAACTCAAAAGGCCAGAAGTGGAGCTGTGGCTCCAATGGTAGAACACTAGTCCTGAGTACAAATGTTCAGGGACAGTGCTCAGGCCCTGAGTTCAGCCCTAGGAACACGAGCATATGCGCATGTGCGCGCGCACACACACACACAACACAGACTGACTGATTCACTTTAAAAAAAAAACATGCAAACGTGTTGCCTTTCAGAAATGGACTTGACTGACCAAACACAGCTTAAACTAAAAGGATGAAAGAAAATAAGCTCCTAAGCAAATGTTGCTACAAAGCAGCAGGGGTGTGTATACACACACTTGACAAAGCAGACTAAAAGTTATACTTAGAAGAGATAGAGATCACTACATATTGCAAAGGTAACAATGCATCAGGAGAATATAACAGTTGTGAACATGTGCATACTATCAGCACACTAATTTAATGAAGGAAATAATACTGGATGGAAAAACTCATATCTGAACATATCAGTAGTTGGGGACTTCAGTGCCCAGCTCACCAATATAGATCAGACAAAATCATAACAAAATGTAAGAACTGACCCTATAGATCAAGTAGACTAAACAGAATATTTCACTCAGTAGCGGTTCATGGAATTTTTTCCAAATAGGTCATATATAAAACAAATACAAGGAGCTGGGAAGGTGGCTCAGTGGTAGAGTGCTTGCCTTGCATGCATGAGGCCCTGGGTTCTATTCCTCAGCACCAAATTAGCAGAAAAACCCAGAAGTGGTGCTTTGGCTCAAATGATAGAGCACTAGCCTTGAGCTGAAGAGCTGAGGGATAGTGCCCAGGCCCCATGATGGACCAAAAAACAAAACAAATACAAGAAATATAACTAGAAGACCACAAGGGAATAAAAAGTACAAATCAGTGAGAGAAAGTAAGGTATTCAAACACATGGGGACTGAACAATTTACTTTGTATGTGTATGTGGAGCGGGGGGGGGGGGGGGGGGGAGTCCTGGAGTTTGAAGGTAGAGCCTGGATGCTATCTCTGAGCTGCTTTTGCTCAAGGCTAACCCTCTACTACTTGAGCCACAGCACCAGTTCTGGCATTTTCTGGGTAGTTTATTATAGGCTGGCTTTGAACCACAATCCTCAGATCTCAGCCTCCTGAGTAGCTAGGATTGCAGGCATGAGCCACCAGCAGCTGGCACAATTCACTTTTCATCAATGGACTAGTAAGGAAATAGGAGGGAACTTTTTAAAAAAATCCTAGAATCACATGAAAATTAAAACACAACTCAGGATCTTTGGGACAGGACAAAAGGAGTGCTAAGAAGAAATTTTATAGCCATGAATGCCAACATTAAAAATAAGCTGTAAGTCAGGTGCTGGTGGCTCACACCTATCCTACTGATTCAAGAGACTGAGTTGTGAGGTCACCATTCAAAGCAGACCAAGAAGATAAACCATAACACTTTTTTTCCTTCAATTAACTAGAAAAAAAAAGCTGTAACTGGAGGCGTGGATTAAGTGCTAGAGTACCAGCTACGAGTGAAAAAACCAAGCAGGAGCATGAGGTCCTGAGTTCAAGCCCCAGTAATCTCCTCCCCGCCCCCACATACATTTCGAATAACATAATGATCCTCCTCAAAAGTATCAAAGAATTTAGGAAACAGGTCAAACTCAAAAGCAGTAAATGAAAAGAAAGATTATTGCAGAAATTAATGAAGACCAAAAGATGGATACAGTGATTCAGTGAAAAGTTAGACCAGGTTGATAAACCTGCAGCCAAACTAACAAAATTAAATGGAGAGAAGACTCAAGTGAAATGAAGAAGAAAAAAAAATGTGAACTCAAAACAAATACCAATGAAGCCAAAAGGAAAAGCACTTTCACAAAAGACTGAAAAGACACAACAAAATTAGAGATAAGGGACAGACATCACAACAGTGAAATTCAGAGGGTCATTATGGAATAATGTTGTCAGTTATGGGTCTTGAACTCTGGGCCTGGGCTCTGTCCCTCAGTTCTTCAGCTCAAGGCTAGTGCTCTACCACTTGAGCCACAGCACCACTTCTGGTTTTCTGGTGAGGTAAGAGTCTCACGGAAGGGGCTGGGAAGGTGGCTCAGTGGTAGAGCGCTTGCCTTGCATGCTTGAGGCCCTAGGTTCGATTCCTCAGCACCACATAAAGAAAAAAAAAGCTGGAAGTGGTGCTGTGGCTCAAGAGCATTGGCCTTGAGCTGAAGAGCTGAGGGACAGTGCCCAGGCCTAGAGTTCAGGCCCCACGACCGGACCCCCCCCCCAAAAAAAAAAGAGTAGATAAATGTTGGGCTGGGAAGGTGGCTCAGTGGTAGAGCGCTCGCCTTGCATGCTTGAGGCCCTGCGTTCAATTCCTCCGCACCACATAAGCAGGAAAAAAAAAAAAAAAAAAAAAAAAGTGGTGCTGTGGCTCAAGTGGTAGAGTGCTAGCCTTGAGCTGAAGAGCTGAGGGACAGCGCCCAGGCCCAGAGTTCAGGCCCCATGACCGGACCCCTCTTCCCCCGAAAAATACTTAGGAATAAACTTAACTATGGGAATGAAAGAACTCTTGAATAAAACATTGAAAAAGAAATTGAAGAGATATAATGTACTATGTAATTTTTTTGTTTCTTTGAATGCTCTTCCCACATGGTATAACCCCTGTGGTCACTGTATTTGATTCCAGTGTCCTGCATCTTGTATATACATTTTTCTAATTTGTGGAGGGGAAGGGAAATAACAGAATGCTGAAATAAGGATACAGATAACCCGCCGGGCGCTGGTGGCTCACGCCTGTAATCCTAGCTACTCAGGAGGCTGAGATCTGAGGATCGCGGTTCAAAGCCAGCCCGGGCAGGAGAGACCGTGAGACTCCTATCTCCAATAAACCACCAGAAAAACCGGAAGTGTCGCTGTAGCTCAAGTGGTAGAGCGCTCGCCTTGAGCTGAAGAGCTGAGGGACAGCGCCCAGGCCCAGAGTTCAAGCCCCACGACCGACAAAAAAACAAAAAAAAACAAAAAAAAAAAGGATACAGATAACCCATTGTAACAATGAGATGTTCAAGACACTGTATTGAAAATGAACTTTACAACTTGGGGTGAGGAGAGGAGTTGGGGAAGTGGGGAGGGAAGGGATGGTAGGGGAAAAATGAAGGAGGGGGTAATAATGATCCATAGGAAATGGACTCATTTCCTTGCTCATGTAACTGTAACCACTCTGTACATATCTTTACAATAATATATATATATAAAAGAAATTGAAGACATCAAAGATGGGCTTTCCTTGTTCATGGATCAGCAGAATTAATACTGTGTAAATGGCTACCTTAGTAAAAGCAATATACAGATTCAATGAGACCTCTACCAAATTCTAGTGTATTCTTTACAGAAATAGACAAATCAACCCTAAAATTCGTATAGAAGCACAAAAGAACCCAAATTATCAAAGGAATTCTGGGCAAAAGAGTAATGCTGAAGGTATTTTAATATCAGACTTCAAATTATAATACCAAAGCCATAGAAGGAAAAAAAACAGCATGATACTGTCACAAAATACGTAGAGAAAAGTGGAATTAGGAGACTCAGAAATTATACAACTACCGCTAATTTTTAACAAAAGTCACAGTTTAAATTAAACGACAGCCTTTTCCACAATGATGCTGGAAAATGACATCCACAACTATAAAATGGAAAGCAGACCCCTGCCTCTCAACATGTACAAAATTCAGCTCAAAATGGGTGAAAGATCTTGATGTAAAGCCTGAACCTTTGAAACTCCTGAAGGAAAAAATGGGGAAAACATGGAGGCGTGGCAAACGATTTTCACAATAGGACTTCAGTTGCGTAGGAGGTAAGAGGAAGAGTTGACAGATGGGATTGCACCAGATTAAAAAGCTGTGTACAGCAAAGGAAACAATGACCAGAATGACGGGACAACCCTCATAACTGGAGAAAATATTTGCAAGTTACTTATTCGACAAAGGATTAATGTAAAAAAAACACACCCAAAATTAAATAACCCAACCAGTCAATCATGAATTGAATAGATAAAAGAACAAATAGTTATTATCTGAAGAAATACTTGACAGAAATGTGTAGCCATAAAAGAAATTCAAGATGACACAGGTCAGACAAGATAAACAAAATAAAACAGATAGTGGCCAGAATTTAGAGAAAAGGGGCCATTTAAACTTTGTGGGCCAAAATGCAAATTGCTGAAACGGCTATGGAAATTAGGATGGAGTTTGTTCAAAAATGTACAATTAGAAATATCTTACAACTCTGCAATACATCTCTTGTGTCTATATAACAAAAAGGAGTGTATGAGCTATACCTGCATAATATATGTATATTATACACATATGTATATATACACATAATATATGTGTATATATAATAATATATAAGAAAATACTACATATATAATACTATGTTACATATTATAGTATACTATATTTAATACTATATATAAATACTGCATATTATATATATGTAATAATACTTCAAACATATATCTATGGGTTTGGACTATTGGCCTTAAAGAAAAAAGAAATTATGCCATTTGTATGAAAATGAATGGAACTGGAGACCATTTTGAGCAAGATCAGCAAAGCTAACAATGCCAAAAATTGAATGTTTTTTCTCATGTGGAATCTAAATGATGTTAATGGTAATGATGAGACATGAAGACAAGAGGCTATCTGGCAAGAGAATCAATTGGCTGGGGGATGGGGAAAGGAGAAAGCTCTATGGAGTGAATACAACAATACCCCTCTCTTTCTCTCATGTTCCCCCACCTCTCCATCTATCTCTCTATTTTTGTGCTGGTACTAGATCTTCAACTCAGAGCCCTTTAGCTTTTTCATTCACTTGAGCCATGGTTCCACTTCCAACATTTTGGTGGTTAATTGGAGATAAAAAGTCTCACAGGCTTTCCTGCCCAGGCTGGCTTCAAACAGCAATCCTATTTTTTTGATGCGTATAGTGCCTAGGCTGTACTTGAACTCATGGCCTCACATAATTCTCCAGCTTTCACCCCTGAGACACATATCTCAGTGCCTGGCTTTTGGCTTTTATTTCGCATTCTACAATTGGTCACCTCATTCTGTAACATAGAATGAGTGTTCTGAGGAGCTGATCTGAGGAAGTTGGCTTTATAAACAGAAAAGGCCTGAGGGAAGCAGAAATAGCACAAACAGCAGATTAGTCACTTCGAAGTCACTTTCCCTTTGGGTTAGAACAGTGAAGACTTCCACAGCAGTCTCTTTTAAGTCCCTCCCGCTCTTCCCTTCCCTTTACCTCCTTTCC
Source organism: Dipodomys merriami (assembly GCF_024711535.1). Lineage (NCBI taxonomy): Eukaryota > Metazoa > Chordata > Mammalia > Rodentia > Heteromyidae > Dipodomys > Dipodomys merriami. The sequence goes on along the minus strand of NW_027202715.1, from coordinate 17,532,721 downwards.
CTTTTTGCAAGGCCACAGAACCACTTAGCTTTGGCTTGGTTCAGGGGGTGGGCTACAGCATGACAACTGTGATTCCTTTTGTTCTGTTGGGCCTACTGCTGGATGTTCAGCCCAAACCAGTGGTGTCCTAGAAATTTCCCTTAACAACCTACTCATTTCTCCTTATGGTGACTCCTGCATCCTACCCACAGATTTCCTTCCCACACCTGCTAATCTCTTTGGCATCTGCATTTCATGGTTACTATTAGTATGGAAATAATTAAGCAAAAAGCCAAAACCCTACATAGCTCTGGTAGTTCCACTTCCCTGCTCCCCTTTACAGCAAAGAAATGTAGCAAGTTGCAGTCACCATCTAACATCTCTAAAGCCAGGCTTTTGCCCCCACCATGTTATCTGAATTGCTTTGCTCCCAAAGCCTAATTTATCTCAGACTGCTACAACCAAAGGTCAATTCTCATTTAACTTCTCCATTGCAAAGGACACATTTAGGTATTTCCAGCCCTTCTGAAACGTTTTCTTCTCTCTCTTGGCTTTCTCTTTCCTCTGGATTCTCCAAAGCTTCCTCAGTCCCCAGTCATCTCCTCCGTATAGTGCTGTACAGCTTGTCTTTGGATCTCTCTGAAATTATGTAATTAATGTTCTAAGTCAGTGACTTATCAGTGGCTATCGGTGTGACTGCAGGCCACAACTCATTGACTTAAAAACTTGTGGTAAGCCGGGTACCGGTGGCTCACGCCTGTAATCCTAGCTACTCAGGAGGCTGAGATCTGAGGATCGTAGTTCAAAGACAGCCCTGGCAAGAAAGTCTGTGAGATATCTCCAATAAGCCACTAGAAAACCGGAAGTGGTGCTGTGGCTCAAGCAGTAGAGCACTCACCTTGAGCGGAAGAGTGCAGGGACAGCGCCCAAGCCCAGAGTTCAAGCCCCATGACAGACCAAACCAAACAAAACTGTGTCAGAGAAAAAAAAAACTTAAAGAAATATGTTCAAGGCAAAGGGAATAGTTAATCTTATATAGGAAGGATAAATTTGCTTCAAGAAACTTTTAGTTTCATACATATATTAGGTCAATATGTAAAATTTATTTTGTATCCTGGGTTGAGATCAAAAGTATGAAAATTACTTTTCTATGTAAGAGAAGTAAGAAAGTTACTTCTCTATGTAATCCCATTCCATCCTGTGGCTCTCAAAGCAATTGACAGCATTTGTATCGTACATCTCCCCAAATTCCAGTTTTACTAGCCAGCTGCCAACTGCACATTTCCATGTAGATGCCAAAGGGACATGCTTAATTTAGTGTGTTCCAAATTAAATTCAAATTCTGCCTTCCATTCCTCACCCCAAAATTGCACATAAATTGCTCTTGTGTCCCTTTCAGTATGCAATTCTTTTTTTTTTCATTATGCAATTCTATTTGCTTGATGGTGACACAGGGTTAAAGTAGGAAGTTAGGAAATGATGTCTGAGAACAATGGGATGTTGAAAAGTCCATCAATATTAACAAAGCCCTGTAACATAGAGCTGCATCCTGGTGGCCATGATGACTGACGCTGGTCTGAAGGCTGATTTGATACATTATTAGCTTGGGACAACATGACAGTCTTGATTTGAACACTCTGCCTGACATGTGGAAGAAGTGAATACACATAACCTAATTGCCAGGAAACTCCTCCCCTTCCTAAGAAATGACAACTCCCTAAGTTTGCAGAAAGCTCAAAGTCTTGGCACCCTGGCAACAGCTGGCCATTCTCAAGCCTGCCCATTCTCCATCTCAAGTGTTGCTTTCACTTTAATAAATCTGCTTCCTCTGTGTCCATCCTTTAATTCTTTCTTTCATGAGACCCAATAACCTTCCATCCCTGGACCTGAGGGGTCTAGACTTGGTGACACTTGTACAGGGCAAAAGCCATAGAGTAGCCCTTAGTTTTGTTCTTTCATAACCATATCTAAGCTCTAAATCTGATTGGATTTGCCAGATACACACCAAATACCAAATACCTCATGAAGATAAATTATCAAAAACAGGAAGGTCAAAACAAACAACGAGCAGAGGATAAATAATGAAGCTAAATCTTCAAGCATACTGATAAGAAAAAGCAGTCAGGTACCCTGGCCACTCTACTGGGTAATCCTAGCTACTCAGAGGTATGAGATCCAAAGATTGAGGATCAGAGCCAGCCTGGGAACGAAAATGAGTTAGACTCTTACCTCTAATTCACCACCAAAAAGCCAAAAGTGGAGCTGTAGCTCTAGTGGTAGAGCACTAGGATTGAATGTAAAAGCTCAGGGACAGCACACAGGCCTTGAATTCAAGCCTCAGAACTGGCACATTTTTAAAAAAAGGAAAAGAGATTTTGACTTTTTTGTGACTTGTCCAAATCTCTCCCAAAGGTCCGTGTCTTAAAGAATTGGTGATGTTACCGGGAGCTGATAGAGCCTTTGTGAGATGGAGCCACCTTGAAAGTATGTCCTGGAAAAGGACTATAGGATTGAGACCTCTTGTTTTTCTCTAGCTTGTGGTGTATGAGGTTTACTTTCACCACAAGGAACTGCCTTGTCAGTGGCCCACCGTCCCCCTGACTCCTGATCTTGAACTGGATCCTCCAAAACCATGAGCCCAAATAAACTTTTTTTCTCTTTAAGTTAATTATCCCAAATATTTTGTTACAGGGATGCAAAAATGACTAATACAGATTTGGAAGCAGGAATCTTGAAATCAAGGTTTTCTTTGTGATAGCTTGAAATACCTTAGTTGATTATTCTTCATCTTTCTTCCTTTGAACATTCTTCATTATTACATTCATCACTCTTAGTGAGTACAATCGTATATTACAGTGTTAGATGAAGTGCCATTATAGAGTTATATGTTATACGTATTTGCAGTACATTTTTACATACACCATCACTTTTTTTTCTTTTGGCTGGTCCTGAGCTTTTTTTTTTTTTTTTGGTCGGTCATGGGGCCAGGGCCTCATGCATGAGAGGCAAGCACTCTACCACTGAGCCACCTTCCCAGCCCAAAAGGGTTTGTATCTTTTTCGTTTTTTGTTTTGTTGTTGTTGTTGTTGTTTTTCTGATCAGTCGTGGGGCTTGAACTCCGGGCCTGGGCACTCCCTGAGCATTTTTGCTCAAGGCTAGGGTTCTACTATTAGAAGCCCCAGCTCCATTTCTGGTTTTCTGCTCGTTAATTGGAGATAAGAGTATCATGGACTTTCCTGCCTGGGCTATCATTGAACTGGGATCCTCAGATCTCAGCCTCCTGAGTAGCTAGAATTACAAGCATGAGCCACCAGCACTTGGCTTACATTTTAAAAAATAAAGTCTTACTATGTGTCCCTCATAATCCTCTTGCCTTAAACTGCTGCGAGGATTGTAGCGGAGCACCAGCTATAATAGCTAGCATACCCAGGTATAACATATTTTGTTGTTTACAATGAAACAAACTAGAAATCTAGTTCATGGATTATATGTTTAACCATTTGGTGGAGAGTTGGGTGTGACCTGTTCTTAGGGAAACACTGGTCTCTTGGCTCAAGTCTTCTTTCTTGAGCATCTGCCTGTATCCCACAAACTCTAGGAGGAAGTAGATAATTTCCCTAAAGTATGAGCTCTATATGTGTATATATACATATGTATGTATATATATATGTACACACATATATTTAAGTATGAACAGTGAATTAAGAATCCTCATGAACACAAGAAGGATTTGCTGTTAACCTGACTGCAGGCCAATATACCTTGTGGTTTGAGCATATAGTCTGTTTAGGAATTCCTTTGCTGGAGACTTTATATTCTTCTATGTGTGTTTTGCTTCCTCACTGACAATATCTTTCACAATTGTAGGCTGGGTGGCCAGGATCCAGATCCCAGGACGTGGACACATTTAAGTTGTCAGTTCCCTTAAACTCAGGATACTGAGCTTCTATACTAATACCCTCTTGCTTAAGGCTATGAGCTTAACGTTTACTGAGCAGTATGTATTGTCAGCTTTCAAGTGTTGTGAGGCATCACTTCATTTTATGTCATAACTGCTTTTCTGTTTATTATTATTATTCTGTTTATTATTATTATTCTATTCTGTTTATTATTTTTATGAGATTAGGGTCTCACTATTTATCCCACAAACTTGCAATCTACCTAGCTAAATCTCAATTGTTGGGATTTTAGGTGTGTACCACCATATAGACAGATGATGGGAAGCTCAGAAAGGTCAACAAAATCGCCTAGGTTTCATGCTAGATTTGGCTGCAAAGAGTAATGTTTCCTTAGCTCTTCTGCAAGATTCACAGATGTCTCCAGAACTATATCCTGCCACTTCTTCAGGATGGTGGCAGAATCGCTGGGGGTGTGGCTTAGTGGTAGAGTGTTTGCCTAGCATGCGTGAAGTCCTGGGTTCAACTCCTCAGTACCACATATACAGAAAACGCCAGAAGTGACACTCAAGTCGTAGAGTGAGAACCTTGAGCAAAAGAAGCTCAGGGACAGTGCCCAGGCCCTGGCCTTAAAAAAAAAATAAAGGAAGAAAGAAAAGAAAAGAAAAACCTGGAGGGTGGCAGGTCCACAAACTACTCCACCAAATCTTTTGCTCACCAGGAATGGTGTAGGCAGACAGTACACCAATGGAAGGTATTGGTCCTGCCTTTATGAAGATCACCTGCTGCCCGAGGCAGTCCACTGGATTATGGCAACTGGCCTTGATAATCTGTTTTCCACAGGAAAGGACCTGTGTTGAGAAATTAATCATTATATTTCCCTTTTTTAAATCGCTGGGGCTTGAACTCAGGACCTTTTGCTCATGGACCTCTTGAGCCGCTCCTCCACTTCCAGCCTTTTGCTGGTTAATTGTGTCTCATATTTATCTGCCCAGGCTGGCTTTGAAACATGATCCCAGATCTCAGCTAGGATTACAGGTGTCACTTCCTGTGCCCAGTCATACCTTTGTACTGTCATGTTGCATTCTAGGTGTGTTTAAAAAAAATGAGATTTTTGACCCTGAAACTTTGTTCTGTACCCTGACAACTAAGTATGCAAAGTGGTTAGAATTATTGGAACTTGATTAGCTAACAATAGACCACTTCTATACAATAGAAAAATGATGAAATATTTGTGGATTTCCTTACAATTCACTCATGCATTCACAAACAAGACAGCATCTGCTAGGCTGTCATTATTATGTGAGAACTAAAATTGAAAATAAATGAAACTTGTAACAAGTTTGACTTAGGGAAGGTGGAGTTGGTAGAAATAATCACTGGCAGGGCTGGGGATATAACACAGTAATAGAGTGTTTGTCTAAATATGGTGAGGCCATGAACAAACCCTTAGCATTGAAGGAAGAAAAAAAAAGTGACTAAAATTGAGAGTTATAATCAAGAAACTTTGTTTTGTGGGGAAAAGCTGATTCAAGCAAACTGTGGCCCAGTGATAGAGCTTTTGCCTATGTGAGGTTTTAGTTTCAATTCCCAAATATGAAAAGAAAGAAAAAAGAGAATCAAGCATTTATATACACGCATTTACAGAAACACTAACCGCAGTGAAAATGAAAATAATGTGAAGTGAAAGTCGGGAGTTTTTTTTTTAAGATTTTTTTTATTGTGAAAATACTGTACAGAGGGGTTACAATTACATGGGCAAGATAATGAGTATATTTCTTATCAAGCATTGTACCTCCTCCTTTGTTTCCCCTTCCCATCCCTTCCCATCCTCCCCTGCTCGCCTCCCCCATCCTCCCCGCACCCCCCACCAAAGTTGTGAAGTTCGTTTTCGACATAACGACTTGTACATCTCATTGTTGCAATGGGTCCACCTGTATCCCTATTTAAAGGATTTGTTTTTCCCCTTCCCCTCCACAAATTATACCAACATCAAATACAGTGAAAGCAGGGGTTATACTGTGGGGGAGGGACATACAAAGCAACAAAGAATCTTATAAATGTGTTAGAAACAATCGCATAAAATGAAAAAAAGCCATTTGAATACTTATCTTGGGGTTCATTTCCCTAACATCACCTTATCTGAACTTTTCTGCTTGACTCAGACATATACTAGATATTGCAAATAAGGGAAACCATGGGACCTATGTTTCTTCACTGAACACAATTTTTCCAAGTCTTTCCATTTCCTAACAAATGGGGCAATGTCATTCTTTCTGATGGAGGCATAGAATTCTATTGTGTATATACCACATTTTCTTGATCCATTCATCTACTGAGGGGCATCTGGGTTGGTTCCAGATCTTAGCTATGGTAAATAAGGCTGCAATAAACATAGTTGTGCTGGTAGTTTTAGTATGGTCTTGTTTGTGATCATGTGGGTAAATGCCCAAAAGTGGGATTGCTGGGTTCTACGGGAGCTCTATGAAAGTCGGGAGTTTTGTAAGCCTTCCTTACCCCGCAGCTGCCAAGGGCAGACTAGGGGTCTCAAGCTCCATTTTACTTCAGTGATGGCTAACAGGAGGCGAACGCCTATAAGGCCGTGTCTCTAGGTCTCCTCGCTCGCAGCGGATAGGCGATCCCCCCCCCCCCCTCCTCCTCCCCGGGCAGCATAGAGTCACGAAGGACAAACATCGGCTCCCGGGCGGGCGCGTGCACAGCCGCGGGCGCGCGCACAGCTGCTGCCACGCAGCACTCCCGCCCCCACGCGCCGTCGTCGCCACGGCAACGCCTCTCGGATAGACACGTGACCCATCAGTCACGTGACGACCCTGTCGGCGTCTCTCCTCTCCCTCCCCCCCCCCCCCGCCCCCTCCCCCGGCGGAGGTGTAAACAGGCGCCGCGCTGGCCGAGGTGCGGCCCTGCTGCGTCCGCGTCGCGGGCATGGTCCAGGCGGGCAGTGGCGTCCGCGCCGCGAACTTCGCGCCCACCTGAGGGGACACCGGCGGTCTCCAGACCCGCGCCCCACGCCGGGCCCAGCCGCTTCCGCCCGGACGCCGCGGGGCGAGCGGCGGCAGGGAAGGGGGTGTGGCTGCCCGGCGCGCCGTCCACGACAGGTGGGCCGCGGGGCGGTCGCTGCGGCCCAGGCCTGCCCGGGGCGGCCCGGGCCGGGCGACGACTGTGCGCCCGCGGAGCCTGCGGACTCCGCTGCTCAGGCCCCGCCGCTCGCGCCGCCTCTGGCCGGTGCCGTCTCTGTGTCCCCGGCAGCCGCGAGGCCTCAGTGTCCACGTCCGGGAAATGGAAGTCTGGACGCGAGCCCGGGGAAGGACGGTCCGCGGCTGAGATGTGACGTCCAGACAACGCCGCGCAGGTCGAGCCGCCGAGGGAAAGCAGGCGCAGGTCATTTGCCTTTTCGGTACTTGGGTTTTTTTCTGTCTTTTCAATCCGTATCTGAAACGAAAGTGCATTCTCGTTCATCAGGGTGAAGTTTGGAGTAACAATAAAAAGCCACCACCTTAGGGACTTTCCAAAAGGCTTATGTTAATTTTCTTTCTTTTGTGCCGGAACTAGGACTTGAACTCGGGGCCCGGGCGCTGTCCCTTTAGGTTTTTCCGCTCAAGGCTAGTGCTTTATCACTTGAGCCACAACCCCGGTTCACACTTTTTGGTGATTAATTGGAGGTGAGTCTCAGGAACTTCCTGCCCAGGCTGGCTTCGAACCAGCATCCTCTTTAGGATTATAGCTGTGAACCACTAGCGCCGGATTCCTATTTTTTTTAATGAAGCAAAACTGTTTTAAGGAAAATAATAGCAACACTTATTTGCAAAAAAGGATGACAATTTTCCCCAATCCCTGATAACTCTTGACTCTAAGGATCAGAGTTGAGAGATATCATCATGGGGGGAGGGGAGGGAGCGAGAGAGAACTGTCTCTGATGGGATCTGAAGAGGAATTTGAGTATTTTAAAATATTTTCCCCGAACTCTGTTGGGTTATATTTATGCAGATAGATATTACTAGTATATCCTTAGTTGCTGCCAAAGGTCTCTTTCTATCCCTTTGTGCAGTCAATCTCAGGGAAGTGTGTTTGTAAAAATGAGAGTCACCCTCTTTGCTGGTTTATTTGAAAATGGAAGACTTATTTGGGGCTAAGATGGATGGATATTTCACAAATCCCCATGAAAAGTGAATTAATTCATAATTGATAAGTTCTGAAGAGTCATGCAGTAGATCACTTATTAGATTTTGAAACCCTGGAGAGCAACAGAAATACATTTTGAGAGACTAGGTTCAAGAGAAAATAACTTTTTGTTTCATATGGTATGTATATGAATATATACTAATTAACCATATATTAATATATAATTAATTTATATATTCATATGTTAATATACAAATACAGAATGTGAGGTGCACAACCAAAAGCAGTTATGAAGATTTTTATTTTTCAAGTTATGAGCTGGGTGTTCACACCTGTAATCCTAGCTACTTAGGAGGCTGAGATCTGAGGACCACAGTTCAAGGCCAGCCTGGGCGGGGGAAATCTGTGAGACTCTATCTTCAATTAACTACCAAAAAACCCAAAAGCGAAGCCTTGGCTTTAGTGTTAGAATGCTAACTTTGATCAAGAAAGCTCAGGGACAATACCCAGGCCTTGAGGTCAAGCCCTATGACCAGCTCCCATCCCCCCCTCCCCCACACCCCCCCCAAAAAACAAAAAAACAAGAAAACTTACTATAACCTGAAGGCTGAGATTTAAAGGGAAAAGGCACTTTCACACAAGTCCCAGAGGTGAACAAAAATTCAGGAATTGGAGGTTATTCTAAATGGAACCCAAGGTGTAATATGTTTTTTCTTTTCAAAGAAAATACTTCTTTGACCTTTGGTTCAAGCTTAGGCAAGTCGCTACCCTTCCTTTGGTTCTCGGTTTCTAAACCAAAGTGGAGAAATTGTCAGATAAAAAGAAATTTCAGATAAACATAAAATATATAGGACATACTTAAAATTATTTATCATTTATCTAAAACAGCAAGTTAGTGTACTCCTGTAATCCCAGCTACTGAGAAAGCAGAGGCAGGAGTATCATGAGATTGAGGCCAGCTTGTTGATTGATTGAATTAAATCTGGCTGCCCTAATTCCAATATTTTTGTTCTATTTAAATATCACCAGGAAGAAACTAGCTCCAGGCATAGAAAGGAATGAGTTGACTTGTTAAGTGTCCCTTTCGTGTCCACCACCAGTGGTTTATGCCTTAATCCCAGCGATTCAGAACACTGAGACTTTCAGGATCAAAGTGTGAAGCTAGCCTGGACAGCAAAGTCTTGGAGACTCCATCTCTAGTAAACCAGCAAAAAGCAGGGGTGGAGGTGTGACTTGAAAGGTAGCAAGCTAGTGAAGTGAAAAAAAACCAAGCAAGGGCAAGACCCTAAATCTAAGCTGGTACAGACAGGCAGACAGACAGACAGACAGACCAACAGACTGACTGACACACAGGCAGGCAGGCAGGCAGACACACGCACGCGTACATACACACACACACACACATACATACATACATACATACATACATAAATCCCTGTTAGGGATTTAGTAGCAAAGGATATTCCTAGCTGTTGTAAGGCTCCATAGTGTTCAGTTTCAACCCTCCATTTCTTCTAGAAGTACAGAATATCTTGGTTTATACTTTCGGTGCTTTGTAATTTAAAATATTTAAGAGCAAGTAAAAATTGTGTTCATATTTCTGAAAATAACATAAATTTGAATCTTCAAATGCCAGATACAATTTTTTTGGTAAAAAGTTTCTTCCTTTACCTGTTCTCCAGTTATATGTCTTGACTTAAAGACATTTTTTAAAGCAGCATATTATTCTAACAGTAAGCGATCTCTTTCTCCCTCTGTCCCCCCTTGCTCTCTCAGATTACTTTATGTAGTTCAGGCTGACCTCAAACTCAATATCCTCTCGCCATAGTCTCTTCAGTTCAGGGATTGCAAATGTGCCCCACCATGCTCATCTGATAAATGATATTTGTGGAAGTTCTTATGTCCTTATGATTCTGATTTCTGAATTTGGGGAAGTTATCAGTGCATATGATATCAACATTTTATGTTTTGCCTTAACTGTTGCCAACTTTGTTTTTCCTATACTAAGAACATCAATGTTAATTTTTTTCAAGGAGTATGATTTTTTTATTGTTGTTGTTGTTGGCCTTGGTGCTTGAACTCTGGGCCTGAGTGCTGTCCCTTAGCTCTTCAGCTCAAGGCTAGCGCTCTACCACTTGAGCCACAGTGCCACTTCCAGTTTTCTGCTGGTTAATTGGAGATAAAAGTCTCACAGACTTTTCTGCCAGGGCTGGCTTTGAACCCTGAACCTCAAATCTCAGCCTCCTGAGTAGCTAGGATTTCAGGTGTGAGCCATTGGCGCCCAGCAGGGGCTTGAACTCAGGGTCAGGGCCTGGGCACTGCCTGTGAGCCTTTCTGTGCTCAGGCTAGCACCTTACCACTTGAGCCATGATGCCACTTCTAGCTTTTTCTGTGTATGTGGTACTGAGGAATCGAACCCAGGGCTTCATGCATGCTAGGCAAACCCTCTACCACTAAGTCACATTCCCAGCCCCAGGGAGTATATTTTTAACTTCTTACTTCAAAACAAAACAAAACTAGGCCAGATCTAATTTCTTTACTCACTTCATACTAAATACCTGAATTTTTGGATTCATTCAGTAGTCAGTAACAACAAAATCAGTGACTTCTATGTTCTCCAGGGACATGTTTTTGATAGAGGAATAAAGAAAATGTAATCCAAGGGTAATGTGATACAAAAGCTGTGGGAATAGAGGAGGTGTATATTCTTCAAGCTGGTAAGTTAAATGGCAAAATTCCCCAGAGGAGGTGCTATTTTATTCAGGTCAGTGAGATGAAGTAGAGTTAGGAGGATGGATGGACAAAAAGGTGGAAAAAAGAAAGTAAGAGCAAGCCATCTATCTTTTCTCTTCTGCAAAGCATATGTTTTGTAGGTTGTAGGGCTGAGGCAGGAGGATTGTAAAGTTTGAGGCATAGCAGGGTTTCATAGCAAGGGGGAAAAAGGCCATGTGCAGTGGCACACACATCTTTAATCTCAGCTACTCTAGAGGTGGAGGCATGATGATGGCGACTTCAGGGCTTGTTTGGGCAAAAGTATAAGCTAGAACCTGCCTCAAAACCAAAATATGAATGAAAAAGGCTGTTACATGACTCAGGTAGTAGAAAGCTGCACCCTTAGGTTTTATCCTTAGTATCCTCTCCCTCTCAAAAGGCACTGTCCTTCAAAGCAATGTTTGGCAGTATGAGCTGTTTGGCAGTATGAGCAGTTTGGTTGGTGTGAATACCTTCGCTGCCTTAAGTGTGTTGAGATTGAGCTACTTCAGTGTCTTTCTAAATTTTCAAAACCTCCAATTATTAGTGAGACTGTAAATGCATACAAAATATGGCAAATGTAGGAAAATAAGCTCCTTCCCCCTTCCCTTTCCCCCTCTGTTCCTTCCCTTCCCTTCCCTTCTTCGTTTCTGCTAGGTCACTTCTGTTTTTTTTCTTTTTTGCTTATGTGGTGCTGAGGAATCGAACCCAGGGCCTAATGCATGCAAGGCAAGCACTCTACCACGGAGCCACCTTCCCAGACCAACACTCCAGCCTCTTTATGGATTATTTTCTGTGTGATTCTTTTCACTTACAGTTTGGTTACTAAGTTTCATCTGTGTTTTTTTCACCCCAAGGATAAGAATTTCTCATACTCTCCAGTGTCCAGTATGAGAAAAATGTCTAATAAAGATCCAGTGTTCTGAGAATATAAAGAACCCTTACATGCTGATGATACAAAACTGGACTAAGGATTTCAATAGATACTTTTTCAGACACGAAATACAAATGGTCAATAAACACACAAAAGAATGTCACCAGGGGAATGAATGTTAGTTAAAATCAAGCTGAAATGCTGCGACTCACCCACCAGGAAGGCTGCACTAAAAGTCAGGTAATAATAAGTGTTGGTGAAGTTGTAGAGACATTCGGTCTTTATACACTCTTGTAATGGGTGGTAATGTAGTGTGATATAAAGTAAGTCTGTCTATTTCTCAGTGGCTAGACATGGGGTACCACATTCCATATCAGTTCTCTCTTGGGTGTATACCCAAGAGAAATACAAGTATAACTACACCCATAAAAACTTGCCCATCAGTGCTCACAGGAACAGTATTCATTGTAGCTCAGAAGTATAAACAACTAAAACCTGTACCAAGGATGAAGGGTTACAGAACATGTGCTATACCCATACATTGGAGTATTACTCAGGCATAAAAAGGAATGATGTACTGTCTGATGCTGCAACATGGATGCCCCTTGCAAACATGCTAAGTAACATTTGATAGGCACAAAAGAGATTGGACTTCTATGTCTTATTTGAATTACTTATTTGAATTATTTTTTTTAATGAACATGGCTTGGCAAAAGATTTTTTTTCCCTTTGGTTTGTTTAGGAAGATGTTTTCATCTTTTTTTTTTTTCTTCCCAGTCCTGGGGCTTGAACTGAGGCCCTGAGCTTCTTTTGCTCAAGGCTAGCATTCTACCACTTGAGCCATAGTGCCCCTTCTGGCCTTTTCTATTTATGTGATACTAAGGAATTGAACCTAGGGCTTCATGCATGTTAGGGAAGCATTCTACTATTGAGCCATATTCCTAGCCCTGTTTTCATCTTTTTAACTGTTAAGTAGACATTGGGATATTTAGAATATGTGTAGAATGTAGATACTCCCATTCTGTAATCATCACGTAAGTGCAACCTGACCTTAACTTTATGTCCTTGGTCCCCCTCTGGGATGTTGCCTTTTTACCTCCACCTGCTTCAGAGTGCTCACCACTGAGCATTCCTAGCCTTCACTTGCTTTTTTTTAAAATTTAATTTAATTTTATTTGTGAACATACTGTACAGAGGGGTTACAGTTACATGGGCAGGATAATGCGTACATTTCTTACCAAGCATTGCACCCTCCTTTGTTTACCCTTCACATCCCTTCCCAGCCTCCCCCCTCCCCCCCATTCCCAATCCTTCTCCCCCCCCTTTGCCCCCCCCCGCACTGATGTTGTAAAGCTCGTTTTGGACATGACAACTTGTACTTCTCATTGTTGCAACAGGTCCACCTGTATCCTTAAACAACTGGTTTTTCCCCATCTCCTCCACAAGTTATACTGACATCAAATATAGTGAAAGCAAGGGTTATACTGTGGGGGAGGGACATACAAAGCAACAAAGAGATAATCTTATAAATGCGTTAGAAACACATGCACGAAAGAAAAAAAACATTAAAATACATATCTAAGGGTTCATTTTCCTGACATCACATTATCTGACCTTTTCCACTTGACTCATACATATACTAGATATTGCAAATAAGGGAAACCATGGGACCTATGTTTCTTTGGGCCTGGCTTACTTCACTTAATATAATTTTTTCCAAGTTTTTCCATTTCCTAACAAATGGGGCAATGTCATTCTTTCTGATGGAGGCATAGAATTCCATGTGTATATATACCACATTTTCTTGATCCATTCATCTACTGAGGGGCATCTGGGTTGGTTCCATATCTTAGCTATGGTAAATGATGCTGCAATAAACATTGTTGTGCTGGTAGCTTTAGTGTGGTCTTGTTTGTAAACATTTGGGTAAATGCCCAAAAGTGGGATTGCTGGGTCATAGGGGAGTTCTATGTGAAGTCTTTTGAGGAACCTCCATACTGCTTTCCAAAGTGTTGAACAAGTTTACATTCCCACCAACAATGAAGTAAGGTTCCTTTCTGTCCACATCCCCTCCAGCATCTGTTGTTGTTAGAGTTCTTGATTTTTGCTGTTCTAACTGGGGTGAGGTGATATCTCAATGTTCACTTGCTTTTTTATGCCACACAGTATTAGACTTGACAGTCATCTGTACGTATCTTGTTTTATAACACAGTCCTTTTTCCAAGAATCACTGACATCCAGGAGTCCTTCTGGTGCTATAAAGCTTTCCATGCACACACACAGCCCTTTATGTAATCACTGTGCATTGTGACTTTATGCGATGTTAGAAATGTTTTGTGTTTTCATGGTCCGTACCATAGGCACTAACCACATGTGATGACTGAGTGCTTAAAATGCCCCATCCTCTTTTTTGTGAGTGCTACATTATAGAGAAATCCCACAACTGGTTCTTTATGCTCTTGATGACTGACTGGGGTGGTTGTTTTCTCTGTTAGGAGTTGTGTTACAAGAACACTCTTGTGAGTATCTCCTTATATACACAAGTAAGGGATTCTCTAATTATACCATCTGGTGTCTGCCTGTGATGTTATAGGCGGGCAAATGCAATTTTTCAACGATTCTACAAGTATCAGGATATTTATTTATTTTGAGACAAAGTCTTAATATGTTTCCCAGGTTGGCCCTGAACTACTGGGCTCAACCTGCCTCAGCCTACTTAATAGTTGGGACTACAGAGCCACTGTGCCCAGCTCTGTTTATCTATTGTTGTATAACAAATTGCCATAAATTAAGAGGCTTCAAACAATACAGATGGCATTACTTGATGCTTCTGTAGGTTAGAATTATGGCAGCCAGCCGGGCACTGGGGGTTCACACCTATAATCCTAGCTACGCAGGAGGCTAGGATCTGAGGATTGTGGTTCAAAGCCAGCCCGGGCATGAAAGTTCCCATGAGACTTTTACCTCTAATAAACCACCAGAAAACTGGTAGTGGCACTGTAGCTCAAGTGGTAGAGTGCTTGCCTTGAGCTGAAGTGCTGAGGGACAGGGCCCAGGCCTGGAGTTAAGCCCCACAACTGACAAAAAACAGAAAAAAACAAAACAAAAAAAAGAATCATGGCAGCTTGTTGGATTATCTGCTCTGCAGCTCTCTGGAGCCACAATTAGGCTACTGGCAGAACTGTACTCATCTGGATGCTCTGGGGATGAATCCACTCCCAAGCTCCCTTAGATTGTTCACTTCTACATGGTCATAGAACTGAGGCCTGCTTTTCCTTGTTGAGTGTCAGCCAGTGGGCATTCTTGCCTTGCTTTTCCCTGCTAGATATCAGTCGATGGCATTTCTGGCTTCTAGCAGCCATTCACATTCCATGCTTTGTGTACCTTAGTGCCTCCTTCAGATACAGCAAATGGGGATTAGTCCTCTTACTTTAGATCTTATGGCCTTCTCATCTGCTTCATCTCTTCCTCCTCCTCTAGGTTTCTTGCCTTTTAAGGGGTCATGTGATAAGATTGGTTGACCTAGACTGCTCTGCTCATTTGAGTGTGCAGTTCCTTCTTGCTGTTCCCAGATGAGTGTAATTGAGTAACTGTGACAGGAGTCTTGTGGGGAGGGATTTCTTTAGGCTCCTGTCTAAAAAATATATAAATTGTTTTCTGTACTAAAAGGGCTTTACACCAGTGGTGTACCACATCATTGCCAGCACTTAATATTGTCAAATATTTAAAGTTACCATCTAACGGTTGATAAATAATATGTCATGGTAGGCCCTTTTTTTTTTTTATTGGTGATGGGCCTTGGAACAGGGTGTTGCATATACTGTACGAACTGAGCTACTCCCTAGCCCCTCATTGTGTTTAAATCTGTATCTATGAATTCTTAGTTTTGTTGTTTTTAAAAACTTCGGCATAATGTTAAACTATATGTTTTGCTTTTGTGCTTTATCTTTTACATCTTGTAACTATGAGTACAAAGATTGTTGCCCAATCCAGAACACTGATACCTCTAATACTTCAGAATTTGAAGCTCGGGAGTGTCATGTGGGGCCTTTAGAACCTTTTAGTTTTAAGATTTTTATATTAGGGCTGCTTATATGGTAAAGTATGTCCAAATATGCCCAACTTCCCAAACTATGAAATCTATATTCTTGTCCCAAGCATTTCTGATAATAGCAGTCAACCTGTATCACAATTGCTGTATTATTTCATTGTAACTTATATTTCTTACTTAGTTCTCCTTGTGAATATGTTAAAAAATTGTTGGGGGTATATATCAATAGGGAGAGTTGCATGTACATTGTTTGAATCTAGATATAAGAATGTTTATCCTTGGGGCTGGGAAGGTGGCTCAGTGGTAGAGCGCTTGCCTTGCATGCCTGAGGCCCTGGGTTCGATTCCCCAACACCACATAAGCAAAAAGAAAAAAATGCCGGAAGTGACGCTGTGGCTCAAGTGGTAGAGTGCTAGCCTTGAGCTGAAGAGCTGAGGGACTGCGCCCAGGCCCAGAGTTCAGACCCCACGACTGGACCCCCCCCCCAAAAAAAAAGAATGTTTATCCGCCAAGTTGCAAAGAGTAGTATTTTTCCCCCTATTCTTCTCTGTATTTCTTTGT
This sequence comes from Dipodomys merriami, assembly GCF_024711535.1. Classification (NCBI taxonomy): domain Eukaryota; kingdom Metazoa; phylum Chordata; class Mammalia; order Rodentia; family Heteromyidae; genus Dipodomys; species Dipodomys merriami. The sequence continues at coordinate 17,516,469 of NW_027202715.1, read as the reverse complement.
TGTTGCTTTCATCCAGTCTGACAATGGAATATCTGTTATCTTTAAAAAGAATTGCAGAGGTAGTTGTGTATGGTGGTGTGTACCTGTAATCTTAGCTATTCTGGGGCTGAGGTAGGAAATTTACTTGAGCCCTTGAGTTTGAGACCAGCCTGGACAATATAGCAAGACCATGTCTCAGCCAGAAAAACAAAACAAAACAAAACAAAAAGTCTACACTGGTAATGGTGTTTAAAAAATTCTAGCATTGGGGGCTGGGAAGGTGGCTCAGTGGTAGAGTGTTTGCCTTGCATGCATGAGGCCCTGGGTTCGATTTCTCAGCACCACATAAGCAGAAAAAGCAGGAAGTGGTGCTGTGGTTCAAGGGTTCAAGTGGTAGAGCGCTAGTCTTGAGCTGAAGAGCTGAGGGACAGCTCCCAGGCCCAGAATTCAGGCCCCATGACTGACCAAAAAGAAAAAAATTCTAGCATTGGAAGTGCTATTTCACTATGTATTTGAACATAAATGCAGTCATGTTGCATGTTATTTTGCAGTATACTTTTTTACTCATATCAACATAGATGTAGATCAACATTTCCGTGTGTGTGTGTGTGTGTGTGCGTGTGTGTGCGTGTGTGTGTGTGTGTGTGTGTGTGTGTGTGTGTGTGTGTGTGTGTGTGCCAGCCAGTATCTTTGCCAATCCTGGGGCTTGAACTCAGGGCCTGGGCCACTGCTTGAGCTCCTTTGCACAAGGCTAGTGCTCTACTGTATGAGCCACAGCTCTACTTCTGGCTTTTTGTTGGAGATTGGATTTTAGAGTCTCACAGACTTTCCTGTCTGCACAAGCTTTGAACCTTGATCCTCAGATCTCAGCCTCCTGCGTAGCTAGGATTACAGGCCTGGTGCCTGGCCAGTATTTAAGTTTTTGACAGAAGAATTGTTGTAAGGTGAACCTGCCAGTAGCCACATTTTGAAATATAGAAAATTGGAGTCTTTATTATACAGTTAACAGGCTGCAGGCAGCCAGTTGTTACAAAGGCCTGCAGCATGCAAATACACATAACACAGCTAGGAAACATGCTAAGAGGAAAGAAGTAACAAAAACAATATCAGCAAGCCAATTCAGCTTCAATGGAGAGCTGAATTGGGACGCCATGATGACTGGAGACGAGCCCGGAGGCAGGACATAGGAGATGATCGCAGAGACACATGTGGCATGGCCTATCGGTGGCTAGGCTGGTCCGGGCCTAAATAGGTTGGCACAGGGGGAAGATCCTCAGGAAATTCCCAGTTCCAGACACTGGACTCACAGATTCAATAGCCAATCAGACAAGTGTCTGCCCCTGCCTTCAAGGATCTGGGCACTCCTATCACCTGGGAGGTAGGTGATGGGGTGTATGTGTGAGGGGTTCTTCTCCCAGCATGAATACAAGATGCCAGAACCTACAATCTACCATGTATCCAATATGGTGCCGGCCAGACCTCCATACTTCATCACTATTATTTCACATATACATGTATCTTAATCAGATCGACCCCTTCATTTACTTTTTCACTGAAAGCTGGTGCTCTACCATATACCTCTATGTTCAGCCTTCATTTACTTACTTTCTCATCCCACTACCCGTTGTTACTTTCAGTGAGTTTCATTTTGTTGTCTTCCTTTACAGATTGCCAATGTATTTTGGTATTGTTTACCCTTTGAATATTCTCTCCTATGAATCAAGCCTTTCAGATGGTCCCACAATTACCTGTTCTATTTACAAATAAATACACGATTCTCTGTGTGTTTACACATGCTTATCTTTTTGATCTAGAAAAGAAAATTCAGCCAATTTTTAAAAAGTATTTGGTTCTTCCCTACTATTCATTTGCTCAACCAGTGGCATTTGTTTCATTCTTTTTTCCTGGTTTCATTTATCTTTCTCTCTGTGTGTAGGATTCCTTTGAGTTTCTTCTAAAGTGTGGGTTTAGTGGTCATAACTTGCTTTAGTTATCATGGAAAGTTAGTGTAGTTTTTCCATACTGGGTTAGCAAGCCTAATGCTTGCTCAAAGTACCAAGACCTGGTCCTGTAACACCACTCAGATAAAGAACTTGCGATCACTTGCATTTTCTTGTATTTGGATTGGTGTTCTATATGAGTTGAAGGCAGGGCTGGTAATGGATTATTTGTTTACTTTTGTTCTGCTTCAACTTTAGAAGCTTTCTTCCGGTGCACTTGGAGCCCCTGATAGTCGCTCAGCACTCTTTGGTCTGTGGGCCAGTCAAGGTCCTTCTTGCTGCCCAGATCCCCTGTGTATACCCACTGGGGCAACAGACAAGTTACTAGTGGGGTGTTTCCCTGATATGCCTGATTATGGTTCTCTAGCAGTGATGGACATCTAAGGGACTCATGCTCTGTTTGCAATTGTTGCTTCTCTCAGACCTTGCCTGAAGATAATCTTCTTCTCTAAAGCTACTTCCTACTGTCTTAAGCCCCCTCCTTGTGTGGCTTAGTCTTTAGGCTTGCCTTCTGGGCTGCTGCTTTTGAGGAGCTAACTGATAACTCTGCAATTCCTGAAATCTGAGCCCTCCACCCGCTGAGGTGAGGGCCCAGTATCCTTAAGTGTCCTGCAGATACTGAGACTGCTCCCCAGCACTGTGGGCCTGCCAGCAGCTTCCTGAGCTCTCCCAGAACTCCTTGCTAGCCTGAGTTGAACCCTTTCTCTTTGTCAGCCTGAGGTGACAGTCTTGTACCTTAGTCGTGTGGCTAGATGACCAAAAACTCCTTAAACTTCCATTCCCCTATCCCCATTTGTGGCTCTTGCCCAAAATCTGTTTTGCCTTGGACTGTTTGCTGTGGTCTGTGTAAGCTGATCACTGTCTACAGCTGAGAATCAATCTTTTGTTTTCTGAAATCCCTTCTCCAATGAATTTGTTGGGTCTAACGCCTAAGTTGTGTCTTCCTCTCTCTGCCTGCCTATGATGCCTGGCTGCATATCTCAGGTCTTCAAATGTTCCTTAATTTTTCAGGCCCTCTGGGGTTGTGGCTCAGTTCCTAAGCCTGTCTGCCAGCCATCAGTGTAAACTAATCACTGAGTAATAAGAGCTTCCTGCCAGCAGAGGCTAGGTCTTTTGTATTCTGGTTATAATGTTGCTGTCACCGAGGTGGGGCTTTGATAACTGTCACCACCTGGACACTGGCTAGTGCTGGATCACAAAAATCACCAATTGCTTCTGTGTTTCAAGTCTTCAGTTGTGTGTCAGTCTCAGAGCCCAGCTGGCTACAGGTGGCTTGCTAGCAGCAAATGTAAACTGGTACCTGGGTTACTCACTCACAAGAAGGGAACTGGGATTTCTAAGATTTGAGGAGTACGACTGTCCTGTTTACCTGGCCTGTCATTCTGGCCAAATCCCAGCACAGTGTGGTTTGGGTTATTCTCACAGCTAGCTCTGTTAATCTGTTTTGGAGGTCACCTGGTTGTTTACCTTGTGAGGGCTTCAGCCTTAATCTCCCCCAAGGAAGATGGGGCTGGAGCTGCCAATTGTCTCCTAGTTTCCCTTTGGCTGCCTGTCCCACCACACTTTTCAGCTGTCCGGTGTCTCGTGTTCCTCCTCAGTTCTGCTTTTCTGAATAGTTTCTCCTTCCTTTTCCTAGATTTTTGTTATTCACTGAGTCCTTTGGAAAGCCTGTACACTGCCATCTTGCTCTGCCCCTCTTCTAGGATTCCACATTTATAAAAATCATGTGCATGATTCTATGGACTCACAAGCTTTAGATTCTATGCATTGCCTTTTCATTTTGATAATCGAAGATTTGGCATCTTAAATTTTCTTATGTTCCTATTTTTTGTGAAAATCAAGCAGTAATCATTAATCAGCACTTAACCATTGACAACTACAGAGCCAGGTAGTAGGCTAGGACTAAATTTCCCTTGTTATGTGTCTTTTGGGGGAGTGATACTGGGAATTGGACTTGGGGATCTTCCATGCAAGTCAGATGCTCTACCACTGAGCCTTGAGCCCCTTCTTAGGTTGGCTGTTTTGAGGTAGTCCCTTTAAGCCCTGGAAGGCTTGGGTTGCCATCCGCCTGTTTGTGGAGAAGGGTGACCAGCATGTACCACTCTGCTGAGCCTTTGTGCTTCCCTTGTAGTTGGAGTAGACTCAGGACACCTTGCCCAGTCATTGGTTGAGAAGGAGTGCATACTTCTTTTTGCTTGGGGTGGCCTCAAACCTCAATCCCTCAATTATATCTCAAGCATCTAGGATTTCAGGATGGTTAATTTTTATTTTTTGTTATTATAAAGGTGATGTACAAAAAATAGAAAAGAAAAAAAAGAAAAAAAAGCAAAAAAAGCTGATGTACAGAGGCATTAGATATGTCAGGTCATGAGTACATTTCTTTTTGGACATTGTCACCCCTTCCCTTGCTCTCTCGTAGTTTTTCCCTCCCATCCCCACCCATAAGCTGTATAGTCATTTTCAACATACATGTGTTTTCCCCTCCCTCCCCTCTCCCTCCCTCGTGCCCTCCATCTTTCTCCCCTCCCTCCCTCTCTCTCTTTCCTTCCTTCTTTTTTCTCTTTCTCCTTCCCTTCCTTCCTTCCTTCCTTCCTTTCCTTCCTTCCTTCCTTCCTTCCTTCTTTCTTTCTCTTTCTTTCTTTCTTTCTTTCTTTCTTTCTTTCTTTCTTTCTTTCTTTCTTTCTTTCTTTCTTTCTTTCTTTCTTTCCTTCCTTCCTTCTCTCTCTCTCCTTCCCTCCTTCCCTTCCTTCCTTCCTCCCTCCCTCCTTCCTTCCTTCCTTTCCCTCCCTCCCTCTTCCTCTTTCTCTTCCTCTTCCTCTCCCCTCCTTTCTTTCTTGATTTGCTTCCTTGCTTTCTTGCTTTCCTGTTTGCTTGCTTGCTTGCTTGCTTGCTTTTTGTCCTGGCACTTTTGAGCCACAGCTCCACTTCTGATTTTTTTTGGAGGTGTTTAATTGGAGATAAGAGTCTCTCAGACTTTCCTGCCCTGGCTGGGTTCAAACTGTGATCCTCAGATCTCAGCCTCTGAGTAGCTAGGATAACAGGTGTGAACCACCAGCACCAGGCCATGTATCCCCCCCCCCACTTTTTTTTAATGTTTGAGGAGGCAGGTATGAGAAAAGTCTGTGAGACTCTTATCTCCAAACTGTAGAGCATGAGCCTTGAGTAGAAAAGCTCAGGGACAGCACCCAGGACCAGCATAAAAATATGTTTAAGGTACATTCATTTTTATTATCCTGAATAACTTTTCATACAAGTTCTTGTTTTTGCTCAGTGTTCTACCATATGTCTTGTATCATATGTCATTATTTTGTTAGACTCTATGCTTTTCTGGACTTGTTTCCTCAGAGCTTCCTTTATCCTGCATTAATCTGACCTTGAGCTTGCTGATTAGTAGGAAGTACTTACATATTCAGTTTATGTTCTAGCAAATTTTATTACAAAAGAAATTAAGAAGATAAATTATTTGATGGGCATTACCTTCCATCCTAATGTCAGTTTATGGGAGGCTTTTTCAAAATAATTGAATGTTTTCCCCCTTTTTATTAATCTTGGTAGTTGAGACTCTTGTCCCAAAAGTGTATTCCACAGTAGCTACGTTTGTATCATTTCAGTGTTCATGAGAAATGCAGACTTTTCAGACCATATCCCAGGTTCAATCACATGATGATTTGTCTGCAGGCAAAATTTGGAAAAGTACTGGGTGTATTATGCTGCACTCACAATAATGACAACAAAGCATTTATCCCTGTGATTAAAAAAAAAAAAGCAACACAAGTTGGTTATACCTTTTCTATTTGTAACTGTGCCATGCGGCCTCCTCCATGGCAGCAGAAGACAGAGCTGGAGAATCACCTTGAATATTGAATGGATTTTTTTTTTTTTACACACAGCAATACAGTCTGGCCTTATATTGCTTTTGCAGGGTTCAGTTACTTGACATCTAACATAATTGCAAAGAAGGCTGTGAGATTTGCTTTCTTGATTGTCTTGACTGTTCAGGAACAAGACACTGTGTCATGAGTAAATGACATTGACTCTGCTTCAGGTGATTGACTATTGGGGTCCCCAGACTCTGATTCTTCTGATGTATAGGGTATACTAACCACCAATCATGACTTTCCAGTCATGACCTTCTAGTCCTGGCCTTCAGTTCAAAGTACAGGATCTCTGACTCCCTGTAAGAGCCTCTGGGAAAGGAGAGTATGCAGCCCTGCTTAGGCTAAGATTCCTCACAAAGTTCCATGCCATAAATGAGCTCCATATTACTCCCAGAAGGATTAGCTTGTTGTGAAGTGAGTATCTTTAGGATAGTCAGTACAGAAGTTGATGCTTTAATACAGTAACCTGATTTTCAAGTTAAAGTAGCCTTGCATTTTATGCCAGTTTACTTACTAAGTAATTTAGTATTTAGTAAATAGAATGGTACTTACTGTACGTTTTAAACTTTTATCCTGATTTGTTAAGAAATAATTAACATACATGTTCTTGGGAAGGATTATTTTATGTTTTTGTGTTGGTCCTGGGTATTGAACTCAGGGCCTGGGCACTGTCCTGAGCTTTTGTGCTCAAGCCTAGTGCTCCAGCACTTGAGCCACAGCTCCACTGCTAGCTTTTTGGTTAATTAGAGGTAAGAGTCTTGTGGGCTTTTCTGCCTTAGCTGGCTTTGAGCCACAGTCCTCAGACTTCAGCCTCCTGAGTAGCTAGGATTGCAGGTGTAAGCCACCAGCACCTGGTGGGGAAGGTAACTTCTATAACAGAGTCTGTTCAAGCATAAACTTTTTTGGGGGCAGTACTAGGGTTTGAACTCAGCATCTAGGCAGACTACTACTTGAGTCATGTCTCCAGTGCTTTTTACTCGTACTACTTTTTAGATACAGTCTTACTTTTTGCCTGGACTGGTCTGAATTGTAACCTTCCTGTTTATGCCTGTGCAGTAGCTGGAATAACAAGTATATGCCATCACGCTAAACTTTTTCTGTTGAAAAGAGTCTTGCAAAGTTTTTCATTCAGGTGGTCCTTGAACTGTGATCCTCTTGATCTCTGCCTTCTAAGTAGATATGATTACAGGTGTGAGCCACCTGCACTGGCCCCCAACAGTAAACATTTTAAGGAATTAATGGAAGTCTTGAATTTGTTAATTTAGTTGTGGCAATTTTAGAGAGGTACTTACTCAGCTTACATGTGGACTTGCTGAAGGATGCAAGCTCTGGAGGGGTGTCACTGGGTGCTTTTTGCCATATGACCTTGGACTTGGGTTTCTGTGTCCCTGTGGTGGGGAACACTCACCTGAGCACATACCTGCTGCCCACGTTTGGCTTTTTTTTTTTTTTTGTTCTAATCATATATAATAATAAACATGCGTTTTTCATGAAGTGTGATTTTTTTTAACTTGTTGAACTGAAAACATTTTTTAAATCATCATAAAACTTTTCTATATGTGTGCCAGTACTATGGCTTGAACTCAGGGCACATTTTCATAGCTTTTTTGCTCAAAATCGGTCCTCTACCACTTGAGCCATACCTTCTGGCTTTTTGGTGGTTAACTAGAAGAGTCTCATAGACTTTTCTGCTTGGCTGGCTTCAAACCATGAGCTCAGATCTCAGCTTCCAGAGTAGCTACGATTGCAAGAATGAGCCCTGAGCCCACATAAAACTTCTTTTAAAATTTAGTTTTGTTGGGCTAGGAAGTTGGCTCAGTGGTAGAGCACTTGCCTTGCATGCCTGAGGCCCTGGGTTCGATTCCTCAGCACCACATAAGCAGAAAAAGCCGGAAGTGGTGCTGTGACTCAAGTGTTAGAGTGCTAGCCTTGAGCTGAAGAGCTGAGGGACAGCACCCAGGCCCAGAGTTCAGGCCCCATGACCGGACCCCCCCCCCGAAAAAATTTAGTTTTGTTCTGTAGCATCTTACCTTATAACTTGGGTAGTTCTGAGGGCAAGAGACTGGAATCTTGACCACTGACAAGTCTTGCTTCTCTCTCTGCCTAGTTTACTCATTCATAAAAGTGAGATTGAGTCTGCACTGGTTTATTTCTTAAGATTCCTCCTTCTAGCTATTCTGGCTTTTTGTCTCCCATTAACTATTTGACCTGAAAGCTAGCTGAGACACTGCTCATGAGGAGAAGATATTTCATAACTTGGAGAAGAAAAAGTCTCTAGGAGGGGAGAATAGGGTGATCTGAGAGAAATGTTAAGGCTGATACACTGAGGATGATTAGGCTTCTTTCACAGTGATTAGACTTTATCTTCCTTCTTCCCCCACCTTCTCTCCTGCCCTCCCTCTCTCCCAGAGTCTCATTGTGTAGTTCAGGCTGGTTTTACACTCACAATCCTCCTGCCAGGCTTTTGAGTGCTGGGATTACAGGTGTGTGCCACCATGATTATTCTTGTCTAGTGATGAAATGGACCACCTTAAAGTGGTGAGTTACTGCTTAATACCAAAAAGACAAAGGTTAAGGTTAGACAGTCTAGTAATACTTAAGAGATAGGTCAGAGTTATTTAGGCCTCAGTCAGGATAGCACCAAATGACTTCTCTAACCTTATGATTGATTTCCTATGGGTAGAAATCATGGCCCAATAAAGTTGTTAAAATGATTTAAAAAAAATGTGTTGTGTGACTCAGTGGGCCTGCCTTTAATTCTATTATTATAGTGAAAATACATTGATCCTTTCACAGTGACTCATATAATAAATTCATCTTTACCTAACTTTTTGTTGTTGTTGTTGTTGAAGAACAGGCTAAGTACTGTTCATTCTTGGCTTTAAAATGTTGCTTGTCCTGAGTGTTATGTAGATTTTATAATGATCTGGAAAAGCAGTACTATATTTTCTTCATTTTGATTAGTCTTTGAATGTTTGCTATGTTTCTCTGAAGCTAAGCTGGGCACCGTGAGTTTGGGATCTTTGCCCTGTTAGGAGACACAGCTAAATTTTCCATCCTCTCTGTGGATGTATTGCCATCTTCTCTAGGGGTATTTAGCAGTCTGGGCAGTTTTGATAGTATTATCTGTCTTCTCACTGGCTACCATGAAGCTGTCTGAAGAAATGCAAGAAGCCTACGGGAGCAAGAGGGAGGGGCAAGGAAGGACATACCTACTACTTTGCTTAAATTATTGGGATGTTCTCTTATTTCCTGTATTTAAGGTAGACTTTCCTTATCCAAAGGAACAATTCTGTCACCTGCTGTAGCATCTGATTGAGACTGTGTGCATTTGTGTTTACAGCTCCTAAATGATTGTAGATTTCTGTTTCCCATGGGGTTTTCTTCCTGATTAATTGTTATTAGACTTACAGAAAGCATCCGTCAGTTGATGGCAGAGTTGCTTGCTGTAGCATGTTGACATTTGGGACTGGGTGGGTCTTTGTTGTAAGGAGCTGGCCTGTGTACTGTAGATACTACTGACCCTGGCCACCTCTGCTATGTGCCCGCTGTACTCCCACAGTGGTGACAATCCTAAGACACTACCAGAAGTCCCTGAGTTGAAAATTCTCTCTATTGAGGACCTCTAACTTAAGGATGCCTCTGAGCTAGCCCTTTGCCAGGTTAAGGTAATACTACTCCTGTCTGTATCTCAGTGTTCATAGCCTTGCTCACATCCTTCTGTCCCCTGACTGTTCTGCCCTGCTAATGAGGTGGAAAGTTGCCAAGTAGAAGATGGAATCAGTGGGGACTAGAACAGAGCTGGAATCAGGTGTGGCCTTGGGTAGTGGCTGAGCACTGCAGCACACTGATGGGTGGGTCTGGAGTGGTAGCTGATGATTAGCTTGTTAAATGCCTTTTGACTTGGAAGTGAGTGGATGGTGACATTTGTGGTCCTTACACTGAACTGGAATCAGGTATGCAATGTCTGCCTGCCTTGGGAATCTGGATTAGGGAAGGAAGTGCAAAGGATGTTTTTTTTTTTTTTTTTTTTTAATGTTTTTATTTGAAAGAAGCAAAGAAAAGTAAAACTGCTTCTCCATAAACTGCCATATTTAATTTAGTTTCAATTTTAAGGTAACTGTAATAGCTGGAGTCCATTTCTTTTACTTGTGTGAAACAAAGTGGGAATTTGTAAATATGAAGCAGCATGTGGATGCTTGCTTATGAATGCAGCTGTGAGAGGTGCCAGGCTCCCGACTAGGGTGAAGGTGCCAGGCTCCCAGGGGCTGAGGGAGCTGAGCAGGAAGGTTGGGAGGGACATGACCATGTGAGCAGTGAGGGCTCTGTTTGGGAGGGTGGACAGAATAGGTGGGATGAGGTAGGCAAAGTGGATCTCAGATAAGCTGGAGACTGGGACCGGTGTTCAGGCTCTTCATTTATATTTATTTTCAGTCATGTTTTTAGCATCTGTAGTCTGGGCTTTAAGAAATTGCTTTATACTTGGTTAAGATAATCTAAAATGCCCCTCTTTGTAAGCTTTATATTCTTAGAATTTATTTGACACAGTTTTTCTTTTTAATGTTGTGTGCCCATGCGTGTGTGTGTGTGTGTGTGTGTGTGTGTGTGTGTGTGCGCGCGTGTATGTATGTGCCTGTATGAAGTGCACTAGTGCTGGGGCTTGAACTCAGGGCCTTGGTTCTTATTTTTGAGCCTCAACTCCACTTCATATTTTTAATATCTTTTAATGATGGAATATTCCATTTTGTGGTTTACTTAACTACTTCTTTATTGTTCAACATGTAGATTACTTTAAAAATTTTGCTACTATAAATATCCTTTAATGAATATCTTTGAGTATAAATTTTAATTCACAGTTAAGACTATTTCTTTCCAATAGTCTGTACTACAATAGTGAAGATATTTTTAGGCTCTTGATTCATATTGCCAAACTGCTTTCCCAAAAGTCTCTAATTAACACTCCCACTAGCAAGTTTTAGTGTTTACTTTTTTTTTTTTTTTTTGAGACAGGATCTCAAGCCTTCAACATGTCACCCTTCTGCCTCAGCCTTCCTGTGCTGGGATTATGAGTGTGAGCTACTACACCTAATCTGCTAACGTGATTTTTTTTTTTTTAAAGAAAATTACTAGTTACCAGGTGAAAAAACATCTCTTTGTTGTCTTGCCTGGTTATTAGATATTTTTCTTTTACCCTTAAAGTTCATTAGCTTATTTTGTAGGTTGGCCATAAATGATCCTTTTCCCTTGATTTGTTTGAGTGTTAGTACTTGCTTAAGCAATTTTTTCCACCCTCCCATTTTAGAAGTCAAAATTCAGGGGCTACTGCATATTAGGAAAGTACTCTACCTTTAAGCTATATTCCCATCTCTCATTTGTTAATGTATTAACATTTTTCCAGTTTTTAAATTATGTCTTGCTATATGATTTCCAGCTTACAAAAAACATATCAAAGGGTATAGGAATTACCACATGTCCCTTACTGAAATTTGTGATTGAAATTTGCTTCATTAGCTTTATCACTCTTTCCTTCTTTCTTTATATGTATATGTTTATGTATTTATTTTCTTTCTACTTATGTGCATACATACATTTAAAAAATTCATTTGAAACTTAAGTTGTATGTTTCCCAATAGCATTTCCACTCATCAATCCACAGTAAAATTATGTCAGGAGATTTAATAACTGGTGGCCTTATGGCAATTCTGTTGTATTGGTCATTTCTATAATAGGCCTAACTGCTCTTTTGTTTTCCCTGCCCAATATCTCATTGGAATCATTCCCTCTTAATGAGGGGCAAGTAGTTCCTTAGCCTCTCTTTGTTTTTGGCATCAGTGTTTTTGAAGGGTCCAGATCCTTCAAAATATTTTATATTAGGGATGTTTTTCTGGAATACCTAATTTGTGCTTGTCTGAAGGTTCCTCATGAACAGATTCAGGTTCTATATTTGAGGAAGAGGGAGCAAAAATGACTTATTCTTCTCAGTGCAGCATATTTCGAGTACACATGATGTTTGCTTGGGTATTGGTCATGACTTTGGACACTTCTTGAAGTTTGTATCTGCCGGATTTCTCTGCTGCCAAAATTCTGTTTTTTTCTTTGAAGTTAGTATGTGTTGATGCTGTGTAAATGTCCTTTTCTCATCAAACTTTAACCCACTAGTCTTAGCATCTGGTGATGACTTTCCAAATCCCTTCTTTTTTCTGTAGCTATTAATTGGTATTCCCTCAGGAAGAGCATTTCTTCCTCCCTCTCTTATTTATACATTTGTGTTAAGTGGTATATATGTGTAATTTTATGCGGTGGCCTGTAGTTCAGTACTTGAATTATGGCTATGCCTATTTCATAGTTGGTGTTCATGAGCCTTTTTCTTTTCTCTTTTTTCTTTGTTTTTGTTGGTCGTGGGGCTTGAACTCTGGGTTTGGGTGCTATCCCTCAGCTCTTCAGCTTGAGGCAAGCGCTCTACCGCTTGAGCCACAGTGCCACTTCTGGTTTTCTAGTGGCTTTTTCTAGTGGTCAGACTTTCCTGTCTGGCCTCGCTTTGAACCACGATCCTTAGATTTCAGCCTCCTGAGTAGCTAGGATCATGAGCCTTTTTCTTTTTTCTTTTTTTTTTTTGGGGGGGGGGGGTCCAGTCGTGGAGCCTGAACTCTGGGCCTGGGCGCTGTCCCTCAGCTCTTCAGCTCAAGGCTAGCGCTCTACCACTTGAGCCACAGAGCCACTTCTGGCTTTTTTCTTTTTTGCTTATGTGGTGCTGAGGAATGGAACCCAGGGCCTCAGGCATGCAAGGCAAGCACTCTACCACTGAGCCACCTCCCAGCTCCTCATGAGCCTTTTTCAAGCTGAGTCTCTAGTGTACTTTTTAATATGTCTTTTGGACTACTTGTTCACTTTCTGGTACAAGTAAACAGGTTGTCCTGAGCTCATTTTTATGCCCTGACCCTTGAATCAGCTTTTAGAGGAGCCTTGTTTAAGGGCTGGGAAGGTGGCTCAGTGGTAGAGTGCTTGCCTTGCACACATGAGGCCCTAGGTTCGATTCCTCAGCACCACATAAGCAGAAAAAGCCGGAAGTGGCACTGTGGCTCAAGTGGTAGAGTGCTAGCCTTGAGCTGAAGAACTGAGGGACAGCACCCAGGACCAAAGTTCAGGCCCCACAAGCGACCAAAAAAAAAAAAATTACAGGAGCCTTGTTCTTGAGAGAGTGGGCCATAGTATTTAGAAATCAAAAAAGTGGTTACATGGGCTGGGACTGTGGCTTAGTGGCGGAGGGCTTGCCTAGCATGCATGAAGCCCTGGGTTTGATTTCTCAGTACTACATAAATAGAAAAAGTTGGAAGTGGTGCTGTGGTTCAGTGGTAGAGTGCTAGCCTTGAGCCAAAAGAAGTTCAGGGGCAGTGCCTAAGCCCTGAATTCAGGCCCTAGGACTGGCAAAAAAAGAAAAAAGTGGTTACATGATGTGTGTATTGCTACTGCTGTGTCACTACTTCTTGCTCTCTCAGTGGACACAATTAGGATGTGATCTAGTATGTTAATTCACATGCATCTTAGTCTACTGGTGCTACTATGACAAAATATCTTGGTAATTTATAATCAGAATTAATTTCTAACTTAGGAGGCTTTGAAATCTGAGAGAAATGTTTTTTCATTTGGTGTTGATGAGGGTCTTTTGTTTAGGCCTCACATGATGTGAGAGCAGAAGGCTCCAATGTGCTTCAGCCTTTTAACCAGTCTCCATTTCATTCATAGGGCTATACCTACATGACTTAATCACCTCCTACCTCTTTTGTTTGTTTCTAGTCTTGAGTCTTGAACTCAGGACTTAGGCACTATCCCTGAGCCTCTCTGTGCTCAAGGCTAATGCTCTACACTTGAGCCACAGCACCACTTCCAGGTTTTTCTGTGTATGTGGTACTGAGGAATTGAACCCAGGGCTTCATGTATGCTAGGCAAGCACTCTACCACTAACCCACATTCTCAGCCCAAAGTCCTACCTCTTTATAAATACAATATATCTTTTTTTTTTTCTTCTGATCCTTAGTCTTGAACTTGGGGCCTGTGTGTGGGCCCTGGGCCTCTTTCTGCTCAAGGCTAATGTTCAACCACTTGAGCCAAGCTCCACTTCCAAACATACTAAATTTGATTAGGTAACTTTTTTTTCTTTTTCGGTTGGTTGTGGGGTTTGATCTCTGGGCTTGGGTGCTGTCTCTGAGCCTCTTTGTGCTTAAGGCTAGCACTCTACCACTTGAGCTTCAGTGCCACTTCCATCTCTTAATACTGTACTGTTGGTAATGTGAAAGCATGTAAAGATATAGTCCATTGAAACATCTGTGTGTACACATCTGTGAATAGCTATGAGCTGGAACTGATACTGCTGATGCAGAGTACTTGGACTTACTTTCCTCTTGTTTTAAATTTTGTGTAAGAGTTGAAGTTTATCCTCCCCTCCCCCCCCCCCAATCTAGCACCATTTGTTGAAAACACTTTCCATTTCTCTTTGAAAACCAATTGACTGTATGTGTTGTCTGTTTCCCCAACCCTTGGTTCTGTTCCCTTGATCTTATTCCTATCCTTAGGGCAGAATGATACATTTGCATGTGTGTGCCTCTCCACCCCCTTCTCTCCTTCTCCCTCTCCCTGTCCCCCTCTCCCCCTCCTCCTTTCCCCCTCCACCTCTCCCCTTCCCTTTCCCCCTCTCCTGTCCCCCTCCCCCCTTTCCCTCTCACCCTCTCTCCATCCCTTCTCCCCCTTCCCCTCACCCTGTCTTCCTTTCCCCCTCTCCTTCCTCCCCCCCCCCCCCCCCCCGCCCTTTATTTGAGACAAGGTCTTGCTGTGTTGCCCAGGCTGTCCTCAGACTCCTCTGTTTACTGACTTCCTGAAGGACAAGACACTGGCACAGGCTGGCTTATTGTGCCTGTATTGATTATTGTGGTTTTGTATGAAATCTTGAAGTCACAGTTCGTCTTTCAACTTGTTCTTTTTCAATTCTGTGCTCTAGATCCCTCGTATTTCTGTATAAATTTTATAGTCATTGGTGGGAATAAAGTTGGAGTTGTGATTTGAGCATCATCAGTATGTTTGCAATATTGGATTTTACATTAGACATATGGTATATATTTATGTATTTCATATGTTCATGTATATTGCTTTATGTATTTTAATTCTGCCTAGTGGTGTTTTTGTATTGTGAGTAAAAGGGACATGCAAACATTTTATTAACTTTATCCCTGAATACTTTGCTTTTGGATGTTACTTTTAAGAAAAAATATTTTTTATTCTCTTTTTGTTGCTAGTAGGTAGAAATAGAATTGGATTTGTACATTACATTCCCATTTGGTGGTCTTGCTAAGTTTATTTAGCTGAATCTTGCTAGCTTCACTTAGATTTCTTATGAAAGTCTCTTTTTTTCATTAAATTTCTTTTTTTTTTTTTTTTTTAGCTTTGACATCAACTTTATTCTCAGAGCCAACCTGGGTAACAATACCTTATCACTTCAAACTTTTGTAGGAATCATATTCCTTCTTACACATACCAAAGCTTATACTCAGCAGTGAGTTCTGGGTTGCAAATGTGGATTTACTATTTGTATCTGTAAGTCTTAAAGATACACACAAGTACTGAAGTTTATCTCTTTGTAACAATTAATGAAAATCATGGAGCTACATTACACCATTCTTTTTCTATTTATTTATTTATTTTTGGTCAGTCGTGGGGCTTGAACTCTGGGCCTGGACACTGACCCTGAGCTCTGCAGCTCAAGACTAGCGCTTTACCACTTGAGCCACAGTGCCACTTCCGGATTTTTCTGCTTATGTGGTGCTGAGGAATCAAACCCAGGGCCTCATGCATGTGAGGCAAACAGTCTCCCACTGAGCCACCTTCCCAGCCAATTTTCTATGTATTTCTATTTTTTTTTTTGGGGGGGGTGGTCCAGTCGTGGGGCCTGAACTCTGGGCCTGGGCGTTGTCCCTCAGCTCTTCAGCTCAAGGCTAGCGCTCTACCACTTGAGCCACAGCACCACTTCCAGTTTTTTTTTTTCTTTTTGCTTATGTGGTGCTGAAGAATTGGACCCAGGGCCTCATGCATGCGAGGCAAGCAGTCTCCCACTGTGCCACCTTCCCAGCCCCTGTATTTCTATTTTTTATTGACTTAAAAAAACCCAACAAAACGGTGTCTTTCTATGTAACACATCCTGGCCTACAATTTGTGATCCTTCTTCCTTAATCTCCTGAGTGCTAGGATTACAAGTATGCACAACATGCCTGACTTACTTACTTTATTGCTGAGTTATATGGTATTCAGATTTGTAAGATTACATCCTGTGCCAATGTCAGCTGGAGAGAGTATTGTGTTTATTACATTGTTACTAGTGTTTGTGTGCTATATCTTTTCCATCCCATTTTTTTCTTTTTGGTGGTACTAGTGTTTTGAACTCAGGGCCTCCTGCTTGCTATGCAGGCACTCTTTTATCATTGAGCCATACCTCCAACCCTGAGTTTTGCTCATTGTGTTTGATATAGAGTCTTGTTTCCTGCCTGGATGCAAGCCTGAGCACAGTTCATCTGTTAGGCTGCCCAATAGTCAGGATTACAGACAAGTACCACTGAGTTTAGCCACTGATTTAGATGGAGTCTCAAAAACTGTTTCTGCGTGGGCTGGCCTTAAACTGTAATCCAGCAATTTTAGCCTCCCAAGTAACTAGGATTACAGGAATGAGCCACCATGCCTGGCCCATCCTCTTACTTTGACCTGTTCCTTTATATTCAGCAAAGGACATCAGTGTAGACATGAGAGGTTGATTTAGCTCCTTCTTTTTCCACCCTAGGCTTACAATGTCTATTTAACATTTATTTAATCTAGTCACATTTAATGTACTTAATGATTACACAGTTGATGCAATTTTTTTTTTTTTTTTTGTCAGTTGTGGGGCTTGAACTCGGCCTGGGCACTATCCCTCAGCTCTTCAGCTCAAAGTGAGCACTCTACCACTTGAGCACAGTGCCACTTCCGGTTTTCTGAGTGGTTTACTGGAGATAAGAATCTCACAGAGTTTCCTGCCTGAGCTGGCTTTGAACTTCGATCCTCAGATCTCAGCCTCCTGAGTAGCTAGGATTACAGGTGTGAGCCACTGGCACCCAGCTGATGCAAGTATTTTGGAGTCTTTATCTTCAAAAATTTCAAAATTGGTTTGTAACCCTAAAATGAATATTTGAAGTGCTTTTTAATATCCATGTTACCAGCTCAAGTCAAACAAAGTAACTTTCTACACACACACACACACACACACACACACACACACGCACACACACACACGCACACACACACACACACACACGCACACACACACACACACACGCACACACACACACATACACACACAGAGTCTTGCTGTGTAATACAGGCAGGCCTCTTATTCACTTTGAGTCTAGGTGATTTCAAATTTTTGATCCTTCTGCTTCCGTCTCCCAAGTGTCAGGTTATAGCTAGGCCATCACACAAGGCTTCCAGCCTGTCTTTTGTTGGTGACTTGCTGCTTAAAAAACTTAGTGCAACACTGCCAAGGAGGCTGGGGAGGCCTCAGGGGGGAGCAGAGGGGAGAGGGTGGTGACCTCCAGCACCACCTTTCTGGACCTTTCCATCTCTCTGCTCAGTACTAGGGCTCCCCGAGTGGGGGTCCCCTAGTTTATGTGCTATAAATATATCGGATGTACATAGAGATCTATTTTCTCTAAAGCATTCCCCTCCCTGCTCTGTTCCCATGGAATCCCAGTATTCAGACTGACTGTTCTAGCCCTACTACTGGGCCAGCAGGAGGTAGGGTGAAGCCTGTCCACCAGGATAGGGGTTCTTGGATCCTTTTTCCTGTGAATGGAGAAAGTTTATTGGAGACCTTCAATAAACTACTTTCTGGGCTTTTTCTAAAAACAAAACAAAACAAAAAAAACTTAGCAGGGCTGGGAATGTAGCTTAGTGGTAGAGTGCTTGCCTAGTATGCATGAAGCCCTGGATTTGATTCCTCAGTACTGCATAAACAGAAAAAGCCAGAAGTGGCGCTGTGGCTTAAGTGGTAGAGTGCTAGCTTTGAGCACAGAGGCTCAGAGACAGTGCCCAGATCCAGAGTTCAAGCCCCAGGACTGGCAAAACAAAATAAAACAACAATTTAGTGCAAAGGTGAACTTCAATGTCTCTGAGTGCAAGAGATGTCACATGCCTTGTGGAGAAATTACTTGTAAGCCTCCCTTTGAGTTGTGTGGTTGCCTCCATCAATAAATTAGCATTATGTAGAAAGAAATTCATTTCACACATAAAACAAGGATATCTGTTGATTGACTAAAGAGTTGTGACTGAATGTTCTCAGGAATATAAGCCTGTATTTCCTTGAGGAGCCGTGGTTCCATCTGTGCTAAATAACTCAGTATTTGTCATGATATATATGGAGTGTTGCTCATATGAGTAATAAAGGATTTTGTTAGTTTGCTGATTGTGTGTGTGTGTGTGTTTCCTGCTACTCTTCATTTTTTTAGGGGTAATTGAGTCATCTATCTATCTATCTATCTATCTATCTATCTATCTATCTATCTATCTATCTATCTATCTATCTAATCTATCTAGTCGTGGGGCTTGATCTCTGGGCCTGGGTGCTGTCCATCAGCTCTTCATCTCAAGGTGAGTGCTCTGCCACTTGAGCCACAGCACCACTTCCGGTTTTCTGGTGTTTAATTGGAGATAAGAGTCTGATGTACTTTTCTGCCTGGGCTGGCTTCAAACCCCAATCCCCAGATCTCAACCTCCTGAGTAGCTAGGATTATAGGTGTGAGCTACTAGAGCCCTGCAATAATTGAGTATTTCTTATTGTTGAACAAATTACTTCTTTGGTGGTTATATTTGCAGCTAGAATATGCATCCTGTCATGTCCTTGTATATGTAGTGATACAGACTTCTCATAAAGTGCAAGAACTTTGCATTATCATAGTACATTCCTATCCTATCCACCAAGCTGTAGTTCACATATTCTTTATGTATTATCATAAGTTCCTAATAGTTATCTGTGAGTTAAACATTATCTTTTAAAGAAACTAGGGGAAGAAATTGACAGATAGATGTTTTGTTTTAGTGTTAGGGAATGAGCTCAGGGCATTCTTCATGCCAGGCAAGCGCTCTGTCTTTGAACTTATGCCACTAGACCATAAAAAGTTCAAGTCTAGGTTAGCCTCAGTTGTGATCCTCCTACTTATGCTTCCCTGTGTCACTGGGGATGACAGGTGCATACTGCAGTAGTTGAGAGACAGTCTTAGAAACTGTTAATGCCCAGGCTGGCCTCAATCCATAGTGCCCCATCTCTACCTCTCAAGGAGCTAGGATTACAGGCTTGAGCCACTGCTCCCAGAAAGAGAGTGCTAAATCTCAAACTGTCCTGACCATGGGGAAGCTAAGAGGGCAGCTAGTTTATAGTGCTGACTCTCACTACAGGCTGAGTGACTGACAACACTGGGCAGCTCTAGAGGGCTTAGGGACTAAGGCAGAGTGGGATGGGGAAGATAACTGGTTAGTCAATCAGGAAGTGGCTCAATCTCCTCCAAGTTTACTTGGCCAGGGTACATTCTATGCGTAAGTAGGAGAACCAAAGCTCAGGCTGGCCTGGGCTTAACACCAGACTCTTTCTCAAAACGTATAGTGTAACAAGGGGGTGGAGGTGTGGCTCAAATGATAGAGCACCTGCCTAGCAAGCATGAGGTTCTGAGTTCAGTCCTCAGTAATGTCAGTATCTCTTTTTTTTTTAAATTGTGAAAATATGGTACAGAGGGGTTACAATTACATGAGCAAGGTAAAGAGTACATTTCTTATCAAACATTGTTGCTTCCTCCTTTGTTTCCCCTTCCCATCCCTTCCCATCTTCCCCCCCCCGCCTCCCTTCTTCCACCCCCCCAGCACCAAAGTTGTAAAGTTCGTTTTTCGACATAACGTCTTGTACATCTCATTGTTGCAATGGGTCCACCTGTATCCCTATTAACTATTTTTTCCCTTCCCCGCTCCAAATTATACCAACATCAAATACAGTGAAAACAGGAGTTGTACTGTGGGGGAGGGATATACAAATCAACAAAGAAATCATCTTATAAATATGTTAGAAACAATAGCAAGAGGGGCTGGGAAAGTGGCTCAGTGGTAGAGTGCTTGCCTTGCATGCCTGAGGCCCTGGGTTCGATTCCTCAGCACCACATAAGAAAAAAGAAAAAAGCCGGAAGTGGCGCTGTGGCTCAAGTGGTAGAGCGCTAGCCTTGAGCTGAAGAGCTGAGGGACAGTGCCCAGGCTCAGAGTTCAGGCCCCACGACCGGACCCCCCCCCCCCAAAAAAAAAGAAACAATAGCAAGAAAGAAAAACCATTTGAGTCTTTACCTTGGGGTTCATTTCACCTAACATCAACTTATGTGACTGTTTCTGCTTGTCTGAGATATATACTAATTATTGCAAATAAGGGAAACCATGGGACCTACGTTTCTTTGGGCAGTATCTCTCGTTTTGTTTTCTGTCTTTCACTTCTTCTTTGTGATGTGTGTGAAACTCTTTAGTAACACTTCTGCTGTTTGTGGAGGAGCAAAAGTAAATGCACGCTAAGTCTACTAGTTCCTTCAAAAGTTCCATACATTTAGTCTACAAGTTCGTTCAAAAGTTTCATACCAGTTGTTAAGTTCTGAATTAACTGCCAGTACATACTTAAGAAATTGGTACATTTAAGTAAATTGTTTCATTAGTTTCAGTCTTCCAGAAAGGAATGACATTATGACTGGTTATGAAATTAAAACAGTTTAAAATTGAGACTAAGTAGTTGAATCAGGCTGTTCTGGGAAATGCTGAAATGAAGCTACTATAATATAGTGCCAAGGTTGAGGGTCAGTGATGATCACTCTAATCCAGAATAAAACAAGGCTCCTCTGCATGCAGCTGCTACTGCCACACCTCCAGGGAATCTTCCTTCAGGAAGGTGCTCATCAACTGGATTTGCAGGGACTGTTTGTGGGGTAGTACCAGGCAGGCTCAGACTCTCTACTGGTAGGAATGGCAGTTTTGTTTCATTATTAAGTTTTAGTGGAACTGAAGCTTTATCTGTGGGCCTTAAGCTTGCTAGGTAGGAACTCTACCACTTAGCCACATCCTGCAGTTCTTCTTTTTCTTCTTTTTTTTTGTTGGTAGTGGGGCCTGAACTCTGGGCCTGGGCGCTGTCCCTCAGCTCTTCAGATCAAAGCTAGCTTTCTACCACTTTGAGCCACAGCGCCACTTCTGGCTTTTTCGGCTTATGTGGTGCTGAGGAATCAAATCTCATGCATGCAAGGCAATCACTCTACTACTGAGCCACCTTCCCAGCCTACCTTGCAGTTCTTTTTTTCTTTGATTTGTTTTTTAGATTGGGTCTTGTGTTTTTGCCTGGGGACAGCTGCCAACATCCATCCTCTTCCCTTTATATCATTATTACATGTACTCCTTCCTTTGCCCAAATTCCTACATGTTCCCATGTAATCCCAATCCCTGATTTATTTGCTGAGATGGAGTCTTGCTAACTTTTTTTGCCTGGGCTTGCCTCCAACTGTGTTCTTGATCTCAATCTTCTTAGCATGTGCCACCTACCATACCTGGGCTCTTTTGTTTTGTATGAGACAGAATTTTTCTCTGTAGTCTATATTGGCCTCAACACTTGCAATCCTTCTGTCTCAGTTTCCAAATTTCTGGGTTTTCAGGTGTGCTCTACCATACCTGGAATTTTTTTTCTCTTGAGGATAGTCTTGATGCTGCTGAGTACTATGGGAAGTTCTACAGCCTATGCATGGGAGTGGCCCAGACAGAGTGAGGGTGTTGATTCTGCCTGGGAGAAGATGAGCATCCTGGTGGTTATCAGCAGCGCACAGCAGTGATGATGCCAGACTCTGTGGGGTGGGCCTGAGCAGGAGTGATGATGCTTGTGCTGACTGACTGCACTTGGCTTCTTCAAGAGCAAGCACTTATTCTGAACAGACTATACCTGCTGTCTGCATTGAGCAGAAATACTTCTGTTTTACTGTTTATTTAGATCAGGAAGATCTAAATTTGTAAATCTGAATTTGTAAAGTCTTCCTATGCCTTATCCCTAATCCTCTGCATTTGCCTCCTTCCATCATCATCCATAGAAGTTTGTACTAGGACAAGACTAAAATGATCTAGTAAAATGTATATAACTCTTAAGGGTAGAGTGAAGCAGATTTATTTTGGTTTCTTTCTTTTTGTGCCAGTCCTGGGGCTTGAATTCAGGGCCTGGATGCTATCCTTAAGCTTTTTTTGCCCAAAGCTAGTGCTCTGTCACTTGAGCCACAGCTTCACTTCTGGCTTTTTAGTACTTAATTGGAGATAAGAATCTCATGAACTTTCCTGCCTGGGCTGGCATCCAGCTGAGATCCTTAGATCTCAGCCTCTTGAGTAGCTAGGATTACAGGCATGAGCCACTAGCACCTGGTTTGGTTTCTTTTTTAAAAGTGTGTACTTATTTTCTACCATGTTCAAATGCCCTTTCATCATGGAGAATTGATTACTCTGTATGTGTGTGTGTATGTGTGTGTGTGTGTGTGTGTGTGTGTGTGTGTGTGTGTGTGTGTGTGTGTGTAAGTGTAAATGGCTTTATCATGAAGATGGGGAGGGAATTATGTACCGTTTTCTTCTATTCCACTTTGTCTTGTTTCCTTGCATATTTAAATATATCCTATCATTGTAGGTCTTTCATAAGACACTTGAGGCTTTAGGATCATTAGTTGACTTCAGAGTTCTTCCCAAGAAAACTAGTTGAGTGGCTTAGATTTGACATAGTTCTAGGACTTAGCTACCCTGCTCGTGTCAGCTGGTCTCCTTGTGTCTGTCCCGTGTTCCTCTTGAGGACAGAACATTTCCTCATCCTCACAGCTTTTCTCTATTTCTTACTTTCTGTCTGTGATGCACTTGTGAACCTTGAAGATTGTCTTACTCCCATGTATTCTTTCAGCTTTATCTTCCTAGAAGTGCCTGTACCCACTGTGGACTCAGCCCAAGTTGTGCTGATGCCACATGCTCAGCCAGCTTTCCTCAGCCAGCAGCTTGCTGTCTTGGGCAAGTGCTTGTCTGTCTGCCAACCCCTCCCTTGACTGGCAGCCAAGACACAGGACATGCATGTGTACCTCTAAGCTGTTGAGTTCCTTTTAGAGCCATGAAGGCTATGAAAATGAGAGCTCTCTAACCTAGAAAAGTAGTGATCATATTGCAGAAATAAGTTTAATGAATTAAGAATTTCTAGGTTGCTTATTCTTGTGTGAAAGTATGCTTAATGTGCACTTGAAATTTGTTTCTGGGATTCTGGCCAAGGAGGAAGAGAAGGTTAACAGTGATATTTATGAAAGTCTTAATGTCAGAGATTTAATGTTCACATGTACTGAAGTAGTATCAGTATCCATAGAGCACCTTCAAATAAGCGAAAAACAATTCTTTATATGTGTGAGTTTAGTAATACAAGAAAAACGGCTTTAAATATTAAATATTTCTTAAATATTCATTATATTGTGTCCTGAAAAGTCAATGAAAAGTCTTAGTATGTTTGCAGATGGTCTACCACCTGCAGATGGTGATGTCTACCATCTACATCACCTATGTATCACTGACTAGTTTGGCTTTTAATTTTTCCTTTGTTTTATTGTATTATTTGGCAATATTAGGGTTTATACTCAGGGTCTTAGGCTAGCTAGGCAGAAGCTCTACTGTGAGACATGCGCACAACTTTTTTTTTTATTGTTAATAAGGTTTGAGCTTTTAAAATTACAGATGTATAGCACTATGCCTAGCTTTTGTTTGTAGAGATGGGTCTTGCTATTTCTAGGCTGGTCTTGAACTGTGATTTTCTTAATCTCTGCTCTGGAGCAGCAGCTGGGATTGTAAGCATGTACTACCATATCTGTCCCTTTATTTGTTCTTTTTAAGAACCTTAAGTTTAAAGGCACAGGCAGAGGGACACAAGGAGGCCTGCTAATTGAAGAAACTAAGAAAAATCTGGGCTAGTCCTTACAGCTTGCTAGTAGTAGCATAGGTTCTGGGCTTAGTCTTGTTACTGGTCATCCAGTCTTACCTTTTGCTGGCAAGGGACCCTGCAAATGCTAGTCCACTTCCATGACTCAGTTTCCTCATAGAGTTTCCCTCATAGGGTTGTAAGGATTGCTTTTTTTTGTTGCTTTAGTACATGGGAGTATGTGGAAGTAAGCTCTGTAATGTATGCTTGTGCTCAGGCTCTTGAGTGACAATCCAGGTCTCAGAAGGGTCCTCTGACTTAAGTTCTAAGCTTTTTTTTTTGGTTAGTCGTGGGGCCTGAACTCTGGGCCTGGGCACTGTCCCTCAGCTCAAGGCTAGCACTCTATCACTTGAGCCACAGCACTACTTCCGGCTTTTTCTGCTTGTGTGGTGCTGAGGAATCAAACCCAGGGCCTCATGCATGCGAGGCAAGCACTCTACCACTTAGCCACTTTCCCAGCCCCAGTTCTAAGCTTTTATACTGTGCTGACTGACTGTGATTTGTGCAGGGTGTTCACTGATGTCTGATCCTTTGATTTGTGCAAGGTATTCACTGACTTCTGGTCTCCAGCTGTTAGGACAAGGCTGAGGTTGTAGCTCCTAACATTTGAATCCCTCCTGAGTAACTGCCACTGCTACAATGATTGCATTTAGGCTGTACCTTTTCTAAGACATATTTACTTGGAATATTGATACAATTTTAAGGATTTGTTAAAGTATTGATGTGACTTTATTGTAAATTCTATATTCATTTTGTACTGACTTTTGCCACATATTTCTTCCTTTTTGGCCTCAGTATGTTCTACTTTGCACATATTTTTCAAAGTACTAGTTTTAATTGAAAAAGAAGAAAATCAGTGAAGATAGCAAAGGTGGAAGTTCTTTGGTGATTGTGTAGCCGTTTCCCTTCCCTTTATCTCCAGCCCCACTGTGAGTAGTTTCAAATGGTGTTGCACACCCATGTGCACGTGTTTGTGCATACTCAACCTACTGCTCCTGGGGAAAGAGAGGAGAGCAGCCATGAGGCCTGGCAGTTGAGTGCAGCTCTGTTCTCAGTGCAGACATCCTGTATGGGGCAGAGTGATCTCATGTCTACTGCTGCCAGCATGGCCATCACACTGCTGCTGTTGCTTCCTGGCCTGTGGATTCCTTGAGGTTCTGTTAATCTACAGAGCTTCTTTTTTTTTTTTTTTTTTTTTTCTGGTCATGATGCTTGAACCTCAGGCCTGGGCACTGTCCCTAAGCTCTTTTGCTCAAGGCTAGTGCTCTACCACTTTGAACCATAGCTCCACTTGGATTTTCCTGCCTGGGCTGGCTTTGATCTGTGGTCCTCAGATCTCAGCCTTCTGAACAGCTAGGATTACAGATGTGAGTCACCAGTGCCTGGCTACAAAAGCCTTTTTGAAAAACGTCTTTGGCTTGCCTTGCTGGAAGACAGGTTGTCCTCCAAACCACTATGTTCTATGATCTGTGGCTTTCCTATTACCAAACCTGGGTTCCTTCTCACAGTAAGTGTCCCCCTCTCCACTTCCCAAAATTTCTAGGTTCTTTTTTTATAAATTGGTCCTTGGCTGGCCTGACCTTGCTAATATCCCTCTAGGATCTCATTGTCTTTCTTGGAATTGGTCCAGTAAAGGCTAGACGACATGTTTCAGAGAAGTAATGTGTGAAAGTAATTTTGAAAAAGGAATAATTAATGAGGGGTTCAGCTGATACCAAAATACATTAGAATGACAGTAACAGGCAAATGTATCAGTGATATTATACATATATAAGCTATTGTTAGCAGACTCTCTTTGCCCTTCCTCTTCTTCACATTTTAACTGAAGTCCATTGAAAAGAGAAAGGAGGCATGGCCTAAGGACTTGATCTAAGGTGTCTGTTAATCTGTTCCCAGTGTTAGTCACTGTTGAAAGTGCCTAAGGAGTGGATACCTCCATGGATAAGCCCCCAGAGGGCTGCTTTAGTACAGGTGCATGTCTCATCATCTTAGCTCTTACCCCACTGAGAATGACCTTGAAGCCCCACTGGAGCCAGATCTATCTTTCCTTTGTCAGGGGCTCATGTGGGTGTTCTGTTCACAGTCATGCTTTAGACCTGTCCTATTTCTTTAGGCACAGACTTTTGTTTTCCTACTGCTATCATTGAGCTAGAGGTCTACAGAGGATAGCATCACTAGTGTCATACTTTAAGTGTTGTTATGGTAACTAGAGGTACCTGTTGGATAGGCCAGAGACAGTGTTGGGTAGGTAGAAAGTATTGAGATGAAGGAATTGATAAGGAATCAACATTAGGGAATGGATATTATTAAGAAGGATCCGCTTAACTGGGTGTCTGTGGCTCATACCTGCAATCCTAGCTACTCAGGAGGCTGAGATCTGGATTGCAGTTAAAAGCCAGCCTGGGCAGGAAAGTCCGTGAGACTCTTATCTCCAATAAACCAATAGAAAACCAGAAGTGGTGTTGTGGCTCAAGTGGTAGAGTGCTCGCCTTGAGTTGAAGACTGCAGGGACAGTGCCCAAGCCCAGATTTCAAGCCCTGTAGCCAACCCCCCCCTCCAAAAAAAAATGAGCTGCTTGAGGCTGAGGGTATAATTGGATCATAGAGCACTTACCTAACAGGGCCTGGGTTTGGTCCACAGCACCTTATTTCTCTCTTAACTCCCCAAAATAGAATTTAAACACCTTTCGTTGTTAATGGATATAGTTTCAGTGTTGCAAGATGACGTTTCTGGAGACCCATTTCACCATAATCTGAATATACATAACAATATTTAACCCTGTACATATAAATGATCTTTGTCTGCCCCATCCCTAATGATGTACTTGGCTCTATGTCTCTCCATGTTATACTTGGGCTGGGATTTGACCCAAGGTCTTACAGATGCTAGGCATCTGTTTTACTGCTGATATACATCCTCAGCACTTTTTTTCCTTGGTGGTACTGAGTATTAAACCCAGGGCCTTTGGGTGGCATGCTAGACAGGTGCTCTACTACTTGAGCTGTGCCCTGATGCTCCCAGTTATGATGACTGTTTTCTGTCTTGTATGTTTTTGTCTTCCTTGATTTTGTTTCTTATTTTGTTCTAGAGTATATTCTTGGGAAAACTGTTTTCCGACTTTTCGCCTGCCCCAAGATACTATTATTCTCCCATCTGATTTGTTTGATTTATCAGAATTCTCACAGAGTTTTGGTGTTGTTGAAAAATCTGATTTCGATTTGATTTACAACCTTTCATAATATAACTACTGTCTCCCTGCAGAACAATTTGTCTTTGGTATCTTAGATCTTTATGGTAATAAAAATACATTGGTGAGAAGGTGGAAGGAAGGGATGGTAGGGGAAAAACAAAGGAGGAGGCAACAATGCTAGATAAGAAATGTACTCATTACCTTGCTCATGTAACTGTAACCCCTCTGTTCAGTATTTTTACAATAAAAAACAAAAAAAAGCTGAAAAAGAAAAAATACATTGGTATGGACTTTTTGTTTTTTTAAAATTCATTGTATCAGGAATTAGTTGAGTATTCAGCCTAGGAACTTGTGGGTTGTTGGGATTTTTTTCTAATTATTTCCCTCCCTGTGCGTTCTCTATTCCTTTCTAAATTTCTTTTGGGACAGATGTTGGCATTTCTGGATAGATCTGCAGATAGCCTTATTTGTACAAGTCCTTATGTTTTCTCTGTCTCTTCTTTTCTTTTCTTTTCTTTTCTTTCCTTTTCTTTTCTTTTCTCTTCTTTTTTGGGTCCGGTTGTGGGGCCTGAACTCTGGGCCTGGGCACTGTCCCTCAGCTCTTCAGCTCAAGGCTAGCGCTCTACCACTTGAGCTACAGCACCACTTCTGGCTTTTTTCTTTTTGCTTATGTGGTGCTGAGGAATCGAACCCAGGGCCTCGTACATGCAAGGCAAGCGCTCTACCACTGAGCCACCTTCCCAGCCCCTCTGTCTCTTATTTTCTGTTCTGCTTTTTTGTTGATACTACTTTCTAGACAATTTCTGCTGTTTAATTTTCTAATTCCTGTGTTGAATTTTTAATTTCCTTATTCTTAACTGCATTATCATTTTTAATTTTTATTTTTTCTCTTTCATAGGTTGTGTTTTAGCTTTTATGGATATTAGATTACTGATATCTCTAAGTATTGATAGCTCTATTTTAAAGCATTTTGAAAGTTAAACTTTTTTAGTTCCCCCATTTTTCTTCTTTGTATGTTTCATGTTTGGTTCCTTTCCTTTGATGATCTTCTGAGTTTGAGTACTGAATAAGAAAAGGCCAAGCAGAGTTTCTGTGAGGTGGGAACGCGGAGGTTAGGTTGTAGTAAACTGAGTTTTACAGAATGAGGAGGTGGAGACTGTAGGTGCCTGAGAATGTTTGGTTATAGAGGGAAAGAGGATAGTACCATTGAACAGAATTTATTGCTTTTGAAGGTGAGAGGAACAAAATGTACTTACTGTTCTGTTCTGTTGGATTTTATTATTTGTAGTATTGCCTAGTGATGTAAACGACCAGTTGTCTATATTTTCCTTGGGGAACTGATGTAGAGGGAGCTCTAGGAAAGAGAGATGAAATGGAGGGAGGAGCCTGGCTGACAGAGTGAGGAAGCCAGGAAGCCTCATGCTTTGCGGTCACAGAATGTAATTTACTTACTTAATGCAAGGATTAGGGCCTGAGGGTAAGTTTGTAAGATTGGTGGGGGGAAATTGAGGAACTCTTTAAACAGTGCAAGTGCCTAATCTTCACTGTCAGATCCTGGGCCTGGGGGCTCTTTGCATGGGCTCCCCACATAGCAACATCTGTTCAAAAGAACAGTCCATCCTCCTCTGATAGAAAGCAGGCTTTTGCACTGTTTTGGAACATGGGATTTCTTTTAAACCATGACCAAAAAGAAAACTACATCATTCACTAAGATCTCTTGATTATTATTAGTATCTGTGTTCTTAAAAGACAGTAGTTCTGCCACAGGTATGTTTCTAACATAGCATCAGGGACACAGGTACTGAAAAAAGCCATGTGAACAACAGAGAGTTTGTGAATGTAGACAGATGAACAATAAGCAAGTACTATCCTCCTCTTGTCTACTGTGTTGTTAAGTAAGCAAGTACTAACCTCCTCTTGTGCACTGTTTTGTAAGCCAGCACTAACCTCTTCCTGTGCACCATATTGTAATGCTATATTCCTGCTTCTAGACACTTTATGTTCTAAGTTACATCTCTCTTGATGTATAAGGCCATTTCATTGCAGCAGATTTTATAGGAAATTTGCTAACTAAAAGTAGCTTGAGAACAATAGGTGTGTGAACAGAGGAAGAGCCACTTCATAAATGAGGACACAGAGCCAGTAAATGAAAGCATAAATCATCACTTAACATCTTAGAAATAAAGGAAAGGAAACTGTTTCAATAACTTTTTCAATAAAGTTCTACAAAAACCAGGTTGGGCACCTGTAGCTCACGCTTGTAATCCTAGCTGCTTAGGAGGTTGAGATCTGATGATTATGGTTTGAAGCCAGTATGGCCAGGAAATTCTTTGAGATTCTTATCACCTGTAAACCACCAAAAGGACAGAAGTGGAGCTGTGGCTCAAGTAGTAGAGTGCTAGCCTTTAGCATAAAACCGTAGGGACAGCATCCAGGCCAAGTTCAAGCCCCAGGAACAGCATACACAAAATTTTTTTTTTATAAAAAAAGATAACTTTCTGTTCCTTCTACCACACATATTTTATAGTCTTTTGTTTTCATATTCATTTATTTTTAATTATTATTGTATATAAAACCTTATTTTTAAAATGTTAATTTTATGCTTGGAAAGTCATTCTTTTAGTTTCTTAATGTATTAATTTGCAATTGAATTTAATGTTTTCCTCATGTGCATAGATTTTTGCAGGTTTTTTCTTTTTCTTTTTAGCATTCAACTTTTATATCCACCCAAATTCATTTCTATCAATGAAGTGTAAATCTTCGTTGAGATTCATTTATTTAGTAGCGAGTTAGTTGCCTCTTTTGTTGGCTTTTGAGTTCTTTAGTACTGTTCAGTTGTTTTCTGGACTCTTTAGTCTTGTGCTAATTCTTCTCTGTTTAATAATAATTGTCTCATAAGTTTTCAGTGTGTAATAGAATATATCTCCCTTGTGCTTCCTTCCTAACACTTTTGATTAATGGGGGTGGGGGGGAAGAGGGAAGGTGTGTGGTGTGTGTCCTGGGGCTTTAACTTAGTGCCTGGGTGCTGTTCCTGAGCTTTTCTGCTCAAGGCTAGTGCTTTACCACTTGAACCAGCTTTTTGGTACTTTACTGTAAGAGTCTTACAGACTTTCCTGCCCAGCTGGCTTTGAAGTGTGATCCTCTCAGATCTCTGCCTCCTGAATAGCTAGGATTACAGGTGTGCTAGGGTTACAGGTGTGAGGCACTGGCACCCAACGATTAACTCCTCTTTTTTTTTGTTTGTATAAATTTTTTATTGTGAAGATACTGTACAGAGGGGTTACAGTTACATGAGCAAGGTAATTAATTAGTACATTTCCTATCAAGCATTGTTACTTCCTCCTTTATTTTTCCCCTAACATCCCTTCCCTCTCCATTTCCCCTACTCCTCCCTCCCCGCCAAGTTGTAAAGTTTGTTTTCAACATAGTGTCATGTACATCTCATTGTTACAATGGGTCAACCTGAATCCTTATTTCAGCATTTTGTTATTTCCCTTCCTCTCTCCAAATTAGAAAAAATGTATATACAAGATGCAGGGCATTGGAATCAAATACAGTGAAAACAGAGGTTCTACCATGGGGGAATAACATACAAAAGAAACAAAAAAACCCCACATAGTATATTATGTATACATTAAAAACAACAGCAAGAAAGATAAAACCTCTTGTGTCTCTATCTTGGGGTTTATTTCGCTTAGCATCATCTTATATAGTCATATGTACATAGCTTTTGACCTTTTTTGCTTGTCCTAGACATATACTAGTTATTTCAAATAAGAGAAACCATGGGATTGTTGGGTTTTTAAAAACAGGTTGCTGAGTAAGAACCACACCATGCACGTGGTGTTCAGGTAAGGTGTAGGTTTATTCATTGTTCCGGCTGGCATCAGGCTGTGTTGGCACTCCACATGGCTGGGAACAGGCTGGGAAAGAGGGCATCTGGCCCTGGGCTAGGCCTTATCTAGGGTAGGGGCCGGGAAAGGTGTGGCCATATCGAATCCAGATGTGACCTCAGCGGATGGAGATGAGACCTCTTCCAGGTGTGCCAGTTGCCTAGGTAACACAGGTATTGGGCAGAGACTTTGCTTCGAGGAGGGTGGAGTCTGCTTGCCATCCAGGAGCAGACCTTATAGGGACCTATGTTTCTTTGGGCCTGGCTTACTTCACTTAATATACTTTTTTCCAAGTCTTTCTATTTCCTAACAAATGGGGCAGTGACATTCTTTCTGATGGAGGCATAGAATTCCATTTTGTGTGTGTGTGTGTGTGTGTGTGTGTGTGTGTGTGTGTATCACATTTTCTTGATCCATTCATCTACTGAGGTTGGTTCCATATCTTAGCTATGTTAAATAATGCTGTGATAAACATAGTTGTGCTGGTAGCTTTAGTATAGCCTTGTTTGTGATCATTTGGGTAAATGCCCAAAAGTGGGATTGCTGGGTCATAGGGGAGCTTTATGTGGAGTCTTTTGAGGAATCTCCATACTGCCTTCAAAAAAGTGGTTGAACAAGTTTACACTCCAATTTAGGATGCAGTAGGGATCTCTTTTGACCATATCCCCTCCAGCATATGTTGTTACTAGATTTCTTCATTATAGCCATTCTAATTGGGGTGAGGTGGAATCTCAATGTTGTTTTGATTTGCATTTCTTTTATGGCTAGAGAAGTTGAGCATTTCTTCATGTGTCTATTGGCCATTCTTATTTCCTCTTCAAAGAAGTTTTTCTGAAGTCTTTAGCCCACTTATTAATCAGGCAGTTGTTTCTTTGAGGATTTGTTGTTGGGGGATTTAATTTTTTGAGTTCTAAGTTTATTTTAGATATGGATATGAGGCCCTTCCTTGTCCATTGTAGATTAATTTATTCTTTTTTTTTTTTTTTTTTTTTTTTTTTACGGTCGTGGGGCCTGAACTCTGGGCCTGGGCACTGTCCCTCAGCTTATCAGCTCAAGGCTAGCACTCTACCACTTGAGCCATAGCAGCACTTCGGCTTTTTTATGCTTATGTGATGCTGAGGAATCGAACCCAGGGCCTCATGCATATGAGGCAAGCACTCTACCACTGAGCCAACTTCCTAGTCCAGATTAATTTATTCTTAAACAAAATTTTAGAACATTCTGTCACATTGTTTTGTTTTTTGGGTTTTTTTTTGGTCGGTTGTGGGGTTTGAACTCTGGGTCATTTTGTCAAATTAAGTCTTTTAGAACTCTTATTAGGTTTATATTAGATCTGTTTTAGCTTGAGGAGAACATACCTTTATATAATATTCAAATATATGCCCAACTCATTTTTTCCCTTATACAGTATTCAAATACACACTCAAACCATTAAATGCTTTTCATTAAACTTTTTGGTTTTGCATTATTAAATCTTTCATATTTGTTTGTTGTTGTATAAGAATGTTGTAACATACATATGTATATGCATATATAGAGTGCACTGAAATACATTACTGACTTTTATACAAATGTATATACTTTAACTGACATTAGCAAGTCTTAGGATATTTTTTACTTTAGTTTTCCTATTGAACAATAGTTAGAGATAGGATCTTGCTCCATGGTCCAGTCTGGCCCTGAATTTCTGGGATCAATCATGCCTCAGCCTCCCAATGGTTGGGATTACAGGCCTGTTTAAGTTGTTACTATATTTGCAGAAAAATGTAATCATGCCTTAAAATATAATTACGTTATTTTTCTTTTTAGTTAATTAGAATAACCTTTTCTGTATATGTTGTATTGGTTTGAGATAGATACTATTTTTAATGTTACTAGAAATTCTCCATTGCTGCCTTTTAAAAGTCTTTAAATTTTTATATTGATGTTGAATTCTACCATTTGTGTATAGTATCTAAAGATATGAATGAAAATTCTACTGATTTTTCTTGGAAAACAAATTATATGCTATGTGTTCAGGCATCACAAATATGCTATGATTCCCAGTGTGTATTGGGAATATGCTTTGATTTCTCTCTTTCTTTTTTTTTTTTTTCCTGTCAGTTGAGGGGCTTGAACTCAGGGCCTGGGCACTGTCCCTGAGTCTCTTTGTGTTCAAGGCTAGCGCTCTTACCACTTCAGCCACAGTGTCACTTTGTTTTAAGTGGTTAATTGGAGATAAGAGTTTCATGGGGACTTTCCTGCCTGGGCTGGCTTCAATCCTCAGATCTTAGCCTCTTGAATAGCTAGGATTACAGGTATGAGCCACCAGCACCTGGCTTGCTTTGATTTTTTCCCACAGACCTGTGATGCCCAGTATGCCCCCCTTGAATCCCCTGTGTATCCTTGTCTTATGAATGTACAGTTAGAAATCAGAGGATAGAGTAAGGTGCCACAGGAGACTGGCACCTTGATACCTCGGGCAGAGAGACAAGAGGATCACCCTTCCTGGGGTAATTGCTTATCATGGAGCTGTGCCTGGTATTCTTACCTTCTGGATCTGGCTGTTACTTTGTCATCTGTGTTTGTCTATAAACGTTGTTGTTGGGATGGGCTTGACCATCTGGAAAGCACAAGGAACAGTGATTGTTAGGCCATGCTGGCTGTCCTCATGATCAGGCATCTCCTTGCTGTCAAGTTGCCTAAACATCTTAAATAAATGGTACAGGGGATTTGAGGTCCCAGTTTTGTTTTATTAGATTGAAGCATAAGGAAACAGAAAATAGTCCTGAAAAGACAAAGCAAACCAACAGGCCTATAGAAAGCAGTGAGAAAATGGCTGAAAATGCTTGGAAAAGCCTGCTGGCAGATGTACTGTGTACCACGTACTAGAGCCTTCACATTTGTGCACATAGACACAGTCCTATTTGGTCTTCACAGTAACTTTGTGAAGTGAATAGAGACTATTTCTTTCTTTCACAGAGAAGAAATAAGAGTTGAGAACTTCATCAGTTAGTCTAGCTTCACATAGTGCCAAGATGTGAACATGTGTATGTCTGTGTGTGGGTTTGTGCTGGGATCAGGGCTTGAACTCAGGGCCTTGAATTCTTACTCAGTGTTTGTGTTCACAGCTAGCACTTTTCAGTTTCACTCATGCCTCTAATCTAGCTTTTTTTTTTTTTTTTTTCCTGCCCTCCCTGCTTCAAACCTTAACCCTCTGGTCTTAGTCTTCTGAGTAGCTAGGCATATAGGTGTGAGTCACTGTTGTCTGCCTTTCATTGCTGTTGGTAATCTAGATAAATTAAATTAGACAGCAGGAGATTAAAAATAGAAGCATTTATCTTAGTCTGCTTATTCCCTATTTTGTTTAAAATAGCTTTATTGACATACAGTCTTCATCCATTAAAAGCCACGGATTTTTAAAGTTTAATAATTCTGTGGTTTATAGTTTGCTTAAGAATTATATAGTTAGGAAGTGGCGCAGTGGCTCAAGTGGTAGAACACTAGCCTTGAACTGAAGAGCTGAGGTACAACACACACGGCCAGAGTTCAAGCCCCACGACGAACACACACACACACACACACACACACACACACACACACACACACACACACACACACACACACACACACACACACACACACACACACACACACACACACACACACACACACACACACACACACACACACACACACACAAATAATTATATAGTCATCACCTTAGTCAATTTTGGATTATTTTCATTACTTAAAAAAAATCCTTTCAGAAATGACCCTAGCACTTATATTCACCTTACTTTAGCCTTTAGAATCTATTCAATTTTTGTCTCTGTAGATTCATCTACTGTGGACATTTCCTACAAATGCTGTCATATGGTCTGTTATGGTCCTTTGTGACTGGCTTCTTTTACTTAAAATAATATTTTTTCAAGGCTTATTCATATTGTAGCATGTATCAATACCTTATTTCCTTTTATTACTGAATATAATTCCACATTTTAATGATCTAATTATTTGATGTACATCTGTGTTGTTTCTGATTTTGAGCTATTAATGGATAGTGTTGTATAAACATCCATGAACAAATCTTGGGACAACATTTAGGTGTAGCCATGTTTTAATTCTTTCGGGAGTATATGACATGTCATACAGGACATGTTCAGCATTTTGAAAATCAGCTTGCTTTCCAAAACAGCTACATACATTCTCACCTGGAGTGTAGGAGAATGTCAGTTTCACTACATCCTTGTTAACACTGGAGACTTGTTTTTAATTAGTATATAATTAAAATGATATCCCATGGTTTTGGTTTACATTTCCCTTGACTAATGATTTTGACTAGCTATTTTTCTTTGAATTGTCTTTTTGTTACGGATAGTGAGAATGTTTTTTGTATTCTAGCAACACATCCCTTAGCAGATGAATGATTTATGAAAATTTTCCACTGTTTGGAAAGTATGTTTTCTCTTTCCTCTTAAAATTTTTTCTTTCAAGCCGGGCGCTGGTGGCTCATGCCTGCAATCCTAGCTACTCAGGAGGCTGAGATCTGAGGATCGCGGTTCAAAGTCAGCCCGGGCAGGAGAGACTGTGAGACTCCTATCTCCAATAAACCACCAGAAAACTGGAAGTGGCGCTGTAGCTCAAGTGATAGAGCGCTCGCCTTGAGCTGAAGAGCTGAGGGACAGCACCCAGGCCCAGAGTTCAAGCCCCATGACCGACCAAAAAAAAAAATAATTTTTTTTCTTTCAAAACTTGGTACAAAGGAGTAAATAAATTAATACAATGATACTGGACTAATGGTAGAGTTTTAATGGAATAGAATGTAGAGTCTAGAAATAAACTCATAAACTTTTTTTTTCAAACAAATGATATTTGTACAATTGAATAGCCACTAGAGTAGGGATGATGCTAAATCTCTTTCTCATAAAAGTAGACACCATATAATAATAATAATATTATTCTTCAAAAAAACCACCATTAGCCAGGCACTGGTGGCTCACGCCTGTAATCCCAGCTACTTAGGAGGCTCAGATCTGAGGATCACAGTTCAAACCCAGCCTGGGCAAGAAAGTCTGTGAAACTCTTATCTCCACCAGAAAACTGGAACACTGTGGCTCTAATGATAGAGCACTTGCCTTGAGCTGAAGAGCTGAGGGACAGCACCCAGGCCCAGAGTTCAAGCCCCACGACTGACAAAAAAACAAACAAAAGTCAACCTGGATTATCCATTCATCCCAGCACAATTTGTTAAAAAGAATCTATTTTCCTCCATACCATGGTCTTGTTGAAAACCAGCTGACTGTAGATAGATGGGTTTATTTCTAGACTATAAATTCTATTATACTTAAACACTATTCTTAGTCCAATACAATTGCCTTGATTTACCCTTGCTTTATACTAAGTTTTGAAATTGGGAAATGTGAACAGTTTTGGCAGTTTTGAGCCCTTTGAATTTCCATATAAATTTTGGGACTAGCTTATGAAATTTCTGTAAAGAAATCTGCTCAGATTTTATGGGAATTATTTTAACTCATTAGGTCTATTCAGGGAAAACTGGCATCTTCGCCCTTTCCCCCTTTTTTGTGGTACCGAGGATCAATTCTAGGGCCTTCCATTGAGCTATACCTTCAGTATGGGAGAATATGAAGTCTTTTGATATGTGAACATGAGATTTCCATTTGTAGACCCACCTGTCTTTGTCAGTCTAGTTCTTTAGATATATTTACTTTATAGATGTTTTGTATTTTGCAAGTTAATAAGTTTATGTCTAGATTATTGAGCATAGTGCAGAGGGTTAACTCTCTTAAAATAATGAAGTGACTTTATATAAAATAGATAATAGAAATTATGCAAAAAATTGAGACCCAGAATCACAAGAAATCAAAGAAAGGTTGGACAAATGGGACTGCATGAAATTACAGAGCTTTTCCATGGCAAAGGACATAACTAGCAAGATCAATAGAAAGCCCATGGATTGGGAGAAGATCTTCACTAGCCATACAACAGACAAGGGTCTCATATCTAAAATATACCTGGTACTTAAAATTTTAAATCCCCCAAAAACAAATCTTCAAAGAAACAACTGCCCAATAAATAAGTGGGCTAAAGATTTAAAGAGAAACTTCTCTGAAGAGGAAAGAAGGATGGCTAATAGACACATGAAGAAATGCTCAACCTTTCTAGCCATAAAAGAAATGCAAATCAAAACAACATTAAGGTACTACCACCTCACCCCAGCTAGAATGGCTATAATGAAGAAATCTAATAACAACAGATGCTGGAGGGGATGTGGACAGAAGGGAACCTTACTACATTGTTGGTGGGAGTGTAAACTTGTTCAACCACTTTGGAAAGCAGTATGGAGGTTCCTCAGAAGACTCCACATAGAGCTCCCCTATGACCCAGCAATCCCACTTTTGGGCATTTACCCAAATGATCACAAACAAGACCATACTAAAGCTACCAGCACAACTATGTTTATTGCAACATTATTTACCATAGCTAAGATATGGAACCAACCCAGATGCCCCTCAGTAGATGAATGGATCAAGAAAATGTGGTATATATACACATGGAATTCTATGCCTCCATCAGAAAGAATGACATTGCCCCATTTGTTAGGAAATGGAAAGACTTGGAAAAAAATTATATTAAGTGAAGTAAGCCAGGCCCAAAGAAACATAGGTCCCATGGTTTCCCTTATTTGCAATAACTAGTATATGTCTGAGTCAACCAGAAAAGGTCAGATAAGTTGATGTTAGGGGAATGAACCCCAAGACAAGTATTCAAAAGTTTTTTGTTTTTGTTTTTTTTTCCTTTCATGCAATTGTTTCTAACATATTTATAAGATGATTTCTATGTTGCTTTGTATGTCCCTCTCCCACGGTATAACCCATGCTTTCACTGTATTTTGATGCTGGTATAATTTGTGGAGGGGAAGGGAAAAAACAAATCGTTTAGGGATACAGGAGGACCCATTGCAACAATGAGATGTACAAGTTATTATGTCGAAAAATGAACTTTACAGCTTTGGTGGGGGAGGGGAGGATCGGGTGGGGGGAAGAGAGGGATATGGGAACGGATAGGAAGGGGAAACAAAGGAGGCAACAATGCTTGATAAGAAATGTACTCGTTATCTTGCCCACGTAATTGTAACCCCTCTGTATGGTATTCTCACACACAAAAAATATAAAAAAATTGTTTGAGTAATACCTATCTTATGCTTTCATATGACCCTTTACATAAAAAGTGTCATGGCCTGCTTTGTGGTTTATAAATTTACATTTATCCAAAATACATCTGTCATAGGAGAGGGCGTGCTTCCAGCAAACTTACTGGTCTACTCTTTAGAGGAGGAGATGCATATCAAATGAGTAGCATAAGTGGCTGTAAGGAGTGAGGCCAATCAAAACAAAAAAATTTAAAACCCTTTTGCTTTCTATTCCTCTCACATGAAAATTCCTTCCCAGGCTTGTCATGTACTCACACTAGTGATGTAATAATGGTGATTATATCAGAAGCACTGTAGGCAATATTGGCATGACTGGTAGTGGGGCTCTGGGCATGATGAGTCTTGCTAAGTATTCCAAGAGGCCACATGGAATTTGTTATCTGTGACAGAGGATGAGGACTTCAGTGATTAGTGATGAAAAAACAAAAAAACAAAAAAACTGCCCACTACTGGTTCTTAAGGCAACTCAGCCTCTTCTGTATAATGTGCTAGAATGTTCACATTGAGACCATGTGCGGGTACAATGCTCCATCCATGCTGTGTACATCAAGGCTTGAAATCGAGTAGTTACTTTTAACATATAGACTGTAACATCACTTACCCATTTTTGGTTTTGTTTTTGGTTATCAATGACCATCATTTTGAAACTATTTTCTTTTAGCTCACTTGTATATGTTGGTCTTTTGCAGTTTCTTGTTCTTCCTGTTGCTTGTTACTTTGAGCTGTATGAAGGAATCCATTGTGGGAGTCCTGGTACTCTTCTGCTTGGCTAGTGTACTGTCAGAGTGTGGACCAATCTCACAAACACCTTTGACCAGTGTAGGTTTTTAGTAGAGGTGGAGTAAATGTCAGATGTGGCCTTATGGTTGTCAGGCCCTCTTGCTTACCCTCCCTGCTTACAACCTCACCTGTAATGTGTGGTAAAATATCCAAATTTGAGATTCACTGTTTTGGTTTAAGGATTCTATCCTCCTAAAATTTAACAGTATCATTACTTTAAACCTTACAGAAAGTTTATTTTGTATAGAGGGTTTGGTAGATCTCAGTGGAGGCAATGAAGGGAAAGAATAAGAGAGAACTCATAAGGCAATTACTAGGAAGGATTTAGGAAAAAGCCAGAAAAGAGCCAGGGGTGCCTGGAATCATTGAAGGCAGCTTATACAGACACTTTCTTTTACATACACACAGTCTTTTTTATGGCTTTCAGGAATGTCCATGACTTCTCCCCCTTTCTCAGCTTGTCTGGGAAACCCTTCCCAAAGGAGTTGTCCAACCTAAGGCTTGTCAGATATTAGGCCATGGACTAAATGTAGCTAGAACCTGTTTCTGTAAGTGACATTTTATTGGAGCATAATATCGTAGGTATAATGTGTGTTGCTACAACAAAATGCTGAAACTGGAGAGGGGTTTAATTTGCCACAGTTGTGGAGATCCATGAGCATGGTGTTGGTGTTCCCTTCTAGTGAAGGCTTCTTGCTGTATTGTAACATGGCGGGGGGGGGGGGGGGAGGGATGGAGGGAGGAGATGGCATCATATGATTGGAGCACAAGAAAGGGGCAGGAGAGGAAAAGGGGAGATGTTTCTAATACTGAGAAAGAAAGCAAGAGAGCAAACCAAACACCCTTTATAACAGCATGTTCTTGAAATAAGTCCTGAGGCCTCACTCATACTGTAAGATAAGCACTAATCCTTCTTAAAGACATAATCCATATCTCTTATAGACACCAAGACGTAAGCACCATTACATCAGGGACCAAGCTTTGAGCACATTAGCTTTAGAGGGATGAAGCATATCCAAACCATAGCACATGACCACTTTTAACCAGAGGAAAAAAAAGTTTTAATAAAATGTTCATTTTATTGAATTAGCATGCACTAGTGATAACAAAGGATGCCCTTGTGATCATTCTGCACAGGTACATGGTATACTTTAAACTAAGTCCCCCCAGTGTATTCCTGTTCTCCCCCTCACTCCTCCTACCTTGCCACATACTACTTCTGTTTTTCTATACACAGTCTGGCTGCATTCATGCTAAATGTCTGAGTTCAGTAGCTGGAACAGATTTGGTCCATAGTGCCTAGCTTAAACCTTTACCGGAAATGTTTGCGAACAACTGATCTAGAGAATCTGTACTTTTGGAAGGTTAAGCCTGAATCAAAGACTGTGTGAACACTTGTTTATTTTGTAGCAGTGGTAGCCTGTCCCCTGCCCTCTCCAGACCTTGTGCTGAGAATCTAACCTACCATGCCTAGCACCTACTAAACAAAGCACTCTACTTTGAGGAAGAGCAGGGGTTTGTTTTGTTTTGTTTCAGGATTTTCTTACATAGCTGAGGCTGTCTTTGCCGCATAATCCCTCTCCCAAGGGTAGCCAATTTAAAGAAAATTCATTACTTATAGATTTCTTACATGTGGTTTTGCCAAGCATGGTATAAATAAATAAATAAATAAATAATGTCAAATTTCAAAAACAAAATGTTAAATGTCCACTCACATGCACATTTTATAGCTCAGTTTCTGTGGAGAACCTCTGTCTTGTGTTACTAACACCAGTTAGTTTAGTTGTATGATTTACTGAGTATTTCCTTGCCTTTAATTTAAAAAAAAGTCTGCCTCCCAGCAAGCAAATAGTACCCTAAAACAAAGTGAATTTAAGTGAATGTGCTAATTAATTGAAGTGATAAAGTGAAAATGTTAGATTTGTTTGGAAGTGTTCTGTGTTTAGTGGAAGATGGGGCATTCTGAGAAAGATGAATCTAACATCCACAGCACAGTGCTGATACAGTACTGAGCTCTGTGCGCCCTGAGCATTCTGGGCTTTTCCGCTACAGGTTCTCTTTGGAACCTGTACCTGCATGTATCAAGGGCCTACTGTGTTTATATCAGGATTCACAGAACCAGAAGATAGAATGTCAAATCATGAAAATATAATTAATTTCAAAAATATTATAATAAAGTGGAGACATCCCTGATATTCATATACCTGATTCATAAGCCTCTTTCAGGTTCTTTTATCACATGAGGAAAAAAAATGTTAGAATTTTCCTTCAGCCGTGTGTGTGTGTGTGTGTGTGTGTGTGTGTGTGTGTGTGTGTGTGTGTGTGTGTGTGTGTGTGTGTGTGTGTGTGTGTGTGTGTGTGTGTGTGTGTGTGTGTGTGTGTGTGTGTGTGTGTGTGTGTGTGTGTGTGTGTGTGTGTGTTGGGGTGGGGAGAAAAAGGGGGGTCCCTGGTCCTAAGGCTTGAACTCTGGGCTTAAATGTTGTCTTGCAGCTTTTTTACTCAAGGTTAGCACTGTCTCACTGGAGCCACAGCACCACTTCTGTTTTTTTTTTTTTTTTTCTGGATAATTGGAGATAAGTGTCTCACAGGCTTTCCTGCCTAGACTGGCTTCAAACTGTGATCTTCAGATACTATATCTCTTAGCTGGAGTGGGTGTGAGCCACTGGCCTCCCAGGTCTTTTATAATTTTTAAAGACCAAGCACTTGTCATTGAAACTTAATTTAAATGTGAATATAAATATAAAGTGCTAATTTTACTCTTAGTGTTTTAGCTCAGTTATGTTTCTTTTTACTTCTCTCAGGTTGAAGTCCATGGCCCAAAATGACTCTTTCAGTCGAGACTCCCTTCGGTAAAGAGGGAGACCAGATTGGAGGCTGGGATGAGCATGCCACTGCACCAGATCTCTCCCATTCCTCTCCAGGATACCACTTCTGCTAGAGTCCACAGAAGCAAGACCAAAGAAAAGGATAGAGGGGAACAGGTAATGAGAGAACATCCTTGTGGTTTTATTATTTTCATTACATAACTAGAATAATACTTGAGCTTTGCTGCTGATATATTAGTAAGCACACAAATAGTTGTGGTTGGAAGAATCTAGTTTTTGGTAGGCTTCTGGGTTTTTAGGTTTGAGTATAAACTTACTCTGCTAATAAATGGGTAATAAGTAATTAATTTACTTATCTTCCTTGGTTAACTGTTCCTGGTTATTATTTGTAAATTACTGAGATGAACTTCTTTGGGTTCTCAGATTGTGATATAAAGTATACATTTATTTGAATAGAAGTTTTAAGAATTTTGTACTTGGTGCAAAGGGTAGTTAAAATTAACACCACCTGGCTTGAAAATTAAATATGTACTAGCCTAAATAAGGTTGGTGATTAAGTACTAATCTCAACCAAAGAGCTTAAGGTCTGGAGAAAATGGCATTTATGTAGAGAGGTATGGCAGTGACCTGGAGTTAGTTAGAAAAGGGGACATGTAGAGTCACCCCAGTTGAGGAAATGCTA
The DNA here is from genome assembly GCF_024711535.1 of Dipodomys merriami. Lineage (NCBI taxonomy): Eukaryota > Metazoa > Chordata > Mammalia > Rodentia > Heteromyidae > Dipodomys > Dipodomys merriami. The sequence continues at coordinate 17,473,983 of NW_027202715.1, read as the reverse complement.
CATGCTGGATGACCAAAGGTTAGAGCCAGGGGATTTTGGAGAGGTTAAAATGGAATAACTTGAATGTAAGGGTTCAGTTGATGTCAAATAGGAAGTTAGAAAAGTTAGTGGGAAGTTACCTTAAGGAATTGGATTTATGTTTTCACAAAATGAATTATCAGAATTTTTCTCTTAAAACTTTCAGTTTGAGGGCCTGGGAAGGTGGCTCAGTGGTAGAGGACCTGCCTTGCATGCATGAGGCCCTGGGTTTGATTCTTCAGCACCACATAAGCAGAAAGAAAAAAGCCGGAAGTGGTGCTGGGGCTCAAGTGGTAGAGCGCTAGCCTTGAGCTGAAGAGCTGAGGGACAGCGGCCAGGCCCAGAGTTCAGGCTCCATTATGGGACCAAAAAAAACCAAAACAAAACCAAACCAAAAACCTTTCAGTTTGAGAATGAATGAATTCAGTGAGTGGTAGGGAAACTGTTGGTTACCGGATTGTTTAATTGCTTACTCCAGGTTTCCAAAACTTTTTCTGTGTGGCTTAACAATAAGGATACATTCTGAGCAATAGCATTGTTAAAGTGATTTGTCATTTTGTGAAAACATTCATAGAATGTACTCACACAAGTAAGATGGCTAAAATGTCACTAGATGGTATGGTTTTGCACACCCCACCCTTGAATGAAACAGCACCTGGTACATGACTGCCATTTATACTTTTCAGGTCAGACAGTCACAGATATTCAGTTCTGCAACTGTAGTGGTAACAACACTTGAGGACAATGTAAATACATGTAAATATAAATGTTGTTTACAAAATCAGATGGAGATTGGATTTGGCATTCAAGTCTGTTAGGAAAATGGGGGAGAATGGAAAAGGAATAGGTCGGACTTGCTCGTCAACAGGTACGACTATTTACTGCCAGCGAGGGGCACAGAACTTCCTGCAGGTTTGGAAGTTGTGCAAGGGACTGGGTTTGGGTCCAGGTTTATATGGGGCATAAAAAGGAAACAAAGGAGTAAAAATCAGGCTGTACTTACTGGGAAGTTAGGGCTGAGTACTTTCAGTTAGGTCTAGAATGGAACATCCTGCCTTGGGTGACAGGGACTGTCAGCCAGGTCTAGATTGGAATAACCTGCCTGCAGACAGGCATGTGGTCAAGACTATTCATGTGTACCTGTTGCCTTTCTTGAGTTGGGAGAATAAGACAGGAGTCAATCCTTCAAAGTCAGTCCTTCATTTCTCTGGCCTAACAACTTGATGGTGGTGACCTTGTGTAGAATGTGGAGTAAAGAGCATTAGAAGACATAGTTCAATTATTAATCAGTTGGCTTTGGTGAGTATAGGTGAGGGGAGGGACAGGAAGGAAGCCGGTGATTTTCTGCTTTTTATCTGCTCGATTACAATGTGTTTTACAAGTCGGGCACTCATGTCCTGTAATCCTTGCTACTTAGGAGGCTAAGATCTGAAGATCACTGTAAAAAGCCAGCCCAGCAGAAAAGTTCATGAGACTCCTATCTCTAATAAACTACCAAAAATCTGGAAGTGGATCTGTGGCTCAAGTGGTAGAGTGTTAGCCTTGAGCAGAAGAAACACAGGGACAGTGCCCAGGTCCTGAGTTCAAGCCCTAGGGGAGAAAGAGAGAGAGAGAGAGAGAGAGAGAGACACACACACACACATATGAAAAGTGTGCTTTAAAACAAGGGAAGTTAGTTCTTGCTATAGCTAATCTCTATCTGAGACTAAAGAATCCTTATTAAATCAAGAATTAATGAACCTCATTTGTCTGTACTAAGGTTTAGATTGAGGGCTTGCCTACCAAGCACTTTACCACTGGAGCCAAGTCCTAAGTCGCATTTGAATTTTAATAACTATAGACGATGGGGCATAAAATTTTCAATTTCATAAATATTTTTTAAAAAATAAATGTTTTGTTCTTGTTGGCCCTGGGGTTTGAACTCCAGGGACTCATGCTTGCTAGCTAGCATGAGGAACTCTTCCTTTTTTTTTTGGCTTGAATGCACTTTTTAATAAAATTTATTTTATTTTGATCTTTTTAGAACTTTTGATGGTACTGGAGTTTGAACTCAGGGACTCATGCTTGCTAGCATGAAGAAGTTTTTAAAACAAAGCTGTCATGCGACAGATTGATAGATAAACTCTTGAAGTTGAGTATAGGCCATTCATTCTCCTTTGCTGGCACAGTGGTACAATTTCTCCTGCACTTGAAAGAGGAAGAGAAGAGAGAGAAAAAGAGAAGCTCTGCAGAGGAACCACTTCTTCCACACTTCTCACAGCGGCAAAAGTGGAATTCATCCCACATCTGTGAATTTGTGTGTGATCCTCTCTATAGCACTCATTGCTTGAGCCTGTGCTCACTGTTGTACAAGGAGTTATGATTTTCACATGATAATACAGTAGATGTGTGGGGACCTCTGGGGAGATAGGAGGGATGTTTTTGTAACCTATAAAGAGTATTTGCTACTCTTATGCACTGGGTAAATAGGTGTTTTTACTCATTTTTTAAATTTTTGAGTGGTTGTACAAATCAGTTTATAATTAGGGTAAATAATTTTTGAAGAGTATTTTTAGTATTTTATAGATACTGATCCATTGCTTCTCAGACAGGTTGGTATTTGGAAGCCTGATTTAATTGTTATATTGGTATCATTTCAGAAGAATCATAGATTTTTTTGGAAACAACATGGGTTTCATTATGATACTAATTGCATTCTTTAATTCTTTTCTTTTCTTTTTTTTTTGTCGGGTGTGGGGCTTGAACTCTGGGCCTGGGCGCTGTCCCTTATCTCTTCAGCTCAAGGTGAGTGCTCTACCACTTGAGCCACAGTGCTACTTTGTATTCTTTAATTCTAACTTTCTTGCACAATAGTAAAGACTTTCCTCAAAACATACGTAAATAGGATTATACCTAAGCAGGCTTACCTAAACAGAATTATTTTTTCATTAAAAACTTTTTTTTTCTGTAGTTAAGATTAAATGTGTGGCTTTTACAATGGTAGACAGGCTCTTTCCACTCAAGCTAAATCCCTAACCTTTTTGCTCTTTTGGCTTTTCAAATAAGATTTCAAATTAACTTTCTCTTGTCTGGTCTCAAACTCATACTCCTCCTACCTCTACCTCCTAAGTAGCTGGGATCACTGGCATGTGCCACTATGCCTAGCCTTGCAATCATATATATGATGTTTTTTTTGTTTTGTTTTGTTTTTGTTTTTGTTTTAGTACTGGGGATTGAACTCAGGGCTTTGCACATGCTAAGCAAATGATCTACCACTGGAGCTACACCTCCAGCTTTCATTTTTTAGATCTTCTTTTTTTGTCTGCTTACATTTTATTGGCCCAGGCACGTTCCACGGCTATCTAAAACAGGCAGGAAAATGCATTTTCATCATATTCCTCACAAATCCTGGTAACTATCACATATACATCAGACAGAAAACATCATGCATTGAAACTGACCAATGCTTGCTGTAGAAGACCACTCTTGCCAGCCTCATTTTTTAGAACTTTAAGACAGTCATTCTTTGTAACCTAAGCTGGCTTCAAATTTGAGGTGCTCCAGTCTTGTCTCTTGAGTGCCAGGGTTACAGGTATGCACCACCACTCTCTGCTTTACTCTATATGTCTTAAAAGTCTAAAAGACATTCATTTGTCCACCAAGTCAGTGTTTGTAAATACATATTTATTTGACAGTCATTGTAAGTTATTTTCCTTTTTTAAAATTTAAATTGTATTGTAAAGGTGATATACAGTGGGGGAAAGAAGATGCTTGCAGAGCCATTGACCTTCTCTGAATTTCTAGAAATAATTGCCTCTCAATACTGCAAGACTGTTCTGCTGAGGTCAGAAAGGTGTTATTGCTATGTCTGATAAAAAATATTTCACTCTCTTTTTTTTTTTTTTGCCAGTCCTGGGGCTTGAACTCAGGACCTGGGCACTATCCCTGAGCATCTTTTGCTCAAGGCTAGCATTCTACTTGAGCCACAGTGCCACTTCTGGCTTTTTCTGTGTATGTGGTACTGAGGAATTGATCCCAGGGCTTCATGCATGCTAGGCAAGCACTCTGCCATTAAGTCATGTTCCCAGCCCACTTGAATATGATTTTAAAAACTTGCACTGCTGTTCCTAAATTAGGAAGAGCTGTTGGTGCTGGAACCTTATCACTTTTGCCATGATCTGGAAAAGCTGAATGTGTACTCTGCCTTCAGCCATTTGTCTCTTTTCCACATGTAAATTTTGAGCATGAGTGCTAGACCTAGTCATGTCTGGAACTCGGACTGTAAGGTTGTCTAGAAAAGAACACATTCTCAGTTTTCTACCCTTTTTATAAGGAGATTCTGAAAGCATGAGTTCTTTGCATATGTTTCTGAAAGGAAATAACAGAAAAAGTAATTCAGTGGTAAGCTTACTTATAAACAGTAAGCTATATAGTAAGTGAAATGGTATTTTTCTCTGAGATATTTAAGCAATATTATTTGATGATAGTTTCTTGCTTCAGACGCTAACAGGGATTTTACTATGAAATATCAGAAAGATTGTCAGCTAAACACATTTACATTTGCTTTCAAAATACATGAATGGGTGCAGCTAATACTGAGCTCATGTTGACCTCGCATATAGAAAGATGGTCTCACTGCTGTTAAGTCACAACAATATTTTGAAGCATATCCATCACATTTTTTCCTTTTCATTATTGTTTCTTTTTCTTTTTCTTTTGGTTGGTCGTGGGGCTTGAACTCTGGGCGTGGTCGCTGTCCCTGAGCTCTTCAGCTCAAGGCTAGCACTCTACCACTTGAGCCACAGAACCACTTCCGGTTTTCTGGTGCTTTATTGGAGATAAGAGTCTCATGGACTTTCCTGCCTGGGTTGGCTTTGTACCGCAATCCTTAGATCTCAGCCTCGTGAGTAGCTAGGTTTACAGACATGAGCCATCAGTGTGCCCAGCTTCATTCTTCGTTTTCTCTATCAGAAAAATGATCCCTGTTTAAATAATAAGAACCTAATATAAGTCTAAATATAGCAAACTTTCCAGAGCTGCCAATTTCCCATTTGTTGCTTGAACCTGCTCAGCGTCTTCAGGGCCTTGTTTGGGTAGCCCTATGAGGGTGTTCTCTGTGGTGCTGAGCCACAACTTTCTGATACATGGTCTTACTATGTAAATCAGGCTAATGATAAGTTTGTGACCTCTCTTGCCTAAGCCTTCTAACTTCAGACATTGTAGGCCTGAGTCATCATGCCTGGACAAGCCACTGCTTTTTCAAAGGAAGTTATTTTGTGTATTTGGCTCATTGAGATTTGAAATCATGTAGAAAAGTCTCTAGCTTTTTTTTTTATTTATTATTTCTACTCTGCTTCCAAGATCAAAATCCCATTATGTAGAATTTTACCCATCTGTCAGGAAGAATATTATGTGAATATTAGGGAAATGGATGGGTTTGAAAAAATTATGTTAAGTCAAGCTTAGAGAGACGAAGAACAGGGGCTGGGAAGGTGGCTCAGTGGTAGAGCGCTTGCCTTGCATGCATGAGGCCCTAGGTTCAATTCCTTAGCACCACATAAGCAAAAAGAAAAAAGCTGGAAGTGGCGCTGTGGCTCAAGTGGTAGAGTAGTAGCCTTGAGCTGAAGAGCTGAGGGACAGCGCCCAGGCCCAGAGTTCAGGCCCCACAACTGGACCAAAAAAGAAAGAGAGACACAAAGAACACGTGTATTTTTTTTCTTGTGTGGAAGTTAAACCTAAATTATAAACATATATGAAAACATATACAGGGTCATATGCATTTATACACAAATTGACAAAAGTATACACAGGGGAAGATTCCAGTGGTGCCACTCATTTGAATATAACTTACATTAAAAAAAAAGCCAGGAAACTGCAACATATTTTTTTGGGGGGGGGGGAGAAATGAAGAGAAGAATGGTGAATAAATGCAGTGATCACATTTGATGCACATATATGAAAATGGAACTGTAACCTGAGGGGACGGGTGGGGATGGGAGAGATGGGGAAAATAATGGAAGGGGTGACATTGGTCAAGATATACTCATAAAGTGACATGTTGAATTAAAACACCTTCTTACAACTGCTTAAAAATTTTTTTAAGTTCCATTGTAAAGCCTCAATATTCTGGTTAATTTTAAATAGAGGTGTGTTTAAACGAAGAGATGAATATGCATCTGAAATATACCTGTTTCATAATTTACATGGCTCCTTGAGTCATTCATCTACCTTCCCTGCAAGGGCCTGAACAGTCCATTTTCTAGTTTTAAAAAAGAATACTAGAGACTGGGTAATTGATAAAGAAAAAAAGCTTATTTAGATCACTGTTTTTGGAGGCTGAACAGCTTCTGTGAGCTGCTCCATGTTTGATCCATGGCAAATGGATACAAGTAAAGATGTAAGAGGGGGTGAGGGAAATACATTTGAAACCCCACTGTCATGGTAACTAAACCACTGATAGTAGTCGTTTTAATCCTTTCATGATATAGATTCTTCCTATCCCAGATCCTCTTAGAGGACCCCACATCTCAATACCTTAGACTGGGGGCCATACCTAAATGGTTTGGTGGGACAAACCATTTTCAAACCATAGCTATATTCTTGTGCATGGAAATCAGGATTATTGTCTCATCTGTGTAGCTTTCCTGGAGTGCTTTTTTCAAGCCTGTTTTGGAGAACGTTTTTCATGTCTGGTAATCACAGCCATCATTAGAACAGCCTGGGAACTTCTGAGTTTGCTCAAGTACAGATGCCATTGTCACATGAGAAGTCAGTGGTGTGGAGCAGGGAGTTACATGATTGGAAATTGTCTTCTGTGAAGTCACCCTGTGGTTTTAGGGTATTGGTGTAGGGAGTCTGATAAAACCTGCTTCAAAGGTCATTGCACTAGTATGGGTGATGATGACCACAGAAGTAGTGCTGGGACCAGGCAGGAGATGGACAGAAGGCAGGCTGGTCAGCGCTGGTGGCTGATGAAGTAGGTGAGCTCTGGCTTAGGAGGTCACATACTTACTACCACAAAGGTAGTGCTGGAGCAGCAGGACAGCAGGAAAGATGGTGAGTGTGATGATGAATATGCGAGTCTGAGGTCCCTTGGGGTAGACCAGGTGGAGATATACCCAGCATTCAGTTTTCTGAATCCTTAGAAGTCTATCTAAACAAGGGGATCAATAGAAATTTTGCTATAATCTCACCACTAGGCTGAAGCAGGCATGTTGCAAATTAGAGGCCATCCTGGGCTACATAATATGATCCTGCCTAAAAACAAACAAGAAAGGAGAGGGAGGGATATTTCACAGTAAAGCAAGCCCTAGATAGGTAGATGAAAATTTAAATCTGAGAAGAAAAAGGACGTATGACAGTGTGCCTGGAGTGCCTCCCCAGCTGTCCTGAGATACACCCTTGTTATGACGGTGGATAGTGACCAGTCTTCTTGGAGCTTGCTGCATTTTAGAACATTTTATCTTTTTCTTCCATACCAGTTTTGCATAGGGAATAGTATAAGTGATGAGAGATCAACTCTGTCGCGATGCCCCAACCAGGAGGAATCAGAATTCATTTTGAAATGCCTGGTCTGTAATGTGAATCCATCACCTGACATGTATCAGCTCCTAGAGAGGCTGTTCTTGGGGAAATACCTTTACTAGTACTTGTGTAGGTTTTAAGGTCTTCCAGAATAACTCTGTTGGTGGGAATTTTAAACCCAGAACAGAGAGAAACTTATGAGGATATAAGTCAAGGAATAGATGGTAATCATTGGCAGTCAATAGAGAAAACAAAGTGTGTGTAAGTAACATGGTCATTTTATTTATTTATTTATTTTTTTTGGTGGTTGTGGGGCCTGAACTCTGGGCCTGGGCGCTGTCCCTCAGCTCTTCAGCTGTAGACTAGTGCTCTACCACTTGAGCCACAGCGCCACTTCCAGCTTTTTCTGCTTATGTGGTGCTGAGGAATTGAACCCAGGGCCTCATGCATGCAAGGCAAGCACTCTACCACTGAGCCACCATTCCAGCCCCAACATGGTCATTTTAAATTGAAGGATTGATGTGATATTGGCCAGTAATTCTAATACTGTTGATGTTCAACAAGAGAACAGAGAATACAATAATGAAGGTTGAGGGGGAAATAAGGACTTTGTAAAAGTTTAGCTTCTTATAGGTAACATGTGAATGTTCAGTTCACACTTTATAAGCCCTTCTTACAGCAGAAGTTCTCTTCTTATGTTATATTTATATGAACATCCTCCTTAGTGGGAGGCCCTGAAGCTTGAGGTAGAATTGTGTATGTGTGTAGTCCATAGAAAAATGTTAATAACTAGGGTAAGTGCTGATCACATCATGTGATTAACTGTTCACAAATACTCTGGTGCAATTTGTTGTTTGTGTGGTATCACATGTTCATGCCATGCTACTTCCTCTGTTGGCCACCTTGTTCTAAACTGTGCAGTTTCCTTTTAATTTGCTTTGTAATCCAGTGCTCCTAACATTATCTCAGGCCAAACTTGTGGGTCATTAAGAATGCTAAATAACTCTGTTAACGGGGAGTGCTGAGGAGAAACAGCCTGGGCTGCGGTATTACAGGATTCAGGCTCCAGATAGGGTTAAACAAGATCATCTTTAGGGCTCTGGTTGTTGTTGTTTGTGGGATTATTATTATTATTTTTTATTCTTTTGAGACAGGTTAGCCTATGCTGCCTTTGAACTACAAATCCCTCCTGAGTCCTGGAATGGCAGATGAACACCATGTGATCTACATCTCTTATTAGTTTTGAGGATTATTGCTTTTTCTAAGGACCCTTAACCAGACTTGATTCTTTAATGTTTGCAGTTCTGTGTTAATTTTTAAAGTACTGGGCACCAGTGCTCACGCCTATGATCCTAGCTACTCAGGAGGCTGAGATTGGAGGATTGCTGTTTGAAGCCAGCCCAGGCAAAAAAGTCTGTGAAATGTACCTTCACTAAACTACAAAAAAAAAAAAAAAGCCAGAAGTGAAGTGGAGCTGTGGCTAAGTGGTAGAGCACTATCCTTGAGTAAAAGAAGCTCAGAGACAGCACCCAGGCCCTGAGTTCAAGCCCCAGGACTGGCACATTGTGTGCGCACACACATACACCATGTTTGATTTTATAAATAATCTGAATACTTTTTAAAATGCCTTCAGCTGCAAGTACAGACTGAGAAATCACGTAAATGGATACACATATGTAAAAGGGCGGGCTTCAGGTGTGCCTGATCCAGTGCACCACTGTTGTACTCCAAGCCAAAGATTCTCTCAATACCATCCATGAATAGATCGTGCTCTGTGTGTTAGTGAACAACTGTTATTGTTCTTTCTCAGGGTGAGGAAGGTATTTCCCACGTGACCCAGGCAGATGTCACCTCAGGATCCCGGTGAAGTGAGGTCTTGCTGGCTGGTCCACTCAGTGAGGAATACTGAGAGCAGCATTTCTTTTTTCTTTTTCTTTTTTATTTTTTGGGTCCAGTCGTGGGGCCTGAACTCTGGGTCTGGGCACTGTCCCTCAGCTCTTCAGCTCAAGGCTAGCACTCTACCACTTGAGCCACAGCACCACTTCCAGTTTTTGTTTTTTCTGCTTATATGGTGCTGAGGAATCGAACCCAGGGCCTCAGGCATGCAAGGCAAGCGCTCTACCACTGAGCCACCTTCCCAGCCCCTGAGAGCAGCATTTCTGAGACACAGGGCAGGCACCAGTAGAGGGGCAATGTGGAAGAGAATCGTGGCTTTGCTGAGGAGGAGGAATAAAGGAAGGACCACTAGCCCCTGTGCTACAGTGCTTTAGTTTGGGCATTTTTGTTCCACAAGTCTTTAGAATTGGAACTATTTCTGTCGAGGCCACATTAGGATTTTTTTTTCTTAAGTAATATAGTTTGAGTTTAAAGCAAAGTAAAGCCAATTTTCAGGAAATCTATCCATTTAGACTTGACATATGAAGGACAAATAAGTTCAGCAAAGAAAACAGAATGATCTGAGAGAAATCAGAGCTTCCATTTGTCATTTATACTGTGCAGGAAAAGGAGAGTGAACACAGTACTGGATACCCTGGTAGCCTGGATGGCCCTGGGAACCCTCCCTGCTCTGGGACAAGGAAAGCATGCTAGAGAGGATAGTTTTAGTGTATCGGTATGTGTGAAGGAAGTGAGCGGGAATAGAGCTGGTCTTCTTACCTTCCTCAGCTAACAGGGAGTGAGGAGGGACAAGAGGGAAACAGTGAAGAAACAGGTCTGTTTGGGGACACAGTGTGAGCCTTGTGTGAGGATCTCCCCTTCATCACTTAAGTGGTAGGTGAGGGAATGGCAAAGGGGAAAGAGAAAAACCTGGCTGACCCAGGGGCCTGGAATCCTATAAGGCATTGAGAAACAGTAAGGGTAGGAAAAGGTGATAACCTTTCCTTACCAGTTTAATAGTAATGGTCAGCTGGGTGCTAGTGGCTCACACCTGTAATTCTAGCTAACTGAGGAGGCTGAGACCAGAGGATGGAAGTTCAAAGCCAGAGTGGGCAGGAAAGTCCATGAGACTCATCTCCAATTAACAACCAAAAAGGCCAGGCTCTGCATTTAAGTCCCAGGACTCAACCCAGCCCTGTTCCCCCCTTCTACCCCCTCCCCCCGCAAAAAAAGAAAAGGAATCATGGCCTACAGTCTTACAAGAAACTTGCTAATTTTTATTTTTAGTGATCCTGGGGTTAGAACTCTGCATCTTGCACTTGCTAGGCAGGTGCTCTACCATTTGAGCCATCCCCAGTCCTAAGATTTTCTTTAATACAAGTTTTGGGTGACAGTGGATCCTTCAGAGTGAAGACCCACAGAAAAAGGTCTGTTTTTTATGCTTAAGCTCCAGGAAGATGGCCAGCTATATGGAAATGAGCTTGAACAGAAAAGTGGGATCTAATGTAATTGACTGATTGAAGTGAGGACTGAAGCTGGTCTATGCAGATTCTTCCTGATTTCAGTGGGTAGCATTCCTTTCCTAAGAGTATGAGAATCTTAGGATTTCAGACAAGGCTGGTAAGAGAATTTTTTTATTTTATTTTTTAATGGCCAGCTCTTACTCAAAAAGGCAGGGAAGGATTGAAGCCATATTTGTCTGTTTTACAGCTGGCTCTGCGGAGTGGGGTTCTAGTTTCTGTGTTCTGTCTTAGGAAAAAAAGAGAGCAGCAGAGAGAAGGGCCAGGTAGGGTCAGAGACTTTCTTCTGTGGCTTTCCAGGGTCCTTCAAGTTAAAGAACTCAAACATGTCAAAGCCTCCTTTTTCCCTTTACCACATTCCATGCCTTCTCCTCCCGCATAGAGAATGCAGCACCTATAAAAAGCTCATTTTTGGGGCAAATGGAGAGATTCCTCAAAGAGAACATGGGGTAAGGGTGGCCTTTTCACTAGTGGCAGGCTGGCAGAGAAAGGCCCAGTGTGCAAATGGGATGAATGTAGTCTCTTCTAAGAAATTATTTTCACAAAAATAATTCCTGAGTACTGTAAAATAGTTTAATAAGATCCTGAGTTTTATAAAATAGAAGTGCAGAGGTGATCAAAATAACAATGAACTGAAAAAGAGATACAGGTCCAAGGAAACACATAGAAACTAGTTTGTAAATCAGCTAGTAAATTACAAGCAGCTAAAACATTCTCATAGCCAGAAAATTAAGTTACAGAGGGAACAAAAGCTTGAGCTATATCTAATGAGTATGAAAAAGAACTGTTTCTTAAACAAAGTAGCAGTTAGATAAACATGAGGATGTAGGAAACAGGTGGTGATTGGACTTTTAGAGGCAGAGCTGAGATAGGCCTTTGCATGTTGGGTTTATTTTGTAAATTTGTGTGTGTGTGTGTATGCATGCACACGTGTGCGTGCGCCAGTACCAATTCTGGCTGTCCCTAAGTCCCCCCCCCCCACCTACCTTTCCATTTATTTATTATTTATTTATGCTCAGGTTAGTGCTCTATCACAACTCCACGTCTGGCTTTTGGTGGTTAATTGTAGATAAGAGTCTTATGGGCTTTCCTGCTCTGGCTGGCTTTGAACTGTGACCTTTGGATTTCAGCATCCTGAGTAGCTAAGATTACAGGCATAAACCACTTGCGGTGTCTGGCCAGGAATTGTGTTTTTAGTTGCAGAGAAGTGACTGCTTCAAATGTCTGTCATTTGGAAATGTGTAGGCATTGACAAATTGGGAGAAATGGAGAAGGGAGAATGTTCATCCGCTTTCTAGAAGACTACCATTGATATAAGAAGTTTATTTATAGCTTAAGACCAGGAAAAAACCCCTTTGAAGCAGTTTGTTTCCTGGCATTGATACCCTTCCCCCAGCCTGGGGTGATTTTCCTTGGTTTTCAGGAGCAGACTTCTTTTTTCCCTAGATGTAAATACTGGCCTAGTGCTCACAGGCAAGCCTGCTACTTTTCCTACAGCTAGCCTTATGTGGGACAGGTTTATGGAGACATCTGTGGTTAATAATTTACCTCTTCTATTTTTTAAAAAAAGTGTCTCAAGTAATTCTGGGTGATAGGTTAACATACCAGAAAAGCAAACAGACCAGAAGCTTTTGCTTCATTGACTGAACTTCCATTCCTTGCACACTCACTAGCACACTTAGAATCTTTCTGTTGTATATTGTTGTAGGGGACCAGAGAGCAAAAGCAGCACTGGTTGATGGAATGGACTTGTCATGAATTATTCATGCACTATCTCAGACCTTGGAAATCAGCTGGAGGAAGTAGTTAGTCTAGTTTGATCACTGGCGTGCAGTGCTGGAGGCTTGGGCCAGTGCTCTGGTGGGGGGCATGGCATGTGCTTTCTCTGACTACTGTTGGCCAGCAGCTGCTGTGCTGGCAGAGCCTGACCCCCAAGGTGAAGCTCAGGCACCATGCTGCAGAGGGGAGCTGCCCTGAAAGCACCCTGGTGCTTCCCGGATGGAAAATGAAGCTTCAGGTAGGAGAAGTGCTGAGTCAGCAGCACCCAGGTGTCTCCTGTGATTTGGGGATGCTGGTAGGCCTTCTGGAATGCATGAACAGATTTCCGAGTTGCTCAAGGGTGTCTCCCTACAGGGCATCCAGCCAGAGGAGCTTGCGGGCTACTTTGTCAAGGATGTATATTGTGTCTAACAAAACTATTACTTGAAATTGTGAAAAGTAATTTTAAGCCAATAGATGTTTAAATGTAATGTTGCAGCATTTTTAAATGGTACCATCCTACTTTTGATATAAAAATAAGTCTTTCAGTGATTAGTATTAGCCACTTAATTTTAAATCATGGAGTTAAGGCTTTGGCACATCCTGAAAAATATTTACTTAGTTTACAATTTGAATGGGCACAGCTACAGTCTCTGTTACTGTTTTCTAGAGGAAGTATTGTTTGTGGGAGCTTTCTCAGTGCTTTCAGCTGGAGCATTCCTTCTAGGGAGCTAGGTTAGCTTCTGTAGGCTAGAAATGCATAGAAGACAGAACAAAGGGTCTTTGTTCTGTTTGTTATTATTTACCATGCATGAGGCATGTGCCAGACCTTGATTCACTTGGCAGGGCTATTGTACTTTTGCCGTTTGCTTTGTCTGATTTTGTAGGCATGCTGTGTCTATTAACTTTGAGGGGGAGGATTATTCAATACTCTTGAGTTTGCAGGTGGGGGTGGGGGCAAAATCAGTGAACCATAGCGCTAAATAATCTGTGCCAAATTGTATGTACTATTTTCTCTTAGTCTGTGGTACAGGGGATGGAACCAAAGGCCTTGTGCTTACAGATATTCTAACCTGTGAGTCATGCGCCCCAGCCCTTTTGTTTCTAGAATTTTTCTTAATAGAGTCTTGCTGTTATCCCAATAGACCTCAAACCATGATGCTTTTGCTTCTGCCTCCTGAGTGCTGGAATTATGGTATACACCACCTTGCTGGCCCTGGACATACTATTTTCATCAGTAAATATAATTTACTGTTTTAACTCTTAAATATTCTCTGAACATACAAGATTCTGATATTTAATCCAATCAAGAGATTAGAGTCTATATACTGTTTAAAAATTTGTTTTGTGTGTGTGTGACAGTTTGCTTATGTCCCAGACTGTTCTCAAACTCACTGTGTAATTTAGGCTGGCCTTGAACTCATGAACCTCCTGCCTCAGCTTCTGAAGTGCCGAAGTGTTGGCATTCTAGATGTGAGCTATTGTACTCAGCTCTACTACACTGATTTAAGTGCTGAGAGTAGCAATCGTTTTTTTCTTTCTGTTGTTTTTAAAAATATTTTTATTATTATCATAAAAGTAATATACAGAAGAATTACTGTTATATAAATATAAATAAATAAATTTAGATAAATAAATATAATGAATACTTTTTTTGGAAAATGTCACCTCTTCTCTCTCTCTCCCAGTGTCTCCCTTCCCTTCTCAGTTCCTCCCTCCCCTCCCCACTCACAGGTTGTATACTCATTTTCAGCATAATGCCTAGTAAGTACCATTGCTGCAGTTGTTCCTCACTATTCTTCAGGCCCTAGAACAGTACCATGGCTCATAGTAGTTAGTAAAGAATACATTCTGTGTTGAAGATCTTTAACAGCTGTGGATAAAGGCTGCTTGTTCACATAACACTGTAGGAAGAAATATTACAGTTTCTATAATAACATTGTTAGCAAATGAATTGTAATTGGTATTGATGTGGATTATTTCACTCTCAAGTTTTTGTGTATATTTGATGCATTATTTTTAAACAGCACATTAATCTGTTTATTTTACTATTTATGTAATACTTAAACAACAGTGATCATAAAGACTTCTTGTTTTCAGTAAAACCTTATTTTAGTATTCAAAAAATAAAAATACTTACTGGAAAATATATTTGAAAAAGATTGTGTATTCTTTAATATATATTAGGAAGGCCTGTCAGGTGCATATGTATATTCATTTATTTATATTTGTGGGCATGTTAAACTGCAGTAGGTATGGTGCTTAGTGACACTAAGTAAGGTACCATGTTCCCCATTAGATAGACACATCACAGAATCCCAAAGGAAAGAAAGGTGTATCTGTTCATCCCTTCCCCCTTTATAAGCCCACTTATAAGAGAAAGCTGAACTCCAGACTAGCTGGAAAGCCCAGAACAATGTTAGGATCTTGTGTTGGTCATCTCAGATATTGTCTAGTATTTGTTACTTGCTTATAGTCAAAGATAAAACAAGAACTGAAGCAGACAACTATATTACAAATTTAGATTGTGTTGCTTTAGATTGTGTTGTGATGATTACTTATGCATTTTGCCTTATCTTAAATTCTGTAGCCCATTAATTGAAATTTAGTTTTGTAAGTTGAAGATTTTCCCCTTTTTGTAATGTAATTGTTTCTCCAGACATTAAATTTACATTTAAAAGTCATGGTCACTGAATGTGTCCTAAGTTTTATTTGAAGTTTGAACTTCATATGAACTGATATTATTGTACTATTTTTATTTCTTAAGACTACTTGGATATTACTTTTTGTGCTGTAAATTACATTAATTTCTCCTTGCTAATGTCTATGAGAATTGCCATAACAAACACCATAGGCTGAATGGACTTTAACAACAGAAATTTATTATCTCAAAATTCTGGGTAGTGGAAAGTTGAAGATAAAGTCCCAACGGATGGTTGTTTGGTAAAGGACTCTCTTCCTGGCTCACCCATGGCTATTTCCCTTGTTCCTGAATGACCTTTGGTCTGTGTGTATTCTTGTTGCCATTTCCCTTCTTTTTTTTTTTTTTTTTTTTGTTGGTCGTGGGGCTTGAACTCTGCCAGGCGCTGTTCTTGCACTCTTCAGCTCAAGGCGAGAGCTCTACCACTTGAGCCACAGCACCACTTCCGGTTTTCTATGGTTTATTGGAGATAAGAATCTTACAGACTTTCCTGCCTGGGCTGGCTTTGAACCGAGATCCTCAGATCTCAGCCTCCTGAGTAGCTAGGATGATAGGCGTGAGCCACCGATGCCTGGCTTGTTTTTCTTCTTTTGAGGACTCTAGTCCTAATGAACATATGGCTCATTTAACTGTAATGTAAGTAACATAATTTACTTCCTAAAAATCTATCTCTAGCTAGAGGCACAGTCATGAAGTTTAGGGCTTCAACATATAAATGTGTACTAAATGAAAACAATGACATTTTCTTAATGCAGTTTCTCATTTCTAATGAGATTTGTTAAACTTTCACTATAATAAAATTCCAAAATTTGAAATTAAAGCTTTAAGCCTCATGAAGCATTTGTAAGCAGAATAATTTTAGTGTCTACCTTCCCCATGTTAGAATTTGTTTTAAAATTTGAAAGTCTGGTCCAGGGATAGGTTTGTAATCCTAGCTACTCAGAAGGCTGAGATCTGAGGATTGTGGTTCAAAGCCAGTCCGGGAAAGAAAGTCCATGAAACTGTTATCTCCAACCAACCACCAAAAAATTCCAGAAGTGGAGCTGTGACTCAAGTGATAGAGCACTAACCTTGAGCAAATAAGCTTTGGGAAAGTACCCAGGCCCGGAGTTCAAGTTCCAGGACTCACACAAAACAAAAACAAAAACACAAAAATTTGAAGGATTATAGTACTCTTTCCCATTACATCTTCTCTCCACCCATTGCTTAAGTTGGTATTTTAAGTAAGCAATTGTTTGGCCTCCAAGAATCAGTGGTAACAGACAAGATTGGTTCACTTAGAGCTGAGCCAGGGAAGTGTAGGTTTGACTTCTGACAACCGTGTTTGAACATCAGTCCCACTGTGTACTCCGGAACCTCTGGTAATTGCTGAGTTGAGGGAACTCAGGAAAGTCATGAATTTCTCTGAGTTTGGGTATTTTCATTCTAAATGAATCTAAGTAAAATAGAATGGTTGCTGTGAAAAACAGGTTGGTGGTTTCTCAACAGCTAATTAGAACAACCTACCCTGTGACCTATATATAGTGTCTATGATTTTTACCCCAGAGAACTGAAAACAGATGTTGAATCAAAAACATGCATGTGAGTGCTCACCAGCAGTGCCGTTCATAGCCAGAACCCCAACACCCACTAGTAGACGAAGGATAAGCAAAATGTGCCAAATCCATATATTAAAATATTCAGCCATAAAATGAGTAAATCACTAAAACATTGATTGAACTTTGAAAACATTATGCTAAGTGAATGCATCTAGTTACTGAAGACCATATATCACATGGCTCTATTTATATAAAATGTCCCAAACAGGCAGATCCATAAAGCACAGTAGTGACTACCAGGGGTTTGAAGAGAGAGGGCTTCGGGCTGGCAAGGTGGCTCAATGGTAGAGTGCTTGCCTTGCATGCATGAGGCCCTGGGTTCGATTCCTCAGCACCACAGAAGCAGAAAAAAAAAAGGCCGGAAGTGGCGCTATGGCTCAAGTGGTAGAGTACTTGCCTTGAGCTGAAGAGCTGAGGGACAGTACTCAGGTCCAGAGTTCAGGCCCCATGACCGGATCCAAAAAAAAGAGAGGGGGCTTCCTCTGATGGGCTTTGGGATTCTTTTTAGGATTATGGAAACATTCTGAAACTAGATAATGGTGAGGGTTGCATAGCACTGTATATGGTGATTGTATACTTTAAAATAGTTGAAATGTAATTTTATGTTTTATTTGCCATGAGAAAGAAGAAAGATGAGTTCATAGAAAAAGATGTAAAAATTTTCAGCAACAGATAAAATCATGATTTTCACAAGCATATCTTAGGAATTTTTACTCATATGAGAATATCACACATGTTCTGCCAGTTCAAATGAAAAAGTCAAATCAATACCCAGTGGAGTAAGAGACTATATTGAGATTATATTACAAATGAAGGCAAAACTGGTGTGTTCCATATAGTGTGAAGTCAACTACAGTGATTCTCAGATAGGACATCATTTATCTGTCAGGTGCCTACAGTTGAGAAGTTGCAAATAGGTTCCCATTGAAACAGTTTCCCACTATAGTCTTCTCTCTTCTAATAAAAAAAAAACTCATAGAAGAGTTATTATTGATCACAGCTTATCTATCTGGCCTCGAGTTTTCTGGAGGAATCTCAAGATGGATCTTTCCTCTCTCTCTCTCTCTCTCTCTCTCTCTCTCTCTCTCTCTCTCTCTCTCTCTCTCTCTCTCTCTCTCTCTCTCTCTCTCTTTCTTTCTTTCTTTTCTGTTGTGGGGCCTGAACTCTGGGCCTGGGCGCTGTCCCCCAGCTCTTCAGCTGTACACACACCAACGCTCTACCACCTGAGCCTCAGCCCCACTTCTGGCTTTTTTCTGCTTATGTGGTGCTGAGGAATTGAACCCAGGGCCTCATGCATGCAAGGCAAGCACTCTACCACTGAGCCACCTTCCCATCCCCAAGATGGATTTTTCTAAGCTTCTTATTTGTAGTTGCTAAGGCTAGGAAGTCAAGCCAGTAACTTGTTACCAGATTTCACATGTAGCATCTATAAAAAAAATTCTTATTTCCTAAGATCTAACAAATTTGGTTAAGGCTCTTGGGCCTCGTCTAAAGTGGTTTCCTTAACTGTAAGACTCAGAACCCTGTCAGCCAGTTTTTCAAAAGAAGGTTTTTCAAGCATGGCTCTGTGAAGTCAGCCTTACTAGTTTCTTAAGTGTCTAGCCATATCTGATCCAATGGGCATTTGTTTCCCATCTGAGTGTCATTGTAAAAGCAGCATTTACAATTACATTATTTTAAGGGTATATTGAACCAAACAGACATACTGCAAGACTTAACTACAAGTTATGTAGTTAAACAGAATAATAATTCAGTTGATTTGCTCAAGTAAGCAAAAGGCTTGAATAGAGATTTCTTTCTAAAGAAGATGTGTAAATGACCAAGAAACATATGAAACATAATATTACTAATCCCTGGTGAAATGCAAATCCAAACCACAATGTGATAACACTTTTTCTACTGCTAGGATGTCTATAATGTATTCCAAAAGTGTTGGTAAGAATATAAAAAAAGCTGAGAAGGTGGCTCAGTGGTAGAGCACTTGCCTTGCATGCATAAGGCCCTGGGTTCGGTTCCTCAGCACTACATAAGCAAAAAGAAAAAAGCCAGAAGTGGTGCTGTGGCTCAAGTGGTAGAGCGCTAGCCTTGAGCTGAAGAGCTGAGGGACAGCACCCAGGCCCAGAGTTCAGGCCCCACAACCCGACCAAAAAAAAAAAAAAAAAGAATATAAAAAAAGTAGAATTATGTATACAGTTACAGGAATCAAAAATGGTATAGCCACTACAGAAAACAGTTTTGCAGGTACCAAAGTAACTAAAGATGGAATTATTAGCATATGATTCAGTAATTCCACATCTGGATAAATTTGGAAGCTGGGTCTCAAGGAGTATTTATATACCTGTGTTCCTAACAACATTATTTACAGTAGCCAAAGAATAGAAGCTATGCAAGGAGAATCCATCAAAGGATGAATAGATGGATAAAATGTGGTCCATCCCTATAGTGTAATACTAATCTTCAAAAGGAAAGAATTCTGTCATATGGATGATTCATGAGGTTGCTATGCTAAATGAAATAATCCAGTCATGAAAAGACAAATACCATATTATTTCACTTATATGAAATATTTAGTCAAATATCATTTTTATTAATCAAATATATTTTATAGATTTTCTTCTAAATTCTTTTTTTGGGGGGGGTTGGTCATGGGGCTTGAACTCTGGGCTTAGGGTCTGTCCCTCATGTCTTCAGCTCAAGGCTAGCGCACTGCCACTTGAGCCACAGCACCACTTCCAGTTTTCTGGTGGTTTATTGGAGATAAGAGTGTCATGGACTTTCCTGCCTGGGTTGGCCTTGAACTGCAATCCTCAGATCTCACCCTCCTGAGTAGCTAGGATTATAGGCGTGAGCCACCAGTGCCTGGCTTCTTCTGAATTCTTTGACTCACTGTTATTGCAGATTTTATTTCTACAAGTGTTACTTTTCCAATTTGTTTCTGGTTTGTGTGCGCATGCGTGAACATGCGCGTGTAGCTGTGTAGATGGTGGAGCTTGAACTTAGGGTCTGCGCCTGGTCCCTGAGCTTCCCCCCCACCCCTCAATGCTAGAGCTCTACCACTTGAGCCACAGCTCCAATGCCAGGTGTTTGGTGGTTAATTGGAGATAAGAGTCTCATGGACTTTCCTGCTCAGGGTGGCTTCAAACTGTTATCCTCAAATCTTAGCCTCCTCACTTGATTAGCTAGGATTACAGGCAGGAGCCACCAGTGCCTGTCTTTTTCTGTTAATACAACAGTAACACATAACTCTAAAATTTGACTCTAATATTTTAAAAAAAGCATACCTTGAATTATTTCAGTTCTTTTAAGCTTATCAAGGTTTGTTTCACAATCTACTTTGAAATCTGTCTACATAGTGTTCTCTGAGTATCTGAAAAGTATTCTGTAGATGCCTTTTCTCTTATTGATCTACATAGTTAGTCTGACCATTGACTAGTACTGTAGGTGGTATTCTGAAGTCTGGTTATTATCTGTCTTCATGTAATTCTGTCATTTTTTGCTTCATGTACTTTTTGGCCTATCAGATTAAGTATATATATGTTTATAATTGTTAAATATTCATGATGAATGTACCATTGGATAATAAATCCTTCTAACTATATAAAATTTCCTGTCCTTTTTTTTTTGTCTCAGTGTACTAATAAAGCTTCTCTTTTTTTGCTGGTACTGAGATTATTTTTTGGGTGGGGGGGAGGTCTGGTTGTGGGGCCTGAACTCTGGGTCTGGGCGCTGTCCCTCAGCTCTTCAGCTCAAGGATAGCACCCTACCACTTGAGCCACAGCACCACTTCCGGCTTTTTTCTTTTTTCTGATGTGGTGCTGAGGAATCGAACCCAGGGCCTCATGCATGCAAGGCAAGTGCTCTACCACTGAGCCACCTTCCCAGCCCCTGGTACTGAGATTTGAACTCAGGCCTAGTGCTTTCACTAAACTGCCTGGCCCATTCATGGGTAACACTCTACCACTCGAGCCATACCTCCAGCCCAGTGTCTTACAGTTTAATTTGAGATAGAATACCACAGACTTTTCTTCCTAGGCTAGTTTTTGATCATTATCTTCCAAGTCTCAGCCTCCTGAGCTACCAGTGCCTAGTGTTTTTACAGTTGTTGTTTTTATCATGTATGTGTGTGTGTGTGTGTGTGTGTGTGTGTGTGTGTGTATCTATTTCCTTCTTTTTACTTTAATGTTACTTATAATATTGAATCTAAACTGGCTCTCCTGTACTTAGCAAAACAATTCTGTGTGCATCTACTCCAACAACTCATCCTTTGGTTGCATTGCTAGTCCATTTCTATTGAGTACTAGCTATGCTGGGTTTGTCTTGCATGTTACCTTCGCTTTCTGTGCCTCAGGCACTGTTTATTACTGTGCTCCTCCTTTATTGCTTTTCTTTTTTCGCTAAGTGATTATTATTAATTTTTTTTGTCAGTTGTGGGGCTTGGACTCAGGGCCTGAGTGCTGTCCCTGAGTTCTTTCACTCAAGGCTAGTGCTCTACCCCTTTGAGCCACAGTGCCATTTCCAATTTTCTGGTAGTTAATTAGAGATGAGTCTCACAGATTTTCCTGTCTGGGCTGGTTTTAAACTATGATCCTCAGATCTCAGCCTCCTGAACAGCTAGGATTACAGGCATGAGCTACCAGTACCTTTTGAGGCCTTTTTTGATTTTTATTTCCTTTTAAGAAATTCTTCTTTTTCTTTTTTTGGATTGTAATAGGATTTGAACTCAAGGCCTCACACTTGCAAGGAGATATGCATGAAACTGAGGTGACATCTAGAGAACTGTGCCCAGGCCCTGAATTCAAGCCCCAGGACCAGCACACAACAAACAGGAAACGCCTCTTTTAAGAAGCTTTTCTTTAACAGTTCTATCATGCACAGAGGTGGGAAAGGGCTCTGTCTTCCTCACATTGTTTTTCCTGATGGCAGCCAGGGTGCTGTGCAGCTCCTTTAGCCTCCTCCTGGCATGGATGTATGTCCCAGACTTTCTTGATGAACTCCCTGGAGATACCGGGCAGCTCTGTGGTGTGGTGTTCCCAGAGACAAAGCCCACCTGCCTTTCAGGTCTTGTCCTTGAACTTGAGTAAGGTGCATGTGGTGGCACTTGTGCCTTGGCTTATTCACATTGTCTTTTATGGCTCTTGTTGAGGTTTACACCCACAGGGTGGTGTGGACCATGGCTTCTGTAATAGTGGGCTAAAGCAGAACAAAGCACCACCACTTTTGATGGTACCTTTGGGTTTCAACTTCCATCTGCTGGTTTTCAAATAATGGATCATGTTAGTTCCCTCAGCAAGATCTCAGAAACTCTCTTCTTTTAGCCTACTTCTCTACCTTTGCTAAATCAGAATTTCAGAGGTGAAGTGCCGTCATGGAACATAGTGCCCCTCAGGATTTGGAAGCAGCATGTGGATGCGGGTTCCAGTGGTCTTCATGGCTTGCCGCTGGGTGAGGGACTTCTGTTCCATTAGCACTTTGGGACTGCTTATTTTCATTTTAGGTGTTGGGACAGTTTCTACTTTCATCGTTAAGTACTGCGCAGAGGAAGAGAGCCCCAGATTTCTCAGGTGCCATTACTTGGAATAGAGCTTCTGTAACCTGGAATTAGGGAGATGAACTGGGAAAGGCTGGAGGTCTGCCCCTCTCCGGGAATACTGGACTTGTTCATTGGAAGCTGCGGGGAGAGGAGCCATTTTCGCTTGGCTGTATCTTCTCGTAGCCTTTGTCCAGCTTTTGTCCAGCCGAGGGCAGGAGGGAGGGAGAGGTGTGGAGGAACTGAGTGCCAATTTCTCATTGTCCTTTATAGATTTTCTTCTGTAGGAAGGTTTTTGCTATCTTAGTAACGAAGTGTACCTTGTTACTTTTAGTTTTCTGTTTGTACATGTTCCAGTACTTTTTTTCTGCTGTCCTCTGTCCCTCCAGTGCCCCCTCTTGATCTCTTTTCTCTGCTGTTGCACTTCTTAGAGTTAGTTCCCTTTTGTTTATGGTGTTAATGAGCATTTCTCTGTGGTTTTAAGTACTTATTCACTCATCATGAGTTACATGTGTGTTTTCCTTTTTTGTACCATTCTGAGACATGAACTCTGGGTCGCTCAATTTTGCTTCACTTTTTCGTTAATTGGAGATAAGAGTTTCATGGCTTTGTTGGCCCGGGCTGGTTCCAAACCACATCCTCAGATTTTGGCCTACTGAGCAGCTAAAATTATAGGCGTGAGCCACTGGCACCTGGCTTCATTGAGGTTATTATTTTACTATCTTTGGTTTTACTTTATTTCATTATCTCTAGTTTGTTGATCATTTAGAACATGGTTATAACAACATCTTGATGTCTTCTTTTTTTCTAATTGTTGTCAGTTTCAGTTTAACTATTCTCTTCATTGTGGATTGTGTACTTCATTATACATCTGGTGTAAGGCATTTCTACTGCTTAGTAAGTAGGGATTACCTCAAAGAAAAGTTTTTATGTTATTGAATAGTTGAGCCAGTGACTTTGTTTTTTGTTTTTTGTGTTTTTTGTGTTTTTTTTTTTTTTTGGGTCCGGTTGTGGGGCCTGAACTCTGGGCCTAGGCGCTGTCCCTCAGCTCTTCAGCTCAAGGTTAGCACTCTACCACTTGAGCCACAGGGCCACTTCCAGCTTTTTTCGTTTTGCTTATGTGGTGCTGAGGAATTGGACCCAGGGCCTCAGGCATGCAAGGCAAGCCCTCTACCACTGAGCTACCTTCCCAGCCCGTGACTTCGTTTTTGATAGAATACTATTTTTACTTGAAATAACAAGTGGTATTCAAACTGTAGTTACTGTGGATAGACTTTTTCCCAAAGTGGAATTTCTACTTAAAGGAAAGCAAATAACCGTTTAGGTTGCTGATGATAAAATTAAAGGTTTTAAAGCAAAATTATGTTTGTCACAGTGTGTTTGGGTACTTTTCAATATTTAGAAACTTTTAAGTGCTTTTTGCTTATTGTATATGATTTATTACTACATGATGAAATAAGTTGACATTTAGGAGATTTGCATCATTATAAGTGGTCAGTAATTTCTTAAGTACAATGTTATAAAATCATGGACAAAGTACAATGTTAAAAAATCATGATTGGCACCTGTGGCTCATGCCTGTAATTCTAACTACTTAGGAGGCTGAGATCTGTGGGATTGCACTCAGGCATAAAAATCCACAAAATTCCATCTCAGTAAAGACAAGCTGGACATACTGGACTTGTCATTTCAGCCTCAGGTGCACACCTGGGCCAGAAGCAGCGCTGCAGGCATGGCTTGATGATGGAGTGTCAAATTAGCAAGAGCGATGCCCTGAGTTCAAAACCCCAGTGCCACCACCAACAAAAATAGTAATCTAAGTACAAGACAGGCCATCGATTTTCAGTGTAATGGTCATCGATGTACACCAGTACCTTTCCAGAGTCCACATGGCAGATCTACATTTCCTTTGTTTTTGTGTAGTATAAACAATATCTAGAATTCTTTCAAATAGACATTAAAATATAGCAACTTTTAAAACTATATAACTATTCTCAAGCTAGGTTTTCTTTATTTACTTTCCCCCACCTTCCTTAGGGTAATAGCTGGCAGCCTGTGAATGACGCTTAGAGAAGAAGCTTGTACACACACGAATACAAGCTTCCCTGGTAGGTGCTGGGATGACAGATGTGTACCACTAATGTCCAACTTGCAGGACAGGATTGGGCAGGATTTGGAATGAGGTGTGCACCTCAAAGTGTGGTCTGTATACCAGCACCATGAGTCAACTCGGGCATCTCCAGGCACCTGAAACCCCCAAATCACAACCTACATTTTAGTAAGATCCCTAAATGATTAAAGCTCGCAGGGTTTGAGGCGCACTGCTCTAAAGGAAAGAGTAGAAGAAAAAGGGGCAGGAGGCCATATTCTTGTTTAATGTAGGTTAAAGCAGCCCACTAAAGAGATGTGGAGATGAGAGGAAGGTAGAGGAGCTCAGGCACCTCCTTGGAGGGAGGGCGGTCTGTGGAGCCTCCATCTCCTCCGGGGGCAGATCCCCTGCTTCCAATGCTCACGAACAAATCTACTGAAAATAACCTGCCAAGATTTTCTTACTTTTTGACCACTGAAGCTTAATTTTGGTTTGAACTAGAACTTTTTCTTCAGTGTACCCAATATCACTTCTTGACTTGGCCATTTGGCAGACTTTTCTTCTGAAAAATATTTGATTTTATAAGATGGACTGGCATATATATCACCCATCCTATCCTGCTATAATTTAGGTATGTGTTGTTGTTTTTTTTAATGTCACTCTTCAGCTTTCCCCTAGTCAGTGTGTTATTCTTATACATATTTCAAGCCTGACACAGTTTCCCTGTGTGTAATTTAGTGGGGAGGGAGTAACTGATTTGATTAAAGCCTAGTATTTACTTTCTGGAAAATAGCTCTGTTGTAGCCTTGAATTACTTAGATTTCTCTGTTTTGTCCAGATAAATGGGTGTTAAATAGCAATGTATATAGAAGGGAAAAAGGAAGTCTTTTGAAAACAAATTGTTCAAATTCTACATAGTAGTAGACAAGCAGCCTAAATATCAATGGGCCTCTCAGGCTTTAAAACCCCTAGAATCCTGTAGAGCTAATTTCCTTTCCCTCCTTCCCCCCCCCCTTCTCTCTTTCTCCCTTTTTCTCTTTTGTGCTAGCTCCTGGGACTTGAACTCAAGCCTGGGTGCTGTCTCTAACCTTTTTTGCTCAATGATACAACTCTACTTCTAGCTTTTTGCTGGTTAATTGGAGGTTAGAATCTCATGGACTTTCTTACCTGGTCTGGCTTTGAACTTTGATTCTCAGGTCTCAATTTTCTAGCTCGGGTTACAGGCCTGAGCTACCTGCTCCTTTTTCTTTTCTTTTCTTTTTTCTTTTCTTTCTCTCCCTCCCTCCCTCTCTCTCTTTCTCTTTCCCTCCCTCTCTCCCCTCCCTCCCTCCCTCCCTTTCTTCCTCCCTCCCTCCCTCCCTTCCTTCCTTCCTCCTTCCTTCCTTCCTTCCTTCCTTCCTTCCTTTCTTTCTTTCTTTCTTTCTTTCTTTCTTTCTTTCTTTCTTTCTTTCTTTCTTTCTTTCTTTCTTTCTTTCTTTCTTTCTTTCTTTCTTTCTTTCTTTCTGTCCTGGGGCTTCAACTCTGGGTATGGGCACTATCCCTCAGCTCTTCAGCTCAAGGCTAGCACTCTACCACTTGAGCAACAGCATCACTTCTGGTTTTCTGAGTGGTTTATTGGAGATAAGAGTCTCACAGACTTTCCTGATGGGGATGGCTTTGAACCACGAACCTCAGAGCTCAGCCTCCTGAGTAGTTAGGATAAAAGGCGTGAACCACCAGCACCCGGCTTTTTTTCTTTCCTTTTCTTTTCTTTCTTTCTTTTTTTTTTTTTTTTGCTGGTCCTGGGGCTTGAACTCAGGGCATTGCTATACCTGAGCTTCTTTGTGCTCAAGGCTAGTGCTCTACCACTTGAACCACAGCACTACTTCCATAGTACTTTATTGGAGATAAGGGTCTTATAAGGACTTTTCTGCCTGGGCTGGCTTCAGACTGTGATCCTTAGGTCTCAGCCTTCTGTGTAGCTAGGATTGTAGGTGTGAGCCACCAGTGCACGGCTCTTTTTGCTTTTTCTTTTTAAAATATGCATTGTTCTAGCAAGGAAAATAGGATCAAGTTTCACATCAAATTTATTTAAGGGTAAAGAGTAGCTGCTGTCAGCCAGGTGCCAGTGGTGTATATCTACACTTCTAGCTGGTCAGAACACGGAGACCTAGAGGACTGAGGAACAAAACCAGCCTGGGAAGAGAAGTTTGATGAGACTCCTGGATTCTTAGTGTTATATGTCTTAACAGCTATCCCTTTTTCCACTCTAGCATTCATTCTCTGTGGAGAATCTTAGGATATTACTTATTTATTCTCTTAGTACCTCAAAGCTTCTCTGTAGATTTCTAGATGACAGTGTACCTACTGCTCACTGTGTGGCTACAAGGTATTATGACAGTGGTATAAACTGTTTGGCTTTTAGACTAAGAAATCTTCCATTAAGGCTAAGCACTTAGTAATAGTGTCTTATATACTTAAAAAGGCCTGTACTTCTCTTACTACTCCGAATTATAAAATAAGGAAAACAACTAATGATATGCAGAAATTTGTGTTATTTCTATAAAGGCAAAGAAGACAACACTAAAATGTCAGTGCTGGCTGGCAGGCTGCTGAGAGGTCTAAACTTTTTCTTCATGAGCATTCAAAGCCAAGAGCACAGAAATGAAGACAGCCTGAAGTCTGCCCTATTGAGAAGGGGAAGCCAGCTCTCAGTAATGTCTCCTCAGGCATCCTCCTCCTCCCTTCCCACCTTGATGAGCTGTCATTAAGTATGAGCTTATTAGAGTAGACTCACTCCTGAAAAGGGTTTGTAAACAGCCTGCTAGCTTGTGATTGTCCCAATGATTTTACCTTACGACACCTCAGCTTCTGGTGTGTAGTATGTGAACTTGAAAAGAATAAAAAAAATCATCCTAAAGCTATAAGATCTTCTCTTCCTCTTCTAATAGTGAGGCTCATGCCCCAAATACTGACTCCTCAGGAAGCTGAGGTCAGGAGGATTTCGCTTTCAGAGTATCCTGGGTAAAAAATGGTTGTGAGTCTCCATCTTAGGGGAAGAAGCTGGGCATGGTGGTGCACATTTATCCTATCAGCTATGTTGGGAAGTGTAAACTTGGAGGACCACTGTCTAGGCAGGACCCAGGCAAAAAGTGAGATTCCCTCCATCTCAAAATAACTAGTACAAAGAAAGGTTCCGTGGGAGAGCACTTGCCTGAGTTCAAGCCCCAGCATTAACACCCTGCAAAAGAACAGAATGAATGGATTCAGTAGTTATTTTATTTTAAAAAAACAGGTTTATACTTAGATTTTTTAAAGTCATAAATTATAACTTCCCTGTACAACTATTTGAACATTAAAAAATAATTTTTTGAGGTCCCATGTAGAAGATTATTGTGCTGGTTTGCTAAAGCTACCGTAACAGCCACAATCTGGGTGACTTATGCTGCAGTTTCTCATAGTCTGGATGCTGGAAGTATGTGCTCAAGGAACCAGCCAGGAGGTATCCTTTGAGGCCTCTCTGGCTTGCAGATAGTATCTGTTCCCTGTGCCTTCACAGTCTTTTCTCTGTGTACTATAACTTAATCACTGCCCCCCCCATACCTCCTCTACCTCCTTTCCCATCTCCTTTGTGGGTCCTGGGGCTTGAACTCAGGGCCTAGGCACTGTCCCTGAATTTTTGTGCTCAAAGCTGGCACTCTTCACTTGAGCCACAGCTCTACTTCTGGCTTTTTGGTGGTTAATTGGAGATGAGAGTTTCAGGGGACTTTCCTACCCAAAATGACTTTGAACTGTGATCCTTAGATCTCAACCTCCTTAAAAGGTCCTCCCAAATTTTCTCATTGTTATTTCTCAATAAGACCCCACCCCTAAATATGCTCCCAGTTACATGCTGATGTATTGGAAGTTAAGACTTCAGTATGAATATATATGAAAAATACACACATATAAATTTGGGGTAGGGCATATAAGTATTATGTATTTGAGAATGAAAGACATTAAGGAGGGGGACTTTGAAACAAAAGTTGGTGGCTGAACTTGGAGGTGTGTGAGAGGGAAGGATGCTAGTGTAACTCTCAGATCCCACTGCTCTGGGAAGAGGAACAGATAGGAGGGAGAGGATATGCTGTGCCCCTGTTTACTGCCTTGAACTTGGACAGTCAGGTGACCCGGCTTTTTTCCCCAGGTGAGGTCAGCTGTCCTGCTGTTTGGACCATATCACATACGATGAAGCATGCTATTTCTTACCTCTGAACTTGTACTTGAATGTGTTTTTTTAATTTAATTTAATTTTATTTGTGAACATACTGTACAGAGGAGTTACAATTACATGGGCAGGATAATGCATACATTTCTTACCAAGTATTGCAGCCTCCTCTTTTGTTTACCCTTCACATCCCTTCCCAGCCTCCCCCCTCCCCCCAATCCCAATCCTTCTCCTTCCCCCCCTTCCCCTCCCCCCCGCACCGACGTGAATGTGTTTTAAGACAACTACCACTGTCTTATTTTTACAGTTAATTCCAAACTCTTTTCCTGATCAGTTCTTTTAGTACAGTGAACATTGTTTTTATTTTGTTGTTGTTGTTGTTTTTTATTTTTGCCTAGTTTTCCAGTATCTAACACCTGGCCACATGCATCCAGTACATAGTAGTCAGTGTGATTGTTATAATCAGTTACTTGCTCTTTGTACATTTTAATGAAAGCTTGATATTTATCACCTGTTTGGCTTTCTTTCAGAATGAGAAAACTTTGGGACATTCCATGAGTCATTCAAGCAACATATCTAAGGTAGAGTACCTCCAAAATATGTTATTCTGTGTCCACACTTTGCATCTGTTGATATTTGTCTATCTTTTTTGGAGGGGAGAGATGGGGAGGTGGGTTGAACTCAGGACCTGGAACTTGCTTAGCTTTGCATGCTTGACTGATTGGCGCTCTACCACTTGGGCCCTACTTGCAGACTTTTTTGGCCAGTCCTGGGGCTTGAACTCAGGGCCTAGGCATTGTCCCTAAGCTTTTGCTCAAGGCTAGTGCTCTATCACTTGAACCACACAGCACCACTTCTGGCTTTTTCTGTTTATGTGGTACTGAGGAATAGAACCCAGAGCTTCATGCATGCTAGGTAAGCACTCTACCACTAAGCCACATTCCCAGCCCCAGACTTGTTTTTTGCTGGTTATTTAGAGATGAAATCTTGCAGACTTTTCTTCTATCCAGACTGGCTTGAAACCTCAGTACTCTGGATCTCAACCTCCTGAATAGCTAGGATTACAGTTAGGAACCTTTGACCTTGTGATACTATTATCTTTTAAAGACATCAACTTTTGATACAGTTCTGTAGTAAACTTTAAGATCACATGACAATTGTTGCAGTTATATTTCTCTAATGAGGCTACTTTATGTTGAGGAAAGTGTTTAGGGGAAACTCTGTAGAAGAAATCTCAGCAAATAGAGTATCTGTCTTAGGAATGCGTTTGACTGAGTTACACAGAGCCAACAGTGGTAATATAAACCTAGATTCATGGCTCAGGTGGTGAGGTATTTGAAAGTAGGTGGTCTGTGGTTGAGTTGCTCACAGATGTCACCAGACCCCTGGCTGTCTTTTCTTTCCATGTCATTTTCCTTCTGTGTTGTCATCATCCCTCTTGGCACCTTGGGAGCTGGGCCTTCACACACCTTGACTGTGTGTCTGCCAGGAATGAAAGGAATGATCAAGGAATGAAGAGGAAGGTTAATACTTCCCTGGCTGACCCCAGTTACCTCCAGCTAAGAAAAGGAGAACTTGATCTGCCCTCTCACAGCATCTCACCCTGCAGAGTGGTCCCTTTAGCACTTTCTAGAAGCATATCAGCTGTGAAGGTGTGTATGTCCAGGAGGCAGCAGAGGCTCCAACATTGTAAGGGTGCTCCAGGGTTTTCCTCTCAGGGGAGGCCAAGCCCACTCTGTCCCACTGGAATTGCTGCAGATCCCAGGAAATTGAAATCCTAACCATACATAAGCTTTGTGGAGCCTCAGCTGATGCCTGCTCAGGAGGAATGAGATGCACAGGGCAGTGCACAGATAGGATGGACTTCACTCTGAGAGAAGCCTTTCCTTTCAACTCTGAGACTTGGATCTGTTCCAAGTGACAGTTTGTAGAGCAGTGTAGACAGTTTGTAGCACGTGCCCCGGTGAGAAGATAGGGCCCTGGATGCCACCTGGGGTTCTCTAGCTTTTGAGGTTGGCAAAGGCTGGCACTACACTGTAGGCTGTTTTTGGTGTCCTACATAAATGTATTAATATATCATGAATAGTATGTACCCCTCCCCCCATCAGTCAGATGTTCTTGGGGAGAAGTTAGACTAGGCATGTGTAAGGACCACTTTAAAGTATTTCTGCTCTGTATCTTAGCAAGCATATCCCAAAGAATGAGAGCATTGACTCACTTAGACATCTTGACTATTTTCTAGTTATTATTGCTGTTAGACAGGAATGAGATGGAACAAAGTGTCTGGTTGATTGTAGTACAGTCCAGTAGGGAGGCTTGGTAGCCCAATTCTGCTTCAAGGACATGTTGTGGCCGGGTTTGCTTTCCTGGTTCTTAATCCACAGTAGGCCAGTCAGAGGTTTGATTACTCAGATTCCTATACTGCAGAGTAGGCAAAGTATGGATTTCTTAATTTATTGTGAAGAAAACAACTATTTCAGAGACAAGAGACTTACGTGCATGCAGTGAGAGCCAAGGGATTGATCTGGATGAGTTGCCTGCATCAGCTTGAGGCGTGTGTGTGTGTGTGTGTGTGTGTGTGTGTGTGTGTGTGTGTGTGTGTGTGTGTGTGTGTGTGTGTGTGTGTGTGTGTGTGTGTGTGTGTGTGTGTGTGTGTGTGTGTGTGTGTGTGTGTGTGTGTGCTTTGTCTCTTCTAAAGGTGTCTTATCATATTTTCATGTTTCTTTCTTACTAGTTTTTTCAGGTAAGGTATTAGGCCAGCATTTTCCAAGTTTCATTCAGAGGCTCCTGGAGTGTAGGGAAGGGGGGGGGCAGTTCTGAAACATGGAATAAAAAAAGAAAGCATTTTCTGCCTTTCCACCCTCATTCTCTTATAGGGGTACAAGGGATTCCAGGGCTAGGAATTGGGCAAGATGACATCTTCTCCCAGAACACTAAAACAATGCATTCTTATATTTTGAAGTGTCCTAATGCGGCAAGTATTGATAAATGTCGCTCCTGTGAGTACTTTGGGAACCTGCACTGTGTTCAAGTCTGTGAGACTCCTGAGGCATTTTGGAAGTACAGTCTTCCCAAATGTAGCAGTTTGGTTCATTTAGGAAGTATATACATTGAGCACCTATTGTATGCAGGCCAGACTACAGCAGTTTCAAATGTGATGTATTAATCTAGAAACATATTCCTCAACCTTGGTTAGGTGCAATTGGAAGAAATAAACAGGTTCCAAGGCATGGTGAAGAGCCCTTTGTGAGGAGGAGCCAGGTACTTACAATGTCTGTGGGAATGTCCTTGGAGGAGCAGGAAGTGTGTAGCCAGTGCTAGGCAAACAGTAGAACAGAGACCAGGCAGGTGAGAGTTGTGGCGTGGCTTGGTTGTAGAGTGTTTCAGCACAAACAAAAAACAAAAATGAAACAATGCTTGCTTACATTGTGTGTGTAAGGGGGTAGGTCTTACAAAAGGTGACTGGTTTCATTTCCCACCTTCTGCCTCATTTGGCTGTGAAGGAGAAGCCCTAGCATGAAGTTAGGGTTCTGTGTTCTCATCTTGGGCATGTCCCTTTGGCTATAGTTTAACCATTCAAGTTCCGTGCTCCTTGGGCCAAGGCTGGCCAGATTGGCAGCCTGGGCCAAAGCTCTTTTCATGGCTTGTGGTGGATGGGGGTTGGGGGTTGGGTGGGAAGGAAGCATTCTGTAGCAGAGATGGGCCCTATCATCCATTGGGTGGAGTGTCTGACAGGGGCAGCATGCAAGTCTCCCAATGGAGTCGTTTTGCATCCTGCACTGGCCTATATTTGATCATGGCACTGGCCTGTGTGTGGTTAGTTGCCCCATTCTTAAATGATTAAACTGCTCAGTGGGGTGTCCCAGAGTACATTGAGGACTTTGGAGTTATAAGCAGTGCTTTTGCCTTCAGTTCTGATTTCCTCAAAGAATTCTTGGCAATGAAAATATGCTTTGATTATATTTGAAACATTAAATATTTAAAGCATATTACAATAGTAAACTTGTGAGTAATAAGTATCAGACGCAGTGCTTTCGCCCTGCTGTTTATGTGGCTTTAGTCCTTCCTGTGGTTACACCTATAGTTTCTGGGACTGTGAAGCCATTTTGCTCATGCCAAAACCAAATTGTTTTACAAGATTCCAGGTATAGTGTGGACACCTTGGGAAGGCAAGCCTTAAGAAAGCGTTAAGCCACAGCCTTTCCTCTAGCTGTGCTGATCCCTCACTGTGCCCAAAAGGGGAAAGAAAATAATTCTGTGGTGCTGCCTCTTCTGGGGTAATGTTCATGAAGTCATTTATAATGGAAGTCCTTTTGGCATTCAGTAGTTCTTATTGTCCATTCTCCTCCCTGAATCCTATGTTGTATATGTGTTAATGGGAGGTTTAATTAATTGCCTTTGTGAAAGCCCTAGCACAAGAATCCACATAAATTTGCCACAGCAGCCACACACTGGCCTTTCCTCCTTTAATTGTAGCTTCTGTTTGAAGACAAATACAATTGGGAATTTATTTATAGAAACAAGAGTATCATGAACCTTTGGTTTTGACAGTAATTTCTGTACTAAGCAGGAAGTTTACTGAAGTAACCTTAGTCTGTATATCTCAGTATCTGAACACCAAATGAGACTTTGTCTCTGCTTTTTGTTTTTTGTTTTTTTTTTTGGTCCAGTCATGGGGCCTGAACTCTGGGCCTGGCCACTGTCCCTCAGCTCTTCAGCTCAAGGCTAGCGCTCTACCACTTGAGCCACAGCGCCACTTCTGGCTTTTTCCTTTTTGCTTATGTGATGCTGAGGAATCGAACCTAGGGCCTCATGCATGCAAGGCAAGTGCTCTACCACTGAGCCACCTTCCCAGTCCCAAGACTGTCTCTGTTATAGAAAGTTGGGCCTGCTGAGGTGGTGGTTAGGAGCAAAGCACTATCTTAGTTTGAAAGGGGAGACAGTAACTTTTAGCAATTTCCTGAGGAGGAAGCACAAAGAAAAAGGTGATCTAGTGAGCAGGACTTCCAGAATGGTCCCCCAGATAGTCCCACCCTGCTTCCTAAACCTCTGCATGCCCGGATACTCTCTGTTGCTCCCTGATTGTGACAGCACAGGTTGCTTTGGAATAGGGAGACGACTTGTGACTATATGCATGGCCCCAGGGGAAATCCCATGAATCCTTAAAAGAAGAGAAATTGCTGTGGCTGATGGCAGAAGGGGAAGTGAATGAGGTTGATAGCACACTGGGCTTGAGGGGAGAAAGGGTACCACATGTGATGATATTTGCTTGTTGCCCCAGTGGTAGCCACAGTGGGAGGTCTATGGACCTGCAGGTAATGAGTGTTACCTTGAACAGTGTAGCCCAGCACATAACAGTACTCTTGAGCCACAGACACACAATGCATCCATATTCTCTATACTAGTGGGGAGAACCTGAGCTCTTTGACTTATTTTGATGTTTTTTGTTTTCATTGTAGAAATTCAGTTGGATAGCCAGTGGCTTTCAGTTTTACCTTGACTGTGATCCATCATAAGACATAGGTTTTACATTAAAACCCAGTTGATTCATGCCAACAACTGAAAAAATAAAATTCCCTCTGAAAGGCTTAATCCTTACTATGCCAGGCATGCTCTGACTGCTACTCTCTCTGTTCTATTGTGGTTTTTAAAGTTTAGAGCATGAGCCACTAAATCAATTTATTCACCTGTTGTCCCTGATTTGACAAAGAATTTATTAGTTGTTGTACTTATGTGCTACTGGGACTTGAATTAAGGGCCTCATGCTTGCTAGGCAGGTACTCAGCACTTGAGCCACACTCCCAGTAAAATTTTGCTTAGAAATTATCTGCATGGCATGGCACTGCCAAAGGGTCTCCATGAAGTTGGTGTCCTTTCCAGCAGGTGTCTGGTATCCTGCACAGATAGCAGCAGTGCTTCTTAGCCTGCTTCCCTTGTGGGCCTGTTAGGGACACAAAGAGAACATCCTCCCTTTCTAGCCTTTCTGCCTGGTAGTTGGTCCTGCAGGTAGGAATAACTAGATGGGGATCAAGTTGGTGCTGGTGCTTTGCCATCATAAGCAGAGCTGTACAGACCTGAATTCCTGCAGAACTGCTGGCACAGAGTAAGTGTACCTTTGTAATTCTGAGTACTGTTGCCCACAGCTGAGGTTGTATCAGTGCATAAACACACCTGTCCCCACACTACGGCTAACTTAGCTGTGCTACAAACATCATCATTTCCCCCCCTATCATGTCATCTCTTGCAGTTGATTTGTTACGTACTCACAGTGAGAAGGTTCAGCACCTTCCCATGTTTGAAGAGCCATACAGTCCCATTTTTTAATTGAGTTATCAGTAGGAGATGCAGACATGAGACCTGCTTACTTCTTATCCTCCTTGTTAATTCCCTTTAGATATGTGACTTTAAAACAAGCTAGCCCAACAGCCCATTCCTGCGGACCTATACCTGCTGATGGAAATCACATGGATAAATTCACCTTGGCTGGGGTCCTGAGACCCCAGGGTTTTCAAGGCTCTTTGCTGGCACAGGAAAGGCCCAACAAGGGGTTGCAATAGAGAAGAAGGGGCAAGGGAAGGGTGTGACTGAAAAGAAGGCCTCGAGGTTGTCCCATAGTGAGAAAGTGGTATGTTTCTGCCCTGCCTGAGAAGTAAATGTCCTGAGGACTGGGTCGCATAGCCCCTGCAGAGGTGGCAGGTTCTCCCAAAAGGACACAGAGCAGAATGGGGTACCAGAACCACCAAGGAATTATATGAAGTGTCCCCTGCCCCATACTGGGATTTGAACTCTTTGTACTTGCTAGGCAGGCATTCTGTCACTTGAACCACACCCCCAGCCCCTTTTGCTTTAGTTATTTTTCACATAGGGCCTCACTTTTTGCTTGGATTAGCCTCATATCATGACCCAGGACATGTATGACCATGTATGGTGGTTATACCACACTCAGCTTCTTTGTGAGGGCGGAGAGGTCTCACTAACTTATTTCCCAGGCTGGCTTCAAACTGTTGTCCTCTTTAATTTCTTCCCAAGTACTTGGAATTATAGGTGTGAGCCACTGTGTTTGTTTCCTTGTTAAAATCACTGAAAATGGTAGATCTGGTGGGCAAGAAAACTAGTAAGAGACGCACATATAACCAAATTGTCTAAAATTGTCATTCTTCAGAGTCAGCTGAGATTCAGGCTTGGGCAGAACCCCGAGGTTATCTTAAGGAAAGGGGACTTTTTTGTTGTTGTTCAGTTGCTTCACATTTTTCTTCTTACAATTAGGAAGTGTCTTTTGGAACCAGCAGGAAGCCTCGGGGCAGCACACTGCCGCCTTCTTGCACACCAGTTACACACCTAATTGCAGCACCACCCTGTGTCAGTCCCTGTGCTGCAGCGGGGACAGGCCCCACCTCAGAGCACCGCAGGCCCTGCCCATTGTGACCGGGTGACTTTTTCCTCACGGAACTTTGTCTCCCCCCACCCGCCTTGGCCTTTACCCCAGCCAAGTACTAATGCCATGTTACCAGAGACTTGTGAGTTACTTGAAGGCCAGAAGGCAAGTATGAACATTCTCTTTGACTTCAGCCTCCTGCCTGAGGCCTGTCACTTCCCAGATGCTGACCCTGGTTTGGCAGCATTCTCCATATAAGACTCCACCCTTCTAATAGGATCCTCTGAGCCTCAGAGACACCAGAGAGAAGCCCTTGTGGGACTCAGTGTCATCAGCTGAGTTTAACCTGCGCAATGAGGAAGGGAGGTGACTGATTGAAGTGAGTAGAGGAGGCTGTGAATACAGCTGGAGGCTGGTTACACCTTCCTTTCAAGTCTGCCTGAGGTGGGGCGGTGGTAACTTCAAGTCTCTCCTACAGATGTGCCCAGCCTGTGGCCTTCATGATATTTCTTTGGCCTTGCCTATAGAGGCTCAACACAGCTAGCCAATCACTGCAAGAAGTTCATGAATTGCTGGGGAATGAGCAGCCCAGGGTTATGTGTAAGCTAGGAAAGTGCGTGCCAGTGAGCCTTATTCCCAGCCCTTGTGAGGCTTTCCATCTCAGGATGAGATTGGCATTAAGCATCAGAGAACCAGCAAAGATTGGGGATATTAGGGTACTTTAATTGTTTCCCTTACTCTTTCTCTCTCTGGTAACTGACAATAAAACCTTGGTACCAAAGGACTTATGTGCCTAGCTTAGGGCTAGAGAACGCTCCAAGGGGTGAGATCTTGGCATGCTGCCCTGGGGTAGGGGAAGTACTAGAGAAAGATACAGCCCATGCAGTTGGGCCTACAAGACATGGTGTAGGGGTAACAGCACCCTGTCCACGTAAGTCCTAAGACTATTTCTTTTAGGAAGAATCCTGAGACATAGCAACACAGGCTTAATTTAAAGAATGTCATTTTTGTGTCTGTATGTGAATGGTTAAGAATTTTGTCCATTAGTGCTTAACAAAATATGTCTAGGTGGGTACCAGTGGCTCATGCCTATAATCCTAGCTGCTCAGGAGGCTGAGATCTAAGGATCCTGATTCAGAGCTAGACCAGGCAGGAAAGTTCATGATCAGGCTTCTGATTGGATTTGAAATGATGGCTAACCTCAATCTGGAAGGAATACAAGCAGAGGTCCAATTGGCACCCCAGTCCTGGCTCTCTCCAGGTTAGTGCCTGTGTTGCATGAGCAGTGGCATGTGCCATTCTGGTGGCTGTCAGGTGTCACAGGTCATATTGGTAGAATGCCAAGATGACAGCGGAACTTGGGGTACACTTAGAGAGAGTAGAAGCTTGTCCTGAGCCAGGGAATTATGAGCCATGCTGGATTTCCCCTCCCCCAGATCAAGAAACTAGGGGTTTACTCAAAGTGATAACATTGTTTCTTGAGCCTTTCCAGTGGAATAGAGCTGATGCTCACCCTGGCTTGTGTCTGTATTCATAGGCGTACACAGCATATTCATATTGTGCTCAATAACAGCAATAGTCCCTGTAGATTATAAAGGAATTAAAAAAAATCCCTATTCCCTAGTGACAATGTAGCTGTCTTATTGTCATGGTGAAGCATTTTCTCGTGTTTGTGGTGATGCTGGTGTGAGCCTGTGATGCTGCTGGTTACACAGAAGTGTGGCACTTAAAAACTGTCATTGTGTCACTGCTTTATGTACATCCTGTATACTTTGTGCTATATACTATCTACTATATATTTATCGTGTGTTAGAATATATATGCTCCTACTTATTTGGGAGGCGGGGGCTGGAGAACAGTAAAGGCCAGCTTGGGCTAAACAATGAGATACCCTGTCTTAGAAAACAAAGCAAAAAGGTCTACTGTAAGACAGTAGCTTGTGTTAAGCCAGCAGCAGCCCGCTCCCTCTTGGACTTATTGCATCTTTTATTTTTCCTGTATGAGGGTTTGAATTCAGAGTCTTGTACGTGCTAGGCAGGTACTCTCCCTCTTAAGCTTTGCCTTCAGCCTTCTTACTTTACTTTGGTTTTAGATACATATCTTGCACTTTGGCCTAGGCTGGCCTTGGACTGTAGTTGTGATTACGGGTGTGTGCTACCATACTTTATGACCCATACTTGATCTCATGGAGGCCATTTGGAGTGAATGACCTGTGCCATATAGGGTTGTACAAATGTACAACAATAAAATCCTCCGGATACACACTTAGAGCCTGCCTATCTATTATAAGCAAAGCGAGTTTTGGTGGATGTGAGGACTTTAGAATGCCTTGCTAAACAAAACACAGCTAGACCCCCAAGGGGGTTAGCATGGGAAACAGGGGCCTCCTAGCTCCTCTCCTTTGTCCTCACTCCCTACCTCCATCTTATTCCTCCCTTTCTTCCTCCCCTCCCCCATTACCACCCCCCTCCATTTCTTTTCTCACTGTGGTACTTCTCTGTCTCTAATTTGGCAGTACCCTCAGAGGCTCTATTTTGTCAATTCTCTTGATTATGTTCCTTACTTCTCAGGTGTAGGGTTGCATCTCTCTGGAGTGTCCTGGGTTGTGTTGTGGCTGTGTGGCCTCAGATCATGTAGTCTATCTATGGAGATAGAGAGCTGGTAGTGAGGTTCTGTGGACCAGTGCCCTAGGCACCTGTGTGATTTGTGGAGGGAGGAGAACTCTTTCTTACATTTGTGTAGCACCTGAATTTTTGTGTGTATGCGTGCTAGTCCTGGGGCTTGTACTCAGGGCTGTCCCTTTGCTTTTGTTCTTAAAGCTAATGCTCCATCACTTGAGTCACAACTCTACTTCTGGCTTTTTTGGTGATTCATTGGAAATAAGAATCTCACAGACTTTTCTGCCTGTGCTCACTTGGAACCAGGATCCTCAGATCTTAGCCTGCTGAGTAGCTAGGGTTACAGGAGTGACCCACCATCATCTGGCTTTGTGCTTAGTTTCTTAAGTTAATATTCACTAGCTAAGTTAAGATACTTGGGAAATAACCAGCCACCAAACTTGTAGGAGCTTAGAAGTGATGTGTACTGGTCTCAGGTGTTTTGTGGCTACACGTTTGCCACAGATAAAAAAAAAGAATGCTGTTGGAGCTGTTCACCTAGGCACGTAGGAGCCCAATGCATAATCCTTGCAGAGCAGTGGGGAATAGCAAGCACGCTTAGCGTTTTCTACCTACTGCCATTGCCAGGGAAACTGTTTCCTCAACACTGACTGAAGGTGTGTCATTGCAGGCTGGGAGTCCTCCATCTGCATCCGTTCCAGTGTCTGCCTTCTCTCGCACTTCTGTCACACCATCCAACCAGGACATCTGCAGGTAACACTGCTTCAGATGCCACCTTGGCTCGGTTGTCCCCAAATGCACAACAGTGTCTGTAGGTTCTGTTTTCCATTGTTGGCCCACTTGTATGTGCCGTTGCCCAGTTACCAGAGTCTCATTTCTTCACTGTGGTGTCTGTTCTCTTCTAAACTTGTTTCCCTCTGTGCTTTATCCCGCTGTTGTGCATGCAGTTCCGGTGCAGTGTTTTCTGACTGTTGTCACTACAGTCCCGTGCAGTCTGCTGTTGTCTTGAAAGCACCTCTCTGCCAGAGGTCTGTGACACAAGGGCTCCCTGTGACAATTATCTGTAAAGACACATTACAGGCACCAAAGAGGAACTCCTTTGGTTCAGAATGGGTCCAGCCCTTGAAGCCTATGAAGAACTCCAAGGCCAGAAGAACACTGACGTTCTCAAAGTCACTAAACGATGTGGGTGAGAAGACCCAGGATGCCTTGGAAAGCTTTGACTACGTGGAGAAGACATGTTCTGAAGGAAAACTGGCACCCCCTCAACACCCAGGGCTCAGAAAGAATGGGCCCCATGCTAAAGAGAAAAGAGCTCTGGCCCGCCCACCTCTTGGTCGTCCCAAGCACTCTCAGGTCTCCTCCCTTTCTGCCAACCATTCAGCCACCACAGAGGTGGAAGCCAGCAAGGGCAGCCTGCACGCCCCTCTCTTAGAAGAGAAAACAGATGGCGAGTCTGTGTCTCGAAGCCGGCGGCTGCTCCGGTACCTGTTCTCACTCTCCCACAGCTTGAGTGCCAGCAGCCTGCACAGGTTCCATGAGCTAGAGAGCCATGCCATTCACTTGCATGCCACCAAGTCCTCCAGTGGGCTGGCAGGGAGCCCAGACTTCTGCTCCGATGAAATGGGAGATGACGACGTCTTTGAGGACAGCACTTCTGTCATACTGAAGAGCAGGGTCCTGCGGGCGCCCCTGTGCTCAGTGGAGAAAGACAGTGACCTGGACTGCCCTTCCCCGCTCTCTGAAAAGCGCCCCCCCACCTCACCTGTCTCCACCTCAGGGGATGCCTGCAGGTTGGTTTACCTGGAACTGTTCGGGCCGTGTTTGCTCGCACCCTCGTAGTCTCACCTTGCTTTAATATGTGAAGTTTCAGGAAAATGAAGTAATAACCCAGTTGTAGCCACTTACGGAGTAATTGTTTCCTCCAGGAGATTGGAGTATTGATGCCATTTGAAAATCTCATGTTAAAAGATGAAGAAGCTACACATATTAAAGGCCGAGCTGACTCTTTGCAGCTAAAATAAGTAGACTTTGCATAAACAAAACGAAAGAAAATAGTATCTCCAGCTGTCCAGCTTGGTGCTCCTGATTTTAAGCATTTCTAGAGTCTTTATTCTCTGTCTCTGTCTCTGTCTCTGTCCTTCTGTCTCTCTCTGTCTCTCTCTGTCTCTCTGTCTCTCTCTCTCTGTCTCTCTCTCTCTCTCTCTCTCTCTGTCTCTTGTTTTTTACTCCCTTCATAAGTGTGGGGGCCTGGCTCTCCCCCACACCTCCTTTATCCATTTCTTCTCTTAACTCTTAGCTCAGGTATGGCATCCCCGCCCAAAGGTCCTTATTTTGCCTTATCTTCCTGTAAAGCATCCTTGTACAGACCAGAGTGCTCAGGGTTGATTCCCTGTCACTGATTCTGTTCATCCTCCAGGCTCCTTGCCTCAGTGCCAGCTGGCGTAGTTTTCATGATTAAATTTAAAACAAAACAAAACCTGACCCTAAAACAGCTCAAGAGTCTGATCTTGCTAGCTCCCAACTCCTTCCAGGTGTCCCTACGTGGTCCCTGGCAACTGGAAAAGACTCCTGTCCTCAGAGGCCCCTGTTCCATGAGGTTAGCAGTCGAGTCCAGGTGCTTGCTTCCTTGCAGATGGCTGCTTTACATGAACTCCCATGTGGTTCACTGTGGTACTTTGGTTTCACATAGAAATGTTTAGGTTTTTGTTTCGCAGAGAAGATTGTCCTCTGACATGTTATGTTTCCTTAAATTCATCTTTCAATGGCTGTCTCAAGTCTTACCTGAAAATGACTGCTTTGTCATTTCTTGTGTTATTTTCCCTCTCTGTTGCCAAGTGCCATCCTGGCTTTCTCTGCTGGTGCGGTAAGCTGGAACTTTCAGTTGGTGGTAGTTGTTGGCGTTTGTGTTTCTGTGTTTCTGTGCCTGTTACTCTGTGGTGTTCATTTCTCAGTGTTTCTATGGGGTGGGTGGGATCTTCCTTCCACCACCAGACAGTTCCTTCCCTGTCGGGAGCCCTTCTCACAGTGACTGCTTTGTCTTGTGCTGCAGGATCTGCCACTGCGAAGGTGATGATGAGAGTCCTCTGATCACCCCATGCCGCTGCACAGGCAGCCTCCACTTCGTACATCAGGCCTGCCTGCAGCAGTGGATCAAGAGCTCTGATACACGCTGCTGCGAGCTCTGCAAGTATGAGTTCATCATGGAGACCAAGCTGAAGCCTCTGAGGAAAGTACGTGAGCGGGCCACCCGGAGGCACAGTGACCAGGCCTCTCAGCCCTGGGAGCCTTGCCTATGCCCAGTGGTTTAGCAAGTAGGGGGCTGGCGTTTATGTTCTCATTGTAGATCTTTGTCTGTACTGATGTCTGAGCCCCTGCCCCCAACCTGGGAAGATGTTCTTCTCCTCCTGTTGTCATGCTTCTCTTTCCTACATGTTGAGACTGCTAGCTTCTCTGTGTCAGTCAGCTGCCCTTGACCACGACTGTCCCTTCACATCCTGGTCAGCATTTAGCTTCCTGCATATTAGCTGCTCATGTCTAGCCTCTCCAGTTAGGACTACATGTTAGAGGTTGCTGTCTCTCCCCAGCGCTCACCCTGCTGTATCACGCAGTCTTTGTTTTTGTACACACTGGTAATAAGTATTTGCTGGGCGGTAGCAACATGTAGTCATCAGGCCTCAGGTCATTACTTTGTGTGCGTGCGTGTGTGTGTGTGCGTGTGTGTGTGTGTGCGCGCGTGCGTGTGTGTGTGTGTGTGTGTGTGCGCGCGCGCTTGTATGTATTGCTGGGGATTAAACAGAAAGTCTTGTGCTTGCTGCCACTAGAGTCATACCTTCAGTCATTTAGATCTTCAGTTTATTTTTCAGATAAAGTTTTACATACTTTTGCCCAGGCTAGCTTGCAATCTTCCTATTTCCACCTTCTGTGACACCATACCTGGCCAACTTCTCCCTTCTGAGAGGAGCTCTGTTCCTGGCACTGGCCTCCTCCTCCGATATTGACAGTTTGATACGTCAGTACAGAATGTTTTTGGTTCTTCCTGTTTTAAAATATTAATATATAAATTGCCAGTGGAATTACATAGTCAGATAACAGTACATGATGGGGCCAATTTAATGCTTACTTACCTGTTTGTAGAGCTTATCAGGTATGCTGAGGGGGAAGGACTCCTTGGAGTCAGGCCTTGTGTGGGGAGGGTGGGACCTTATAGATGGCTTGGTTTGGGAAACAGTTCCTAAAGGACAAGTGGGCTTGGCAGGCAATGGGAAAGGAGTTTAGAGGGATCACATTTTAGAGAACATCCACCAAGAAGGTGGATTTGAGGCCACGTGGAA
The DNA here is from genome assembly GCF_024711535.1 of Dipodomys merriami. Taxonomy (NCBI): domain Eukaryota; kingdom Metazoa; phylum Chordata; class Mammalia; order Rodentia; family Heteromyidae; genus Dipodomys; species Dipodomys merriami. Next base: position 17,430,881 of record NW_027202715.1, on the reverse strand, counting down.
TGGTTGAGCTATGGGTATCAAGAAATGGCAGGGGTCAAGGTGTTAGAAATTGCATGGTACTATGTTCTAGCTGGGAAGTCCAGAGATTTTGTTAATTATAAAAGCCCAGCAGAAAGCAGACAGGTGTTAAAGAAGTCAGCTGCAGACTGTTTGAAAAACTATTTTGCCTCAGTAAAAATCTTCATTGAATACTCTATGCCAGTCGTTCAAGTGAGTGTGACCACACTTGGATAATCTAGGTGAACCACGAGGCTCTGCTTTCAGCTTACCCTGTACAGGACCATTGGGATAAAGGCAAGAGATAGGCAGAGTGTTTATGCCTTGTTCTTTCTCTGTACTTTTTTTGTTTCCTTTGGATTTGGGAAGCATTAAATGAGAAAGAAACCTGGCTATTTGGAGCAGCTGGGTGAGCTCCTGGAGGAGATGGCACTGGGGAGTGTGCTTGTATCCGGAACTCTGGGTATTGATCTCAAGCCCGTGCAGCCAGAACTCAGAGGAACAAAGGTGGAGCACCTTCTGCCATTGCCTTCCGTGTGACCCATTGCTCTGTGCTGTGGCATCATCAGACCTTTTGTCTGTCTGTCTTTGTTGGTTGGCATGTCAGGGAGACCTAAAATGTAGCAGCTGAATCTGGGGCCAGCCTGCTCCCCTCAGGAGTTACAGGCTCCTTTGTCAGGATGCTCACTGCCTCTTCATGTACGAGTTAATGATGGAGGTTCAGGAATCACTCTACCTGCAGCTTTCATTTTATAGCCAAATGGCTGCGCCAAATAGCTGGTTGAGGTCAAGTAGTTTTAGTACTGGTTCAGAGAGAGAGGGAAGGAGGACTTGAGAGTGGCCAACATCTCAACTCTCCCATGGAGGCGCTGTGCTCTTGAGTCTAAGCCTCACAGGCTGCTTGTCTCCTTTCCAGTGGGAGAAGTTGCAGATGACAGCCAGTGAGCGGAGGAAGATCATGTGCTCAGTGACCTTCCATGTCATCGCCATCACCTGCGTGGTCTGGTCCTTGTATGTGCTGATTGACCGCACCGCGGAGGAGATCAAGCAGGGCCAGGTAACAGGTGAGTGCTGCACACAGGGACCCAGGTCTTAGTTTGGTGCATTACCCAGCTGGGCCACACACATCTGTTTTTCTGGAGGCGGGAGAGGGGAGGTCAGAATCACGCAGGAGGCACCCAGCATCCTTTTCGGTGTGGCTATGGGTGCCCTCGTCAAGTCCAGTCAGAAGAGATGAAATTGCACCACACGGGACTGTCTAGAAACCCCTCCTGAGAAAGTGGGATCCAATGTGAAGTTGCTGAGCACTTTTCCGTCCTGCTTTTGAGGAGAAGAGTTGATGAGTGGAGGCTTCTGGCTGTGGAAGTTCAGAGCTGTGTTTTAGTTGCTTTAGATCTTATTAAGTAAGGTTTTCCAACAGGCTGACTTGAGTTTCTTCCTTCCAGGAATCCTAGAGTGGCCCTTTTGGACTAAATTGGTGGTTGTAGCCATTGGCTTCACTGGAGGACTTCTTTTTATGTATGTGCAGTGCAAAGTGTACCTCCAATTGTGGAAGAGACTCAAGGCTTATAACAGAGTGATCTATGTTCAGAATTGTCCAGAAACAAGCAAAAAGAATATTTTTGAAAAACCTGCACTAACAGAGCCCAACTTTGAAAATAAAGATGGACGTGGCATCTGTCGTTCCGACACAAACTCTCCTTCCTGCACAGAGCCTGAGGACACTGGAGCAGAAATCATTCATGTCTGATGGTGGAGGGTGCCATTCCCTGGACATCCATGAAGAGCTGAAGGATTTGTTTACTGCCAACTGTGTACCTTTCTTGAGTCCTTTAATAGCATAGACTGTGCGGGTGACTTACAGTGGCCTCTGTCTTTCTGACTCTCCTTGGCAAGTCTCCTGAAAGTCCTATGGGGCAGACAGTACTGGGCCCCATTTCTGCCTGCTGCTCTGTAGGACAGGAAGGTGGGATATCCACACAGACACCATGGCTGAGTTCCTACCCACCTTCCAGAGCAGAGCGAGAGAATAAAGGGCCATGCTAGGAAGATCAGCAGGGCCCAAAGTGAGCCTTCCCTGCCCAGAGCCCGGGGTTGGGAATGTGCAGGGCTGGGTGAGGAGAGTCGGGGGATGGGGTAGAAGAGCCCCCATATACAAGCACCTGCCTTCCTTTGTTGGCATTCAAGCAGATGAGGCCTCAGAGCCCAATGGCACATGGTTCACTGAGCAAACAGCACTTTACAAAAGAGAATCTTTATTTTGTGATACCTGTGTCTAGTGGGGTTGACACTTAAAAGAGCATCAGACTCAGAAATCTCCCTTTGTTGCCCTTACCTCCTTTTCATCAAAGTAGATCTAAAACCCTTTTTGCCTTACGTACTTTGAGTAGCAAGATGTCCTCAGTGCCCAAATGACAGACGTGTGGCTGGTCAGCAGGGCAGAGGCTGACCCAGAGCCCAGTTGATGGGAGCGGATGGTTGTTCAGTGGCAGTGAGCGAGATTCCTGCTTCCTGCGGCTTGGAGCCTGGTTCGGCTTGCCGTGCATTTTTGTCAGCACTGAAGAAGGGTTTTGAGATGGAAGCAGAAAAGAAGTGAGTGCTTAGGAGAGACAAGTACTTAGGAAATGTTCCTTGACAGATAGCTGTCTACTACACTGGTATCAGCTGTGCAGAAAGAGCAGGTGCCATAGGCGCGGGCACTCCTGTGCTGGCTCCTACAGGGAGCTCTGAGGAGTCACTGTCAGGGCCGGAGGCAGGCAGGCAGGCAGGCCGGTTCTGGTAGGCCCTGGCATGAGCCACAAACCACTGTTGGCCTCTCTGTCATTGCTCTGAAACCCACACCAACCCATTGTCGCCTTAACCACATAGAACAGACAGGATGGCCCCATACCCAGTCCATTCTGCCATCAGGGATTACCTCCAGCACCATTTTTCATACCACAGACTAAACCAAAATCACTGCCATCTAATGGCCTTTGCCCCTTTAAAAAGCCAGATGAAAATTCTGCTCTTGAAGCCCAGTGTCAGTGCCAGGCAAATAGCTCCAGAGGTAGCTATGCCACATGATGTGAGTGACCCAGAGCCTGAGTCTCCTGGGGTGAGACAGCACAATGCCTGGGTGTCCTGCCCTGGAATGGGATGGAACAAACACAAGAATCGTTTTCTTTGCAGTTGCATGGAGAAGCCCTGTGGTTGGTGGGAAAGGCAGGAGGCAGCCTTCGAACTGGGGGAGGCTGAGAGAACAGGTCCTGTCCTGCTGCTTCTGGATTGAATCTGACTTGCTGGAGTCCCAGGGCCTGTGGGGAGCTGACTCTGATGTCACCCTGTGCTCCCTGCGCCCCAGGTCCCATCCAGCCTGTCTCTGTGCTCACTGTGCCCCCAAAGTGCAATTACCCACATTCCTTCTCAGCCTGGGGACACCAGGCAGCTACAGACTGCCCACTCAGGGGAGCTGAGCCCCAGGCAGCCCTGCCTGCACCGCTTAGGAGCTGCCCAGCTAGGTTTGCAGTCCTGTCTACCCGTCCCTGCCACCCTCCCCGCAGTAGATGTATTTACGAAGAGGCCAGAATCAGAGTTTGAATGTGAGTCCCTCCCACGGGGCCCCTCAGGCTGAACTTGAGAAGCACGGATACTTTCTATAGAGAGGAAAGTACACTTAGGGGTAGCCCTAGCGGGTGTCCTGGGGGGAGGTGGCAGCATCCCTCTTATGGCAAAGGTGCCTTTGGAACCATGCCAACCACATGCTCTGCAAACCCGTCTTCCTCCTTTTCAGGAGGTCTTGACCCCTTTTCTCCTTTGACCAGTGCTGGCATTGCATGCTGCCACCCCTTGCCTTTCTCTCCCTCCTGGATCTAGTTCAGCGCCTCTGATCCAACAGAACCTAGCCTCTGTTCATCAGTGACTCAGTGAAACAGGTGGCATCATGCTGCCCTCTAGTGGGGACTCTGGATATGCGCAAACTCCCATAGTCTGTCCACTTGCCTCTGCTTTTGTGGGGCTGCCTGTCCAGTTTTTGCCTCCGTTTGTGCCTGTCTTTAGTGGGAGGATGGCATGGGGCTGAACCAAACAGTCCTGGGATGAGGCGTCAGGGCCAGGAGGGCTGATGCTTTTAGGCCAGGCAAAGGGGAAGAAGGAAACTGTCTCAGGGTGTCACAGCCAGCCCTCTCTCCAGCTTGGCCTTTACCCCATGAGTCATAGTTCCACTGATGGGCTTCTGACTTTATCTGCCAGAAGTCATTTAGGGTGTGTGCCCACTTTATTTTAAAAAAGAATTCTCTGGAAATGTAAAAGTTCTCTTCCTACTCCAAACCTCTGTGTGTCTCCTTCAGTGCTCTAACTAGCACAATGTGTCCAGAGCCTTGGGAGGCCCCTGTAGGGGGGGGGGAGGGGGGAGCTGGGGCTGTAGAGTGAAGAGCATGCCCCCTCCCCTAAGGTGTGGCTGGATGCAAGTACACTTGTGAGGTACTACCCCTTTGAATCTGATTTGAAATATGCAACTTCCAAGCCTAGCCCAAGGAAGGATGGAAACATAGGGAACCTAAAAGCATTTGTCATTCGTTTTGGAAGTAATTAAAAGTTGTACAGCTGCCTGGTGCACATTTAGATGGTAATGTTTATAGAAAGTTGATTGTTAATAAAAATCAAATTTACACTGGCATGTGTGGTGTAGTTCCTAAAAGACTTCATATTTGAAATATTTCATAGAAAATTTCTAGTGATCTAAATGTCTAGTTTTGTATCCTTTTGTGTATGTTCACTGTTTCTCAGTATTACCACTTGAATAATTATCTGTATGGGGAGTTGTGCTATACAATGGGTGTCTAATTGCAGCAATAAAGCCTTTCTTTACAAAGGAGTTTTGCTAAGAGTGCTTTCCTGTACCTGCAGGCCGGGGACCCTCTCTCTAGGTTCCTGTAGCTTATATGTCAGGAAAGAATTAGTAGTATCCTGCTGGTGTGTTTTCCTCAGCCTTCAGACCCGGGACTTGGGGATGTCCAGAGGGCCAAAGGATGGACAGACTCATGTCCCCAGGAAGCCAGCCTCACATTCAGGGAGTGTCTGGAAGCCATGTCAGGCAGCCGGGGCAGTTGATTGACATTGACTACAGCCCAGCTGAGTAAGAGAAACCAGGGAAACCTGTTAGGGTTCTGGTGACCGCTCCCCAGGCTGTTTCCTGCTTGTGGAAAAGTTCCAGGAGGGATAGCAGCGCCACTGGTCCTCAGATAATGGATGTCCACATGCACAGTCCCTAGGACTGTGGTACTCCAGAGACTCTGGGTACTCCAGAGCTGAGGTGGCTGGAAGCGAGGCTGTTCACATGAGCAGAGGGGTTGTCCATGCCAGGCTGCCTGTCCTTGGGGGCTAAGTGACAAGGGCCTCCATAAAGTGGACTTTGCCCAGAAAACCTTGGAACCTGTTGAGGAATGTCAGTGTGCGGGGCTGAGTGGAGGCCAGGGTGCTCCTAGGCCTGCACTCCCAGTTGGGAATAATGGAAGAGAATGAGAAAGCCACTCCTGCAGGAATTTGAGAGTGATTTGGATGCTTGATGACTGAGGAGTTTGAAGACATGCCAGGTGTGGGCCAGACTTAGTACAGAAAAGCTTCAGGCACTGCCCCTGACACCAGCCACAGTGAGGGTGGGGCTGCCACAGGGCTCCTTTTCTGTCAGGCTCTGTCATACAGGGCAGCAAACTACTCAAAAGCAGCTTCCTGAAGCCAGGCATTTGTGGCTTGCACCTGTAATCCTAGCTACTCAGGAGGCTGAGATTTGAGGACCCTGGTTTAAACCCAGCCCAAACAGTTGTGAGACTCTTCCAACTAGCTGCCAAAAAGCCAAAAGTGAGGCTGTGTAGCTCAACTAGTAGAGTGCCTGAACGAAAAGCTCAGGGACCGTGCTCAGGACTAGCACCAAAAACAAACATTATTTTTGGTACTGGTCCTGGGGCTTGAATTCAGAGCCTTACATACTTGTTTGGCTTTTTTATATTATTATTAAGGCTGGTATTCTACCACTTGTGCCACACACTCCACTTCTGGCTTTCTTCTGGTTAACTGAAGATAAAGAGTCTCACAGACTTTTTACCTAGTCTCCTGAGTAGCTGGGATTATAGGCAAGAGCCACAATCACCTGGCTGCTTCCTATTTTTATAACTAAAACAGTGTCCATTTAGTTAAGACTCTCTTTACACACACACACACACCCCTCTGCAAACCCTGACTCAGTTGAAAACAAGTGTCTAGCTCCTAGGACAGTATCTGAAGTTTGTCAGCTAGATGGGGGAGTTCACACAGAAGGCAACTACAGACATCTGACAAAACTGTGGAGAGAGGCAAGCTCTAGCTGGCCAGCAGAGGTGGTAGCACGTGGATGGTATGTTTGAGAGGAGCAGGAGCCGTAGGGAAGGATGAGGGACTTTCATCAGGTTTGGGCAGGGAGACTTTGGCTCAGATAGAATCACCTCAATTGTGGCTTTATTTTTGGTGGTGACCGGAGTTTAGAGAATGTGGAACAAGACTTACGAACTTTATTTTTGTGACAACCAAAAGTTAATTCACAAGTATGTCTTTGGACACTGGCTGCATGCAAGAAATGGAATTAACTGTGACTAGCACAAGTAATCGAAGTGCCCAGTAGCAGACCTGGACATCCGAACCAGCTGCTGTGCTGGCCAGAAGTGCTAAGCTGGGCCTGGAGGGGCCTTGCTCTAACCCTTACTGCTGTGTGAAGGAAGGCCCCTGGCAATGCCTTCACAGTTCAATCACTAACAATGGAGGAATAAACATGAAAACGCACTGAAGCCTTGTATAATGTGACTCATCCGAGAGTGGTTTGATACCAGGCAGCCCGGGGCCTGAGCTCGGCTCGCAGCTCGGAGGCAGGTTGGAAGCTGGCAGGGCAGTTTGCTTTGTGGGCCAGATGCGTGTAGGTGGTTCAAACGGCCACACTGTTGGGGATGCGGTCTGGAGACAAGTAGTAATAAGGCAGCTTTTTGTTCTTGTTGCGTTCGGCAATCACACTGACGATGGCCTCCAGGCTCTTGCGGAATCGAGCCATGGCCTCCTTTACCGGCTTCTCGATGAAATGCTCCTCGGGGTACATGCCCAGGAAGAGCTGAGGGCCCAGACACCACACACAGGCAGGTCAGTGCACGATGACCTTCACACTGCGTTCCCTCCCGTCACCCAGAGCCTGGCGCCCCGCCACCACCTCTCCTTGGGTAGAGAGGGAGGTGACGTCTACTCTCCATTCCTGGCTGCAGGTGTCCAGAGAGGGCCGATGAGATTGTGGGATGGGTTAAACATGGGTGAGCTGTGTCCTTCACCTTGCCGGGGCTCACCTCATTTTCCTGAAACTGACTCAGCGCCCACACAGCGCCCAGATGCCAGCAGGAGCGGCCGCGGTCCGGCAGCGTGTCCACAATCTGCTCGATGGTCACCACGCCCTTGGCGGTAGGCGGCGGGGCCCGCATGGTTGGGGGAGCATTGGGGATCCAGGAGCACCAGTCGTACTGCGGGAACAGTGCCGACCCAGTGGGCGCCCACAGCCACCAGTCCAGCCCACTAGCCCACCGCACCCGCCTGACCAGGGGGAAGCTGGCCAGGCCGCACCCGCCCCTGACCCGCCCCTTGACCCGCCCAGGGCACCGCCCATCTCCTAAGGCCACACCCTGCCTCCCTGCTGGCCCCGCCCATCCCGCCCAGAGCCCTGCCCTCTCACTGCCCGCCCCTTCTCGAGGCCACACCCTGCCTCCCCGCTGGCCCCGCCCACCCCGCCCAGGGCCCCGCCCTCTCACGGCCCGCCCCTCCTCGAGGCCACACCCTGCCTCCCCGCTGGCCCCGCCCACCCCGCCCAGGGCCCCGCCCTCTCACGGCCCCTCCCCTCTCCTCTCTGCGCACCGCGGAGTGGACCTCAGGCCTACAGGCCGCCCTGGGGACCAGCGACCCGCGGTCCGGGGACCCGGAGGACTGCCCCGGCCGGCACACCTGGCCGAAGTTCACCGCCGCGTGCTGGGCGGAGGCCGTGAAGATGACCACGGTGAGGTACTCGGACAGCTTCTCCCGGCTCCTGATGGACTTGGGGAAGCCTAGGGAGGGGCAGCCGGCGTGAGCCCCCAGGGGGAGACGCCTGACCGGCCCCCACCCCCTTCCCCCGCCTGTTCCCCAACGCCGCCCCATCCCCCGACCCCGGCCAGGGCTGGAGAACCCCTACCCCCGACCCCCGACCCCGGCCAGGGCTGGAGAACCCCGACCCCCGACCCGAGGGCGCAGCCGCTCCTACCAGCTCGCCCCTACCTGAAGCCTTCCTGCCCCGCATGCCGTACACGTAGACGTCCCTCACAAAGTCCTGCAGCTCCTGATCCTCTTCCACCACCTGGTCACTCTCGTAGTAGATGCCCACCACCTCGGCGGTGAACCTGGCCCGCGAGCCCCCGGGAGTGTGTGCGCGGGGCTTCCCCCAGCGCCCTGCCCCCCTGCCCCCGCACCGGCCCTCCCCAGCCCGCAGCTCCCGCACTCACGTCAGGATGGCCTCCCACACCAGCAGCCCGTCGTCGCGGTAGAAGTAGTAGGGGATGTCCTGGGCGCTGTCCATGCCCCGGGCCTTGATGGCCTCGGGGAAGCACAGGGAGGCATAGGTCACGTCCTTCATGGCGCGCTGCACCAGCTGCACGTGCCCGCCGCCCCCGGTGGCGTTGGCCTGCGAGGAAGGGAGAGCTCCGAACGAGGCCAGCTCCCTCCTATCCGTCCAGCCCCTGCCTTCCTTGAATCCTGGGAAAGCTGGGGGCCTGGACCCAGAGGGACCGCCAGTGCCCTGCCAGGTGACACTACGTCTATCCCCACAGGCCAAGGTCCCCAGCACCATGATGACAGCCAGGAGCAACCCGACCCAGTGTCAGGGCCAGGGTCACAGCTGCTCAGCTGCAGGAGGGAGGGTCAGCTCCCACTTGGGACTCCCCAGCCCCTCTGGGGTGCTCCCTCCGTGTTAAGAAATGAGTCAGCAGGATTACAATCCTAGTTACCTAGGAGGTTGAGATCTGAGGATAGCAGTTCAAAGCCAGTCCCAGGCAAGGAAGTGAGACTCTTACCTCCAATTAATCACCAAAAATCCACAGGTGGAGCTGTGGTGCAAGTGGTAGAGCCCTTGTCTTGAGCAAAAAAGCTTGAGGATAACACCCAAGCTGCAAGCGCAAGCCCCAGGACTGGCACACAAAAGTGGGTCAGAAACAGAGAGAGACAGGAAAGGCACCCAGCGCTGTGCTCAGGCACTGAGCAGCTCCCAGGCAGGAAGCCAGGGTGCAGCATGGAAGGGCAAGCGGGTCTCCCTGTGTGCAGGTCAGTGGCCCATGAAGGAGGGAAGAGTGGGCAGAGGTTTCAGCTGAGAGGCTGAAGGAGGACATGTGCCAGGAGGGAGACCTTGGTGGTACCCTGGCTTGCACTGGCTAGTGGATGGAGCCAAAGCTGCCCACTTCCCAGGCCACTGCCTGAGGCCTGGCCTGAGACGCCCATCTAGGCCCCATGGGAGGGAGGGCACCCACCTTGTCAAAGAGGCCATACTCGCAGATGAGCTGCTCCCGGGCCTTGGTGTTGATGGCGATGGTGAACCTCACGTGTGCCACCAGTAGCTGGGCAGGGGAGAAGGACATCAGAGACCTGGGGACTTGCAGCACCCCACCCAGCCCAGGTGCTGGGGACAGGATTGACACCATCTGTCTAGTACTTAACTAGGGCCTGTCATGCTTTAAGCTCTCTGAACTTGACACTTTTCTCCTGGTCATTTTCCTAGAAGGCAAGGATACTATTTTCACCTGTTTTACAGATGAGGAAACTGAGGCACTGAGGTATACTTTCAGCCATCAGGTACTCCAACCATCAGTGCTAGTAGCATTTTGTCTGCCATCCCAGCTAGCCAGGCTCTGGCCCCAGCCCCCAGCCTGGCCCCATGTCCTGCAGCACCATTAGGCTCCCCAGTACTTTGTTCCTTAGGGAGACAGTGCTGCCTCTCCATGGCATCTTATCCCGGGTCTGTGTGCTGCTTGCTCCAGCCACTGTCCCTTGCAGGGATGTCCCCCCTCCCAGGTGTCATCCACACCGCTGCAAGTGCAACAGTACCTGGCTCTTACCTTAAAAATGGGGTGCACGGCAGGCAGCTGGCGGTACATGGCAATACCAAACACCTCTGACACAAGATGCGTGCGCAGGAGGTGGGTGATAGTCTGGTGGATGTGGAAGTCACTGGAACGCACCCAAATTTTCGCCAAAAGCCAGTCATATTTTGCATCGGAAGGGAGAAAAATGGGGTTCTCCTCGCCTGGGATTTGGTTGAGCTGCATTGTTGAAGCAAGAAAACATCTGGTTGGATTTTGCTCAAGACTATTGCTGCAAACCTCGCCTCTCAGAAAATTCCAAAGAACCAGAACATCTTCACAAGTTGCTTCTAGGTCACTAGAAGAGCAGGGAGAGTGGCTGGACACCTGGGGTTCCTGGGGTGAGTGTTCCCTGTCCATACACAACCTGCACAGCCCCAGAGGAGCACAGCCTAACTGGGGACAGGGACCCCTTATATGTGGACAACTGTCCTTCACTGGCTTGGTATAACTGCCCACAGAGGGGTCACGAGGAGTGGCCAGTGGAGGTAGACCTGACCCTGCTTTCTCACCCCTCCCTCCCTCCTATCTCCTCCTCTCTTGACTGCTCCCCTCCTGCCCCTCCTCCTCTCCCGCCCCTCCTCCTGCCCTTCCTCCTCCACCGCCTGCCCCTCCTCCTTTCCTGCAATGAGCGCCTCCTGTGCAAGGGGCTGCAGGCCCAGGCTGGAGCGTGTAGCAGTGACCAGCTCCCCCTCTCCAGTTCCACTCTTTACTACCACTGAGGGGACTTGCTGCTCTGAAATACAAATAGCGACACTAAGACATCCCTTAATACACTAGCACCAGCGCTACGCCTTCTCTCAGGTAAGGACCTGACACTTCAGGAGACCCAGGGGCAAAGAGCAGCTTGCCAGCAGCAGCTGCAGCCAGAGTGCTGGGAAGGGCAGGTAGGGCCTTGGGGGCTTGGCACAGCAGGTAGCTTGAGCAGAGACATGGAGAGACAGAGAGTCGCCTGCCTCAGAAGCAGACTTAGCTGTGTCCCCTGAGTTATTTGGAAGGCGGCTTCCTTGTCTGTCTCTCCCTGCAAAACAGCATTGTCCAATAGAAATATATAATACAAACCACACAGGGAACTCAAAGTTTAGGAAGCCACATTTTAATAAGTAAAAAGAACCAGGTGCTGACGGTTCATGCCTCTAATTCTAGCAACTCAGGAGGCTGAGCTCTGAGGATCAGAGTTCGAGGCCAGCCTGAACAGGAAAGTCTATGAGACTCTTATCTCCAACTAACCACCAAAAAACCATGGCTCAAGTAGTAAAGCACCAACTTTGAGCAAAAAGTTAAGTGACAGCACCCAGGCCCTGAGTTCAAGCCCCAGTACCAGCACAAGACAACTCTTTAGGTTAATACTTCTGCTTAAATCTCAGTAGGAATGTTAGTCATTTATGCAGTGTCTGACTGGGCTGAAGGCCCAGAGAAAGAAATAGCTTGACAGATGTCTGTCAATGTTTACATCAGCCCATTCCAGCTCTCCCCCATCCTGAACCTGTAGTCACCTTGGGTTTCTGCAGAGCCTTACAGACAACCCCCCCATAGTGAGATCACCCCATCCTCTCGTGGCAGCCAGCAATGATTTTTGGGGCCACCTTGCAGGACTAGAACTGAAGTGATGACTGGTCAGACTATGCTTTGACCAAGGCTGATGATTATTTATTTGAAGCATTTTTATTGTAAAGGTGATGCACAGAGGGGACCATGGCTCTCCCGCTCCAATTCTTCCCTAGTTAAAGGCGATGCACATGTTGGTACCATGAAGATGGCTTGAAATGCCGGATTTCTATATATAGCTAGGTTCTTCAAAACCCTCCCTGCCTTTTCATGGCTACCTGTTTGCATTCTCTGGGGCAAACAGCCAAAGAATGTTGGAATCTTGGAGTCAGGCCTCTTGTGTAGGGCTCTGCTGACAGTGCCAGACCTAATTCCCCCCCACCCCAGCCCCTCAACCCTGTCACCATCCATTCTAGACTCCTGAGCCTCAACAGCAAGCCCTGCCCAGGTGCTGGCCCAGGGTTTGAAGTATTTAAACTACTGTTGCTGAGAAGCACTGACTACTCACTTGGGCCTGTGAATGAGTTAATGACAAGCAGGATCAAAGCTAGGCCCCAGCCCCCTGTGCCTCTGTGTCCTTTGAGCTAAGCCTTCCTCTCCTCCAGTCACTGCCTGCACCCTGGGCTCCAGGAAGGACAAGATTTATCATTGATCACTTCTTACAAAGAGGGGTAAAGGAAACTGCCCCTCAAACCACAGCAATACCTTCCTCTTACCATTTTGTGACAACAGGTCAAACTGCTCCAAAGAAAGAACAGCCAGGGGTTGGAAGCGTGGCTCCGTTGGTAGAGCAATAGCCAATGAGCAAAGCACCAGGTACTGAGTTCCAGTCCCAGTTTCACAAAAAAAAGAAAAGGAAAGAAAGAGAGAAAGACAGAAAATTGTAAAAAAAAAAAGAGAAAAATGAGAAGAGCCAGAAGCTCAGAACAAGCAGGTGACACAGGTGACACAGGACAGACATGCACTCAGCAGCCCTGCCAGGATGACACCTTCTAACTTTTGAGCCTCTGAGGACAAGGACTGGAGACCGTGGCCAGCCAGGCCAGGCTGGTGTCTAGGACTGGGTAGACATTAGGCACACCTTCGCCCGCCTGCCCCAGCTTTTGTGTTTGTATCCTAAAAGATGGCTAACGATGAGCTGCAATGCTGTCTTTAATAAACATCCTTTTTTTTTAATCCTTTACCTTGTCTTCCTTCTTTCTTTCTTCCCCCCTTTCCTCTTTCCCTCCATCCTTCCTTTCCTTCCTTGTGCCAATACTGCTTGAACTTAGAGCCTGGGCGCTTTTCCTGAACTTTTTCATTCAAGGCTGGTGCTCTACACTTGAGCCACACCGCTACATCCAGATTTTTGGAAATAAGAGTACCACAGACTTTCTTGCCTCAGCTGGCTTTGAACCCAAATCCTCAGATCTCAGTCTCCTGAGTAGCTAGGATTACAGGTGTGAGCCACCAGCACCTGGCCCACCATGTCTCTATTTGGTGTCTAGGATGGGTGACATGTGACACCCGAGGGTTTCGGTCCTGCAGTGTGTACCACTTTCTTATTTCAGCCTACCTCTTAGGTCTCATGGTTTAATGAGCATTTCTGTGACAGCTAGTGAACTGGAAGATTTTTTCCACATGCAGCTTGATTATCCATTTATATTTCTTTTACCAAGAGCCTGGTTGTACCATTTGCCCAGGTATGTCATCTTTCCCTTGTCAACAAGCAGGAGCTCTTAGGTTGTAGTGATGTCTTTGGCTCAGTTTCTGCTGGTGGCTTTGCGTGTGATGCAAACACATCCTGATGTTAAGCACATCACATAACCAGCCTTTCCCCTCAGTACTCCTTCCTTCCTTGTTTTACTTTCAAAGTCTCCTTAGCCCGACATTCTTGTTTATCTTCATTGTTTTATTTTGGTACTCAGCAGGGGTGCAGTTTGGCTTTTCCTTACTACAGTGGTGGTGTGATAGACCATCAGATCCCACTGTGTGGCCACCTCATCATCAAACCCCTGTGCTGTCACCTAATCATGTCCCCCACCCCCCACGAGGGACCTTCTATTCTTCACCACAATGGTCTCCTTGACCTCCTCAACTGTCTGCCCACCCCCAACTCCAGGGCTAGAATATAGCTCAGGGTATTGAGTCTTTGTCTGAGCTGGCCTCAAACGGAGACCCCTTTGTTACCCCTCCTGAGTAGCTGGGATTACAGGCATTCACCACCCAGACCAGCGAATTTTCTCATATAAATTTGAAGGGTGGTAAGGGAATGTGATACTGGGCTTTTGAACTTAGGGTTTCTCACTTTCTAGACAAAAGCTCTGCCTCTTAAGCTATGACCTAAGCCCTTTTTACTTTAATAATTTTCAGATAGGATTGATGGCCTTTTCCCAGGGGCTGGCCTTGGCCTTGTTTATCGAGTTTTTGGCAAGGCTGGTTTGCAGCCACACTTCTGATGCATGCCCTTCAGGTTGCTGGAGTTAAGGTGTCCACCACCACACCAGTTTTTTCTTGGTTGTTGAGACAGAATCTTTTGAACATTTTTGACTGGGCTGACTTTGAACTGTGAGCCTCAGCCTTCTGAGTAGCTAGGATTGCAAGCATGAGCTACCATACCCAGCTCAAGTATCTCCACTAAACTCTGCTTGGTGGTAATCATGATTTGCACTGCTTCGTCCTCTTTGGTAGTATTATTTTAATAATGCAATTCCAGGGATTGAGCCCTGGGACTTTAAGGACTAGGCACTTGAGCCACACTCCTCGATAGTACTGAGTGTGATTCAGGTCTTGGATGCTGTGCCTGAGCTATTTTGCTTGAGGCTAGTGCTCTACCACTTGACCCATACCCCCATTTCTGGCTTTTTGGTGGTTAGTTGGAGATAAGAGTCCCATGGACCTTCTTGCATGGGCTAGCTTTGAACCATGGTCTGCAGATCTCAGCCTCCTGAATAGCTAGGATTACAGGCGTGAGCCACCAGCACCCAGCTAAATTTTGCTTTTGAGACAGGGTCTTGAAATCTCAGGGGCTGGAGAGGGGGTTGCCTACCTGGATGGCAATGGGGACGATCTTGTTGGCCAGGTTTTTGTAGAGCAGGCAAATGGGTGCTGCCAGGAACTGGTGTGTGCAGGGGTCAGTCTTGTTGGCATCAATGCCATCCAACAGCTCATAGTCCACTACAAAAATGTTCCCTTCCTGCAGGAGAGAAATGGCTCCAAGTTACTTTCAACAGAGATGAACCCAAGTCAGGGCCTGTGAGAGCAGGAAGGTAGGGTACCAAGTAATGGCTTTGGGGGGTCCCGTTCCTTCCCTGCAGCTGAGTGGAGTTAAAATGTATAAATTCAAAGCTGGGTGTGGGTGGCTCATGCCTGTAATCCTAGCTACTCAGCTGGCTAAGATCTGAAGGTCTCAGTTTGAAGTCAGCCAGGGCAGGAAAGTCCATCAGACCCTTATCTCCAATTAGCTATCCCAAAGTCAGAAGTAGAGGTGTGGCTCAAGTTGGAGAGCACCAGCTTTGAGTGAAAAATCTAAGGGAGGGCACCTAGGCCCTGAGTTCAAGGCCCAGTACTGTGTGGGCACTGGCACATGCATAGGCATGCACTATGCACACGCCCAGCCAATGTAGAGTTCATTGTGCTCTAATTTAAAGGTTCACATGGAGAACTTTCACAGGTTAACTTTCACTGGCAGTAGCGAACTCACATTTTCAGGTAACCTACTTGACTCACAGGAAAGGTACTGAAAGTCCACCAAGGATTTGTGTTTAATAAGAAAGTAGATTTTGGAAGCCAGGCACCAGTGGCTTATGCCTGTAATCCTACCAACTGGGGAAGCTGAGGTTGGGAGACTTGTGATTTGAGGCCAGTCCAGACAGAAAAGTCCATGAGACCCCATCTCCATGGAGGAAAACTGGATGTGGTGGCCTGGGACCCCAGCAACTTAGGGAAATCCAACTAGACAGATCACAGACAGCAAGGAAGACCTTATCTTGCTTGGGGGCTGGAGGTGTGGCTTAAGTGGTAGAACCAGCCTGGTAAGTGTGAGGCCCTGAGTTCAAAACCCCAGTACCACTACCCACCTCCCCCCCCCGGAAAAAAAAAAGCTTATTTGGGGTAAAATAGACGAGAGACATCAAACACTCCAAAGTGTTTAGCCACTGTGAGAGCCACGACAGGGTCCTAGCTGGGAAGGGAAGGGGGTGTCACCTGCCGAGAGGGAAGCAGCTGGGGCGTGAGGTCGGCTCTGCAGGGGCGGATGAGGGAGGGATCGCGGGGTTCGCACGCTCCCGTCTGGTCTGAGGCTGGAGACCGGGCACCAGGCCCAAGCTCATGGGTGCGTGCCCCTTCTGGAGCTGGGAATTCCCTCACCGCAGCGGCGCCCTGGGACGCTGCACGCAGCGTCCGCCAGAGGGCGCTCGCGGCTGGAGCGCGGGGTGGGGCCGCGGGGTGGGGGACCGCGCGGTGGGGTGGCCTTGCTGAGCCACCCCAGGCTGCTGGTGGCTGCGCGTTCACACAGCTACGCTGCACAGCACTGTGCAGACCCGGCGCGCCGGGGTGCCCCGCAGAACAGGGGCTTCACCCAGGCACGAAGGAGCTCCCTGTGAAACGGGGTCGCTCCCGCTGCCAACGCAGGGGCCGGGCTGCAGAGCTTGGGGAGCGCGGGGACGGAGGGACCAGCAGGCATTTCAGGCTCTGAAGGAAGGGCTACTGCTTGAGCCATGAGCGCCAGGAACCCTGGCCTGGGAACCCTAAGCTTCTTATGGCCTTTCATCCTTCTGGAAAAGAAGGGTCCTATCCATCTCAGCTTTGACCTTCTGGGCTACTGCTTTCTGGCCCATCTAGGGTCTGTGTGTGAGCATCTCTGGGCCTGCCTGCCTGCCTCCTTCCCTCCTCTTTCTCTCCTCCTCTCTCCCCTTCCCTCCCCTTCCCTCCCTTCTTCCCTCCCTCCTCCTCCCTCTCTCCTTTCCCTCCCCCCCTCACTCCCCCTGCTGTTGCTGAGCCTTGAGCTCAGGCTGTGAGTACTGCCCCTTAGCATTCTTGTTCAAGGCTGATGCTCTACCACTTGAGCCACAGCTCCACTTCTGGCCTTTTGGGGTAGTTAATTGAAGATAAGAATCTCACAGACAATCCTGTGAAGGATCCAAAAGATGGGCTTTGCACTGCAATCCTCAGATCTCAGCCTTCTGAGTAGCTAGGATTACTGGCGCCCAGCCCTGGGCCTCTCTTGTTCAGCGTGTTCCATTTTCCTGGCAGTGAGGTTGGTTCTAGGATGTCAGGACTCAAGCTGGTCCATGAGGGCTGGCCTCCAAGACCCCTGTGGGGACTGTTGGGAAGTAGGGTCTGACTTTCTCCTGGGTGGTCTTTGTTAAATGGGTGGAAGGAAGGTAAGTTTCCCTTTACATAAGGAGATGCTCCTTTGGAAATGGACACTGTGACAGCATCCTGGGCCAGCTCTGTGTGAGCCAGGGAGCCCGCAGTGCTGTGTAAATTCCTTGGGTTAAGCCAGATTGACTTGATTTTTGTGATTTGGAATGAAAGAAACACAACAGAAGGAAAGCAGTCTTGAAGAGCTCTGAAGTAACTCAGAACTAACAAGTGGAATATAAAGTTGTGTCAAAAAAAAAAAGCACACCCCCACCAATAGAAATCCTCTGTTCATGGTTCAAAACGAATTGTACAGAAAAAGATGAAAAACAAAATAGTTCTGGGCCTCTCAGTGGTGCATGCCTAGCATGCATGAAGCCCAAGTTCCATTTCCAGCAAGACAAAACCAAACCAAAACAAGACAGAATAATTCAGGAGTTGTGTAAGCCACATGCATACTATGACTTGCTAGAAGCTGCCAGACAGGTGACAGGAATGTCAGAGGGACTTAAGGACTGCCCTGCTGTGGGAAGAGAGGACAGTTTAAGAGGCAGGGTGTGTTTGCCCAAGAGTCTAGTCACCGTCACCAGTGGCTCTGATGATCAGGCGATTGCCTCATGATCGAGACCACAGGTGGACATCAAAACCATGGAAAGAGTGGGGTAGGTCAACGAAGGAATGGCCACACAGCCATGGAGGAAGTAGGGGCTCCCTGGGGCGGGGGAGTTGGGGAGTGTCAGGGCAGGGGGTCAAGCAGGAACCTGAGTTGGGCAGATGATTTGCTCTGCTCCTTTCAATTCCAGAATGTTCACCTTTTGTGTGTGTGTGTGTGTGTGTGTGTGTGTGTGTGTGTACACACGTGCATGCACGCACATGCACGGCTCGTGCCAGTCCTGAGGGTTGAACTCAGGGCCTGGGCACTGTCTCTGAGCTGTTTTTGCTCAAGGCTGGTGCTCTACCACTTGAGCCACAGCTCTCCTTCTGGCCTTTTTGGTGGTTAATTAGAGATAAAAATCCCATGGACTTAACTGCCCAGGGCTGATTTGGGACTACAATCCTCAGATCTCTACTTTCTGAGTAGCTAGGATCACAGGTCTGATTCTTTAATATTTGTATGATTCTTTAATATTTGAAATCTCTAGCTACTAAAGCAGCTCTCAGATTTCCAACAATTAAATCTATAGCAGGACACTGCTGTGTGCCTGTCATCACAATCCAAGGTCCTGGGGTCTGGGCAGGATTATAGGGCCCTCCAGAATGGGGCTGGGGAAGTGCCCTCCACAGGGAGAGGGCAGGGTATGGAGGTGCTCACTTTAGTAGCTAGCTGAGCATGTACAACAGGGTGACCAGAGCATGTCACCACTAATTAGAAAGTAACATTTTCTGTTTGCTGTTCTAGTTTTCTTCTCACACAAAGCCTGATTCTTTTTCCCATTTTCTCAACCTAGACGAAACCAGTCTCAAAGCCAGCAATCAGCCAGGGTGGAGAGAGAGAGAGTGCTGTCTGGGGATTAGCCTGGTCGGGCCCCAGTGTCCTCTCCAGCCGAGAGCTCCTACCTGGACCTCCTGTTCCAAGCTGAGCTGCCGCTCTAGGCTGCACTCCACCATCTCTGTGGTCACTGGGAGCTTTGCAGGGAGCTGGGTGCAGCGCTGGATCAGCACAGGGTTGCAGCCATTCAGGAACTGATATCCGAACATAAGGTCTTCCTGCCAGTGGTTCATGACCCGCTCTGTGAGGAGAGAAGCAGGGCTCTGGGTGGAGGGTGCTGGGTCTCTGCCCTGCAGGGTACTCCTGGCCAGGCTGACCGGGTCCCTGCTGGGCTCCTTTCCTAAGTCCCTGCTGGGTTCCCTTTCCTGAGTCCCCATTGCACCTCCACTCACCTGCTTTGTCCTCCTGCTGGGTCAGGGACTGGATCAGACAGTGGCACCACGTCGCCCTCCCTGAGCTCGCCCTTAGTGTCCCACAAAACCCTCCCTCAAGACCCCAGGTCTGTTAGCCTGGCAGGGAGGGAGAAGTAGGGACTGGAGGGAGGAGAGTCCCATGGAGGACTTTGCAAGATCATTTGTGTGTGGATTTCTTTACCCAACCAGCCCTGTCTCCTAACGGCCTGTCACGATCTTCCATTCAATCTGCACTCACTGCCATGCTATATTCTACCTGAACACAGCCTGGCCAAAGAACCTCCATTTTTGGTGTGTGTCAGTCCAGGGATTTGAACAGGGCCTTTGGGAGATGTCCCTGCACTTTTAGCTCAAGGCTAGCACACTACCACTTGAATCACAGCTCCACTTCTGGCTTTTTGGTGCCTCATTGGAGATAACAGTCTTATAGACTTTCTTGCTCAGGCTGGCTTTGAACCATGATCCTCAAATCTCACCCTCCAGAAGAGCTAGGATGACAGGTATGAGCCACTGATGCCCAGCCCAACATTGTTTTAAAGTAACTGCTGGAAATAAAACCACTGAGTCCTCCCTTTTCTGTGTCTAGAAGCACCATGGTTAGATTGTATATGTAAGAAAAAGTTGTGGAAGTTTTGAGCTAATGATGAGCTTGTTAGTGCTCAAGCTTGAGCATCCACGGAGGAAAATCCACAGGGCATGAAGGCGACCATGTGAGGTCACCTGCATATCCACAGATACCAGCCTGGGGGGCATGAAGGCAGTGAGGCCTGGCCAGCGAGGCCCGGGCAACAAGAACTTAGAGCCACCGGGACCTCCTGCAACAGAGCCTTAGCGAGATGAAACAGTCCTGCCAACTCCCCGGCACATCTGGGGGAGGAAAATGGCATGCCAGGAGCTCTCAACGCACTCACCAGAGATAGTGTTGCTGATCTTGACGAAGATTTTCTCAAAGTCAGCGAAATCATGCCAAGAAGACTGGAACATGTGCATGAAGCGGTTGATAAACAGGTTCTCCATCCTGCAGACCAGGGGATGGGTCATTGCTGTCCCCTACAGGGGCCTCATGACACCCCAGCTAGCCTCCAACCAAGACTCAGTGCAGAGACATGAGTCCTACCCTCTCCAGCTCATTCATCCATTCACCACACATTCATTCATTCATTCAGCATCTGCTGTTCCCACTTGGTACCCATTCCAGAAGGAGCCTGCAGGGATGGGGCATCCACCTCCTGTGGCAGGACGAGAGGCCCAGATTTGGGAGGGAAAGATTGATTTTAGCGGGAATGAACTTGCATTTATTTACTTTCTGCCTAACCTCAGTCCTACACTTGGTGCTGAGGAGCACGGAAATTCAAAAGCTCATTACATAACGTAGCAACATAGAAACCCCAAGTAGGAGCTTGCAAATTAACAGAAGTGAGATGCTAGTGAATGAGTAATCCTTCTGGGGGCTTCCTGGAGGAGGAGGCTGGGTGTAGGACGCACCCAGGAAGGTGGAGGAGGGCAAGAAAACCTTCCCTGGCTTCTTACATAACCCAAGCAGGGTGTAAGACAGAGGCCAGGGAGTTCTGCCTACTTTTTGCCCTGACCTACCCTGCCTCAGTTCCTCTCTCTGTCATGCCCAGCGGAGAGGCTGGAGGACGAAGGACCCAACTTCCTCCTCTCAGGGGTGCTGCACACCCCTTCAGCCCCACTCTCCAGAGTGGTGAGGAATGAATTCCTGTTCCAGCCACAGGTCTGGGATGGGTTGTTATAGTGACCCCTGGTGGCCGTGGCGGGCTCCCTGCATGAGCGCCCCTTCCCTCATCCATCTCTGGGTGGTGGCCCTTTTCTCAGGGGACCCCCTATTAAGGTGTCTCGACCACGAGGCTGCCTCTGCTTCTCAATGGCAACTTAAGCGCGAACTGGAGTGAGAAGATGGAGGGGGGGCTCAGAGGGACCTCACTGAGTGAGGTGTCCTGATGCCTGATGCAGGGGATCAGGGGTGACAGGCAGAGCCAAGGCCGAACTGGGAGGCAGCATGGAACCTGGAGGATCCAGTGCCCTGCTGAGACTTCAGCCCTTGGTTAGTATTCAGGCTGGACTGAGCTGCAGACACGGGGTAGGTGGTCTGGGTCAGACTGGGTATCCAGGGGCCTTCCCAGCCCTTCTGGCACAACAGAATCTGAGGCCCAAGGACAAGAGTCCTGAGAGTGAATGTGGCTGACAGGCAGAGGTCTCAGGATGTATGTTGTCCCGGGAAGTGACCCTGTGGCCATGTGAGGCACCTGGGCAGAGCCACCGAGGGCAGGGGACGGCTGGACAAGAAGGGACTTTGCGGGAGAGGTGTCTCCTGATCCCGCCAGGCTCAGGAGAGACCTAAGGCCCCTTTGAGTTCTTTGTAGTTCAGCAAATGTTCCCTGCTTTTGTACAGGTCACACTGAGTCCCTTAGGAAGCCAAGGAGGGAGTTCTGGGGCCACAAGGCCAGAGACCTCGTGTGTGTGTGGGCCAGGCTATCAAGAGGTTGCGTTGCTGGAGCCCAGCCTTGGGGTGAGGCCAGCTCCGTGGTGGCCACACACAGTACTCAGCAACCTGGAAGTACAAAATCAAGAGGCTCAAGTCCTCGGCCTTGGGTATCTTCCACAGTTTCATGGGAGGCGTGCCTTGAGCAGCAAACCTGTGGTCCTGGAGGAGAAACCTCCCTTGCAGTGTGTGCTGTCCATCTGGCTGTGGAAAAGGACTCATTTCTAGGGATGCAGAATCACCCTGAGATCCTGCCCGGGTCGAGGATGGCCTAGCACCACATGGGGCCAGGAGTGACCCTGGATGGGCCGATGCCATGGGGAGCTGGGTGAGCCATGGTCTACCCAAAAGGGTCTCTGACCTCAAAATAGAAGAGCCTGGAACTAGGGATGGGTATGGTGGCCCTGAGGAAGCCACAGATCCAGGAAACAGTGAGGCTGGGAGGAAAATATTTACATGTCATCTAGAGGCAAAATGTTTCTATGTGTATTTAGCACCTCAAAGTGTGTGTGTGTGTGTGCATGCGTGCCAGTACTAGGGTTGGAATTCAGGGCCTGGGCACTGTCCCTTAGCTCATTTGCTCAAGGATGGTGCTCTACCACTTGAACAACAGCCCTACTTCTGGTGTTTTGTTAGTTAATCCTTCACTGGATGTGAATGGAGATGCTTAGATCTCAGCCTCCTGAGTAGCCAATGACTGGCTCAAAGATGTCTTTTGCACAAAAGGGGACCTGTAGCCCAGACAGGGCACCTTGGTGCTTTTTCAAGTCCCAGAGTGGGAGGCCTGCCCACCTGACCATAGCTTTCTCCTGCAAGAAGCAGCTGGCCTGGGCTGGACCCCAGCTGTCTGCCACGGGGCAGGGCCGAGCTTCCTCTGCAACCCTGGCCTCTTTCCTTCTAGCAGCTTCTCCACTTTGTGTCCCAATCTGGACTGTTTGGGGTGGGTGGAGACAAGGCTTGCAGAGGAAGGCTGGCCTCCTTCCACGTGCAGCAGATGGCTCGGAGGAAGCTGTCGTCAAGTGACCCGTAAATAGCTTGGAAGCCACAAAGTCCGGAACCAGCGGCTCAGAGCAAAGGCCTGCTGGTGACCTCAGCCACATGCTTTGGTGTTCTGAGGTAAGGATAGCACAGGCTTATCCTGGGTGTGTGGTCCTCAGTCTTCAGGGACCATCAGATTCCCTGTTCTTTTCTTTTGGTCAACACTGGGGCTTGAATTCAGGGCCTGGGCACCATCTTTTAGCTCATTCTGCTCAAGGCTGGTGTTCTACCACTTGAATCACAGCACCACTTCCAGTTTTTTAGTGGTTAATTGGAGCTAAGAGTCTTATCAACTTTCCTGCCTAGGCTGGCTTTGAACCCTGATTCTTACATCTCACCCTCCCAAATGCCTGGGACTACAGGCATAGGGTTTTCAATCTCAGGGTGCCCCGAACTGGACTTCTTTCCCTCTTTGGAAAAGTTCCTTTTACTTTTTTTGGGGGGGGGGAGCACTATCTGGGCTTGAACTAGGCCTACGCTTTCTAGATAGGGACTCTCCTGGTGAGCCTTCTCTCTAGCCCATTGTGATGACTAGTTCAGACAGGGTCTGGTTATGTGCACTGGATCTTTGCTTGGATCCTGATCCTCCTTTTTAGGCTAGCTGAGGAGACAGGCATGTGTTGTCACTCCTGCCTTCTTCTGTTGAGATGGAGTCTCATGGACTCCTTTCCTTTTTCTTTTTGCCTGAGATGGCCAGGCACCACAGTCCTCCCAATCTCAGCCACCCATGTGGCTAGGATGACAGGTGCAAACACCGGTACCCAGCACAGCTTCTTTATGATGGGTACCCATGTTCCCCCCTACAAGTGAAATATACAACACCATGACTGCCTTGAGCTCTCTCCTCAGCCTCTTCCCCTGTGCCCCAAATTCTGAATAAACCCCAAGCTGGACATACCCCACATCTTCTCCACCCCGCAGGCTTCTGCCTGACTCGCATGGGCTACCAGGTGAGGCTCCCACCACACAGCTCTGATCCCATCACAGCCTTTCTCAGACTCTCCCCATTTCCCACTGGATGCAAGAACTCAGACTTCGGAAGGCAGCCAGGCCAAGGTGGCTGAGGAAGCATTCCAGATGCTTCCTTCCCAGGAAGCTGGCTGTGCTGTGGGCGAGGCCTCCTTGGCCTTGTGCTCCCTGGGACCTGCGTGAGCCACGTGTGGCCCAGGCACCTGTCAGGACTCTGTCAGGACCTGCCACCTGGTGCTGGCAGGACAGCCCCATTCTGCCTGGTCCTGCGCTACCCGGAAGGAAGCACTTTCTCAACTTCCTTTGAAGAGGCTAGCCCTTATCATCCTCACCAGCCCTCACCAGGCTGCATGCAGACACTGAATACCCTGCCCCTCCCTCAAAACCACAGCAACTTTCACAACCCACTGGGCTCTGCAAGCAGGCCTGGCTGCAGCACACCTTCGCCAACTGTGCCCTGCTCGCCACAGTATCTTGTCCCATTATCAGGCCCTGTGTGTATCTGCCTGGCCAGCAGCATGGCTGGGCCTCCAAGATGTGAAAGAGATGCTTGGGTGAAGAGAAGGTCCCCCGTGAGCTGCTGTCTGAGGGGCAGCTACTCCGCTGGCAGGTGATGAGGGACTAGTGCTCAGTGCTCAGGTGGGCCTGATTCCGTTACCAAGAATGCATGAAGAACCGGGTGCCAGTGGCTCATGACTGTAATCCTAGCTACTCAGGAGACTGTGATTTGAGGATCCCAGTTTGCAGTGAGCCTAGGCAGGAAAGTCCTTGAGGCTCTTATCTCCAATTAACTACCACTACTACTACTAAAAAGTTGGAAGTGGAGCTGTGGCTCAAAGTGGTAGAGCACTAGCTCAGGGACAGTGTCCAGGTCCTGAGTTTAAGCCCTAGGTGTCACCCCCACACACAATGATTGAAGATGGGTGTTGTTTGGGGAGTCTCTTCTCTGTGTCCAGGGGACTGGCCTAGGTCCTCCTATTTCAGTCTCACACCACTGACTTGGAGCTGTGGTCTCATTTTCAGGGATGACAGAGATTTGGAGATTTTTTTTTTTTGGGTGCCAGTCTTGAGGCTTGAACTCAGGACCTGGGTGGTATCCCTAGCTTTTTTGCTCAAAGCCACTGTTCTACTACTTGAGTCATAGCTCCACTTCCAACTTTTTTGGATAGTTTATTGGAGATAAGAGTCTTAAGGACTTCTGGCCTGGGCTGGCTTCAAATCGTGATCCTCAGATCTCAGTCTCCTGAGTAGCTAGGATTACAGGTGTAAGCCACCAGCGTCCAGCCATTTTGAGCCCTTAACTCCCATTTCCTGCATGTAGACCAGGAAATGTTTCTCCTTCTCTCTCCTTTAACCTGTTATATTAAAATAAATCCTTGTTAAAATGGTCACCTTGTGAGACCCCCCTTTTTCCCCTGAAAAAAAATGCCTTATTACATCTTTAAATCCTTTCCATGAAGAGCTGAACAAGCCTGGCTACTTCCCTCTTTCCCATTACTCTAACTTCCTTTCTGATCATGTGACTCTTTTTCTTCCCCTCTTTCCCCCATCCTCTTTTCTTTATTATTATTATTATTATTATTATTTCTTTCCTATTCTTTTTTGGTCTGAGACTAGGACTTAAACTTGGTAACCTGATGCTTTCACTCATTGCCTAGCACTCTACCAATTAAACCATGCCTCCAACCCTAATTATGATTGTTGCTATTGTTCATGCTTGTAGTCTTAGCAGTTGGGAGGCCAAGACAAGGGGATCATGAGTTTGAGACCAGCTAGGGATACACAGACCACTCAGCTGGGGATGGCTGCCAGTCTGCCTGTTAGGTGTTGGTTGAGACCAGGTCCCGCCCTCAGAGGCTGTCATCTATGGGTATGTGTCAGGAGAGGAGAGGATTTTAGGCTCAGTCAAGTTTCAGGATCACAGGGTGATGGCTTTCCAGACTCCTGAGACTATAGTCCTCTGAGGTGCTAATAAGCAGATTCAAAGCTCCTCCCCTAACCCTTGGGCAGGGCTGAGAGATTCACATTTCTGCCAGGCAACCAGGCCCCAGGCCCAGCCTCCCACTGAACCACCCACCTACTGTCTCCAAGTTCTGGAAACTTACGCCTTGGAGTAGTTGAGAACGAAGTCCACTCCTTTCTCACTATCAAACTGGATATCTCGGGGTAAGTCCTTGTGGCATCTGGCGTCGATACTCAGGGGAAAGCCAGGGTTCCACTCCAGCCAGCTAGTGTGTGAAAGAAGGACATTGCACTGGGCACCGGTGGCTCACACCTGTAATCCTAGCTACTCAGGAGGCTGAGATCTGAGGACCATGGTTCAAAACCAGCTCGGGCAGGAAAGTTCTTGAGACTCTTATCTCCAATTAACCAACATAAAACCGGAAGTGGCACTGTAGCTCAGTGGTAGAGTACTAGCCTTGAGCTGAAGAGCTCACGGACAGAGCACAAGCCCAGAGTTCAAGACCCATGACTCCCCCCCCCCCCAATAAAAGAAGGACATTGGGGCAAATGCAACCCTTCAGTCACTCTCTTCAGTTGAAGCTGGCCAGTGTTGCCTGACATCACCGAGGCATTGCTGTCCCCCCAAATCAACCCTGTGTCCAATGAGGTACTAGCATAAGAGGGGACTCAAAAAATGCTGTTACTGGATCTTGTGTGTGAACTAAAAGCTCCCCAACAACTTTGCACCTGTGACCTTTGTCCTGTGCTAGGCTCTGCTGAAGTCTCCTGGCAATCACCTCATTTCCAGGAGGAAAGAGAAGATCCAGATAAGCATCTGATATGAAGGCAAACTGCCCCTTAAACAAGCAATGGCTTCTTATCATCTCAAAGGAAACAGCCCTAAACTCAGATCACCTTGTTCCTGTTCTGTTCCAGTCATGAAGTGATAACTTCTCCAGAACTCCTCCATGGACATAGGCTGAGCTCATGGCCAACCAGGTTGTACTTGTGACTAGCGATTGTTTGAACTCTGCAAACCTTCTCACCCCTGCCCCCAATTCTCCCTGTCTAACCTGAAGCCAATGTTTGTGCCCCTGAAGATGGCTGAAGATGTGCTGAAGTGTTGTCTTCCCATCAAGCTATCTCAACACCATCTCTCCCAAGTCTGTCCAATTTTTTTCCATAACTTCTTCACCACCCCAGCCTGAAGTAGAAGGGCAGATAAAGCTAGGGAATTATGAATCCACTGTCTGGAGCTGGTGCCTTGGTGACTTACTAGCATAACTATACCATGTTCAGTGGTCAGTGCTGATCTCCTACCTTGCGTCTGAGGAGGAGTCACAACTCACCGGTACTGTTTCTGCCGCGTTTCTAATTCTTTACGTCTGTGCTGCTTGAGAATGTGGATTTGGTCATCTCGAGCCAACTTTGCTGTGGAGGAAGGCCAAGAGTGAGAGGGGCCTGAGGATGAACAGCGGCCACGTCCAGTGTTCAAGTTTTCCCATATACCTGCCCACACCGAGTACTTTTACAGGCATCTCCCATTCACGGAGAGAACACTCAGGTTTAGGAGGGTGAGTAGCTTTGCCTTTGAGATCTGGTCAGGACCCTAAACCTAAAGGGTAGGCTTTCTAATCATTATTAATTTTTTTGTGTGCCAGTACTCAGGGCCTAGGTGCTGTCCCTTAGTCCCAAGGCTGGTACTCTACCACTTGAGCCACAGTGCCACTTCCAGATGTTTTGCTGGAGATAAGTGTCTCATGGATTTTCCTGCCTTGGCTGGCTTCAAACTTCATCCTCAGAGATTAGCGTACTGAGTAGCTTGGATTACAGGCTTCCAGCTTCTAATTTCCTTCCTTCCTTCCTTCCTTCCCTTTCCTTTCCTGTCCTTCCCTTTCCTTTCCTGTCCTTCCCTTCCTCCCTCCCTCCCTCTCTCTCTTTCTTTTCTTCTTCTGATTTTGCTATGTAGCAAAATGTCTTCAAATTTATGATCCTCCTGCCTTAATCTCCTTGAATGTTAATTCATGAACTTTTAATATATGACTTAAATCCAGCCAGGTGCTGGAGATATATGTGTGTGTGCATGCATGTATTTATATGTATCTCCACATGTGATATGATATACTATAGACTCCAGCTCTTTGCAGGATTTTATAAATTCCATTCCACATTGCTAGTTTTTATAAATGGAACTAAAAATTATGAGGTAAACAAAATAAATAGGAATATGTTGGCCATTCAAGATGCAATCCCTGGTTTATTAGATAACACTACTCATAAAGTTATCAAGTTGCTGCAACAGCAACTTCTATAACACCTACTATCAGTCTCTTTTGTCTTTGCCTCATTGAGGACCTGGACCCCCAAATTCTCAGATCAGACTGAGAGCTCCCTGGCTCTGGCAGCTCCACGGTATTGGGGCCCTCAGGAGAAGATGGAGGGGCTCATCCTGCCTTCTGCTCAGGCCATGGGTCAGCTGGCAGGGGAGGCTCCCCCCCGAATCTGACAGTGTGAGCGCTGCCGTTGGCTGTTGTCACTGGTTGTAGGAGGCACTGCTGTGGGTGCTCAATGTTCCTCTTTGCTTTCTTTCTTTTCTTTTTGATGGTCCTGGGGCTTGAACTCAGGGCCTAGATACTGTACCTGAGCTTTTGTGCTCAAGGATAGAGCTATACCACTTGAGTTACAGTGCTACTTCCAGTTTTCTGGTGGTTAATTGGAGATGAGAGTCTCACAGACTTTCCTGCCCAGGCTGGCTTCAAAACGTGATCCTCAGATCTCAGCCTCCTCACAGGCATGCCCAGCATGCCTGTGCTGCCCAGCAATGTTCCTCTTTTCTATTCCATGCTGAAGAACTAGCCTACCTCTCAGGCACCTAAACTCTGAGGAGTTCCATTTCTTTAGGTTCACTGGTGTAAGCTGGAACATGTAGGAATAGCCACATTAAGTTTCACACTGAGAATGGCTGTTCTCTTGGCTTTGGGAGACTCTATCTAATTACTGAAGGGATTTCTGTGCGTGGAAAGGAGGCAGAGTCTTGGCTGTCTGCAACAGAGTGCAGAGGATAGAAGGACTGCTGGGAGCTCCTATGGCTGTGCTGTGAGGATCCTTCAAGAATAGGATGCTGCTGGGCAGTGTGGGTTCATGCCTGTTATCCTAGCTACTCAGGAGGCTGAGAGCCCTGGAAGCCAGGTAGGGCAGGGAAGTCCATGAGACTCTTATCTCCAATTAAGCACACCCCCCCCCCCACACGCACACACACACACACACGCACACACACACACACACACAGATTCAGAAATGGAGCTGTGGCTTATATGATAGAGTGCTAGCCTTGAGCAAAAATGCTCAGGGACAGTGGACAGGCTCTAGTTTGAACCCCAGGACATGCACCCAAACAACAAACTAACAAAAACAACTCTGACATCTAGGGTTTAAGTAGGATGGACAGGAGGGAGATTCAAGAAAAGAACCCTGTCTGCAACCTTCCAGGTTCTGACTACAACACAAAATAACTTTTGTGATTTTTTTTCTTTCTATGAAATTGGGGGGGAGAGGCTGGGAGAAACAAATACTCATTTAGACTGAACCATGCAGTCCAGAAATACTCTTAGAATCTTTTTCTCTTTCCTTTCCTCTTTTTCTCACTCCTTTCTTTCTTTTCTCCCTCCCTCCCTTTCTCTCTCTTTCCCTCTCTCCTTTCCTTCCTTCCTTCCTTCCTCCCTTCCTTCCTTCCTTCCTTCTTTTGCAGGTTTGGGGGCTTGAACTCAGGGCCTGGGCGCTGTCCCTGAGCTTCTTTGCTTAAGACTAGTACTCTAGCCCTTGAGCCACAGCTCCACTTTGAATTTTTTTTTGTGGGGGGGAGAGTTAATTGGAGATAAGAGTATCACAGGCTTTCCTGCATATGTTGGCTTCAAACCATGATCCTCAGATCTCAGTCTCCTGAGTAACTAAGATTACAGGTGTATAACAACAGACACTGGAGGGAATATGTTCTAAAGGGAACCCTACTGCATTGTTGGTGGGAGTGTAAACTTGTTCAACCACTTTGGAAAGCAGTATGGAGGTTCCTCAGAAGACTCCACATAGAGCTCCCCTAGGATCCAGCAATTCCAGTTTTGGGCATTTACCCAAATGATCACAAACAAGGCCATACTAAAGCTACCAGCACAACTATGTTTATCACAGCATTATTTACCATAGCTAAGATATGGAACCAACCCAGATGCCCCTTAGTAGATGAAAAAATGTGGCATATATATATATATATTGTATATATTGTATATATATATATTGTATATATATATATATATATATATATATATATATATATATATATAGACAATGGAATTCTATGCCTCCATCAGAAAGAATGACATTGCCCCATTTGTTAGGAAATGGAAAAACTTGGAAAAAAATTATTAAGTGAAGTCAGGCCCAAAGAAACATAGGTCCCATGGTTTCCCTTATCTGCAATAACTAGTATATGCTTAGGACAAGCAGAAAAGCTCAAAAGCTATGTACATATGACCATATAAGATGATGTTAAGTGAAATGAACCCCAAGATAGGGACACAAGTGGTTTTTTCTTTCTTGTTATTGTTTTTAATGTAATTATAGTGTACTATGTGATTTTTTTGTTTCTCTTGTGGATTCTTCCCCCACGGTATAACCCCTGTTTTGACTGTATTTGATGTGGGTGCCCTGCATCTTGTATATACATTTTTCTAATTTGGGGAGGGGAATGGAAATAACAAAATGCTGAAATAATAATACAGGATGACCCATTGTAACAATGAGATGTACAAGGCACTATGTTGAAAACGAACTTTACAACTTCGGGGTTGGGGGGAGGGAGGAGTTGTGGAGGTGGGGAGGGAAGGGATGGTGGGGGAAAACCAAAGGAGGAGGTAACAATACTTAGTGGAAATGTACTCAATACCTTACTCATATAACTGTAACCCCTCTGTACAGTATTTTTACAATAAAAAATATATTACAAGTGTGAGCCACCAGCACTTGGCTGAATGTGATTTCTTAGTAAAATTCGACATCAGGAACAATGGGAGGTGGCTTGATGACTGAAAGATATTAGTTGGAGAATTTCTTTCTCCTTTGTCCCATTTTTTTTAAATCAAAGGAGGGGCAGGGCAATAATCACCCTCACCTCATCAAACCCCTAAAATGTGAAGAATGGGTGAACTAGAGGCAGGGAATTCTGTGACAGTAAAAGTGCTCAACTCTGTCATGGGTAGAAGCCTCTGCCTTCCTCCTCCTTCTCCTCCTCTTCCTCATACTGTAACAGCTGCCTGGCTTTTCAAGTTTCTTGCTCCATGTGGAGACTGGAGCAAACCCAAGAGCCACAACTGGAAGTGAGGAGGAAGTCTGTCAAAGCATGATAAATGCACACTAAGAGGCTAGTGTATGAGAGGCGGCCATTAGGGTAAAATTGGCCTTAGCTGACCTTTTACATCCACTTCTCTTTCTAGTTTTCTATACCAGGCCAGTAGCATGTTCCAAAGAAAGAAGAGCCACCTGAGGAAACACCAGATTGGGATCTGTGCATCTCAGGTCTCACTTGGGAGGCTGAGTCAGGAGGATCATGAGTTTGAGGCTAGCCTGGGTGCACAGTCAGACCCCGTCTGGGAACCCCAGGCTTCCCTGCGGTCCCATGGGTATGCATCACCCTGTGCCCCTCCTTCCTTGAGTGTAGGAGGTTCTCTGCACTCCAAACCCCACTGTGCTCTCACCGCAGGTCAGCCTGCCAGTCTGGAAAGAGAGGGTACTGCCTGGATGGCTAGAGAGGCCCTGTCCAGGCCTCCAGGCCATGGCCCACAGGTACTTGTTACTGGGAACCCAAGTTGCTCCCTGGCAAAGAGGCCATGATCTCCCCTGCCCCCACAGGACAGTGCAGGGAGGTCACAGCTGGTGTGTGTCCTGGACCTCTCTGCTCCCCGGGAGGACAGGCCTCCTTCTCAGGAATAGGACTCTGAGGGAGGAGCCGTGGGCAGCCTGGCTGCAGGGGCCTGAGCACTCACCACGGCCATCCCTCAGGACGATCTCCCCCTCGCCTGTGATCCAGCGGTAGCAGGGGAACTCGATGTAATCTCCATGTGGGGTCTTCAGGGTGATGTACTTCAGGTACCAGTCGTCATGAAGCCAGTACTTGCGCTTCTCGATTCTGATCAGATGGATCTCACCCAGTTCTTCATCCACAGTCACGTCATAGGAATCAACCTGGCCAGGGAGGGGGGCAGGGACAGGAGGGTCAGCCCCACAGGGCTTACAATCCTGGGCTCAGCAGGGGTTGCAGACATGGCCCCTTGAGCCCCGATACCAGACCACTTCAGGCTGAGCCACCCGCTTGTAATCCTAGTTTCAGGAGGCTGAAGTCTGAGGACCAAAGCCAGGCCCAGCAGGAAAGTCCACTAGACTCTTATCTCCAATTAAACATCCCAAAGCCAGAAATGGAGCTGCAGCTCAAGTGGTAGAGTGCTAGCCTTGAGGAAAAGATCTCAGGGACAGCACCCAGGCCCTGAGTTCAAACCCTAGGACCAGCACCACCCCCAGCTCCGCCCAAAACTCGCAAAAGACCAAATCTCATTCTCTATACTCAAAGAAAAGTAGTAGAGGGGGAGTGGAAGCTGAAGGAAATCTGTGCAAACAGACTTGGTTAAGCAAACCCCCATCCTCCTGGTCACTTCCCTATGGTGTTAACTTCTCCAGGCCCAGCCCCATACCTCTCCCACTTCACAGCAAGTCACCATTCTCTGTGCAATCCAGCATGGAAGAGACTCACTCCATTGCTTTGCAAATCTCCACTTCATTCTGTGGACTCCTGAGACATCTGCTTTTTGTTTTAAGTATATTTGTATTTATGCCAGACACTGGCGACTCATCTGCAACCCTAGATTCTCAGGAGGTGGAGATCTAACAATCATGGGCCAAAGCCAGCTGGGGCAGGAAAGTCTGTGAGATTCTTTTTCTCCAACTAACCACTAAAAAGCTGGAAGTGGAGCTGTGGCTCAAGTGGTAGTGTACCAGCCTTGAGCAAGAGAGCTTAATGACAGAAACCCAGGTCCTGAGTTCAAGCCCCAGTAGTGGCACCAAAAAAACTATTTTCTCCAGCTACTTTATGTCAGTTGAATTCGACCTGGCTGAAAATGGGAAATGGTAGCTTTGTTTCCCTCATACTTTACTTATACAAAATATCTTACAAATTTTAATAGATGACAATTACATGTATTTACAAGGTGATATACTTGAACACACAGGGGTAATGACAAAATCAGTGTAATTAGCATTTCCATCATCTTAAACTTGAATTTCTTTGTCTAAAAAACATTAATAGTCTTCTCTGCTATTTTGAAATTTATGTTATTTCTTTTTTTCCTTCCTTCCTTCCTTGCTTCCTTCCTCTCTCTCTCTCTCTCTCTCTCTCTCTCTCTCTCTCTCTCTCTCTTTGTTGGTGATGGGGCTTGAACTCTGGACCTGGGCACTGTCTCTGAGCTCTTCAGCTTGATCAAGGCTAGCACTCCACCACTTGAGCCACAGCCCCACTTCTAGTGATTTATTGGAGGTAAGAGTCTCACGGACTTTCTTGCCCAGGCTGGCTTTGAACCGTGATCCTAAGATCTCAGCCTCCTGAGTAGCTAGGATTACAGACATGAGTCACCAGTGCCCAACTTACAAATTATTTCTAACTACAGTCTATGGCCAGTAGATGGCCAGAGTTTATCTAACTGTATTTGGGTATCTGTTACCCAACCAGTTTATTCCTCCTACCGTTCCACAGCCTCTGTTCTATTTCCATGTCATCTTGGTGTGCACATGTAAGTGAGAAAATACAGTTTGGTCTTCCTCTGTATGACTTAGTTCATGTAATGTCCTTCAGCCTCATTCATTTTGTCACAAATGACAGAATTTAATTAATTTATTGTGTGCTGGTGCTGGGGCTTGAACTCAGAGCCTCACGCTCTCATTTGGCTTTTTTGCTCAAGGATATCACTCTACCACTTAAGCCACACTTCTGTTCCACATTTTTGGTGGTTAATTGGAAATAAGACTCACAGACTTTTCTGCTCAGGCTTACTTCAAACCACAATCCTTAAATCTCAGCCTTCGGAGTAGCGACAAAAGCCTGGCTAGAATTTCATTCTTTCAAAAAATATATTTTTTGTTTTAATTTTTACTGTTATCATAATAGTGATATACAGAAGGGCTACATTTTCATAAGTCAGAGTACAGAGTATACTTCCGTTTAGACAATGTCACCCTTTCCCTCACTTTCTCCCAGTTTTTCCCTCTCATTCCCACCCACGAGTTGTGTAGTTCATCTTCAACATAGTGTCTAGTGAGTACCACTGCTGCATTTTGATTTCATTCTCTTTATGGATCAATAGTATTCCATTTTAAACACATCCACCACATTTCCTTTATTCACCCATCTGAGATGATGACAGACATCTCAGGTGATGCTTTAGCTTTAGCCACGATCTTTAATGAGCCCCTCAAATTAACTCTTTAGTTCATTTAGCCAAAATTTTCTTGTTAATAAGAACTCCATGCCTGCTCTTGATAGCTCTGTGCTATCAAGCCTTCAGGTTTCATCAACTCCATCTCCTTAGGGTCAGAAGGTGAGCAAGAATGAATGGGAGGCTTGGGTTCGAGGGAGTCTGCACAATTCAAGTCTTCCTGGGACAGGTGTTATACACAGCAAAGCTGAGAACACCCAGGCGGCATTTCTATGTGACAAGGGTAGGCCACACAGGGCCCTGGGGCTGAGCTGCTGGGAGTCCTAGGCATAGTTGGCTTCTGCTCTGCGGACAGAGGTAGACATGGCAGCAGCCCCTATGCTTCTGGCTGACCTAGGTCTCTGCAGTCATTGGTGGTAGATGGGGAGGAAGGGTGAGGTCACTATCACTGCTCAGATGTCCTGATGGCCAGCAGGTTTGGGAAGCCTGGATTAGAAGTCCTCTAATGCACTTTCTTTTTCAAGTTCCAGTACCGAGACTTGAACTCAGGTCTTGGACACTGTCCCTTAGCTTTCTCACTCAAGGCTGATGCCCCACCACTTGACCCACAGCTCCACGTCCAGCTTTTTGGTGGTCTATTGGCAACAAGAGTCTCATGGACTTTCCTTCCCCAGCTGGCTTGGAACTACAATCCTCAGATCTCAGCTGCTTGAGTAGGTAGGATTACAGGCATATGCCACTGGAGCCTGACTCTAGAGGCACTTTCTAAGTCAGATTTCCTTAACCTTTTCCTATGCAGAAGAACTTGGTATTCTTGGCATGATGGGGAAGCCCTCGTCCTGTGTGTGATCCTATCTATCTGCATTTTCACCCTCACCTCCAAACCCAAAGATGTCCTGGAGGACAGGAGGGCTTTCTCAGAGGGGATGGAAAGCTGGGTGATTTCAGCAAAGTTCTTGGCTCTGGACACAGCAGTTTGCATGTGGTGATGAGGCCAAGGCCAGACGCTGTGGCCAGAAACAGGAAGCTTCCTCCCCACACCCCATGGCCTAGGCCCTTAGCTAGGAACAGCTTCAGACTGTGGAGGAGGCAAGGCCCTGGCTGGGATGATGGCAGACTGGGGTCTGTCCACCTCTACAGGAGCCTATATCCTTCCAGAATGCTTCCTCCTGCAGGGAGAGGCCTGTCCTTTGTGGCTACCTGAGGACTATTTCTGCCCCACAGTGTGTCCTGCAGGAGGGCTGGGTCATTGGCCAGCTTACACAGACAGGACCTGGGTAGGTTCTATCTGAACTGTAGGCTGTTGGTGACTTGTAAGGAAAAGCCAGCAGGCCCCAGGGCACAGAGCTGGGAAGAGGGTGACCAGGAGGAGGGGGAGGAGAAGGAAAGGAAGGGGGCATCTCTGGAGGGGTGTCTTCTAGGGATGGGAGAAATGAGAGTTCTGCATGGAGGCATTCCGTGGTCCAGGCAGGCTAGGATGAGAACAGAGGCCTAATGTCCACAGGGCTGGCCAAGGAGCAGAGTGGGACAGAATGGCCCAGGACTGCAGAGATGGACTCTACGGTAGGCCCAACACATGGAAGGGATCTGTAGAGGCCTCAGCCCACCTGTGGCTGAGATGAAGATTCCTAAAGCTATTGCAGAATGGTGGGAGGGTAGCAAGGGGCACACAGCCAGACCGTCAAGTGAGTTCTGCTGTCTGGAACTTCACATCCCAGCTCTGAAGTCACTGAGCCATATAGCCTGGGCAAAACTGCTTCCCTCCAAGTTTCTTCATCTTTTAAGGAAAGCTATAAGTAGCTTATAGGACCATTGAACCATCAGAATGGGGCCATGCCTGTGTGGCCTCCTCCCTCCAAGGGCATAGTTCATCAGCTGTGTGCATCAGCCACTTGGCCCTCAAGTCCCAGCTCTTGGTAGAGGAAGAGTCAGGGCAAGTCCTGTACTGTGAGTAGGAGGGAGTCAGGGCAAACCTGTGCTGTGAGCAGGGGGAGTCAGGGCAAGCCTGGGCTGTGAGCAGCAGGGAATCAGGACAAGCCCTGCGCTGTGGCTCACAGGTACCCAGCAAAGGAGCCATGAGGACAGGTAGGAGGAAGATGCTGAATCTGTGTGTTCAGGTCCTGGGCTCACAGCCTAGAGGGACTTCCCTTGAGGCCAGGAGGGGGTGAGGATGCAGGGAGAAGGTGGGGCTTGTGGGTACTAGCAGAGCAGGCAGAACAGAGGGAAGTGAGTGTATGGTCAGGCTACAGGGGAAGTGGCTTTCTTGTGGCTCTGAGGGTTAGGGGGGACTGGAGGGACTGATGCCAAGAAAGCTGAGGGGGAGAGAGGGTGCCCAGGCCAGACTAGCACGTACCAGAGAATCCAAGGCAGACACCTTAAATGGGAGGGAAAACCCAGCAACTCGTGGCCATGAGGAAGAGACCTAGTAACTTCTCTAAGGGACAGCAGAGTGACAATTCAGCACACTGGAGTACAGTCAGAGGAGAATGGGACCCACTAGCACCCCGTCCTCACCCATGCTTTGTAGGGGCAAAGAGCCCCCAGTTGCACCTGGGGTGAGATTACTAGACAGTTTTCTGCTACCTGATGGGATCTTCTACAGGCTAGTTTGTCTGGTCATGCCAAAGGGTTTGCTGGTCTAACTTCAGGCTAGAAGAACAAGGGTGAGGGTCTCAACCATGACCCGACTCAGGAAGTCATAGGCACAAAGTCTGGTGGCAACGGCTCTAGCATCTGAAGGGGACAGCTACTGGAAGAGTCAGCAGAACTGAGAAAGGCCTCCTAGAAGGACAATACCATTCAGGGGAACGTGTCAAACAGCACAATAAAGCCCCAGGAAGTATGTGGGACTAGCAGTCTCCTAGGCTTTTCTGCCCTAGCTGGCTTTGAACCACGGTCCTCTGACCTCAGTTTTCTTAGTAGTTAGGTTTCCAAGTCTGAGCCACCAGCACCTGGCTGCCTTCCTTTTTACTTTTTTAGATAATCAACAAGCCTGGAGAGGCTCGGTTTGGTTGTGCATAATTGTAATCCCAGCTGCAACTATAACACAATGAGAAGTATTTATGAATGTAAGCATATCTAAACACAGAAAATGTATGGTAAAAACACTGTGGTAATGTTAATCAGCTCCAATATAATCTTTCTCTCTCTCTCTCTCTCTCTCTCTCTCTCTCTCTCTCTCTCTCTCTCTCTCTCTCTCTCTCCCTCTCTCTCTCTCTCTCTCTCTCTCTCTCTCAAATTGTTCTGGTCCTGGTCAGGGTCTGGGTGCTGTCCCCGAGCTGTTTTTCTCAAGGCTAACACTTTACCATTTGAGGCACAACTCCACTACCGGCTTTTTCGGTGCTTAATTAGAGATAAGAGTCTCAAGGACTTTCATACTCAGGCTAGCTTCAAACTAGGATCTTGAGATCTCAGTCTCCCAAGAAGCTAGGATTACAGGCATGAGCCACCAGCACCCAACTCTGTCAGCATTTTAAGAAAGGCCATACATTCATGAGTCCCTATTCCAGACTCCACTGTTGCTGGGTGGGATGGTAAAAAGGATTTCTGAAGGACCAAGGAGGCAGCCCACTTGGGGGCATATCTTGGGGGTGGGGTCTTATAAGACGCTGAGTGGAAGGAGGAGGAGGCTCTGGAACATAAAAATAGTGAGAGGTAGACTGCTGGGCAGACAAAAGATAGAATGGGACAGAGAGATGAGGAGAGATTGCAGTCCAGTAGTTAGGAAGGTGTGGAGCAGAAGGAGAGAAAATGTGCATAGGAAGCAGGGGATTTGGGGACCAGAGATGGAGGCTGGAGGACAGACAGAGCAGGAGACGTTGGAGCAGAAAGAAGGGACAGTTGTAGAGGTGACAAACAGGACCCTTGAAGAAACAGGGAGCAGAGGAAGACGAGGAAGACAAAGGAAGCAGAATTCAGGAAAGAGGTGGGATTGTGAGGCAGGGCTGGTTCTTAAGAGATACTGAGGATAAAAAGAAATACAGTGATGGATTAATATAATCCGTATTATGGCATTAGTAAGCCAGGATATATTATTCTAA
This sequence comes from Dipodomys merriami, assembly GCF_024711535.1. Classification (NCBI taxonomy): domain Eukaryota; kingdom Metazoa; phylum Chordata; class Mammalia; order Rodentia; family Heteromyidae; genus Dipodomys; species Dipodomys merriami. The sequence continues at coordinate 17,392,984 of NW_027202715.1, read as the reverse complement.
TATGTTCTTTATATAATGTATTACATATAATAGATATCTTACTATGTTCTTTCTGAATATATAATACATCCTATTTGGGGGGGAATCCTTGAGACCCTCATCTCATCTCCATTTACCACCAAAAAACTTGGACTGGGGCTGTGGCTCAAGTGGTAGAGTGAAAAACCTAAGGGACAGTGTCCAGGTTTTGAGTTCAAACCCCAACACTAGTGCAGAAAAAAGAATTAGTCTTGTCTATGAGTCAGTTGAATTGCATATTGGGGGAGAATATATTGACCATCTATCACCTGGAAACTATTGTGTGGAAATAATCTTTACTGTGGTTATGCTTACTGGCTTTGGTTCTGATGCTAACACTTTTCAGTGTTCCAATGGTACTTACCTGCTATGCAAATACTTCCTCTAAGGTTTTACTTCTCTACCTTACCAGAAAGGGGCAGCTTGTCTTGATTTATTTTTTATTTTTATTTTTTGTGCTGTTACTGGGGCTTGACTTCAGGGCCCTGTGCTCTCACATGGCTTTTTCCCTCAAGCCTCATGTTCTGCCACTTGAGCCATATCTCCATGTCTGGCTTATGCTGATTTGTTGGAGTCTCATGGACTTTCCTGCGCACATTGGCTTTGAATCACAATCATCAGATCTCAGCCACTTGAGAAGCTAGGATTACAGGTGTAAGCTTACAGTGCCCTGCTTAATATATTTGTGTGTGTGTGTGTGTGTGTGTGCTGAGGCTTGAATTCAGGACTTGGGTGCTGTCCCTTCGCTCTTTAGCTCAGAGCTGGCCCTCTACCACTTGATCCATAGCTTTACTTCCACAGCTTGTCTTTAACGGAGACTCAGACTCTGGCTGCAGGAGGAAGTAACTCAGAGCTGTGCAAGACAGTGTGAAGTAATTTTGCATCAACAGGAACTTTCTCAAAAGCTGATTATTTTCCAAAGGACCTTTTGCACCCAGCTGGTTCCGGTGCGGTACAGCAGCCCCTCTTTACCCACTGTTCTGTCATCTTAATGGAAATGTGCTTGCAAATCTCTCCTGAAATTTGCCTCTGGGATTCTTGCAGAGATATTTAATGGCAATGTTATTTGAATGAGAGCTCAGGTGAGAAGGTGGAACAGTGGAAGGGAAGTAAAGAACAGAATAGATCTTTCATTTTTCATCCAATGACTCCACGATAGGAACACCAGTGTCCCCTCTCAGGGGGAGCCACCCAGGGTGCTCCATGCTGCAGTTCTGAGCACACTGTTCTGAGCCTTGTGGTGTGCTGAGAATGAGCTCCATTGAAGCCTCTGCATAAAGAGGAAGCAGTCTGCCCTCTGTCCTCCCTGAGCTATTGCAGGAATCCAAGGCACACTGGAAACCAATGAAGGGGCTTTGGAAATGGCAGTGGCTACCAATACCCCAAAGCATGTCACATCTACTGCACTGTGCAGGGAGCTCAGGGCCAGTTCTCTGACTGCGGAAACAAAGCAATAGAAATCACTCTTATGTCCAACATCTTACTCTTAGAGGAAGTCCAGCCAGATTAAGAGTCTGCTTAGGTTAGCTAAATTTCAGGTCCAATTACATCAAGGCCTTGAGGCTGCAGGGTAGAAATCAACCTACTTAGAGTTCGGAATCTAGGAAGGAACTTGACTATTATTTCTTCTATTAAGGCTCTGCACACTCTGGAATGAATTCATGAATTTTATGTTGAAACGTATGGACTCACCAGCTGTGTTAATCACAGTCAATTCTGAGTGATTTTATATGGGTTTGCCTAATAATAAGCTAAATGGTGGTGGGTAGGCAGCTTGATAGAATTTTATTTATAGTCTGGTTCAGGAACTACAGGTGGTGATGGCAGGGCACAGATATTCTCAGAGCATCTGCAGTTTGTCTAGGCCTACTACCAGCTGCAATTCCTTCCTTCCTTCCTTCCTTCCTTCCTTCTTTCCTTCCTTCCTTCCTTCCCTCCTTCCTTCCTTCCTTCCCTCATTCCTTCCTTCCTTCCCTCCTTCCTCTCTCTTTCTCTCTCCTCCCTCCCCCCCCCCTTTTTTTGCTGGTCCTGAGCTTTGAACTTGGCCTGAGCACTGTTCCTAGGCTCCTTTTGCTCAAGGCTAGCACTCTACCATTTGAACCACAGGGCCACTTCTGCCTTTTGTTTTCTGTGATTAATTGGAGATAAGAGTCTCACTGCCCAGGTCAGCTTTGAACCACAATCCTGAGATCTCATCCTGAGTTACTAGGATGACAGGTGTGAGCCATGAGCATCCGGTACCACCCGCACTTTCTAGGCTCCAGGTACTAGGTAAGGCATTTTCAGAGAAAGCTCTCCAGCATCTGAGGGTAGCAATCTCTTCATCCATTCAACCATTCCCTCTCGCACTCACTAGATTCTTTTCTCCTTCCTTCCTTCCTTCCTTCCTTCCTTCCTTCCTTCCTTCCTTCCTTCCTTCCTTCCTCCCTTCCTCCCTTCTTCCCTTCCCTTCCTTCCTTCTTTCCTTGCTTCCCTTCCCTCCCTTTCCTCCCTCCCTCCCTTCCTTTCCTTCCCCTTCCTCCCTCCTTCCCTCCTTTCCTCCCCTTCCTTCCCTCCCTCTCTCCTTCCCTCCCTTTCCTTCCCTTCCCTCCCTCCCTTTCCTTCCTTCCCTCCCTCCCTCCCTCCTTCCCTCCCTTTCCTTCCCTTCCCTCCCTCCCTCCCTCCCTCCCTTCCTTTCCTTCCCCTCCCTCCCTCCCTCCTTCCCTCCCCTTCTTTCCCTCCCTTTCTCCTTCCCTCCCTTTCCTTCCCTTCCCTCCCTCCCTTTCCTACCTTCCCTCCCTCCCTCCTTCCCTCCCTTTCCTTCCCTTCCCTCCCTCCCCTCCCTCCCTCCTTCCCTCCCTTTCCTTCCCTTCCCTCCCTCCCCTCCCTCCCTCCTTCCCTCCCTTTCCTTCCCTTCCCTCCCTCCCTCCCTCCTTCCCTCCCTTTCCTTCCCTTCCCTCCCTCCCTCCCTTTCCCTCCCTTTCCTTCCCTTCCCTCCCTCCCTCCCTCCCTTTCTTCCTTTCTCAAACTCGGAACCTGACCCTGTGGCTCACTGGCTAGCGCTCAGTCAGCTGGGACACGCTTCCTACGGTTCCCAGTGGCTGGCTTCTGGCGGTGCCTGCTGAAGCAGCCAGCCGCAGGCACCGCAATCGCCTGTTGCCTCGGATCCCCGAATTCCCAGGGTCCGGGGTCTCATGGCCCCTGGGACGGAAGTGTTGTTCCCAGGTGTAAAAACTCCGCGCCTTCCCGAAGGGCTCTGGCGCGGGCCCTCTAGTTTTTCCTCTAGATTGCCGGCCGCCGCCGGGGTGCGGAGAAGACCGCGTCCCCAGGAGCGGGCCCGGGCTCCCCGCGACTCACGACGGGACCGACGCGGCCCGCGTACCGCTGCGCTGCCGCCGCCCCGCCCCGCCCCGCCCGGGCCGCCCCGCTCAGCCCGCCCGCCCGGGCGCACGGGACCGGCGTGGCACCGCCGGAGCAGGGGCCTCCGTGCAATGGAAAAGAAGCCCGGAGCCCTTTCCTCGCGTGGAGGAGCGCGACGCCCAGCCGACCCCCGTCCTCGGCCGGGTGCCACCTCCCCTCCGGTCCGCCGGCCCCCGGGGCGCCGCAGGTCCCGCGCTCCGCCGCCCCGCGCGGCCCCGCGCCCGCCCCGCCGCCGCGCGTCCTCACCGCGCCGCGCTCGAAGTCATTGTAGAAGGCCTTGTCCAACAGGTGCTTCTCGCTGCAGCCGGCCGAGCCCACCAGGCTGAGGTAGATGTAGTCGTCGGTGCCCGCGAACCACTGGCTGCCGGTGGCCACAGTCACCGTGTAGGAGGGCATGGCGGTCCCAGCGGGGCCGGGACCCGCGCTCCAGGGCCGGGAGTCCACGCACTGCAGCCGCCGAGCGTGCGCACCTGCCGGGCCCGAGCCTCGAACTCCCTCCGAGGGAGGGCTGTGCTGCGCTGACCCCGCCCAGGGCCTCGCCCCGCCCCGAGCCAGCCCCGCCCCGAACCCCACCCTGACTCGGGACTCCAGGTTCAGCCTTCACCCCACCCCCTGAGGCACCAACCCCGCCCCTTGGCCCCGCCCCTAACCTCCCCTTAGTTCCAAGCCCCGCCCACTAGTGGCTCCACCCAGACCCCGCCCCGAACTCCCCCTAGCTACTAACCTCACCCACTCATGTCTGGAAAGCTTGCTTAGCTGGTTGTTTTTCAAGAATGGACACATTCTGCGAGAGGCAGTGGGAGTGTAATCTATGGATCACGTCTTGTACACTAGATCTAGTGAATGGGGTACTTCAGGCCAAGGGTAGGTGCTCCATTTTGGGGAGCCCGGGCGCCATCTGGTGGTAAATACGGCTTCCTCCTTCACCTGCCAGGACACAGACAAGGCAGCAGCTGACCATGCCCTTTTGCCACCCTAGGTGAGATGAGGGTAGATTCCAGTGGGATTGATTTTATTCATCAAAAAGCAAACACCAGGCAACCAGCAGAAAACCTGGAAAAGGAGCTGTGGCTCAAAATGATAGAATGGTAGCCATGAACAAAAGCAGCTCAGGTGTAGTGTGCAGGCCCTAAACTTAAGCCCTACCACCACCACCACCAAAAATAAAGGCAATCACCAAAGAGGTTCTCTGGGAATCAGATTGTAAGATAGGAAAGTCTGTGGTACAATTGTTGTGGGTTGAGTGAAGGCTGCCTCTGAGTGGACAGAGGCTCCGGTACTCAATTGTGCCAGACAAAATACATGCTCCAGAAAGAAACGCTATGGGATTTCCCCTTGTTAGAAAACTGAAGGAGAAAGGAACAGGCTGGACTTGATCTCAACAGGCAAAGACGATTTATTGAGGCGAGAAACCTTCCCACAGGCATGGAGATTGTGCAAGGAGCTGGGGTTGAAGTTAGGCTTTTATGAGGTCTGAGCAAGGAGACTGAGGTTATTGAAGAGGTTATTAGGGCTAGGGGAGGTGGGGATTTGCAGTTAGGCCTGAAATGAAAGTAACCAGTCCAGAAGACCACACAGATGCAGTCACATAGAACAAAAGGAGTTTATTGCTAGCAGAGCTGACAAGGCCAATTCTCTCATGGGAGAGGGAGAAATGTCACCTGTCTTTGTTCAGGGACATCTTTATGCAGTCACAGAACTAGAGGAGGGAGGTCACTCTGTTTGTCACTGAAGATAGGGCATAGGCAGGGCAGAGAGTGGGAAACCGATCCATCCAGAGAAGCCTATGGCTGGAGCACCGGAGAGTTTTCTTTTCTTTGTAGGTTTTCTTTGTAGTTTTCTTTTCCTGAAAGGTAGGCCTGGGTGGAGGGCGTTCTGCTGATAGCAGCTGGGGGCTAGAGATACATGGGGGAAGGGGCCTAGGATGGTGACTGTCAAGGCCCACAATGGAGTGTGGCTCAGGTCAGATTGCCCTGCCTGTGTCAAGCATGTCCACACATACCTGGGGTTTTGCTTGATGTTTGTATGCACTTGGCATAATAAGATGAGGGTCAATCCTTCATATTCTGCCTTTACACACATAAGATTGGGCTAAGAGGGAAGAAGTAAGTCCTTCACCCCTCAAACCTAAAAATGGAATGTCTATCCAGGCACCTGGTGGCTCACACCTGAAATCCTGGCTACTCCTGAGGCTGAGATCAGAGGATCTCACTTGGAAGCCAACTGGAGCAAGAAAGTCCAAATGTTACATGGGAATTCCTCTAAGTATGCTGTCTTGGATGGCAGGCTGAGGTTGGAAACAGTCAATAAAATATGCCCCATGGGTTTTAAGGAAGCTTCTTGGGCAGTGGCAGTGTAGCAGGAAGACCCTTACTCAGGCAGGCAAGCCCTCCTAGTCGTCTGGAGTGACAAAGCCCACCACAACAAAGTTGTTAACAAAGAAGCAACTTTATTGAGAAGGTTCCTACACTGACTGGTCAGGGCCGCAGCACAGGCTCGGGAGCTGATACTGCGACCCTGAGCAGTCCCCATTCTTTGGTTTTGAAAGGCAAAATCCATGAGCCTGGTCATGCTCAGGTGACCAATAGGATCATAACACACACAGAGGATTGTACAGTCATACCAGACCACACAGAGTTTAACCTAAGCATGTGCAAAAGGCAGGGTTTACCGTAAGCATGTGGTGTCACCAGTTGGAGCCAGATTACAACCTGTTTTATGGGTCAGTCTTTAACTGAAGGCTTAGTCTTGTAACCATCTCCGACAGATGCAGTCTCCACACTTGCACACCTGTTAACACAATTATTTATGCCTTTTTCTAAAAAAAATATTTTATCTATTTTGCCTCGTTTTTCCAAAACTGACCCTGGACTCTTGATCTTAAAAGTGGGTTGATGGACGAAGGTCCATCTTCTGTAACTTCTTCAAGCTGACTTTAGGGGCGTTGATCCTACCTAGCCAGGAACCTATAACCTTAGCCTATTTTACAAAGAGGCTACTAGGGTTAGATGTCATTAAGAACAACATTTTAACTTTTGACAACTGCACAGACTTTTCTCTAGCTACAACAGTGTAGCCTGTTTAGCACTCTGGTTTGCAAAAGCATCTTTCTGGATGGCTTAGGAATGTGATCTCTAGTGACCCTAACAATGCCTAAGTTACCTGTGCAGGCCTTCAGACAAATATCAATAGAAACACACTCTCAGGTTTATAAACCCCTCCCCCCCCCTTTTTTTTGAACAGATGAATTTCATGTAGCTGGTGTCAGCTCAGTTACTGCCAATTAGGGATTTGGGCACATATAGGAGTTGGGATTTAAACTATCCCCCACATTTTATAATTTTAGCTTTTTACTATGATCACAGAGGATTGGCAAGTTCCTTTCCCTTCCAAGGTAGATAGTCATGGACACTAGGCATGCTTACAAACTATCTTCCCATGATCTCCTGGCTCTGACCAATTTTTGAAGAGCCATATACAAATGACTCTAGGATCTGACATTCCTCCCATCCAAGCAGTGGCTTACTGCCTCTGGATGCTCCACCATTGCTTTTGTCCCAGGAGTGTCTTCTCCACACTGGGATAAATGCCTCATTGGCATTTCCCTTAGCTGGTCGCTGGACTTGAACTTGGGGCCTGAGTGCTGTCCCTCAGCTCTCCAGCTCAAGGCTAACACTCTGTCACTTTGAGTCCCAAAGCAACTCTGCTTGTTCTTTCAGTACTCTGCTGGCTGAGTAGAGGTGACAGTCTCACAAGGACCTTTTTTTGTCCGGGCTGGCTTTGAACCAGTTTGCAGATCAAAGTCTTATAAAAGGCCACTTTACTCTAATTAAAAGCAACAAGGTGGTCAACATAGAAGTAGCTTTGAAAAATGCTCTTACCTGGAACTTATTAAGAGCCAGAGTTACATCTGACAAACTTGTAAGAATCCTCTGTGCTTCGCTCTGGGCTTGCTGGAAATTGTTTAAAAAAAACCTATAAGAGCAAACTGGAATAGCAATTATTTTGGTAATCCTAATTTTTCCTTTGTGCACTTTGAGGCAAATGTTAAGAACAATTTTACTTTTAAACTTTATATCCAAAAATCCATTCCTAATTTTAAGCCTCTTATTAATGTCTTTTAATATTTTATACTTTAGTTTTCATTTGCATTTTGAAAAGATCCCTTGAAATCTTGAGGCCAAGTGTTACTCATTGTCTTTTGGCTACTTGTTTTAAAACAGATACATATTAAAACTTTTAAACTCAAATGACAATTTTTCCTTAATGCAAGAATTACAATCACCATCACTGTACCAAGAAGCTAGACTTAATACCTTTATGACTTTTAAAAACATATCCTAATTGTAGAACATCATTGAAAGCAAGTCATATTATAAAATAAACTTTTTTATTTGTCGGTCATGGGGCTTGAACTCTGGGCCTGAGTGCTGTCCCTCAGCTCTTCAGCTCAAGGCTCGTGTTCTACCACTTGAGCTACAGCGCCACTTCCGGTTTTCTGGTGGTTTATTGGAGATAAGAGTTTCATGGACTTGGGGCTGGGACTGTGGCTTAGTGGTAGAGTGCTTGCCTAGCAGGCATGAGGCTCTGGGTTCAATTCCTCAGTACCACATAAAAAAAAAAAAAAAAGAGTTTCATGGACTTTCCTGCCTGGGCTGGCTTTGAACCATGATCCTCAGATCTCAGCCTCCTGAGTAGCTAGGATAACAGGTGTGAGCCACCGGTGCCCGGCTACAAATAAACTTTTTAACCCTCTTTTTAAGGCCTTTTTATTGGGGGGGGGTCTGGTCATGGGGCCTCAACTCTTGGCCTGGGTGCTGTCCCTCAGCTCTTCAGCTCAAGGCTAGCGCTCTACCACTTGAGTGACAGCACCACTTCCGGCTTTTTTCTTTTTGCTTATGTGGCGCTCAGGAATCGAACCCAGGGCCTCACGCATGCAAGGCAAGTGCTCTACCACTGAGCCAACTTCCCAGCCCTTTTAAAGGCCTTTTTAATTTTAACTTTAACACATCCAAGGGGCAGTTTTAGCAATACTAATCAGATCATCACATCACTAATTTTAACCATCATGTTTCAGGTGTCTATCTGCAGGGAAAAGGGACAGAACAAAGATGGGCCACTTGGCCCCTCCTATGGAATGGGCACACACTCAATCTGACTCTTTAAGGTTAGATGAACTGTGTTTGTGCCAGCTTGCCCTCTTTCACTATGTGTTGACTCCTCCTAGGGCCCATTCCACAATCTGTGGACTTTCCCCAGGGCCTGTCCCACCATGCATGACTGGCTGAACTGCACTTCTACCTGTTCACTCCTCACCCCTAAAGATAGGTCTTCTATTGGCTTCTAAGTTTTTCCCCTTTCTTTTCTCTTGGTTCTTGAATGAAATACACAGTTTTAAACAGACAGAACAGGTAACATCTTTGACACTGTTAAACTAACCTTTACATCTAAATTTCTAATATTTATCTCCAAATTTTAGCCAAGGGAACTAAATCCCAAACAGCCAATGCATTTTTGTTAAGCCAGATAACTTGATTACAGTATGAACAGCCTCATGCATTTTAAAATATTAGATTTTATTTTATTTATTTTATTTTATTTTTGTCCGGTTGTGGGGCCTGAACTCTGGGCCTGAGCACTGTCCCTCAGCTCTTCAGCTCAAGGCTAGTGCTCTACCACTTGAGCCACAGCGCCACTTCCGGCTTTTTTCTTTTTTGCTTATGTGGTGCTGAGGAATCGAACCCAGGGCCTCAGGCATGCAAGGCAAGCGCTCTACCACTGAGCCAACTTCCCAGCCCTAAAATATTAGATTTTAAAATACCAGATTTTCTAATTTTCAAGTTAAAGAACCCTTAAAAAACCTTTTAAAGCAATGTGAAAATTCTTTAAAATTTTTGGGGGGCTGGGAAGGTGGCTCAGTGGTAGAGCACTTGCCTTGCATGCATGAAGCCCTGGGTTCGATCCCTCAGCACCATATAAGCTAAAAGAAAAAAGTCAGAAGTGGCGCTGTGGCTCAAGTGGTAGAGTGCTAGCCTTGAGCTGAAGAGCTGAGGGACATCGCCCAGGCCCAGAGTTCAGGCCCCACGACCAGACTCCCCAAAAACCTTTTTTTTGGTAATGTCCAAACCTCATAACCTTTTGAATTTTAAACTTAAACTCATCCAATTGTTACAGCATGCTGACAATTCTTATCTTGAACATGTTCACATGCATACAAAACACACACATCTTAAAACATGCAAAAATTAAAATCAGTTGTATGTACATTTTCTAAAATCTTCAGATAACAAGTATTTAAGACAAGATTTTCCTTTTTTTATTTAACAGAGTACTTTGTTAAGCTTCATTTTCCCAGGGCTTGCTTGTTTAGCAAGGCATTGTACCAATTGATCTTTTGAATACCTTTAGTTGGAGGAAGGCTGGAGGTGGGGGGGGGGTCATCTGAAACTAAACAGGACCAGCTCACAGCAGTCTACACCCTCCCCTCTGGCAGTCTCCATTGGGAGAAAATTCAGCCTGAAGCTTGAAGGGGACCAAACTAGTCCAGCAACCTTCCAAGCCTCACAGGGAGGAGGACAGAGCAGGTCTGACCAAGCCCAGCTGGAGGCTGGAACTTTCATTCCCCCAGAGATGTTCAAATAAATAACAAAAACAAACACAAAAACTAAGGATCCACTTTTAAAACTGGTACCAATTCTAAAACAGGACAAGAACTGAAGATTGAGTTGGGAACTGATGGGCCCCCAACTCATCCCTACCAGAACTCTGTGCTGTTCCCACTCAGCAAGCTGAATCCAGAGTCCGCTGAGTAAGCTTGCCACTCTCACCCAGAACTTCCCTACCTCAGAAAACATAGAACAGAAACCACACTGAAGTAAACAAGAGAGGCAAGTGGCCACAAAGACAAAATCAGGTCTCAGTGAATGGGGCTATATCTCACCACCATTCACAAGTGGAACTCAAATCCACTTACGAGGGGACTTGAACCCCCTCTACTCACCTCTGGAGGATTTTTCTTTTAGATTCCTGCAAACGTTGACCCAGGGGCCTTCCAAGGTGGAGGAGAATTCCCAGTCATCTTGGGGCAAGGGAAAGAAGTCCCTAGAGACCATCCCCTCAGACTGGCAGGTTCTCCCCCATGCTCAGACCCCCTGGGCCAAGACCTGAGGCTAAGATCTTGTTGGGGCCACTTGCAGGTGGTAAATGGCAGTTTCATAATTGACAAAGAAACAAGTTATAAAAGCAGAACTAGCAGGGTTTTTTTGTTTGTTTTTTTGAAATCTTTAAAATGAAGTAGGACAAGGTCTAGTGGTGTCTGGGAGTGGACTCACTTTGTCCCATATTTTTCCTGTAAAGTAAATCCAATTACAAAGGGCAAGCAAAAGCAAAAGCACATGATTATACACAGAATGAGAGGGATCCCAAAACCAAAAGTTACTTTTTCTGTCAAACTATTTTCTCCACAAGTAAGCCCCTGTCCAACTAGGATGGCTAGGACTGGTGGAATTGAGGGGTACAGGTGTCCCTGGACCTCCTTGGCTGTAGGGGACTCTGCTGCATCCAGTCTCACCCTATTTTTGGCCTCATTCTGGTGCCTTCTCTACCTAGGTCGACCACACTTACCTCGAGGCTTTTCTTGGAATTTCTCTCCAACAGCCAGGTGCCCACACACTGTCCTCTGGTCAGGGACTTCAATCCCCCTCAGGTTGGAGTGGCTAAGAGCTCTATCCCGGATGAGCCCCCATTAAATGTAGTAGGAAGATTCCTACTCAGGCAGGCAAGCCCACCTAGTTGTCCAGAATGACAGAGCCCACCACAACAAAGTTGTTAACAAAGAAGCAACTTTATTGAGAAGGTTCCTACATTGACCAGTTAGAGCTTCAGCACAGGCTCAGGAGTTGATACTGCGACCCTGATTGGCTCCCATTTTTTGGTTTTTAAAGGCAAAATCCATCAGGTAGTGCCTGGTCTTGAGCAGGTGACCAACGGGATTGTAACACACACAAAGGATTGTACAGTCATACAAGACTACACACAGGTGGCCAATAGGCAGAGTTTACTGTAAGCATGTGCAAAAGGCAGGGTTTACCATAAGCATGTGGTGTCACCAGTTGGAGCCAGATTCAACCTATGTTTTATGGGTCAGTCTTTAAATGAACGATCAAGGGTGGGTTAGCTTGTTAAGGGGAGGGGGACCAGGTACATTTTTTTTCATTCCAGGAATTAGGCCCATCAAGTCTAAAATCCCTAAAACAAAGGCAAAGCTCAAAATGGAATCATACCACCTTGGGCCCCATCTCAGGGTCCACTTCAGCAGTTGCTGTACAACTTTCTTTTTCTCCTACAGAATCCCTTTTTTTTAATGCCCTGAACAATATACCAAGGTGATGACTTTTGTTAATCAGATTTCCTTCAATAAGACTAGGATTTCTTGGGCAGACATAGAAGGCTTGGGCCTGTAACTGTCTCTGATAACTGAAGTTTCCCACTCAAGGGGGTTTGTACTTGTTACCACTGTTTTCCCATGCCTGTTTCTTTCTTAATCTACTCTGCCTCATTTTTCCAAAAAAATGACTTTGGTTCATCGATCTAAAGGGAAGTTGATTGGTGAAGATCCATCTTCTGTAACTGAGTAAAGTTGAGTAGAGGCTCTGGCCCTGCCTAGCCAGAGGCCTGAAGTCTTGTCCTATTTTCTAAGGGCTGCATGGAAAATTCAGTTGTAGGCTTGCCAGGATGAGATGTCATTAGGAGCATTTTTTTTTTTTTTTTACTCCAAACCATAAAGGAAGCCATATGAGAACTTAGGGAGGATAACAAGCCACAGAAACAATATAAGGAACAACAAATCAATATTTCCCACATACTAGTACCAAAAATAAAACTAGCAATTTTTAACGAAGTGGTTCCAGAGAACCATAGGTAAGGAGCTTATTAAAGCTAAGAACGAAGTTACATGTGAAATTTAACTCTTTACATGTACATATTTCTTCTTGGGCTGCAGTACGGATGTCTAAAGGTGTCCATTTTTGGAGGACAGTTTGTCTCATCATTTTTAACCTCTGAATTTAACAAATAGAGCCCTTGGAAGTATCATTGAAGGCTTTCTGGATGTATTTGCTGAAGGATTTTAAATGCCATATAACATCCTCCAGGCCAGCAGCTGGAATGGAGAGACATGCCATGTGATCACACCAGTGGGAAAACAGACTTAGTCCATGTATGTTGTAATGCTGGCAGATTTGTAGGTTTCATTGAAGTTTGGACCCATTATAAAAATGAGTTACTGAGAACTGCATAGGGTCCTTTCCATTTAGGTAAAAGTTTATCTGAGGGAGTGTAAAAGCCATTTTATACACCAGGCCAGTGCAACCTGGTTAGCTCTCCAGTTTGCAAAAGCATTTTCCTGTTTGAATAGAGAATCTGATCTTTGGTGACCCTCACAACGCATAACAGTTAGCTGTGAAGGTTTCCAGATAGCTTTTAATAGGGACATGATCTCAGATCTATGTTTTATTGGGAAGTCATCATTAGCTAATAAGCTTCTTTTAAAATGTCTGCATGGACATGTAATACCAAGAAAGTATAGTTAGAATCTGCACAGATATTTATTAAGACCTCTTTACATGAGTGTATGAGGTCTATTAGGCCCAAATAGCCAGGTGTCCATCCAGAAGAGTGTCTTGATCTACGAACACTCCAGCCTTACCCTCTTTCCCTGACCACATGAATTCATGTGGCTGGTGTCAAATAAAATTTTACTGCCAATTCGGGCCTTGGGCAGATACTGGAGGCTAGGACTTTTGTTAATTCTGAACCTTTCCTCATTTGATAGCCCTAGCACTTTACCACCCAGTATAGCAGGTTACTGATAGGCAAGGGTATACATTTCTGTCTACTTACAAAGTAGTAGACAGGTATAGGCATTAGATAGGTGTGCTTATACACTATTTTCTGATGACCTCCTGACTCTGATTACTGTTGAAGGGACAGGCACAAATGACTCCATTCAGGATCTGACACTGTCCTCTCTTATCTGAACAGTTTTTTTCAACTGTCTCTGGATGATCACTCATCTCCTCATCGCCAGGATAAGCTTTGTACCAGGATAATGTCCTAGTTGACATTTTTGCTTGTTGCTGAGATGACCTGTCCTAGTGGGTCGAATCCCAAGTTGGAGGGAGGTGACTGACAAGTCAAATGAAAGTCTTTGCCAATATTCCATTTTATTTCCAATTGAAGTAACAAGGAGATCAATAGAAATAGTTTTTAAGCAGTGCTTACCTGGAGCTTATTAGCATCAAAATTAAATGACAGACTTGTAGGAGTTGTCTGTCCCACTGTGCGCCTGACTATAATTGCTGCAGGGGACTAAACCTGTAAAGGTAAAACTCTATCTTAATCATGATGAAAGTTTTGAAACAGCAACTGATTAAATGTTCTAGTAATTTTTAACTGGATATAGTACTTTAGGATATTCATTAAGATTGAAACCATTGCTACTAAGTCAAACCTTTGGTCTTAATTTCCTCCTTTCTGCACCTCAAAAGAAACATTCAGGACAATTCTTGCTTCCCAGATTCTTTTTAATCCAAAGGCAACCTTTTCTTTTCTCAACTTCCTTTCCAAAGGCTTTATTTTCTAACTTCCCTTTGCTTAAATTTGTATTTAAAATAACCTCTATAAAACTTTTAACTAAAGTTCCTTGGGTCCGGTTGTGGGGCCTGAACTCTGGGCCTGGGCGCTGTCCCTCAGCTCTTCAGCTCAAGGCTAGTGGTCTACCACTTGAGCTACAGTGCCACTTCTGGCTTTTTCTTATGTGGTGCTGAGGAATCGAACCCAGGGCCTCTGGCATGCAAGGCAAGCGCTCTACCATTGAGCCAACTTCCCAGCCCCCTAAAGTTCCTTTTTAATGCAATGTAATAATCCTGTGAAACATTTGTTATCACCCAAATCTGATGACTGTCTTCTCAGTTTGAGTTTAAAACTCTTCATTTTTAACTGCAGGATGACTCTTTGGTGTCAGAGATGGATAGTCACACAATGGACACAGGAGATTTTCCTCAAGGCAATTTCATGCAAAATGATACAATATACTTACTCAACTCAGAGCTAGGCTGCCTGGGCAGACACTTTGCTAGTTTTTTTTTTTTTTTTTAAATCACAATCTAAACTACTTCATCAAGGATTTAGGCTCATATTCTAAGTTTAATTGATTACTAAGATTAGAAAGGAGCTCTTAAAGTTGTACCTCCCTAATTTGGCTGCAGGTCACCAGCACCACAGAGACTAGTTACAATTGAAATAAAAAAGCATATAATTTCAGGAAATATCAACACAAAACAAAACATAAGCACATTAGTTTAACAGAAAAGACTTTTTCTATTACACCTCACACCACCATGATAGGTTTGTTTTTTGTTTTTTTGTTTTTGTTGATCATGGGACTTGAACTCTGAGCTTGGACACTGTCCTTGCACTCTTCAGCTCAAGGTGAGCACTCTACCCCTTGAGCCAAAGTGCCACTTCCAGTTTTCTGGTGGTTAATTGGAGATAGAGTCTCATGGACTTTCCTGCCTGGGTTGGCTTTGAACAATGATCCTCAGATCTCAGCCTCCTGAGTAGCGAGCATTATAGGGGTGAGCCACTTGTGCCCAGCTGACAGGTTTTTTTTTAAAATGAAAACACTTGAACATATTTATACACACCCCCACTTGGTCACAAAGGTCTTAAAACATGCTTAGGTTTTAAAAATGAATATCGGTCATAAGTTTTCTGGAATTCCAGTGGCAAGAGACATTTTGTGCCCATGGCACTATAGAACCATGAGATCAGTGTTAGAAAAATAAAAACTTAAAAACAAATACTTTTGCAAGCAACAAACAAGAGTCTCTTACAGATAACCAAAGCCTAGAGAGACAAGAACAGAATATATTTAGAAAACTTTGCTGCCAAAGCATACTAGCAAATGGATTGACCTTACATACTTCCTAGATGGGCCTCAGTTTTCAGCTAGCAAGGCACATTAGTATAGAAATTGACCTTGTATATTTCCTAGATGTGTGGAGGAAGGGTAAGCATGATGGAATAGTGGAAGTGGCCTGAAGATGAGCCCTTAACCTACCACACTTTCTTACTCTGTTATTCACCCATTTTTAGACTAGAACACTTTATACTAAGGCCAAATTGTATTCCACAGAGAGATTAACTTTACTCCCCTAGAACTCCCTTGAATCCCTGGTGAAAGTTCTTAAGCATACATTGGGGGACATACATGGGAAGAACCATGTTTCTAAAGACTGACACAAGTACAGTTGGTACAGGCACTATAAGAGCAGGGTGAAATGAGATGTACAAGTCGTTATGTTGAAAACGAACTTTACAACTTTGGTGCGGGAGGTGGGGTGGGGAGGATTGGGTGGGGGGGCAGGGGGAAGATGGGAAGGGGAAACAAAGGAGGAGGCTACAAGGCTTGATAAGAAATGTACTCATTATCTTGCCCATGTAATTGTAACCCCTCTGCACAGTATTTTCACAATAAAAAAAAAGAAGAGCAGGGTGAGAAAAGAAAAGCCAGTGCCACTGAAAGTAATCATCCCAGAAGACCACGCAGACACAGCCATGTACAGCAAAAGGAGTTTAGTGTCAGCAAGGGCTGACAAGGCCAATTCTCTCATGGGAGAGGGAGAAATGGCACCTGTCTTTGTTCAGGGGCATTTTTATAGTCAGGGGACTAGAGGCAGGGAGTACTCTGCATGCACAGCTGGAAGATAAGTTTCAGTCTGGGTGGAGGATGGTAATACGACCAATCCTGGAGAAGCCTACAGGAGCCCAGGGGGGAGTTCTCTTTTCTTTGTGAAGGGCAGGGTGTAGTTCAGGTCTGGGTGAAGGGTGTTCTGCTGATGCAGCTGGGGGCTAGAGATACAGACAGAGGGCCTAGAATGGAAACTGTAAAGTCTCAAATAGAGAGGATATAGTAACAGCTGCCATTGAGAGAGAGAACTACATAGGACACAGCTTGACAGATGTCTTCACGAGACCAGATAGGTTTTCTTGTCAGAATCATATGAAAAGGAACAATTCCCAGAAACCAAATTTGGGAAGACCAAAGGAGAGAGTTTACCATGAGTTAACTCACCAAAACCATACCAAAAAACCCTCTGCTGATGTCTCAAGCTTTGAGGGCTTGTTGGGGTATTGATTGTGTCTGATCCACTTCTTCAACAGTCCAGATAGACAGATTTCCAGAAAACAGAAACAGAGACTTACTTATCTCCAGAGGTTTCCTGAGTGACTCCAAAAAGATTTAGTGGTAAGTTAGGTATTCATGGTCTGGCTGTCAGAGTGGTGGAAATTCCACAGGGCTCTGGAACATCTCAAGGGACACCTCTCTTATGGGTTCCCATCCTCTGGAAGCCCGAACACCAAGGCCATCCACTGGTGCCTTGACACTGGGATCTTGCTAGGGCCTCCAAATATTATATAGGAATTCAATCAGTGAGACACACAGAAGCCACACTTTAAGAGGTCGAATTGGGAGTGTTTATTAGAAAGCCAGGTACTGCCTGCAGACTCAAGTCCCTGAATGCAGCTAGCACAAAGCTTATAGAGGCCAAAATCATATGATTGGGGTGGGGAACTAAAACTAACAAAACTGTTATCCATAAGCAAAGCAAACTATGGAGGGGAACAATCAGGGACAATCAAGGAACAGTTATCTGGGGGAAATAATCAAGGGCAAATATTCTCTGCAGCAAAATTTTCCTGGAGCTAAACAAAATGAAACATCTGCAATTCAAAGAATGACCTATTTCACCTATAGGGTTTTCAGAACTGGGTAAAAAGTCCCCATCATTTATTAAAACACTAGGATGGCAGTTACAATAAGATGCTGTTACTTAGTCCCAGTATCCATATTTCAATATTTCCATTTCCTTACCATGATAACATATTTTCCCACTTAATCGCATTTAAAAGTATTTTAATTGCATACTACTCCATATGTCACCAGTGTTCAATTAAACCCTTATTGGACAATTAGGTTCCCTTCACACTTACAGATATAGAACCTGTTCTGAGTTCAAAAAATATGTTTTAAAAGCCTTTCTTAAGATAGGAGCCCAAGAACAGTACTTGAACATTTTGAGATCTTTTTAATTGTTATTTACTTAATTTCCCAAGGACTGTAACTATTTATATTCATACAAAACTTGAAATGTTTATTTCATAAACTTCCCATTCTGTGTCCCAAATATTTCATTGTCTTTACCTTCATTCTTTCTCTTAGCATCTCTTGTGAGGATTCTTGTGTGTGTTTTGTGTGTGTGTGTGTATATGTGTGTGTGTGTATGTGCATGTGTATATATGTGTGCATGTATGTGTGCTTGTACCAGGGCTTCAACTCAGGGCCTGGGCACTGTCCCTCAGCTTTCTCTCTGAAGGTTGGGGCTCTACCACTTGAGCTGCAGCCCCCCTTTGGGGTTTTTGTTAGTTACTTGGAAGTAAGAATCTCATGGATTTTGTTGCCCAGGTTGCCTGCCAACTATGATCCTCAGATCTCAGCCTCCTCCTAGTTAAGATTACAGGTGTGAGCCACTTATACCTGGAAATGTTAATCATGAACTTGATTGATGGATGCCTTAGGGATGAGTAAAGTTCACTTCTGAATGTCTCTTGAAGAGTGTTTCAGGAAACTGCATTTGACAAGTGGGTTCACAACTGATGGAGGGAAGAGGAAGGTTTCCCTGAAGAGGGATGGCACCAAACAATAGACTGAGGGCCCATATGATTTAAAAGTTGAAAAATTGGCTGGGTGCTGGTGCCTCATGCCTGTAATCCTAGCTACTCAGGAAGCTGAGACCTGAGGATCATGGTTGGAAGCCTGCCTGGGTAGTAAACTCTGAGATTCTTACCTGAAGTGAAGAGACTGGGTCTGATCAGCACCATCTTAGCCACATGGTGGATGATAGGATACTGTGTTTAACTGGTGCCATCTTGTCTCCCAGGTGATGGACATGTCTGAATTCTTAGAGGTAGAGGCGGGGACTTGGCCTACAGGTTCTTGGACCTGCCAGCCTTGGGTCATGAACTCTCAAGCTCTCTGTGACCCTGTCCCTGACCTGACCCTCTTTAGGCCCAGAGAAGCTCAGGTACAGGTACATTATGCCATGTGTCTCCTGTCTGCTCCTGTCTCCTCTCTGCTCATGTCCTGGTGCTCCTCCTGGTCAAGATGGCATTCCACTTCAGCTTTTATTGGAGCTGATCTGGTTTCTTGGTATTGTTTTTCTGCTCTTTCTTTCCTCTCAGGCTCTCATGGCTCAGTTTTCTAATAGTGTTAAGAGTATTTGCTGGGCTGCAGATCTTTGGACAAGATTCACCACAAGCACTCCAATTAAGGCTCCAATTTTCAGCCTCTTAACTGTGGCATCTCCCTATCTTGCTGATCAAATTCCCATATAATAATCTTCAATTAACCAAGAAAACCAGAAATGAAGATGTGGTTCAAGTGGTAGAGCACTAGTCTTGAGCAAAAAGTAGGTGGGAGGATAGTGCCCAGTCCTTGAGTTCAAGCTCCAGGACCAGCACAAAAGAAAACAACAACCACCCCCAAAACAATGACAAATGGAGAAAACCCTCCATTACTTGTAGGCTCCACATTTTCTGAGTGAGTGGGTCTATTGCTGCTTCCATGATCACAGACCTTGGCTTCTTCAGCATGGATATACACCAGAGGCTCTCCAGGGAGCTTTGGGACCTGCAGCTTGGGATTGGGGCAGCATCATCCATCTCCATTGTCCTGAAGCTCCCAGCTTCTTGTACTGAGGAGATAATGGGGTTTTCTTGCTCTACAGGGTGCAAATGGCCATTGTTGGCCTCCAATCATGTAAAGTCAATCTAATAAGTCTCCGTTTATCACTGTGTGTATTCTATTGATTCTGTTCCTCTGGAGAACCCTGACTTCTGCAACTGATTTCTTTCTTTCACCTTTATTGTGCTGTGATTAGCATTGAAGTGTAGAGTTCAGCGTTTTGTAGTAATAGTTACAGAGTTTTAAGAACATTATCCTATGAGCAGTCACTTTTCCATTTCTAAGTGCTGGTGGCTCATGCCTGAAATTGCAGTTTAAAGCCATCTGGGGCAGGAATGTCCATAAGACTATTTATTTCCAACTCAGCAGAAATCTAGTAGAGGAGCTTGACTCAAGTGGTACAGCACCAGCCTTGAGTAAAAATTCTAAGAGACAGCACCTTGTCCTGGAATTCAAGCCCCAGTACTTACACTCAGGCACCTTCTCTGTCTGCCCCCTCCCCCACCTCCAACAAATGTTCTTTCTGTTCTCCAGACTTGTCTAATCTGGACATTTTGTATAATTGGACTCACATAATAACATACTATGTGATCCTTATGGTTGACATCTTTCAGTTAGCTTAATGTTCTCATGGTTCTTCTATGTTGTACCATATATTAGTACTTTAATCCTCATTACTCAATAATATTCTACTTCATGTTTATTCTACATTGCATTTGTCCACTTGAGGAAAAGCTCCACTTATAACTTTCTGTTGGTTAGTTGGGGATAAGCATCTCAGGGACTTTCCTGTCCATGCTGGTTTTGAACTGCGATCCTCAGCTCTCAGCCTCCTGAGTAGCTAGGATTGCAGGCATGAGCTAAAAGCACTGGCTACGGCTATGATGCTTGTGTTCCTATGGCCCTGTAGCATAACTGAAGGCAGATATTGTGATAGCTCCTCAACATTGCTCCTTTTTATTTTGTTTAGGATTGCTTTGGCTCTTCAGGATCATTTTTGCTTCCATAAGAATTTTAGGATTTATTTTTCTATTTCTATAAAGAATGTTATTGGAATTTTGATGAGGATTACACTGAATCTGTACACTGCTTTCAGTAATATAACTATTCTCATATTAATTCTGCTAGTCTGTGATAGAGGGTTGTCTTTCCATCTCTAATGCCTTTCTCAATTTCTTTCTTCAGTGTTTTATAATTTTTATTCTAGAGATCTTTCACCTGTTTGGTTGGGTTTACTCAGTTTTATTTTATTTTGAGGCTTTTATGAGTGGGACCATTTTCTTTATTTCATTCTCAGCATATTTGGGCTTATAGATAGAAAAGCTACTGATTTTTGAGTTACTATTAAGAACACTGTTATGTTGCCAAAACTGTTCATCAGGTCTAAAACTTTTCTGGTAGAGCTTTTAGGGATTTTTTCAGGGTAAGACCATGTCATCTGAAAAGAGGGAGCATTTAACTTCTCCCATTCCCATTTATATCCTTTCTCTCACCTTCATGTTTTAAAAAAGCATGTGAAGAAATTCACATCCTGTCTTGTTCCCTAGTTTAGGGGGAATGCCCTTAGGTTTTCCCCTTTTAGTTCCATATTGGGAGTAGAAGTTTCATATAAACAATTTAGTACACCAAGGGTGTGTCCTTCATGTCCTCTGGGGCTTACACCCCATGTCACATGTTTGGACTTCAGCCTGAACTGGCCTTGGGGCCATCACCAATGACGGCCAAGGTCCTGCAAAGAGGGACTTAATTTAATTGCTCCTTCAGGTTCCACTTAGAGCAACAACGGCTATGAAATCCCTCCCAAGGGTCTCCCACAGACAGAGACAACTGGTTAATCATGAGTAAAGAATTCTTTACAGCATTGGCTTAAATAGGGGATAACAAGCTTCAGCTGTCCAGTGGGTGCTGTCACAGGCAGTGTACTGATTGTCCTGGCATTTCCAGCCTCCACTGTGATTGATGGAGAGAGCAAGACCATACATAAAATATGGTAGCTCCACAAAGAGGAAAATATTTTAAGGTAATTATGAGAGTTCTGAGGGTTGTCCATTCCATTAGGTGATATTTGAAATGGGAAAGTTTGCTAATAACTCTGTCTTCCAAATATAAGTCCACAAGACCTGTTGGGTTTTGTTTTATTTACTTGGAACTGGTAATGTTAGACTATTTCTTTCTGGGTATTTTAACTATTTGGTGAATAAATGAAATAAGAGAGTAAATGGTGAGTCCAAATAGGCTGAAGGCTTAGGATTGTACAGCACGTTGGTAACTATTAAAATAATTATAACAGTTTTTGTTTGGTGCTTATTTTTTTCTGTGCTGTTCTCTGTCATTTGATTTAGGAAGGTAATTGGTACCTCAAAGCCTTCAGACAAGACTCTAGCTTTGTCACAAATATTCTATGTGTCTAATGTCCTAGATTCAAATGTGACATTCAAATCCAAAAGGATGAACAAGGTAAGCATCAAAATATCTTTCTGAACAAAGGTGAACATGGGAAATTTTGACATGTTTTAAATTTTAGCTCTCTGTCTCTGAAATACTTTAACACCAAGAACATATAACATAAAATAGAAAGACAGTGGATTAACAATGTGGTATCTGTGAAAAATCCTGAACACCTTTGATAAAAAAATAAGGTATTCAAGTGCCTCACTCATAGTTAAATATCTTTAAACAGTGATAATACTCCATTTGTGAAACTGAAGAATAAATTGGACAGATCATTAAAAGTGAACTGAATTCCTTGTAAAGCTCAATCTATTTTTAGAAAAACCTCAGTATGAACCAGAAATGTCTAATGTCAGGGATTTTGATGGCAATATTGCTGTTTCCAAAGTGACAGAAGGCATCCACCATTCACTATTTTGGTCCTGGAAGTGCACCTCAGTATGTTTGAGAAGAGTGAAGACAACCCCTTTACACACCCCATACCTGGCCTTTGGAAGCACTGCGTTGTGACTGTAGCATGAGTTTAGGCTGGGTCATTGCTGTCTGCCGTCTTGTCTTTCCACTGTGTCCCTGGTAATTACTCTGTGAGTTTGATGAGAATTAAAGCCAATACCCATGAAACCTCAGGAGAGAAAGGTCTTTGTTTCTCTCAGAAGAGAAATGACTGACTGAGGTCTAGGGGAAAATTCATGGTTATTGTCATGAAATCTGCTTGTAGTCCTCACTCTTGATGGGATGAGGACTCTGTCCACTTGCCCTGGAAATCACAGCAAGTATATCTTTATCTGAGCATAATTTGTTCCCTGAATACACTTAAAGTGTTGAAACTTACAGAAGCTCAGCATCTGTGAACTTAGACGCAGGAGGTATATTTGTTCATGTTATCCTGACTAAAGCTAGGTTAAGAGAAAGACTGGGTGTAGGATCCCTGGGTGATAGATTCTCTTGGTGCCCAGTCTTTGAGTATAATGCGGGGGGTGGGGGGTAGCTTGTCTTCTCCTAGGCTGGCTGCTGTAGTGTGCCTCTGGTTGTCACGAACATGCTGGGGAATGGACCATCATGATTGGAGTCACTTCCTGTGGCAAGTGCAGAAACTTTATGCTGGGTATCAGCAGGGCAAAGCCACTCCTGTTCCTTTTCAGCCCAAGTCAGCTTTTCAGGCTAGATTTTCAGTCTGCCCCAGAAATTAACTGCAATTACCTCCCAGATTGTGGTAAACAAGGTGCAGTCATTTCTGCAGATCCCAACCCACCACTGAACAAAGCCAATTGTTTACTCTTTTTGTCTCTAGGAAAAATGTTATGAGCTTCAGCATATTATGTGCTCTTGCTCACCAAAGTGACTGAGCTGTCAGATCCCTTTCTCCCAGGAGGGCAGATGGAAGCTGGCTTCTCCATCCATGTGAGAGGATTGCACATGGACAGCCTCCTTGCTCTGAGTTTTAGCAACGTGGTGCCCTTTAGTGAAGGATGAGCTGCACCCATGTGATGTCAGTGGATGCTTGCATTTCTGGTGGAAGCCTTTAATTTTTGGTGGCCATTGCAATTCTTGATGTTTGACCAAAAGGGGAATTTTTCCTTCAAAACAAACATCTCCCCAGTTTTATTTGAATGAAAGAATAGGAAAGGTGGTAGGTCCTACAATGGTTTTACCTTCAACAATATAGAGTGCAGTGCCTTGAAAATAAAATGCATGCTGAGGATCACCATTCTAGACTGTTCTCCATCATCATTTCAACAAGCCTCATTGGGTGCTTACTAGAAAGGCTGTGCAGAGCCTCCAGAAGCATACATATTGACCTGGAGTCAGGTGGATCTCACCTGATCCCTTAGTGATGAGTGTTGGGCCTAGGACAGAAATCTGTACAGAATCCTGAGAGACACAAAGTAGGGATTTCTCCTCCAAGGAAGGGGCTGCTGGACTATCTGGGTCATGAGGAGGGCACTCTTGTCTGAGGGCTGGGAAGGTGGCTCAGTGATAGATTGCTTGCCTTGCATGCTTGAGGCCCTGGATTCGATTCCTCAGCACCACATAAGCAGAAAAACCCGCAAATGGAGCTATGGCTCAAGTGGTAGAGCGCTAGCCTTGAGCTGAAGAGCTGAGGGACAGTGCCCAGGCCCAGAGTTCAGGTCCCATGACCAAAAAAAAAATTAAAAAAAGAAAGGAAGGAAGAAGAAAGAAAGAAAGAAAGAAAGAAAGAAAGAAAGAAAGAAAGAAAGAAAGAAGGAAGGAAAGAAAGAGAAGAAAAAAAGAAGTCTTAGTGTGTCTCATTGGTCATACTCATCTCAATCATAGCAGTTTCATCTACCAATACCCATTTTCCTTTAAGTACAAATGAAGTCCTATTGTGAATATTACATTTACATTTTCATTCTGTTTTTAAAATAACCAAGAAAATACTTTAAAAGACCCAGACAGTATTATATTAAAGCATTATAATAAATTTATCTATAAAAGGTTAGGTTCATTGCATTTTCAGTTCTAAACAATGGTACTCTAAAAACTTAAAGATATTTGAGTGATTTCCCTTGTACAAATTTTGAGAAAATAGTTGTCTTAGGTGGGAAACATACTTTTTTGGGGGGAGGGGTCCGGTCGTGGGGCCTGAACTCTGGGTCTGGGCACTGTCCCTCAGCTCTTCAGCTCAAGCCTAGCGCTCTAGCCACAGCACCACTTCCGGCCTTTTTTCTTTTTGCTTATGTGGTGCTGAGGAATCAAACCCAGGGCCTCAGGCATGCAAGGCAAACGTTCTACCACTGAGCCACCTTCCCAGCCCCAGGAAACATACTTCATAAGACCTATATCTACATACTCCTGCAAATTCTAGTTGGCATGTAATTTTCTTACTTTGTAATATCATGGAAGGAATGATTGGGTGGTTTATTTAAGTTCTATTTTTTTCCTGCTGAATGATACTTTATGAATTTAACTGACATCTTATATTTACTTCTCATTTTTGCTTATGTCATAATAAAGTGGTCTCTATCTCTTCCTGTCTGTCTCTCTCTAATGGTGCTAGTGAATGGTGAACACAGGGCATGTAATCGGTGGCTTTTTCATTTACAGCAGGCACTCTACCACTTGAGCCACATCTCAAGCCAGGCATTCTGCTGGAGGCATGAACTGGAGATAGAGTACGTAGGGACTAGCCTTGAACTTCAGTCCTCAGATCTCAGCCTCTTGAGTAGCTAGGATTACAGGCACTAAACATGGATGCCAATTCCATGTGCTTACCTTAATCAAGCCGAGTATAAATGTACAGTATCACTGCTGCCATGTTTTTATGCATGAATAAGGCATGGCAGTCTTTCTTAGGCCATCTTCCATCTCTCATCTTAGCCCTGAAGTCACATGCAGCTGTGGGTGAAGAGTCACCTGATACTTCCTGAAAGACCTCTTGCCCCAGGACCATGAGCAACCAGACCATCGTAACAGAGTTCATCTTGCAGGGCTTCTCAGAGCACCATGAATACCACATCTTCTTGTTCTGCTGTTTCCTGTCCCTCTACTGTGTGGCCCTCACAGGTAATGTCCTCATCATCGTGGCCATCACCTTCAACCCTGGCCTCCACACTCCCATGTACTTCTTCCTGTTCAATTTGGCCACAATGGACATCATCTGCACCTCGGCCATCATGCCCAAGACACTGGAAGGGCTGATGATAGAGAAGAGCTCCATCTCCTTTGGAGGATGCATGGCCCAGCTTTATTTTCTTACATGGGCTTTATCTTCAGAGTTGCTGCTGCTCACGGTCATGGCCTATGACCGCTATGCAGCCATCTGCCACCCCCTGCATTACAGTACCATGATGAGCAAGGCTTTCTGTAGCGTGCTTGCTGCTGGAGTGTGGGTGATCTGTGCCTTCAACTCATCTATCCACACAGGACTGATGGTGCGACTGAACTTCTGTGGGCCCAATGTCATCACCCATTTCTTCTGTGAAATCCCTCCTCTGCTCCGTCTCTCCTGTAGCTCCACTTATGTGAACAATGTCATGACCACACTGGCCGATGCTTTCTATGATGGGTTTGACTTCCTGATGATCATTGTATCCTATGGCTTCATCATCTCCAGCATCCTGAAGATGCGATCTTCAGAGGGAAAGCAGAAAGCCTTCTCCACTTGCTCCTCCCACCTCATTGTGGTGTGCATGTACTGCACAGCTGTGTTCTATGCCTACATAAGTCCCATGTCTGGCTACAGTGCAGAGAAGAGCAAGTTAGTTGGAGTGCTGTACTCCATGGTGAGCCCCACCCTCAACCCCCTCATCTACACTTTGAGGAACAAAGAGGTCAAAGCCGCCCTCAGGAAGGTTTTCCTTTTTTTCAGAAATTAATCTGTCAGAAATTAATCTGTCATGAGATGGGTGTGAATGTTGATGGGGTGACATTGATCAGGATGCATTGTATTCATAAACTTCTTTGTTGAGTGGAAATTCTGTTGTATGCCTTCTTAAGGATAATAAAATACTTTAAAAATACTTTTTGCCAGAATGTCTTCTTCTTGGAAGCTCCATTTTCCATGGGGATTGGTCTTCCTGGGTAATATGATGAAGTTTTCTGTGCTGAAATTAAATAAGCCTACCTCTTCCATCTCAGCAGAATGTCTGCATGGATGACTTCACACTTTCGGACATCAGTGACTGACTGAGGGAAGTCTGATGTTGATGTCCAACTCTAGGCTTCTGAGACAGAGTAACTGATGATCTAAAGTGAGACAGAACCTTGGTGGCAGGGGAGTAAGATTGTGTCGGTGTGCATGTGTATGTTTTGATGGTGAAGGCAGGATTGAACATATTTTTTAATGCTTAGACCTGTATAAAAAATCTATTCTTTCCTTTGTTATGGAAAACATTCTAAATGTACATCTGGAAATCACA
This sequence comes from Dipodomys merriami, assembly GCF_024711535.1. Lineage (NCBI taxonomy): Eukaryota > Metazoa > Chordata > Mammalia > Rodentia > Heteromyidae > Dipodomys > Dipodomys merriami. The sequence continues at coordinate 17,366,431 of NW_027202715.1, read as the reverse complement.
CGTAGAATTTACATGTGCAGACTGGAAAGTGTTCTGGCAGGAGTTTTGGACACTATTGTATTTGGAGGACTATTATCCTAATGGATAGATTTCAGAGCCAGGGGCCTTTGGCCCAGGCCTGTCATCCCACCTACTCAGTAGGAGGTATTGTAAGGTGAACTTATCCTAGAAGCCACATTTTGGAAGATTGGAATAGTGGAGTCTTTATTATACATTAGCAGGCTGCAGGCAGCCAGATGTTACAAAGGCCTGAAGCCCTCAGATACACTTAACACGATTAGGAAACAGACTAGAGAGAAGAAAGAACAAAAGTAATACCAACAAGGCAATTCAGCTCCCATAGAGCTGAATTGGGACACCATGAAGACCAGAGATGAGCTAGGAAACAGGACACAGGAAATGATCATGGAGATATACATAGCATGGTTAATGGCAGCTAGGCTGGCCTGGGGCTAAATAGGGTCCAAACAGGGGAAAGGTTTCCAAAGAAATTTCCACAAGAAATTCCCAGTCCCAGGCAGTGAACTGACAGTGGACTATCAGCCAAGTGTCCACCAGGGATCCGGGCACATCCATCACCTGGGAGGCAGGTTGATGGCCAGGGGCATTTCCTTCCCCCAGCATGAAGATAAGATGCCAGACCCAGCCATCCACCATGTGGCCAATATGCAGCTGGCCAGACTTGGCCTTACTTCATTCTCTCCTTTTTTTCTAGTGTATATTAAATCAAATCATTGATTCTCTGTAGGAGGGCTGAAGGTTTTTTTTTTTTTTTTTTTTGCCTGGGATGTTTACATCTGTAACTTAAGTAGTCTCCAGCAGTTAAAGTTGGCTCCATATAGTTGGTACCCATCGCCAGTCAGGGGACTTTGAATTTTCTTTCCCAGGTTAGATAAGGTATGATTTACAAATCTATGTCCCACACAAAGAATGTCCTGCAACTAGTTTTAAGTTAAGCAGATCCAAAGCAATCTTTCACCAGGAATCAGCTGCCTGTGATGGAGTCAGGCAAGAGTCCAGTCCACTTTCTCCATGGTGGAGGTGGACAGGATGACCATGTACTCTCCTCCAGATGATGTCAGGTCATCTGTGAACTTTACTCAAATGGGTGGGTGGCAACAGCAGCAGCAGCAGGAGTGGTGGCGGTATAACCCAGCAGCTCCAAAGAATTGTCATACCTGCTGAGTTACCTGAAAATTTCTACATAGATTGATTAAAGAAGTTTTACCTAGGGCCTGACTTTTGTTAATCTCCCAATATTTTCCTGGTTGTACACTGGCTTTTGTAGGCTGGCAGCCCATTGGTTTTTAAGGCTGTGGTCCCTGGATAATTTTACCAGGGTGACAACTTTTGGTAACCAGATTATTTTTTCTGGTCGTGGGACCTGAACTCTGGGCCTGGGTGCTGTCCCTCAGCTCTTCAGCTCAAGGCTAGCACTCTACCACTTGAGCCACAGCGCCACTTCTGGCTTTTTGTGCTTATGTGGTGCTGAGGAATCGAACCCAGGGCCTCAAGCATGCAAGGCAAGCACTCTACCACTGAGCCACTTTCCTCGGCCATAACCAATATTTTTTAAATAAGGCTAGGATTTCCTAAGCAGACATAGAAGGGTTAGGCTTGTAAGCATCTTCAACAAGTTCTGTCTTTACTCTTTGTTTGTTTTTTTTTTTTTTTGAAGTTCTGTCTTTACTCTTGTACACTTACTACCACGGTTTCCATGCCTTCTTTTTGTATACTGCCTCATTTTTCATAAAATAACTCTGGTCCCTTGATCTTAATGGCAGGGGATGGGGGAGGGCTGTTGAAGATCCATCTTCTGTAACTTCTTCAAGCTGACCCAGGGGCCCTGACCCTGCCTAGTCAGGAACCTATAATCTTAGCTTATTTTACCAGGGGGTTGCCACGATTAGATGTCATTAGGAACAATATTTTACTCCAAACTAGAAGCCATAAACAATGTTTAACTTTTAACAAGTGCACAGACCGTTTCTTGGTCATGATAAATTATACAGGTCTCTAGGCATTCACATAGAGTGAGACCAAAGGAGGACACTCTTAGGAGAGGCTCACACAGGTGCGATAGCTGTGTGCACCTGACCGTATAAAATAATAGTTATCAAAGTGAACTCATAGAAATGGAAAAATAATGGAAAAATTTTTCCTTTGTTGCTGTTTGTTTTGTTTTCTTCTTGTCTTATTTATCGGTGTTTAGGAGGGTGAGGGAGGCCTAGAAATGGATGGACAAATGCAGCAGTGGTTTTCATTAGATTCTATGTGGAGAATGAACTATAGAACTTGTCGGTGGGGATGGGAGTGAAAAACTGGGAGGGAGGAAAGGGGTGACATTGTTCAAAAGAAATTTATTATTTACCTGACTTATGTAATTGCAACTCCTGTGTACATTACCTTTACGAGAACAATAAATAAATTAAAAAATTGGATGAAGGGAAAATTATGTTGCTACATACTAATAAGATTATTAGCAATAATAATTAACACCAAATAATTACTGGTATGAAGTAGTAGTGATACAAAATCCTCATTTTAAAAGTCCTTTAGGAGATGGAGGTGGGAAGGTGGCTCAGTGGTAGAATGCTTGCCTTGCATGCATGAGGCCCTAGGTTCTATTCCTTAGCACCATAAACAAAATGGGAAAGAATAATGATTATATATATATATATATATATATATATATATAATGATAGTATATTCCTTGCACAAAATATGGAAATATCACAATGAAACCTTTTTGTACAATTAATACACAATTAATAGAATTAAAACATAAAAAGAGTGTATTCACAAGAAGTATGAAACTCAAAAAATTTTTTTTTAATTTAATTTAATTTTATTTGAGAACATACTGTACAGAGGGGCTACAATTACATGGGCAGGATAATGCATACATTTCTTACCAAGCATTGCAGCCTCCTCCTTTGTTTACCCTTCACCTCCCTTCCCAGCCTCCCCCCTCCCCCCACCCAATTATACCCCCCTCCCCCCCACACACCGACATTGTAAAGTTGGTTTTGACATGACATTTTGTACTTCTCATTGTTGCAACAGGTCCACCTGAATCCTTAAACGACTTGTTTGTCCCCATCTCCTCCACATGTTATACTGACCTCAAATATAGTAAAAGCGGGGGTTACACTGTGGGGGAGGGACATACAAAGCAACAAAGAAATAATCTTATAAATGCGTTAGAAACACATGCATGAAAGAAACGAAAACATTAAAATACATATTTAAGGGTTCATTTTCCTAACATCACATTATCTGACCTTTTCCGCTTGACTCATACCTATACTAGATATTGCAAATAAGGGAAACCATGGGACCTATGCTTCTTTGGGCCTGGCTTACTTCACTTAATATAATTTTTTCCAAACCTTTCCATTTCCTAACAAATGTGGAAATGTCATTCTTTCTGATGGAGGCATAGAATTCCATTGTGTATATATAGCACATTTTCTTGATCCATTCATCTACTGAGGGGCATCTGGGTTGGTTCCATATCTTAGCTATGGTAAATAATGCTGCAATAAACATAGTTGTGCTGGTAGCTTTAGTGTGGTCTTGTTTGTAAACATTTGGGTAAATGCCCAAAAGTGGGATTGCTGGATCATAGGGGAGATCTATGTGAAGACTTTTGAGGAACCTCCATACTGCTTTCCAAAGTGGTTGAACAAGTTTACATTCCCACCAACAATGAAGTAAGGTTCCTTTCTGTCCACATCCCCTCCAGCATCTGTTGTTGTTAGAGGTCTTGATTTTTGCTGTTCTAACTGGAGTGAGGTGATATCTCAATGTTGTTTTGATTTGCATTTCTTTTATGGCTAGGGATGTTGAACATTTCTTCATGTGTCTATTGGCCATCCTTGTTTCTTCTTCAGAGAAGCTTCTCTTTAAGTCTTTCGCCCACTTATTTATTGGGCAGTTGTGAAACTCAAAATTTGATTGATACCCTGAAGAATCTGATAATCGTGATAAATACTAGCACCTATGCTGACAATGAGGAAGGAGAGGCACAGGGTGCTTCTCTAGGTGTGGGGTGTGGAATCATAGATGCTGACAGTAAATATGCATGGGTAAAGAGCTTTGATTTGATTTGGGAGTAGAGAAAGACTTGAGTTTGCATCCAGATATTACCAGAAGCACTCAAATCAACTGAGCCCTAGTTCCCTTCTAAGAATAATCACAGATGCTGTCAAAGTCCTGAGGATGTCAGATTCTTGTATTGAGAAGCTCTGGGGTGCTCCTGTTCTCTGGATGCAGAACTCATTTTGGGGCAACCTGGCCTCAAGTTATGTAAGCCAATCTAATAAGTACTCTTTTATATGTGTATATATTCTATTGGTTCTGTTCCTCAGGAAAGCCCTGACTTATAACAATTAATTTCTTCCTTTCTTGTAACTTTATGGAGGGGTAATTAACATAGTGTGCAATCCATACATTTAAATGGTACAATTCAGAACCATTACGGTAATAGTTACATAATTTTAAGAACATCATCCTTTGAGTCAGTTTTCTATTCCCACAGGGCAAATATAAATGTACTTTTTGTCTTCTGGATATTTCATATAACTGGTATTATATAATATGTGACCTTATGGTTGACATCTTTTACTTAGCTTAATGTTCTCAAATTTGTTATATATCCCAGCTTTAATCCTTGCCATTACTAAATATATGTGGAATTGTGTTTATCCACTTGAACCACAGCTTCACATCTGACTATTTGCTGGTTAATTGGAGATAAGAGTGTCATGGACTTCCCTGCCTAGGCTGGCTTCAAATTGTGATCCTTAACCTCAGCTTCCTGTTTAGGTAGGATTACAGGATTTCAGGACCTGGCTAGCACCATGACAATTTTGTTCCTTGGACCCTGTGATAGGAAAAGTCAGGTAGCTCCATCATACTTCTTTTCGTGTTGTTCTGGATTGTTTTGTCTCTTCAGGGACTTTTTATTATTCCATAAGAATTTTAGTGTACATTTTTCTATTTCTTTCTCTCATATTACTCTTCTGAGAACTGAAGCATAATATTGAGTAAGCATGAATAAATATACATCCAGTCTTGTTCCTCAATTTAGGGTAAAGACCTTTAAGCTTTTCACTTTTGAGTCCCATATTGGGTGTAGAAGTTTCATAGAAACACTTTAGTACACCACAGGTGAGTCTTCTACTTCCCCTGGGGCTTAGACTCATGTCCCTTGTTTGGACTTCAGCCTGAACTGGCCTTAGGGCCAGCACCAAGGACAGCCAAGTCTCCTGTAGAGGGATGTAATTTAATTGCTCCTTCAGGGTCCACTTAGAGCAGCAGCTGTGAAATCCTCCCAAGGGCCTCCCACAGAGAAGGACAACTCTGGCTGAAGGTGAGTCAAGAATCCTTTTGGTGATCGCCTTAAATAAGGGACAAAACCCTTTGTTTTGCTAGGTGGATTTGTCTAAGTGGATGATGTCACAGATTCTACACCCATTGTTCAACCTCAGCTGTGGTTGACAGAGAGAACAAGACAATACATATGGTAGCTTCATAAAGGCCATAATTGTTTTCAAGGTAATTACGAATGTGCTAAGCGCAATGAATGAAATGAGAAAAATCTGCACATAACTATCTACTAGATTTTTTCAAAAACTTGTCAGGTTTTGTTAACTTGGAGCCAGTAACATTAGAATTCTTTTTCCTAGGCATTATTAATATTTGTGAAATAAATGAAATCATGGAACAAATAGAGTACCCAAATGAGCTGAGAGTGTACTGTTTTGTTGCATGTTCCAACCGTAAAAATAATCAACAAATTTTGGTTGATACTTATTTTTCTTGGCTGTTCTTGGACACTGAATATAATGCAGAAAGGCAATGGAGAAATTACACAGCACAGAACTGTGAACTGAAATCCCAAAGCCTGGGACTTTACTGCAGCATTCTCACATACATTCTGTGTATTTAAGTCACAAATCCACTTGTGGAACTGCAATGAAAAGATCTAACAAAGCAATTATGAAAATATCATTCAGTTTCAAAGATGAATATTAAAAATTTGACATAACCTGACTTTTTAGCTTGGTATTCTTGAAATACATTTGTGGTAGGAACAAGTAACATATAAAAGAGAAAGACAGTAGATTATGAATGTTGTCTGTGGAAATTCTGAACACTTTTAATAAAAAAATAAAGTATTCAAGTTTCTATTACTAAAATGCCTTTAAATAGTAATGATATTCCATTTGTGAAAGGATGACCAATAAATTGGACTAAGGTATGATGACTAAAAGTGAATTGAATTCCATGTAAAGCTCAATCTACTTTTAGAAAAAATTCAATATAAACTAGAAACATCTAATGTCAGGGATCTTGATGTCATCTATTGCTATTTTCCTAAAGTGATGGAAGGTATCTACCATGCACTATTTTAGTCCTGGAAGTAGACCGCAGGAGGTTTAAGAAGAGTGAAGACAATTCCATTACACACCCCGTGTCTGGTGCTGTGTTGTAACTATAGTATGACTTTAGGCTTGGTCATTGCTATCTGTAATCTTATTCTTTTCACTCGTGTCCTGGTAATTATGCTGTGTGCTTGATGAGAATTAAAGCCAATGCCCTACAAACCTCAGGGAAGAAAGGTCTTTTCTCTGCTGAGAACAAATGACTGGCTGAGGTCAAGGGGACATTTCATGTTGATTGTCATGAAATCTGCTTACTGTCCTGATTCTGGATGGGATGAGGACTCTGTCCACCTGCCCTGGAAATCACAGCAAGTATGTCTTTATCTGAGGGTAGTTTGTTCTCTAAATGTGGACAGCTGCTGCAATTTCTTTTATTCAGAACCTGTGCAGACTGCTCATCCGCACTGGAGGTGCTCCCTTATCTGTCTCAGCAGCTGAGTGAAGACAAGAACTGGGTTTGAGTTTCCAGTGAAGGGGTCTCCTGATGCCCAACACATGGCACTTGATTGTTCTGTGGATATAAGGGACAGATGTGCTCGTCTGCTCCAGGTGCAGCTTTGGCAGTGTGACTCAAGCTTGTCACTAATATGTACTATGGAGTCAACCAACATGGCTGGGAGATATAACAATGTTGCGCCCTTTAGTCAACAACAGCTGCACCTTAGGCAGGCACTGATGGCTCATGCCTATAATCTTTTTTTTTTTTTTTTTTTGTCGGTCGTGGGGCTTGAACTCTGGGCCTGGGCGCTGTCCTTCAGCTCTTCAGCTCAAGGCAAGCGCTCTACCACTTGAGCTACAACGCCACTTCTGGTTTTCTGGTGGTTTATTGGAGATAGGAGTCTCACGGTTTCTCCTGCCCGGGCTGGCTTTGAACCGCGATCCTCAGATCTCAGCCTCCTGAGTAGCTAGGATTACAGGCGTGAGCCACCAGCGCCCGGCTTCATGCCTATAATCTTAACTACTCAGGAAGCTGAAATCTGAAGATCACAGTTTGAAACCAGCCTGGGCAGAAAAGTCTTTGGGACTCATATCTCCAGTGATGTATCAAAAAAGCTGAAAGTGAAGTTATGGCTCAAGTGGTAGAGCACAAACATTTGAGGACACTGCTCAAGCCTTGAATTTAAGTGTCTGGATTGGCACACACAAAAAGATTTGTTCCTTACAAATAAGTGACATAACTTGAATAGTAGGTGATGTTTGGACTTTCTGTGTAGGCCTTAATTTAGGATATGAATTGTGTTTCTTGTAGTTGGACCAAAAGTGGAATTCTTAAGTTAAATATAAACATTAATTGTTTTTGTTTTTAAATGAAGAGGTGAAGGAAAAAGCAAATGGGGTAGGTACCACATTGGATAAGTTGCAGGGGAAGACAGAACCTAGAGCCCAGGGGGCTCCAGGAGGAGCAGTTGAGAGACTTTCCTCCTCAGTGAACACGGGGGGACATGGAAGGGCTGCTAGAAGGAGATTTTCATGATGCATCTCAGGAAGGTCATTCTAGAGAAAGTACAGGATGCACATCGACAAAGAAGGAAACGAAAACGAACCACAATCGGTACCTGCCATGAAATTCTGGTTTCCCTCACCTGTTGACTTTGCCTAAGATACATCTACCAATGTCTATAACCTCCAGAAATCAGGTCATATTTGGGCATGTTATTTCCATTTTTTATACTATTTTAAAAATGATCACCAAGACACCTCAAAAACACCATATAGCAATATGTCAGTATATCATAGGAAATGCATCTTCAGGAATACAGATTAATTTCAAATATTCAGTCATAAATAGTGCCATGCAGATAACTTGAAGATTTTTAGGTGAGGATTCAATGACTTGACAAAGGTAAAGTCATTTTTAAAAATTTTATTGTCAAGGTGATGTACAGAGGGGTTACAGTTACAAATGTAAGGTAGTGAGTACATTTCTTGTTGAACTTGTTCCCCTTCCCTCATTTTTCTCCCACTTCACCCCTCCTTCTCCTCCAGCCAAGTTGTACAGTTCATTTCCAACATATGGTCTCAGAAGTATTGCTGTTGCATTGTTTCCACCTTTGTATTTTGTCTCACCTTCCCATCCCAGAGTGCCAAAATCAAATACTTTGACAATGGAGAATACACCATATGAGAAAAAAAATACAAAAGAAAAAAGAAATCATATAGTACATTGAAGAATTTTTCAATGACATTACTATGGATCGGACTCAGGGGCTGGGCACTGCCCCTTAGCATTTTCTCTAAAGGATGGCTGTCTGCCACTGAAGCTCCACTTCTGGTTTTGTGTTAACTAACTGAGAAAAAGGATCTCATTGCCCAGACTAACTTTGAACCATTAACCTCAGATCTCAGGTTCCTGAATAGCCAGGGTTACAAGTGTTAGCCAACATCACCTGGCTTGAAGATATTGTGTGTGTGTGTGTGTGTGTGTGTGTGTGTGTGTGTGTGTGTGTGTGTGTGTGTGTGTGTATGTGTGTGTGGTGGTGGTCCTGGGACTTGATCGTAGGTGCCATCGCTGAGCTTATGCTCAATTAGAGTGCTCTACCATTTGAGTGACAGCTCAACTTCTGACTTTTTGTGTAGTTAAGCTTCATAAACTTTCCTGCTCAAGCTGGCTTCAAACAAAAATTCTCAGGTCTCAGCCTCCTGAGTTAGATAGGATTACAGGATAGCTTGAAGCTATTTTAAATATCTTTCCAAAGAAAAATTTACAGAAAGAAAAATTGGGGCTCAAATGGAATACAAATCTATATCCAAGAACCCATGCAAATGCTAGGCAACATCTTATGTTGCAAACTTGTTCATTCATGAATAATGAAGGGAGGATCATACATTTAATAATATGCCTTTTTCTTTTTTACTATACTGAGTGGTACTTGGTGAGGTGAATTGTTAATAAAGATTAGAAATCTTGTACTTGCACTTGCTGTTTATGAGCTGAATACTCCTGTTCTTTCTTATATGGTACTTGTATATGTGCCTTAAACAAATCTACAGCAACTATCCAATGTTCAAATCATGTTTTCATGTATGCAGAAAACACAGCAGCTTTTCTTAGGAAATCTTCCATTTTTTTTTTATCCTAGCCCTGAAGTTGCATGCAGCTGTGGGTAGAGACTCTCCTGGTACTTACTGAAAGCGCTCTCAGCCTCAGGACCATGATCAACCAGACACAGGTGACAGAGTTCATCCTGCAGGGCTTCTCAGAGCACCCTGAATACCACATCTTCTTATTCTGCTGTTTCCTGTCATTGTACTCTGTGGCTGTCACAGGCAATGTCCTCATCATCATGGCCATCAGCTTCAACCCTGGCCTCCACACTCCCATGTACTTCTTTCTGTTCAATTTGGCCACAATGGACATCATCTGCACCTCATCTGTTATGCCCAAGGCTCTGGAGGGGCTGATGGTAGAGAAGAGCTCCATCTCTTTTAGGGGCTGCATGGCCCAGCTCTACTTTCTCACATGGTCTGCATCCTCAGAGCTGCTTCTTCTCACAGTCATGGCCTATGACCGCTATGCAGCCATTTGCCATCCCCTGCATTACAGCACCATGATGAGCAAGGCCTTCTGTAGTGTGCTTGCTGCTGGAGTATGGGTGATCTGTGCCTTCAACTCATCTATCCACACAGGACTGATGGTGCAATTGAACTTCTGTGGACCCAATGTCATCACCCATTTCTTCTGTGAAATCCCTCCTCTGCTCCGTCTCTCCTGTAGCTCCACTTATGTGAACAGTGTCATGACCACACTGGCTGATGCATTCTATGGCATATTGAACTTCCTCATGACCATTGTGTCCTATGGCTTCATCATCTCCAGCATCCTGAAGATGAGGACATCAGAGGGGAAACAGAAAGCCTTCTCCACTTGCTCTTCCCACCTCATCGTGGTGTGCATGTATTACACGGCTGTGTTCTATGCCTACATCAGTCCCGTGTCCAGCTACAGTGCAGAGAAGAGCAAGGTGGCTGGAGTGCTGTACACCATGGCGAGCCCCACCCTCAACCCCCTCATCTACACTTTGAGGAACAAGGAGGTCAAAGCCGCCCTCAGGAAACTTGTCCCTTTCTTCAAAAATTAATACACCTGAACTCCAGGAAATGGAAGCAAGAGCTTTTGTTCTTTATTGTTGTTGTTGTTTTCTTTTCTTCTTGTCTTATTCATCTGTCTTTGGGAGGGTGAGGACTGGGGCACAGCAATTGAGAGACAAAGCATGAACAAATGCAGCAGTGGAATTCTCCAGACACTATGTGGAAAATGAACTATACATCTTGTGAGTGGGGGACAAGAGGGAAGAAGTGGTATACAGGAAGGGAGGAAATGATATTGTCCAAAAAGAAATGTACTCTTTACTTGACTTATTTAACTGTCACCACTCTGTACATCACATTTGTAGTAAAAATAAAAATAATGATTAATAAATAAAAATAGCTGGACATGGGCAGCTCAAGACTGTAATCTTAGCTAATCAGGAGTCTGAGATCTGAGAATCGTGGTTTAACGTCTGCCTGTTCAGTAAAGCCTGTGAAACTCTTATCTCCAAAAGCAGGAGATGAACTGTGGCTGAAGTGGTAGAGAGCTAGCCTTGAGCAAAAAGGGCCATGGACAGTGCCCAGGCCCTGAATTCAAGCCAAAAACTCTCCTACTGGGAGGCAGCAGTTTCTGTAAGGGTTGGCCTTTGAGGAAGATCTGATGACTAATGTTAAGTATGCCTGCCTGGGTCAGCACATTGTATTAAGTGTTGAAATGGCTGATGGGTGATTATAGTTGGTTGAGATCAAAAGCCTTCAAGTTGGTTCTGTTGATGTGCCCAAAGGTGGTTCGGGGTCCTCTGGCCGTGAAACAACCCTTCCTTAGGGAGGTCAAATGTGCTTCAGATTTATAGTTGTGTGAAAGTGATTTTCTCCTCTTCTGGTTAAAAATATTTAGAGTTGGGGGCTGGGAAGGTGGCTCAGTGGTAGAGCGCTTGCCTTGCATGCCTCAGGCCCTGGGTTTGATTCCTCAGCACCACATAAGCAAAAAGAAAAAAACCGGAAGTGGCGCTGTGGCTCAAGTGGTAGAATGCTAGCCTTGAGCTGAAGAGCTGAGGGACAGTGCCCAGGCCCAGAGTTCAGGCCCCACGACTAGACGCCCCCCCCCAAAATATTTAGAGTGGTTTGGGGGTCTCACTGCTCACTTTCTCTTTTTTTCTGCTCAGACTCTTGAGTGGCCTTCACTTTATCTTTACTGAATAAACTCTTCACAATCACACCTGATAGCTGTGTGGTCACCCACAACATTTGCAGGATTCTCAAACTGAAGAGTTCCTTCATGGTGACTGTGTCTTGGGATCAATTCTGTGCCTTGTGTTTGACCTCATTTACCATCTCTAGAGCACTATGGTGACTGTTTGTGATGCAGACTTTTTCTTCTGTTCTTCCATTTTCTTCTTACCAACAACAGAGGTGAGACTAACATTTGGATTATCCCTTGGCTTGAAGGTAGAAATTCCACCTTTAACAGTGGATTTGTGGTGTATGAACCTAGGAAAGTCTGAGACTTCTCATGCATTGAGTTTGTTGTCAGCAGTGAGGATCTGGTCTGCCTCATTGCCCTGGAGTGGGGAACATGGATGTGACTGAGCTGTGATCAAAATGTTCTGGGCAGGCAATGCTGTCCTTCCATTGTTCCTGAACAAAAGCTGGTGCACAAATCACCTGTAATAAATAATAAATAATAAAGACAAGTCTTAAGCATGTGTTTTGTGCTATTAGGAAACAATCCTGGAAAAGCTGCTTTCTCCATCAGGATGACAGAAGCAGCAGGTGGGTGATTAACTATACCTTCAGAATTCACTGCAAACATTGTTTACTACTTGACATGGAAGCTGAAAGTAGAGCTTGATTTTTGATTTAGAATAAGTGAATGGACTTTGGCTTCTTTGGGGGGGGGGAAGTATGCATTGAGGCTGATGTTGCGCTGGCCTGTAGATGGTCATGCACTAGTGTTGTTCTCTTGGATAGAATTTGAACCAATAAATTATATGTTGAGTGGCCTTCAGTGGTTTTGAAGACTTCCCATTACATTACCACCAATGCCTCAAGGAGAGTACTGATAGATTTTCATCACATCATAAAGAGTGATTGTTCTGTTTTTGTTTTATTTGAAAATTTTGTATTTTGAGCATTTTAGAGTGTATTTGAAAAAATAAATACTAGAACACTATTGAGAATTGAAGAGTGCATTGTCACATATGCAGAATCTCAGCCTTCAAAAATGAATGACAGAAAAAGAAAATAGTAATGAAGACCAGCAGTTGAAAAGATAATGCAGAGGGGTAGATAGAATGAATGAGTTTAAAACATCTAGTATGTGTGAGTGAAAACATAATGACAGCTGGGCGCTGGTGGCTCATGCCTGTAATCCTAGCTACTCAGGAGGCTGAGATCTGAGGATCATGGTTCAAAGCCAGCCCAGGCAGGAGAGACTGTTAGACTCCTATCTCCAATAAACTACCAGAAAACCGGAAGTGGCGCTGTAGCTCAAGTGGTAGAGCGCTCGCCTTGAGCTGAAGAGCTGAGTGACAGGGCCAAGGCCCAGAGTTCAAGCCCCACGACCGACCAAAAAAAAAAAAAAACATAATGACATCTGTTCAATATTTTTTTCACAAAAGAAAAAAACTGGGGAAGGTCTGGAGGAAGATGGTGAAGGAGAAGCTGGAGGCTAAAAAAGCTCTCACATAGAAAGCAGTTTTAGTGTTCCAGTGAAAAGTCCTAGGCTCGAAGCGTCACACCAAGTGTGCCATCATAGTACAGAGAGTTTGGCCAGAGAGGAAAAATCTAGGCAGCTTGGTTAAGGAGACAGATCTGAACACTTGCTGGTGTCTGTGGTGGCAGTGGTGGTGGCTGCTGCCTCCGCTGCCATAGCAACAGAAGGAACCTGGGACAAAGGCTCCAGACATGGTATGCGAGACAATTCTACTCACTGCCAGCAAGAACTGACAAGGAGCAGAAATCTTCATCCTGCTGATCACAGACAGTTGCAGACCATGGATGGCCTGGAAACCAAGGGATTGGCCTGAGTACCCCAAGACATCCTCACTCCTTCTCACAGAGCAGCAGTGGGAAGGTAGCCCCTCCCCCACCACCAGAGAAGAACTCCATCTTTGATGCTGACGAAGACCGTGCCAGAGCAGCTAGCATGCAACTCAAGTCTTGGAAGAAGACAATAGGAGCCATTCAACAGGTCACAGGAACCTGACCTGCCCGGCTCAGCTCCACCCAGGGGAAAGTTGCCCTTCCCTTCTCCTCACAATTCTCCCTAAAACTATTAATTTCTGGTCTGCTGACTCCCTCTTTGATGTTCTTAGTCCACTAACCCATAGATTTTTGTTGTTGAATTAGATTGTATCTGTTGAAGAACAGACCTGAGGACCAATAAAACTGAAGACCCAGACATGAACCCACAGACCTATAGCCATCTAATCTTTGATAAGGGAGCTAAAAAAAATAGAATGGAAGAAAGACAGCCTCTTCAGTAAATGATGCTGGTAAAATTGGTTAAATACTTGTAGAAAACTAAAGCTAGATCGTTATATATCACCCTGCACCAGAATCAACTCCAAATGGATCAAAGACCTTGAAGTCAAAGCAGACACTCTGAAAACATTACAGGAAGAATAGGAGAAACTCTATGTCTCCTTAGCACAAGCTGAAATTTTCTTAATAGAGACGCAGAAACACAACAAATCAAAGAAAGGTTGGACAAATGGGATTGCATGAGACTGCAGAGCTTCTGCATGGCAAAGGACATAGCTAGCAAGATCAATAGAAAGCCCATGGATTGGGAGAAGATCTTCACTAGCTATGCAACGAAAATGGGTCTCATATCTAAAATATGCTTAGAACTCAAAAAATTAAATCCCCCAACAACAAATCCTCAAAGAAACAACTGCCCAATAAATAAGTGGGCTAAAGATTTAAAGAGAAACTTCTCTGAAGAGGAAAGAAAGATGGCCAATAGACACATGAAGAAATGCTCAACCTCCCTAGCCATAAAAGAAATGCAAATCAAAACAACATTGAGATACCACCTCACCCCAGTTAGAATGGCTTAAATCAAGAAATCTAATAACAAGAGATGCTGGAGGGGATGTGGTTAGAAGGGAACTCTACTGCATTGTTAGTGATAGTGTAAACTTGTTCAACCACTTTGGAAAGCAGTATATAGGTTCCTCAAAAGACTCCACATAGTGTTCCCCTATGACCCAGCAATTCCAGTTATGGGCATTTGCCCAAACGATCACAAACAAGGCCATACTAAAGTTATCGGCACAACTATGTTTATTGCAGCATTATTTACCATAGCTAAGATATGGAACCAACCCAGATGCCCCTCAGTAGATGAATGGATCAAGGAAATGTGATACACACACAGACACAGACACAGACACAGACACAGACACAGACACACACACACACACACACACACACACACACACACACACACACACACACTCACAATGGAATTCTATGCCTCCATCAGAAAGAATGACATTGCTCCATTTGTTAGGAAATGGAAAGACTTGGAAAAAAGTATATTAAGGCCCAAAGAAACATAGGTCCCATGGGTTCCCTTATTTACAATAACTAGTATATGTCTAGGACAAGCAGAAAAGGTCAAAAGCTATGTACATATGACCCTATAAGATGATGTTAAGTGAAATGAACTCCAAGATTGGGACACAAGTGATTTTTTTCTTTCTTGCTGTTGTTTTTAATGTATTATGTATTTTTTTTGTTTCTTTGGTATGTTTCTCCCCCATGGTATAACTCCTATTTTTTACTGTATTTGATGTTGGTGCCCTGCATCTTGCATATACACTTTTCTAATTTGGGGAGGGGAAGGGAAAAAAAACAAAATGCTTAAATAGGGATACAAGTTGACCCATAGTAACAATGAGATGTACAAGACACTATGTTTATGTGGGGGTGGAGGGATTGGAGGGAGGGAGTAGTTGGGAAGGTAGGGAAGGAAGGGATGATAGGGGAAAAACAAAAGAGTAGGCAACAATGCTTTATAGGAAATGTACTCATTACCTTACTCATGTAACCATAATCCCTCTGTATAGTATTTTTACAGTTAAAAACGTATGAAAAAGAAAAAAATTGGGAAAGAATAATAGAAGTATATTCTTTGAATGAATGAAAATATCCCAGTGAAACCTCTTTGTTCAATTAATATATTACGTGTAATTAAAATAAAAATGTGCATTCACAAGAAAAACCATGAAACTCAAGATCTGATTGATACAATGAATGCAGTGATAATCATGATAAAGAGATTATGTCAAAATGGTACCCATGCAAACAATGCAGAGAGGAAGGCAAAGGATACTCCTGTAGTTGGGGTCGCAGACTCATAGACACTAACAGGGGAATGTGCATGGATGAGGAGCTTTAATTTGAAAGGAGAAAGATCTGAGTTCAAGTCTGGACATTATCACAAGCACCCAAATGAACTGAGCCCTAGTTCCCTTCTAAGAATAATCACCAATGCTGCCAAGGTCCTGAGACTTTCAGATTCTTGTATTGAGAAGTTATGGGGTGCTTCTGTTCTTTGGGGTGCAGAAAGTCATTTTGGACAGACTGGCCTTCAGTCATGTAAGCATATCTGATAAATCCCATCTTATAACTGTGTATATTCTATTGGTGGAGTTCCTCAGGAGAGCCTTGACTTATACAATTGATTTCTTCCTTTCATCCAGCTTTATGGAGGGGTAATTAGCATAGTATGCAATCTATACATTTAAAGGGTGTAGTACAGTGATTTTACAATGATATTTCTACCATTTTGAGAACAATATCTTCACCATATCTTCACCTCTGACTTTTTGCTGGTTAATTGGAGATAAGAGTCTCATGGACTTCACTGACTGGGCTGGATTTAAACCATGATCCTCAGATCTTACAATCTCCTGAGTACCTAGGATTACAGAATTACACCTGGGCAGCATGATGAGAGTGTTTTTTTATATAGTAATTTTAAAATGTTTTTTAATTGTAAAAATAGTGTACAGAAGGGTTGCAGTTAGATAAAGCAATTTTTTGTGATTAAATGCTTATATAAATTTCACAAATTTCACAGTATTGTGGGATAGTGATAGTTAAAGCCTCAAACACATTCTAACCTTCATGGGGCAAATTGTCTTTATCATGGTCTATAAAGTTTATGAGTTCTACGAGCTTTGACGATACAATTATTTCTTCTACATCAGGTGATGTGTACATTTCTTTCCTTTTGCTTAGTGTCAGCTGTTCTCTCTTTCCCACTCATTCCTTCCCTCCTATCGCTGCCATTGAGTTGCTTAGTTCGCTTTGATCAATGACCAGTGCAGCAGATGGGTCCCACTGTTATATGTTTTCCCCTGTTTCCTCTGTTTCTGTGTCCTCCTTCTAGTTTCCTTCCGATGTGCATGCACATGAATAGCATATATGTGGTCATCAGCACACCATGACAGTTTTGCCAGTCAGGTATTGTGGTAGCTCCTTTGTATTTTGTTTGGGATTGCTTTGTCTCTCCAGGGTCTTCTTTTGCTTCCAAAAGAATTTTAGGATAAATTTTTCTAGTTCTGTGAAGAATACCATTGGGATGCTGATGAAAATTGCACTGAGGGCTGGGAAGGTGGCTCAGTGGTAGAACGTTTGCCTTGCATGCATGAGGCCCTGGGTTCAATTCCTTAGCACCACATAAACAAAAAGAAAAAAGCCAAAAGTAGCACTGTGGCTCAAGTGGTAGAGTGCTAGCCTTGCACTGAAGAGCTGAGGGACAGCGCCCAGGCCCCACAATCGGACCCTCCACCCCCAAAAAAGAAAATTGCACTGTACATAGCTTTCAGTAATATACTCATTTTCATATTAATTCTGCTTCTCTATGATGAAGGGTTGTCTTTCCACCTTAAGTATCTTCCTCAATTTCTTCTGTGTTTTGTAATTTTTACTATAGAGATCTTTTATATGCCTGGTTGACTTTACTTCTAGTTTTATTAGTGAATGGGATCAATTATTTGGTCTCATTCTCAGCATGTTTGTGTTTTATATTTATTTTTTAAAAAGTAGTGATTTGCAATCCCACTGTTTCCAAAATTGCCCATCACATCTACAACTTTTCTGATAGAGGCTTTAGGGTCTGTTAAGTATAGGACCCTAGGATCTGTAAATAGCAATGATATACTTCTCCCATTCCCAGGCATATACTTCTTTCTCTCACATTCTTCTAAGACCCAAAGCACTACATTGAGTAAGCATGAAGAGATGTACATCCTGTCTTGTTTAGGGGAAATGCTTCAAGCTTTTCGTTTTGAGTCCCATATTGGGTGTAGAAGTTTCATAGAAACACTTCAGCACACCAAAGGTGAGTCTTCCACTTCCCCTGGGGCTTAGACCCATGTCCCCTGTTTGGACTTCAGCCTGAACTGGCTTTGGGGCCAGCACCAAGGACAGCCAAATCCCCTGTAGAGGGATGTAATTTAATTGCTTCTTCAGGGTCCACTTAGAGCAGCAGCTGTGAAATCCTCCCAAGGGCCTCTAGCAGAGAAAGACAACTCTGACTAAACCTGAATCAAAAATTCTTTCGTAATTGGCTTGAATAGCAGACTAAAACCTTCATTTGTTTACATGGATGATGTCTCAGATTCTAATACCCATTGCCTTGGCATTTCTAACCTCAGCTGTTTTTGACAGAGAGAACAAGACCATTACATACATATGATAGTTCCACAAAGGCAACAATTGTTTTCAAGGTAATTATGAATGTGCTAAGGATTGTTCATTCCTCAGGGTAATATATGAAATGAGTAAAATTTACTTATAGCTATCTACTAGATTAGTCCAAAAACCTGTCAAGTTTTTTTTAACCGGGGGACAGTAATATTAGAATTCTTTTTCCTAGGTATTACTACTGTGTAAAATAAATGAAATAATAGAGCAAATCATATGCCTAACTGAGGTGAGACTTGACTCTTTTGCTGCATGTTCCAAACATAAAAATAATCATAACAAATACTGGTTGATACTTATCTTTCTTGGCTGTTCTTGGACACTGAGTACAATACAGAAAGGCAACTGAGAAATTACAGCCTGGGGCTTATCTGTAGCTTTCTCACATACATTCTGTGTGTTTAAGTCACAAATTCACTTGTGAAACTGCAATGAAAAGATTTAACAAAGTAATTATGAAAACACTATTCAGCTTCAAGAATTAACATTAGAAAATTTGACATGCCCTGAATTTTTAGCATGGTATTTTTGAAATACATTTGCAGTAGGAATGAGTAACATATTAGAAAAAAAAGAGTGGATTAAGAATGTGGTGTCTGTAAAAATTCTGAACACTTTTAATAAAAAATAAAGTATTCAAGCTCCTCACTATTACTTAAATACCTTTAAACAGTAATAATATTCCATTTGTGAAACTAAACAATAAATTGGATTAGGGTAAGATCACAAAAAGTTAATTGAATTTCATGTAAAGCTCAATCCACTTTTAGAAAAAATTAATTATGAATGAGAAATGTCCAAAGTCAGGCATTTTGATGGTACCTATTGGTATGTTTCTAAAGTGACAGAAGGCATCCATCATGAACTATTTTGGTCCAGGAAGTGAACCACAGGAGGTTTGAGAACAGTGAAGACAACTCAGTTATACACCTGGTGCTTGGCTCTGTATTGTGACTGTAGTTTGACTTTAGGTTTGGTCATGGCTGTCTGAAATCTTGTTCTTTCCACTCATATCCCTGGTAATTATCATGTGAAGTTAATGAGAATTAAAGCCAATGCTCATGAAACCTCAGGGGAGAAAGGTTTTGTTCTTCTGAGAAGAAATTATGACTGTCTAAGGTCTACAGGAGGTTTCATGGTCATTGTCATGAAATCTACTTACTGTCCTGATTCTGGATGGGATGAGAACCCTGTCCATCTGCCCTGGAAATCACAGTAAGTATGTCTCTATCTGAGGGTAATTTGTTCCCTGAATGCATTTAAGTGTTGAAGCTTATGGGAACTCAGCATCTGTGTACACCATTCAATTCCAGAGGAGGTTTCTTTGTCGAATGTGTCCTGGCTCTACAGCTCAGTTAAGAGAAAGACTGGGTGTGAGTTCCCTGAGTGGCAGATTCTCCTGGTGTCCAGTAAGGCTATTGGCAGTCTTCTGCTCTGTCAGTGTAAGGGGTAGGTGGCTTGTCTTCTCCAGACCTGGCTGATGCAGTATGCCTCTGGTTGTCATGAACGTGCTGGGGAGAGGACCATCATGACTGGAGTCACTTCCCCTGGCAAGTGGCCAAAGCCACTGCTGTTCCTTTCCAGCCTAAGTCAGCTTTTCAGCCTAGATTTTCAGTCTGCCCTGGAGTTTAACTACAGTTACCTCCCAGATTGTGGTAAAGAAGCAAATAAAGGGGCAGTCATTTCTCCAGATCCCCAACTCAACATTGAACAAAGCCGATTGTTTAGTCTTTTTGTCTCTAGGAAAAATGTTATGAGCTAAAGCATATTATGTGCTCTTGCTCACCAAAGTGACTGAGCTGTCAGATCCCTTTCTCCCGGGAGGACAGATGGAAGCTGGCTCCTCCATCCATGTGAGAGGATTGCACATGGACAGCCTCCTTGCTCTGAGTCTTCTGTGAAAGAAGAGCTGCACTCACATGATGTCAGTGGATGCTTGCATTTCCTGTGGAAGTCTTTAATTTTGGCTAGCCAGTGAATTTACTGACCAAGAGCAGAGTTTTTCCTTCAAGAAAAACATCTCCACAATTTTATTTGAATGAAGGAAAAGAATAGGTGGTAGGTCCCAGATGGTTTTACCTTCAACAATATGGGGTGCAGTGCCTTGAAAATAAAATGCATGCTGAGGACAACTGTTCTTGACTGTTCTTCAGCATCCTATCAACAAGCCTCTTTAGATGTTTACCACAAAGACTATGCAGAGACTCTGGAAGCACACATACCAACCTGGAGTCAGGTGGATCTCATCTGAGCAGGTAGTGACAATTGTTGGGTTTAGGACAGAAATCTGTACAGAATCCTGAGAGACACAAAGCAGAGAGTTCTCCTCAAGGAAGGGGCTGCTGGGCCATCTGGGTCATGAGAAGGACACTCTTGTCTGAGTGCTGAGAAGAACAGTGTCAGGAAACCCTAGGAGGGACCCATACTGGAGCCAACTATAGGGAGAGGTAGGTGTGGCTGGAGCTTTCATGGGGAGAGTTGAGGTGAGTGGGATGACAGAGGCAGGAGAGGAGGTGGCTCCAGGAGGAGCAATAGAGAGGATTTCTTCTGTCAGCTCAGCTCTGGGGAGTCTTGGAAGGGTCCTTTGAATGAGCCTTACATGGTACATCCGTCTTCCAAAGAGGACATTTGGAAGAGAGCTTAAGAAGCACCTCAGCAAAGGAGGAAATAAAAATCAGTTTTTGTCTCCTTCCTCATGCTCATCTCAATTGTCAGTCATTTTTCTGCAGACACATCTACCAATGCCTTTTTCTTTTAGGTATAAATGAAGTCTTGGTGAGCATATTATATTTAAGTTCTATTTTATTAATAATCAGGA
The DNA here is from genome assembly GCF_024711535.1 of Dipodomys merriami. Classification (NCBI taxonomy): domain Eukaryota; kingdom Metazoa; phylum Chordata; class Mammalia; order Rodentia; family Heteromyidae; genus Dipodomys; species Dipodomys merriami. The sequence continues at coordinate 17,345,407 of NW_027202715.1, read as the reverse complement.
AGCTGAGTACTGATGGCTCACAGCTGGACTTCTAGCTGCTCATCACCCTGAGATCCCAGGACCCTTATTCAAAGCCAGCCTAGGTAGGAAAGTCTGGAATCTTTTTATCTCTAAATACTCAACCCCCCAAAAAAAAGCCAGACCTGTGGCTGTGGCTCAAAGCAATACAGTGATACACTTGAGATAAAGGAGATCAGAGGCAGCCAGGCCCTAAATTCAAATGCAATGACTGACAAAAAAGTAAAAAAAAAACATTCAAAATTACATGACAGTATTATAACAACGTGATCTTTTTAAATTTATTTTTGTATTATCTTTAAGTAGTTACATGAAGAAGTTCCCATTCTACAAAACAGTATATGAGTACAAAGTGTCTGACAACATTGTCATCCATCTCTCTTAACCCATCCCTTCTCTCACTTTTTTCTTTGAGATTAGTTGATTACATAAATTTCACATATTTCCCATTATTGTGGAATAGTGATACTTAGTCACAAATATATTTTAACTTTCACAAGGCAAATTGTCATTATCATGGTCTATACAGTTTGTGAATTCTATGAGCTTTGACATTACAAGTTATTTTTTCCACATCAGGTGATGTTTACATTTCTTTCCTTATGTTAGTGTGGGCTGTTCCGACTTAATCTCTTCCTCCTCTGTAGCAGGCATCTACTCACAAGACCTCATCTGAGTTCCTGTGTGCCATGAGGGTGTGTGCTCTGTGGGGGAAGGAGGATGACCCTTCCTCCATGTGGGGCAAAGGTCCCACGCCCGGTGTCAGACTCAGGTGTTGGTTTTCGGGAAGTCCCATTCATGCTCCTCCTAATTAATTGTGTAGAACTATGCCTCAAGATTCTTTTTGCTTTTTAACGGAGCCCCACCTGCACCTTTCTTCCTCTTTTATTACCTTGAATGACTCCTTCCAATCACCGATTGAAGGTTGCTAATTGTCCACATTCCCCAAGAAGGTCAACTTTCTGTCCCATGATTATCTTGTGATTGTCCCCGGACTACAAACTTACCTTCTCTGCCCCTATGTCCTATATTAAGTGTGTGATGTTTTAATAAACTTTGTCTATACTCGCATGGTATGGTCCCTTTCTGCCTACCAGACACTGAGTTCCTAGGTCTTGCTGTGTGAACAGCAACACTCGTCCTGTCTTCCCTCTGTTGTATGCATATATCTACCATATATATGGTCTAGAACATGGAGTCGTTCAGCAATGATATGACAAAATGGGTGGCTGTCCTTTGTTTCTTGAGTCCTGTTTGCCATATATTCTTGTATTTTGGCTTTAGCATCCATACATCAGGGAGACCATGTGCCAGTTATCTCTTTGTTCTTGGCTTACTTTGTTCAAAATAATTGGAAGTGAGGGCGATCTGGCTGCAACATCTGTCTCCCCATTGATCACCAGTGTTGATTCGGCTGATCTGGCTGGCTAGGTGGGTGTCCCCTTCCTCCCTCACCACTACATGTGCATATGCTCGGTCGAAGAGGACGACCATCCCCGATAGAGGAGGACTGGTTTTCGGTCAAGGGTATATGCACTCCCCTGCTAGAACCTCGAAACAAGCTCTCAAGGTCCAAAATAATCTGCTGTAGTTCCATCCATTTCCCTGCAAATGCCATTTGTCCTTTCTAATGGCTGCATAATATTCCATTGTATGTAGGTACCTCCTTTTTTGGATCCACTCATCAGTATTGGGGCATTTGGGTTGTTTCCAAATCTTGGCTATTGTGAGCAGTGCTGCAATAAACATGGAGGTGCATGTGTCTTTGTTCTTGTTGTTCAGGGTAGATGCCTAGGAGTGGTATGGCTAGGTCATAGCGGAGGTCTATATTTAGCTTTCTGAGGTATCTCCAGAGTGTTTTCCAAAGTGGTTGTATTAGTATATGTTCCCACCAGCAATGCAGTAGGGTTCCTCTTTCTCCACATCCCCTCCAGCATTTGTCATTGGCTGACTTTAGGATGTGAGCCATTCTGACTGGGGTAAGGTGGTATCTCAGGGTTAGTTCCTTTATAGATAGGGATGACGAACACATGTGTTTCTTTGCCATTTTTATCTCTTCTTCTGAGAAGTCTCTCTTCAGTTCCCTTACCCATTTCATGATTTGTTTGTTAGATTTGTGAGGGTTAGTTTCTTGAGTTCACCGTATATAATGGATACTAGATCCTTGTCTGATATTTTGCTGGTAAATATGTTTTCCCCAATTAGTTGGCTGTCTTTCTAGTTTGGTTGCTATTTCTTTGTCTGTGCAGAAACTTTTTATTTTAAGGTAGTCCTATTTGTCGAGTCTCTCTCCAATTTGTTGTGACCCTGGGACTCTGTTCAGGAAGTTCCTGCCTGTGTCTATAAATTCAAGTGTCCTACTCTAGTCCTGCAGTAGTTTCAGAGTTTCAGGTTTGATGTTAAGGTCTTTAATCCATTTTGAGTTGATAGGCTAGGGTCCACTTTCATTTTTCTGCATGTAGCCACCCAGTATTCCCAGCACCAAGAGTTGAAGAGGTTATGATTCTTTCACTGTATGTCTTTGGCTCCTTTGTCAAATATCAACTGACTGCACATATTCGGCTTTATTTCTTGGTCCTCTAGTCTGTTCCATTGGTCCTCCAGTCTCTTTTTGTACCAGTATCCAGGTGTCTTTGTTATGGCTCTATAGTAGAGCTTGAAATTTGGTATCGTGATCCCTCCTGCGTTGTTTCTTTTGCCTAGAATTGCTTTGGCTATTCTAGGTCTTTTGTTGTTCCATATGAACTTTGGACTGTTTTCACTATTTCAGTAAATTATGTCATTGGGATTTTAATGGGAATTACATTGAATGTGTATATCAATTTTGACAGTATAGCCATTTTCACTATGTTAATTCTGCCTATCCAGGAACATGGAAGATCTTTCCATTTCCTGGTATCCTCTATGATTCCTTTTTTTGGCTTTTATAGTTTTCATGAAATAGACCCTTTACATCTTTGGTTAGGTGATTTCCTAGATACTTTATTTTTTTGAGGTTATTATGAATGGGGTTGTTTCCTTGATTTCCATTTCTGTTTGTACATTGTTGGTGTACAGAAAGGTAGCTGATTTTTGTGGGCTAATTTTGTATCCTGCTACTTTGCCAAAGTGGTTTATAAGCTCTAAGAGTTTGGGAATGGAGCCTTTGGGATCATTAAGGTGTAAAATCATGTATCTGCAAAATGAGATAGTTTAATTTCTTCCTCCCCTAGGCAGATCCCTTTAATGTCTTTTTCCTGCCTTATTGCTCTGGCTAAAGATTCCAGAACTACATTGAATAGGAGTGGGGAGAGTGGTCATCCTTGCCTTGTTCCTGTTTTTAGGGGAATTGGTAGTTTTTCCCCATTAAGTATGATATTGGCCGTTGGTCTATCATATAAAGCATTTATTGTTTTAAGGAATGTTCCTTCTATTCCAACATTTTCCAGAGCTTTTAACATGAATGAGTGTTGTATTTTATCCAAAGCCTTTTCTGCATCAATGGAGATAATCATGTGGTTCTTGACTTGGAGCTGTTGATGTGATGGATTACATTTATTGACTTATGTATGTTAAACCATCCATGTATCTCTGGGATGAAGCCTACTTGGTCATAATGTAATGATTTTTTTTGATATGTTTCTGGATTCTGTTGGCTAGAATTTTATTGAGGAGCTTTGCATCTGTGTTCATCAAAGAGATTGGTCTGTAGTTCTCTTTTTTGGTTGGGTCTTTGCCTGGTTTGGGGATGAATGTGATATTGGCTTCATAGAATGAGTTTGGGATTACTCCCTCTAATTCTATTTCTCCGAAGAGCTTGAGGAGTATGGGTATTAGTTCCTCTATAAAGGTCTTATAGAATTCTGTAGTGAATCCATCTGGTCCTGGCTTTTCCTTGTTGGAAGACTTTTGATTGCTTCCTCTATCTCATTGTAGGTTACTGGCATACTTAATTGAATTATTTCTTCTTGGTTCCTTTTGGGAAATTTGTATTTCTCTAGGAATTCATCCATTTCTTCTAGGTTTTCCTTCCTTTGTGAGTATAGAGTCTGGAAATATTTCTTTATAATTGTTTGGATGTCTTGGATGTTGTAATTTTTCCTGTGGCATCTTTGATCTTATTGATTTATGTTTCCTCTCTTTTTTAAAAGTTAATCTTGCCAGTGGTCCTTCAATTTTATTGATTTGTTCAGAAAACCAGCTTTTTGTTTTATCAATTTTATTTATAGTTTTCTTAGTCACTATTTCGTTAAGTTAAGCTCTTATTTTGGTTATCTTGCTCTGTCTAGCGACTTTAGGTTCAACTTTTTCTTGTGTCTCTAGCAGTTTTAGTTGCATCATGAGATTGTTTATTTATCTGTCTCTGTTTTCTTGATGTGCGCACTGAGAGCAATAAACTTGCCCCTCAGGAATGCTTTCCCTGTATCCCATAGGTTTCTTTGTGATGTGTCTTTATTTTCATTGAATTGTAGGAACTTTTTAATTTCTTCTTTAATTTCTTCTGTGACCCACGTGTTGCTCAGCAGTGTGCGGTTTAATTTCCATGTGTTTGAGTATTTTATACTATATGCCTTGTTATTGAGAACTAGTTTGATTCCACTATGGTCAGATAAAATATAGGGGATTATGTCGATCTTTTCATATTTGCTTAAATTCTTTGCATGAACTAAGGTATGATCTATTTTAGAAAAAGTTCCATGGGCTGCTTACTGGGTTGTTGGGTGGAAAACTCGGCAGATGTCAGTTAAGTCTGTTTGAGATATGACATTATTTAATTCAAAGACTTCTTCGCCAATTCTTTTGTTAGTGGACCTGCCATTTGGTGAGAGTGGAGTATTAAAGTCTCCTACTATTATTGTATTTGGATCCATCATTTTCTGTAATTCTGAGAGTATTTGCTTAACATATTTGGGTTCACCGATGTTTGGGGCATATAGATTGACAATGGTGATATCCTCTTCTTGGATTGTTCCCTTTATTATTATATAGTGACCTTCTTTATCTTTTTGTAGTGATTTTAGTATAGTTTATTTTATCAGATATCATAATGGCAACTCCTGCCTTCTTGCTGGAGGCATTTGCATGGTAGATCTTTCTCCATCCCTTCACTTGGAGTTTGTTTTTATCTTTGGCTGTGAGGTGGGTCTCTTGAAGACAGCAAATTGATGGATCTTATTTTCTGATCCAATCTGCAGTTCTTTTTCTTTTGATTGGTGAATTGAGTCAATTTATATTTATGATTATTATAGAGAGGTATATTGTATTTCCTGTCATTTTATACTTTCTAAGTTTTTCTTCTTTCCTTCCCTCCTGTGTTTACTAAGTTGGTCACCTAGTGATATCTATCTGGTCTGGATCCCTGTTCTTGAATGCTTTCTTCAGATTGTATTCCCACTCAATATTCTTTGTAATATTGGCTCATTGTTTATTAATTCATTTAATTTTTCTTTACTATAAAAATTTTAGTTTCTCCCTCGAATATGAATGCTAGCTTTGCTGGACATACCACTCTGGGCTGGCAGTTGTTGGTTCTCGGAACTTGGATGCTACTTTCCCAGGCTTTCCTTGCATTCGGTGTCTGTGGAGAGATCTGTAGTGATTCTATTTTTTTCCCATTGTAGTATAGCTCCTTCTTTGCTTTTGCTGTGTGCAAGATTGCTTCTTTATTGCTAAAATCTAGCATTTTTACTATAATGTGCCTTGCAGTGTTCCTCCTGGGATCTTGCTTGTTAGGTGTTCTGTAGGTCTCTGTTATGTAGGTAAGATTTTCTCTTGTAAGACTGGGGAAGTTTTCAGTGATGATCCATATTGAATAAGTGTTGCATTCCTTTATTCTGGTATTTCTCCCCTTCGTTCACCCCAATTATATGAAGGTTAAATTTCTTGGCACTGTCTGCTTGTTCTTGGGCTTCCCTTCGGCATGTTTTGGGTGTTTTTTCCATATCTGTAACTTTTTTTTTCCAGTGCCTGCATTTTGTCTTCAGTATCTGGTATTTTATTTTCCATTTATTTTATTTTATTTTTATTTTTCATTTATTCTATTAACTGTGGCTCCATTGTGGTTTGCATGGAGGAAATTGAAATTTGCATGGAGAAGATTGAGCCATTTATAATTTCTATGTAATTCTTTAGAGTACTAATCTCATCTTTTGTCCTGTATCTATTTTTGTGTGTACTTCTTGTTTGAAGACCTAGATCTCTTTTGATAGCTCATTCGTTTGTTCTTTGAATTTCTGATCTATTTCTCATTTTAATTCTTGAGTCATTGCCTCTATCATCTCTTGGATGTAGCATTTGTCTTCCATTTCTTTTTCGCTTCCACTGTGTGGTTGCTGGCCTTTGAGTCTGGTTTACTATCTTTGCTGTTGATGAATTCTGTAATTTTTCACTGATTTTTCGCATGTGGATTCAGGGACTGTTGGAGACCAGTTCCAGGCCCTGATTGTTTTGGTCACCAGCTGACTACCTTTGCTTGGTTCTGGATTTGTTCCTGGATCAATTGATGTAGCTTGCTCTTGGCACTGGGCTCGTTGAGAGTATTTTACTTGGTCCAAGGTTCTGTTTTGGGAGGGGCTGCTTTCCAGCAGCTGGTCTGACTCACTTAGGGCTTACTCCTGTTAGTTTGTGGTGGGCAGACACACTCTGCCCTCTGCTGGGGTGTGTACTCAGATCCTGGCCAGTCAGGGGCAGGCAGTTAAGAGGGCTAGGGTTCCTGCTTATCCTGGTACTGGTTGGGAGCTGTCCAGCAGTGCTGTGGCAGATGGCTGGTTTTGTGCACTGTAGGTTGCTGTTCAACACTGTGTTCCTTGAGATGATTGTGGGCTAGGCTGGATGGTGGTGCAGGCTGGGTCTGTGTTTCACAGTCTTTACCACTGTTTATGCTGTCCCGTTTGGTGTTGTGGGTCTGGGTTCCTGTGGGCTGCTGCCCCGCTCTGGGCTGGACTGCTTCCTGGGCCAGCTCAGGGAGGTACTGAGAGTCTGGGGTCCTTTGTTACTGCTGCTACTGCAGCTACGCAGCCGCTGCTTCTCTTCCAGGCTAGGTTGTTTACAGGGGCCTGTGCAGAGAGGTACCACAGGGCACTGCATGTCTGGGGTTGTTCGCTGCCCCCACACAGTCACCGTCAACCCGAGCTGGGTTGGGTTGCTTCCAGGGACTGCTGGGGCCAGGGGTGGTGGTTAGGCACCAGGGGCCTAGGGTAGTTTGCCACTGCTGCTGCTGCCACCCCAGGCTGGGCTGGACCACTATGCAGGCTGGTAAAGGGAGGGGCTGTGTCCCGCAGCCAGTCTGGGGTCACCCTGGGCTGGGCCCGACGCTTACATGGGCCGGTGCAGAGGGGTTGTTTGCTGCCGCCACTGCTGTGGCCACTGCCTGGGGCTGGGCTGGGCTGTTCCCGCAGGCCGCGGTGGAGAGGGAGTGTGCTGCGCATCTGGGGAGGTTGATCGCCACAGCCGGTGCTGCCTCCGCTGCTCTGCAGCTGGGGGCCGCTCAGGGCTGGGCCGGGCTGTTTATGCCAGCCTGGCCTAGGCGCTGGCCATGGTGGGGCTGGGTCTTGGTGGGGTTCTGAGTTCTGAGGTTTCTGTTTGTGTTCTCTGGGTCGGCACTGGCTCTTGGGAGTCTTCGGGAAGCCTTGGGATGCTTCTGGCTCTGTGGTCCTGGTGGGTCCTGAGCCGCGAGGCTACCCCCTCTTACTCCCCCCTCCCCCCCCAGAAAGAGGTGGGGGAAGGGTCTTCCCACTTTATCATCTGAAGGGGTGGGGGAAGGGTCTTCTCACTTTACCATCTCTGTGTAAGTTCTGGAGTTTTTCCTTTTTCTTTTTTTCACTTCTTGTATAGAAACAGAGCTTTGAAACCCGAACTCTATTTGGTTGGAGAGAGCTGCGGTGTTTCCCTACTGTTCCATCACCATCTTGTTCTCCCCCCCCCTTTACAAATTATCTTCTTAATTGTAAAATATTCTCTAAGGAAATAAACAAGGGAGGAATAAAGGAAAATGACCTCTGTAAGGTCTGCTGGGAGGGTCCCCAGCACACCAGGCTAAATCTGTCTTGCAAATTTATCTTTGAAGTATAGCTTTTTTTAGTTGTCAATAATGATGCTCTGACACTTTGAAGTTGATTAAATGATTTTCTTAGCACATATTTCCAAAAAAGAAATTGTTTTCTCAAGTGGCAAACATAATTTATAGGTCCCATATCTACATATCACTGCCAATCCTAGACAACATCTTATGGTTTTCATTTTGAATATCATGGAAGGTAAAGATTTGGTGCTTTCATCCTCAACAGAAAGAACAGTACTGGAGGAATATCAATACCAAATTTCAAACTCTACTACAAAGCCATAGTGATCAAAACAGCTTGGTACTGGCACAAGAACAGACCTCAGGACCAATGGAATAGAATTGAAAACCCAGAAATGAACCTACAGACCTATAGCCATCTAATTTTCAATAAGGGAGCTAAAAAAATAAGAAAGACAGCCTCTTCAGTAAATGGTGCTGGCAAAATTGGTTAATCACCTGTAGAAAACTAAAGCTAGATCCTTATATATAACCCTGCACCAGAATCAACTCCAAATGGATTAACGACCTCTGAGACAAAGCAGATACTCTGAAAACATTACAGGATGAAATAGGAGAAACCCTAGGTCTCCTTGGCACTGGCTGAAATTTTCTTAATAGAGACACAGAAACACAACAAATCAAAGAAAGGTTGGATAAATGGATTGCATGAAATTGCAGAGCTTCTGCATGGCAAAGGACATAGCTAGCAAGATCAATAGAAAGCCCATGGATTGGGAGAAGATCTTCACTAGCCATACAATTGACAAGGGTCTCATATCTAAAATATACTTGGAACTCAAAAAATTAAATCCCCCAACAACAAATCTTCAAAGAAACAACTGCCCAATAAGTAAGTGGGCTAAAGACTTAAAGAGAAACTTCTCTGAAGAGGAAAGAAGGATGGCCAATAGACACATGAAGAAATGCTCAACCTCCCTAGCCATAAAAGAAAAGCAAATCAAAACAACATTGAGATACCACCTCACTCCAGTTAGAATGGCTATAATCAAGAACTCTAATAACAACAGATGCTGGAGGGGATGTGGACAGAAGAGAACCTTACTGCATTGTTGGTGGGAGTGTAAACTTGTTCTATCACTTTGGAAAGCAGCATGGAGGTTCCTCAAAAGACTCCACATAGAGCTACCTTATGACCCAGCAATCCCACTTTTGGGCATTTACCCAAATGTTCACAAACTAGACCACACTAAAGCTACCAGCACGACTATGTTTATTGCAGCATTATTTACCATAGCTAAGATATGGAACCAACCCAGATACCCCTCAGTAAATGAATGGATCAAGAAAATGTGGTATATATACACAATAGAATTCTATGCCTCCATTAGAAAGAATGACATTGCCTCATTTGTTAGGAAATAGAAAGACTTGGAAAAAATTATATTAAGTGATGTAAGCCAAGCCCAAAGAAACATAGGTCCTATGGTTTTCCTTATTTGCAATAACTAGTATATGTCTGAGTCAACCAGAAAAGGTCAGGTAAGTTGATGTTAGGAAAATGAACCCTAAGACATGTATTCAAATGTTTTTTTTTTCTGGAAGTGGCGCTGTAGCTCAAGTGGTAGAGCGCTCGCCTTGAGCTGAAGAGCTGAGGGACAGCGCCCAGGCCCAGAGTTCAAGCCCCACAACCGACAAAAAAAAAAAAAAGTTTTCAAATGTTTTTTTTCTTTCATGCGATTCTTTCTAACACATTTATAAGATTATTTCTTTGTTGCTTTGTATGTCCCTCCCCCACAGTATAACCCATGCTTCCACTGTATTTGATGTTGGTATAATTTGTGGAGGGGAAGGGAAAAAACAAATTGTTTAAATAGGAATACAGGTGGACCCATTGCAACAATGAGATGTACAAGACGTTTTATCGAAAACAAACTTTACAACTTTGGTGGAGGGGAGGGGGAGAGAAGGATTGGGCGGGGGAGCAAGGAGAGGATGGGAAGGGATGGGAAGGGGAAACAAAGGAGGAGGCTACAATGCTTGATAAGAAATATACTCAAGAGCTGGGAAGGTGGCTCAGTGGTAGAGCACTTGCCTTGCATGCATGAGGCCCTGGGTTCGATTCCTCAGCTCCACATAAGCAAAAAGAAAAAAAACCAGAAGTGGCATTGTGGCTCAAGTGGTAGAGCGCTATCCTTGAGCTGAAGAGCTGAGGGACAGCGCCCACGCTCAGAGTTCAGGCCCCACGACAGGACCCCCCCCCCAAAAAAAAAAGAAATAAAAAAGAAATATACTCATTATCTTGCCTATGTAATTGTAACAGTATTTTCACAATAAAAAAAAGATTTGGTGCTTTCTTTGCATTGTGTTTTTTCCTGCTGAATGATACTTTATGAGTTTAACTGGCACCTTGTGATTGCTGCTCATTTTTCTTTTGTTATTGTTTATGTGATATTCATGTGTTTGTTCTGTCTCTCCCAGTCTCTTTATCTCTATCTAATGGTGGTAGAGGATGTTGAACATAGGCTTTGTTCTCATTGCATCTTTTACTCACCTCTGCACCATTTGAGTTACATCTTTAGTCTGGCATTTTGCTGGAGGCATTAATAGTAGCTAGAGTCTCCCAAACTTGTCTGTGGGTACTAGGTTTGAACTTCAATACTTAGATCTCAACCTCTTGAGAATCTAGGGTTACATGCATGAGCCATGGATGCCTCCAAGCACATGTGCTTATGTGCTTGTCTTAATCAAGCCGAGTGTAAATGTACAGTAACACTGCTGCCATGTTGTTGTGGATGAATAAAGCATACCAGACTATCTTAGCCCATCTTCCATCTCTCCCTAGCCCTGAAGTCACATGCAGCTGTGGGTGAAGAGTCACCTGATACTTCCTGAAAGACCTCTTGCCCCAGGACCATGAGCAACCACACAGCAGTAACAGAGTTCATCCTGCAGGGATTCTCAGAGCACCCTGAATACCACATCTTCTTGTTCTGCTGTTTCCTGTCCCTCTACTGTGTAGCCCTCACAGGTAATGTCCTTATCATCATGGCCATCAGCTTCAGCCCTGGCCTCCACACGCCCATGTACTTCTTCCTGTTCAATTTGGCTATGATGGACATCATTTGTACCTCGGCCATCATGCCAAAGGCGCTGGAAGGGCTGGTGGTAGAGAAGAGCTCCATCTCCTTTGGAGGCTGCATGGCCCAGCTTTATTTTCTTACATGGGCTTTATCTTCAGAGTTGCTGCTGCTCACGGTCATGGCCTATGACCGCTATGTAGCCATCTGCCACCCCCTGCATTACAGCACCATGATGAGCAAGGCCTTCTGCAGCATGCTTGCTGCTGGAGTGTGGGTGATCTGTGCCTTCAACTCATCTATCCACACAGGACTGATGGTGCGACTGAACTTCTGTGGGCCCAATGTCATTACCCATTTCTTCTGTGAAATCCCTCCTCTGCTCCGTCTCTCCTGTAGCTCCACTTATGTGAACAATGTCATGACCATACTGGCCGATGCTTTCTATGATGGTTTTGACTTCCTGATGATCATTGTATCCTATGGCTTCATCATCTCCAGCATCCTGAAGATGCGATCTTCAGAGGGAAAGCAGAAAGCCTTCTCCACCTGCTCCTCCCACCTCATCGTGGTGTGCATGTATTACACGGCTGTGTTCTATGCCTACATCAGTCCCGTGTCTGGCTACAGTGCAGAGAAGAGCAAGTTAGTTGGAGTGCTGTACACCATGGTGAGCCCCACCCTCAACCCCCTCATCTACACTTTGAGGAACAAGGAGGTCAAAGCCGCCCTCAGGAAGGTTTTCCTCTTTTTCAGAAATTAATCTGTCGTGAGATGGGTGTGAATGTTGATAGGGGTGACATTGATCAAGACTCATTATATTCATAAACTTCTTTGTTGAGTGGAAATTTTGTTGTATGCCTACTTAAGGATAATAAAATATTTTTAAAATGCATTTTTTCCAGGATGTGTTCTCCTTGGAAGTTTTAGTTTTCATGGGATTGGCCTTCCTGAGTAATGTGATGAAGTTTTCTGTGCTGAAATTAAATAAGCCTGCTTCTTCCATCTAGGCAGAACACTTGCCTGGAATAACTCAGTTTAGGACATCAGAGACGCCCAAGGGAAGATTGATGTTGACGTCAGACTCCAGGCCTCTGAGACAGAGTATCTGATGATCTGAAGGTGAAACAGAACTTTGGTGGCAGGGAAGTACAATTGTGTGTGTCTGTTTTGGAAGGTGAAGGTGGGATTGGACACATTCTTTTAAAGCTTACGCCTGTATACAAATATATGTTTTGTTATGGAAAGCACTCTAAATGTACATCTGGAAATCACACATAGAATTTAATTTGTGGACTGGAAGGCAGTTTGGCAGGAGTTTTGGGCACCATTGTATTTGGAAGACTATTATACTAATGGATAGAGTTCAGAGCCAGTGGTCTTTGGTGAAGGCCTTTAATCCTAGCTACTCAGTAAGAGGGAGCACATTGTTTAAAGCCTGCTTGGGTAGGTAAAGTCCTTGGGACTCTTATTGCCAATGAGTCATCAAAAGCCAGAAGTGTAGCCATGTCTCCAGTGGTGGACCTCCAGCCTTGAGCAAAACAGCTTAGGGATAATGTTCGAACTCTGAGTTCAAGCTCCAGTATTGTTACTCACATGCATGCGCTCACACACAGAGAGAATAGCAATTATATGGAAAAATTCTAACCTTTGTATCTTATTTCATTCGCCATTTCTAGAGGCTATTTAACTGCAAAACAGTTGCAGTTTATAATGCATACTATTTCTTGTGGTTTTCTCTGTTCTCAACAACATTCAAGGTGAAACACATTTTTTGGGGGAATATTCCTTGACTTGAATATTAAAATTCAGACACAAATGCTCCTGGTGTGTGCTTAATGAACCTAGAAAAGTCTGAGACTTCTCATGCATTGACTTGTCTGTCAGTGAGGATCTGGTCTGCCTCATTGCCCGAGAATGGGGAACATGGATGTGATTGAGCTGTAATCAGAATGTTCTGAGGAGACAATGCTGGCCTTCCATTGTTCTTGAAGAACTGCCAGTGCAGAAATTATCTTTAACAAAGACCTTTCTTGAACATGTGTTTTTTGCTTTTAGAAAAAAGCACTGGAGCCTGGCACTACCGCAGTCCCCAGGCAAAGGGTGAGGTGGGGGAGGCCCAGGGACTGGCCTGCAGCCATTGTCCAGCAGACACTGGCTTACTTGCATCTCTGAGCCCCAGTGCCATGACTTGATGGCAGTAGAGCCCAGATCCCACCTTGCTGTGCCAAGGCAATGGTCCCCATGAGGCTGTCAAGGGCATGGCATCCTTGGGTGGTGGTGTTGTAAGGTGAATCCAGTCCATGAGATAAAGAGAAGTCATATTTTGAGAGGTCAAATTGAAAGTCTCTATTAGAAAGCTCACATTTGCCAGTGAACTATTGTCACAAAGAACTGCAGCCTCACAAATACATTTAACACTGTTAGAAAAATGAGTCATGCAAACAGAAAAGGAAAGAAAGAGGAGAAAAACAATACCAACAACCCAGATCAATACTAATTGAAAACTTAAATGAAAGATTATTAGACTTTGCTAGAAAACCACGCAGACGTCCAGGTACAGAGAACAAAGAAAGGTTTTTGCCAGGAAAGGGGGCCAGCAAGACTCCTTCTCACAAGGGAGGAGTGAGAAGAAGCACCGGTTATTGTCTGAGGTGACTATATAACCTAGAGGGTTTAGGAGGGGCTAGGAGGGGCTAGAAGGGGCTAGGAGGCGGAGACCCTGGTGTGGACACGTGGGCCAGGGGTTTCACAATGGCAGACTAGGATTATGACTGCTGTCCAAGTAGTAGATAAGGGGTCCTGCAACTGCCCAGACCTGAAGGCCATACTCTAAGGGACTCTTGTTGCCTTCTATGGTGGTAACTGCCCCAGAGAAGTGCCATCCCAAGGTAAAGGGGTTTGGAAGTTGATTGCTTACTGCCTTTACTACAAGGACCTAGTGTTGCCTGGGAAGGGAGCATGCTAAGCTGTGGAGAAGGGAAGGAGTAGACTAAGCTATGGGAAGGGAGCTCATTTCACAAACACTAATGGAAGGCTGAACTGGGATGCCATTTAACCAGGACAGAGCCAGAAGACTGGACACAGCACATGATGCCTAGTATAATGGCATTTGTGCTGGTCTGACCCTCAAATTCAGTCTGGTCTGGGGTCAGGTCACAGGAAACTCCAGAGTCTCCCAACTTCAAGGCACAGGACTGACAGACCCAGTAACCTCTCATCCAAGTACCTACCACTGCCTCTAGGAATTCAGGCATGCCCATCACTTGGTAGGTGGGACTTCCCTGGGGTTAAACAACATGATACATTTACATATCCTCCACCATGTTTAGACAACATGGTGTATCTGCAATTCAAGGGTGGCTTGTCTAAGCCTTGGAAGCTAGGTTTATAGCCCCTGTCACCTGGTTAGGCACCAGGATGACTGTGAAAATAAAGTGATTTACTTAGACCTAACTTTCCCCTTACTTTAGTGGTGAACATGTTGAGGCCTTCAGGGGTTGGAGGTAGAGAAGGCAAGTTGGGTAGCCCTGAGAGCTCACCACCATTGTAGGCTCCAGAGTCTGCCGATTAGGGGCCTGGGGTGTCCTTCTTGCCCCAGAGGCCACAAGGACAGATGAAGGCCCTGATGGATCTAGAAGGTGAGTGGAGCCTGGATGTGGCAGGTTGGTGGCTCCAGTGGGTTGCACTGGTGCCCGTGGGAAATGGTAGAGTGAAGGTCCCATGTGGCCGCTGAGCCCCCTGGGACAGACTGGCTACCATGCACCCCTGGGTATAATATGCACAGCTGCTCTCAGCTCCCAGCCTTTAAAAAGGCAACTTTTGGCCCATGTGGAATTCTAGACGTGAAGAGTTGCCCATGCATGATACATAGAGGCAGAGTATCACACTCGTCATTGTCCATTTGTTTGTTAAAAACCATAGCAATGTCTTCTGGAAGAGCTTTGAGTGGTGACATCAGACTGCCTGGTGCAGCTGGAAACACACTGATCCACTTCATTCCACTGGGAGGATATGGAACAGAACAGGCGTGTAAGGAAGAGGAGGGGACCCTCCCAGATGTCCATTGATCTGTGCATCTCATCCCCTTGTGGATGAGTTGACTGTGTGAGCATCATTGATGTTCTGAAGTGCCTGGTGTATTTTTAAAGTAGGAATAGGAAAATGACACAGTTTATAAATGTCTTTTTGCAAAATTCATATGAAATTTATTTGGGGGGAATCGGCGAATCCCTTGTGTTGCAGGCATGGTGCTTGTCCCCGGGGTTCGCAGGAGAAGAAGTAAAAAGACGGCCACATCAGTGCTTGCAGCCTTCCTCCAGCTGAAGACATTCGAAGGTCCATTGGTATCCTAAAGGCTTGCTAGCAAGCAGGCCATGGAGACAAGAGGCCCAGCTAAAGTGCTTTGTTAAAAAGTGTTGTCTTAAATCTTGGTCATCTGTAAGAGATTCTTCTTTTTTGTTTATACATATACATACACGTGTGTGTGTGTGTGTGTGTGTGTGTGTGTGTGTGTGTGTGTGTGTGTGTGTGTGTGTGTGTGTATGTATCTCTTCCCACTAAAATTTTGGAAAATGTATGGCTGATATTTATTTTTGAGTGCTTTTAACATCTTTGTGCACGTGTGTGTGTGTGTGTGTGTGTGTGTGTGTGTGTGTGTGTAAAGAGAGAGAGAGAGAGAGAGGCTGTGAACATGTTTAAGACAAAAACTGTCAGCATGCTGTGGGAAAAAACTGGGTGGGTTTAAACTTAAAACCGGCTAAATGGGTGGGTTTAAGCTTAAACTCCAAAGAAGGTCATCAAGTTTGGGCATTGTCAAATTTCTCAAAGGACTATTACATTGTTTTAAAGAGAAAGTTTACTTAAAAGGGTTTCTAAGAAGTCTTTTTTTTCCCTCTTTTTTTAATTGTGAAAATACTGTACAGAGGGGTTACAATTACATGGGCAAGATAATGAGTACATTTCTTATCAAGCATTGTTGCCTCCTCCTTTGCTTCCCCTTCCCATCCCTTCCCATCCTTTCCACCCACCCACGTACCCAATCCTTCCCGCTCCCCACCCCTCCCCTCACCAAAGTTGTAAAGTTCGTTTTCGACATAATGACTTGTACATCTCATTGTTGCAATGGGTCCATCTGTATCCCTATTTAAACGATTTGTTTTTCCCCTTCCCCTCCACAAATTATACTGACATCAAATACAGTGAAAACAGGGGTTATACTGTGGGGAAGGGACATACAAAGCAACAAAGAAATAATCTTATAAATGCGTTAAAAACAATCACATGAAAGGAAAAAAACATTTGAGCACATATCTTAGGGTTCATTTCCCTAACATCATCTTATGTTGATCTTATGTTTTCTGCTTGACTCAGACATATACTAGATATTGCAAATAAGGGAAACCATGGGACCTATGTTTCTTTGGGCCTGGCTTACTTCACTTAATATAATTTTTTCCAAGTCTTTCCATTTTCTAACAAATGGGGCAATGCCATTCTTTCTGATGGAGGCATAGAATTCCATTGTGTATATATACCACATTTTCTTGATCCATTCTCTAAGAAGTCTTTTAAATGCAAATTAACAATGGGGCGTGGCTTTTGAAAAAGGATTAAAAACAACATCCCTAAAGTTGTTAACACTGTAATGAAGAGTTATCTGGCTTAGCAAAAATGTAACTCTCTTGAGGATTTAGGGTTTATTTCCTTGTAAAAAGGGTTACAGTTTAAAATCCCAACCCCTTGTATTTGTTCAAAGCCCTATGTGGTAGTGAGTTTTGGGCTAACACTAGTCATATAAATTCAACTGTTCAAAAGAGGTTTGGATCCAATAGGGCATGGACCTGAGATCATGTCCCTATTAAAAACTGTCTAAAAGCTTACATAGGTAACTTAGGCATTGTGAGAGTCAGGAAAGGCAGCCAGGAAAATGCTTTGGCAAATCAAAGTGCTAAACAAGATACACTGTAGCCCAAAAGGGTCTGTGAAGTAGTTAAAAGTTAAATACTTTCAAGTTGGAGTAAATATTGCTCCTAATGACATCTGATCGTGGCAACCTCTTGGTAAAACAGGCTAAGGTTTTACGTCCTTGGCTAGAGAGGGTCAGCGGCTCTTCTGTGATTGGAGAATTACCGAAGGTGGATTTTTGCCCATTGACTCCCCTTAATCAATGGACCAAAGTCACTTTGGAAACTGAGGCAGGATAGGTGAAAGGAAGAGACATAGGAAACAGCGATAACAAATGTGAAAGTGTGAGATTGCACTTAAGAGAGATACATTCAGACTGAAGCCTCCTATGTCTGTCCAGAAAATCCTAACCTTATTAAAAAGAAATCTGGCTAACAAAAGTTGTCGCCCTGGTAAATTGCCCCTTGCCATTGCCTGGAAACGGCCTTGAAAACGAGTGAGACCTCAGCCTCCCTAGCCTATTCACTCAGAGAAAAAAAAGACACCCAGAAAAATATTAAGATATTTCACGGAGGTCAGACTACTGCCTTAGATTATGCTTCTTAAATCTTTGTAATCTCCATGCAGAATTTACAAGCAACCCAGCAGGACGTATGCAATCAGACTAGGAGACACTACTATCATCCAGCCCATCCCTTCCAACCTGGAGATTCCCTTTTGGTTAAAAATTTCCTTAACGATGTATTAGCTCCTGCCTGGAAGGGACCCAGCGTCATTATCCTGACCACACCCACTGTGGTGAAGGTAGATGGATTATTATTGCCTGGCTCCATCACATGCAACTGAAGCCTGCTGATTCAGGATGAAAGACACAAGCCACATCAGATGTGCTGAGGCTCAGACCTATACATTGCCCTGATCCTTCACCTTTTTCTAAGGCCTCCAATTGCAGCCTAGGCCCCCAAATCAGTAATTCAACATAAAACCAGTTGGGAATGAAGTAAGGAGATTGTGTCTATGCATCCCCTAGATAATAGGCCTTTGATTTCCCCTGATCATTTCCCTAGATGATTTGCTTTTCTGTTAGGTTTAAGTGTCCTCATCTGGTTTGCTTTGCTCATGTATAACACTTTTGTTAGGTTTAATATAAGCTTTAGGCTAGCTGCATTTAGGGCTGGCCTTTGAGACAAGAGTCCACCAGCAGTCTTATGGCTCTCTAATAAAGACATTTATTTGGCCTTTTAAGTGGTTGCTTCTGTGTTTCTCATGACTGAGTTCCCTTAAAACACTATGTACTGTGTATATTACATATTGATTGGACAAAGGTGTCCTAATTTTATAATATCTAATCTCTAGATACTAAAGAGGTTGTCAATGTATGAAAAAAGTAGTAAACTAAAACATGTTAAAAGTCATAGAAAAGCTATCTTCTGAAAAGGACTAGAAGCAATATTGTAACATCTGTAAGTGACTGTGGACTTGTACCAATGTGATACTGTAGGGGAGTTGGAAGAAATGAAAGGCTCTGAGCTAGATACTCCCACTTAGAAGACACTTCAGATAGCTCCATGTGTGTGGTTTATTCAACATTAATGTATACATATTGTTACATATGTGTGATTTGTTTAACATTACTGAATATATATAGTGGACAATTATGTCTTTATTTGGAACATCTGGTTCTCTAGATGTTTAGACATGAACAGCATATGTCAAAAGTAGTGGCAGTGAATAATTCATTTTGTAAAAATTGCTAAAATTCATGAAGAACTTTTGTCTTTTGGAAGTAGACTGATGAAACCACTTCTCTAAGCAGTATATACGGTGTTGTATCTCAGGGAGGGAGAAGTGCTGAGAGTTTTCTACCAGTGTGATTGTGGTGAAGCGAGAGTGACCATATGTCTGTACATTTTGTTTTTGTTCTGTACATAGTGTATGTAAAGGAGAGATGAGTCCTAAATTATAATATCGAGTTTTGCTGTATGTTAAAGAGGTTGCCAGTGACAAAAGTAGAGTTAGCAAATTAACACACTCAGTCATTTTGTGTAAATATTTATAGGAAGACTTTAAACTGTTAAGAGAACTGAAATTATTAAAATCCAGTTAAGGCTGGGTGCAGGTGGCTCACACCTGTAATCCTAGCTACTTAGGAGGCTGAGATCTGGGGATCATTGTTCAAAGCCAGCCCAGGCAAAAAATTCCATGAGACTCTTATCTCCAAGTAACCACCAGAAAACTGGAATGGGAACTGTGGCTCAAAGTGGTAGAGCACTAGCCTTAGCAAAAAAGCTCGGCAACTGTGCTCAGGTTTGAGTTCTAGCCCCACAACTGATATAAAAAAATCCACTTGAAGCTTTGCAGAAGCATAAATAACCCTGAACACTGGGTTGATGGGCGTAGGAAGGGTTCTAAGTCAGAATCTTCCTTTCAAATTGAAGCTTTTGTTAAGTGTATGTGGTTCATTGGGTACTACCCGTATATGTGATGGAAAATGTAAATCCTCATTAGAAGCATCTAGACTTTCCAGATGCCTAAATGTTCCTAATCTTGTAAATGTAAAGGGCCAACATAAAGAATTCCCTTGAAGTATTCTCCATGGTTGCATTTGTGGAAGTAATTGTTGATGTTTTGGAGACTCTACTGTTGCTGAGTTGTGGCAACAGTAGGTTGGGGAGGAAGTGTGTGGAGACCAGGCTGTCTGTGCCTGTTTGGGTGGTTCAGGTTGTCTAGACTTTGCTCTATATGTGCATTTCAGTAATATTGCTAAGTATTAAGGGGTAAGTCCCAAAGCCAAAAGAAAGCAGTAGAAAAGAATCCCTACATAAATGTCCTTTAGTTAATTCAAGGCAAAATTGTCTTCAGGTAGTGAACTGAATATTAAGTCTTTATCTTGGAGCTAGTGTCTGTGGTGATGGAGAGGAAGAAGAGGAAGGTGAGGGAAGGGCTCTTGACCAGTATCTGCACATCTCAAGCCAGAATTTCAGTTAGAGCCATAGTCTGCATGTGCATGATTGGTGAAATATCTGTATTTGTGTGCAAAGTTCATTATTTTACCATATCTAATCTTTAGAGGTATTCTGAGGTGTCACTTCACTGTTATTGTATCTGTTACAATCAGTATCTAACATCTTGGATGTAGAATTGGGCCATAACTGTGAAATGGAGTCAGGACTTACTTAGAGGCTGGCAGCAGAGGGAAGGAAGAAGAAGGCTACAGGGAGAAATGTGTGCAGGTATGCTCAGATTTACCCTCTGATTAGAGCCACTGATATATGTGGTTGTGACTGTTCCATAGGGATATACAAATTTGTGGAAACATACTTTCTTGTTAATATTTCATAGTATACCATAGAGCTACTAATAAGCTTAGAAACTGCTTAGTATATCTTGCTTAATTTCTCATTTTGAGTTGAACATAAAGGGAATGCTGTATTTTAATCATAACTCTGCTAATACTTTTGTCTAGAAGTTTGTTGCTTACGTTTTCAGTCAAATTTTTGACCCCAGGAAAGGCAGGATTGCAATGTTTTCCCAAACAGATTTAGGTGTCATTTATTCCAGGTTATCAAAATATTCCTGTGGTTTGAGATTTTGAATTGCTGAATCTACAACATTTGGAAAAGTGTGAAATATGCCATGTGATCTATGTTTCCTGAAAGGGACTGGCATGTGCACATGGAGGAGGCAGACCACCAGGTCCAACTGCATTGACTGTGGCTGTGATGACTTTGTTTTATGCTTCTTGTATGTTTTCTGTAGTGCACATGGTAAATAAGGGATATTTGATTAAACATGTATCTAGTCCCCACCACTTGAGGAATAAAGCAAGCATGTTTCCTGGGATAAAAAGGAAAAGGAAAAGAAAACACTGAAAGGCCTCTGTGTACATGATGATAGATGCAAAATGTGAATGTTTCACTCTGTCTTGGGGATTCCCTCAAAAGACACTTTTTTGCTAATTTATACAGAAGGTGAAAGTAGAGCTCGTTATATAATTTAGAATAGGCGAGTAGACTGGTTCTTCATCATACATCTGCTTTATCCTGAATACATGGATTTGGTGGTAAGTATTGGTGCATTGTGGTTGATGTGGCCTTCACCTGTAGATGGTCATGGACCAGGTCTGTTCTCTCTGATAGAATGTGGACCCATAAAAAGTATGTTGAGGCTATCAGTGGTCTGGAAGATTTTTCATTACACTACCACCAATGTCTCACTGTGTATACTGATAGATTTCCTTCCTGCTAGGAAGAGTGTTTGTTCTGTTTTTGTTTTACTTTCTTGGAAATTTTGCATTTTGGACATTTTAAAATGTATTTGAAGAAATCAGTATGATTTACACTCTATGAAGACTTGAAGAGTGCATTTTCACATATGCAGAATCTCATCCTCAATAAGTGAATGACAGTACCATTCTGATGGATGTGTAGAATTCCTTTGTGTATACATACCATGTTTTGTTTATCCATTAATCCACTGAGGGCATCTGGGTTGATTCCATAACTTGGCTATGGTAAACAATGCTGCGATTAACATGGTTGGGCTGGTGGGTTTAGTGCATCCTGGTTTGTGATCATTTGGATAAATGCCCAGTAGTGGGATTTCTGGGTCATAGGGAAGCTGTATGTTTAGTCTTTTTTGAAGAACCTCCATACTGCTTTCCAGAGTGGTTGAACAAATTTCCAATGCCAACAACAATGTAGTATGTGGCCACATCCCTGCCAGCATGGGTTAATGTTAATTTTCTTTTCCTTTTTCTTTTTCTTTTTTTTTTGTTGGCTGTGGGGCCTGAACTCTGGGCCTGGGCACTGTCCCTCAGGTCTTCAGCTCAAGGCTAGCTCTCTATTACTTGAGCCACAGCACCACTTGCAGATTTTTCTGCTTATGTGGTGCTGAGAAATTGAACCCAGGGCCTCATGCATGCAAGGCAAGCACTCTACCACTGAGCCACCTTCCCAGCCCACTGTTAATTTTCTTGTTATGGCCATTATAATTGGGGTAAGGTGGAATCTCAATGTTGTTTTGATTTGTATTCCTTTTATAGCCAGAGATGTTGAACATTTCTTCATGTGTCTGTCAGCCATTCTTACTTCTTCTGAGACGTCTCTCTTTATGTCTTTAGTCCATTTATTAATTGGGTTTCTATGTGTTTGAGAGTGTATTGGGGGGTTAACTATTTTGAGCTCTAAGGATATTTTAGATATTTGTCTGAAAAATAGCTGGTAAAAATCTGTCATTCTGTGGGCTTTCTATTTGTCTTGTTAGCTATGACCTTTTCCATGCAGAAACTCTTCAGTTTGATGTAATCCCATTTATCCAATCAGCTGAGTTGTCCCTCAGTGGATGAATGGATAAAAAATGTGGTATATATACACAATGGAACTCTACTAATTTGTCAGAAAGAATGATATTGCACCATTTGTAAGGAAATGGAAAGACTTGGAAAAAATAACATTAAGTGAAGTAAGCCAGATCCAAAAAACATATGTTACATGGCTCCCCTCATTTGTATAATGTGCCTATAAATCTACAAGCAAACATACTGGATGGTAAAAGAAAAAATACACAGGGTCATGATAAATTATACAGGTCTCTAGGCATTCACATAGAGTGAGACCAAAGGAGGACACTCTTAGGAGAGGCTCACACAGGTGTGATAGCTGTGTGCACCTGACCGTATAAAATAATAGTTATCAAAATGAACTTATAGAAATGGAAGAAAGTGTTTTTTCTTTGTTGTTGTTGTTTTTTCTTTTCTTCTTGTCTTATTTATCTGTGTTTGGGAGGGGAGGGAAGGCCCAGAAGTGGAGGGACAAATGCAGCAGTGGTTCTCACTAGACTCTATGTGGAAAGTGAGCTATACAACCTGTGGGTGGTGATGGGAGTGAAAAACTGGCAGAGGAAAGAGGTGACCTTGTTCAAAAAGAAACTTATTATTCACCTGACTTATGTAACTGCAACCCCTGTGTAAATTACTTTTACAATAACAATAAATAAAAATTATATGAAGGGGAGATTATGCTGCTACACACTAATAAGATTATTAGCAATAATAATTAATGCCAAATGGTTACTGTTATGAAGTAGTAGTGATACCAAACTCCTTATTTTCAAAGTACTATAGGGGAAAATATGTAATAATCTTATTAGATATACAGAGAGTTTTGAAATATTTTAATGAAAGTTACAAAAATAGCACTTAGCCTTTTAAAAGTTGCATATTTTTACTTAGGAAAGCAGGAAGTTGATAGGAAACACAATACATCTCTCTATAATAACCATAAATAATAATGGGCTCATTTCACCAATCAAAAGAAAAAGAACTCCAGATTGGATCAGAAAACAGGACTCATCCCTCTGTTGCCTTCTGGAGACCCACCTCACAGCCAAACATAAGAACAAACTCTGAGTGAAGGGTTGGAGAAAGACCTACCATGCAAATGCTCCCAGCAAGAAAGCACGAGTAAGCTGGCACTGGTGGCTCACGCCTGTAATCCTAGCTACTCAGGAGGCTGAGATCTGAGGATCGTGGTTCAAAGCCAGCCTGGGTAGGAAAGTCCGTGAAATTCTTATCTCCAATAAACCACCAGAAAACTGGAAGTGGCGCTGTAGCTCAAGTGGTAGAGTGCTTGCCTTGAGCTAAAGAGCTGAGGGACAGCACTCAGGCCCAGAGTTCAAGCCCCACAACCAACAAAAAACAAATAAAAAGAAAGCATGAGTAGCTATTGTGATAGCTGACAAAATAAACTTTTCATTAAAATCAATACAAAAAGACAAAGAAGGACACTACATATTAATACAGGGGACAATCCAAGAAGAGGCTATTACCATTATCAACTTATACTCCCCAAACATTTGTGCACCCAAATATGTTAAGCAAATACTCTCAAACTTACAGAATAAAATAGATCCACATACTTTAATACTAGTTGACTT
Organism: Dipodomys merriami; assembly: GCF_024711535.1. NCBI lineage: Eukaryota > Metazoa > Chordata > Mammalia > Rodentia > Heteromyidae > Dipodomys > Dipodomys merriami. Next base: position 17,321,467 of record NW_027202715.1, on the reverse strand, counting down.
TAATACCCCATTCTCACCAAAGGACAGGTCTACCAACCATAGGATTAGCAAAGAAGCCACCAAATTAAGTGAGGCCATATTTCAAGTGGAATTAATTGACATCTACTGAGTTTTCCACCCTAAAACAACACAGTACACGTTCTTCTCAGCAGCTCATGGAAGTTTCTCCAAAATAAACCATATCATAGTTCATACAAGGAATTTAAGCAAATACAAGAGAATTGACATAATTCCCTGTATCCTATCCAACCACAGTGGAATCAAGCTAGTTCTCAATAACAAAGCATACCCTAGAAATTACTCAAATACATGGAAATTGAAAGCACACTTCTGAGCAACACCTGGGTAAAGAAGATATTAAAGAAGAAATTAAAAAGTTCCTTCAATTCAATGCAAATGAATACACATCACAAAGAAACCTGTGGGACATAGCAAAAACAGCCCTGAGGGGCAAATTTATTGCCCTCAGTACACACATCAAGAAAATAGAGACAGACCAAGTAAACAATCTCATGTTGCAACTAAAACTGCTAGAAAAGCATGAAAAAATTGAATCTAAAGTTACTAGACAGAGCCAGGTAACCAAAATAAGAGCTGAAATTAATGAGATAGAAACTAAGAAAACTATAAATAAAATTAATAAAACTAAAAGTTTTTTTGAAAAAAAATAAAATTGATGGACCTTTGGCAAGATTAACTAAAAAAGAAGAGAGGAAACCCAAATCAATAAGATCAGGGATGCCATGGGAAAAATTACAACAAATACCCAAGACATCCAAACAATTATAAAGAATTATTTCCAGACTCTATACTCACTATGGAGAAAACCTAGCAGAAATGGATGCATTTTTAGAGAAATACAAATTTCCCAAACAACCATGAAGAAATAAATCAATTAAATAAGCCAATATCTTAAAATGAGATAGAGGAAGCAATCAAGTCTTCCAACATGGAAAAGCCCAGGACCAGATGGATTCACTACAGAATTCTATAAGACCTTTAAAAAGGAACTAATACCCATAGTCCTCAGATTCTTCTGAGAAACAGAAACTGAGGGAGCTATCCCAAACTCATTCTACGATGCCAATATCACACTTATCCCCAAACCAGGCAAAGACCTGACAAAAAAGAGAACTACAGATCAATCTCCTTGTTGAACACAGATGCAAAGATCCTTAACAAAATTCTAGCCAACAGAATCCAGAAACACATAAAAAAATCATACATTAGGACCAAGTAGGCTTCATCCAAGAGTTGCAGGGATGGTTTAATGTACATAAATCAATAAATGTAATCCATCACATCAACAGAACCAAGGTCAAGAACCACATGGTTATCTCCATTGATGTGGAAAAGGCTTTTGATAAAATACAACATTCATTCATGTTAAAAGCTCTGGAGAAAATAGGAATAGAAGGAACATTTCTTAAAACAATTAGAGCCATAAACAACAAACCAATAGCCAATAGTAAACTTAATGGGGAAAATGACAACCAATTCTCCTAAAATCCAGAACAAGGCAGGGATGCCCATTCTCACCACTCTTCTTCAATATAGTACTAGAATCCTTAGCCAGAGCAATAAGGCAAGAAAGAAACATTAAAGGGATCTGCACAGGGAAGGAATAAGTTAAACTATCCCTTTTTGCAGATGACATGATATTTTACCTCCATGATTCCCAAAGCTCCAGCCCCAAACTCTTTGAACTTTTAAACCACGTTGGCAAAGTAGCAGGATACAAAATTGACCCATAAAAATCAGTAGCCTTTCTGTACACAAACAATGTACAAGCAGAAAGGGAAATTGAGGAAACAACCCCATTCACAATAACCTCAAAAAATTAACATATTTAGGAATTAACCAGAGATGTAAAAGAATTATTTAATGAAAACTATAAAAACATAAAGAGAGAAATTATAGAAGACACTAGGATATGGAAAGACCTTCCATGTTCTTGTATAGGCAGATTTAATATAGTGAAAATGTCCATACTGCCAAAATTGATATACAAATTCAACACAATTCTTATTAAAATACCAATGACATTCATTACTGAAATACAGAAAACAGTCCAAAAATACATATGGACAAACAAAAGACCTAGAATAGCCAAAACAATTCTAGACAAAAAAGACAACACGGGAGGGATCAAGATGCTGGACTTCAAATTTTACTATAGAGCCATAATAACAAAGACAGCTTGGTACTGGCATAAAAACAGACCTGAAGACCAATGGAACAGAATAAAAGATCCAGAAATAAAACCAAACGCTTATAGTCAGCTGATATTTGACAAAGGAGCCAAAGACATACAGTGGAAGAAGCACAGCCTCTTCAATTACTGGTGCTGGAAAAACTGGCCAGCCACATGCAGGATTGTGGTTCAAAGCCAGCCCAGGCAGGAAACTCCATGAGACTCTTATCTCCAATAAACCACTTAGAAAATCAGAATTGGCACTGTGGCTCAATTGGCAGAGTGCTCGCCTTAAGCTGAAGATCTGAGGGACAGCGCCCAGGTCCAGAGCTCAAGCCCCACAACTGACAAAAAAAAAAAAAAAAAAAAAAAAAAAAAAAAAAAACAAGAAAAAGAAAAAGAATTTTAGGATAAACATTTCTGTTTCTGTGAAGAATACCATTGGAATGCTGATGAGGATTGCACTGAATCTGTACATAGCTTTCAGTAATATACTCATTTTCATATTAATTCTGCTTCTCTGTGATGGAGGGTTGTCTTTCCACCCTCAGTGTCTTCAATTTTTTCTGTTTTGTAATTTTTGTTATAGAGATCTTTTATATGCCTGGTTGAGTTTACTCCTAGTTTTATTAGTGAATGGGATCAATTTCTTGTTCTCATTCCCAGCATGTTTGTGGTTGGTATTTATTCTTAATATATGTTTGTGTATTTATTTATATATTTATTTATTTATTTATTATTTTTGTTGGTCATGGGTTTGAACTCACTCTGGGCCTGGGCACTGTCTCTGAGTATTTTAGCTCAAGGCTAGCACTCTACCACTGGAGCCACAGTGCCACTTCCAGTTTTCTGGTGGTTAATTGGAGATAGGAGTCTCATGGATGGGGGGAGGGGAGTATAGTTGTGGAGATGGGAGGGCAGGGATTGTAGGGAAAAAACAAAGGAGAAGGTAACAATGCTTGATAAGAAATGTACTCATTACCTTGCTCATGTAATTGTAACTCCTCTGTATGGTATTTTCACAATAAAAAAACTTTAAAAAAAAGAGTCTCATGGACTATCCTGCCTGGGATGGCTTTGAATCACAATCCTTAGATGTCAGCCTCCAGAGTAGCTAGAATTACAGGCATGAGCCACCAGTGTCTGGCTGTGGTTGAAGTGCTGATTTGAAATCCTACTATGTTTCCAAAACTGATCATCTACAACTTTTCTGACAGAGGCTTTATGGTCTTTTCAATATAGAACTATATGATCTGCAACTCTTCACTAGTCATACAATGGACTAAAACTAAATTCCCCAACAACAAATCCTCAAAGAAACAACTGCCCAATAAATAAGTGGGTTAAAGACCTAAAGAGAAACTTCTCTGAAGAAGAAACAAGAATGGCCAATAGACATAGGAAGAAATGCTCAATTTTTCTATCCATAAAAAATGCAAATCAAACAACATTGAGATACCACCTCACCCCAGTTAGAATGGCTTTAATCAAGAAATCTAATCACAACAGATTCTGGAGGGGATGTGGCCAAAAGGGAACCTTACTACATTGTTGGTGGGAGTGTAAACTTGTTCAACCACTTTGGAAAGTAGTATGGAGGTTCCTCAAAAGACTTCACATAGAGTTCCCCTATGACCCAGCAATCTGACTTTTAGGCATTTACCCAAATGATCACAAACAAGGTCATACTAAAGCTACCAGCATAACTGTGTTTATCGCAGCATTATTTACCATAGCTAAGATATGGAACCAACACAGATGCCCCTCAGTAGATAAATGGATCAAGAAAATGTGGTATATATACACAATGGAATTCTATGCCTCTATCAGAAAGAATGACATCGCCCCATTTGTTAGGAAATGTAAAGACTTGGAAAAAATTATATTAAGTGAAGTAAGCCAGGCCCAAAGAAACATAGGTCCCATGGGTTCCCTTATTTTCAATAACTACTATGTGTCTAGGGCAAGCAGAAAAGTTCAAAAGCTATGTAAATATGACCATATAAGATGATGCTAAGCGAAATGATCCCCAAGATAGGGACACAACTGGTTTTTTTCTTTCTTGCTATTGTTTTTAATGTATTTAAAATGTACTATGTGATTTTTTTTTGTTTCTCTTGTATGTTCTTCCCCCATGGTATAACCCTTGTTTTCACTGTATTTGATGTCGGTGCCTGTATCTTGTATATACATTTTTCTAATTTGGAGAGGGGAAGGGAAATAACAAAATGCTCAAATAAGGATACAGGTTGACCCATTGTAACAATGAGATTTACAAGACACTATGTTGGAAATGAACTTTACAACCTGGGTGGTGGGGAGGGAGGAGTTGGGGAGGTGGGGAGGGAAGGGACTGTAGGGGAAAAACAAAGGAGGAGGTAACAATGCTGGATAGGAAATGTACTCATGTAACTCATGAACAGTATTTTTACAATAAAAAACATATAGAAAAGAATTATATGATCTGCAAATAGCCATGATGTTAACTTCACCCATTCCCATGCATATACTTCTTTCTCTCACATTCTTCTTCTAAGAACTAAAGCACTACATTGAGTAAGCCTGGGGAGACATACAACCTCTCTTGTTTAGGGAACACCTTTAAGCTTTTCACTTTTGAGTCCCATACTGGGTGTAGGGGTTTCATACAAACACTTTGCACCCCAAGGGTGAGTCTTCCACTACTGCTGGGGCTTGTACCTTGTGTCCCCTGTTTGGGGTTCAGCCTGAACTGGTCTTGGGGCCAGCACAAAGGACAGCTAAGTCCCCTGTAGAGGGATGTAATTTAATTGCTCCTTCAGGGTCCACTTAGAGCAGCAGCTGTGAAATCCTCCCTAGGGCCTCCCACAGAGAAGGACAAACCTGGCTAAATATGAGTCAAGAATTCCTTCCATGATTGACTTAAATAGTGGACAAAAACCTTCATTTGTCTAGATGGAAATGACACAGATTCTACACTCATTGTCCTGGTGTTTCCAATCTCAGCTGTGGTTGACAGAGAGAACAAGACTATACTTGCATATAGTAACTCCATGAAGGTGAAAATGGTTTAGAAGGTAATTGCGAATGTGCTAAGGGTAATACATGAAATGAGTAAAATCTGGTCATAACTATCTACTAGATTTGTCCAAAAACTTGTCAGGTTTTGTGAACCTGGAGCCAGTAACATTGGAATTCCTTTCCCTAAGTATTATTACTGTTTGTAAAATAAATGAAATCATAGAGCAAATGGTGTGCCCAAAAGAGCTGAAAGTTTACTGTTTTGTTGCATGTTCCAACCATAAAAAATCCTGGTTGACACTTATTTTTCTTGGCTGTTTTTGGACACTGAGTGTAATGCAGAAAGGCAACTGAGAAATTACATAGCACAGAGCTGTGTACTGAAATCCCAAAGCTTAGGATTTGACTGTTGCTTTTGCATATTCAGTCTGTCTGGCTATGGTAGGTCATAAATTCTTATGAAACTGCAATGAAAAGATGTATCTCTTGTATATACATTTTTCTAATTAGGGAAGGGGAAGGGAAATAACAAAATGCTGAAATAAGGATACAGGTTGACCCATTGTAACAATGAGATGTACAAGACACTATGTTGAAAACGAACTTTACAACTTGGAGTGGAGGAATTGCAGAGGTGGGGAGGGAAGGGATGGTAGGGGAAAGACAAAGAGAGGTAAGAGGTAACAATGCTGGATAGGAAATGTACACATTACTTACTCATGTTCAGTATCTTTACAATAAAAAATATATACAAAAAGACCTATCGAAGTAGTTATGAAAACTTCATTCAGCTTCAAAGATGAACATTAGAAAATTTGACTTGCACTGAATTTTTAGCTTGGTAATCTTGAAATACGTTTCCAGTAGGAATGAGCAACATATAAAATGGAGAGACAGTGGGTTAAGAATGTGGTGTCTGTATTCAGCTTCATGACTATTACTTAAATACCTTTAAACATTAATAATATTCCATTTGTGAATTAGTGAAGAATAAATTGGACTAAGGCACGATAACTAAAAGTGAATTGAATTCCATGTAAAGCTCAATCTACTTTTAGAAAAAAAACTCAATATGAACCAGAAATATCTAATGTGAGGCATTTTGATGTCATCTATTGCTGTTTTCCTAAAGTGACAGAAAGCATCCTCCATGCACTATTTTGGTCCTGGAAGTGGACCTCAGGAGGTTTGAGAACAGTGAAGAAACTCAGTTATACACCCGGTGCTTGGCGCTGTGTTGTGACTGTAGTTTGACTTTAGGTTTGGTCATGGCTATCTGAAATCTCGTTCTTTTCACTCATATCGCTGGTAATTATCGTGTGAAGTTAATGAAAATTAAAGCCAATGCCCATGAAACCTCAGGGGAGAAAGGTCTTTGTTCTTCTGAGAAGAAATTATGACTGTCTAAAGTCTACAGGAGGTTTCATGGTCATTATCATGAAATCTACTTGTCTTGATTCTGGATGGGATGAGAACCCTGTCCATCTGCCCTGGAAATCACAGTAAGTATGTCTCTATCTGAGGGTCATTTGTTCCCTGAATGCATTTAAGTGTTGAAGCTTATGGGAACTCAGCATCTGTGTACACCATTCAATTCCAGAGGAGGTTTATTTGTCAAATGTGTCCTGGTTTTGCAGCTGAGTTAAGAGAAAGACTGGGTGTGAGTTCCCTGGGTGGCAGATTCTCCTGGTGTCCAGTAAGGCTATTGGCAGTCTTCTGCTCTGTCAGTGTAAGGGGTAGGTGGCTTGTCTTCTCCAGACCTGGCTGCTGCAGTGTGCCTCTGGTTGTCATGAATATGATGGGGAAGGGACCATCATGACAGGAGTCACTTCCTGTGGCAAGTGCAGAAACCTTGCACTGGGTGTCAGCGGGCCAAAGCCACTCCTGTTCCTTTCCAGCCCAAGTCAGCTTTTCAGGCTAGATTGTCAGTCTGCCCTGGAGTTTAACTACAGTTACTTCCCAGATTGTGGTAAACAAGCAAATAAAGGGGCAGCCATTTCTCCAGATCCTCAACTCAACACTGAACAAAGCCGATTGTTTAGTCTTTTTGTCTCTAGGAAAAATGCTATGAGCTATAGCATATTATGTGCTCTTGCTCACCAAAGTGACTGAGCTGTCAGATCCCTTTCTCCCGGGAGGGCAGATGGAAGCTGGCTCCTCCATCCATGTGAGAGGATTGCACACTGACAGCCTCCTTGCTCTGAGTCTTAGCAACGTGGTGCCCTTCTGTGAAAGAAGAGCTGCACCCATGTGATGTCAGTGGATGCTTGCATTTCCTGTGGAAGTCTTTAATTTTGGCTAGCCAGTGAATTTACTGACCAAGAGTGGAGTTTTTCCTTCAAGACAAACATCTCCACAATTTTATTTGGTCCCAGATGGTTTTAACTTTCAACAATATGGGGTGCAGTGCCTTGAAAATAAAATGCATGCTGAGGACAACTGTTCTTGACTGTTCTTCAGCATCCTATCAACAAGCCTCTTTAGATGTTTACTACAAAGTTTGTGCAGAGCCTCTGGAAGCACACATACCAACCTGGAGTCAGGATCTCATCTCTGATCTGGATCTCATCTGAGCAGGTAGTGATAATTGTTGGGCCTAGAACAGAAATGTGTACAGAATCCTGAGAGACACAAAGTAGGGAAATTTCCTCCAAGGAAGGGGCTGCTGAGACATCTAGGTCATGAGAAGGGCACTCTTGTCTGAGTGCTGAGAAGAACAGTGCTAGGAAAGCCTAGGAGGGACCCATACTGGAGCCAACGACAGGGAGAGGTAGGTGTGGCTGGAGCTTTCATGGGGAGAGTTGAGGTGAGTGGGATGAAGGAGGCAGGAGAGGAGGTGGCTCCAGGAGGAGCAATAGAGAGGATTTCTTCTGTCAGCTCAGCTCTGGGGAGTCTTGGAAGGGTCCTTTGAATGAGCCTTACATGGTACATCCGTCTTCCAAAGAGGACATTGATATATAAGGATCTAGCTTTAGTTTTCTACAGGTGATTAACCAATTTTGCCAGCACCATTTACTGAAGAGGCTGTCTTTCTTCCATTCTATTTTCTTTTTTTTGCTCCCTTATCGAAAATTAGATGGCTATATGTCTGTAGGTTCATTTCTGGGTTTTCAATTCTATTCCATTGGTCCTGAGGTCTGTTCTTGTGCCAGTACCAAGCTGTTTTGATTACTATGGATTTGTAGTAGAGTTTGAAATTTGGTATTGATATTCCTCCAGCACTGTTCTTTCTGTAAGGATCGTTTTTGCTATTCGGGGTCTTTTATTGTTCCATATGAATTTTTGGATTGCCTCTTCTATTTCCATGAAGAATGAGGTTGGAATATTGATAGGTATTGCATTGAATTTGTAGATAGCCTTGGAAGTATTGCCATTTTCAGGATGTTGATCTTTCCAATCCAGGAGCATGGGAGTTTTAGCCACTTTCTAAGTTCTGTTTTGAATTCTTTTTTCAAGTTTTTAAAGTTTTCATCATAGAGGTCCTTCACTTCTTTGGTTAAGTTAATTCCTAGGTATTTTATTTTTTGTGGGGCTATTACAAATGGAGTTTCTTTCCTAATTTCAGCCACACTTTTCTCATTGTTGGCATACAGAAAAGCCATTGATTTTTTTTTTTTTAGGTCCAGTCATGGGGCCTGAACTCTCGGCCTGGGCACTGTCCCTCAGCTCTTCAGCTCAAGGCTAGCACTCTGCCACTTGAGTCACAGTGCCACTTCTGGATTTTTTCTTTTTGCTTATGTGATGCTGAGGAATTGAACCCAGGGCCTCAGGCATGCAAGGCAAGCACTCCATCACTGAGCCAGCTTCCCAGCCCGTCTGTGGGATTCTTTAAATACAAGATCATGTCATCTGCAAAGAGGGAGAGTTTTACTTCTTCTTTCCCTATTTGGATCCCCTTTATGTTTGCATCTTGTCTTATTCCTGTAGCTAGGCATTCTAATAATATATTGAAGAGGAGTGGAGAGAGTGGACATCCTTGTCTCGTTCCTGAGTTAAGAGGAAATGGCTTTTGTTTTTCACCATTAAGTATAATGCTGGCTGTAGGTTTGTCATATACAGCCTTTATTGTATTTAGGAATGTTCCATGGATTCCTAATTTTTCCAGAACCTTCATCATAAAGGGGTGTTGGATCTTGTCAAATGCTTTTTCTGCATCTATTGAGATAACCATGTGGTTCTTATCCTTGATCCTTTTGATGTGATAAATTATATTAATTGATTTGGGTATATTGAACCAGCTTTGCATCCCTGAATGAATTCTATTTGATCGTGGTGTATGGTTTTTTGGATGAATTGTTGAAGTCGATTGGCCAAAATTTTGTTGAGAAGTTTTGCATCAATGTTCATCAAAGAAATGGGTCTATAGTTCTCTTTCTTTGATGAGTCCCTGCCTGGTTTTGGGATGAGGGTTATGATGGCTTCATAGAATGAATTCGGTAGTGAACTTTCTCTTTCAATTTCATTGAAGATTTGGAGGAGTATTGGTGTGAGCTCTGCTTTGAAGGCCTTGTAGAATTCCGCTGTAAAACCATCTGGTCCTGGGCTTTTCTTAGATGGGAGGTCTCTTATTGCTGTTTCTATTTCAATGTTTGATATGGGCCTGTTATGATGGTTTAACTCATCTTGGTTTAGTTTTGGCATGTCAATATTTGCTAGGAAAAGGTCCATTTCTGTCAAGTTCTCAAACTTATTAGCATGAAGTTTTGAGAAGTATTTCCTTATAATGTTCTGAATCTTGTTTGTTTCTGTGGTGATGTTTTCATTCTCATCTCTGAGTTTATTTGGGTGTGTTCTCTTCTTTTTCTGATAAGATTTGCTAAGGGTCTGTCAATTTTGTTAATTTTTTCGAAGAACCAACTCTCTGTTTTGTTGATTCTGTGTTTTTTTTGGATTCTAATTCATTTAATTCCTATTTAATTTTAATTATTTCTTTCCATCTACTGGATTGGGGTTTATCTTGCTGCTCTTTTTCAAGGAGGCTCAGATGTCTCATTAAATTATTGATTTCAGATCTTTCCAATTTGTTGATGTAGGAACTCAGAGCTATAAACTTGCCTCTGAGTACTGCCTTTGCTGTGTCCCAGAGGAGCTGGTGATTTGTGTGTTCATTTTTGTTGAATAGCATGAACATTTGAATTTCCTTTCTAATCTCTTCCATGACCCACTCGTGATTTAGCAGTGTGTTGTTCAGCCTCCCTGTGTTACAGGACTTTCTTTGGTGGCTTTTGGTGTTGAGTCCTAATTTTATTCCCTTGTAGTCTGAGAGAATGCAAGGTATAACTTCAATGTTTCTGAATTTGGACAAGTTTGCTTTGTGGCCTAAAATGTGGTCTATTTTGGAAAGTGTTCCATGTGCTGCTGAGAAAAATGTGTATTCTGATGCTGCTGGGTGAAATATTTGGTAGATGTCTGTTAAATCTAGTTGATCTATGCAGTTGTTTAGATCTGCAGTTTCTCTGTTGAGTTTTTGCCGAGTTGATTTATCTAGTGGGGAAAGTGGTGTGTTAAAGTCCCCAACAATTAATGTCTTTGGATCTATGTGGGATTTGAGGGAAAGTAGTGTTTCTTGGATAAATTTGGGTGCTCTGTTGTTTGGCAAATAGATATTTAGAATTGTAATATCCTCCTGAAGGAGAGATCCCTTAATTAGTATGTAGCGACCTTCTTTATCTCTTCTCACGAATTTTAATTTGAAGTCTATTTTATCTGATATTAGGATTGCAACTCCCGCCTGTTTATGGGGGCCATTTGTTTGGTAGATTTTGTTCCAGCCTTTCACATAGAAAATGTGTTTGTTTTTATGGGCAAGATGTGACTCCTGAAGGCAGCAGATAGAAGGATTTTGCTTTTTAATCCAACTAGACAGTCTATGTCGCTTAATTGGAGAGTTAAGTTGGTTAAAGTTGAGAGATAGGACTGAGAGGTATTTGGGAGTTCCTGCCCTTTTATCTACCTTCTTGGGGGCTGTGGCAACTGGGTTCTTCCTATGGTTCTTGGATTCTGAGTTTGGGTGTGATTTCTTGGCCTTTATTGTGGTCTTGTTGGTTTTCTATGTGTAGGACATCTTTAAGAATCTTTTGTAGATCAAAAAAAAAAAAAAAAGAACCTCGGGGAAGGTAGGCAGCGAGGGGATGGTAGGGGGAAAACATTGGAGGGGGTAACAATGTTCAAGAGGAAGTGTACTCATTACCTCACTCATGTAACTGTAACCCTCTGTATAGTATCTTTACAATAAAAAAAAGAATCTTTTGTAGGGCTGGTTTGGTGGAGCTATATTGTTTCAATTTTTCTTTGCTATGGAAGGTTTTTATTTGACCTTCGGTTATGAAAGATTGTTTAGCTGGGTACAGTATTCTTGCTTGATAGTTGTTTGTCTTTAGGGTATGGCATACATCATTCCAGGCTCTTCTTGCTTTGATTGTCTCTGCTGAGAAATCTGAGGTGATTCTAATTGGTTTCCCTTTATAGGTGATTGATCTTTTCTCCTTGACAGCTTTAAGGATCTTTTCCTTGGTCTGAATTGATCCTGTGTGGATTATAATGTGACGGTGGGATGTCTTATTCTGGTCTGGTCTATTTGGAGTTCTAAAAGCTTCTTCTATCTGAATAGGCCTATCTTTTTGCATGTTTGGGAAGTTCTCTGCTAGGATCCTGTTAAACAAATTTCCTAGACCATTAACTTCTGTGTCTAGGTGCTCCTTTATACCCATTATCCTCAGATTAGGCCTTCTGATGGTGTCTTCCAAGTGTTGAAGAGATTTATCATATTTCTTGGACTTGTCTTTGATGGTTGTATGTTCTTTCTCTATAATATCTAGGCTGTCTTCTGCATGGTCTAACCTGCTGTCAAGACTCTCTACTTTGTTTTTTATTTCTTTTCCTTCTAGTTTGTCAGCTTTGATGGCTTCAAATTCTTTGTTGAAACTTTGTTTTAGATCGTGTATGGACTTCTTTACTTCCTTAATTTGGAGTTCAGTGTTTATTCTCAAATCACTTAGTTGATTGGTTATGGTTTCCTTGGACTCCCATTCCTTCTGTTGGGTTCCCTTTGTGGTCTCCCTGACTTCTTTTAGCTCTCTGTTTATGGATTCCATGAATGCCTTCAGTGATCTTTGTGTGTTCTCATCCTGCTCTCTCAATTCCTGTATTATTCTTTGATTAGCTTCCTCACGTTCATGCAATTCCTGTAGATCTCTTTGAGTGTTCTCAGCCTGCTCATGCCTTTCCTGACTTTCTCTTTGTCTGTTCTCAACCAGCTCCTGCAATTCCTGTCTATCTCTTTGACTGATCTCAGCCTGCTCACGCCATTCCTTTATTTCTCTTTGAGTGTTCTCAAGCTGCTCATGCAATTCCTGTATCAATCTTTGAGTAGCTTCCTCATGCTCATGTATTCCTGTATTGACCTTTGGTTTGCCTCCTCTCTCTCCCTATCACGCTCATACAGAGTCCTTTGCAGGTTTTCAAGCTTTTCATTTATCATGTTTACCAGTAGTGTTTGTAGAGCTTTTTGGGAACTCTCCTCTGGATTATTCCTTATCTGTTCTGTCCCCTGATTATCATGAGTGGGAGTTGAGATACCTGGACTTGCCATTTTTCTTGTGTTTTTCCGGCTTGCTCTGCCCATATGGGATGAAAATAATACCAGTTTTGTGCTAGAACACTATCTTAAGGCAAGCATCAACCAAAGTCTATAGTTGCACAGTCAAAAGTCTGCAGATACAATCTAGTTCAACAGATATATCTATTCAACATCAAACAACAATGTATTAATGGGCCACAAACTGCAAAGAAGAATTTGGCAAACCAGAAATTATTAGGTTTAGGGAGAGATATGGGTAAAAATAGGAATAGAGGGATGTGGAAAGGCAGAGGGAGAGTTAACTAAGTCCTAATCTCAAAGCAGGAAATAGGTTGGATAGAATGATAGCAGAGAGAGAGAAAAAAAGAAGAGAAAAAAAGACAAGAAAAAATAGAAAAACAAAAATTAAAAATTAAAAAGTGAAACACTTAAAAATTATGCAAATTAAAAACGTAATATCCAGAGAAGAACATGGATAGGATAAGAGAAGGGGAGGGATAGAAAGGAGATGTGAAAAACTTAAAAATAAAAATGCTTAAAATATTATATGGGTATTAAGAGGTAGTATTGCTATTAAGGAATTTAAGTCTAAGAGGTTTTGAACTGAGTAATAAGTTTCTGGATTAAGTGTGTACACAATGGGGGATAAGGTCTAATAATCGACTACAGGTATATCTGAGGATGAGTAGAATAGCAATTAAGTCACACAAAGAAGAACGAAAGAGAAGAAAAAGTGAAAAGAATGAGAAGGAAAGAAAAAAAGGATCAAAAGGTAAGTAGAGCTAAACAAAAAAATTTTTTTAAAAGAAAAAAAAAGCACACACACACATATACCCCTAAAATAAAAATTATAAGAGGAAGAAAATAAAAGTTAATAGAAAACAATTTTTAAAGTTAAAAATTAAAAATTAAAAAAAAGTTTTAGAAAAATTTTTTAATAAAAGGTACAAAAAAAAGAGTTCTATGATTTTTTGGGGGGGAGGGGGATGGGAAGATCCTGTATCTCCCTTGTGTCTGTAACCAGTCTTTTGTTGGAGTCTCTAATCTGCTTGTAGTATTTAATTTTCCTGTGGCTTGGTTGGTTTCTTAAGTCAGTTTGTTTGAGCAGGCAGAAAAATGCTCTACTTTACCCAGGATTTTGTGAACTTTCTCCCAGGCTAGTTCAATGGGAGGGAAGTCTGCTTTGAGTATCACAAAAGAAGGAGATGGCTATTTCCTCTAGTTTGGAGATCCTGCGTTGAGGCTGGGTTCTGTGTAGAGTTGAGGCCTTTCAGCAAACAGTAGCTTTTCCCAGAGGGGCTAGCTTCTGAGACACTCACAGTGCCTAGCTTGGAGCCATTCCCAGGGTTTATGTTTACTGAATTTCAATTGATTGTCAAGGCTGCTGTAGGGAGGGGCAGCCTCTGGCTCTGTTTACCCAGTGAAGAAAGCCACTCCTGGGGCTAGTGGCCCTGTCTGGGTGACTTTTCCCTGGGTGGAGCTGAGCCTGGCAGGTCAGGTTAAGTTCCTGTGACCTGCTAAATGGCTCTTTTGTTTTCTTCCAAGGCCTGAGTTGGAGCTAGCTGCTCAGCCAGACCTTTGTCAGTATCAAAGATGGAGATCTCCAGTAGTGGGTGGGGAGTGGCCTTCCCTCCTCTGCTCCCTGAGAAGGAGTGAGGACGTCAGGCTTCTACTCGTGCCGGAGTCTTGGTTCCTGGGTCATCTCTGGTCTGCGAACTGCAGGATGAAATGTCTGCTCCTTGTCGGTTCTTGCTTGTGTTGAGTAGAATCCACTTGCCCGCCACATCTGGTGCCTTTGTCCTGGACTCTCTGTGTTACAGGTATGGCGGCTACGGCCTCCGCCACCGCTGCTGTGGCTTCTGGCAAGTGCTCAGATCTGTCTCCTTGCCTGGATTTTCCCTCTCTGGTCTAACTCTCTGTACTGTGATGGCACACTTGGTGTGATTCTCTGGCTTAGGACCATTCACTAGAGCAGTAAAACTGCTTTCTATGTGAGAGCTTGTTTAGCCTCCAGCTTCTCCTCCGCCATCTTCCTGGAACTCCTCTCCCTGTCTCTTTATCTCTGTCTAATGGTGGTAGAGGATGTTGAATGTAAGCCTTGTTCTCAATGCATCTTTCACTCACCTCTGGCACCATTTGAGTCACATCTTCAGTCAGGCATTTTGCTGGAGGCATTAATAGTAGCTAGAGTCTCCGAGACTTGTCTGTGGGTCCTAGGTTTGAACTTCAATACTTAGATCTCAGCCTCTTGAGAATCTAGGGTTACATGCATGAGCCATGGATGCCTCCAAGCACATATGTCTATGTACTTGTCTTAATCAAGCTGAGTGTAAATGTATAGTAACATTACTGCTTTGTTTTTATGGATGAATAAAGCATACCAGACTATCTTAGCCCATCTTCCATCTCTCCCTAGCCCTAAAGTCACATGCAGCTGTGGGTACAGATTTTCCTGGTAGTTCCTGAAAACCCTCTCAGCCTAGGACATGAGCAACCACACAGCAGTAACAGAGTTCATCCTGCAGGGATTCTCAGAGCACCCTGAATACCACATCTTCTTGTTCTGCTGTTTCCTGTCCCTCTACTGTGTGGCCCTCACTGGCAATGTCCTCATCATCGTGGCCATCAGCTTCAACCCTGGCCTCCACACTCCCATGTACTTCTTCCTGTTCAATTTGGCCACGATGGACATCATCTGTACCTCAGCCATCATGCCCAAGACATTGGAAGGGCTGATGATACAGAAGAGCTCCATCTCCTTTGGAGGCTGCATGGCCCAGCTTTATTTTCTTACCTGGGCTTTATCTTCAGAGTTGCTGCTGCTCACGGTCATGGCCTATGACCGCTATGCAGCCATCTGCCACCCCCTGCATTACAGCACCATGATGAGCAAGGCCTTCTGTAGTGTGCTTGCTACTGGAGTGTGGGTGATCTGTGCCTTTAACTCAGCCATCAACACAGGACTAACAGTACGATTGAACTTCTGTGGGCCCAATGTCATCACCCATTTCTTCTGTGAAATCCCTCCTCTGCTTCGTCTCTCCTGTAGCTCCACTTATGTGAACAATGTCATGACCACACTGGCCGATGCTTTCTATGGTGGGTTTGACTTCCTGATGATCATTGTATCCTATGGCTTCATCATCTCTAGCATCCTGAAGATGCGATCTTCAGAGGGGAAGCAGAAAGCCTTCTCCACCTGCTCCTCCCATCTCATTGTGGTGTGCATGTATTGCACAGCAGTGTTCTATGCCTACATAAGTCCTATGTCCGGCTACAGTGCAGCAAAAAGCAAGTTAGTTGGAGTGCTGTACTCCATGGTGAGCCCCACCCTTAACCCCCTCATCTACACTTTGAGGAACAAGGAGGTCAAAGCCGCCCTCAGGAAGATTTTTCTCTTTTTCAGAAATTAATCTGACTTGTGATGGATGTGAATGTTGAAAGGGGTGACATTGATCAGGATGCACTGTGTGTATAAACTTCGTTATTGAATGGAAATTCCTACTTAATGATAATAAAATATTAACAAAACAAATTAGCACATCTTTTCAGAATGTCTTCTTCTTGGAAGCTCCATTTTTCGTGGGGATTGGCTTTCCTGGGTAATGAGATGAAGTTTTCTGTGCTGAAATTAAATAAGCCTGCTTCTTCCATCTCAGCAGAATGTCTGCCTGGGAAGATTGATGTTGCTGTCAGACTCCAGGCCTCTGAGACAGAGTATCTGATGTTCTGAAGCTGACACAGAACTTTGGTGGCAGGGAAGTAAGTGTGTGTGTGTGTGTGTGTGTGTGTGTGTGTGTGTGTGTGTGTGTGTGTGTTTTGGAAGGTGAAAATGGGATTGACCAAGTTTTTAATGTTAATGTCTATATAAAAATTCTGTCCCTTCTTTTGTTATGGAAAGCAATCTAAATGCACTTCTGCAAATCACATATATAATTTACATGCATGGATTGTAAAGCAGTTTGGCAGGAAGTGTGGACTTTATAATATTTGGAAGATTGTCACAGTAACGGATTTCAGACCCTGGGGCCTTTGGCTCAGGCCTGCAATCCTAGCAACTGAGGAGGCTGATATCTGAGGAGGGAACACAGTATTTGAAGCGTGCCTAGGTAGGTAAGGCCCTTGAGACCTTATCTTCCAACCAAAAAATCAGAAGTGCAGCCTTGTCTTAAGTGGTGGAGCTCTAGCCTTAAACAAAAAAGTTCAGGGCCAGTGCCACAACCCTGAGTTCAATCCCTAGGATCTTTACATACACACACACACACACACACATGTACACACACACATACACACAGAATAGCTTTTGGGTGACCCCAATTATATGGGAAAACTACCCTTTGTATCTTATTTTATTCACCATCTCTAGAGACTATTAACTGCAAAATCAATGGCAGCTTGTAATGCACATTGTTTCTTGTCATTTTCTCTATTCTCACCAACACTGAAGGTGAAACATGTTTTTGGGATTTTTCCTTGACTTGCCTGTACAGATTCCAACACAGATGCTCTGATATATGGTCAAGGAACCTGAAAAAAGTCTAAGACTTCTCATGCACTGACTTTGCTGCCAGTGAGGATCTGGTCTGCCTTATTGTCTGAGACTAGGGCACATGGATATGATTGAGTGTGATCAGATTGTACTGAGGAGGCAATACTTTCCATCAATTGTTCCTGAACAAAAGCTGGTACACAAATCACCTGTAATAGAGACTTGTCTTGAGCATGTGTTCTGTGCCGTTAGAAAAAAGTACTGGCGTTAAACAAAGTTAAATTAAACAAATAGAGTATTAATTAGACCAACGGAGAATGAAACCTAACTTGGACAAATAAGTCCCAGGTAACCTGAGAAACATAAGCACAGACCCTAGAAATGGAACAAAGTATAGCCTGGCATTTACTGAAATTTGCAGAGTAAGAATAGCACTAAACTTGAAAAGCATATTCTTCCTGTAGCAAAAAAACTCTAGGCTAGTTATTAAAAGGAAAAGTCCAGAGATTAAGGCCTTGGTAAATTAGCGGGTTAAACATTGGGTTACTGGAATTCAGTAAATAACACTGAAACTCAGAAAGAGCCAGGAGACCTGGAAGGTGGTTTGATTTTGAATGTGGTAAGTAAGAAGTTTGGAATATATTCTGGTCAATATCAGTTAAACCCCTAAACCAGGAACTGAACAAAGGGCAAATTTGGGATATGAACTTTGTCTTTATGCTTTATTGCCTTGGTTACTGGAATTGTAATCTCCATTTGTCATCACCGACTGCTGGCTCTGCTTCTGTAACTTGCTTCCTTGCCAATTGCAAAACTACCACTGGCCAGCTGTGAGTGGCTCCTTGCTGTTTTCTCCTATAGAAGTGTACCTCATTTTGGGCTTGGGGTGGTTCTTCACTGTCCCAGTAGTGGGGAGCAGTTGCCACATGGTTAATAAAGATTCTTAGCCCGATAGACTGAGTACTGGTGACTCCTTTCACCCATCGTGGGTTCCAGTCCCCCTGGCCCTGGGATATTGGGATACTTCATTGGAGCTGGGCTCTACCATGTGGCCCCAGTCTGAGGGTGAGGTGGAGGTGGCCCAGGGACTAGCCTACAGCCATTATCCAGCAGACAATGGGACACTTGCATCCCTAAACCTTACTACCATGACTTGACAGCAGTGGAGCCTAGGACCCACCTTGCTGTGCCAGGCAATGCCCCCCACAAGGCCATCAAGGGCATAGCATCCTTGGGTGGTGGTGTTGTAAGGTGAATCCAGTTTCTGAGATACAGAGAAGCCACATTTTGAAAGATTGAATTGGGAGTCTTTTTTTTTCTTGGTATTTTTTTTAATTGTACAAATACTGTACAGAGGGGTTACAATTGCATGAGCAAGGTAATGAGTACATTTCCTCTGGAGCATTGTTGCCTCTTCCTTTGTTTTTCCCCTACCATCCCTTCCTTTGAATTGGGAGTCTTTATTAGAAAGCAAGTATCTGCAAGTGAACTATTGTCACAAAGACCTACGACTCCTCAAATACAATTAACACTGTTGGAAAACTGAGTCCTGAGAGCAGGAGAGGAAATAAAGAGAGAAAAACAATATCAACAACCCAGATCAATACTATCTGAAGGCTTAAGTGGGATGCCATTTTGACCAGGACAGAGCCAGGAGACCAGACACAGCACATGACACCTGGCATAATGGCATATGTGCTGGTCTGACCCTCAAATCCAGTCCAGTCTGGGGCCAGGTCACAGAAAACTCCCGAGCTTCCCAAGTTCAAGTCACAGGACTGACAGGCCCAGGGACCTATCAACCAAGTCCCCACCCCTGCCTCTAGGAATTCAGTCATGCCCATCACTTGGGAGGTGGGATTTCCCTGGGGCTAAACAGCATGATACATTTATATATCCTCTCTGGGTCTAAACAATATGGTGTATCTGCAATTCAAAGGATAGTTTATCTCACCTCTGGGCCTTGGAAGCGGGATGGACAGCCCCCACTACTTGGTTAGACACTAGGATGGCTGTGAAATCTAAGTGACTTAATTAGACCTAGTCTTTCCCTTGCTTCAGTGGTGGGCATGTCGAGGCCTTCAGGAATGGAGGATGGAGAAGGTGGGAGGCCCTGAGAGCTCACCACCATTGTAGAGTCCCAAAGCCAGCCAATCAAGTGTGGGGTGACCTTCCTGCGCCTGAGGGGGAGACGTCACTGGCCGTAGGATGGACAAGGCCCTGATAAACCTGGAAGGTGAGCAGAACCAGGATGTGGCCAGTACAGAAGTTGGTGGCCCTGGTGGGTTGCGCTGGTGTTAGCTTGAAATGGTAGAGTGAAGGCCCCATGTGGCCGCAGAAGTCTGGGGACAGACTGGCCTCCATGGCCCCTGTGTATATTATGCACAAGCTGCTCTCAGTTCCAAGCCTTTTAAAAGGTGACTTTTGGTCCATGTGGAATTCCAGATGTGGAGAATTGCCTATGCATGATACATAGAGGCAGAAAGTCCCACTGGTCATTTTCCATTTGTTTGTGAAAACCATAGAAATGTCTTCTGGAAGCGACTGTGAGTGGCGATGTCAGACCACCTCTAGGAGGGACACATAGAGATACAGTGCACATTTGTTCCATGCAGAGGATATGGAACAGAGCATGCATGGGAAGGAAGAGGAGGGGACCCACCCAGACATCTATTGATCTGTGCATATCATCCTCTTGCTGTATAGAGCTGACTGTGCTAACACCGTTGATGTTCTGAAGTGCCTGGTGTATTTTTAAAGGAGGAACAGGAAAATGACACAGCTTATAAATGTCTTTTTGTAACATTCCTATGGAAAGTATTTTGGGGGAAACAATGGATTCCTTGAGTTGCAGGCCTGGCGCTTGTGCCCTGGCTCTCAGGAGAAAGAAATGCAAAGAGGGCCCCACCAGTGCTTACAGTGAAGGGACACAGTGCACATTTTGTTCTACTTTCTTGGGTCCTAGTGTATATGAAGAACAGAGGAGTCCTGACTTCATTTAGTCTTTCTAGACTAGACTACCTTTTTGCTAGCATTTATATAAAACAGTCACTGGGAAAGAAATAGGGAAACCTTCTCCGTGAGCAGAATGGCAGGTGCTGCCTGCACTTATTCAGTGATTTGGAGGAGGTGGGAGGGGAGTATTCAGTCTCCAAAGGTAATGTGCTAAGTGTTCATACCTGGACATCCTCAGATGCCAGTTTTCTGTCTGTGCATTTTGTTTTGCTGTGTATATAGTGCATATATAATGGACAAATAAAGTCTAAATTTTTCAACATCTAGCCTCTAGATGTTAAAGAGGTTGTCAGTGTGTGACTAAGTAGTTAATAAAATTAGCACATGTGTGTACATGGTGTTGAAGTTCATAGGAAGCTTGTAAATAACATTTGCATATTAATTTGGTCAAATATTTCTTTTTTTTTTTGTCAGTCATGGGGCTTGAACTTGGGTCTGGGCACTGTCCCTGCGCTCTTCAGCTCAAAGCTAGCGCCCTACCACTTGAACCACAATGCCACTTCCAGTTTTCTGAGTGGTTTATTGGAGATAAGAGTCTCACAGACTTTCCTGCCCTGGCTGGCTTTGAACCATGATCTTCAGATTTCAGCTTCCTGAGTAGCTAGGATTCCAGGTATGAGCCACTGGCACCCAGCTAAATATTTCTAAGCACAACATATACTTGTAGTTGTCCACTCATTTGAAGGCAGGAAGAAGTACTTGAGGATGGCCCAGGGCCAAAATGCTCATATTTTGAAAATACAACTCTGTGAGCACAGCAGGCAAGTTCATGCATAAAAGGTCCAGTCCTGGATACTTAGAAGTGTTGGTGTACTTAATGTAGAAGTAGAGTTACTCTGTAAATAGCTTTACAAAATGTGGGAATTGGAGCTGTGAAACCACCTTTGTGGGCAGTGTAGTGACTGCACTTGTTCATTGGACTGAGGAAGATGCTCGAAAAGGAACTGCTGTGAAGGTCTATTTGTGTGTGAGAAAAGTTCAGCTTATCCCTTCCCCTGAATGGCATGTGTATTTTGCTACACTATGTACTGTGTATATTATGTATAGATTGGATAAATGAGTCCTAATTTTATAATATCTCATCTCTAGATATTAAAGCTATTTCCATATATGACAAAATTAGTTTGTAAACTAACACATGTTGTATCCCTTGTGTTGAAAGTCATAGAAGGGCTGTCTTCTGAAAAGGACTTTAGAAGAAATATTGTAACATCTGTGATTGTGGACATGTATCAATGTGATACTGGAGAGGAGTTGGAAGAAATGAGGCTTTGGGTGAGACGCTCCCATTTAGAAGATACTTACAGATAGAACCATTTTCACAGGTGTGTGGTATATTCAACATGACTGTGCATAAAGTGGATAATTAAGTCCATATTTGGAACATCTGGTGCTCTAGATGTTTAGAAATACACAAAGTATGTTAAAAATGGAGGCATTAAATAATTCATTTTGTAGAATTGTTAACATTCATGATGAAAATTTGGAAGTAGACTGATGAAACCACTTCTCTAAGCAGTATAAATGGTGTTTGTTGTGGCTCAAAAAGGGAGGAGGAGAAGTTCTGAGGGTTTTTTTACCACTGGGTTTGTGGTGAAGCGAGATTGACTATATGTCTGTACATTTTTTCTTTTGTTCTGTATATAAAGTATATAAAGGACAGATGAGTCTAAATTATATCTAGTCTTGCTACATGTTAAAGAGGTTGCAAGTGCCAGGCACCAGTGGCTCATGCCTATAATCCTAACTACTCAGGAAGCTGAGATCTGAGGATCATGGTTCAAAGCCAGCCCGAGCAGGAAAGTCCGTGAGATTCTTATCTCCAATAAATCACTAGAAAACTGGAAGTGATGCTGTGGCTCAAGCGGTAGAGTGCTAGCCTTGAGCTGAAGAATGTAGGGACAGTGCCCAGGCCCAGAGTTCAAGCCCCACAACAACCACCACCACCACCAACAAGAGGTTGCCAGTGACAAAAGCAGAGTAAATAAACTAACACATAGAGTACATTTTGTGTTAAAATTTATTGGAATACTTTAAATCTTTAAGAAGTGAAATTACTAAAATCCACTTGAAGGTGGGCACCAGTGGATCATGCTTGTAATCCTAGCTATTCATGAGGCTGAGATCTGAGGATCGCAGTTCTAAGACCTCCCAGGCTAAAAAGAAATCTATAAGACTGATGTCCAATTAACCACCAGAAAACCAGAAGTGGCACTGTGGCTCAAAGTGGTAGAGCACTAGCCTTGAGCAAAAAAGCTGAGGGACAGTGCCCAGGCTCTGAGTTCTAACCCTACCCTAACTGATACTTTAAAAAAATCCACTTGAAACATTACAGAAGCATAAATAATCCCAATCACTAGCCTGATGGAGATGGGAAGGTCCAGAATCTTCCTTTCAAGTTGAAGGTTTTGTTAAGTGAGTGTGGTTTATCTGATACTAGTATGTATGCTGGGAAACTTAAGTCCTCATTTGAAGCATCTTTTCTTTCCAGATGTCTAAATGTTCATAACACTGTAGAACTAGAGGACTAACATAATGCACTTGAAGTATTCTTTGTGGTTGCATTTGTGGAAGGAATTGTTGATGTTTTGGAGACTGTACTGTTGCTGGGTTGTGGCAAGGATGGTTTGGGAGGAAGTATGTGAAGACTAGGCTGTCTGTGCCTGTTCAGGAGGTTCAGGTTGTCTAGACTTCGCTCTTTATGTGCAATTTAGTAATTTGCTAAGTATTAATAGGTAAGTCCCAAAGCAAAAATAAAGAAGTAGAAGTAGAAAAGAATCCCTACAAAAATGTCCTTTAGTTAATTTTAGGCAAAACTGTCTTCTGGTAGTGAACTGAATATTAAGTCCTTATCTTGGAACTAGTGTCTGTGGTGATGGAGAGGAAGAAGAGGAAGGTGAGGGAAGGGCTCTTGGCCAGTATCTGTACATCTGCAAGCCAGATTTCAGTTAGAGCCATAAGTCTGTATGTGCATCATTGGTGAAATACCTGTATTTGTGTGCAAAGTTCATTATTTTACCACATCTAATCTTCAGAGGTGTCACTGTTCTGAGGTGACACTGTATGGTAGAAAGCAGAGCTAGTGGAGTAGCTAACTCATATCTGTTACAATCAGTATCTGTTACATCTTGGATGTAGAATTAGGCCATATCTGTATAATGGAGTCAGGACTTACTCAGAGGCTGGCAGCAAAGGGGAGGAAGAGGAAGGCTGAAGGTGTGTGCAGGTATGCTCAGATTTACCCTCTGATTAGAGCCATTGATGTGTGTGGTTGTGGCTGTAGGTGTGTACTGTAGGTGTTACATGTCTTGACCTGATAAAACACACCACATGCATCCCAGAGGAGAGGAAAGGTTTGATGTCAGACAGACTGACAGGCTGCTTCTGTTGGTATGGATAGCAGCAGATGCCATTAAGGGGAGTATTTATAGGGAAGGAGTAGGCAAGAATGAGGAAGTCAGGGATCGCAGTCAGTGGGAAATTTCAGGAAATTTATGGTAAGGTGGTTATGTTCATGGTCAGATCAGGTCAGGGTGACTTTAGACACAGTCAGGTAGAACTTATGCCACTATGTTGGTGGTCACAGGATGATCTCTCCTCAGCCAACATTCCCTTTTTTGTTTGCTATCTGCTGGGATCAGAGGTGGTAGTCCATTTTTTGAAGCTGCTTCCTGATGAAAACGGGTGATAACCCGATGGGATGGTCTCCTGAAGGTTCCAGCATCCATCGGACTCATGAGTGGAAATTGACTGTAGTAGCCTCTGTACATACCATGTAGGAACATCTGATTGACACTTTGGTTGGTGAAAAGTCTGACTCATTCCAGAAGCATCTCCTGTAGGCATTTGGAAAGGCAGGGTAGCAAAAATGCCAGCGTTAGTATGGCAATTAGAGGGCCAAGGAATGGCATGAGCCAGGAAGCAATGGGTCCTAGCAGGGCTGAAGTCCTGAAGCCATTTTCTCATCCTCCCTCAGAGAGTCTAATGGAGTTAGCAATTTTTTCTTAGGGTTTGAATACTTTGCTTTACCTTTCCTGATTGTTTAATGTGATAGCAGCATTGTTCACAAAAAACCAACAGGTGCCTCCCTTTTCAGTCATGAAGAGATCTAGGGCCCTTCAGGTTTGTAGGGTTATCTCAGCCAGAGAGGAGGAGATCTGTTATTGGAGCAGGCCAATGGTGGTGGCAGAAGTCTCAAGGGATTGTTACTTCCTTCTCAAGCTGTTGAAATTGATGGGCTAGCTTTAAACTGTGGCCTACTTCTCCTCCAGAGAGGGCCAGAAAGGCGTCGGTGGTGCCAAAGCTTATGCCCACCAGGATGGAAAGAAGTACTGTTCTTGTCTGTCTGTTCGCAGAGATATCTGTAGAGTAAATTCTGCATATAAGGTGAGTTGAGGTGATAGGATGACCAGCAAACAAGGTCCTACAACTGATGAGTTTATACAGGAGTATAAGATTTGTCCACACAAGAAATATCTTCCCAGAGGGCTGGTCAGTGAGGAAGTAGAATTTGCAGTTATATTATGTAAGCAGGAAAGGTTTTGTGGCTGGCTGTGACCAGTCATCATCCAACATGGGTGAGTAAAGCCTCCTGAATGTACAGGGAGGTTATTACTATTTCACGTGGAGTTAGAATGCAAAAATTAAAGTTGGCTGTGGTGTTGGGTAAAAGAACTGCTGCAATAGGAGGATTTGTTAACAGGCTACATATAAAGAAGTTTTGGTGGCATAGTCATTTACTATTTTGATGTAAAACATCAAGGGATAGGTTAATGATCTAGATCCAGGGCAGTGGGGTTCTTTTGAGCTGTCTCTAGGTCTCCTAAACAATATCTACCATATCCATGGTGGAAGTGGGAGTTTGTATGTAGGCCATTATAATTGTTAGTGGCCATGGGGGTCCCCATAGTGTCTATAGCCCAACCCCCAGTGAACGGTAATACATGCCTCTACACTCTGTTGCCATGAGAGTCCTCTGAGTCTTCAATTTTAAAGGAAAGTAAGGGGGTAATATTGTCCTGTTCTCCTTCTTCTGCAGCTGGATCTTAAGGCCATATTCAGCAGCAGTATAATAATTACAGCTCCAGACAGTGTATCCCCTCCAATAGTCATCTATGCAGGAAGGAGAATTACCTTTTCTCTTTTTGTCAGTCATGGGGCTTGAACTCTGGGCCTGGGTACTGTCCCTCAACTCTTCAGCTAAAGGCTAAAGCTCTACCACTTAAGCCACAGTGCCACTTCAGGTTTTCTGGTGGCTTATTGGAGGTAAGAGTCTCACGGATTTTCTGCCCAGGCTGGCTTTGAACCTCGATCCTCAGATCTCAGCCTCCTGAGTAGCTAGGATTACAGGCGTGAGCCACCAGCACCTGGCAGGAAGGGGAATTATCTTTTGTCAAGCATAAGTAAAAGGGGAAGGTGCAAAACTCCAATGAATTCAAGACCCAGTGATGATAATTTTGTCTGCATATTTCAGCAAAATTAAAATTTAAAATCAGTGATGATTTGTAGCCTGAAATCTGGCAAAAGGTAAAATTGTGAAGCTCATAGATATTTTGTCCTGAGGGCATTGTCCAAACTCGATACTGCCACACATACCGCACCCTAGATTGGTTGCCAGCAGCCAGGCCAGTGAGAAGGAGGAGAATTAGGAGAAATAAAGGGAGGTGAAAGGGTGGCTAGGTGAAGGAGGGTGAGGTGGGTTAGAAGGGTTGGGAGAAGGCTGTAAAGGCGGGTCAGAGGTCGAAGGTCGGAGCTTCTTGAAGGGTACGGTTTGGTAGCAAACAACTTGTGCGGGGAACAGGAAGAGCACAGAGGGTTGAGAGCGAAGATGCAGAAAAGCTTGGATGAACTTGACTTCGCCCCATTTTCCTGTGTGCTTGCAACAGTGGTAGAAATCCTGAGAAATGGCAGAGTCACAGGAGAATCCAGGTGGACTGTATTGGAGCCATATTTGATTGCAGAGAAAAACAGAGCACTGGAGTTTAAAACCCGGATCCAATTAGGAAGCAGACAC
Organism: Dipodomys merriami; assembly: GCF_024711535.1. Taxonomy (NCBI): domain Eukaryota; kingdom Metazoa; phylum Chordata; class Mammalia; order Rodentia; family Heteromyidae; genus Dipodomys; species Dipodomys merriami. The sequence goes on along the minus strand of NW_027202715.1, from coordinate 17,295,177 downwards.
CGATTGTCTCCGGGATCCTGGACTGGGAGTGTCGATGATGATCGAGGTGACCTCGGATGGACTAGACGGGCACCTCTCCACCGTATCGTCCTGGTGAGAGAGAGAAAGGAGACAGCCGGCAGGGTCCTCTCCAGACAGGACCCCTGTGTCCTCGGGCCAGTAGGACTCCAAGAGCCCGGTACTGGGGCTTCAACTTGAGGAAGAACTGCAAGCTGCTGGAAAGAAAGAAACGTCACCCCAGGGACCCCAGGTCCACTTACCCCCATGCAGACGAAGGAAGGCAGACCCAAGGATGGGGAAGCGCTGGGGGGAGGGGAGAGTCTGTGGTGGCTGTATCAGTCCACAGGGATCCGGGACCCTGAGCCATGACAGTCCCCAGGGAGAGAGTGACCGGCGCAGGTGCCCCCAGGATCAAGTCCCCAGGTGGGGGGGGAGGGGCTTCGCTAGAGGGGAAGGGCAAAACTCACCGAGGGAGCCCAGATCTGAGTCAGTCACCAAGGTTATAGATCCTGACCACACAACACCCAAGGGGGAAGTAAGGTTTAATGTCAGACAGACGGACAGGCTGCCTCCAAGGGTGATGGAGCACAGCAGCTGGCATTAAGTTAGGGGAGTAGTTATGGGGAGGGGGCCCAACAAGAATGAGGAAGTCAGGGATCGCAGTCAGTGGTAAATGTCGGGAGATTTATGGTAAGGTGGGTTGATGTTCGTGGTCAGGTCAGGTCAGGGCCATCTTAGACACAGACAGTCAAGTGGAACTTAAGCCACCGGAATGCTGACGGTCACAGGATGACCTCCCCCGGCCAACAACAGGGTTATACAAATCGAGTGGAAACATACTCTCTTGTTAATATTTAATAGTATACCACAGACCTACTAATGAGTTTAGAAACTGCTTAGTGTATCTTGCTTAATTTCTCATTTTGAGTTGACTATCACTCTGCCAATACTTCTGTCTAGAAAGCCTGTTGTCGCTTTTGTCTCCAGTAAGATTTGTATCCCCAGGAAAGGCAGAATTGCAATATTTTCCCAAAACAGATTGCATTGGTGTTGTTTATTCCTGGTTGTCAAAATATTTGTGTTGTTTTGAGATTCTGAATTGTTGAATCCATGGCATTTGGAAAAGCGTGATACAGTCTCAGTTTCCTAAAAGGGACTGGCATGTGCACATGGAGGAGGCAGACCACCAGGTCCAACTGCACTGACTGTGGCTGTGATGACTTCGTTCTATGCTTCTTGTATGTTTTCTGTAGTGCACATGGTAAATAAGGGATATTTGATTAACCCTGTATTTAGCCCCTACCACTTGAGGAATAAGGGGATGTTTCCTGAGATAAAAAGGAAAAGGAAAAGAAAACAACACTGAAAGGCCTCTGTGTACATGATGATAGATGCAAGATGTGAATGTTTCACTCTGTCTTGCGGATTCCCTCAAAGGACACTTTTATGCTAGTTTATACAGAAGGTAAAAGTAGAGCTTGTTATTTAATTTAGAATAAATGAATAGACAGGTTCTTCGTATATCTGCTTTATCTATGTCATGAATACATGGATTTGGGGTAAGTATTGGTGCATTGTGAATGATGTGGCCCTCACCTGTAGATGGTCATGGACCAGGTTCTGTTCTCTCTGATAGAATGTGGACCCATAAAAAATATGTTGAGGCTATCAGTGGTCTGGAAGATTTTTCATTACACTACCACCAATGTCTCACTGTGTATACTGATAGATTTCCTTCCTGTCAGGAAGAGTGTTTGTTCTATTTTTGTCTTACTTCCTTGGAAATTTTGCATTTTGGACATTTTAAAATGTATTTGAAGAAATAAGTATGATTTACATACTATGAAGACTTGAAGAGTGCATTTTCACATATGCAGAATCTCATCCTCAATAAGTGAATGACAGTACCATTCTGATGGATGTGTAGAATTCCTTTGTGTATACATACCATGTTTTGTTTATCCATTTATCCACTGAGGGCATCTGGGTTGATTCCATAACTTGGTTATGGTAAACAATGCTGCAGTTAACATGGTTGGTGGGTTTAGTGCAGCCTGGTTTGTGGTCATTTGGATAAATGCACAGCAGTTGGATTTCTGGGTCATAGGAAGCTGTATGGTTAGCCTTTTGAGGAACCTCCATACCTATTTTCAGAGTTGTTGAACAAGTACATTCCCAACAGCAATATAATAGAGTTCCCCTTTGGCCAAATCCCTACCAGCATGGAGTATTGTTCATTTCTTGTTAATGGCCATTCTAATTGGGATGAGGCAGAATCTCAATGTTGTTTTGATTTGTATCTTTTGGGGGGGTCTGGTTGTGGGGCCTGAACTCTGGGCCTGAACTCTGGGCCTGGGCGCTGTCCCTCAGCTCTTCAGCTTCAGCTTAAGGCTAACGTGCTATCACTTAAGCCACAGCACCACTTCCGGCTTTTTTTCTTTTTGTTTATGTGCTGCTGAGGAATCGAACCCAGGGCCTCATGCATGCAAGGCAAGTGCTCTACCACTGAGCCACCTTCCCAGCCCCTGATTTGTATTTCTTTTATGGGCAGAGATGTTGAACATTTCTTCATGTATCTATTGACCAGTCTTACCTCTTCTTCTGAGAAGTCTCTATGTCTTTAGTCCATTTATTAATTGGGTTGCTATGTGTTTGAGAGTCTATTTGTGGGGGGTTAACTTTTTGAGTGTATTTTAGATATGAGGCTCTTGTCTGAAACATAGGTGGTAAAAATCGCTCATTCTGTGGGCTTTCTATTTATCTTGTTAGCTATGACCTTTGCCATGCAGAAACTCTTTAGTTTGATGCAATCCCATTTATCCAATCAGCTGAGATGCCCCTCAGTGGATGAATGGATCAAACAAATGTGGTATATATACACAATGGAATTCTACTCGTCCATCAGAAAGAATGATATTGCATCATTTGTAAGGAAATGGAAAGACTTAGGAAAAAATAACATTAAGTGAAGTAAGCCAGATCCAAAAAACAAAAAACAAAAAAAAAACATAGGTTGCATGGTTCCCCTCATTTGTATAATGTGCCTGTAAATCTACAAGCAAACATACTGGATGGTAAAAGAAAAAAATACACAGGGTCATGATAACTTATACAGGTCTCTAGGCGTTCACATAGAGTGAGACCAAAGGAGGACACTCTTAGGAGAGGCTCACACAGGTGTGATAGCTGTGTGCACCTGACTGTATAAAATAATAGTTATCAAAATGAACTCGAAGAAATGGAAGAAAGAGTTTTTTCTTTGTTGTTTTTGTTTTCTTTTCTTCTTGTCTTATTTATCTGTGTTTGGGAGGGGAAGGGAGGCCCAGAAGTGGAGGGACAAATGCAGCAGTGGTTCTCACTAGACTCTATGTGGAAAGTGAGCTATAAAACCTGTGGGTGGTGATGGGAGTGAAAAACTGGGAGAGGAAAGAGGTGACCTTGTTCAAAAAGAAACTTATTATTCACCTGACTTATGTAACTGCAACCCCTGTGTAAATTACTTTTACAATAACAATAAATAAATTAAAAATTGTATGCAGAGGCAATTATGCTGCTACACACTAATAAGATTATTAGCAATAATAATTAATGCCAAATAGTTACTGTTATGAAGTAGTAGTGATACCAAAATCCTTATTGTCAAACTCCTTTAGGAGAAAAATATGTAATTATCTTATTAAATATACAGAGTTTTGAAGTATTTTGATGAAATTTTAAAAAATCACTCAGCTTTTAAAAAGTTGCCTATTCTTTTTATATGTTTTTTATTGTAAAAATACTGTACAGAGGGGTTACAGTTACGTGAGTACATTTCCTATCCAACATTGTTACCTCCTCATTTGTTTTTCCCCTACCATCCCTTCCTTCCCCAACTCCTCCCTCTTCCCCACGCTGAAGTTGTAAAGTTCTTTTTCAACATAGTGTCTTGTACATCTCATTGTTACAATGAGTCAAGCTGTATCCTTCTTTCAGCATTTTGTTATTTCCCTTTCCCTCCCCAAATTAGAAAAATGTATATAAAGATGTAGGCACCGACATCAAATACAGTGAAAACAGGGGTTATACCATGGGGGAAGAACATACAACAGAAACAAAAATAACACATAGCACATTTTAAATACTTTAAAAACAATAGAAAGCAAGAAAAAACCACCTGTGTCCTTATCTTGGGGCTCATTTCGCTTAACATCATCTTATATGGTCACATAGCTTTTGAGCTTTTCTGCTTGTCCTGACATATACTAGTTATTGCAAATAAGGGAACCCATGGGACCTCTGTTTCTTTGGGCCTGGCTTACTTCACTTAATATAATTTTCCCCCAAATCTTTCCATTTCCTAACAAATGAGGCGATGTCATTCTTTCTGATGGAGGCATAGAATTCCATTTTATAAATATACCACATTTTCTTGATCCATTCATCTACTGAGGAGCATCTGGGTTGGTTCCATATCTTAGTTATGGTGAATAAAAAAGATGCCTATTCCTGTACACAAGAAATGTGTGAATAACAAGATGCTGTCTAGATTATAGTTTCCATGAGACACTGCTACAGAACTGCCTCTTTCCCCAACTGCCTCTATTATACAATTTAATTGCAAAAAGTTGAATGGTACTTAATATCCAAATACCAGAAAAATTCATTTCTAAACTATCATAATCTTTATGTTTAACATTTCTCTGGAATTAAAACTAAAAAGATCTAATAATATATAAAAGGTACTGAAGCATCTTTTTAAATAGCAAAATATTTTCTTAATCATTTCAAAAAAGGCAAATGTTAAAAGCATTGTTTAGGAGTGGTAGCAGCTGCAGATATTATACGTTTTATGCATGTGTATATATATGAGTGTATATTAAAATAAATACTTGAGAGATATTGAAAAAAAGAATGATGGAAAAATAAAGTAGGACTGTGTGGGAGTAAAGACCAGCAGTGGAAAGGACAGAGCAGCAGATGGGTAAATAGAGTGAATGAGATTAAAACATTGCATATGTGTGTGGAAACACAGTGATGAAACCTGTTAGAGGTGTTTTCACAAAAGGGAAAATAGAAATGAGAAAGAATAATGGTAGTGTATTCTTTGCATGAAATATGGAACTATCACAATGAAAACCTCTTTGTACAATTAATACACTAGAATTAAAACATAAAAAAGAGTGTATTCACAAGAAGAAATATGAAACTCAAGACTTGATTGATACTCTGAGGAATCTGATAATCATGATAAAGAAATACTAGCACCTCTGCTGACAATGTAGAAGGAAAGGCACAGGGTGCTTCTCTAGGTGTGGGGTGCAGAGTCATAGATGCTGATAGTAAATATGCTTGGGTAAAGAGCTTTGGTTTGATTTGGGAGTGGAGAAAGACTTGACTCCAGATATTACCAGAAGCACTCAAATCAACTGAGCCTTAGTTCCCTCTTAAGAATAATCACAGACACTGAAAGGTCCTGGGGTGCTCCTGTTCTCTGGATGCAGAACTCATTTTGGGGCAACCTGGCCTCCAGTTATGTAAGCCAATCTAATAAGTACCATTTTATATCTGTATATATTCTATTGGCTCTGTTCCTCAGGAGGGCCCTGATTTTTACAATTGATTTTTTCCTTTCTTACAACTTTATAGAGGTATAATTACCATTGTGTGCAATCCATATATTCAAAGTATACAATTTAGTATATTTGCACAGTTTTAAGAACATCATCCTTGAGAAGTCACTTTTACATCCCACAATCATACTTCTACCCAGGGAAAACATAAACGTACTTTTTGTCTACCTGTATTTGTCCATTTGGATATCTCATATAACTGGTATCATATAACATGGGACCTTATGGCTGGTATCTTTCACTTCACCTAATGTTCTCAAGGTTGTTTTATGTTACAACTTTAAACCTTCTCATTACTAAATAATATTTCACTTTATGCTTATTCTACATTGTGTTTTCCCACTTGAGCCTCAGCTGCACTTCTGACTTTTTGCTGGTTAGTTGGAGATAAGAGTCCCACAGACTTCCTTGCCTGGGATGCCTTCAAACCATGATCCTCAGAGCTAAGCCTCCTGAATAGCTACATTTATAGGATAACCAGCACCTGACCAGCACCATGCCAGCTGTGTTCCTAGGACCCTGTCATGTAAATGTGATGTCAGGTATCATGGTAGCTCCAACATTGCTCTTTATTTTGTTTAGGATTGTTTTGTCTTTCCAGGGTCTTTTTTGCTTCCATAAGGATAGATTTTTCTAATTCTGTGAAGAATACCATTAGAATGTTGATGATGGTTGATGATGATTGCACTGAATCTGTACGTTGATTTCAGTAATACTCATTTTCGTATTAACTCTGTTGCTCTGTGATGAAGGGTGTCTTTCCACCATCAGTGGCTTTCTCAATTTCTCCTCCTCCTCCTCCCCCTCCCCCTCCTCCTCCTTCTCTTCATTCTCCTTCTTCTTCTTCTTCTTCTTCTTTTCTTCTCCTTCTCCTTCTCTTTCTTCTTCTTCTGATCATAGATCTTGAACTCTGGGCCTTGGCACTGTCCCTGAGCTCTTCAGCTCAAGGTTAGCACTCTACCACTTGAGCCACAGTGCCACTTCTGATTTTCTGGTAGTTTATTTGAGATAAAAGTCTCACAGACTTTCCTGCCTGGGCTGGCTTTGAACCACGATCCTCAGATCTCAGCCTCCTGAGTAGCTTCTTCTGTTTGTTGACTTTTTTAAAATATAATTTTCACTATGGGGATCTTTAAATGCCTGGTTGAATTTACTCCTGGTTTTATTAGAGAGTGGGATCAATTTCTTGGTCTTATTCCTGGTATGTTTGTGGCTGGTACTTATTTAAGAAAACTACTGATTTGCAATCTTACTATGTTTCCAAAACTGCTTATCACATCTACAACTTTTCTGATAGAGGACTTACAGTTCCTTCAGGGTAGAACCCTATGATCTGCAAATAGTGATGGTGTGACTTCTCCCATTCCCATGCATATACTTCTTTCTCTTACATTCTTCTTCTAAGATTACTACATTGGTAAGCCTGAAGAAGTGTACAACCTCTCTTGTTTAGGGGAACACCTTTAAGCTTTTCACTTTTGAGTCCCATATTGGTTGTAGGAGTTTCATACAAACACTTTTGTATACCAAGGGTGAGTCTTCCACTACTTCTGGGGCTTACATCAGTATCCCCTGTTTGGACTTCAGCCTGAACTGGTCTTGGGGCCATCACCAAGGACAGACAAGTCCCCTGTAGAAGGATGTAATTTAATTGCTCCTTCAGGGTCCACTTAGAGCAGCAGCTGTGAAATCCTCCCAAGGGCCTCGCACAGAGAAGGACAACTCTGGCTAAAGATGAGTCAAGAATTCCTTTCATGATTGGTTTAAATAGTGGACAAAATCCTTCATTTGTCTAGATGGATGATGACATAGATTCTACTCCCATTGCCCTGGTGTTTCCAACCTTAGCTGTGGTTGACAGAGAGAACAAGACCATACATACATGTGGTAGCTCCAAAAAAGGGAACTTTTTCCAAGGTAAATATGAAGATTCTGAACATGATTGATTCCATTGGGTGATACATGAAATGAGAAAAAGCTGCTCAAAACTCTATGTACTAGATTTATATCTACTAGATGTCCCCAAAATGGTTAGGTTTTGTTAACCTGGAGCCAGTAAATTAGAATTCTTCTTCCTAGGTATTATTACTGTTTGTTAAGTAAATGAAATCATAGAACAAATGGTGTACTCAAATGAGCTAAGAGGTGTTTTGTAGCATATTCCAACCATAAAAATAATCATAATAATTCTTAGTTGATACTTATGTTTGTTTGTTGCTCTTGAACACTGAGTATAATTGACAGAGACAATTGAGAAATTATACAGCAGAGAATTCTGGACTGGAATTCCTAAGCTGTCTACACTGTAGCTTTCTCACATATATTCTATGTGTCTAAGGTAAGTCAAAAATTAATTTTGATATTCCAATAAAAAAAGCTTGAAAAAATTAATGATCACATCTCTCACTTTGAAAGATGAATATTAGACATTTTGACATACCTTGTTGTTTAGGTTTCTGTCCTTCAAATATGTTTACAGTAGAAACAAGAAATATACAAAATAGAAAGGTGTTGGATTGAGAATATAGAGTCTGTGAAAATTCTGAACACCTTAAAAATTATTATTTAAATTAATTAAAAATTAAGTATTAAAGTGACTCACTATTAATTTAGTAACATAAAGCAAGAATAATATTCCATTTGTGAAACTGTGAACAAGAAATTCAACTAATGTAAAGTTGTTAAAATTGACTTAGTTCGCATTTAAAATCTTCCTCTATTTTTTAGGAAAAACTCAATGATATAAATCAGAACCTTTTTAATGTCATTTAAAAATATTTTATGAAGTTGATGTATGGAGGGGCTACAGTTACAAAAGTCAGATAATGAGTACATTTCTTTTTGGACAATGTCACCCCTTCCCTTAGATCTCTCCAAATTAAGGCAGAAACTCCTAATATCAGGGATTTTGATGGCACCTATTGCTGTTTCTAAAGTGATGGAAGGCATCCACCACGCACTATTTTGGTCCTGGAAGTGGACCTCAGGAGGGCTGAGAAGAGTTACACAGCCCGCACCTGGCCTGTGAGGGGCGCTGTGTTGTGACTGTAGCATGACTCTAAACTGGGTCATTGCTATCTGCAATCCTCGTTCTTTCCACTGTGTGCCTGGTAATTATCCTGTGAGCTTGATGAGAATTAAAGCCAATGCCCAACAAACCTCAGGGTAGAAAGGTCTTTGTTCCTCTCAGAAAAGAAATGACTGGCTGAGGTCTAGGGGAGGATTCATTGTCATGAAATTTACTTAGTGTCCTGATTCTGGATGGGATGAGGTCCCTGCCTACCTGCCCTGGAAATCACAGGAAGTATATCTTTATCTGAGGGTAATTTGTTCCCTGAATGCACTTAAGAATTGAAACTCATGGGAGCTCAGCATCTGTGCACCCCATTCAGTTCCAAAGGAGGTTTATGTGTTGATGCTGTCCTGACTCTAGAGCTGAGTTTAGAGAAAGACTGGGTGTGAGTTCCCTGGGTTGTAGATTCTCCTGGTGCCCAGTAAGGCTATTGGCAATCTCCTACTCTGTGAGTGTAAGGGGTGGGTGGCTTGTCTTCTCCAGGCCTGGTTGCTGCAGTGTGCCTCTGGTTGTCATGAACGTGTTGGGGAGGGGACCATCATGACTGGAGTCACTTCCCGTGGTAACTGTAGAAAACCTTGTACTAGATACCAGCTGGGCAAAGCCACTGCTGTTTCTTTCCACCTGGAGTCAGCTTTACAGCCTAGATTTTCAGTCTGTTCTGGAGATTAACTGGAATTACCTCCCAGATTGTGGTAAACAAGCAAATAAAGGTGCAGTCATTTCTGCAGATCTCATCTCAACACTGAACAGAGCCAATAGTTTAGTCTTTTTATCTTATGAGCTACAGCATATTTTGTGTACTTGTTCACCAAATTATCTGAGCTGTCAGATCTCTTTCCCTGAGAAGGCAGATGGAAGCTGACTTCTCCATCATTGTGAAAGGATTGCACACTCATAGCCTCCTTTGCTCTGAATCCTAGTCATGTAGTGCCCTTCTGTGAAAGAAGAGCTGTACCCACATTACTTGAACAGAGGCTTGCACTTCTTGTGAAGTCTTTAATTTTTGCTGGCCAGTGCATTTCTTGGTGTTTGGCCAAGAATGGAGTTTTTCCTTCAAGACAAACATCTTCCCAATTTTATCTGAATGAAGGAGAAGCAAAAGTGGCAGGTCCCACAATGGTTTTACATTCAGCAATATAGTGTGCAGTGCCTTGAAAATAAAATGCATACTGAGGATAACTGTTCTAGACTGTTCTTCAGCATCCTTTCAAAAAGCCTCTTGGGATGCTTGCCACAAAGGTTATGCAGTTTCCAGAAGCACAAATATCAACCTGGAGTCAGGTGGATCTCACCTGAGCAGGTAGTGAGGAGGGTTGGGCATAGGAAAGAAATCTGTACAGAATCCTGAGAGACACAAAGTAAGGAGTTATCTTCCAAGGAAGGGGCTGCTGAGCCATCTGGGTCATAAGAAGGGCACTTTTGTCTGAGGGCTGGGAAGAACAGTGTCAGAAAGCCTAGGAGGGACCCATCCAGGAATCAACTGGGAGAGGTAGGTGTGGCTGGAGCTTTCATGTGGAGAGTTGAGGTGAGTAGGATGAAAGAGGCAGGAGAGGAGGAGGTTGCAGGAGAAGCAATAGGGAGAATTTCTTCTGTTCTGCTCTGGGAATTCTTGGAAGGATTGTTCAAAGGGGACCTACATGGTACATCTATCTTCTAGAAAGGTCACGTGAGAGAGATCTCAGAAAGCACCTCAGCAATGAAGCAAATAAAAATCAATCTTTATCTCCTTCCTCATGCTCATCTCAATTATCAGTCATTCTTCTGAAGATACATCTACCAATTTGTTTTTCCTTTAAGTTTAAATGAAGTTTTGCTGTGAATAATATATTTGCATTTTTCATTGTATTTGAAAAATGATCAGGAATCCAGATACTGGTGGCTCATATGAGGAATCCTAGCTACTCAGGAGACCGAAATTCCATGATCCTTGCTCAAATCCTAGACAGGAAAATGTGGAAACTTTTAAAATTTTCAGTTTATTACCAAAAAAAGCCATACATGTAGCTGTGGCTCAAAGCAGTACTTGAGGAAAAAAATAGATCACAGACAGCCAGGTCCTGAGTTCAAACTCAATGACTGACAAAGAAGTCAGAAAAATGCTTCAAAAGCACATGACAGTATTATATCAATACATCATAACAAATAAAAAATAACTTTAAGATATAGGTTTCTGCACTTTTAGTTCTAAATAATGGTGCTCTGAGACTTTTAAGTTGATTAAATGATTTCCTTACCACAAATTTCCAAAAAAGAAATTGTTTTCTTAACTGGCAAACATACTTTAATAGGGCTCATATCTACACATCACTGAAAATTCTAGTCAACATCTTTTGTTTTTCACTTTGTAACATCATGGAAGTTAATGATTGGGCATTTTCTGTAAGTTCTATTTTTTCTTGCTAAATGATACTTTCAACAAGATTGTAGAAGCACACATATCAACCTGGAGTCAGGTGGGTCTCACCTGAGCAGCTTGTATAGACCTGGAACCTTGTATATACTGCTCAGAGATTTTTTTGCTTATGTCATATTCATGTGTTTGTGCTTTTTCTCTCTGTCTCTCTCTACCCCCTCTCTTTTTCTCTCTTTCTCTAACAGTGGTAGTAGATATTGAACGTAGGCCTTGTTCTCCAATGCATCTTTCACTCCGAGCTGGCACTCTACCAAAAGGAGCCACATCTCCAGTCATGAATTTTTCTGGAGGCATTACTAGGAGATAGAGTCTCCCAGACTTGTCTGTAGGAACTAGCTTTGAACTTCAGTTCCCAGATCACAGTCTCTTGAGTATCTTGGATTATAGGCATGAACCATAGATGACTATTCCATGTGCTTGTCTTAATCAAGTCCAATGTAAGTGTACAGTACTATTGATGTTGTGTTGTTATGTATGAATAAAGTATACCAGTCTATCTTAGCCCATCTTCCATCTCTCATCCTAGCCTTGAAGTCACATGCAGCTGTGAGTAGAGATCCTCCTGGTAGTTCCTGAAAACCCTCTCAGCCCAGGACCATGAGCAACCACACAGCAGTAACAGAGTTCATCCTGCAGGGATTCTCAGAGCACCCTGAATATCACATCTTCTTGTTCTGCTGTTTGCTATCTCTCTACTGTGTGGCCCTCACAGGTAATGTCCTCATCATTGTGGCCATCACCTTCAACCCTGGCCTCCACACTCCCATGTACTTCTTCCTGTTCAATTTGGCCACGATGGACATCATCTGTACCTCAGCCATCATGCCAAAGACGCTGGAAGGGCTGATGATACAGAAGAGCTCCATCTCCTTTGGAGGCTGCATGGCCCAGCTTTATTTTTTTTCATGGGCCTTATCATCAGAGCTGCTGCTGCTCACAGTCATGGCCTATGACCGCTATGCAGCCATCTGCCACCCCCTGCATTACAGCACCATGATGAGCAAGGCCTTCTGCAGCGTGCTAGCTGCTGGAGTGTGGGTGATCTGTGCCTTCAACTCAGCCATCAACACAGGACTGACAATGCAACTGAACTTCTGTGGGCCCAATGTCATCACGCATTTCTTCTGTGAAATCCCTCCTCTGCTCCGTCTCTCCTGTAGCTCCACTTATGTGAACAATGTCATGATCACCCTGGCTGATGCTTTTTATGGTGGGTTTGACTTCCTGATGATCATTGTATCCTATGGCTTCATCATCTCCAGCATTGTGAAGATGCGATCTTCAGAGGGAAAGCAGAAAGCCTTCTCCACCTGCTCCTCCCACCTCATTGTGGTGTGCATGTACTGCACCGCTGTGTTCTATGCCTACATAAGTCCCGTGTCTGGCTACAGTGCAGAGAAGGGCAAGTTAGTTGGAGTGCTGTACACCATTGTGAGCCCCACTCTCAACCCCCTCATCTACACTTTGAGGAACAAGGAGGTCAAAGCCGCCCTCAGGAAGGTTTTCCTCTTTTTCAGAAATTAATCTGTGGTGAGTTGGGTGTGAATGTTGATAGGGATGACAGTGATCTGGATGCATTGTATTCATAAACTTCTTTGTTGAATGGAAATTCCCCTGTATACCCTCTTAATGATAATAAAATATTAACAAAATAAATTGACATGTCTTTCCAGAATGTCTTCTTTTGGGAAACTCCATTTTTAGTTGGGATTGACCTTCCTGATTAATGTCATGAAGTTTTCTGTGCTGAAATTAAATAAGCCTGCCTCTTCCATTTCAGTAGAAAGTTTGCCTGGATGACCTCACAATTTAGGACATCATAGACTGGCTGAGGGGAGATTAATGTTGCTGTCAGACTCCAGGCTTCTGAGACAGAGGATCTGATGATCTGAAGGTGACACAGAACTTTGGTGAAAGGGAAGTAAAATTCTCTGTGTGTGTGTGTTTGAAGGGTTAAAGTTTTGAGGCAGTGACCACTTGTTGCTTATTTAAGCTAAACCTAAGATCAGCAAATTCTGTCTAGCAGAGAAATACGTGGTGGTAATCCAAACACCTGGTTGGTTGTGTGCCTTTATAAACCCTGCAAATCTTTAGCTTGGGGCTCTCCTCCTAGGTTCCACTGCATTGGAGTGTAGGACGAGGCCTGAGCTGCAGCCTGTCTAAATAAAACCTTAAAACAGCTGTAAAGTCTAACTCTAGGTGGTCTTCTTGGTGGGGGATCCTGCGACCTGGGCACATCATGTTGAAGGGAGGAGACTGAAGCACCATTTTCTCACAGACATCCTGGTGCCTCTTACTAGGAGGAAGGAGCTCACCACCAGGTACTGAAAAGCCTAGAGGTGAGAGACGCCATTCATTGAATTGCAGAGGCCTAGCTCAAGAGGAACTGGGAGAGCTCTGCTTCAGATAAATTTGTTATAGCCTTAGGAAATCTCTGTTAACTGAAAATACAGGCCTTTATTTCCCCCTAAATGGCTTGATTCACTTGCATTTGAGTAGCCTCTGAAATTTTCCTGTTCTCTCAGATAGAATTTGGACCCATAAATAATATGTTGAGGACTTTAGTGGTCTTACAGACTTTCTAGTACACTACCACCAGTGTCTCAGTGTGAGTACTGACAGATTTTCATCACGTCATGAAGAGTGTTTGTTCTGCCTTTGTCTTGCTTTCTTGCAAATTTTGTATTTTGAACATTTTACAATGTATTTGAAGAAATTAGTATTGTTTATACAGTATTGAGAATTGAAGAGTGCCATTCCATGTATGCAGAATCTCATGAATGACAGGAAAAGAAAACAGTGACGGTTTGTTGGTAAGGACCAGCAGTAGAAAAGTAGAAGGGTATATAGAGTGAATAAGGCTAAAACATTTAGTGCATGTATATGAAAACATAATAATGGAAGCTGTAAAAATATAATAATGGAATCTGTTAAATAATCTTTCACAAAGCAGGAAGAAAAAAATGAGAAAGAGGAGAGAAGCTGGAAGATGGCACTAAAACAATAGGGAATTGCCCTAGATATCTCTAACCAGAAAGTAGGGGTCCCAAGATGTAGTTCCCCCAAGAAATGGACAACAAAGAAAGGAACAAGCAAAGAATCAGAGGAACTGAAAAAGCTCTCATAGTCTACACACACACAAAGAGAGAAAATTGCAAAGAACACTTTCTCATCTGCGCTGGTAGTGTGGCTAAGTCCCATAACCCCACCGCTCAGCCCACAACCAAAGCTGTAGAGCATGGTGTCCTGGGACATGGGACCCGATGAGCTGCAGCCCAGATACAGAGATCTGCCACAGCACCGCAGGACAGCCCGCAACCAGTTCTAGGATCAGTGAGTACCCTGTCAGGGACCCCTCGCACAGGAGACCAGCGCTGGCCGTGACCCACAGAGCTTGACCTGCACCCCTCTCCCTCTTGCCCAAGAAGGAACACCACACTTGAAGACAACAAAGAGGCCAGAGCCCATCCTCACTCCCCCTCACCCCACACCTGCTGGCTTCTAGTGGGAGGTCTTGGGGATGGGCCTGATGGGCTCCAGGACCCTGTGTTCTCCACTGCTTAACAAGGCCTGGTCCAAGAACAAAAGTCTGCATCCCTGGGAACCCACCCATTCAACCCGGAGTAAGTTCTGTGACTGACAGGTCGAAGTGTGCAGCTGCTGGTGGAGGGCGCTCACATCAGGAACCACACAGTGTGTGCACACGCTGGCTGCTGGCAGTGTTCCCCAGCCGGTCAAGGCCAAGCAAGGGCGTGCACTGGCCTCAGGTGGGAGCCTTGAACTGCCTGCGCGCCAGCCCCTGTAGGAGAGCTCAGGCCCCCCAATCGCCTGTCAGGAGCCAGGAATGGCGGGTAGGTGCCAGCCACTGGCAGAGCACTCCCCTGCTAGGATCTGAGGGATGTATGGATGCGCTGGCCCCTGTCAGGAGCCGTGAAACGCATGCGCATGCTGGCCCCTGATGAGAGCCACAAAACCCATGCAACATGCGCACAAGATGTGGTGGGCCAAACCTCAGCCACTTGTGGGGAGAGAACCAACCTGGGACCAAGGCCCAAACAAAATTGTGTATAGCCATGGGGAGCCAACACCTATCCCAGAGGCCCAAAAATCTAGCCTTCCCAGCCCCCCCCTCACTGCAGACTGAACAGAGCTCCTTTTAGCTAGCCTGGGGCTGAGTGCATGCAGGTCCTGGCTAGCCTGGGGACCCAGAGGGGGTCTAGCCTACCCAACGTGAACTGGGCCAAGTATATGCTGTCACGTGTGAGTCACTGATAGGCCAACTCAGGCCGTAGCCCTGATGCAGATGGCTCAGCAGCCGCTTCCCTGGAGAACTCGCTCCTTTGTGTCTCTCAGGATTCTGTACAGATTTCTGTCCTAGGCCCCATCACTTTGGTAGTATCTGCGATTATTCTTAGAAGGGAACAAGGGCTCAGTTGGATGCTTCTGATAATGTCTGGATGCAAACTCAGATCTTTCTCTTTCCAATGAAAGTTGTTTTCCCATGCATATTTCCTCTGTTAGATACTATGACTTTGCACCCCACAACTACAGGAGTATCCTGTGCCTTTCTTTCTGTATTGTCAGTATGGGTACTATGTTAATTTAATCTGTTTATCCTGATTATCAGTTTCCTCAGGATATAAATCAAGTCTTGGGTTTCATATTATTCTTGTGAATACAATTTTTATATTTTAATTATACATAATATATTAAATGCACACAGAGTTTTCACTGTGATAGTTCCATTCATGCAAAGAATATACTTCTATTACCTTTCTTCATTCTTTCTGCCCCATTTGTGAAAAAGCATTTAGGAGGCTCCATTATTGTTTTCAAACACATGTATTAAATGTTTTAGCCTCATTCACTGTATTTACCCCTCTACTTTGTAGTCCTTATCCCTAAACAAATCCCTGTTTCATTTTCCTGTCATTCGTTTTGAACAATGAGATTCTGCATATGTGAAAATGCACTTTTCAACTTTCACTTTGTAAACCGCTATTTATTTCTTCATCAATATTTTAAAATGCTCAAAATACAAAATTTTCAAGAAAATAAGACAAAAGAAGAACAAACACTCTTTGCGATACACTGAAAATCTCACACTTAGGCATTTGTGGTAGTTTATTGAAAAGTCTTCTAGACCACTGAAGGCCTCAACATATTATTTATGGGTCCAAATTCCATCAGAGACCAGGGCCACATCAGCCACAAGGCATCAATACTTGCCCCAAATCTATGTATTCATGATGAAGGATAAAGAGGATACATGATGAAGAAGCAAAGTCTACTCACTTATCCTAAATTAAATAACAAGCTCTACTTTCAGCTTCTATCTCAAATAGTAAAAAAAAAAAAGTGTGTGTTTGGTGAATTCCAAAGATAGAGCTGAACATTCACATACTGCTTCTATCATTGTCATGGAGAAAGTTACCTTTCCAGTGCCATTTTCTTTTCTTTCCCTTTTTTTCATGAAGCATGCTAGCTTTATTCTACTAGCAATGGGGATTTGATACAGGTTTTTCAAAATAACCTTATTATCATGTGCATTACAGGAAACATAAGAAGCAAAGAACAAAGTCATCACAGTCACAAGCAGTGCAGATGCACCTGGTGGTCTACCTCCTACTGTGCATACATCACTCATTTTTAGGAAACAGACTGTATGGCATGGGTCATGCTTTTCCAAATGTTATGGATTCAACATTTCAAAATCCAAAAGCTACATGAATATTTTGATAACCAAGAATAAACAACACTAACTCAATCTCTTTGGGAAAAAAATTGGAATCCAGTTTTTCCTTAGGAAAAACTTCATTGAAGAAAAAGTGGCAACAGACACAGAAGTATTGGCAGAGTTATGATGATAATACAGCATTTTTTTATGTTCAACTCAAAATGAGATACAGAGCAAGATATAACTATAGGAAGATGACAGAGGTGCAGCTGGGCTCTCTCCAAGAAACCAGAATTTTACCATCCCGGCAAATAGTTCATACCTAGAGAGTCACACCAAGTGAGTCATAATTGTACAGAGATTTTGGCCAGAGAGGAAAAATACAGGTGCATTGCTTAAGAAGACAGATTTGAGTACATGCCGGCAGGGGCAGCCAAAGCTGCAGTAGCATCCACAGAGAGTGGGAGAAAGGCACCAGAGTCAGAGTGTGCATGGCTTTCCACTTATATCCAGTGTGAACTGGATGACTAGGAGCTGAAATCCACATCATGCTGGCTACAGATGAATGCAGACTGCAAACTGTCTGAAACACCAAGGGAAAATGTGAGTACCCCACAAAAAACATCCACACTCTTTCTTGCAGAACAGCTTCTGGAAGGTAGCCCTCACCCTTTCTGAGAAGAACACCATTTTTGATACTGGAATAGAGCCTGCCAGAGCAGTTGGCAGATAATGCAGGCTGGAAAATCAGCAACAACGGTGCCATTTTTCAACAGGGCAAAGGGATCTGAACACTAAAATACAGCTCCTCCAAGGGAAAGGTAGCCCTTCCCAGGATAAGGAAGCTCCTTCAGGAAGAGACAGTATTTTCCAAGGCAGGCACAGCAGGAGGCAGCCCTATCCCTCTGCAGAGAACTAAGACAAGGGGTACAAAGACTCCAAGCTTGTAAGGCAGAACTTTTTTCTGCACACTCAAACTGATTGGAGAATCCAACTAAGCTACTAAGCTGCAAGGAAAACTGACCACCACAAGGAAATCAAATGCTCCACCAAGAGACTGGATAGTGGATATTAGGGAGACTCAAGGTCACCCCCCAAAATAGAAGAATTTCTTTTTTTAAAGTCTTTTTTATTGGGGGGGGGTCCGGTCGTGGGGCCTGAACTCTGGGCCTGGGTGCTGTCCCTCAGCTCTTCAGCTCAAGGTTAGCGCTCTACCACTTGAGCCACAGCACCACTTCTGGCTTTTTATTTCTGTGGTGCTGAGGAATCGAACCCAGGGCCTCCACCTTCCCAGCCCAAATTTCTGTTTTTTAAACCATCATTGTGGTTCTGTTTAGGTCTAGGTATACAGACTCTGGTGATAATTAGGCTTGCTTCTTGGTTGTGTACATATTTAATTCATGTTAAAATTTCAGTTACTCAGTTTTCTATTTCACAATCTTAGTATTTTTAATTTTAGAACTGTTATTTTAAAAAGTTTGCAATTTTTTTCTGAATTCAGGTCCTAGTTTTCTTCCTTCTGTTCTTTTCCTTTTTTATATCCCTCTATTCTTATTTGCTCCTCTATGTTTCATTATATCTCACAACATTTCTTTTAAATTCACCCTAACCCATTTTATTTTATTTCTGGTGCTTTGTTCCTTCTTCATTTTCTTTAGTCCATTGATCCCTAATTGTGTATCTGTGAACTAGAATGTGTTTGTATCCATTTTGACTGTGTCTAAGTGGCTTATTGTGTTAACACTTTGGTACAGATCACTTTATCACTCACAATAGATGTGTTACAACTATATAAAATTCCCACTCCTGAACCACAATACTCCTCACCAAACAAAGAAAAGTAGAGGAACACAGGGGAATACCTACCTATTATTTTGAACCTCCAAAAGTCTGTGCAAATACAGGCCTCTGGGTTGGTTCTTGTCTTAAAATTATGTTCTGTTGTGGTATTGGAGTTTTTTTCCTTTACAAATGAGCAGAATAATCCATAGAAACACAAGAAAAATCTGAAGTCAAGGAACTTCAACTCCCACTCAAAATAGAGAGGCAACAGAACAGCCAACAGAAAAACCTACAGGATAGTTCTCAAAATGCTCTACAAACACTACTGGTAAATATTATGAATGAAAAGACTGAAAGCCTGCACATGGCTATGCATGAGCATGATGAGGCTAGCCAAAGATTTTTAGAGGAATTAATGGAATCCACAGATAGCTGAATGAATTTGAACAGTAGGAAAAGGAGTCCAATGAAAATATAGCTACTCATCTAAAAGATTTGAAAGTTCTGAAAATCATATCAATGCCATCAAGAAGTTCATACAAGGGCTGGGAAGGTGGCTCAGTGGTAGAGTGCTTGTCTTGCATGCATGAGGCCCTGGGTTCGATTCCTTAGCTCCACATAAGCAAAAAGAAAAAGCCGGAAGTGGCGCTGTGGCTCAAATGGTAGAGCACTAGCCTTGAGCTTAAGAGCTGAGGGACAGCACCCAGGCCCAGCATTCGGGCTCCATGACCGGACCCCCCAAAAAAAACAAAAACAAAAAACCAAAAGAATTCCATACAAGATCTAAAACAAGGCTTCAAGAAAGAAAGCCATAAAAAATGACCAATTAGAGTGAAAGAAAATAAAAAACAAAGTAGAAAGTCTTGATGGCAGATTAGATGGTTCAGAAGTTAGAATCTCTGGAACTGTGCTAGACTTTATAGAGAAAGAACATACTATTATTCATAACAAATCCAAGAAACAAGATAAATGCCTACAGGAGGTACAAGACACACACAAAAAGACCTAATGTAAGGCAAATAGGTATCGAAGAGGGTCTAGAGAAGGAAGCTAAAGGATTAGGAAATATATTTAACAGAATCCTAGCAGAGAACTTCCTTAATATCCAAAAGGATAGGCCCATCCAGATACAAGGAGCCTGTAGAAGCCCCAACAGATTAGACCAGAACGGGACATCTTATAATTCTCACAGAATCAATAGAGACCAAGGAAAGGATCCTTAAAGCTGTCAGAGAAAAGATCAATCACCTGTGAAGGAAAACAAATCAGAATTACTATAGATTTCTTAGCAGAGAGCATGAAAACAAGTAGAGCTTGGAATGAAGTAAGTCATAACCTAAAGACTTAATGTACAAGATAAACTCTCCTTCATAACTGAGGGACAAATAAAAACCTTCCACAATTTTTCCAAGAAAAATTGAATATATCATCAGCAAACCAGAATTACAAAGGAGGCTTAAAGACATTCTAGGCATAGAAAACAAGAACATGATATTGGCAGAAAAATGACCCCTAAACAGAGAACCAGATAATTATATTAAAAATTGATGAGGTACAGCCCCTAAGAAGGTGGATAAGAGGGCAGGAACTACCCAATACCACTCAATCCTAACTCTCAATAATAATGGGCTTAACTCTCCAATTTAATGACATAGATTGACTAGTTGGACCAAAAGCAAGATCTAAGGCTTGGAAGGTGGCTCAGTGGTAGAGCGCTTGCCTTGCATGCATGAGGCCCTGGGTTCAACTCCTGAGCACCACATAAGCAAAAAGAAAAAAGCCGGACATGGTGCTGTGGCTCAAGTGGTAGAGTGCTATCCTTGAGCTGAAGAGCTGAGGGACAGCACCCAGGCCCAGAGCTCAGGCCCCGCAACCAGACGCCCCCCCCAAAAAAAGCAACATCTATCTATCTGCTCTGCTCAAGAGACATACCTTGACCACAAAAACAAACATATCCTGACAGTGAAATGCTAGAACAAAATCTATCAAGAAAATGGCCTCTATAAGCAGGCTGGAATTGCAATCCTAATATCAGATAAAATTTAATTCAAATTAAAATTAGTGAGACAAGACAAAGAAGGAATTACATTCTAATAAAGTGATATCTCCTACAGGGGGATATAACAATTCTAAATGTCTATACACTAAATGCTGGAGTACCCAAATTCATTAAACACTACTTACCTTAAAATCACACATAGATCCAAAAACATTGATTTTTGGTGACTTCATCCACTGTCACCTCTGGATAGATCAATAGCAAAAGCTCAATAGAGAAACCTGAGAACTAAACAATTACATAGACCAACTAGATTTAACAGACATGTACAAAATATTTTACCTACCAGAATCAGAATATACATTCTTCTTGGCAGCACATGGACCATTATCAAAAATAATTTTAGATCACAAAGAAAATCTGTGTGAATTCAGAAATATTGAAATTATTCCCTGCATTCTCTCTCAGACCACAATGGAATAAAATTAGAGCTCAACACCAAAAGCCATCATAGAAAATTTTGTAACTCATGGAGACTGAACAACAACACATTGTTAAATCACCAGTGGGTTATTGAAGAATCAGAAAGTCAAACATTTAAGATATTAAAAAAAATAAACACACAAAATGTCAGCTCCTCTGGGACACAGCAAAGGCAGTAATCAGAGGAAACTTTATAGCTCTGAATGCCTACATCAACAAGTTGGAGAAATTTCAAACCAACAATTTAATGATGCACCTTAAGATCCTTGGAAAAGAGCAACAAGCCAAACCAAAATCGAGTAGATAGAAACAAATAATTAAAATCAAATCAATATTAAATGAATTAAAGTCCAAAACACAACCATAGCAAAGATCAAGAAAACAGAGTTTTTCTTTGAAAAAATTAACAAAATTGAGTGGGTCATCTGCAGAACGCCAGTGCAAAAGATGCCCAAGTTGCCAGTGCTGGGCCGGTTTATTGCAAACAGAAACCTCAGAGCTCAAAACCTGCACAAAGACCCTACCCCCACCCCTCACTGGAGGGGCACCAGTGGCTTTGGCCCCATCCCACCAAAGCCACTCAGCCTCACGGCTGAGGGGGGAACCCCAGAACTACAGGGGTCTGTCCACAGAACACCAGTGCAGAAGTCTCTCAAGGTGCCTGTGCTGACCTGGAGAGCTCAAAACAGAGACAGAAACGTTGGAACTCAGAACCTGCACAAAGACCCCTCCCCCACCTGGTGGCCAGTGCAAAAAACACCTGCAGCACTGACCCAGACAGCATCAACAGAGCAGAGACAGGTAGAAACACAGACCTAGAGCAGCCACTACCTGGCCCAGCCCACAAGCATCTCAACCGAATGCAGAGTACAATGGTAACCAGCCTGCATCACACAGAAAAAGTGATCTGCTACAGCACTGCTGGAGAGTTCCCAACTAGCTCCAGAGTGAGTACCCTGCAGGGGACAGCATCCCCCAATAGGGAGACCAGTGCTGGCAGTAACCACAGAGCTTGACCCAGACCCCCCTCACCACCTGGACTACAGGTCCACTAAATCTTGGAACTGTGCAAGTGCCTCACCAGCCTATGGAGCACATCCAGCCCGCCAGGCTAGATCAAGAGTGCCACTGGAAAAAAATGCCACTGGGAGGGAGCTTAAGCTGGGAACAGTGCCTGAGGGCCACAGCAGCTAGTAGTAGATGAAATCCAAACTGTGTACCCCAGGCTGCATACCCCAGGTGGGACACACAGCAGCACAGGTCCAACCAGCATGCCTGAGGAGGGGGACCCAGAGGCAGGGCCAGGCCGGGGGGATCTAGTGCCTGAGCCGCACAACCCATTCATCCCAATTGAAGTCAGAAGCTGAGCACACACCTCAGCAGAGGGGGGAAAGCAGGGAACTGCACCCCCTGGAAATTGTGCCCATGATAGCAAAAGACCTGTGTGTCCAGGGGAGGAGAACCAGAAACCCAAATCCCATCAGTTCCTCACATGTATATCTCAGGCCGAGGATTGGAAAACTGAGGGAGCCAGCACCTGATTATAGTCAGGAACTCATAGCAGACTCCAGCAACTGGAAGAGTACATCCAGCACACCCAGTCTCACCAAGAGCACCCATAGGAGTAAACATGAGCAGTCTGGGCATGCTCAGTCCTTGGCTAAAGGCAGGAACTGCCTGTGATCTCCAGCAGACAGCTGAGAGCGCTATATGGATCAGAACAGCAGCTGGAGGTTGGCCTCTCCCCCAACAGAACCGAGACCAGGTACAGCTTCTCTCATCCAACCCAGGGCCGAGAGCAAGCTTCATCAATTGATACAGAACCAAGCACAGACAGCCCTTATTGACCAAAACAAAGTTTCAGATTAATCTCCAATAATCCCTGAATTCCCATAAGAAAAATCACAGAGAAAAATTACAAGATTTATCAATACCCAGGATTGCAAGCTATCCCCAAAAGCCAAGAGTGACCAGGAGAGAGCCCCAGTAGAAGCAAAGCAGGAATGGAAGACAAACATAACATTACATTCAAGAGATGCTGGAGGCAATGACTCATGAATTAAATCGAGAAATAGATCAGAAATTTAAAGAACACAGAAACAAAATATCAAAAGAGATGCAGGATTTCAAACAGGATGCATGCAAAAATAGATGCAAAACACACCTTGATAAGAGATGAGATTAAACTCTGAGAACCAATACAGAAGCTATAAATAGCTGAATTTCCCCCATGCAAACCACAATGGAAGCCATAGTCAACAGAGTGAATGAAATGGAAATTAGAATATCAGATACTAAAGACAAAATTCAGCAACTGGAAAAAAGTCACAGATATGGAAAAATCACTTAAATAATGGCAAAGAGAAATCCAAGAGCAAGCTGACAGTGCCAGGAAATTTAACCTTTGAATAATTGGAATGGACAAAGGTGAGGAATTTCAGAGTAAAGGAATGCAACACTTATTCAGTAAGATTATCAATGAAAATGTTCCCCATCTTAAAGAGAACATCTTACCTACATAAAAGAAGCATAGAACATCTAACAAGCAGGATCCTAGGGAAAACACCTCTAGGCACATTATAGTAAAAATGATAGATCTGAATAATAACAATCAATCTTGCATACAGCAAAAATGAAGAAGAAGCTATATTATAGTGGGAAAAACATTAGAATCATTGTAGATCTCTCCACACAGACACTGAATGCAAGGAAAGCCTGGGAAAGTACAATCCAAGCCCTGAGAACCAATAACTGCCTGCCCAAACTGTTATACCCAGCAAAGTTAGCCTTCACATTCGATGGAGAAACTAAAATTTTTTTGGGGGGTCCGGTCGTGGGGCCTGAACTCTAGGCCTGGGCACTGTCCCTCAGCTCTTCAGCTCAAGGCTAGTGCTCTACCACTTGCGTCACAGTGCCACTTCTGGCTTTTTTTCTTTTTGCTTATGTGGTGCTGAGGAATCGAACCCAGGGCCTCAGGCATGCAAGGCAAGCGCTCTACCAGTGAGCCAACTTCCCAGCCCCGAAACTAAAATTTTTTATAGTAAAGAAAAACTAAATGAATTCATAAACAATGAGCCACTAATACAAAGAATATTAAGAGGGTGAACACAACTGAAGAAAGCAATCAAGAACAGGGATCCACATCAGACAGATATCACTAAAAGTCTGACTTAGTAAGCAGAGGTGGAAGGGAAAGAAGAAAATCTTAGGAAAGCAGGAAATTGATAGGAAACAC
Organism: Dipodomys merriami; assembly: GCF_024711535.1. Lineage (NCBI taxonomy): Eukaryota > Metazoa > Chordata > Mammalia > Rodentia > Heteromyidae > Dipodomys > Dipodomys merriami. Next base: position 17,270,903 of record NW_027202715.1, on the reverse strand, counting down.
AATACATCTCTCTATAATAACCATAAATATTAATGGGCTCAATTCACCAATAAAAAGAAAAAGAACTGCAGATTGGGTCAGAAAACAAGACCCATCCATCTGTTGCTTTCAGGAGACCCACCTCACAGCCAAACATAAAAACAAACTCCAAGTGAAGGGATGGAGAAAGATCTACCAGGAAAATTCTCCCAGCAAGAAAGCAGGAGTAGCTATACTGATATCTGACAAAATAAACTTTTAATTAAAATCAATACAAAAAGACAAAGATGGACTCTACATATTAATACAGGGAACAACACAAGAAAAGAATATTACCAATATCAACTTATACTCCCCAAACATTTATGCACCCAAATATGTTAAGCAAATACTCTCAAACTTACAGAATAAAATAGATGCAAATACTTTAATACTATGAGACTTCAACACCCCACTCTCACCAAAGGACAGGCCTACCAACCATAAGATTAGCAAAGAAGCCTCTGAATTAAGTAAGGCCATATTTCAAGAGGAACTTATTGACATCTACTGAGTTTTCCACCCTAAAACGACACAGTACATGTTCTTTTCAGCAGCTCATGGAACTTTCCCAAAATAGACCATATCATAGTTCATACAAGGAATTTAAGAAAATATAAGGGAATTGACATAATCCCCTGTATCCTATCCAACCACAGTGGAATCAAGCTAGTTCTCAATAACAAAGCATACCCTAGAAATTACTCAAATACATGGAAATTGAACAACACACTTCTGAGCAACACCTGAGTAACAGAAGAAATTAAAGAAGAAATTTAAGAAGGTCCTCCAATTCAATGAAAATGAATACATATCACAAGGAAACCTGTGTGATATGATGAAAGCAGTCCTGAAGGGCAAATTTATCACTCTCAGGGCACACATCAAGAAAGTAGAGACAGACCAAGTAAATATTCTTACATTGCAACTAAATCTGCCAGAAAAGCAAGAAAAAAATTGAACCTAAAGTTAATAGACAGAGCAAGATAACCAGTATAAGAACTGAAATTAGTGAGATAGAGACTAAGAAAACTATAAATAAAATTAATAAAACAAAAGGCTGTTTTTTTGAAAAAATTAATAAAATTGATGGACCTTTGGCAAAATTAACTAAAAAAGAAGAAAGGAAACCCAAATCAATAAGATCAGGGATGCCATGGGAAAAATTACAACAAATACCCAAGACATCCAAATAATTATAAAGAATTATTTTCCAGAATCTATACTCACTTAGGAAAGAAAACCTAGCAGAAATGGATGAATTTTTAGAGAAACACAAATTGCCCAAACTGAACCATGAAGAAATAAATCAATTAAATAAGCCAATGAGATAGAGGAAGCAATCAAAATTCTTCCAACAAGGAAAAGCCCAGGATTCACTACAGAATTCTATAAGACCATTAAAGAGGAACTAATACCCATAGTCCTCAGACTCTTCTGAGAAATAGAAACTGAGGGAGCTATCCCAAACTCATCCTATGATATCAATATCACACTCATCCCCCAAAAAGGCAAAGATCCAACAAAAAAAGAGAACTGCAGACCATTCTCCTTGATGAACACAGATGCAAAGATCCTTAACAAAACTCTAGTCAACAGAATCCAGAAACACATAAAAAATCATATATTAGGACCAAGTAGGCTTCATCCCAGAGATGCAGGGATGATTTAATGTAAGTAAATCAATAAATGTAATCCATCACATCAACAGAATCAAGGTCAAGAACCACATGGTTATCTCCATTGATGTGGAAAAGGCTTTTGATAAAATACAACATTCATTCATGTTAAAAGCTCTGGAGAAAATAAGAATAGAAGGAACATTCCTTAAAACCATTAGAGCCATAAACAACAGACCAATAGCCAATAGTAAACTTAATGGAGAAAAACTACAACCAATTCTCCTAAAATCCAGAACAAGGCAGGGATGCCCACTCTCACCACTCCTCTTCAATATAGTACTGGAATCCTTAGCAAGAGCAATAAGGCAAGAAAGAAACATTAAAGGGATCTGCATAGGGAAGGAATATGTTAAACTATCTCTTTTTGCTTTGCTTTTGGCTTACCTCACTCAAAATGATTTCTTCTAGTTCCATCTTTTCCCTGCAAATGCCATTATTTTGTCCTTTCTAACAGCTGCATAATATTCCATTGTATATAGGTACCACAATTTTTGCATCCATTCAATTGTAGTAGGGCATCTAGGTTGTTTACATATCCTGGCTATTGTGAACTGAGCTGCAATAAACATGGAGGTGCATGGGAACAACATGACAGAAATAAATAAGACTGAGAAAATTATTAGGGAATACTTTGCAAATCTTTATGCTATCAAATTTGAGAATCTGCAAGAAATGGAAGTATTTCTAGTAAATATTGATATACCCAAACTAAGCCAAGAAGATCTAAATCAACAAAATAGATCCATATCAAGTATTGAAATAGAAATGACAGTAAAAGACCTCCCATCCAAGAAAAGCCCAGGACCAGGCAGATTTACTGTTGAATTCTATAAGGCCGTAAAAGGATAATTCACCCTAATACTCCTCAAACTATGCAATGATATTTAAAGTGAAAGATCATTAACAACCTTGTTGTATGAGGCCAGCATAACCCTCATTCTCAAATCAGAAAAGGACTCTTCAATGAAAGAGAAGTATAGAGCCATTTCTTTAATGAATATTGATTGAAAACTTCTCAATAAAATTCTGTCCAAATGACTTCAACAACGAATTAAAAAAACACAACAAAAAATACACTATGGTCAAATGGGATTCATTCCAGGGATGCAAAACTGGTCATTATATGCAAGTCAATTAATGTAATTCAACTCATCATCAATAGGAGCAAGGACAACATCCACATTATCATCTCAAAGATGCATCAAGAGCATTTGACCAATATCAAATACCCCTTTATGATGAAAGCTCTGGAGAAACTAGGAATCCATGGAACATCCCTCAATATAAAAAAAGTCTGTGTATGGCAAACCTACAGCCAGCTTTATACTTAATTGTGAAAAGTTAAAACCATTTCCTCTAAAATCAGGAATAAGACAAGAGTGTCTGCTCTCTTCACTCCTCTTCAATTTAGTATTGGAATTCCTAACCAGAGCAATAAGGCAAGTGACAAACATAAACAAGATCCAAATAGGGAAAGAAGAAACAAAACTCTTCCCTTTTGCAGATTACATGATCCTGTATTTAAAGAACACTGTAGACTCCTCTCCCAAGTTATTTGAGCTGATCCAAAACTTTGGCAAAGTAGGAGGATATAAATTAACCCACAAAAATAATAGCTGCTCTGTATGCCAACAGTGAGAAAAGTGAGGCTGAAATAAGGAAAGCAACTTCATTTGAAATAGCCTCAAAAATACCTAGGAAAGAACTTAACCAAAGATGTGAAGACCTCTATAATGAAAACTTTAAAACCTGAAAAAAGGGGCTGAAGGTGGCTCAGTGGTAGAGCGCTTGCTTTGCATGCATGAGGCCCTGGATTTGATTCCTCAGCACCACATAAGCAGAAAAAGCCAGAAGTGGCATTGTGGCTCAAGTGGTAGATCGCTAGCCTTGAGCTAAAGTGCTGAGGGACAGTGCCCAGGCCCAGAGTTTAGGCCCATGACCAATAAAAACAAAACAAAACAAAACAAAAAACCTGAGAAAGGAAATTAAGGCAGACTTAATGAAGTGAAAAACCTTCCATGTTCCTGGAATGGGAGGATTAACATTGTGAAAATGGTAATACTCCCCAAATTGAATGCAATGTTTATCAATATCCCAACATTATATGAGGAAATAGGAGAAGCAATCCAAAAAATTCACATGGAATAGTAAAAGACCCCAAATAGCAAAAACAATCCTTAGCAGGAAGAACAGGTGGAATATCAATACCAAACTTCAAACCCTATTATAAAGCCCTACTTATAATAATAGCTTAATTCTGGAACATGAACAGACCTGAGGACGAATGGAATAGAATTGAAGACCTAGAAATGAACCCAAAGACCTATGGTCACCTAACCTTTGATAAAGGAGCCAAATAAACAGGATGGAAGAAATACAGCCTCTTCAACAAATGGTGCTGGCAGAAGTGGCTACACACATGAAGAAAAATGAAGTTGGATCTTTATATATCACCTGCACAAGAATCAACTCCAATGGATCAAAGACCTCAATGTAAAATCTGATACCCTGAAAATATTACAGGAAGAAATAGGGGAAAAACTAGGGCTCCTTGGCTCAGGTTATAACTTTCTTAATAAAGACCCAGAAACACAATATATCAAAAAGAGACTGAATAAATGAGATTGCATTAAACTGCAGAGCCTCTGCATGGCAAAACAAAATAAATAGCCCACAGAAGATCTTCACTAGCTATACAACAGACAAGGGCCTCAAATCTAAAATATACCTAGAGCTAAAAAAGTTAAACCTGGAAGAACAAATCCTCAAAGAAACAACCACCCCATTAATAAGTGGGCTAAAGACTTAAAGAGAGACTCCTCTGAAGAGGAAATAAGAACTGTCAATAGGGCTGGGAAGATGGCTCAGTGGTAGAGTGTTTGCCTTGCATGCCTGAGGCCCTGGGTTCGATTCCTCAGCACTACATAAGCAAAAAGAAAAAAAAAGCTGGAAGTGACGCTGTGGCTCAAGTGGTAAAGCGCTCGCCTTGAGCTGAAGAGCTGAGGGATAGCGCCCAGGCCCAGAGTTCAGGCCCCACGACCTGATCCAAAAAAAAAAAAAAAACAAAACTGGCAATAGTCTGAAGAAATGTTTAACACCTCTGGGCAAAAAAGAAATGCAAATCAAAACAAAATTGAGATTCCACCTCATCCCAGTTAGAATGGTCATTATCAAGAAAACTAATAATAACATGTTAGTGGGGATGTGGCCTACTACACTGTTGGTAAGACTATAAACTTGTTCAACCACTCTGAAAAGCAGTATGGAGGTTCTCAAAAGGCTTAATGAAGAGTTTCCCTATTACCCAGCAGTCTCACTTCTGGGTATTTACCTAAATGACCACAAACAAAGCCACACTAAAGCTACCAGCACAATCGTGCTCTTTGTAGCACTATTTACCATAGCCAAGATATGAAATCAACCCAAATGCCCCTCAGTAGATGAATGGATCAAGAAAATGTTGTATATATACACAATGGAATTCTGTGCTGCCATCAGGAAGAACGACATCATCCTATTTGTAAGGAAATGGATAGACTTGGAAAAAATCATATAAAGTGAAGCAAGCCAGATCCAAAGAAATATAGGCTGCCATGTTTCCCTCATTTGTAATAATTAATATATGTCTAGGATAGGTCTAGCAGAGGGTCACAATAGCTCAATAGCTATGTACATATAATCTAATAAAATGATGCTAATTGAAATGAACTACAAGATGGAAACAGATTTTTTTCCTTAATGTACTGTAAAGTTATTTCTTTTCTCTTTTGTTTTTCTTTTTCATCCCTGTTGCCACTGTTTTTGATTTTGGTACCTATTGTATATAAGTTTGTCTGATTTGAGGATGAGAAGGGAAATCACAGAAATGGTGAGACAAAAGACAAAGGGTGAACCAATGCAACAGTGATACTCACAAGACATTATGTTGGAAACGGACTTTACAACTTGGAGAGGAGGGGAGTTTGGGGGAGGGATAGTGGGAGAAAATGAGGGAGGGGGCAACAATGCTCGACAAGAAACATATTCATTTCCTTCCTTACATAACTTTAACCCCTCTGTAAATCACATTTACAATAAAAAAAGATAAAAGAGAAGAAAAACTAGATACACCAGAAAAAAATAAAGCAAGATATACTAATCAGTTTCTAAGCTCATTAGTAGGTCTATGGTTTACTATTAAAATATTAATAAGGAAGTATGTGTCCACTGAATTTGTATATCCACATCTTCCTGCTGGTTTCCCTTTCCCCTCTCTGCTGCCAGCCTCTAAGTAAGTCCTTGAGTCCATTGCACATATATGGCCTAATTCTACATCCAAGATGTAACAGATAGTGATTGTAACAGATACAAGTTAGCTACTCCACTAGTTCTGCTTTTTGCCATGAAGTGACACCTCAGAACACCTCTGAAGATTAGATGTGGTAAAATAATGCACTTTGCACACAAATACAGGTATTTCACCAACAATGCACATGCAGACTTATGGCTCTAACTGAAATCTGGCTTGCAGATGTACAGATACTGGCCAAGAGCCCTTCCCTCACCTTCCTCTCCATCACCACAGACACTAGCTCCAAGATAAGGACTTAATATTCAGTTCACTACCAGAAGACAGTTTTGCCTAAAATTAACTAAAGGACATTTTTGTAGGGATTCTTTTCTACTTCTTTCTTTTGGCTTTGGGACTTACCCATTAATACTTAGCAAATTACTAAATTGCACGCAAAGAGCAAAGTCTAGACAACCTGAACCTCCTGAACAGGCATAGACAGCCTAGTCTTCACACACTTCCTCCCAAACCACCCTTGCCACAACCCAGCAACAGTAGAGTCTCCAAAACATCAAAATTCCTTCCACAAATGCAACCACAAAGAATACTTCAAGAGAATTCATTATGTTAGCCCTTTTACTAGGTTATGAACATTTAGGCATCTGGACAGATGCTTGTAATAAGGATGTAACTTTCCCAGTACACACAATAGTAGCCCCAGATAAACCACACACATTCAACAAAAGCTCTAATTTGAAAGGAAGATTCTGGCTCAGAATCCTTCCCATCTCCATCAACCCAGTGATCAGGGGGATTTTTAATAATTTTACTTCTTAAATGTTTAAAGGTTTTTAAAAATAAATTTTAACACAAAATATACTCAATGTGGTAGTCTACTAACTCTATGTTTGTGACTAGCAACCTCTTTAACATTTAGACAGACTAGACTTAAATGTTTAAAGGTTTTTAAAAATAAATTTTAACACAAAATATACTCAATGTGGTAGTCTACTAACTCTATGTTTGTGACTAGCAACCTCTTTAACATTTAGACAGACTAGATGTTGTAATTTAAGACTCATCTATCCTTTATATACTTTCTATACAGAAAAAAGAAAACAAAATGTACAGACATATGGTCAATCTTGCTTCATCACAAACCCATTGGTAGAAAACTATCAGCCCTTCTTTTCCTCCCTCCCTGAGCCACTACAAACACCACTTATACTGCTCAGAGAAGTGGTTTCATCAGTCTACTTCCAGAAGACAAAATTTCATTATGAATTTTAGCAAAACAATTTCTACACAATGAATTGTTCCATGCCTCTACTTTTAACATATGTGTATACTTCTAAACATCTAGAGAACCAGATGTTCCAAGTAAGGACTTAATTGTCCACTATATACAAACTAGTGTTGAATAAACCACACACATGTAACAATTGTTCTATTGAATTAAGGGAAAGACAAGGTCTAAGTAAGTCACCTGGTTCTCACAGCCATCCTGATGCCTAACCAGGTGATGGGGACTCTTCATTGGGGTTCAAAGGCCTAGAGGTGAAACAAGCCATCCTTTGAATTGCAGATACACCATGTTGTTTAGACACAGAGAGGATATGTAAATATATCATGTTGTTTAGTCCCAGAGAAGTCCCACCTACTAGTTGCTGGGCATGCCTGACTTTCTAGAGACAGGAGGGGAGACTTGGATGATAGGTTACTGGACTTGTCAGTCCTGCACCTTAAACTTGGGAGACTCAAGTTTCCTGTGACACAGCCTCTATTTTAGGGTCAGAACAGCACAGACACCATTATATGTCAGGCCTTGTGTGCTGTGTCCTGTCTCCTGGCTCTACTCTGGTTATCAGGGCAACCCACTTCAGCTCACCATTGGGGTTGATCTGGGTTGTTAGAATTGTTTTTCTGCTCTTTCTTTCCTCTCCTGCTCTCATGACTCAGTTTTCTATTTGTTTTAAGTGTTTTCCTGGGGCTGCAGTTTGTGAAAATAGTCTGCTTGTAGATGTGGGCCTTTTAATAAAGTTACCCAATTTAGCCTCTCAAAATGTGGCTTCTCTACATCTTACCAGCTGGATTCCCCCTTACAACACTATCTGAAAGTGTCTTCTAAGTGGGAAGACAGAGCTTTTCATTTCTTCCAACTCCTCTCCAGTATCACATTGCTACATGTCCACAATCACTTACAGATGTTACAATATTGCTTCTAAAGTCCTTTCAGAAGATGCCTTCTTATGGCTTTTAACACAAAGGACACAACTTGTGTTAGTTTACTAACTACTTTTTTCATACATGAAAACTCTTAATATCTAGACATTGAAAGCAACCATTCCAGAAGACCACAGGGACACAGCCATATACTGCAAAAGGAGTTTATTGTCAACAGGGGCTGACAAGGCCAATTCTCTCATGAAAGAGGGAGAAATGAAGCCTGTTCTTTGTTCAGGGTTAATTTTATAGTCAGGTGACTAGAAGTAGGAACTCTTTTATGGGGGGACAGGAGGTACTCCATAGCTGAACACTAAAAATAGCACATAGCTGGGGTGGGGTTTTCTGATTGCAAGAGTTATACTTAGTTAGACAGCATTCCCCAGAGGCAGCTGGGGGCTAGCGATACTAACAGAGATTAGATATTATAAAATTAGGACTCATTTGTCTAGTTGATATATAATATACACAGTACCTAGTATAGCCAAGTTAAACAAATGACATACAGGGAAAGGGATAAGCTGAAATTTCTCACACACTATCATAACTTTGTAGCAGTTCATTTTCTGGCATCTTCCTCAACCCAATGAACAAGCGCAGACAATACACTGCTCACAGAGGTGGTTTCACAGCTCCATTTCCCACATTTTGCAAAGCTATTTATAGAGTCACTCTACTTCTACTGTAAAGTACACCAGCACATTTAAATATCTATGACTGGTCATTTCATACATGAACTTGCCTACTGTACTAATAGTCTGGTGAATAAAATGGCACACACAGTAGGGGGGTTATGATTTAAGATATCTTCAAAATATGATCATATTGGCCCTGGGCCATTCTCTCCTCCATTCTTTCTTCCTGCCTTCAAACCAGAGGACAAGTACAGGCATATGTAGTGCTTAGAGATGGTTGAGAAAATTCATATTTAAGTGTCATTTATAAGCTTCCTATGAATTTCAACACCATGTACACAAAATGTGCTCCTTTTATTAACTGCTTTGTTCTGCATTGGCACCCTCTCTAACATCTAGAAAGCCTAGATGAAGTCAGGACTCTGTCCTTCATATACACTAGAGCCCAAAATTAGAACAAAATGTACACTGTGTCCCTTCACTGTAAGCACTGGTGTGGCCCTCTTTGCATTTCTTTCTCCCGGGAACCAGGGCACATGCGCCAGGCCTGCAACTCAGGGGTCCACACAAAGGATACAACATGTATCAGTTTACTACTTTTGTCATACATTAAAATTTTGGAATTTTACAAAGACATTTATACACTGTGTCATTTTCCTATTCCTACTTTAAAAATACACCAGGCACTTCAGAACATCATCGGTGTTTAGCATAGTCAACTTGTAGCCAAGGGGATGAGATGCACAGATCAACAGATGTCTGGGCGGGGTGGGCGGGTCCCCTCCTCTTCTTCCCACGCACGCACGTTCTGTTCTACGTCCTCCTCACGTAACAAACGCGGACCAATCTGACTCGAGCTTCCCAGCCTAGAGGCGGTCGGACATAGCCACTCACAGTCACTTCCAGAAGACATTTCCATGGTTTTTACAAGCAAATTGTCAGTGGCCAGTGTGACGTTCTGCCTCTATTTATCGTGTGTGGGCAACTCCTCACATCTGGAATTCCTTGTGGACCAAGAGTCGCCTTTTAAAAGGCTGGAGCTGAGAGCAGCCTGTACATGTTATACACAGGGGTGCATGGCGGCCAGTCTGTCCCGGGGGCTCTGCAGCCACACGGGGCCTTCACTCCACCATTTCCAGCTAACACCAGCGCAACCAACCAGGGCCGCCAACGTTCCCATCCGCTGCGTCCACACTTGGCTCACCTTCCCGGTCCATCAGGGCCTTTGTCTGTCTTTGTGGCAGGTGAGGTCTCCCCAAGAGGCAGGGAGCTCAGTCCACACTTGATTGGCTGGCTTTGGGGCCTACAATGGTGGTGAGCTCTCAGGGTCGCCCACCTTCTCCATTCCTCCATCCCTGAAGGCCTTGACATGCCCACGGCCACACAAGGATGTCTCACCCATGGACAGCCTTGTGGGGCCTTGGTCTAAGGGCCCACCAAGGTGGGACCCAGGCTCATCTCCCACCTGTGGCTGAGCAGGAACTCCAGTGCTGTTTTCTAATAGCACAACATATGTCTTTATTACAGGTGATTTGTGTACCTGCATTTGTTCAGGAACAATGAAAGGACAGCACTGGCTCCCCAGCAGGTCTGATCACAGCTCAATCACATCCATGTTCCCCACTCCAGGGCAGTGAGACAGACCAGATCCTCACTGAGCGCAAAGTCAATGTACGAGAAGTCTCAGACTTTTCTAGGTTCATTGACCACACACAAGGAGGACCTGTGTTGAATTTTTTACATTCAAGTCAAGAAATAATCCCCAAAATGTGTTTCACCTTGAGTTTTGAAGAGAACAGATAAAACCACATGAAAAAGCATATATTACAAACTACAACTATGTTTGAAGTTAAATAGCCTTTAGAGATGGTGATTGAAAATTGTATACAACAGGTAGAATAGAAATTTTCCCAGACACCTGGAGTCACCCAAAAGCTATTCTGTGTGTGTGTGTGTGTGTGTGTGTGTGTGTGTGTGTGTGTGTGTGTGTGTGTGTGTGTGTGTTTATACTAGTCCTGGGGCTTGAACTAAGGGTTGAGGAACTGTCGCTGTACAATGCTAGATTTCCACCACTTAAAACACAATTCCCTTCTGGGAATTTTTGGTGGTTGATTGGAGGTTAGGGTCTTAAGGACTTTCCCATCCAGGCAAGCTTTGAACTGAGCTCCTCAGAATTTAGCCTCCTGAATAGCTAGGATTACATGGGTGAGCCACTCTGCAAGCTGTTCATGAGTTTAACAGATTTCCAAATGCTGTGATGAGGACATCTCCAGCCTCAGTACTTTCCAAGCCCAGCATTTAATGCAGGTGTGATTTCCAGATTTGTTCCTTGAATGTTTTCCATGGCAAAAGAAAGTATAGAATTTTGATATAGATGTAAGCCTTACACATGGCCAATCATACACACACACACACACACACACACACACACACACACACACACACACACACACACACACACACACTTCCCTGCCACCAAAGCTCTGTGTCACCTTCAGATCATCAGATCCTCTGTCTCAGAGGCCTGGAGTCTGACAGCAACATCAATCTTCCCTCAGCCAGTCTCTGATGTCCTAAACTGTGAGGTCATCTAGGCAAACTTTTGGCTGAGATGGAAGAAGCAGACTTATTTAATTAGAGCACAGAAAACTTCATGATGTTAACCAGGAAGGTCAATCCCAACTAAAAATGGAGGTTTCCAAAAGAAGACATTCTGGAAAGACATGTCAATTTACTTTGGTAAAATTTTATTATCACTAAGTAGATATACAACAGAATTTCCATTCAACAAAGAAATTTATGAATGCAATGCATCCTGACCAATGTCACCCCATCAACATTATCACTTATCACAAGAGATTAATTTCTGAAAAAAAGGAAAACCTTCCTGAGGGCGGCTTTGACCTCCTTGTTCCTCAAAGTGTAGATGAGGGGGTTGAGGGTGGGGCTCACCATGGAGTACAGCACTCCAACTAACTTGCTCTTCTCTGCACTGTAGCTGGACACGGGACTGATGTAGGCATAGAACACAGCCACGCAATACATGCACACCACAATGAGGTGGGAGGAACAGGTGGAGAAGGCTTTCTGCTTTCCCTCTGAAGATCGCATCTTCAGGATGCTGGAGATGATGAAGCCATAGGACACAATAATCATCAGGAAGTCAAACCCACCATAAAAAGCATCAGCCAGTGTGATCATAACACTGTTCACATAAGTGGAGCTACAGGAGAGACGAAGCAGAGGAGGGATTTCACAGAAGAAATGGGTAATGACATTGGGCCCACAGAAGTTCAGTCGCACCATCAGTCCTGTGTGGATGGCTGTGTTGAAGGCACAGAGTGCCCACACTCCAGCAGCTAGCATGCTGCAGAAGGCCTTGCTCATCATGGTGCTGTAATGCAGGGGGTGGCAGATGGCTGCATAGCGGTCATAGGCCATGACTGTGAGCAGCAGCAGCTCTGATGATAAAGCCCATGTAAGAAAATAAAGCTGGGCCATGCAGCCTCCAAAGGAGATGGAGCTCTTCTCTAACATCAGACCCTCCAATGTCTTAGGCATGATAGAAGACGTGCCAATAATGTCCATGGTGGCCAAATTGAACAGGAAGAAGTACATGGGAGTGTGGAGGCCAGGGTTGAAGCTGATGGCCACGATGATGAGGACATTGCCTGTGAGGGCCACACAGTAGAGGGACAGGAAACAGCAGAACAAGAAGATGTGGTATTCAGGGTGCTCTGAGAATCCCTGCAGGATGAACTCTGTTACTGCTGTGTGGTTGCTCATGGTCCTGGGGTGAGAGGGATTTCAGGAACTACCAGGAAAATCTCTACTCACAGCTGCATATGACTTCAAGTCTAGGATGAGAGATAGAAGATGGCCTAAGATAGATTGCCATGCTTTATTCATCCATAACAACATGCCATCAAGGATACAGTATACTTACACTTGGCTTAAGACAAGCACATGGAATAGGCGTCCATGCTTCATACCTGTAATCCTGGCTACTCAAGAGGCTGAGATCTCAGAATTGAAGTTCAAAGCTAGTCCCCACAGACAAGTCTGAGAGAGACTAGCTCCTATTGATACCTCTAGCAAAATTCCTGACTGGAGAATTGCCTGAATTGGCAGAGTGCCAGCTGCAAGTGAAAAAGCTTGTTGAGAACAAGCCCTGTGTTCAACATCCACCAGCACCAATAGAAAGAGACAGAACACACAAATCAATATGACATAGCACAAAAAAGCAATATACACAAGGTGCCAGTTAAACTCACAAGGTGTCATTCAGCAGGAAGAAATAGAACTGAAATAAACTATACAATCTTTACTTACCATGGCAATACAAAGTGAGAAACGTAAGACGTTCACTAGAATTTGGAGGGATATGGAGATGTGGGCCCTATAAAATGTTTGCTGCTTGAGAAAATGATTTCTGTTCTGGAAATTCATGCTAGGGGAATCATTTAAACATCTTTAAGCTGTTGGAGTACCAATACTGGAAACTGAAAAGATAAAGCAAACTACACTATTAGATATATTTATTGTGATGCATTGAAATAATACTGTCTAGAGTATTTTCCAGGTATTTTTTATCAGTCATTGTGATTGAACTCAGGGGCTGGGTGCTATCTGTGAGCTGGGTTTTTTCTGTTTGTTTTTGCTCAAGTGTAGCATTCTACCATTTTGAGTCTCAGCTCTATTTCTGGCTTTTTTAGTTCTTAATTTGAGCTATGAGTCTCCCAGACTTCCTGCTGACTTTGAATCATAATTCTTAGATTTCACCCTGTTGACTAGGTAGGATTTTTTTATAGGCGTAAACCATGAGTGCTCAACTTCCAATCATTTTAAAGATAGAATGAAAAACATTTTTTGGGGGGGGTCATTCATGGAGGCTGAACTCTGGGCCTTGGTGCTGTCCCTCAGCTCTTCGGCTCAAGACTAGTTCCCTATCGCTTGATCTACAGAGCCACTTCCAGCTTTTTTTCGCTTATGTGGTGCTGAGGAATCAAAGCCAGGGTCTCACTCTACTACTGAGCTAACTTCCCAGCTCCATGAAAAACTTAAATATAATATGTACAACAGAACTCCATTTGTCATTAAAACAAAAATAACTATTGATAGACATGTCTGCAAAAACACAACTGACAATTGAAATGAGCATGAGGAAAAAGATTGATTTCCATTTCCTTCTATACTGTGGTGCTTTCTGAGATTTCTTTGAACTTAGCTCTCTGAAGTTGGACAAATGGGATTGCATGAAACTGCAGAGCTTCTGCATGGCAAAAGGGACAGCTAGCAAGATCAATAGAAAGCCCACAGATTGGGAGAATCTTCACTAGCCATATAATGACCTCATATCTAAAATATACTTAGAACTCAAAAAATTAAATCCCCCAACAACAAATCCTCAAAGAAACAACGGCCTGATTAATACGTGGGCTAAAGATTAAAGAGAGACTTCTCTGAAAAGGAAATAAGAATGGCCAATAGACACATGAAGAAACATTCAACTTCTCTATCCACAAAAGAAATGCAAATCAAAACAATATTGAGATTCCACCTCACTCCAGTTAGAATGGCTATAATCAAGAACTCTAATAACAGATGCTGGAGGGGATGTGGCCAGAAGGGAACCCTACTGCATTGTTGGTGGGTGTGTAAATTTGTTCAACCACCTTGGGAAACAGTATGGAGGTTCCTTAAAAGACAACAAATAGAGCTTCCCTATGACCTAGCAGTCCCACTTTTGGGCATTTATCAAAATGATCACAAACAAGTCCATACTAAAACTATCAGCACAACTATGTTTATTATGGAACCAACCCAGATGCCCCTCAGTAGATGAATGGATCAAGAAAAAAAATTGTGTGTGTGTGTGTGTGTGTGTGTGTGTGTGTGTGTGTGTGTGTGTGTGTGTGTGTGTGTGTGTGTGTGTGTGTGTGTGTGGTGGAATTCTATGCTTCCATCAGAAAGAATGACACTGCCCCATTTGTTAGGAAATGGAAAGACGGAAAAAATGATATTCAGTGTAGTAAGCCAGACCCAAAGAAACATAGGTCCCATGGTTTCCCTTATTTGCAATTACTAATGTAGGTCTAGGATAATCTTACCAACCAAGCAGAAAAAGTCAAAAGCTATGTACATATGATCATATAAGATTATGCTAAGTGAAATGAACACCAAGATAGGGACACAAGAGGTTTTTTCTTTGTCACTGTTGTTTTTAATGTACTATGTGATTTTTTTGCTTCTTTTGTATATTCTTCCCCCACGGTATAACCCCTGTTGTCATTGTATTTGATTCCAGTGCCCTGCATCTTGTATATACATTTTTCTAATTTGGGGAGGGAAAGGGAAATAACAAAATACTGAAGCAAGGATACTGGTTGACCCATTTTAACAATGAGATCTACAAGACACTATGTTGAAAATGAACTTTACAACTTGTTGGGGGCAGGGGAGGGAGGAGTTGGAGAGGTAGGGAGGGAAGGGATGGTAGGGGAAAAACAAAGGAGGGGGTAACAATGCTCGATAGGAAATATACTGATTACCTTACTCATGTAACTGTAACCCCTCTGTACAGTATCTTTACAATAAAAATATATTAAAAATAAAAAAAAAAGATTAGGAAAAAAGAAATTAGCTTTCTGAAAGACAGATGTACAATGTAAGCCTCATTTGAACAGTACTTCCAAGACTCTCCAGAGCTGAGCTGACAGAAAAAAATCCTCTCTATTGCTCCTCCTGGAGTGGCCTCTTCTCCGGCCTCTTTGAACCCACTCACCTCAACTCTCCCCATGAAAGCTCCAGTCACACCTACCTCTCCCTGTAGTTGGCTCCAGTATGGGTCCCTCCTAGGCTTTCCTGGCACTGTTCTTCCCAGCCCTCAGAGTGCCCTCCTCATGATCTATGTGGCTCAGCAGCCCCCTTCCTTGGAGGAAAACTCCCTACTTTGTGTGTCTCAGGATTCTGTACAGATTTCTGTCCTAGGCTCAACCCTCACCATTACGGGATCAGGTGAGATCCACCTGACTCCAGGTTGATATGTATGCTTCCAGAGGCACTGCACGCCTTTCCAGCAAGCACTCAACGAGGCTTGTTGATAGGATGTTGAAGAACAGTCTAGAACAGTTATCCTCAGTGTGCATTTTATTTTCAAGGCACTGCACACCATATATTTGAAGATAGAACAATTGTAGAACCTACCACCTTTTCTTTTCCTTCATTCAAATTAAGCTGGGGAGTGCTTGTCTTGAAGGAAAAACTCCACTCTTGGTCAAACATCAACAACTGCATTGGCTAGCCAAAATTAAAGACTTCCACAGGAAATGCAAGCATCCACTGACATCACATGGGTGCAGCTCTTCTTCTATTAAAGGATACCACGTTGCTAAGACATGGTTGAAGGAGCCAGCTTCCATCTGCCCTCCCAGGAGAAAGTGATCTGACAGCTCAGTCACTTTGGTGAACAAGTGCACATAATATGCTGTAGCTCATAACATTTTTCCTGGGGACAAAAGTGTAAATAATTGCCTCTGTTCACTATTGAGTTGGGATCTGCTGAAATGACTGCACCTTTATTTGCTTCCTAACAACAAACTCCAGAGGCAATTACAGTTAATCTCCAGGAGAGACTGAAAATCTAGGCTGAAAAGCTGAGTCAGGCTGTAAAGGAGCATGAATGGCTTTGGTCCACCCAGTGCAAGGTTTCTGCACTTGCCACAGGAAGTGACTACAGTCATGATGGTCCATTCCCCATTGTCACATTCGTGACAACCAGAGGCACGCTGCGGCAGCCAGGCCTGGAAAAGACAGGCAACCCCAGCCCCCTTAATCAAAGACTGGGCACCTGGAGAATCTACCAGCCAGGGAACCCGTACCCACTCTTTCTCTTAACCCAGCTTTAGTCAGGATAGCATAAAAAATATACCTCCTGCATCTAAGTACACAGATGCTGAGATTCTGTAAGTTTCATCACTTAAGTGTATTCAGGGAACAAATTACATTTAGATAAAGACATACTTGCTGTGATTTCCAGGGCAGGTGGACAGAGTCCTCGTCCCATCAAGAGTCAGAACTACAAGCAGATTTCATGACAATGACCATGAATTTTCCTCTAGACCTCAACCAGTTATTTCTCTTCTAAGAAAAACAAAAACTTTTCTCCCCTGAGGTTTCATGGGCATCGGCTTTAATTCTCATCAAGCTCACAGGGTAATTACCAGGCACACAAGTGGAAAGAACAAGATTCCAGATAGCAATGACCAAGCCTAAAGTCATGCTACAGTCACAACACAGTGTCAGGCATGGGATGTGTACCTGAGTTGTCTTCACTGTTCTCAAACCTCCTGAGGTCTACTTCCAGGACCAAAATAGTGCATAGTGCATGCCATCCATCACTTTAGGAAAATATCAATAGGTGCCATCAAAAGTCCTGACATTAGATGTTTCTGGTTCATAGTGATTTTTTTTCTAAAAGTAGATTAAGCTTTTTTGGGGGGAGGGGGTACAGTTGTGGGGCCTGAACTCTGGGCCTGGGTGCTGTCCCTCAGCTCTTCAGCTCAGGGCTAGCCCTCTACCATTGAGCCACAGTGCCACTTCTGGCTTTTTTCTTTTTGCTTATGTGGTGCTGAGGAATTGAACCCAGGGCCTCATGCATGCAAGGCAAGTGCTAAACCACTGAGCCACCTTCCCAGCCCCTAGATTAATTGAATATGGAATTCAATTAACTTTTAGTGACCTTACTTTAGTCCAATTTATTCTTCACAGATTCACAGATGGAATATTATTACTGTTTAAAATTATTTGATTAATAGTGAGGAACTTGAATACCTTATTTTTTATTAAAAGTTTCAGGATCTTTATAGACACCACATTATTTCCCCACTGTTATTCTATTTTATATGTTACTCATTCATACTGTAAATGTATTTAAGAACACCAAGCTAAAAATTCAGGGCATGTCAATTTTCTAATGTTCATCTTTGAAGCTGAAAGATGTTTTTCATAATTAGTTAGATCTTTTCATTGGAGTTTCACCAGTGAATTTGTTACTTACCTTAGGCACACAGAATGTATGTGAGAAAGCTACAGTCAAGCCCTGAGCTTTGGGATTTCAGTACAGAATTCTTAGTTGTGTAATTTCTCAGTTGGCTTTCTGCATTATACTCTGTTCAAGAAATGCCAAGAAAAATAAGTATCAACCAAGATTTGTTATGATTGTTTTTATGGTTGGAACATGTGATGGCAAACTCTCAGCTCATTTGGGCACGTGATTTGCTCTATGATTTCATTTACTTCACAAACAGTAATATCTAGGAAAAAGAATTTGAATATTACTGGTTTTGGGTTTAAAAAACTTGACAGGTTTTTAGACAAATCTAGTAGATAGTTATGAGTAGATTTTTTCTCATTTCATATATTATCCTGAGGAATGAACAATCCTTAACACATTTATAATTACCCTGAAAACAACAGCTACCATATGTTATGAAAGGTCTTGTTCTCTCTGTCAACCACAGTTGAGGTTGGAAACGCCAGAGCAATGGGTGTAGAATCTGTGACATCATCCATCTAGACAAATGAAGGGTTTTGTCTCCTATTTAAGCCAATCATTAAAGGGATTCTTGACTCATCTTTAGCCAGAGTTGTCCTTCTCTGTGTGAGGCCCTGGGGAGGATTTCACAGCTGCTGCTCTAAGTGGACCCTGAAGGAGCAATTAAACTACATCCCTCTACAGGGGATTGGCTGTCCTTGGTACTGGCCCCAAGGCCAGTTAAGGCTGAAGTTCAGACAGGGGACATGGGGTTTAAGCCCCAGTGGTAGTGGAAGACACACCCTTGGTATACTAAATTGTTTGTATGAAATTCCTACTGCCAGTATGGGACTAAAAGGTGAAATGCTTCAAGTGGTTCCCCTAAACAAAATAGGGTGTATATTTCTTCAGGCTTATTCAACATAGTGCTTTAGGTCTTAGAAGAAGAGTGTGAAAGAACCAATAGAACATACACAGTTATAACAGGGGATTTCTTTAGATTGGCTTATATGACTAGGGGCCAGGCTGTCCAAAAATGAGTAGAAATGGTACATGAGGTCAAATACGAGACGCAGAATATAATCCAAGACACAGACACCATGAAGAAGCTCTTCCCTTTGACAGTCCTGCAAATGTTGTGGATAACCACACATCTGTGATTTACAGATTTATATCCTAAATATTTTTTCACACATGTAAAGAGTTTATTCAGTGAAGAGAAAGTAAAGCCACTCAAGAGAGTGAACAGTGAAGTCCAGAAGCCAGTGGTCCCCACTCTACATATTCTTAAACAAAAGGAGGAGAAAGTCACTTTCACACAGCTGTGAATCTGAAGCACATTTGTCCTACAGCCAGAGAACCCCGAAACACCTTTGGGAAGATGAATAGAACCAGCATATTGGAGGCTTTTGATCTCAACCAACTACAATCCCCCAGCAGCCATTTCCTCACAAAGTACTCTGTGCTCACGCAGGCAGGCATACTTAACTCCAGTCATCAGATTGTGAAGGAAAGCCAATCCTTACTGAAACTCTTGCTCCCAACAGAGGAGCTTCTGGGAAGATGTATATTTTATGTTGCATTTTATTTGTTTCCAGTCCTGGGTCTTGAATTCAGGGCCTGGGCCCTATCTCTGAGCTCTTTTTGCTCAAGGGTAGGTCTCTACCACTTGAGCCTCAGTGCCATTTCCTGCTTTTTCTGAAGAGTTTATTGGAGATAAGAGTTCACGGACTTTCCTCCCAGGCTGGCTTTGAACCATGATCCTCAGAGCTCAGCCTCCTGAATAGCTAGGATTAGAGACGTGAGCCACCCATCTCTGGCTATTTTTTACTTATTAATCATCATTTTTATTGTTATTATAAAGGAGATATACAGAGGGGTCACAGTTATATAAATCAGGTAAAGTACATTTCTTTTTGGACAATGTCACCTCTACCCTCCCTGTCTCCCACTTTTTCCCTCCTGTCCCCACCCACAAGTTGTACAGTTCATTTTCCACATAATGTCCAGAGATTCCACTGCTGCATTTGTTTGCCCTTTGTCCCACCATTTCAGTGCTCCTCCTCTAATACTCCCAAGACAGGTAAATAAGACAAGAAGAAAAGAAAACAACAACAACAACAAAGAATAAAAGTTCTTGCTTCCATTTCCTGGAGTTCAGGTGTATTAATTTTTGAAGAAAGGGACAAGTTTCCTGAGGGCGGCTTTGACCTCCTTGTTCCTCAAAGTGTAGATGAGGGGGTTGAGGGTGGGGCTCGCCATGGTGTACAGCACTCCAGCCACCTTGCTCTTCTCTGCACTGTAGCTGGACACGGGACTGATGTAGGCATAGAATACAGCCGTGTAATACATGCACACCACGACGAGGTGGGAGGAGCAGGTGGAGAAGGCTTTCTGTTTTCCCTCTGATGTCCTCATCTTCAGGATGCTGGAGATGATGAAGCCATAGGACACAATGGTCATGAGGAAGTTCAATATGCCATAGAATGCATCAGCCAGTGTGATCATGACACTGTTCACATAAGTGGAGCTACAGGAGAGACGGAGCAGAGGAGGGACCTCACAGAAGAAATGAGTGATGATATTGGGCCCACAGAAGTTCAATTGTACCATCAGTCCTGTGTGGATAGCTGTGTTGAAGGCACAGATCACCCACACTCCAGCAGCAAGCACGCTGCAGAAGGCCTTGCTCATCATGGTGCTGTAATGCAGGGGGTGGCAGATGGCTACATAGCGGTCATAGGCCATGACTGTGAGCAGCAGCAGCTCTGAGGATGCAGACCATGTGAGAAAGTAGAGCTGGGCCATGCAGCCCCTAAAAGAGATGGAGCTCTTCTCTACCATCAGTCCTTCCAGCGTCTTTGGCATGATGGCTGAAGTACAGATGATGTCCATGGTGGCCAAATTGAACAGGAAGAAGTACATGGGAGTGTGGAGGCCAGGGTTGAAGCTGATGGCCATGATGATGAGGACATTACCAGTGAGGGCCACACTGTAGAGGGACAGGAAACAGCAGAACAAGAAGAGGTGGTATTCAGGGTGCTCTGAGAATCCCTGCAGGATGAACTCTGTTACTGCTGTGTGGTTGCTCATGGTCCTGGGCTGAGAGGGTTTTCAGGAACTACCAGGAGAATCTCTACCCAAAGCTGCATGTGACATCATGGCTAGAATGGAAGATGAAAGGTTTCCTAAGAAAGGCTGCCATGTTTTTTGCATACATGATAACATGATTTGAGCATTTGATAGCTGCAGTAGATTTGTTTGAGACAAACATACCAATACTGCATAAGAAAGAAAATAAGCAATCAGCTCATAAACTACAAATACAAGATTAATTTTTTCTACCCTTTATTAACAATTTATCCTCAGCAAATATCACTCAGTACGGTAAAAATAAAAAGGCATATTCTTTTTTTCTGCTGTTTTTATTTATTTCTTTTTTATTGTGAAAATACCTTACAGAGGGGTTACAATTACATGGGCAAGGTAATGAGTACATTTCTTATCAAGCATTGTTGCCTCCTCCTTTGTTTCCCCTTCCCATCCCTTCCTATCTCCCTCCACTCTACCCCTAACCCCGGCCAAAGTTGTAAAGTTCATTTTTCTACATAACGACTTGTACTTCTCATTGTTGCAATGGGTCTACCTGTATCCCTATTTAAATGATTGTTTTTTCCCTTCCCCTCCACATAGCTAAGATATGGAACCTACCCAGATGCCCCTCAGTAGATGAGTGGGTCAAGAAAATGTGGTATATATACAAAATGGAATTCTATGCCTCCATCAGAAAGAGTGACATTACTCCATTTTTTAGGAAATGGAAAGACTTGGAAGAAAATATATTAAGTGAAGTAAGCCAGGCCCAAAGAAACATAGGTCCCATGGTTTCCCTTAATTGCAATAACTAGTATATGTCTGAGTCAAGCAGAAAAGATCAGATAAGTTGATGTTAGGTGAAATGGACCCCAAGATAAGTATTCAATTTTTTTTATTTCTTGCAATAGTTTCTAACATATTTATAAGATGATTTCTTTGTTGTTTTGTATGTCCCTCCCCCACAGTATAATCCCTGCTTTCATTGTATTTGATGTTGGTATACAAAGGCATATTATTAAATGGATGCACTCCCTTCATGATTCATTATTCAGGGTTGGAAAAATTAGATGTTGCCTAACATTTCCACGGGATCTTGGGAAAAGATATGTATTCCATTTGAGCTCCAAGTTTTCTTTCTGGAAATTTATCTTTGGAAAGATATTTCAAATGTCTTCAAGTCACCCTGTAACCCTAGCTAACTCAGGAGGCTGAGATCTGAGAATTGTGGTTTAAACTATCCTGAGGAGGAAAGCCTATGAAACTCTTATCTCCAATTAACTACCCAAAAAGTCATAAGTGGAACTATGGCTCAAGTATTAGAGCACTAGCATTGAGCCCAAAAGCTCAGGGATAACAACGCAGGTAAGCCCCAGGACTCTCTCTCTCTCTCTCTCTCTCTCTCTCTCTCTCTCTCTCTCTCTCTCTCTCTCTCTCTCTCTCTCTCTCTCTCTCTCTCTCTCTCTCTCTCTCTCTCTCTCTCTCTCTCTGTGTCTCTCTCTGTCTCTCTCTCTCACACACACACACATGCACACACACAATATCTTAAAACCAGGTGATGGTGGATCACACCTGAAATCCTAGTTATTCAGGAAGCTGAGATCTGAAATTCCTGGTTCAAAGTCAGACTGGGCAGGAAATCCATGAGACTCTTTTCCTCAATTATCTAGTGGAAAGCCAGAAGTGGAGTTGTGGCTCCAGTGGTAAACAGCCAGCCTTTAGAGAAAAAGCTAAGGGACCTAAGGCACATTTCCCAAGCCCTGAGTTCAAGCCCTATTATTGTCATTTAAATAACTCTTCAAATATCTGCATGGCACTATATATGAGTAAATATTTTAAAGGAATCTATATTATTAAAGATGAGTTTCCTGTGATATATTGACAATGCTATAAGGTGTTTTTGAAGTGTCTTAGTTACTACTTTTAAATAGTATAAAAATTAAAACAACATTCCTAAATATGAACTGATTTGCAGGGCTTATGAACATTGGTATATGTATCTTAAGCAAAGTCAACAGGTAAATGAGACCAGAGTTTCATGGTGGGGACAGATTGTGGCTGATTTTCATTTCCTTCTTTCTCAAAGTGCTTTCTGTTCTTTCTCTGGAATGACCTTCCTGAGATATAGCATGAAAATATCCTTCTAGCAGACATTCCACACCACACAGAGCTCATGGAGGAGGAAATTCTCTCAACTGCTCTTCCTGGAGCCCCCTATTCTCCAGGTTCTCTCTTCCCACCCAAACTAAGCAATGTGATACCTACCCCATTTGCTTTTTCCTTCACCTCTTCATTTAAAATTTTAAAATTTATATTCCAGTTTTGGTCTAACTTCAAGAAACAATTTCCCATCCTAAATTAAGGCTTACCCAGAAAGTCCATATATACCATTCAAGTTATGTCACTTATTTGTAAGGTACAAGTCTGTGTGTGTGTGTGTATGTGTGTGTGTGTGTGTGTGTGTGTGTGTGTGTGTGTGTGTGTGTGTGTGTGTGTGTGTGTGTGTGTTGATCCAGACACTTGAATTGGGCTTGGGCTCTGTCCTCAAACATTTGTGCTTTACCACTTCAGCCATAACTTCACTTAAAGCTTTTTTGGTGCATAATTGGAGATATGAGTCTCAAAGCCTATTTGGCCCAGGCTGGCTTCACACTGTAATCCTCAGATTTCAGCCTTCTTAGTAGTTAGGGTTACAGGCATGAACCATCAGTGCCTGGCTGAGGTGCAGCTGTGTTTGACTAAAAGGCACAACATTGCTATGGCTCCCAGCCATATTGGTCAACTCCATAGCTCATATTAGTGACAAGCCAGAGTCACACTTCCCCAGCTGCACCTTGAGCAGACAAGCCCATCTGTCCCTTATAACCACAGAGCAATTGATTGCCATCTGCTGGGCATCAGGAGGACCCTTCACTAAAAACTCAAACCCAGTTCTTGTCTTCACTGAGCTGCAGAGACTGATAAGGGAGCAACTCCAGTGTGGATGAGCAGTCTGCACAGGTTCTAAATAAAAGAAATTGCAGCACCTATCCACATTTAGAGAACAAATTACCCTCAGGTAAAGACATACTTGCTGTGATTTCCAGGGCAGGTGGACAGAGTCCTGATCCCATCCAGAATAGGACAGTAAGTAGATTTCAAGACAATATCCATGAATCTTTACTTTGACCTCAACCAGTCATTTGGTCTATGGAGAGGAACAAAGACCTGTCTACCCTGAGGTTTGTTGGGTATTGGCTTCAATTCCTACTAACCTCACATGATAATTACAGGGAACATGAGTGGAAACAGCAAGATTTCAGATGACAATAACCAAGCCTAAAGTCATGCTACAGTCACAACATAGCATCCCCCACATGCCAGGCACAGGGTGTATAACTGAGTTGTCTTCATTCTTCTCAAACCTCCTGAGGTCCACTTACAGGACCAAAATAGTGCATGGTGGATGCCTTCTATCACCTTCGGAAAATAGCAATAGATGACATCAAAATCTCTGGCTTTTGATGTTTTTGGTTCATATTGAGTTTTTTCTAAAAATAGATTGAGCTTTGCAAGGAATTCAATTCACTTTTAGTGACTTTACCTCAGTCCAATTTATTCTTCAATGTTCTACACATTGAATATTATTACTTTTAAAAGGTATTTAAGTAATATTGAAGAACATGAATACTTAATTTATTATTAAAAGTGCAAAAGATTTCCTCAGACACCACATTCTTAATCCATTGTCTTTCTCTTTTATATATTACTTTTTCCTACTGCAAATGTGTTTCAAGAATTCCAAGCTAAAAGTTCAGGGCATGTCAAATTTCCAATGCTCCTCTTTAAAACTGAAAGATGTTTCATAATTACTTTGTTAGGTCTTTTCACTGGAGTTTCATAAGAGAATTTGTGACTTACCTTAGACACACAGAATGTATATGAGAAAGCTACAGACAAGGGCCAGGCTTTGGGATTTCAGTTCAGAGTTCTCTGCTGTGTAATTTTTCAGTTGTCTTTCTGAATTGTACTCAGTGTCCAAGAAAAGCCAAGAAAACTAAATATCAACCAGGATTTGTTATGATTATCTTTACAGTTGGAACATGCAACAAAACAGTAAGCTCTCAGCTCTTTTGGGTATACCATTTGCTCTATGATTTCAATTATCTTACAAACAGTAATAATACCTAGGAAAATAATTCTAATATTACTTGTTCCAGGTCAACAAAACTTGGAAGGGTTTTGTGCAAATCTAGTAGATAGTTATGACTAGATTTTTCTTATATCATACATTTTACCCAAAGGAATGAACAAACCTTAGAACATTCATAATTACCTTGAAAACAATGTGCAGCTACCACATGTATGTATGGTCTTGCTCTCTCTGTCAACAATAGGAGAGGATGGAAATGCCAGGGCAATGGGTGTAGAATCTATGTCATCATCCATCTAGACAAATGAAGGTTTTTGTCCCCTATTTAAGCCAATCATGAAGGGATTCTTGACTCATCTTTAGCCAGAGTTGTCCTCTATGTGAGGCCCTTGGGAGGATTTCACAGCTGCTGCTCTAAGAGGACTCAGAAGGAGCAATTAAATTACATCTTTCTACAGGGGAATTGGTCCCAAGGCCAGTTCAGGCTGAAGTCCAAACAGGGGACACAGCATGTAAGCCTCAGCAGTAGTGGTAGACATATCCCTGGTGTACGAAAGTGTTTGTGCGGGACTAACAGGTGAAAAGCTTAAAGGTGTTTCCACTAAACTGAAGAGTAAGACAGATGTACATTTCTTTAGGCTAACTCAATGTAGTGCTTTAGGTCTTAGAAGAAGATTGTGAGGGAAAGAAGTGTATGCATGGGAGTGAGAGGAGTCATACCATCACTATTTGCAGATCATAGGGTCCTACACCGAAGGGATCCTAAAGCCTCTGTCTGAAATAAAATTACAAATATGATGAGAAGTTTTGGAAACATAGTAAATTGCAAATCAGTACTTTTTATATATAAATACCAACCACAATCATGGTGAGAATGACACCAAGAAATTGATTCCAGTTACTAATAAAACTAGGAATAATCTCCACCAGGCATATAAAAGATCTCATAGTGAAAATTACAAAACACATAATAAATTGAGACAGGCACTGAGTGTGGAAAGACAACCCTTCATCTCAGAGGAGCAGAGTTAACATGACAATGAGTATATTACTGAAAGCAATGTACAGATTCAGTGCAATCCTCATCCAATGTTATTCTACACAGAAATAGAATAATCGAGCCCAAAATGTTGATTGGATGCAAAAAAGACCCTGGAGAGACAAAGCAATTCCAAACAAAATACCTGCCTTCTTGTTATATAACAGGGTCCTAGGAACAAAACTGGCATGGTGCTGGTCAGGTGCTAGTAAAATTGTTACCCTAGCTACTCAGGATGCTGAAGTCTGAGGATCATGATTTGAAGTCAGCCCAGGCAAGGAAGTCTGTGGGACTTTTATCTCCAATAAACCAGAAAAATCAGAAGTGAAGCTGTGGCTCAAGTGGGTAAACACAATGTAGAATAAGCATAAAGTGGAATATTATTTAGTAATGAGAAGGATTAAGTTGTAAATGCCACAACTTTGAGAACATTTGGTTAAATGACAGATGCCAGCTATAATGTCAAATGTTATATGATTCCAGTTATATGAAATGTCCAGAATGGACAAATATAGGGAGAAAAAAAGTTCGTTTATTTTTGCTAGAGGGATGATTGTGAGAACATTAAAATGACTGCTCATAGGATGATGTTCTTAAAACTGCATAAATATTACTGTAAAACACTGAACTGTAGCCTTTAAATGTATGAATTGCACAGTATGCTAATTACTCCTCCATAAACCTGCAAGAAAGGAAGAAATCAATTGTATAAGTAAGGGCTGTCCTCTGGAACAGAAGCAATAGAATTTACACAGGGAATTTATTATAATATAATATTATAATATATAATTACATAATATATATACTTATTTATATATTATGGTATAATATATAATTACATATTATATACTTATATACTTATATATGGTATTTGGGGTATTGAAGAAATAAATATTATTAAGTATTGAGAGTTTAAGAGTACATTGTCACATATGCAGAATCTCATCCTTCAGGAATGAATGACAGAAATAGAAAACAAGAACTGCTCAGGGGTAAAGACCAGCAGTGGAAAGTCAAAGCAGAAGGGTAAATAAAATGAAGAGGTTAAACCTCTAATATGTGTGTATGGAAATATAATAATGACAATATTCTTTAACATCAGAAAAATTGAGAAACACTAGTAGAAGTATATTATATATTATAATATATTATATATAATTATATGTTATATATAAATATAATACATATAAGTATACATAATATATTACCAAATAACGCAATTTGAAAGGAGATTTTTATCTTCATTACATGACTAGAGGTCAGGCTGTCCAAAAATGACTTTGTGCATCCCAAAGAACAGGTACACCCCAAAACTTCTTAATATAAGAATCTGAAAGCATCAGAACCTTGGAAGCATCTGTGATTATTTTTAGAAGGGAACTAAGACTCAGTTCATTTGGTTGTTTCTGATCATGTCTGGATATGAACTCAGATACTTTTTCCCAAATCAAAGCTCCTTATCCATGTACCTTTCCTCTGCTAGTGTCTATGTGCACCCAAAAGTAGATGAGCACCTGTGACTTTCCCTTTGCGTTGCTGGCACAGGTGCCATGTCGACTTAATCTGTTCATAATGATTATCTTTTCAATCAGGCTATCAATCAAATCTTGACTTTCATTCTTTTTCCTGTGAAGTCATATTTTTGTAGTTTAATTACACATAATATATTAATTGCACAAATAAGTTGCATTGCCATATTTTTATTCATGCAAAAATATTTCTATTACTCTTTCTCAATTTTTTCTTTTGTTAAGGAATATTGTCATTATTATGATTCCATGCACACATATTAGATGGTTTAACCTCTTCAATCTGTTTATCCCTCTGCTTTGAATTTCCACCGCTGGTCCTTACCCCTGAACAGTTCTTGTTTTCTTTTTCTATCATTCATTTCTGAAGGATGAGATTCTGCTATGTGACAATGTACTCTTCAACTCTTATTACTTAATAATACAAAATTGTGAAAAACATTTTTAGGATATAAATCTGTAAATCACATCTGAGAGTTGTTGTGTGGTCATCCACAACATTTGTAGGGCTGTCAACCTAAAGAGTTCCTTCATGGTGACCGTGTGTCTTGGGTTCAATTCTGTGCCTTGTACTTGACCTCATCTACCATCTCTAGAGCACAATGGTGACTGTGGTGCAGATTCTTTCTTCTAACTAACTTTTGGATTATCCCATGACTTGAAGGTAGAAAATCCATCTTTAATAGTGGATTTGTGGTGTATGAACCTAGGAAAGTCTAAGACTTCTCATGCATTTTTTTTTTCTGCCAACAGTGTTGACAATCTGCCCTATTGTCCTCGAGTGGGGAACATGTAAAATGCCCAAAATACAAAATTGGCAAGTAAGACAAAATAGAATAAACACTCTTCATGATGCAATAAAAATCTATCATTACTCACCCTGAGGCATTGGTGGTAGTGTAATGGAAAGTCTTCTAGACCACTGAAGGCCACTCAACCTATTATTTATGGGTCCAAATTCTATTGGAGAGATTAGAGCTGGTCCATGACCACCTGGGCCAGGGCCACATCAGCCACAATGCACCAGTTCTTGCCCCAAAGAATTGCCAAAGTCCATTCACTCATTCTAAATCAGAAATAAAGCTCTACTTTCAGCTTCCATGTCAAGTAGTGAACAATGTGTTTGTGGTGAATTCTGAAGATATAGCTAAACACCCACCTCCGGCTTCTGTCATCCTGATGGAGAAGCAGGATTGCTTCCTAATAGCACAAAAGACACACTCAACACTTGTCTTTATTTTTTATTCCAGGTGATTTGTACACTGGCTTTTGTTCAGGAACAATGGGAAGGACAGTGTTGCCTGCCCAGAACGTTCTGATCACAAGTCAATCACATCCATGTTCCCCACTCCAGGGTAGACTAGATCCTCAATGCTGACAGAAAATTCAATGCACAAGAAGTCCCAGACTTT
The DNA here is from genome assembly GCF_024711535.1 of Dipodomys merriami. Classification (NCBI taxonomy): domain Eukaryota; kingdom Metazoa; phylum Chordata; class Mammalia; order Rodentia; family Heteromyidae; genus Dipodomys; species Dipodomys merriami. The sequence goes on along the minus strand of NW_027202715.1, from coordinate 17,241,836 downwards.
CCTAGGTTCACACACCACAAGTCCACTTTTAATGGTGAAATTTCTGTCTTCAAACCAAGGGATAATCCAAATGTTAGTCTCACCTCTATTGTTGGTGAGAAGAAAAGGGAAGGATAGAAGAAAGATTCTGCATCACATACAGTCACCATAGTGCTCTAGAGACGGTAAATGAGGTCAAACACAAGGCACAGAATTGAACCCAAAACACTCAGTCACCATGGAGGAATTCTTCAGTTTGACAGAACCGCAAATGTTGTGGATGACCACACAACAACTATCAGATGTGATTTACAGATTTATATCCTAAATATTTTTCATAGATGTAGAGTTTATTCAGTAAAGAGAAAGTGAAGCCACTCAAGAGAATGAGCAGTGGGACCAAGAAACCGGTGGTCTCATTCTAAATATTCCTACAAAAAAAAAGGAGAAAGTTACATTCACACCGCTGTAAATCTGAAGCACATTTGTGCTCCATAAGAAGAGTTGTCTCACAGCCAGAGAAGGCCTGAACTACCTTTTGGCAGATCAACAGAGCCAGCGTCTTGGAGACTTTTGATTTCAACCAACTACTCAGCTCAGCTGCCATTCCTCACAAACTACTCTGTGCTCACACAGGTAGGCAAACTTAACTCCAGTCATCAGGTTGTGAAGGAAGGCCAATCCTTACTTAAACGGCTCCCTCCCAGTAGAAATGCTTCTGGAAAGATGAATTTTTATGTTATTTGTTTCCAGTTCTGGTGCTTGAATACAGGTGCTGGGTGCTTTTCCTGAGTTCTTTCTGCTCAAGGCTAGCTCTCTACAACTTGAGGCATAGTGCAATTTCCTACTTTTACTGAGTAATACATTGGAGATAAGAGTTTCACGAACTTCCCTGCCTGGGCTGGCTTTGAATCAAAAACCTCAGATTTCAGCTTCCTGAATAGCTAGGATTACAGGTGTGATTCACAGGAGTCTGGTTATTTTTTATTTGTTACTATTTTTTATTGTTATTATAAAGGTGATGTACAGAGGGGTTACAGTTCAATAAGTCAAGTAAAGAGTACTTTTCTTTTTAGACAATGTCCCCCCTTCCTTTTCTGCCTTAGATTTTTGAATTCTTGTCCCTACTCCTAAGTTGTACAGTTCCGTTGTCACACAGTGTCTAGCGAGTTCAAAGGCTTCATTTGTTCACCCTTCTCTCTCCATTTCTGTACCCCGTTCCTCACCCTCCCAAAGACAGATAAATAAGACAAGAAGAAAAGAAAACAACAACAAAAATAAAGAATAAAAGCTCTTGCTTCCATTTCCTGGAGTTCAGGTGTATTAATTTTTGAAGAAAGGGACAAGTTTCCTGAGGGCGGCTTTGACCTCCTTGTTCCTCAAAGTGTAGATGAGGGGGTTGAGGGTGGGGCTCGCCATGGTGTACAGCACTCCAGCCACCTTGCTCTTCTCTGCACTGTAGCTGGACACGGGACTGATGTAGGCATAGAATACAGCCGTGTAATACATGCACACCACGATGAGGTGGGAGGAGCAAGTGGAGAAGGCTTTCTGTTTTCCCTCTGATGTCCTCATCTTCAGGATGCTGGAGATAATGAAGCCATAGGACACAATGGTCATGAGGAAGTTCAATATGCCATAGAATGCATCAGCCAGTGTGGTCATGACATTGTTCACATAAGTGGAGCTACAGGAGAGACGGAGCAGAGGAGGGATTTCACAAAAGAAATGGGTGATGACATTGGGCCCACAGAAGTTCAGTCTCACCGTCAGCCCTGTGTTGATGCCTGAGTTGAAGGCACAGAGTGCCCACACTCCAGCAGCAAGCACGCTGCAGAAGGCCTTGCTCATCATGGTGTTGTAATGTAGGGGGTGGCAGATGGCTGCATAGCGGTCATAGGCCATGACTGAGAGCAGGAGCAACTCTGAGGACGCAGCCCAGGTGAGAAAGTAGAGCTGGGCCATGCAGCCCCTGAAAGATATGGAGCTCTTCTCTACCATCAGCCCTTCCAGAGCCTTTGGTATGACGGATGAGGTGCAGATGATGTCCATCGTGGCCAAATTGAACAGGAAGAAGTACATGGGAGTGTGGAGGCCAGGGTTGAAGCTGATGGCCATGATGATGAGGACATTGCCTGTGAGGGCCACACAGTAGAGGGACAGGAAACAGCAGAACAAGAAGATGTGGTATTCAGGGTGCTCTGAGAATCCCTGCAGGATGAACTCTGTTACTGCTGTGTGGTTGCTCATGGTCCTGGGCTGAGAGGGTTTTCAGGAACTACCAGGAGGAGCTCTACTCACTGCATGTGACATTACAGCTAGAATGAAAGATAATAGGTTTCCTAAGAAAGGCTGTCATGTTTTCTGCATACATGATAACATGATTTGAGCATTTGATAGCTGCAGTAGATTTGTTTAAGGCAAACATACCAATACTGCATAAGAAAGAAAACAAGCATTCAGCTCATAAACTACAAATACAAGATTAATCTTTTCTAACCTTCATTAGCAATTAACCTCAGGAAGTATCACTCAATATAGTAAAAAAGAAAAAGGTATATTATTAAATGGATGTTCTCCCTTCATTATTCATGAATGCACAGGGTTGGAAAAATTAGATGTTGCCTAGCATTTCCATCAGTTCTTGGATATATATCTGTATTCCATTTGAGCCTCAACTTTTCTTTCTGGAAATTTGTCTTTAGAAAGATGTTTAAAATGCCTTCAGGCCACCCTGTAATATTAGCTATTTCAGGTGGGTAAGATCTCAGATTTGTAGTTTGAAGCCATGCTGAGGAGGAAAGCCCATGAAACTCTTATCTTCAATTAACTACCCAAACATCAGAAGTGGAACTGTGGCACAAATGTTAGAGCACTAGCATTGAGCACAAAAGTTCAAGGACAGCATTCAGGCCCTGTGTTCAAACCCTATGTCCAACCACCCTCCCTGCTCCCTATACATAGTACCTTAAGCCAATGATGGTTGCTCATTCTTGCAATCCTAGATATTTAGGAAGCTGAGATCTGAGATTCCAGGTTCAAAGTTAGACTGAGTAGGAAATCCATGTGACTTTAAAAAAAAATCAATGATCTAGCACAAATCCAGAAGTGGAGCTGTGGCTCCAGTGGCAGATAGCCAGCCTTTATAGAAAAGCTTAGGGACAGTGCCCCGGTCCAGAGCTCAAGTCTTAGTACTGTCATTAAAAAAATTTCAAATTATCTGTATGGCACTATTTATGACTGATATTTAAAAATATCTATATTCTTTAAGATGAGTTTCCTGTAGTATATTGACATAATGCTGTATGATGTTTTTGAGGTGTCTTAGTGATCATTCTTAAAATAGTATAAAAAATTGAAATAACATGCCCAAACATGGACTGATTTGCAGGGGTTATGGACATGGGTATATGCAAAATCAACAGGTGAGTGAGACCAGAGTTTCATGGTGGGGACAATTGTGGTTGATTTTCATTTCCTTCTTTGTCAATGTGCTTTTTATTTTTCTCTTGAATGATCTCCCTTAGATGTATCATGAAAATCTCCTTGTAGCAGCCTTCCACACCACACAGTGCTCACTGAGAAGGAAATTCTCCCAACTGCTCTTTCAGCGCCCCCTTTTCTCCAGGTCCTCACTTCCCTTCCAACATATCCAATGTGGTGGTACCTACCCCATTTGCTTTTTTCTTCACCTCTTCATTTAAAAACAAAAATGATTAATGTTTACTTTTAATTTAAGAATTCCAGTTTCAGTCCAACTTCAAAAAACACATTTCCCATCCTAAACTAAGGCTTACAAAAAGTCCAAACATCACCTACCATTCAAGTTATATTACTTATTTGTGAGGTTCAACAATTTGTGTGTGTGTGTGTGTGTGTGTGTGTGTGTGTGTGTGTGTGTGTGTGTAACCAGACAATTGAATTCAGGGCTTCAGCACTGTCCTCAAATGTTTGTGCTCAAAGCTAGCATTCTACCACTTGAGTCATAGCTTCACTTAAAGCTTTCTTTTTTGGTGCATAACTGGAGATATGAGTCTCAAAACCTAACTGGCCCAGGCTGGCTTCACACTGTGATCCTCAGATTTCAGCTTCCTGAATAGTTAGGGTTACAGGCATGAAACATCTGACTGAGGTGCAGCTGTGTTTGACTAAAGGGCACAACATTGCTATGACTCCCAGCCATACTGATTAACTCCATAGCTCATATTAGTGACAAGCCAGAGTCACACTTCCAGAACTGCAACTGGAACAGAAAAGCACATCCGTCTCTTATAACCACAGAGCAACTGATTGCCATGTGCTGGGCATCAGGAGACCCCTTCACTGGAAACTCAAACCCAGTTCTTGTCTTCACTCAGCTGCAGATACGAATAAGGGAGCACCTCTAGTGTGAATGAGCAGTCTGCACAGGTTCAGAATACAAGAAATTACAGCACCTATCCACACTTAGAGAACAAATTAGCCCCAGATAAAGACATACTTGCTGTGATTTCCAGGGCAGGTGGACAGGTCCTTATCCCATCCAGAATCAGGACAGTAAGTAGATTTCATGACAATGACCATGTATCCTCCCCTCAACCTCAGCCAATCATTAGCTCTTCTGAGAGGAACAAAGACGTTTCTATAGCATTGGCTATAATCTAATTTATTGTTCCAATTTTATATATTGAATATTAATTGCTGTTTAAATATCTCTAAGTAATAGAGAGGAACTTGAATATTTTGTTTTTATTTAAAATGTTCTGGATTGCCACAGACACTACGTTCTTAATCCACTTGCTTTCTCTTTTATATGTTAAGCATTCCTACTATAAACTATTTTAAGAATACCAAGCTAAAAATTCAGAGCATGTAAAAATTTCTAATGTTTCTCTTTGAAGCTGAAAGATGTTTTCATAATTACTTTGTTAGATCTTTTCATTGGAGTTTCACAAGAGAATTTGTGACTTACTTAGACACACAGAATGTATGTGAGAAACCTACAGACAATTCCCAGGCTTTGGAATTCCAGTTCAGAGTTCTCTGCTTTGTAATTTCTCCATTGCCATTCTGAATTATATGCAGTGTCCCAAAATAGCGAAGAAATATAAATAAAAACCAAGATTTGTTATGATCCTTTTAATGGTTGGAATATGTAACAAAACAATATACTTTCAGCTCATTTGGGCACATCATTTGCTCTTTGATTTCATTTATTTTACAAACAGTAATAATACCTAGGAAAAAGAGTTCTCATGTTACTGGCTCCAGGATAACAAAACTTCACAGGTATTTGGACAAATCTAGTAGTTATGAGCAGATTTTTCTCATTTCACATATTGTCCTAAGTAATGAAAAAATTTTAAAACATTCATAATTACCTTGAAAACAACTTTAACCTTTATGGAGCTACCGTATGTATGTATGCTCTTGTTCTCTTTGTCAACCACAGCGGAGGTTGGAAACTCTAGGAAAATGTGTAGAATTTTCATCATCATCCATCTGAACAAATGAATGTTTTTGTCCCCTATTTAAACCAAGCCTGAAAGGAAATTTTGATTCAGGGTTAGCCAGAGTTGTCCTTCTCTGTGGGAAGCCCTTGGGAGGATGTCACAGCTGCTGCTCTAAGTGGACCCTGAAGGAGCAATTAAATTACATTCCTCTACAAGGGACTTGGCTGTCCATGGTGCTGGCCTCAAGGCCAGTTCAGGCTGAAGTTCAAAAAGGAGACATGGGGTGTAAGCCCCAGTGGTAGTGGAAAACTCACCCTTGGTATACTAAAGTGTTTCCATCAAACTTACACCCACTCTGGGACTCAAGTGAAAAGCTTAAAGGCATTTCCCCTAAACAAGACAAATGTACATTTCTTCATGCTTACTCAATGTAGTGCTTTAGGTCTTAGAAGAAGTGTGTGAGAGAGCAAAGTATCTGCATGAGAATGGGAAGAGTCATATCATCACTAGTAGAAGATGATAGGGTCTTATAGTGAAGAGCACTAAAGCCTCTATCAGAAAAGTTGTAGATGTGATGAGTAGTTTTGGAAACAGTGGTATTGCAACTCAGTACTTTTTAATAAATACCAACCACAAACATGCTGCGAATGAGACCAAGAAATTGATCCTACTCACTAATAAAACTAGGAGTAAACTCAACCAGGAATATAAAAGATCTCTGTAGTGAAAATTACAACATACAGATGAAATTGAGAAAGACACTGATGGTGGAAAGACAATCCTCCATAGCAGAGAAGCAGAATTCATATGAAAATATGCATATTACTGAAAGCTACGTACAGATCCAGTGCAAACCTCATCAGCATTCCAATGGTATTCTTCACAGAACTAGGAAAATCTATCCTAAAATTCTGTTTGGAAGCAAAAAAGACCCTGGAGAGACAGAGCAATCCCAAACTAAATACAATGGAGCTACCACAATATGTGACTTCTTATTATATGACAGAATCCTAGGAACAAAACTGGCATGGTGCTGGGCAGGTGTGGTAATCTTGTAATCCCAACCTCTCAGGACACTGAGAAATGAGGATCATGGTGTGGAGGAAGCCCAGGCAGGAAGGTCTGAGGGACTCTTATCTCCAATTAACCAGCAAAACAGCACAAATGCAGTTGTGGCTCAAGTGGATAAACACAATGTAGAATAAGTATAAAGTGGGATATTATGTGCTAAATAATATTATTAAAGTTGTATCATAGTATAACCTGTAGAACATTAGGCTAAGTGACAGATGCAAGCTGTAAGGTCACACATTGCATTATACTAGGTATATGAAATGTTGAGAATTGACAAATATATGGAGACAAAAAGTATGTTTATTTTTGTCCTGGCTAGAGGGATGACTGTGGGAATGGAAAAGTGGCTGCTCATAGAATGATAGTCTTAAAACTTCTGGATTGCACAGTATGCCAATTATCCCTCCATAAAACTACAAGAAAAGAAGTAATCAAATGTACAAGTCAGAGCTGTCCTGAAGAACAGAATGAAGAAAAGATACACAGCTATAAAAAGGGATTAATTAGATTCATTACATGACTGGGGGCCAGGCTGGCCAAAAATGACTTTCTGTACCCCAAAGCACAGGAGCACCCCAGCACTTCTCAATACAAGAGTTAGAAATTCTCATGATCTTTAGGGTCTGTGATTATTCTTAGAAGGATCTTAGGGCTCCCTTCATTTGATTGCTTCTGATAATGTGTGGATTCAAATTGAGATCTTCCTCTTCCCAAATCAAAGCTTGTTATCCATGTACCTTTCCTCTGCTATGTCTATGAGTTTGCACCCCACGAGTACAGGAGCACCTGTGCCTTTCCCTCTGCATTGATGACACAGGCGCCATGTTGACTTCATCTGTTTATTGTGATTGTCAGTTCAATCAGGATATCAATCAAATCTTGAGTTTCATGCTTTACTTGTGAATACACATTTTTATAGTTTAATTATATGTAATATATCAATTGCACAAAGATGTTTCCCTATGATATTTTCATATATGCAAAGAATATATTTCTGTTACACTTTCTCAATTTTTTCTTTGGTGAAAAAATATTCAACAGGTGTCATCATTATGTTTTCATATACACAGATGGTTTAATCTCATTCACTCTATTTACCCTCTGCTTTGACTTTCCACTGCTGGTCGTTAACCCTGAAGAATTGTTTGTTTTCTTTTTCTGCATCCAATTTTGAAGGATTAGATTCTGAATATGTGACAATGTACTCTTCAACTCTCAATGCTGTAATAGTATTTATTTCTTTAAATTCACTGTAAAATATCACAAATATAAAATTGACAAGTAAGACAAAAACAGAAGAAACACTCTTCGTGATGCCATAAAAATCTGCCAGTACTCACCCAGAGGCATTGGTGGTAGTATAATAGAAAGTCTTCAAGAGCATTGAAGACCACTCAACATATTATTTATGGGTCCAAATTCTATCGGAGAGAACAGACCTGGTCCATAACCATCTAGAGGCCAGGGCCACATCTGCACAACTTTACAACTTTGGTGATGGGGGGGGGGGCAAGGGGAGCGGGGACGATTGCCTACTACCTCAAAAGAAGAGCCAAAGTCCATTCATTTATGTGAAATCAAAAATCAAGCTCTACTTTCAGCTTCCATGTCAAGTAGTGAGCAACGTGTCTGCGGTGAGTTCTGAAGATGTAACTAAACACCCACCTTCAGCTTCTGTCATCCTGATAGAGAAGTAGCTTTTCCAGGATTGTTTCCTGGAACACAAGACTTGTCTTTATTATTTATTCTAGGTGATTTGTGCACTGGCTTTCGTTCAGGAACAATGGAAGGACAGCATTGCCTGCCCAGAACGTTCTGATTACAGGTCATTTACATCCATGTTCCCCACTCCAGAGCAATGAGGCAGACCAGATCCTCACAGCCGACAGCAACTCAATACATGAGAACTCTCGCTTTTCTAGGTTCATATGCCACAAATCTACTATTAAAGGAGGAATTTCTACCTTCAAGTCAAGGGATAGTCTCACCTTTATTGTTGGTGAGGAGAAAGGGAAGAACAGAAGAAAGAGTCTGCATCACAGTCACCATAGTGCTCTAGAGACAGTAAATGAGGTCAAATAAAAGGCACAGAATTGAACCCAAGACACACTGTCACCATACAGGAACTCCAGTTCGACAGCCCCACAAATGTTGTGGATGACCACACAAAAACTATCAGGTGTGATTTACAGATTTATATCTTAAATATTTTTCATTGATGTAAAAAAGTTGTTCAGTAATGAGAAAGTGAAGCCACTCAAGAGAATGAGCAGCGGGACCCAGAAACCAGTGGTCCCTACTCTAAATATTCTTAAAGAAAAAGAGGAAAAAGTCTCTTTCACACAGCTGTGAATCTGAAGCACATGTGCCCTCCATAAGGAAGGGTTGTCTCACAGCCAGAAAACCCTGAACCACCTTCAGAAAGATGAACAAAACCAGCATCTTCGAGGCTTTTGATCTCAACCAAATACAATCCCCCAACAGCCTTTTCCCCACAAAGTACTCTGTGCTCATGAAAGAAGGCCAAGCCTTACTGAAACTGCTGCCTCTCAGTAGAAGAGCTTCTGGGAAGGTGTATTTTGCGTTTTATTTGTTCCCAGTCCTGGGTTTTGAATTCAGGGTCTGGGCACTGGTTCTGAGTTCTTTTTGCTCAAGGCTAGATCTCCACCATTGAGCCACAGTGCCATTTCCTGCTTTTTCTGAGTAGTTTATTGGAGATAAGAGTTTACGGACTTTCCTGCCCGGCTGGTTTTGAAGCACAATCTTCAGATCTCAACCTCCTAAATAGGTAAAATTATAGGTGTGAGCTACAAGAGTCTGGTTTTTTTTGTTAATTATTATTTTTGTTATTATAAAGGTGATGTGCAGAGGAATTATAGTTATGTAAGTCGGGTGAAGTACATTTCTTTTTGGACAATGTCATCTCTTCCCTCCCTGTCTCCCACTTTTTCCCTCTCAACCCCACCCACAAGTTGTATAGTTCATTTTCCACATAGTGCCTAGAGAATTCCATTGCTGCATTTGTTTACCTTTGTCGCACCATTTCAGTGCCCCTCCTCTTATACTCCTAAGACAGGTAAATAGGTCAAGAACAAAAGAAAACAACAACAATAAAGAATAAAAGTTCTTGCTTCCATTTCCTGGAGTTCAGGTGTATTAATTTTTGAAGAAAGGGACAAGTTTCCTGAGGGCGGCTTTGACCTCCTTGTTCCTCAAAGTGTAGATGAGGGGGTTGAGGGTGGGGCTCGCCATGGTGTACAGCACTCCAGCCACCTTGCTCTTCTCTGCACTGTAGCCGGACACGGGACTGATGTAGGCATAGAACACAGCCGTGTAATACATGCACACCACGATGAGGTGGGAAGAGCAAGTGGAGAAGGCTTTCTGTTTCCCCTCTGATGTCCTCATCTTCAGGATGCTGGAGATGATGAAGCCATAGGACACAATGGTCATGAGGAAGTTCAATATGCCATAGAATGCATCAGCCAGTGTGGTCATGACATTGTTCACATAAGTGGAGCTACAGGAGAGATGGAGCAGAGGAGGGATTTCACAGGAGAAATGGGTAATGACATTGGGCCCACAGAAATTCAATCGCACCATCAGTCCTGTGTTGATAGCTGAATTGAAGGCACAGATCACCCACACTCCAGTAGCTAGCATGCTGCAAAAGACCTTGCTCATCATGGTGCTGTAATGCAGGGGGTGGCAGATGGCCGCATAGCGGTCATAGGCCATGACCGTGAGCAGCAGCAACTCTGCGGATATAGTCCATGTGAGAAAGTAGAGTTGGGCCATGCATCCCCTAAAAGAGATGGAGCTCTTCTCTTTCATCAGCCCCTCCAGAGCCTTTGGCATGATGGACGAGGTACAGATGATGTCTATCATGGCCAAATTGAGCAGGAAGAAATACATGGGAGTATGAAGGCCAGGGTTGAAGCTGATGGCCATGGTGATGAGGACATTGCCTGTGATGGCCACACAGTAGAGGGACAGGAAACAGCAGAAAAAGAAGATGTGGTATTCAGGGTGCTGTGAGAATCCCTGCAGGATGAACTCTGTTACTGCTGTGTGGTTGCTCATGGTCCTGGGGTGAGAGGGTTTTCAGGATCTACCAGGAGAATCTCTACCCACAGCTGCATGTAACTTCAGGGCTAGAATAAAAGATGAAAGATTTCCTTTGAAAGGCTGCTTTTCTGCCTGCATACATGATAACTTGATGTGAACATTCAATAGCTGCAGTAGATTAGTTTAGACACACATACCAAAATCTCATAAGAATGAAAACAAGCATTTAGCTCATAAACAGCAAACACCAGATTAACCTTTTTAAACGTTTATTAACAAGCTCAGCAAATATCACTTAGTATGGTAGAAAAAAAAGAAAAGGGAATATTATTAAATGGATGCTCCTCCCTTCTTTATCAATGAATGCACAAGTTAAAAAAAATAGATGTTGTGTAGCATTTCCATAGTTTGTTGGATATAGATATGTATTCCATTTGAGCCCCAACTTTTCTTTCTGGACATTTGTCTTTGGAAAGATAGTCAAAGTGTCTTCAAGTCACTCTGTAATCCTAGCTAAGTCTGAATACTCAGATCTAAGAATTGTGGTTTAAACCATCCTGAGGAGGAAAGCCTATGAAACTGTTATCTTCAATTAACTACACAAAAAGTCAGAAGTGGAGCTGTGGCTCAAGTGTTAGGGCATCAGCATTGAACCTAATACTTCAGGGACACCAAGCCAGGCCTTGTGTTCAAAGCCAGTACTGCTTCACACACACACACACACACACACACACACACACACACACACACACACACACACACACAAATATACACCAGTGTATACATGCATGTGTATGGCTCATATTTGTAATCCTAGTTATTTGGGAAACTGAGATCTGAGGTTCCTGGTTCAAAGTCAGACTGGGCAGGAAAACCATGAGACTCTTTTCCTCAATTATCTAGCTGAAAGCCAGAAGCAGAGCTGTGGCTCCAGTGGCAGACAGCCAGCCTTTAGAGAAAAAGCTATAAAGGACACTGCCCAGGCCCTGAGATCAAGCCCTAGTATTGTCATTAAAATAAATCTTCAAATTATCTGCATGGCACTATTTATGACTGAATATTTAAATTTAACCTATATTCTTTAAGATGTTCCTCTGATATATTGACATAATGCCATATAGTGTTTTGAAGTGTCTTAGTGACCATTTTAAAAATAGAATAAAAAATTAAAATAACATGCCCAAATATGACCTGATTTGCAGGGTAACAGATGTCGGTACATGAATCAAAGTCAACAGGTGAGTGAAGCCATAATTTCATGGCAGGGATAGATTGTGTTTGATTTTCATTTTCTTTTTTGCCAAAGTGCTTTCTGTTCTTTCTCTGGAATGACCTTCCTGAAATGCGTCATGAAAATCTCTTTCTAGCACCACCATACCCTCCATACTCACTGAGGAGGAAATTCTCTCAACTGCTCTTCCTGGATTCCCCTTTTCTCCAAGTTTTCTCTTCACCCCAAATTAACCAATGTGGTACCTAACCCATTTACCTTTTCCTTCACCTTTTCATTTGAAAACAAAACTGATTAATATTTTTAATTTAAGAATTCCACTTTTGGTCCAACTTCAAGAAACATATTTCCCATCCAAAAAGTCCAAACTGCCTATCGTTCAAGTTATGTCACTTATTTATAAGATACAATTCTGTGTGTGTGTGTGTGTGTGTGTGGTGTGGGTGTGTGTGCCAATCTAGATGCTTGAATTCTAGGCTTGGGCACTGTCCTCAAACATTTGTGGTCAAAGCTAGCACTCTACTACTTGATCCATAGCTTCACTTCCATCTTTTTTATACATATTTGGATTTATCAGTCTCAAAGACATTCCTTTCAACTGTGATCCTCAGATTTCAGCCTCCTGAGTAACTAGGATTACAGGCATGAGCCACCAGTGTCTGGCTATGGTGTAGATATTGCATGAATAAAGGGCACAACAGTGGTATGACTCTCTGCCACATTGGTAGACTCCATAGTACATATTAGTGATAAGCCAGCGTCATGCTGTCACTGTTGCACCTGGAGCAGACAACCACATCTGTCCCTTATATCCACAGAACAATCAAGTGCCATGTGCTGGGCATCAGGAGACCCCTTCACTGGAAACTCAAACCTAGTCCTTGTTTTCACTCAGCTGCAGAGACAGATAAGGGAGCACCTCCAGTGCGGATGAGCAGTCTGCACAGGTTCTGAATACAAGAAATTGCAGCACCCATCCACATTTAGAGCACAAATTACCTTCAGATAAAGACATACTTGCTGTGATTTCCAGGGCAGGTGGACAGAGTCCTCATCCCATCAAGAGTCAGGACACCAAATAGATTTCATGACAACCAACATGAATCCTCCCCTGGACCTCAGCCAGTCATTTGTTCTTCTGAGAAGAACAAAGACCTTTCTCCCCTAGGGTTTGTTGGGCATTGGCTTTAATTCTCATCAAGCGCCTACAGTAATGACCAGGGACACCAATGGAAAGAACAAGATTGCAGATAGCCATGACCCAGCTTAAAGTCATGCTATTGTCACAACACAGCGCCCCCCACATGCCAGTTGTCGGGTGGATAATGGGAGTTGTCTTCATTCTTCTCAAATCTGCTGAGGTCCACTTCCAGGACCAAAATAGTGCATGGTGGATGCCTTCCATCATGTTAGGAAAAGAGAAATCGGTAGCATCATGATCCCTGATATTAAAAGGCTGATATCATGGAGTTTTTCCTAAATTCAGATTGAATTTGTCATTAAACACAATTTACTTTTAGTGAATCTTACCTTAGTTCTAATTTATTGTTCACAGTTTCCCAACTGGAATATTATTATTATTATAAGGCATAAAATAAATAGTAGACAATTGACCTTTTATTATTTTATCTTTGAAGTCATTTAAGATTTTCACAGGTGGCATATAATTCAGCTATTATATATGAAAGTAGCTATTTATATTATAAACATATTTAAAAACAGGAAAGTAAGAATTATTAGAATAAAAATACTAATCATTTCTGGGTTCTGGTGGCTCACACCTGTAATCTTAGCTACTTGGGAGGCTCAAGGTTCAAAGTTAGTCTGGGCAGGAAAGTCCATGAGACTCTTATCCCTAATAAACTACAAAAAAAGTGCTAGAAGTGGAGCTGTGGCTCAAGTGGTGGAGTAGGAAAGCTCAGAGACAGAGCAGAGGTGCTGAGACCAAGGCCCCAAAAAATCATCTACAAAAAGTTCGAGGAAGCGGCGCTGTAGTTCAAGTGGTAGAGCGCTCGCCTTGAGCTGAAGAGCTGAGGGACAGCGCCCAGGCCCAGAGTTAAAGCCCCATGACTGACAAAAAAAAAAAAAAAAGTTCGAATCCTCACCTTTTTATCTGAAAGATAGTTTCATGATGACTTTGTTCAGTCCCTTTTTTTATTGGAATGTCAGAGGTGAATCTGTGATTTTAGTCACACAAATTATTAGTGACAAAATTAGTCTTGTCCCAAAGTTTTGGAACTGAACTCTAAAACTCTTTGCTGTTAATTTTTCAGTTTCTTTTCTAAATGTGCCCAGAGAGCCACAAAGTAGAGTGATCAGTCAGGAAGTGATACAACATTTACGATTTTGATACCTTAAACTGTCAGCCCATTTGGGGCACAGTGTTTACTCAATTATTTCATCTACTGATTGAATAGTGATAATATCTAAGAAGGAGTAATCTAATATTGCTGGCTTTAGGTTAGCTAAATGGAAGTCAGCAGGTATTTTATGCCCATGAATCACTGACAGAATCACTCACAGAACTTCTTCACTTTTTTATGTCACACAATGAAACAGAAAATCCTAAGAGCACAATTTACCTGTAAAGAATGATTCCACCGTTGTGGTGCCAGCACATTTTATGTGTGATCTCGCTCTTTCAGCCACAGGTGAGGCTGGGAATAAGAGGGGACTCAGTGCAAAATCTGCGACATCAGTTTAGACAAAGCTTTTCTTCCCCTATTTAAGTTGATCTTCCAAGAGTTTTTGACTTCTCTTTGGTGAAAGTTGTCTCTTTCTGTGGGGGACTCTCAGGAGAGGTGTTTACAGCCACTGCTGCTCTAAGTAGACCCTGAAGGAACAATTAAGTCCTTTTGGCAGGGCACTCAGCTGTCCTTGGTGATCATGCAAAGACCAGTTCAGGCTAATGTCCAAATATATGAGAAAAAAGGGCATAAGTCCCAATGGAGAGTGGTGGACACCCCTGCCCTAGGCCAGAAGATCTGGGCAGGGTGGACCCAGGCTCAGGTGCTCAGGGCCCCATGGGCCTCTCTCAGAACTTGGATGAAAATGGTAGATCAGAGCTAGCCCTTCTGATCTTTCTTGCCAGGAAGACTAGAGGCATGAGCAAACACCCGTGTGCTCCCTACATGAACCGCCGTGACAACACTGTGTCAATCTCCCCTCCCTCCATCACAGAGTGCCTTCTTTATCTCTAGTCTCCTTCCTTTCCACTTACCCATATCTTCTTCTTGTCCAAATCCCACCCAGATACAACTCCATCTCTTCAATCTTTGTGTCTCTGAAGAAAATCACCATTTTATCTGCATAGCCTCTGCTTTAGTAAATTCTCAACAGAATTTGATAGCAATATGAAAATCTAATAGACCCCAAATCATATCCACACCCAAATAGTGTAAATACCAATTACCTCTCATGCTAGGATTATGCCCAAATGTGCCTGGACCCTCAACCAATAATTTCTTTAATTATGAAAATACCGTACAGAGGAGTTACAATTAATGGACAAGATAATGAGTACATTTCTTATTAAGCATTGTTGCCTCCTCCTTTGACTCCCCTTCCCATCTCCATCCCCACCCCCATACCACACCCCTCAACCCCGCCAAAGTTGTAAAGTTCATTTTTTGACATAACGACTTGTACATTTCATTGTTGCAATGGGTGCACATGTATCCCTATTTAAACGATTTTTTTCCCTTCCCCTCCACAAATTATACCAACATCAAATACAGTGAAAGAGGGGTTATATCATGGGGGAGGGACATACAAAGCAACAAAGAAATCATCTTATAAATCAAACACATGAAAGGGAAAACATTTGAATACTTATCTTGGGGTTCATTTCACCTAACATCAACTTATCTCAACCAATAATTTTTTACTCATTGGCTGAGTCACTTGGAAATTAAGTGGGTTTCTTATTCAAACTCATTGCAAATGATTTAAGACAATAAACAACATACTTGGAAGATGCACTAAACTAAATGTTTCACTAGTGACTGATGCACAGCTCTCATTTAAGAGCTATGAGAATTTGTCCCACTGTTTTTTTTGTTTTTGTTTTGTTTTCTTGTTTTGTTTTTTGGGTTTGGTTGTGGGGCCTGAACTCCGGGCCTGGGTGCTGTCCCTCAGCTCTTCAGCTCAAGGCTAGCACTCTACCACTTGAGCCACAGCACCACTTCCGGCTTTTTGCTTATGTGGTGCTGAGGAATCGAATCCAGGGCCTCATGAATGCAAGGCAAGCTCTCTACCACTGAGCCACCTTCCCAGCCCTGTCCCAATGTTTTGTAGTCAATAAAATCAGAGCAATACTCACTCTTAAGATATTTTCTATCTAATGAGATATATGAATTTATTTTAGTAGCCATGTTAGTCATTAAAGAGCTCAACTGTAGAAATAATTACACAGAATAACTCCAACTTGATACTTGTGAAACCCAAGATGATTATCTTTTTTATTTTTATTCTTTTATTTTTGTTGTTGTTGTTGGTTGTGGGGCCTGAACTCTGGGCCTTGGCGGTGTTCCTCAGCTCTTCAGCTCAAGACTAGACCTCTACCACTTGAACCACAGAACCATTTCCAAGGTCTAAAGGACTTTCTTACCTGATAGCTTTGATCTGTGATCCTTATATCTCAGATTCCTGAGTAGCTAGAATTACACAGGTGAGCCACCAGTGCCAGGCAAAAAGTTTTGTCTGATACTTAATATTCAATGTCCCCAAATGGCAACAAACCCTCATCCCTCATTTCTTCTGTGATTTTGGACCCCTGTCCAGTCTTTCCTGTTCTGATTACAGATCCACAGACAGCTTGTTCTTCATGTTGGCCTTATGTGTTCTCTTCACATCCCTCATGATAACCATCGTGGCCTACAGCAACACAGCAGCCACCATAGTGCGTCCCCCCTCAGCCAAGGAGAGACAGAGAGCGTTCTCCACCTGCTCCTCCCACCTCATGGTCCTCTCCCTGATGTATGGCAGCTGTGTCTTCATATATGTGAAGCCGAAGCAAACGAGCTACCTGAACTCCAACAGAGAGGCCGCGCTGGTGAATACAGTGGTAACCCCCTTGCTGAACCCTGTCATCTACACCCTACGCAACAAGCAGGTCCACCGGGCTCTCTGGGTTGTTCTGTCCAGGCTGACGGTGCGGAAGTAGGAACATACATTCAAAAGTGGAAGTCATCTTCTGTTGGGCCTTTCCAGCTTCTTCTATATATTAGGAATTTTCTATAGAAATTAGTTGTAATATTCTCCAGGTTCTGCTAGTTTACAAATAGCTAATTTTCTAACAACTGGATCTGAAATTTGTATTAATCTTCTTTATATTGATATGAAAATATTTTCCCAAATCTTGTTTTTATTGGTTCTTGTCTATTATTTATTTATTTATTTATTTATTTATTTATTTATTTATTTATTTATTTTTATGTTGTTATTACAATGGTGAAACACCAGGGATTACAGTTATATAAGACAGGTAAAGAGCACATTTCTTTTTGGACAATATCTCCTCTTCCTTTGCTTGCTTCCAGTTTTTCTCACTTATCCCCACCCATGAGTTGCATAGTTTATTATCAACATAGTGCCTAGTGAGTACCACTGCTGCATTTCTTCACTCTTTGTCCCTACATTTCTGTTCCCCTCCCCTTACTCTCCCAAAGACAAACAAATGAACAAAACAGATAAAAAAAGAAAGAAAACAAAAACAGTAATAAGGAAAAATTTCATTTTCAATTCCAATTCAGAAGGTTTTATTTCATATAATCAGATGCAAATAGGCATTGTGTCTTTGTGTTTCTCTTAAGAGTATCCTCCTTTGGTTTCACTGTGAGTGAATGTCTACAGCCTTGTATAACTTACCATGTTCCAGTATATATTAGATCTAATTCCACATATGAGAGAAATATCCACCATTTGTTTCTCTGAGCTTGCTTACCTCACATAGGACTTGTTATAGGTTCATCCATTTCCCTGTAAATGACATATTTGCTTTGACAGGCTGTGTAAAATTTCATTGTAAATAGGCACTACATTTTTTTAGTTTACTTTTTTCTTTTTTTGTTGGTTGGGGGCTTGAACTCAGGGCCTGGGCTCTGTCTCTGAGCATCTTTGTGCTCAAGGCTAGTGCTCTACCACTTGGGCTATAGTGCCACTTCTGGTTTTTGAGTGGTTAATTGGAGGTAAGTGTCTCATGGGGACTTTTCTACCCAGCCTGGCTTTGAACCATGATCCTCAGATCTCAGATTCCTTAGTAGCTAGGATTATAGGCATGAACCACCAGTGCTCAGCTAGTTATCTTTCTTAATGAGTAATATGTTTCTATTTACTTGCTTCAATAAAGTTAAGAAATGATTAGGCTGTGTATTTGCTTCCTGTTGTACTGACACCTTGTACACTTTCTTTTTGTGTCAGTTGTGAGGCTTGAACTCAGACTATGGGCACTGTCCCTGAACTTTTTTGCTAAATTCTATTGCCGTACCACTTGAGCACTGCTTCCTACTTTGTTGTTGTTGTTTATTTGAAGGTAAGAGTGAAAGAAAAAATGTAACCTAGGCAGAAAGTGACCCAAAAGAAAGTAACTCAAAAGACCACATGGACAGAAGTCAAGTAGAAGAAAAGATTTATTGCCAGCAGTGCTGAGAAGGCCATTTTCAATGAAAGGATCCTTCACATCCATTCCAGGGGACCACGCAGAAGCAGACAGACACAAGAGAAAGATTATTATAAGGTTTATTAGAGGAGCCATATTTCTCCCAGAGAGGGAGAACATGGAACCCTCCAATATCTAGGTAGCAGCAGGGTCTGGGGGCAGGAAGTGAGGTAGATGGGAGCTCAGGTAGGTCTGGGAGGAAAGAGGGAGAGGCCAGATGTATGGTGGGAACTTCAGGGCTGGGAGGAGCTCAGGTCTGGGTGGAGCTGAGGGCCAAAGGTGGGTATAATGCTTACAAAGAGTCTCATGGACTTTGATGCCAGAGCTCGTTTGGTCCCCAATTCTCACATCTCAGCCTCCTGAGTAGCTAAGATGACAGGCATGAACCACAGTATCTGACAATCTTGTAGGTCTTTGTATATTCTGGTATGAACACTTCTCAAAAACTGTAACAACTCAAGAGCTGAGGCCAAGACTATCCCCCCAGAAAGGGGTAGAAATTGGTTCCAATTAGAACTGTAGAATGAGACTAGTTTAAAATGTGAAGGAGCTCTAAGCTTAGAGACATCATTAAAGCTACCAAATAACAAGTGCAAAGCATGCTGAGCCCTTCACTAGGGCCTGACATTCCAGTGGCTGATCGGCTATATCCACAGGCTGTAGCTATTCTTTCCTGGTCCATTAGATTTTCTTTCCTCCAAGCAAAAGATCCTTAGAAACAATAATTGAAAAAATATGAATCATTGAAGTTGACCTGTGGATCAATTCCTAAAGACATAACAGCCCCAACTCTGAGATGAATACACATGTTGTGCTGATTTAATGACTTCCTGTACTTCTAGTAAACTTCACAGGCTCAGATACAACAAGAAGCAGGCTCAGATACTCAACAAACAACAAAAGCCAGAAAAGAAAGAAATGAATGTTATCTTCTGTTCAACAACAAGCCAACATAATTTTGTTTTCTCTGGGTTTTTTTGTTGTTTTTGTAGTGCTGGTAGGTACTAAGACTTAACTCAAGACCTCATGCCCTTACTTGGCTTTTTTCACTCAGTGTTGGCAGTCTAATGCTTGTTACACCTCCATTCATGGTCTTTTGCTGTTTAAAATTGGAGATGATAGCCTCTCTGCTTTGTCTGGCAAGGATGATTCTGAAGTAATTAGGATTATAGGTATACATGACTATCCTTGGCTCCAAAGGTGTTTGATGTTAGAATTTCAAATAACTGGGGCTTTGGGGTACAAATATTGAATGGGAAAGACACAGGAATTTGATGGTAAAATGGAAATATATGTAGCTTGAGTTGTAAACAGGCCCGGCCTGCTGGAGGGGGCGGGGCATAGGTGAACCTCAAGGCTCCACAGACAGGGCCACTGGACACAGCAGGGCATCAAGAGGCTGAAAGGGGGTGGGGCGTGTTCCATGGAAAGCTGTCAAGAAGTGATTGGAAAAAAAAATAAAAATAAAAAAAATTAAAAAAAAAAGAAATGATAGGACAGTGGGCAGCCTGGGGGAGGAGCATGAATGGCTCTTGGAAAACAGTCCTGAGGGAGGAAGGGAGATCGTTGAAGAGAGTAGTTGGCAGTGGAGGGTGAGACAGCAGGAGAGGAAAGCCCGCTGGAGCAGGGCAGGCCTGTGGTGGGCAGGGCAAACCTCAAGAGGCCATTGGGGCCTCTTACAGGGGCCATTTGGGACCTCCTTGAGAGGTCATTTGGGACCTCCTCCAGAATCCATTTGGTACCTCCTCTGGAGGCCATTTGGGACCTCCCTCTAGAGAGGATGTGGAGAGGCTCCTCCCAGCTCAGAGCAGGGCAGGCCTGTGGAGAGTGGAGAGGCCTGCATAGAAGGGGGAGGAGAGAACCTCCTTTTGGAGCTTTGGAGGTCTGGGGTTGGAGGTTTGCAGACCGACTAATTTTGTGGTTTGGAGATCAACTAATAAAGGTCAGGGCTGCCCATTGGAGGCTTGGATGTCTGGTGGTTGAGGCTGCTCCTGGTTCTGGGTATCTAGCCCAGGATAAGGTAGTCGCAGGACCCCTTTCTGGTGTAAATAGTGTAAACAAACTTCTTTTGTCCACCTTTAACTGTGCCTCGATGTACTGTCTCACTCTTTAGGAGTCATAAGTAAGATAGCAGTGTGAGGCTGTCTCTTTCACTCCGGTCCCATGGATTGAGTTAATCTGACTGGGCTGCTTACCCCTGAGCTGCAGGGTAACCGTGGCACACTTTAAAACTCTCAGCATGTGCTCTGGGTTGTCCAGGAGGGGCACTGAGTCTCCATGGCCTCCAAGATCAGATCCTGTGTTAAGGCAGTTTCCGAAGAGACAAAGAAAGGCAGACAGACAGACAGAACAGAGACAGAGAGAGCTTGCTCTGGCTGAGGCCTAGTAGAGGGAAAGGAACCTGTTACTATCATGTGTTGTTCCACCGTGGGATGGGTCCTCACTGGTTCCCCCACCCACACCAGATGACTGCTTCCTGTTTACAGAACACTATGCGTTTCTACAGTGTGCATCTCGATGACAACTTGCTCTACTGAAGCCCAGACTGGAGCAAATAGCACGGGAACACTGCTATGCTCTTCTGGTTCAGACCTGTCATCCTACCAGCTCAAGCAAGAAAGTCTGAGACTCTTATCTCCAATTAATCATCAAAAAATCTAGAAGTGAGCTGTGTGCCAGGGGTTCACACCTGTAATCCTAGCTACTCAGGAGGCTGAGAGGACCTTGGTTCAAAGTCAGTCCAGCCAGGAAAGTCCTCGTGACTCTTAGCTACAGTTAACTACCAGAAAACTGGAAGTGGCACTGTGGCTCAAGTGGTAGAGTGCTAGCCTTGAGCTGAAGAGCTCAGGGATAGAGCCCAGCCCCAGAGTTTAAGACCCAGGACAGACAAAATAAAAGCCAGAAGTGGTGCTGTGGCTCAAGTGGTAGAGTGATAGCCTTGAGCACCAAAACTCAGAGACAGCACCCAGACCCTGACGTCAAGCCCCAGGACTGTCACAACAACAACAACAAAGAATAACCATTTCCTTCTGAGCAGTAGTGTTAACCTGGGTCCCCCTTAGCTCAGGTTTAAAAGGGCTGCCTCAGCCTCCCCCTGGCTAACCCAGTCTTCCATGCAAAAGGGCCCTTCTCTGCCCTGTCAGCTGCCTGAGAGCAGGCTGCTCTTCCTGAGGATGAGGAGGAGAGATCAAGCATTTCCTGTGCCTCATGGCTTTCTTGTTTTAGAGATCATTCCTGTTACACACCTTGTCTCACATCCCCGTGATCACGTCCTCATGATTAATGTATGCAAGGGTTTGTGCTCATCGCCTCAAAGATGACATCTGCCAACACATGGATCAAAGGCCTCTGCATGTACTGGGTCACAGGCAGGATGTCCCCAGCCAGCCAGCAGAGTGCAGCGGTCCCGGACCTCAGTAGGAGCTGAAAGGGCAAGACAGAAAGCCCACACAGGGCAGATCCCCAGAAGCAGCTAACTGGTCACATATGAAATCAAGAGGGACTCCCACAGCCATGCTGTTTATTTTCTGGGCTGGCACTGGCTCTCTGATATCCACTTTGATTCCTGACAAGAGTGTTTTCCTACAAGTCCTGGGGCTTGAACCCAGTCCCTAAGATTTTGTGGTCAAAGCTGGTGATCTGCTACTTGAGGCACAGCTCCATTTCTGACTTTTGTTTTTTTGGTAGTTAATTGGAGATAGGAGTCTCATGAACTTTCCTTCCTGGACTGGCTTTGAACCATGATCCTTAGATCTTAGTCTCCTGAATAGGTAGGATTACAGGCATGAGCCACAATTACCCTGCTTGATACTTTGATTTTTTGTTACCAAATTCTTCTGTTTGTCTCTGATGCAAGACCTTTGGCCTAGCTACTAAAGAAACTAGGCAATGCTTATCTTTCTGTAAGTCATTTATTCCAGCTCCAACCTATCACAGCTATTCTATTTCTCTCTATCATGAGATGTTAGTGTGGAAAGTGTGCAGCTTTCATCAGGGGAGAGCATATAGTACAGGAGTGTGCTTTCTCTCAAAGTTTAGTATGAGCTACACTGTGTGTGTGTGTGTGTGTGCGTGTGCACACGTGTGCGGGCAGGTGTGTATGTGCCAGCCTGGGGCTTGAACTTGGGGCCTGGGTGCTGTCCCTGAGCTTTCTTTTTTCTTTCTCATGGTTAGTAATACTCCATTTCTGGCTTTCTGGTAATTAATTGGAGATGACAGTCTCTATATTTTTCTGCCAGGCTGACTCCACATCACAATCCTCAAATTTCAGACTCCTGAGTAGCTGAGATTATAGACAAGAGCCACTGACACCTGGAAGTATATGCTAAACTTTTTTACAAAAAAAAAAGTAGAAGCTGATGTTTTCAAATTATGAGTAGATACATACTTTTTCACAAAATATGATGTGCTGACAAAAAACTGAAGACAGCCAGATGTTGATAACTCACACCTGTCATCCAAGCTACTCAGGAGGCTGAGATCTGAGGATTGCAGTTCAAAGGCAGCCCAGGCAGGAAAGTCCATTAGACATTTATCTATAAAAGCCAGAATGGAGCTGTAGCTCAACTGATAGAACACTTTCCTTGAGAACAACAACAACAACAACAACCACCCTGGAACACAAATAATTTGTTCTTCAAAGTTCAAGTTGTATCAAAAATATAGTGTAGCCATCTAGTTGTGACCATAGTGACGAGGTATTTTTGTTGTAAATGCTTCCTGATTCTATTTTATGAAAGTAACACAACAGAAATAATCTGAGCTAATGATAAAGTTTCTTTCCAACTCTTAATAGTTAAAAAAACTAATCTCTGCTTGCCTAACAGCTTCAAGGAAACTTTTAGAAATGCATTTACATAATTTAAATATATTTACATCAAGAGTTGGTCCTGATACAGAGAATGGGAATCTATTTCCATAAAGAACTGAAACTACCTTCATAATGTTTATTTTTCTCACATATTGTAATTCTAACACAGGAGGGCCAGGCAGAGGAGGATCCCCTGACAGAGAAGCAGGTCTTAATTTAGTAAGACCCAATCTGCCAGCTTGTCCTTCTAAACATGCCTCTGTGATTACCACTCACAGGGTTGACGAAACACTGAATGATCCCAGCTGAAGGTAGTGCAGATAAAGCCATAATAAACGGTCGTGTCATGTACTAGTTTCTGGGTGAACCACTATTCTCATTTCTCCAGATAGATGCTCAACTGTGCCATTGTTGGGCTGTAGGATGGTCTGAGGTTTCGTTTTGTAAGAAACTATCCAATAGCTGCTGAAAAACCTGTGCCATTCTCCATCAACTCCTGCCAGGTCTAGATGGCCCTGCCTGTGTGCCCCATGTGATGGTGCCTTTCCTGGTGTTTGTCCATTTTGTAGAGGGTGTGAGGACAGCTCACTGAGGTACAGCACTGGACAGTACTGGACAGCTCACTGTGTGGAGGGCTATAACAGATCACTGTGGAGGGCAGAGGGTATGGGATGGCTCACTGTGGCAGTGCATGGTACAATTCACTGTGGAGAATTCAGGATGGCTGACTGCGGAAGGCAGAGAGTGTGGGATGGCTCACAGCAAGAGGGCACGGGACAGCTCACTGTGGTTCCACCTTGTTTTTTGCAATGGCTGAAGTCACTAGCCTTGCTTTGTGTGTTCCAGCCCTGGAGCTTGAACTTAGGACCAAGGTGCTGTCCCTGAGCTTTATCACTCAAGGTGTGAGAACCTTGGGGCAGAGGGTTCTACCTTGTGCTGATGTCACCACCATGCCTCCCCTCCACCTCTCCTTCCCTTCTGGCATGGCAGGGCATCAAAGGGGGTGGGCCACCAGATATGGAGGGGTGGTTCCAGGGGAGGGAGGAGAAAAAGAGTGGGGAGAAGGGTTGGGGGGGGGGAAAGAAAAGAGAGCTGGGCACCAATGGTTAACACCTATAATTCTAGCTACTCAGGAGGCTGAGATCATAATTCGAAGCCAGACCAGGCAGGGAAGTTCATGGGACTCTTATCTCAAATACACCACATTCCTGTCTGAAAACACTGCCTTGAAAAAGACTCTGAACCTCCAGTATTTGCCAGTCAAAACCCACAAAGAGGTTAAAAGTGTATCGAACAACATGCTGGAGAAAACTAAGGAAGAATTATCAGACATGAAAAAAAGATTTGAAGACGTAAGTCAGTAACTTGTAAAAGTCAAACATGAAAATAAAATCCTCAAAAGGAACTTGAAAAACACTCAAAACCAAATAAAATCCAAGTACATCAGACTAGGTGAACACCAGGCCAAGCTGAAGGCCATAGGTCAGAGGCTGAAGTTGGTGCAGGATGCCAATGCTGCCATCCTTGTTGACTACAAGTGGGACCAATAGGAGTTCCTGACACTGAATGCAGAAATCAAGGCCCAGAGAAAGGAGCTGGACATGATACAAGAATGTATATTAGGCCAAAGTATATGCCGGTGAACAGATTTGAAGAATGTGAGTGAAAATTCAAAATGAGAGAAAGAACTGAAAGAGCAGTTAGCAGAGCAGACACAGAAGTGCTGGGTCAGAGAAGAAGAGGTCAAGAAAAGTGAGCAGGAAAACAACCGGCTCAAGAAGGGAGACTGTCATTCTTCAGAAAGAGTTAAAGGACACACATACTCTGATGGGAAGTGCCCAGGAAAGGGAAAGAGCAGTAGGCACAAACAAACAAACAAACAAAAACAGAAGAGCTAAACAGTTAAAAGATCTGCTGCAAAATACACCCAAGTAAAAAATGAGAAAGAAAAACTACTAGGAAAAAAAGGCCAAACAGACTTCCAAGATCCTCACCATACAAAGTGTAATACAGAAGCAGCATGTCCCACTTGAACAGGTGGAGGTGCGACAAAAGTCCCTCAGTAGCACCACTGAGACATTAAAGGAGGAGCAAGCAAAGATGCTGTGAGAAGGAGCACCAGGTTGCGAGCAGGCTCCAGCAGCAATTGGACACTAGAAGAAACTTTTCTATGCCCCTGGCAGAACACTTGCAGGTTAAGGATGCCTTTGAGAAGGAGGATGAAGTCATGAAAGTGAGCTTGAAAGGGAGGACAGTCAAAACAGAAGTCTCCAAGCTCCACATTGGGTTCAGAGTACTAAACAGGTGTTAAATAAATTAGAGACCACTGAGGTTCAGGGAAAAAACTGAGCTGATCAGGTAGCTCAGGAGGCCACCCTAAAACCAGTAGGGCCATTACATCTACTAGCCATTAATATTTAAGGAAGAGACAAAAAATAGTGGTAACAAGTGTGTAAATGTGGAGACTGCACTTGCAAAAAGTGGTTACAGGTTCAAGCCTTCTTTGTCTGTTTATATCTGGGAATTTGTCACCCTGGTAAATTACTCTGCCTGTCTTGAAAACCAGTGGGCCTCTGCCTGCCACGCCTATATAATGTATGTAAAAAGTTGCCAACAGGTACATGCTGGAGAGATAGAATATGTGGACAGGGCATGTATGTGAAGAACCTCACTTGATGAATTTTGGGAAGTGGACTTCACAGAGGTAAAGCCTGAAAAATATGGGTATCAATATCCCTCAGCTTGGGCTGAGGGATTCCCAACAAAACCCAAAACTGCTCAGGTAACTGTTAATTCTTCGATTTGTCTTACCCTTTGCAGTAGAGTCCAACAATAGTCTGGTCTTCATGGCCCCAAGTTACTCAATTATGAGACAAAGTCCTAAAATAAATTGGAAATTACATTGTATAGACATCAGAGTGCAGGACATGTGGAAAGAATGAACAGGATCTTAAAGGAAACTTGAACTAAATTAATTACAGTCTGGCCATGACTGGGTAAGCCTTCTCCCTTTTGGTCTTTGCTAAGCAAGATGGATTATTCAGAGACACAAGAGGATCCCCTAAAGATAAGATGTACCAAGTGTTAATATGTTTCTTGCTTTTTTTGGCAGGGGTGGGGGTTGTGGGATGGGTACGGTCATGGTGCCTGAACCCTGGGCCTGGGTGCTGTCCCTCAGCTCTTCAGCTCAAGGCTAGCGCTCTACCACTTGAGCCATAGCGCCACTTCCAGCTTTTTTCTTTTTGCTTATGTGGTGCTGAGGAATCGAACCCAGGGCCTCAGGCAAGCAAGGCAAGCACTCTACCACTGAGCCACCTTCCCAGCCCCATGTTTCTTGTTTTTGATGCATTACTATGGGAAGCGATTTTCTGCCCACACCTTTGTACAAGCATCCTGGTTTTTAGCAGCAAATTTTTATTGTGATTAAGTGATTATATAAATTTCACAAATTTCACAGTATTGTGGGGTAGTGATACTTACTAAAGTCACAAACATATTCTAACCTTCATGGGACAAATTGTCCTTATGGTCTATAAAGTTTATGAGTTCTATGAGCTTTGACAATACAGTTTTTTCTTCCACATTGCGTGATATATAATTTCCTTCCTTTTGCTTAGTGTCAGCTGTTCCCTCTTTCCCACTCATTCCCTCCCTCCCATCGCTGCCATTGAGTTGCTTAGTTCATCTTGATCAATGTCCAGTGCAGTTGATGGGTCCTGCTGTTGTATGATTTCCCTTGTTTCCCTATGTTTCTGTTTCCTCCTCCTAGTTTCCCTCAGATGTGCACATATATACCATATATGTGGTCATCAGCATGGGGTCATTTAATGTTCATTCAACCAGCTGAATGGAGGTCCTTTGTTTCTCCAGTCTTGTTTACTCTGTCCTATCTCCTTATGTTTTGGATTTAACATCCACTTATCAAGGAGACCATGTGCCATTTGTCTCTTTGCTCTTGGCTTACCTCAACTCAACTCTAACTCCATCCATTTCCCTACAAATGTCATTATTTTGTACTTTTTAATGGCTGCATAATATTCCATTATATATAGGTACCAGAATTTTTGGATCCATTCTTTTGTAGTGGGGCATCTGGATTGTTTCCATATCCTGGCTATTGTGAGCAGTGAGGCAGCCTGTTTTTGTTGGATTTGCTACATTGTAAGCCTGTTTGATGGAGTAGTGGGGAAGTTTAGGATTTGGCCCAAAAGAGGTATGTAAAAATCAATGATTTGATTGGACAGAAAAACCAGTGGGGAATGTGAGAGCCAGCAGGGCCGAGGGCTACGCCCCCTGCTGATGTCACTGCCATGTCTCCCCCCCTTCTCCCTTAGGGAAAGGGAGAGGTATCAAAGGGAATGGGGCAGTGGGTGGCTTGTGGGGTGGGCCACTGGATACAGAGGGGAGTTCTGGGGAGGGAGGAGAAAAAAAAGCAGAGAGGAGGCTTGAAAAAAAGACAAAAAGAAAAGAGACACACAGTGGAGAGGGAAGCAGCAAGATGCACTGGAATGAGACAGCCCAAGAGAGGTGTGTCTTGCCTGCAGGCCTGAGGAGAGGCCTGCAAGAGGTGTGTGAGGCTTGGGGGGGGACTGTAGAAAGGCCAGAGAGGTGGAGAGGCTGACAGACAGCTGAGAGGTGGAGAGGCCAGGAGAGAGCTGAGAGGCCAGCAGAGGTGGAGAGGCCAGGAGAGAGCTGAGAGGCTTGCAGGAAGGTGAGACCTGTGGGAAGGAGGGAAAGAAGGAAAAGAATCTTGCCCCTTGGAAGTTGCAGCTGCTCCTAGTTCTGAGGCAACCCAGAACAGGACAGTTGCAGACTGACCAATAAAACTCTTTGGTTACCTTGAACTGTGCCTGGGTGGATTTTCTTGCCCCTGGGTTGTTACAAAGATGAACACTGTGCGCTTGAATCACACCTCCACTTCTGGCTTTTGGCTGCTTAACTCTCACAGACTTTCCTGCCCAGGCTGACTTCCAACCTTGATCCTCAGACCTCAGCTTCCTAAGTAGCTAGGATTACAGGTATGAGCCACCAGTGCCAGGCTGACCCCAAGCATCTTAGATTTGCTTATGGCCATCCATGACTCCTTTGGATGGAGGATCGGGTGTGCCTCCTGCCTGTGTTCAATCTGGATTGTTCCTACTTCTCATGTTACAAAGTTCTTATCTGCTAACGCCATCCCTTGCTACTACATGTCATGAGCAAAAATTTCATAACTGTCTAGACCTTCCATTTTATCCTGTCTGAATGAACTTACACAGAGAAAATGATGAACTTTAGTGAGGGCCAATTTCCTAATCTTTCTTTGAAGAAGTGTATTAGTTCAAATCTAAGAAGGCTTTTCCTGTATCTAAAGCCGAAAGATTTTCTGTTGTGTGTTTCCTAAAAATCTTAAAGGATGATTTGTGTGTTGTTTCAGAATGCACATTAACTTTCTCTTTTGTGTCTGTATGTTGGCCCTGAGGCCTGAACTCAGGGCCAGGGTGCTGTCCCTGAGCTTTTGTGCTCAAGGCTAGCACTCTCCCACTTGAGCTACAGTGCCATGTCTGGCTTTTTGGTGGCTAATTGGAGATAAGAAGTTCATGGAGACTTTCCTGCCCAAGCTGGCTTTGAACCTGGGTCCTCAATTCTCAGCTTCCTGAATAGGTGGGATGACGTGTAGGCCACCAGTGCCCAATTTCGTTTTTGCTGTTTTGGTCGAGCTGCCTAGATCAAGAACATTTTGTCCATGCTACTTATCTTATCACTAGGTGGTGATCATCACCATTCACAGGTGAGATGGTACCTCACAAACCTTTGTCTGTGTGGACCTGGAATCCTGATTTGCCAAGTCTCAACCTCCTATATGGTGGGAGGACTGACACTTTCTCATGTTTTGTTGTAGCATTTGTCCACTCTTGCTATGATCTCCTGAACTAATAGCATACTACTTAGAAAATTGTTGCCTATGTCTGTTAAGTGTTTTTCAATGTTTTCCCATAGAGTTGCAATGTTTCAGGTTATCCATTAAGATATTGACCTATTTTTATTGATTTTATATGGAGAGATAAAGGATATAGTTTTAGTCTTGTTCCTATGCACATCCAGTCTTCCCTTTCTAGCATTTGTTATCTTTTGCATAATTATCATTATAACCAGAGTACATTCATATTTAATTTGGGTCTAATCTGTGTTTTCCTGGTGATTAGTGATGTTGACCATTTTTCATGAATCAATTGACCATTTCAAGGTTTTCCTCAGAGACATGCATATTTTTCAGGTGGAGTCTGTACATTTTTATTGTTTATATTGTTATTGTTTGTTTTTTAATGAGACAAATCTCAATATATATGTCACATTGATATTGAACTTATTCCATAGTTCAAGGTGGCCTTGAGCATGTGATCCTCCTGCCTTAGCATCCGAAGTGATAGAACTACAAGTTATCATTTGAAAATAAGTTTGTAACTGGAAACACAAATTCAACAGGAAAATAAGCATTTATTTAACTAAATTATTTTTACTAGCAATGCACAATATATAAACAAGTCACTTACCCTCTGTGTTTTGGGACAAAGCATAGTCCATTGTGTCCCTCCTGGAGAAGTAGACACTAATCGCTGAGAATAGAAACCCAAAAAGACATAAAAATGGCTGTGCTGGACACCAGAGACTCACCCACGCTCAGAGCCCTGCAATCCGAACTCCTCAGGCTGCAATCTGAGGATCATGATTCCAAGCCAGCATAGGCAGGAAAGTCCATGAGACTCTAATCTCTAGTCAACTACCAAAAACCTGGAAGTGAAGTTGTGGCTCAAGTAGTAGAGGACTGCCCTTGAGCACAACTCAGGGACAGCACCCTGGCCCTGAATTCAAGCCCCAGGACCAGAATAACAACAACAAAGACTGGCTGTGACTGGCTGGAGAGAATAAATGATTAACAAAATGAGGAGGGTTGCACAGTTTGGAGAAGTAGCTATTTTGGTTCTTTAGTAGTTGCGCCAAAGGTCTTAGAATCAGAGACAGATACAAATTCAAAAGAATTTTATCATTAAAATCAAAACCATGAATATGAAGAATATTGATAGCAATTACAGATAGGCCCAACAAAGTAAGTGTAGCCATAAGAAAGAGAGAGTTTATTCTTTGGCACACCAAAGTCCAGAGGATTTTGTCAGAAACTACCTGGACAATCATGGTGAGCTACTTTCCATTTTGGGGGTGTGTGCTGGTACTGGGGCTTGAACTGTCCGAGATTTTTTGCTCAAGGCTAACTCTCTACCACTTGAGCCACAGATGCACTTCTAGCTTTTTGGTGATTCACTAGAGATAAGTGTCTCACAGATTTTCCTGTCCAGGTTGGTCATGAACCTTGATCCGCAGATCTCAGCCTGCTGAGTACTGAGATTACAGGCATAAGATACAGGTGCCCAACTCCAATATCCATTAAAATAGGGAAAATGTTTCTCTGCCACCTTCCACTCCCAGGTCATGTGATTCTTCTTACCTCAATGTCCCCCTTCTGCACAGTGCCTCCTGGAGAGCCTGGTGGACCTGCTTGTTGCGTAGGGTGTAGATGACAGGGTTCAGCAGGGGGGTCACCACTGTATTCACCAGCGCGGCCTCTCTGTTAAAGTCCAGCCTGCTTGTTTGCTTCAGCTTCACGTATATGAAGACACAGCTGCCAAACATCAGGGAGAGGACCATGAGGTGGGAGGAGCAGGTAGAGAACGCTCTCTGTCTCTCCTTGGCTGAGGGGAGACGTATGATGGTGGCCGCTATGTTGCTGTAGGCCATGATGGTTATGGTGAGGGATGTAAAAAGGATTAACAAGGCCAGGGCAAAGGCCATCATTTCAGCAGATCTGGTGTCAGAGCAGGAGAGATGGATCAGAGGGCCGAGGTCACAGAAGAAGTGAGGGATGACATGGGGACCGCAGAAGGACAGCCGGGAAATCTTCACCAGTAGACCAGTGATGAGTGGAAAGCTGGTGGCAAAGCAGGCGATGACCAGCAGGAGGCAGGTCCTCGGGCTCATGATGCTGGGATAGTGCAAAGGCCTGCAGATGGCCACGTATCTGTCCACAGACATCACAGCGATGATGAGGAAAATAGATGATCCCACAAAGATAAAGACAAATGCTTGTATGAAACAGGCAGCAAAAGAAATGGTCTGCCTGCCAAAAAGAAAAATGAGCAGCAACTTGGGAATAACTGTGCTGGGGAAGCAACACTCAATGAAAGAAAAAACACAGAGGAAGAAGTACATGGGTGTCTGGAGGTGGGCGTCGGCACAGGTGATGGTGATGATGACCATGTTTCCTGTGATGGAGGCCAGGTAGGCCAGCAGGTGCACAGAGAAGAGAATCTTCCCCAGGTGCTGGACGGCCGGGAATCCCTCCAAGACGAATTCCTGGACAGTCGTTCCATTTCCTGTTCTCAGAGACATCTTCCTCATCAGTGTAGCTAAGGTTGGCAAATTACAGACAGCCTGAGGCTTCTGAGGAAGACACAAGGCACAGGGGTTCTGCGGTGCTCTGCAGTTCTGGTGATGATATAACCATGCAGAGCATGGCACTGCCTTGGTGTGATACCTGTGTGTTCCTGACACCTAAAGATATGATCAATATTACATTATTGTTTGTCTCAGATTATCATTAGCTTCATACTTGTCGCCATGACAATCTTCATTGTCAGCCTCACTTCTGGAGCCTTTCAAATATTTGGTTGCCTGGTGCTAGTGGCTCACGCCTGTAATCATATCTTTTTAAGTGGCTGAGATCTGAGGATCACAATTCAAAGTCAGTCTGGACAAGAAAGTTTGTGAGACTCTTATGTCAAATTTAATCACACAAAAAGCCAGAAGTGGAGCTATGGTTCAAGCAGTGGTATGCTAGCCTTGGGGAGAGGTAGGGGGAAATCACAGGGACATTGCCTAGGCCCTGAGTTCAGGCTGCAAGACCAGCATACACACACAAAACACTTAGTAATCTCCTGGTCACCAAACATAGTATTTCTGGAACTTTAAACAACCATTATAAGTGTGAGGTGCCCCCACCCCTGTCTCCACAGGGGGAGCAATCTCAGCCTCCAGAGACCCAGGAAGACCAGACTATGGCAGGAATGCTAACACTGGAATCTATCCAGGATTTACCAGGATTCCTGTTGTGTTCAAATGTGGTGAAAAAAAATATCCATAACAGGATCAAATCTTATGACTGACCTTTCAATAAAAAAACATTTAATCCCACTCATGTTACTTTCTCCAGCCAATCAATAAATGTACATGAGTCTTTGGAAAATTTATTTTTAGAACGGAAATCTTACAGAAACAGCGAACTGACCAGACACCAGGCTGCTCTATGACACGTGTAAGCTGCTATTCAAGGGAGGGTCTTTGTCACAAGCTCCAGCTGGCATATGAGGTGCACATAGGTCACCTGTCCACAAGATAAGCACCCTTAGGAAGGAGTCAGGCCCATCCCCCACACACCTAAAAGCTCACTAATCATTCTCCTCCTCTGTTCACTCCCCTTACTAGGTTCTTTTACAACTGTTTGACACCTAACATCTCATTACCAGGGCACCTCTGTAAGGTGCCATTCATTATCTGACTATGCTGCCCAGGCAGCCTTGCTGCTCACCTCTGAGCCACAGGACAGCTGCAGTCTGATGAGCCTGTGTTTGGTGCAGCGGGGTACTAGGTCCCTTAGACCAGGTGATCACTCTGAGTTGAACTTCTTTACTCACAGCTATTCTTCAAGTACTTGAAAGGTCATCCTGCCTGAGGAGAAGGGACTAAAAAAAATCTGTCATCTCAGAGTGGCTTGAACATGCACCGCTGCTCTAGCACCTCACAGGTAAGTTTGTAATGTAGGCTACTTCACTTTTTTTTTTTTTTGGACCAATCCAGGAGCCTGGGCACTGTCCCTGAGCTTTTGTGCTCAAGGCTGGTGCTCTACCACTTGAGCCACTGTGTCACTTCCAGCTTGTGCAGGAAGTTAATTGGAGACAAGAGTGTTGTGGATGGGCTGGGAAAATGGCTCAGTGGTAGAGCGCTTGCCTTGCATGCATGAGAGCCTGGGTTCGATTCCTCAGCACCACATAAGAAAAAAGAAAAAAGCCAGAAGTGGCGCTGTGGCTCAAGTGGTAGAGCGCTAGCCTTAAGCTGAAGAGCTGAGGGACAGCGCCCAGGCCCAGAGTTCAGGGCCCACGACCGGACCGTCTCCCCACTCCCCCAAAAAAAGAGTCTCATGGACTTTCCTACCCGGGATGGCTTTTAACTGTGATCATCAGATCTCAGACTCCTGAATAGCTAGAATCACAGGTATGAGCCACAGCACCCAGCTGGATGCTTCGCATGTTAACAGCTATGTCTACCTGGCAGTCCATTCCACTGAGGCCTGGAAGGGTTGAGAGCAGAATAGAACAACTGCATGCCGCTGTTCAGTTGTATGACCTGCAGCAGGCCCCCGTGGGCCCCTTAGGATCTGCTGACAGCTGGCTCAGCCTCTCCACCAGCCTGCAGTGCCAGTGCTTGCCCTGCCTTGCCAGTGGTGAGGAGCAGTCAGTCACATCTCAGGGCCAGGATGGGGAGTGTGGAGACAAGGCTGCTTCTGTCCTGCTCTCCTTGTCTCTGAGGTGATTTCTACTCTCATGGCCTGCCTTCTGTGCACAGAAGATCTGTGATAATTTGTTGTCTCAAGCATGCGATCTGCCAACACAGCAAAGGCCAGAGGCCTCTGCCATGGTTTCCCCACGTGTATTGGGTCACAGGCAGTGTTCCCACAGCACTCCAGTCCCAGACCTCATTAGTAGCTGAAGGAGCAGTGCGAAGCCCAGCCAGGGCAATCCCCAGAGGCAGCGAATTCATCACTTTTGTGAACAAGACTAATAAGACCCTTATGTTTATCTTTACAACTTCTGAGTGAACATTTTCCCCACATTTTTATTAGCATCAGTTAGCTGTACAGGTGGGACTTTTATTTTGTTCTGGTCCTAGGGCTTAAACTCAGCACCTGGAGTCTGTCCCTGAGCATTTTTGTTCAAGGCTAGTGCTCTACCACTTGAGCCACAGCTCCATTTCTCGCCTTTTAGTTTTTAATTGGAGATAAGTGTCTCACAGACTTGCCTGCCCCAGCTGGCTTTGAACTGCGATCCTCAGATCTCAGCCTCCTGAGTAGCTAGGATTACAGGTATGAGATACCTCTCCTAGCTACAAGTAGGTTTTTTTCCTGTCATATCTATACATGAATGTAATGAACTCTAAATCAGACTCATTCCCTCTGACATTCTCCCTCACACTCTTCCCTCATCCCCAGAACAGTTTCAACAAGTTTCACTGTTCCATTCTCCATAGTTAAGCAGTATTTTGAGTACACTCAATCTCTTTCACCCTCTGTCTTCCTACCTCCTCATCCCCAGTGAAGGAGTTGTTTTATATTTCTTTTAGTGTATACTAATTCATCAATGGGGATTCATCATGGTATTTCATGCATATACATTTTAATCAGGATGACCACCCCTTGCTTACTCCCAATGACTTACTTACTTGCTTACTACTTGCTACTATTTGACAACTTTCAGTGAATGTTATTTCCCTCTCTTCATTTACAGATACTCTGTAATTTGTTATTATTCAGCTTGTAGTGTTCTCTTTTTCTACCCCTCAATCCTTTTAAAGTTTCACATTTATAAACCTGTTCTCTTTAAATTTCTATGTGATAAGAAGTCAAATGATCACTATTTGCAGATCATAGGGTCCTACACTGAACAGACCCTAAAGCCTCTATCGGAAAAAATTGTAGATGTGATTAGCAGTTTTGGAAACAGTGGGATTGCACATGAGTACTTTTTTAAAATAAATGCCAACCCCAAACATGGTGAAAATAAGACCAAGAAATTGACTTCACTCATTAATAAAAATCAGGAGCAAACTCAACCAGCTATATAAATGATCTCTATAGTAAAAATTACAAAACACAGAAGAAACTGAGGAAAACACTGATGGCGGAAAGACAGCTCACCATTGCAGAGAGGCAGAATTGATATGAAAATGAGTATGTTACTACAAGCAATGTACATATTCAGTGCAATTTTTTGTCAGCATTCCAATGTTATTCTTCACATAACTAGAAAAATCTATTCTAAAATTCTTATGGGAGGTAAAAAGACCTTGGAGAGACAAAGCAATCCCAAACAAAATACAATGGAGCAATGTTGGAGCTACTACAATACCTAACTTCTCCTTATATGACAGGATCTGAGGTACAAAACTGTCATGGTGCTGGCCAGGTGCTAGTAAAATTGTTACCCTAGCTACTTGGGATGCTGAGGTCTGAGGATCATGATTTGAAGCCAGCCCAGGCAGGGAAGTCCATGGGACTCTTGTTAATTGGAGAATTAACAAGCAAAAAGTCAGAAGTGAAACTGTGGCTCTACTGGATAAACATAATGTAGAATAAGGATAAAATGACATATTCTTTAGTAATGAGAAGGTTTAAAGTTTTAACATACAACAACATTGAAAACATTAGTCTAACTAAAAGATGGAAGGGATGGGAAGGGAAAACAAAGGAGGAGGCAATAATGCTTGATAAGAAATGTACTCATTACCTTTCCCATGTAATTGTAACCCCTCTGTATGGTATTTTCACACACAAAAAAAGAAATAAAAAATTAAGCTGGAAAAAAAGATGCTAGCCATGATGTTAAAATACTTTATGAGGAGGTTCCAGGAAGATGGAGGAGGAGAAGCTGGAGTCTTAGCAAGCTCTCGCATAGAAAGCAGTTTTAGAGTTCCAGTGAAGAGTCCTAAGCCAGAGAATTACACCAAGTGTGCCATCACAATACAGAGAGTCAGGCCAGAGAGGAAAATCCAGGCAAGGAAACACTTCTGAGCTCTTGCCAGCAGCCGCGGCGGCGGCTAAACAAAGGAGCACCCAAATTTATCCAAGAAACATTACTTTCCCTCAAATCCCATATAGATCCAAAGACATTAATTGTTGGGGATTTTAACATACCACTCTCCCCACTAGATAGTTCAACTCGGCAAAAACTCAACAGAGAAACCGCAGATCTAAACAGCTGCATAGATCAACTAGATTTAACAGATATCTACGGAACATTTCACCCAGCAGCATCAGAATACACGTTTTTCTCAGCAGCACATGGAACATTTTCTAAAATAGACCACATTTTAGGCCATAAAGCAAACTTGTCTAAATTCAGAAACATTGAAGTTATACCTGGCATTCTCTCTGACCACAAGGGAATAAAATTAGAACTCAACACCAAAAGCCACCAAAGAAAGTCCAGTATCACATGGAGGCTGAACAACACACTGCTGAATCATGAGTGGGTCATGGAAGAGATTAGAAAGGAAATTCAAATGTTCATGCTATTCAACAAAAATGAACACACAAATTACCAGCTCCTCTGGGACACAGCAAAGGCAGTACTCAGAGGCAAGTTTATAGCTCTGAGCTCCTACATCAACAAATTGGAGAGATCTGAAACCAACAATTTAATGACATATCTAAACCTCCTTGAAAAACAGCAGCAAGATAAACCCAAATCTAGTAGACGGAAAGAAATAATTAAAATTAAATAAGAATTAAATGAATTAGAATCCAAAAAAACTATAGAAAGAATCAACAAAACAAAGAGTTGGTTCTTGGAAAAAATTAACAAAATTGACAGACCCTTAGCGAATCTTATCAAAAACAGAAGAGAACACACCCAAATAAATAAACTCAGAGATGAGAATGGAAACATTACCACAGAAAAAAACCAAGATTCAGAACATTATAAGGGAATACTTTTCAAAACTTTATGCTAATAAATTTGAGAACTCGACAGAAATGGACCTTTTCCTAGCAAATACTGACATGCCAAAACTAAACCAAGATGAGTTAAACCAGCTTAACAGGCCCATATCAAGCATTGAAATAGAAACAGCAATAAGAGACCTTCCAGCTAAGAAAAGTCCAGGACCAGATGGTTTTACAGTGGAATTCTACAAGGCCTTCAAGGCAGAGCTCACACCAATAATCCTCCAACTCTTCAATGAAATCGAAAGAGAAAGTTCACTACCGAACACATTCTGTGAAGCCATCATAACCCTCATCCCAAAACCAGACAGGGACTCATCAATGAAAGAGAACTATAGACCCATTTCTTTGATGAACATTGATGCAAAACTTCTCAACAAAATTTTGGCCAATTGATTTCAACAATTCATCCAAAAAATCATACACCACGATCAAATAGGATTCATTTTAGGGATGCAAAGCTGGTTCAATATACGCAAATCAATTAATATGATTCATCACATCAACAGGAGCAAGAATAAGAACCACATGGTTATCTCAATAGATGCACAAAAAGCATTCAACAAGATCCAACACCCCTTTATGATGAAGGTTCTGGAAAAATTAGGAATCCATGGAACATTCCTAAATACAATCAAGGCTGTATATGACAAACCTACAGCCAGCATTATACTCAATGGTGAAAAACTAAAGCCATTTCCTCTTAACTCAGGAACAAGACAAGGATGCCCACTCTCTCCACTTCTTTTCAATCTAGTATTAGAATGCCTAGCTACAGCAATAAGACAAGATGCAGACATAAAAGGGATCCAAATAGGGAAAGAAGAAATAAAACTCTCCCTCTTTGCAGATGACATGATCTTGTATTTAAAGAATCCCATAGACTCCACTCCCAAATTACTCAAGCTGATTCAAAACTTTGGCAAAGTAGCAGGTTATAAAATTAACCCCCAAAAATCAATGGCGTTTCTATATGCCAACAATGAGAAAAGTGTGGCTGAAATTAGGAAAGCAACTCCATTTGTAATAGCCCCACAAAAAATAAAATACCTAGGAATTAACTTCACTAAAGAAGTGAAGGACCTCTATAATGAAAACTTTAAAATCTTAAAAAAGGAAATCAACATAGAACTTAAAAAATGGCAAAACCTCCCATGCTCCTGGATTGGAAAGATTAACATCGTGAAAATGGCAATACTTCCCAAGGCTATCTACAAATTCAACGCAATACCTATCAAAATTCCAACATCATTCTTCAAGGAAATAGAAGAGGCAATCCAAAAATTCATATGGAACAATAAAAGACCCAGAATAGCAAAAACGCTCCTCAATGGAAAGAACACTGCTGGAGGAATATCAATACCAAACTTCAAACTCTACTATAAAGCCATAGTAATCAAAACAGCTTGGTATTGGCATAAGAACATACCTCAGGACCAATGGAATAGAATTGAAAACCCAGAAATGAACCTACAGACCTATAGCCATCTAATCTTCGGTAAGGGAGCTAAAACAATAGAATGGAAGAAAGACAACCTCTTCAGTAAATGGTGCTGGCAAAATTGGGTAACTACATGTAGAAAACTTAAACTAGATTCTTATATATTACCCTGCACCAGAATCAACTCCAAATGGATCAAAGACCTTGAAGTCAAAGCAGACACTCTGAAAACATTACAGGATGGAATAGGAGAAACCCTAGGTCTCCTTGGCTCAGGCCGAAATTTTTTGAATAGAGACCCGGAAACACAACAAATCAAAGAAAGGGTGGACAAATGGGATTGCATAAAGTTGCAGAGCTTCTGCAGAGCAAATGACATAGCTAGCAAGATCAATAGAAAGCCCATGGATTGGGAGAAGATCTTTACTAGCCATACAACGGACAAGGGTCTCATATCTAAAATATACTTACTTGAAACTCAAAAAATTAAACCCCCCAACAACAAATCCTCAAAGAAACAACTTCCCAATAAATAAGTGGGCGAACGACTTAAAGAGAAACTTCTCTGAAGAAAAAAGAAGGATGGCCAATAGACACATGAAGAAATGTTCAACATCCCTAGCCATAAAAGAAATGCAAATCAAACAACATTGAGATATCACCTCACCCCATTTAGAACGGCAAAAATCAAGAACTCTAACAACAACAGATGCTGGAGGGGATGTGGACAGAAGGGAACCTTACTTCATTGTTGGTGAGAATGTAAACTTGTTCAACCACTTTGGAAAGCAGTATGGAGGTTCCTCAAAAGACTTCACATAGAACTCCCCTATGACCCAGCAATCCCACTTTTGGGCATTTACCCAAATGTTTACAAACAAGACCACACTAAAGCTACCAGCACAACTATGTTTATTGCAGCATTATTTACCATAGCTAAGATATGGAACCAACGCAGATGCCCCTCAGTAGATGAATGGATCAAGAAAATGTGGTATATATACACAATGGAATTCTATGCCTCCATCAGAAAGAATGACATTGCCTCATTTGTTAGGAAATGGAAAAACTTGGAAAAAATTATATTAAGTGAAGTAAGCCAGGCCCAAAGAAACATAGGTCCTATGGTTTCCCTTATTTGCAATATCTAGTATATGTATGAGTCAAGCGGAAAAGGTCAGATGAGGTGATGTCAGGAAAACGAACCGTTAGATGTGTATTTTAATGTTTTTTTCTTTCATGCATGTGTTTCTAACGCATTTATAAGATTATCTCTTTGTTGCTTTGTATGTCCCTCCCCCACAGTATAACCCCTGCTTTCACTATATTTGATGTCAGTATAACTTGTGGAGGAGATGGGGAAAAACCAGTTGTTTAAGGATACAGGTGGAACTGTTGCAACAATGAGAAGTACAAGTTGTCATGTCCAAAACGAGCTTTACAACGTTGGTGCGGGGGGGGGGGGAGGGGGTGGAAGGAGAAGGATTGCAATTAGGGGGTGAGGGGGGCTGGGAAGGGTTGTGAAGGGTTAACAAAGGAGGAGGCTGTAATGCTTGATAAGAAATGTACGCCTTAACCTGCCCATGTAAGTGTACCCCCTCTGTACAGTGTGTTCACAAAAAATAAAAATTAAAATTAAAAAAATACTTTATGATACCAGAATCGACAATACGAGGAGATCAAACTATGTTTATTTTTGCCTTGTCTAGAGGGATGGTTGTGGGAATAGAAAAGGGACTGCTCATAGGATAACATTCTTAAAACTGTGTAAATATTACTATAAAACACTGAACAGTAGCCTTTAAATGTATGGATTGCACACCCTGCTAATTATCCCTCCATTAAACTGTAAGAAAGGAAGAAATCAATTGTATGTCAGGGCTCTCCTGGAGAACAGAACCAATAGAACATACACAGTTATAACAGGGGATTTCTTAGATTGGCTTACATGACTAGGGTCCAGGCTGTCCAAAAATGAGTAGAAATGGTACATGAGGTCAAATACGAGATGCAGAATATAATCCAAGACACAGACACCATGAAGAAACTCTTCCCTTTGACAGTCCTGCAAATGTTGTGGATAACCACACATCTGTGATTTACAGATTTATATCCTAAATATTTTTTCACACATGTAAAGGTTTTATTCAGTGAAGAGAAAGTGAAGCCACTCAAGAGAGTGAACAGTGGGATCCAGAAGCCAGTGGTCCCCACTCTACATATTCTTAAACAAAAGGAGAAGAAAGTCACTTTCACACAGCTGTGAATCTGAAGCACATTTGTCCTCCATAAGGAAGGGTTGTCTCACAGCCAGAGGACCCTGAAACACCTTTGGGAAGATGAATAGAACCAGCATATTGGAGGCTTTTGATCTCAACCAACTACAATCCCCCAGCAGCCATTTCCTCACAAAGTACTCTGTGCTCAAGCAGGCAGGCATATTTAACTCCAGTGATCAGATTGTGAAGGAAGGCCAATCCTTACTGAAACTCTTACTCCCAATAGAGGAGCTTCTGGGAAGATGTATATTTTATGTTGCATTTTATTTGTTTCCAGTCCTGGGTCTTGAATTCAGGGCCTAGGCCCTATCTCTGAGCATTTTTTGTTCAAGATTAGGTCTCTACCACTTGAGCCTCAGTGCCATTTCCTGCTTTTTCTGAAGAGTTTATTGGAGATAAGAGTTCACGGACTTTCCTCCCAGGCTGGCTTTGAACCATGATCCTCAGAGCTCAGCCTCCTGAATAGCTAGGATTAGAGACGTGAGCCACCCATCTCTGGCTATTTTTTACTTATTAATCATCATTTTTATTGTTATTATAAAGGAGATATACAGAGAGGTTACAGTTAATAAATCAGGTAAAGAGTACATTTCTTTTTGGACAATGTCACCTCTACCCACCCTATCTCCCACTTTTTCCCTCCTGTCCCCACTCACAAGTTGTACAGTTCATTTTCCACATAGTGTCCAGAGATTCCACTGCTGCATTTGTTTACCCTTTGTCTCACCATTTCAGTGCCCCTCCTCTCAAACTCCCAAGACAGGTAAATGAGACAAAAAGAAAAGAAAACAACAACAGCAACAGCAACAACAACAACAACAACAAAGAATAAAAGCTCTTGCTTCCATTTCCTAGAGTTCTAGTGTATTAGTTTTTGAACAAAGGGATAAGTTTCCTGAGGGCGGCTTTGACCTCCTTGTTCCTCAAAGTGTAGATGAGGGGGTTGAGGGTGGGGCTCGCCATGGTGTACAGCACTCCAGCCACCTTGCTCTTCTCTGCACTGTAGCTGGACACGGGACTGATGTAGGCATAGAACACAGCCGTGTAATACATGCAC
This sequence comes from Dipodomys merriami, assembly GCF_024711535.1. Lineage (NCBI taxonomy): Eukaryota > Metazoa > Chordata > Mammalia > Rodentia > Heteromyidae > Dipodomys > Dipodomys merriami. The sequence continues at coordinate 17,200,000 of NW_027202715.1, read as the reverse complement.
ACCACGATGAGGTGGGAGGAGCAGGTGGAGAAGGCTTTCTGTTTCCCCTCTGATGTCCTCATCTTCAGGATGCTGGAGATAATGAAGCCATAGGACACAATGGTCATGAGGAAGTTCAATATGTCATAGAATGCATCAGACAGTGTGATCATAACACTGTTCACATAAGTAGAACTACAGGAGAGAAGGAGCAAAGGAGGGATTTCACAGAAGAAATGGGTAATGACATTGGGCCCACAGAAGTTCAATCGCACCATCAGTCCTGTGTGGATGGCTGTGTTGAAGGCACAGATCACCCACACTCCAGCGGCAAGCACGCTGCAGAAGGCCTTGCTCATCATGGTGCTGTAATGCAAGGGGTGGCAGATGGCTGCATAGCGGTCATAAGCCATGGCTGTGAGCAGCAGCAACTCTGCGGACGCAGCCCAGGTGAGAAAGTAGAGCTGGGCCATGCAGCCCCTGAAAGAGATGGAGTTCTTCTCTCCCATCAGCCCCTCCAGAGCCTTTGGTATGACGGATGAGGTACAGATGATGTCCATTGTAGCCAAATTGAGCAGGAAGAAGTACATGGGAGTGTGGAGGCCAGGGTTGAAGCTGATGGCCATGATGATGAGGACATTGCCAGTGAGGGCCATACAGTAGAGGGACAGGAAAAAGCAGAACAAGAAGATGTGGTATTCAGGGTGCTCTGAAAATCCCTGCAGGATGAACTCTGTTACTGCTGTGTGGTTGCTCATGGTCCTGGGCTGAGAGGGTTTTTAGGAACTACCAGAAGAATCTCTACCCAAAGCTGCATGTGACATCATGGATAGAATGGAAGATGAAAGGTTTCCTAAGAAAGGCTGTCATGTTTTCTGCATACATGATAACATGATTTGAACATTTGATAGCTGCAGTAGATTTGTTTGAGACAAACATACCAATACTGCCTAAGAAAGAAAACAAGCATTCAGCTCATAAACTACAAATACAAGATTAATCTTTTCTCCCCTTTATTAACAATTTAACCTCAGCAAATATCACTCAGTACGGTAAAAATAAAAAGACATAATCTTTTTTTCGCTGTTTTTATTTATTTTTATTGTGAAAATACCGTACAGAAGGGTTACAATTACATGGGCAAGGTAATGAGTCCATTTCTTATCAAGCATTGTTGCCTCCTCCTTTGTTTCCCCTTCCCATCCCTTCCAATCTCCCCCGCCCCCCCCCCACCCCGGCCAAAGTTGTAAAGTTTATTTTCTGACATAACGACTTGTACATCTCATTATTGCAATGGGTCCACCTGTATACCTATTTTAATATTTTGTTTTTTCCCTTCCCCTTCACGTAGCTAAGATATGGAACCTACCCAGATGCCCCTCAGTAGATGAATGGGTCAAGAAAATGTGGTATATATACACAATGGAATTCTATGCCTCCGTCAGAAAGAGTGACATTGCCCCATTTGTTCGGAAATGGAAAGACTTGGAAAAAATTATATTAAGTGAAGTAAGCCAGGCCCAAAGAAACATAGGTCCCATGGTTTCCCTTATTTGCAATAACTAGTATATGTCTGAGTCAAGCAGAAAAGTTTAGATACGGTGATCTTAGGGGAATGAACCCCAAGTTAAGTATTCAAATGTTTTTTTCTTTCTTGCAATAGTTTCTAACACATTTATAAGATTATTTCTTTGTTAATTTGTATGTCCCTTTCCCACAGTACAATCCCTGCTTTCATTGTTTTTGATGTTGGTATATAAAGGCATATTATTAAATGGATGCACTCTCTTCATGATTCATTATTCGGAGTTGGAAAAATTAGATGTTGCCTAACATTTCCACGGGATCTTGGGAAAAGATATGTATTCCATTTGAGCTCCAAGTTTTCTTTCTGGAAATTTATCTTTGGAAAGATATTTCAAATATCTTCAAGTCATCTTGTAACCCTAGCTAACTCAGGAGGCTGAGATCTGAGAATTGTGGTTTAAACTATCCTGAGGAGGAAAGCCTATGAAAGTCTTATCTTCAATTAACTACCCAAAAAGTCATAAGTGGAACTATGGCTCAAGTATTAGAGCACTAGCATTGAGCCCTAACGCTCGGGGACAACAACTCAGACCCTGTATTCAAGCCCCAGGACACTCTCTCTTTTTCTCTCTCTCTCTTCCCCCCCCCCACATACACACGCACATACACATACACGCACACACACAATATCTTAAAACCAGGTGATGGTGGATCACACCTGAAATCCTAGTTATTCAGGAAGCTGAGATCTGAAATTGCTGGTTCAAAATCAGACTAGGCAGGAAATCCATGAGACTCTTTTCCTCAATTATCTAGCAGAAAGCCAGAAGTGGAGTTGTGGCTCCAGTGGCAAACAGCCAACCTTTAGAGAAAAAGCTAAGGGACAGTTCCCAGGCCCTGAGTTCAAGCCCTACTATTGTCATGAAAAACTCTTCAAATATCTGCATGGCAATATATATGACTAAGTATTTTAAAATAATCTATATTATTAAAGATGAGTTTCCTGTGATATACTGACAATGCTATAAGGTGTTTTTGAAGTATCTTAGTGACCATTTTTAAATAATATAAAAATTAAAACAATATTCCCAAATATGAACTGATTTGCAGGGCTTATGAACATTGGTATATGTATCTTAAGCAAAGTCAACAGGTAAATGAGACCAGAGTTTCATGGTGGGGACAGATTGTGGCTGATTTTCATTTCCTTCTTTCTCAAAGTGCTTTTTGTTCTTTCTCTGGAATGACCTTCCTGAGATATAGCATGAAAATATCCTTCTAGCAGACATTCCATACCACACAGAGCTCATGGAGGAGAAATTTCTCTCAACTGCTCTTCGTGTAGCCCCCTATTTTCCAGCTTCTCTGTTCCCACCCAAATTAAACAATGTGATACCTACCCCATTTGCTTTTTCCTCGCCTTTTCATTTAAAATTTTAAAATTTATATTCCAGTTTTGGTCTGACTTCAAGAAACAATTTGCCATCCTAAATTAAGGCTTACCCAGAAAGTCCATACATACCATTCAAGTTATGTCACTTATTTGTAAGGTACAATTCTGTGTGTGTGTGTGTGTGTGTGTGTGTGTGTGTGTGTGTGTGTGTGTTGATCCAGACACTTGAATTGGCCTTGGGCTCTATCCTCAAACATTTGTGCTTTACCACTTCAGCCATAACTTCACTTAAAGCTTTTTTTGGTGCATAATTGGAGATATGAGTCTCAAAGCCTATCTGGCCCAGGCTGGCTTCACACTGTAATCCTCAGATTTCAGCCTTCTTAGTAGTTAGGGTTACAGGCATGAGCCATCAGTGCCTGGCTGAGGTGCAGCTGTGTTTGACAACATTGCTATGGCTCCCAGCCATATTGGTCATCTCCATAACTCATATTAGTGACAAGCCAGAGTCACACTTCCCCAGCTGCACCTGGAGCAGACAAGCCCATCTGCCCCTTATATCCACAGAGCAATTGATTGCCATGTGCTGGGCATCAGGAGACCCCTTCACTGGAAACTCAGACCCAGTTCTTGTCTTCCCTCAGCTGCAGAGACTGATAAGGGAGCACCTCCAGTGTGGATGAGCAGTCTGCACAGATTCTGAATACAAGAAATTGCAGCACCCAACAACATTTAGAGAACAAATTACCCCCAGATAAAGACATACTTGCTGTGATTTCCAGGGCAGGTGGACAGAGTCCTGATCCCATCCAGAATCAGGACATTAAGTAGATTTCATGGCAAAGACCATGATTGTTTCCTTCGATCTCAGCCAGTCATTTGGTCTATGGAGAGGAACAAAGACCTGTCTACCCTGAGGTTTGTTGGGCATTGGCTTTAATTCTTACTAACCTCACATGATAATTACAGGGGAAATGAATGGAAACAGCAAGATTTCAGATAACAGTAACCAAGCCTAAAGTCATGCTACAGTCACAACTTAGCATCCCCCACATGCCAGGCACAGGGTGTGTAACTGAATTGCCTTCACTCTTCTCAAACCTCCTGAGATCCACTTACATGTTGGATGCCTTCCATCACTTTCGGGAAATTGCAATAGATGACATCAAAATCTCTGGCTTTTGATGCTTCTGGTTTATATAGAGCTTTTTTCTAAAAATAGATTGAGCTTTGCAAGGAATTCAATTCACTTTTAGTGACTTTACCTCAGTCCAATTTATTCTTCAATGTTCCACAAATTGAATATTATTACTTTTAAAAAGTATTTAAGTAATATTGAAGAACATGAATACTTAGTTTGTTATGAAAAGTGGACAAGATCTCCCAGACACCACATTCTTAATCCATTGACTTTCTCTTTTATATATTACTTGTTCCTACTGCAAATGTATTTCAAGAATTCCAAGCTAAAAATTCAGGGCATGTCAAATTTCCAATGCTCGTCTTTGAAACTCAAAGATGTTTTCATAATTACTTTGTTAGGTCTTTACACTGAAGTTTCATAAGAGAATTTGTGACTTACCTTAGACACACAGAATGTATATGAGAAAGCTACAGACAAGGGCCAGGCTTTGGGATTTCAGTTCAGAGTTCTCTGCTGTGTAATTTTTCAGTTGTCTTTCTGAATTGTACTCAGTGTACAAGAACAGCCAAGAAAACTAAATATCAACCAGGATTTGTTAAGATTATTTTTACAGTTGGAACATGCAACAAAACAGTAAGCTCTCAGCTCTTTTGGGTACACCATTTGCTCTATGATTTCAATTATCTTACAAACAGTAATAATACCTAGGAAAATAATTCTAATATTACTTGTTCCAGGTCAACAAAACTTGGAAGGGTTTTGTGCAAATCTAGTAGATAGTTATGAGTAGATTTTTCTTATTTCATATATTTTACCCAAAGGAATGAACAAACCTTAGAACATTCATAATTACCTTGAAAACAATGTGCAGCTACCACATGTATGTATGGTCTTGCTCTCTCTGTCAACAAAAGGAGGGGATGGAAACGCCAGGGCAATGGGTGTAGAATCTATGTCATCATCCATCTAGACAAATGAAGGTTTTTGTCCCCTATTTAAGCCAATCATGAAGGGATTCTTGACTCATCTTTAGCCAGAGTTGTCCTCTATGTGAGGCCCTTGGGAGGATTTCACAGCTGCTGCTCTAAGAGGACTCAGAAGGAGCAATTAAATTACATCTTTCTACAGGGGAATTGGTCCCAAGGCCAGTTCAGGCTGAAGTCCAAACAGGGGACACAGCATGTAAGCCTCAGCAGTAGTGGTAGACATATCCCTGGTGTACTAAAGTGTTTGTGCGGGACTAACAGGTGAAAAGCTTAAAGGTGTTTCCACTAAACTGAAGAGTAAGACAGATGTACATTTCTTCAGCCTGATTCAATGTAGTGCTTTAGGTCTTAGAAGAAGAATGTGAGGGAAAGAAGTGTATGCATGGGAGTGAGAGGAGTCATACCATCACTATTTGCAGATCATAGGGTCCTACACTGAAGGGATCCTAAAGCCTCTGTCAGAAAAATTATAGAAGTGATGAGCAGTTTTGGAAACATAGTAGGATTGCAAATCAGTACTTTTTATATATAAATACCAACCACAGTCATGGTGAGAATGACACCAAGAAATTGATTCCACTTACTAATAAAACTAGGAATAATCTCCACCAGGCATATAAAAGATCTCATAGTGAAATTACAAAACACAGAATAAATTGAGACAGGCACTGAGTGTGGAAAGACAACCCTTCATCTCAGAGGAGCAGAGTTGACATGAAAATGAGTATATTACTGAAAGCAATGTACAGATTCAGTGCAATCCTCATCCCATGGTATTCTACACAGAAATAGAATAATCTATCCTAAAATGCTGATTGAAAGCAAAAAAGACCCTGGAGAGACAAAGCAATCCCAAACAAAATACAATGGAGCAGTGTTGGAGCTACCACAATCCCTGCCTTCTTGTTATATGACAGGGTCCTAGGAACAAAACTGGCATGGTGCTGGTCAGGTGCTAGTAAAATTGTTACCCTAGCTACTCAGGATGCTGAGGTCTGAGGATCATGATTTGAAAGCAGCCCAGGCAAGGAAGGGACTCTTATCTCCAATTAACCAGAAAAATCAGAAGTGAAGCTGTGGCTCACGTGGGTAAACACAATGTAGAATAAGCATGAAGTAGAATATTATTTAGTAATGAGAAGGATTAAGTTGTAAATGCAACAACTTTGAGAACATTTGGCTAAATGACAGATGCCAGCTATAATGTCAAATGTTATATGATTCCAGTTATATGAAATGTCCAGAATGGACAAATATAGGGAGAAAAAAAGTCCATTTATTTTTGCTAGAGGGATAACTGTGGGAACATTAAAGTGACTGCTCATAGGATGATGTTCTGAAATTGTTCATAAATATTACTGTAAAACACTGAACTGTAGCCTTTAAATGCATGAATTATGCTAATTACCCCTCCATAAAGCTGCAAGAAAGGAAGACATCAATTGTATAAGTAAGAGCTCTCCTCTAGAACAGAAGCAATAGAATTTACACAGGAGATTTATTATAATATAAAATTACAATATATAATTACATCTTATATATACTTATGTATTGTAATATATAATTACACATTATATACTTAAATAATTATATATTATATATGGTATTTGTTGTATTTAAGAAATAAATATTAAGAATTGAGAGTTGAAGAGTACATTGTCACATATGCAGAATCATCCTTCAGAAATGAATGATAGAAAAGAAGAACTGCTCAGGGGTAAGGACTAGCAGTGGAAAGTCAAAGAGTGAAGAATGAAGAGGTTAAACCATCTAATATGTGTGTACAGAAATATAATAATGGCAATATTCTTTAACAAAAGAAAATGTTGAGAAAGATTAATAGAAGTATATAGAAGTATATATTATATAAATATAATACAAAGTGCAAAAACGACTTTGTGCATCCCAAAGAACAGGTGTACCCCAGAACTTCTTAATATAAGAATCTGAAAGTATCAGGACTTTGGCAGCATCTCTGATGATTTTTAGAAGCTAACCAAGGCTCAGATCATTTGGTTGTTTCCGCTCATGTCTGGATATGAACTCAGATCTTTCGCTTCCCAAATCAAAGCTTCTTATCCCTGTACCCTTCCTCTGCTAGTGTCTATGTGCACCCACAAGTAGAGGAGCACCTTGGGTATTTCCCTCTGCATTTCTGGCACAAGTGCCACATCGACGTAATCTGTTTATCATGATTATCATTTCAATCAGGCTATCAATCAAATCTTGAATTTCATTCTTTTTTTGTGAATATACATTTTCGTAGTTTAATTATACATAATATATTAATTGCACAAAGAAGTTTCATTGTCATATGTTTATTCTTGCAAAAATATACTTCTATTGTGAAAAACATTTTTAGAATATAAATTTGTAAATCACATCTGAGAGTTGTTGTGTGGTCATCCACAACATTTGCAGGGCTGTCAGACTAAAGAGTTCCTTCATGGTGACCGTGTGTCTTGGGTCCAATTCTGCACCTTGTACTTGACCTCATCTACCATCTCTAGAGCACTATGGTGACTGTGATGCAGATTCTTTCTGCTAACTAACTTTTGGATTATCCCATGACTTGAAGGTAGAAAATCCATCTTTAATAGTGGATTTGTGGTGTATGAACCTAGGAAAGTCTAAGACTTCTCATGCATGTTTTTGCTGCCAACAGTGTTGACAGTCTGCCCTATTGTCCTGGAGTGGGGAACATGTAAAATGCCCAAAATACAAAATTGACAAGTAAGACAAAATAGAATAAACACTCTTCATGATGCAATAAAAATCTATCACTACTCACCCTGAAGCATTGGTGGTAGTGTAATGGAAAGTCTTGTAGACCACTGAAAGCCACTCAATGTATTATTTATAGGTCCAAATTCTATTGGAGAGAACAGACCTGATCCACGACCATCAGGGCCAGGGCCACATCAGCCACAATGCACCAGTTCTTGCCCCAAAGAAGAGCCAAAGTCCATTCACTTATTCTAAATCAAAAATCAAGCTCTACTTTCAGCTTCCATGTCAAGTAGTGAACAATGTGTTTGGGCTGAATTCTGAAGATATAGCTAAACACCCACCTTCGGCTTCTGTCATCCTGATGGAGAAGCAGGATTGCTTCCTATTAGCACAAAAGACACACTCAAGACTTGTCTTTATTTTTTATTCCAGGTGATTTGTACCCTGGCTTTTGTTCAGGAACAATGGGAAGGACAGCGTTGCCTGCCCAGAACGTTCTGATCACAAGTCAATCACATCCATGTTCCCCACTCCAGGGTAGACTAGATCCTCAATGCTGACAGAAAATTCAATGCACAAGAAGTCCCAGACTTTCCTAGGTTCACACACCACAAGTCCACTTTTATTTATTTATTTTTTTGGGGGGTCCGGTCGTGGGGCCTGAACTCTGGGCCTGGGCGCTGTCCCTCAGCTCTTCAGCTCAAGGCTAGCGCTCTACCACTTGAGCCACAGCGCCACTTCCGGCTTTTTTCTTTTTGCTTAATGTGGTGCTGAGGAATCGAACCCAGGGCCTCAGGCATGCAAGGCAAGCACTCTACCACTGAGCCACCTTCCCAGCCCCCACAAGTCCACTTTTAAAGGTGAAATTTCTGTCTTCAAACCAAGGGATAATCCAAATGTTAGTCTTACCTCTATAGCTGGTGAAAAGAAAAGGGAAGGACAGAAGAAAGAGTCTGCATCACATACAGTCACCATAGTGCTCTAGAGATGGTAAATGAGGTCAAACACAAGGCACAGAATTGAACCCAAAACACTCAGTCACCATGGAGGAAATCTTCAGTATGACAGTACCGCAAATGTTGTGGATGACCACACAACAACTATCAGATGTGATTTACAGATTTATATCCTAAATATTTTTCACAGATGTAGAGTTTATTCAGTAAAGAGAAAGTGAAGCCACTCAAGAGAATGAGCAGTGGGACCTAGAAACCGGTGGTCTCATTCTAAATATTCCTACAAAAAAAAAGGAGAAAGTCACATTCACACCGCTGTAAATCTGAAGCACATTTGTGCTCCATAAGAAGAGTGGTCTCACAGCCAGAGAAGGCCTGAACTACCTTTTGGCAGATCAACAGAGCCAGCGTCTTGCAGGCTTTTGATTTCAACCAACTACAATAGCTCAGCTGCCATTTCTCACAAACTACTCTGTGCTCACACAGGTAGGCAAACTTAACTCCAGTCATCAGGTTGTGAAGGAAGGCCAATCCTTACTTAAACGGCTCCCTCCCAGTAGAAAAGCTTCTGGAAAGATGAATTTTTATGTTATTGGTTTCCAGTTCTGGTGCTTGAATACAGGTGCTGGGTGCTTTTCCTAAGTTCTTTCTGCTCAAGGCTAGCTCTCTACAACTTGAGGCATAGTGCAATTTCCTACTTTTACTGAGTAATACATTGGAGATAAGAGTTTCACGAACTTCCCTGCCTGGGCTGGCTTTGAATCAAAAACCTCAGATTGCAGCTTCCTGAATAGCTAGGATTACAGGTGTGATTCACAGGAGTCTGGTTATTTTTTATTTGTTACTATTTTTTATTGTTATTATAAAGGTGATGTACAGAGGGGTTACAGTTCAATAAGTCAAGTAAAGAGTACTTTTCTTTTTAGACAATGTCCCCCCTTCCTTTTCTGCCTTAGATTTTTGACTCCTTGTCCCCACTCCTAAGTTGTACTGTTCCGTTTTCACACAGTGTCTAGCGAGTTCAACGGCTTCATTTGTTCACCCTTGTCACTCCATTTCTGTACCCCATTCTTCACACTCCCAAAGACAGATAAATAAGACAAGAAGAAAAGAAAACAACAACTATAAAGAATAAAAGCTCTTGCTTCCATTTCCTGGAGTTCAGGTGTATTAATTTTTGAAGAAAGGGACAAGTTTCCTGAGGGCGGCTTTGACCTCCTTGTTCCTCAAAGTGTAGATGAGGGGGTTGAGGGTGGGGCTCGCCATGGTGTACAGCACTCCAGCCACCTTGCTCTTCTCTGCACTGTAGCTGGACACGGGACTGATGTAGGCATAGAACACAGCCGTGTAATACATGCACACCACGATGAGGTGGGAGGAGCAGGTGGAGAAGGCTTTCTGTTTCCCCTCTGATGTCCTCATCTTTAGGATGCTGGAGATAATGAAGCCATAGGACACAATGGTCATGAGGAAGTTCAATATGCCATAGAATGCATCAGCCAGTGTGGTCATGACATTGTTCACATAAATGGAGCTACAGGACAGACGGAGCAGAGGAGGGATTTCACAAAAGAAATGGGTGATGACATTGGGCCCACAGAAGTTCAGTCTCACCGTCAGCCCTGTGTTGATGCCTGAGTTGAAGGCACAGAGTGTCCACACTCCAGCAGCTAGCATGCTGCAGAAGGCCTTGCTCATCATGGTGTTGTAATGCAAGGGGTGGCAGATGGCTGCATAACGGTCATAGGCCATGACTGTGAGCAGCAGCAGCTCTGAGGATGCAGCCCAGGCGAGAAAGTAGAGCTGGGCCATGCATCCCCTAAAAGAGATGCAGCTCTTCTCTACCATCAGCCCTTCCAGCGCCTTTGGTATGACGGATGAGGTGCAGATGATGTCCATTGTGGCCAAATTGAACAGGAAGAAGTACATGGGAGTGTGGAGACCAGGGTTGAAGCTGATGGCCATGATGATGAGGACATTGCCAGTGAGTGCCACACAGTAGAGGGACAGGAAACAGCAGAACAAGAAGATGTGGTATTCAGGGTGCTCTGAGAATCCCTGCAGGATGAACTCTGTTACTGCTGTGTGGTTGCTCATGGTCCTGGGCTGAGAGGAATTTCAGGAACTACCAGGAGGAGCTCTACCCACAGCTGCATGTGACATCACAGCTAGAATGAAAGATAATAGGTTTCCTAAGAAAGGCTGCCATGTTTTCTGCATACATGATAACATGATTTGAGCATTTGAATGCTGCAGTAAATTTGTTTAAGGCACACATACCAATACTGCCTAAGAAAGAAAACAAGCATTCAGCTCATAAACTACAAATACAAGATTAATCTTTTCTAACCTTTCTTAGCAATTAACCTCAGTAAGTATCACTCAATATAGTAAAAAAGAAAAAGGTATATTTTTAAATGGATGCTCTCTCTTCATTATTCATGAATGTACAGGGTTGGAAATATTAGATGTTGCCTAGCATTTCCATCAGTTCTTGGATATATATCTGTATTCCATTTGAGCCTCAACTTTTCTTTCTGGAAATTTGTCTTTAGAAAGATGTTTAAAATGTCTTCAGGCCACCCTGTAATATTAGCTAATTCAGGTGGGTAAGATCTCAGATTTGTAGTTTGAAGCCATGCCGAGGAGGAAAGCCCATGAAACTCTTATCTTCAATTAACTACCCAAACATCAGAAGTGGAACTGTGGCACAAATGTTAGAGCACTAGCATTGAGCACAAAAGTTCAAGGACAGCATTCAGGCCCTGTGTTCAAACCCTATGTCCAACCTCCTTCCCTGCTCCCTATACATAGTACCTTAAGCCAATGATTGTTGCTCATTCTTGTAATCCTAGATATTTAGGAAGCTGAGATCTGAGATTCCAGGTTCAAAGTTAGACTGAGTAGGAAATCCATGTGACTTAAAAAAAAAAAATCAATGATCTAGTACAAATCCAGAAGTGGAGCTGTGGCTCCAGTGGCAGATAGCCAGCCTTTATAGAAAAGCTTAGGGACAGTGCCCAGGTCCGGAGCTCAAGTCTTAGTACTGTTATTAAAAAAATTTCAAATTATCTGTATGGCACTATTTATGACTGATACTTAAAAAATGTATATTCTTTTTTTAATGTTTAACACAACATCTAGGGAAGTTTATTTGTATTTCTCTAAATGGTACACTTTTCTTTGGAAAACAAGCCCTGTGGAGTTCCATCAAGTTGTGTCAGCCTAACACATATTTCTAGAGGACTAGCACATGCACCATTAACTACAAGGATGGAAAACTAATTGGACCGTCTCTGATGAAACTCAAGCCATTTCAACAAAAATATTTCTTTAAACATCAAGGTAATGTGTCAGAACACATCAATGACAAAAGATTTGTTCTGCTAAGGAATCTGGCTCAATAGCTAAACACTTGAGACCATAAACCAGTCACGTTAGAGCTTACAACAAACATCTTCACCTGTCCAAAACCAAGGTGAAACTAGAAAAAAGCATTACAATCTGCTTTGCCTAGGTGTCACAGTAACCCTTACAAGAAGAAAGAAATCTTATCCTCCCCTTTAAGGAGTTGTCATGCTATACAGACTAAAAAAGATCTATATTCTTAAAGATGAGTTTCCTGTAGTATATTGACATCATGCTGTATGATGTTTTTGAGGTGTCTTAGTGATCATTCTTAAAATAGTATAAAAAATTGAAATAACATGCCCAAACATGGACTGATTTGCAGGGGCTATGGACATGGGTATATGCAAAATCAACAGGTGAGTGAGACCAGAGTTTCATGGTGGCGACAATTGTGGTTGATTTTCATTTCCTTCTTTGTCAATGTGCTTTTTATTTTTCTCTTGAATGATCTCCCTTAGATGTATCATGAAAATCTCCTTGTAGCAGCCTTGCACACCACACTGAGAAGGAAATTCTCCCAACTGCTCTTTCAGCGCCCCCTTTTCTCCAGGTCCTCACTTCCCTTCCAACATATCCAATGTGGTGGTACCTACCCCATTTGCTTTTTTCTTCACCTCTTCATTTAAAAACAAAAATGATTAATGTTTACTTTTAATTTAAGAATTCCAGTTTCAACAATGGAGGGGGTAACAATGTTCAAGAGGAAGTGGAAGTGTACTCATTGCCTCACTCATGTAACTGTAACCCTCTGTATAGTATCTTTACAATAAAAAATAAAATAAAAAAAAAATAAAAAAAAAGAATTCCAGTTTCAGTCCAACTTCAAAAAACACATTTCCCATCCTAAACTAAGGCTTACAAAAAAGTCCAAACATCACCTACCATTCAAGTTTTATCACTTATTTGTGAGGTTCAACAATTTGTGTGTGTGTGTGTGTGTGTGTGTGTGTGTGTGTGTGTGTGTGTGTGTGTGTGTGTGTGTGTGTAACCAGACAATTGAATTCAGGGCTTCAGCACTGTCCTCAAATGTTTGTGCTCAAAGCTAGCATTCTACCACTTGAGTCATAGCTTCACTTAAAGCTTTCTTTTTTGGTGCATAACTGGAGATATGAGTCTCAAAACCTAACTGGCCCAGGCTGGCTTCACACTGTGATCCTCAGATTTCAGCTTCCTGAGTAGTTAGGGTTACAGGCATGAAACATCTGACTGACGTGCAGCTGTGTTTGACTAAAGGGCACAACATTGCTATGACTCGCAGCCATATTGGTCTACTCCATAGCTCATATTAGTGACAAGCCAGAGTCACACTTCCCCAACTGCAACTGGAGCAGACAAGCACATCTGTCCCTTATAACCACAGAGCAATTGATTGCCATGTGCTGGGCATCAGGAGGAACCTTCACTGGAAACTCAAACCCAGTTCTTATCTTCACTCACCTGCAGATACGAATAAGGGAGCACCCCTAGTGTGAATGAGCAGTCTGCACAGGTTCTGAATACAAGAAATTGCAGCACCTATCCACATTTAGAGAACAAATTACCCCCAGATAAAGACATACTTGCTGTGATTTCCAGGGCAGGTGGACAGGTCCTTATCCCATCCAGAATCAGGACAGTAAGTAGATTTCATGACAATGACCATGAATCATCCCCTCAACCTCAGCCAGTCATTTGCTCTTCTGAGAGGAACAAAGACGTTTCTATAGCATTGGCTATAATTCTCATCCAGCTCACAGGATAAGTACCAGGAACACCCGTGGAAAGAACAAGATTGCAGATAGCCATGACCCAGCTAAGTCATGCTATAGTCACAACACAGTAGCCCCCTCTACCCCGCAGGCCTGGTGCAGGCTGTGTAACTGGGCTGTGTTCTCAACCTCCTGAGGTCCACTTCCAGGACAAAAATAGTGTGTGGTGGATACCTTTCATCACTTTAGAAACACAAGAATAGGTGCCATCACAATCCCTGATATTAGATGTTTCTGGTTCATAGTGAAATTTATCCTAAAGCAGATTGAGCTTGGCATGCAATTCAATGCACTTTTAGTGATATCACCTTAATCTAATTTATTGTTCCAATTTTATATATTGAATATTAATTGCTGTTTAAATATCTCTAAGTAATAGGGAGGAACTTGAATATTTTGTTTTTATTTAAAATGTTCAGGATTGCCACAGACACTACATTCTTAATCTACTGTCTTTCTCTTTTATATGTTACTCATTCCTACTATAAACATATTTTAAGAATACCAAGCTAAAAATTCAGAGCATGTAAAAATTTCTAATGTTTCTCTTTGAAGCTGAAAGATGTTTTCATAATTACTTTGTTAGATCTTTTCATTGGATTTTCACAAGAGAATTTGTGACTTACTTAGACACACAGAAAGTATGTGAGAAACTTACAGACAATTCCCAGGCTTTGGAATTCCAGTTCAGAGTTCTCTGCTGTGTAATTTCTCCATCGCCTTTCTGAATTATACTCAGTGTCCCAAAATAGCAAAGAAATATAAATACAAACCAATATTTGTTATGATCCTTTTTATGGTTGGAACATGCAACAAAACAATAAACTTTCAGCTCATTTGGGCACATCATTTGCTCTATGATTTCATTTATGTTAAAAACAGTAATAATACCTAGGAAAAAGAGTTCTCATGTTACTGGTTCCAGTGTAACAAAACTTGACAGGTTTTTGGACAAATCTAGTAGTTAGTTATGAGCAGATTTTTCTCATTTCACATATTGTCCTAAAGAATGATTAATCCTGAAAACATTCATAATTACCTTGAAAACAACTTTCAGCTCTATGGAGCTACCGTATGTATGTTTGCTCTTGTTCTCTGTCAACCACAGCGGAGATTGGAAACTCTAGGACAATGTGTAGAATTTTCATCATCATCCATCTGAACAAATGAATGTGTTTTGTCCCATATTTAAGCCAATCGTGAAAGGATTCTTGACTCATTGTTAGCCAGAGTTGTCCTTCTCTGTGGGAGGCCCTTGGGAGGATTTCACAGCTGCTGCTCTAAGTGGACCCTGAAGGAGCAATTAAATTACATTCCTCTACAAGGGACTTGGCTGTCCATGGTGCTGGCCTCAAGGCCAGTTCAGGCTGAAGTTCAAAAAGGAGACATGGGGTGTAAGCCCCAGTGGTAGTGGAAAACTCACCCTTGGTGTACTAAAGTGTTTCCATCAAACTTACACCCATTGTGGGACTCAAGTGAAAAGCTTAAAGGCATTTCCCCTAAACAAGACAAATGTACATTTCTTCATGCTTACTCAATGTAGTGCTTTAGGTCTTAGAAGAAGTGTGTGAGAGAGAAAAGTATCTGCATGAGAATGGGAAGAGTCATATCATCACTAGTTGAAGATGATAGGGTCTTATAGTGAAGAGCACTAAAGCCTCTATCAGAAAAGTTATAGATGTGATGAGTAGTTTTGGAAACAGTGGTATTGCAAATCAGTACTTTTTAATAAATACCAACCACAAACATGCTGCGAATGAGACCAAGAAATTGATCCCACACACTAATAAAACTAGGAGTAAACTCAACCAGGAATATAAAAGATCTCTGTAGTGAAAATTACAACATACAGATGAAATTGAGAAAGACACTGATGATGGAAAGACAATCCTCCATAGCAGAGAAGCAGAATTCATATGAAAATATGCATATTACTGAAAGCTATGTACAGATCCAGTGCAAACCTCATCAGCATTCTTCTTTACAGAACTGGGAAAACCTATCCTAAAATTTTGATTGGAAGCAAAAAAGACCCTGGAGAGACAGAGCAATCCCAAACTAAATACAATGGAGCTACCACAATACCTGACTTCTTATTATATGACAGAATCCTAGGAACAAAACTGGCATGGTGCTGGGCAGGTGTGGTAATCTTGTAATCCCAACCTCTCAGGACACTGAGAAATGAGGATCATGGTGTGGAGGAAGCCCAGGCAGGAAGGTCTGAGGGACTCTTATCTCCAATTAACCAGCAAAACAGCACAAATGCAGTTGTGGCTCAAGTGGATAAACACAATGTAGAATAAGTATAAAGTGGGATATTATGTGCTAAATAATATTATTAAAGTTGTATCATAGTACAACCTTGAGAACATTAGGCTAAGTGACAGATGCAAGCCGTAAGGTCACACATTGCATTATACTAGGTATATGAAATGTTGAGAATTGACAAATATATGGAGACAAAAAGTATGTTTATTTTTGCCCTGGCTAGAGGGATGACTGTGGGAATGGAAAAGTGGCTGCTCATAGAATGATAGTCTTAAAACTTCTGGATGGCACAGTATGCCAATTATCCCTCCATAAAACTACAAGAAAAGAAGTAATCAAATGTACAAGTCAGAGCTGTCCTGAAGAACAGAATGAAGAAAAGATACACAGCTATAAAAAGGGATTAATTAGATTCATTACATGACTGGGGGCCAGGCTGGCCAAAAATGACTTTCTGTACCCCAAAGAACAGGAGCACCCCAGCACTTCTCAATACAAGAGTTTGAAATTCTCATGATCTTTAGGCTCTGTGATTATTCTTAGAAGGAACTTAGGGCTCCGTTCCTTTGATTGCTTCTGATAATGTGTGGATTCAAATTGAGATCTTCCTCCTCCCAAATCAAAGCTTGTTATCCATGTACCTTTCCTCTGCTATGTCTATGACTTTGCACACCACGAGTACAGGAGCACCTGTGCCTTTCCTTCTGCATTGATGACACAGGCGCCATGTTGACTTCATCTGTTTATTGTGATTGTCAGTTCAATCAGGATATCAATCAAATCTTGAGTTTCATACTTTACTTGTGAATACACATTTTTATAGTTTAATTATACGTAATATATCAATTGCACAAAGATGTTTCCCTATGATATTTTCATCTTTGCAAAGAATATATTTCTGTTACACTTTCTCAATTTTTTGTTTGGCAAAAAAATATTCAACAGGTGTCATCATTATGTTTTCATATACACAGATGGTTTAATCTCATTCACTCTATTTACCCTTTACTTTCCACTGCTGGTCTTTAACCCTGAAGAATTGTTTGTTTTCTTTTTCTGCATCCAATTTTGAAGGATTAGATTCTGAATATGTGACAATGTACTCTTCAACCCTCAATGCTGTAATAGTATTTATTACTTTAAATTCACTGTAAAATATCCCAAGTATAAAATTGGCAAGTAAGACAAAAACAGAACAAACACTCTTCGTGATGCTATAAAAATCTGTCAGTACTCACCCAGAGGCATTGGTGGTAGTGTAATAGAAAGTCTTCAAGATCATTGAAGACCACTCAACATATTATTTATGGGTCCAAATTCTATCGGACAGAACAGACCTGGTCCACAACCATCTAGAGGCCAGGGCCACATCTGCACAACTTTACAACTTTGGTGACGGGGGGTGGGGCAAGGGGAGCGGGGACGATTGCCTACTACCTCAAAAGAAGAGCCAAAGTCCATTCATTTATGTGAAATCAAAAATCAAGCTCTACTTTCAGCTTCCATGTCAAGTAGTGAGCAACGTGTCTGCGGTGAGTTCTGAAGATGTAACTAAACACCCACCTTCAGCTTCTGTCATCCTGATGGAGAAGTAGCTTTTCCAGGATTGTTTCCTGGAACACAAGACTTGTCTTCATTATTTATTCCAGGTGATTTGTGCACTGGCTTTCGTTCAGGAACAATGGAAGGACAGCATTGCCTGCCCAGAACGTTCTGATTACAGGTCATTTACATCCATGTTCCCCACTCCAGAGCAATGAGGCAGACCAGATCCTCACAGCCGACAGCAACTCAATACATGAGAACTCTCGCTTTTTTAGGTTCATATGCCACAAATCTACTATTAAAGGAGGAATTTCTACCTTCAAGTCAAGGGATAGTCTCACCTTTATTGTTGGTGAGGAGAAAGGGAAGAACAGAAGAAAGAGTCTGCATCACAGTCACCATAGTGCTCTAGAGACAGTAAATGAGGTCAAATAAAAGGCACAGAATTGAACCCAAACACACTGTTACCATACAGGAACTCCAGTTTGACAGTCCCACAAATGTTGTGGATGACCACACAACAACTATCAGGTGTGATGTACAGATTTATATCCTAAATACTTTTCATTGATGTAAAAAAGTTGTTCAGTAATGAGAAAGTGAAGCCACTCAAGTAGAGCTGGGCCATGCATCCTCTAAAAGAGATGGAGCTCTTCTCTATCATCAGCCCCTCCAGAGCCTTTGGCATGATGGACGAGGTACAGATGATGTCTATCATGGCCAAATTGAGCAGGAAGAAGTACATGGGAGTATGAAGGCCAGGGTTGAAGCTGATGACCATGGTGATGAGGACATTGCCTGTGATGGCCACACATTAGAGGGACAGGAAACAGCAGAAAAGGAAGATGTGGTATTCAGGGTGCTCTGAGAATCCCTGCAGGATGAACTCTGTTACTGCTGTGTGGTTGCTCATGGTCCTGGCGGGAGAAGGCTTTCAGGATCTACCAGGAGAATCTCTACCCACAGCTGCATGTGACTTCAAGGCTAGAATAATAGATGAAATATTTCCTTTGAAAGGCTGCTTTTCTGCCTGCATACATGATAACATGATGTGAACATTCAATAACTGCAGTAGACTAGTTTAGCCACACATACCAAAATCTCATAAGAATGAAAACAAGCATTCAGCTCATAAACAACAAATACCAGATTAACCTTTTCAAACGTTTATTAACAAGCTCAGCAAATATCACTTAGTATGGTAAAACAAAGAAAAGGGGATATTATTAAATGTATGCTCCTCCCCTCTTTATTCATGAACACACAAGTTTAAAAAATTAGATGTTGTGTAGCATTTCCATAGTTTCTTGGATATAGATATGTATTCCATTTGAGCCCCAACATTTCTTGCTGGACATTTATCTTTGGAAAGATAGTCAAAGTGTCTTCAAGTCACCCTGTAATGCTAGCTAAGTCTGAAGGCTGAGATCTGAGAATTGTGGTTTAAACCATCCTGAGAAGGAAAGCCTATGAAACGGTTATCTTCAATTAACTACACAAAAAGTCAGAAGTAGAGCTGTGGCTCAAGTTTAGGGCATCAGCATTGAACCTAAAACTTCAGGGACACCAACCCAGGATCTGTGTAGAAGCCCCAATACTGCCTCACTCACTCACACACACACACACACACAAACACACACACACACACACACACACACACACACACACACACACAAATATACACCCGTGTATACATGCATGTGTATACTGTATCTTAAAGCCAGGTGATAGTGGCTCATACTTGTAATCCTAGTTATTCGGAAGCTGAGATCTGAGGCATAAGTCCCAATGGAGAGTGGTGGACACCCCTTCCCTAGGCCAGAAGATGTGGGCAGGGTGGACCCAGGCTCAGATGCTCAGAGTCCCATGGGCCTCTCTCAGAACTTGGATGAAAATGGTAGATCAGAGCTAGCCCTTCTGATCTTGCTTGCCAGGAAGACTAGAGGCATGAGCAAGCACCCGTGTGCTCCCTACATGAACCACCGTGACAACACTGTGTCAATCTCCCCTCCCTCCATCACAGAGTGCCTTCTTTATCTCTAGTCTCCTTCCTTTCCACTTACCCATATCTTCTTCTTGTCCAAATCCCACCCAGATACAACTCCATCTCTTCAATCTTTGTGTCTCTGAAGAAAATCACCATTTTATCTGCATAGCCTCTGCTTTAGTAAATTCTCAACAGAATTTGATAGCAATAAGAAAATCTAATAGACCCCAAATCATATCCACACCCCAATAGTGTAAATACCAATTACCTCTCATGCTAGGAATATGCCCAAATGTGCCTGGCCCCTCAACCAATAATTTCTTTTATTATAAAAATACCATACAGAGGAGTTACAATTACATGGACAAGATAATGACTACGTTTCTTATCAAGCATTGTTGCCTCCTCCTTTGATTCCCCTTCCCATCTCCAATCCCCACCCCCCAGACTGCACCCCCCAACCCCGCCAAAGTTGTAAAGTTCATTTTTTGACATAATGACTTGTACATTTCATTGTTGCAATGGGTCCACATGTATCCCTATTTAAACAATTTTTTTATCCTACCCCTCCACAACTTATACCAACATCAAATACAGTGAAAGAGGGGTTATATCATGGGGGAGGGACATACAAAGCAACAAAGAAATCATCTTATAAATATGTTAGAAACAATCTCATGAAAGGGAAAACATTTGAATACTTATCTTGCGGCTCATTTCACCTAACATCAACTTATCTCAACCAATAATTTTTTACTCATTGGCTGAGTCACTTGGAAATTAAGTGGGTTTCTTATTCAAACTCATTGCAAATGATTTAAGTACACTAAACAACATACTTGGAAGATGCACTAAACTAAATGTTTCACTAGTGACTGATGCACAGCTCTCATGTAAGAGCTATGAGAATTTGTCCCACTGTTTTTTTTTGTTTGTGTTTTGTTTTGTTTTTTTTCTGGGTTCGGTCGTGGGGCCTGAACTCAGGGTCTGGGTGCTGTCCCTCAGCTCTTCAGCTCAAGGCTAGCACTCTACCACTTGAGCCACAGCACCACTTCCGGCTTTTTGCTTATGTGGTGCTGAGGAATCAAATCCAGGGCCTCATGAATGCAAAGCAAGCTCTCTACCACTGAGCCACCTTCCCAACCCTGTCCCAATGTTTTGTAGTCAATAAAATCAGAGCAATACTCACTTTTAGGATTTTTTCTAGCTAATGAGATACATAAATTTATTTTAGTAGCCATGTTAGTCATTAAAGAGCTCAACTATAGAAATAATTACACAGAATAATTCCAACTTGATACTTGTGAAACCCAGGAAGGTTATCATTTTTATTTTTATTTTTTTATTTTTGTTGTTGTTGGTGGTTGTGGGGCCTGAACTCTGGGCCTTGGCGCTGTTCCTCAGCTCTTCAGCTCAAGAACAGACCTCTACCACTTGAGCCACAGAACCATTTGCAAGGTCTAAAGGACTTTCTTACCTGATAGCTTTGATCTGTGATCCTTATATCTCAGATTCCTGAGTAGCTAGAATTACACAGGAGAGCCACCAGTGCCAGGCAAAAAGTTTTGTCTGATACTTAATATTCAATGTCCCCAAATGGCAACAAACCCTCATCCCTCATTTCTTCTGTGATTTTGGACCCCTGTCCAGTCTTTCCTGTTCTGATTACAGATCCACAGACAGCTTGTTCTTCATGTTGGCCTTATGTGTTCTCTTCACATCCCTCATGATAACCATCGTGGCCTACAGCAACACAGCAGCCACCATAGTGCGTCCCCCCTCAGCCAAGGAGAGACAGAGAGCGTTCTCCACCTGCTCCTCCCACCTCATGGTCCTCTCCCTGATGTATGGCAGCTGTGTCTTCATATATGTGAAGCCGAAGCAAATGAGCTACCTGAACTCCAACAGAGAAGCTGCGCTGGTGAACACGGTGGTGACCCCCTTGCTGGACCCTGTCATCTACACCCTACGCAACAAGCAGGTCCACCGGGCTCTCTGGGTTGTTCTGTCCAGGCTGAAGGTGTGGAAGTAGGAACATACATTCAAAAGTGGAAGTCATCTTCTGTTGGGCCTTTCCAAATTCTTCTATATATTTGGAATTTTCTATAGAAGTTGATTGTATTATTCTCCAGGTTCTGCTAGTTTAGACATAGCTAATCTTCTAACAACTGGATCTGAAATTTGTATTAATCTTCTTTATATTGATATGAAAATATTTTCCCAAATCTTGTTTTTATTGGTTCTTCTTTTCTATTTTATTTATTTATTTATTTATTTTTATGTTGTTATTACAATGGTGAAGCATCCAGGGATTACAGTTATATAAGACAGGTAAAGAGCACATTTCTTTTTGGACAATATCTCCTCTTCCCTTGCTCACTCCCAGTTTTTTCTGCCTATCCCCACCCACAAGTTGTATAGTTTATTATCAACATAGTGCCTAGTGAGTACCACTGCTGCATTTGTTCACCCTTTGTCCCTACATTTCTGGTCCCCTCCCCTTACTCTCCCAAAGACAAACAAATGAACAAAACAGATAAAAAGGAAAGAAAACAAAAACAGTAAGAAGGAAAAATCTCATTTTCAATTCCAATTCAGAAGGTTTTATTTCATATAATCAGATGCAAATAGGCATTGTGTCTTTGTGTTTTCTCTTAAGAGTATCATCCTTTGGTTTCACTGTGAGTGAATGTCTACAGCCTTGTATAACTTACCATGTTCCAGTATATATTAGATCTAATTCCACAGATGAGAGAAACATCCACCATTTGTTTCTCTGAGCTTGCTTACCTCACATATGACTTGTTATAGGTTCATCCATTTCCTTGCAAATGACATATTTTCTTTTACTGGCTGTGGAAAATTTCATTGTAAATAGGCACTATTTTTATTTTATTTTATCTTTCTTCTTTTTTTGTTGGTTGGGGGCTTGAACTCAGGGCCTGGGCTCTGTCTCTAAGCATCTTTGTGCTCAAGGCTAGTGCTCTACCACTTGAGCTATAGTGCCACTTCTGGTTTTTGAGTGGTTAATTGGAGGTAAGTGTCTCATGGGGACTTTTCTGCCCAACCTGGCTTTGAACCATGACCCTCAGATCTCAGCTTCCTTAGTAGCTAGGATTATAGGCATGAAGCACTGGTACCCAGCTAGTTATCTTTCTTAATGAGTTAAATATGTTTCTATTTACTTGCTTCAATAAAGTTAAGAAATGATTAGGCTATGTATTTGCTTCCTGTTGTACTGACACCTTGTACACTTTATTTTTGTGTCAGTGATGAGGCTGAACTCAGACTGAGGACACTGTCCCTGAACTTTATTGCTAAAGTCTATTGCTCTACCACTTGAGCTCTGCTTCTTACTTTGTTGTTGTTGTTGTTTATTTGAAGGTAAGAGTGAAAGAAAAAATGTAACCTAGGCAGAAAGTGACCCAAAAGAAAGTAACCCAAAGACCACATGGAGAGAAGTCAAGTGGAAGAAAAGATTTATTGCCAGCAGAGCTGAGAAGGCCATTTTCAATGAAAGGATCCTTCACATCCATTCCAGGGGACCACGCAGAAGCAGGCAGGCACAAGAGAAAGATTATTATAAGGTTTATTAGAGGAGCTATATTTCCCCAGGAAAGGGAGAACATGGCACCCTCCATTCTCCAGCAGGGTCTAGGGGAAGCAAGTGGGGTAGATGGGAGCTCAGGTGGGTCTGCGAGGAGAGAGGGAGAGGCCAGCTGTATGGTGGGAACTTCAGGGCTGGGAGGAGCTCAGGTCTTGGTGGAGCTCAGGGCCTAAGGTGGGCATAATGCTTACAAAGAGTCTCATGGACTTTCATCCCAGAACTGGCTTTGGACCCCAATTCTCACATCTCAGCTTCCTGAGTAGCTAAGATGACAGGCATGAACCACAAGTATCTGACAAACTTGTAGGTCTTTGTATATTCTGGTATGAACACTTCTCAAAAATTGTAACAACTCAAGAGCTGAGGCCAAGACCATCCACCCAGAAAGGAGTAGAAATTGGTTCCAATTAGAACTGTAGAATGAGACTAGTTTAAAATGTGAGGGAGCTCTAAGCTTAGAGACATCATTAAAGCTACCAAATAACAAGTGCAAAGCAAGCTGAGCCCTTCACTAGGGCCTGACATTCCAGTGGCTGATAGGCTATATCCACAGGCTGTAGCTATTCTTTCCTGGTCCATTAGATTTCCTTTCCTCCAAGCAAAAGATTCTCAGAAACAATAATGAAAAATATGAATCACTGAATTTGACCTGTAGATCAATTCCTAAAGAGATAACAGCCCCAACTCTGAGATGAATATACATGTTGTGCTGATTTAATGACTTCCTGTACTTCTAGTAAACCTCACAGGCTCAGATACAACAACAAGCAGGCTCAGATACTCAACAAACAACAAAAGCCAGACAAGAAAGAAATGAATGTTATTTTCTGCTCAACAGCAAGCCAATGTAATTTTGTTTTCTCTCGTTTTTTGTTTTGTTTTTGTGTGTGTGTGTGTTTTGGTAGGTACTAAGACTTTACTCAAGACCTTATGCCCTTACTTGGCTTTTCTCACTCAAGGTTTGAACTCTACTACTTGAGTCACACCTCCATTCATGGCTTTTTGCTGTTTAATTGGAGATGAGAGCCTCTCTGCTTTGTCTGGCCAGGCTGACTCTGAAATGTACTCCTTAGAGTTCAGCCTCCAAGTAACTAGGGTTATAGGTGTACATGACTGTCCTTGGCTCTAAAGGTGTTTGATGTTAGAAATTCAAATAATTGAAAAAAAAGAACTCAAAAAATTAAATCCCCAAACAACAAATCCTCAAAGAAACAACTGCCCAATAAATAAGTGAGCTAAAGACTTAAAGAGAAACTTCTCTGAAGAGAAAAGAAGGATGGCCAATAGACACATGAAGAAATGCTCAACCTCCCTAGCCATAAAAGAAATGCAAATCAAAACAACATTGAGATACCACCTCACCCCAGTTAGAATTGCTAAATCAAGAACTCTAATAACAACAGATGCTGGAGGGGATGTGGACAGAAGAGAACCTTACTGCATTGTTGGTGGGAGTGTAAACTTGTTCAATCACTTTGGAAAGTAGTATGGAGGTTCCTCAAAAGACTCCACATAGAGCTCCCTTATGACCCAGCAATCCCATTTTTGGGCATTTACCCAAATGTTCACAAACAAGACCACACTAAAGCTACCAGCACCACTATGTTTATTGCAGCATTATTTACAATAGCTAAGATATGGAAACAACCCAGATGCCCCTCAGTAGATAAATGGGTCAAGAAAATGTGGTATATATACACAATGGAATTGTATGCCTCCATCAGAAAGAATGACATTGCCCCATATGTTAGGAAATGGAAAAACTTGGAAAAAATTATATTAAGTGAAGTAAGCCAGGCCCAAAGAAACATAGGTCCCATGGTTTCCCTTATTTGCAATATCTAGTATATGTCTGAGTCAAGCAGAAAAGTTCAGATAAGGTGATGTTAGGGAAATGAACCCTAAGATATGTATTCAAATGTTTTTTTTCTTTCATGTGATTGTTTCTAACACATTTATAAGATTATTTTTTTGTTGCTTTGTATGTCCCTCCCCCACAGTATAACCCCTGCTTTCACTGTATTTGATGTCGGTATAATTTGTGGAGGGGAAAGGGAAAAACAAATCGTTTAAATAGGGATGCAGGTGGACCCATTGCAACAATGAGATGTACAAGTTGTTATGTCGTAAACGAACTTCACAACTTTTGTGCGGAGGGGAGGTGGGGGGGGAAGATTTGGCAGGGGGATGGGGGGGAGGATGGGAAGGTATGGGAAGGGGAAACAAAGGAGGTGGCTACAATGCTTGATAAGAAATGTATTCATTATCTTGCCTATGTAATTGTAACCCCTCTGTACAGTATTTTCACAATAAAAAAATAATTTCTAAATCTCAACAAAAAAAGAAATTCAAATTATTGGTGTTGGGGATGGGTGCAAATATTGAATGGGAAAGACACTGGTATTTGATGGTAAAATTTAAATATATGTAGCTTGAGTAGTGAACAGAATGTGAACAGAATCGATCTATACCTATATGATTTGTATGTATTGTGTCTATAAAGAATATATCACTGCTTGCATATACCTGTAATCCTAGTTACCCAGAAGGCTGAGATCTGCAGATTAAGATTCATAGCCAGACCTGGCAGAAGTGCCCTACCCTTTCATTTCCAATTAATCAGCAAAAAGCTGGACATGAAGTTGCGACTCAAAAGAGTATCAATCTTGAGCAAAAAAAAAGCCAAACAACAAAATGTTTAAATAGGGATACAGGTGGACCCATTTCAACAATGAAATGTACAAGATGCTATGTTGAAAACTGAACTTTACAACTTTGTAGTTGTGTAGATGGGAGGGCAGGGATGGTAAGGGAAAGACGAAGGAGGAGGAAACAATGCTTGATAAGAAATGTACTTATTTCCTTGCTCAATTAATTGCCGCTCTGTACCTTTTTTCACAATTAAAAAATACTTATTAATAATAAAAGAGTGTGAGACCCTGAATGCCAAGACCCAGTATTGGCATGTGTATTTACACACAGAAACAGACACAGACAAACAAACACACACACACACACACACACACACACACACACACACACACACACACACAACATCCCCCTCCCCCATCTACACACAGGTGTTTCTAATTTGAGTCTGTCTCTCTTTATCACTGCCAACTCCTTGCAGGCAGGCATGGTAAATCTAGCTCTGAAGACTGTCACAGAAGAGCATGTTGAATATTGAGACCAGGGGCAGTAATGTTGCCATACCCAGTAAAATGGCTTTGTCCTTTCTACTGAAGTTTTCCATTTCGAACAATGTCCTTTGGGAGCTGCCCAGGTTCTGTTCTTGTGTCCGTGCCTCTCACTGCTCTAATGAATGTTCAGGGGTGTGTCCTTTTGGACCTGTGTGGCCTCACCAGTGACACCTGTGTGCTGCTCTATTAATATGATGAAGACCATACAATGCACTTCCTTTTACGCCAAAATGTGGACTGATTTGCAGGGGTTATGGACATGAATAGCAATTTTGCTTTCAAATCATGAAATGCACTTTTCCATTGTAAGAAAAAAAGGTGAACACATCTTTTAATGTCTAGTTTTCAAGTTCCACATTTCATCTTCTAAAAGACTGGTAAGTCATGTTACAGTCACAACACAGTGCGCCCCCCCTCCACACACACACACACAGGCCAGGTGCAGGCTGTGTAACTGGAGTTGTCTTCACTCTTCTCAAACCTACTGAGATCCACTTCCAGGACCAAAGCAATGCGTGGTGAATGCCTTCTATCATTTTAGAAACAGCAATATTGCCATCAAAATCCCTGACATTAGATGTTTCTGGTTCATAGTGAAATTTACCTAAAGCAGATTGAGCTTTACATGGAAATAAATTCACTTTTAGTGATATCACCTTAGTACAATTTATTGTTCCAATTTTATATATTGAATATTAATTGCTGTTTAAATATCTCTAAGTAATAGAGAGGAACTTGAATATTTTGTTTTTATTTAAAATGTTCAGGATTGCCACAGACACTACATTCTTAATCTACTTGCATTTTTATATGTTACTCATTCCTACTGTAAACATATGTTAAGAATACCAAGCTAAAAATTCAGGGCATGTCAAAATTTCTAATGTTTCTCTTTAAAGCTGAAAGATGCTCTCATAATTACTTTGTTAGATCTTTTCATTGGAGTTTCACAAGAGAATTTGTGACTTACTTAGACACACAGAATGTATGTAAGAAACCTACAGACAATTCCCAGGCTTTGGAATTCCAGTTCAGAGTTCTCTGCTGTGTAATTTCTCCATTGCCTTTCTGAATTATACTCAGTGTCCAAAAACAGTGAAGAAGTATAAATATCAACCAAGATTTGTTATGATCTTTTTTATGGTTGGAATATGTAACAAAACAGAAAATATTCAGCATATTTGGGCACAGCATTTGCTCTAAGACTTTATTTATTTTACAAACAGTAATAATACCTAGGAAAAAGCCTTCCCATGTTACTGGCTCCAGGATAAGAAAACTTTGTTCTGGACAAATCTAGTAGTTAGTTATGAGCAGATTTTTCTCATTTCACATATTGTCCTAAGGAATGAACAATTTTTAAAACATTCATAATTACCTTGAAAACAACTTTCAGCTCTATGGAGCTACCGTATGTATGTATGCTCTTGTTCTCTGTCAACCACAGCGGAGGTTGGAAACTCTAGGACAATGTGTAGAATTTTCATCATCATCCATCTGAACAAATGAATGGTTTTTGTCCCATATTTAAGCCAATCGTGAAAGGATTCTTGACTCATCATTAGCCAGAGTTGTCCTTCTCTGTGGGAGGCCCTTGGGAGGATTTCACAGATGCTGCTCTAAGTGGATCCTGAAGAAGTAATTAAATTACATTCCTTTACAAGGTACTTGGCTGTCCTTGGTGCTGGACCCAAGGCCAGTTCAGGCTGAAGTCCAAACAGGGGACGTGGTGTGTAAGCCCCAGCGGTAATGGAAAACTCACCCTTGGTGTACTAAATGTTTCCATGAAACTTAGACCATTGTGGGACTCAAGTGAAAAGCTTAAAGGCATTTCCCCTAAACAAGACAAATGTACATTTCTTCATGCTTACTCAATGTAGTGCTTTAGGTCTTAGAAGAAGTGTGAGAGAGAGAAAAGTATCTGCATGAGAATGGGAAGAGTCATATCATCACTAGTAGAAGATGATAGGGTCTTATAGTGAAGAGCACTAAAGCCTCTATCAGAAAAGTTATAGATGTGATGAGTAGTTTTAGAAACAGTGGTATTGCAAATCAGTACTTTTTAGTAAATACCAACCACAAACATGCTGAGAATGAGACCAAGAAATTGATCCCACACACTAATAAAACTAGGGGTAAACTCAACCAGGAATATAAAAGATCTCTGTAGTGAAAATTACAACATACAGATGAAATTGAGAAAGACACTGATGGTGGAAAGACAATCCTCCATAGCAGAGAAGCAGAATTCATATGAAAATATGCATATTACTGAAAGCTATGTACAGATCCAGTGCAAACCTCATCAGCATTCCAATAGTATTCTTCACAGAATTAGGAAAATCTATCCTAAAATTCTGATTGGAAGCAAAAAAGACCCTGGAGTGACAAAGCAATCCCAAACTAAATACAATGGAGCTACCACAATACCTGACTTCTTATTATATGACAGAGTCCTAGGAAGAAAACTGGCATGGTGCTGGGCAAGTGCTGATAATCCTGTAATCCTAGCTACTCAGGATGCTGAGATCTGAGGATCCTGGTTTGGAGGGAGCCCAGTCAGGGAAGTCTGTGGGACCCTTATCTCTAATTAACCAGCAAAAAGTCAAAAATGCTGCTGTGGGTCAAGTGGATAAACACAAGGTAGAATAAGTATAAAGTGGAATATTATGTACTAAATAATAGGATTAAAGTTGTATCATAGATCATTCTTGAGAACATTAGGCTGACAGATTCCAGCTGGAAGGTCACATATTACATTATACTAGTTATATGAAAAGTATGTTTATTTTTGCCCTGGCTAGAGGGATGAATGTGAGAATGAAAAAGTGAATGCTCATAGGATGATTTTCTTTAAACATTGTAAATATTGCTGTAAACCACTGAGCTGTAGCCTTTAAATGTTTGGATGGCACAGTATGCTAATTATGCCTCCATAAAACTGCAAGAAAAGAAGTAATCAAATGTACAAGTCAGAGCTGTCCTGAAGAACAGAATGAAGAGAAGATACACAGCTATAAAAAGGCATTAATTAGACTCATTACAAGACTGGGGGCCAGGCAGGCCAAAAATGACTTTCTGTACCCCCAAAGAACAGGAGCACTCCAGCACTTCTCAATACAAGAGTTTGAAATTCTCATGATCTTTAGGGTCTGTAATTATTCTTAGAAGGAAAGTAGGGCTCCGTTCCTTTGATTGCTTCTGATAATGTGTGTATTCAAATTGAGATCTTTCTCCTCCCAAGTCAAAGCTTGTTATCCATGTCCATTCCTCTGCTATGTCTATGACTTTGTACCCCACGAGTACAGGAGCACCTGTGCCTTTCCCTCTACATTGATGACACAGGCGCCATGTTGACTTCATCTGTTTATTGTGATTGTCAGTTCAATCAGGATATCAATCAAATCTTGAGTTTCATTCATGCTTTGCTTGTGAATGCACATTTTTATAGTTTAATTATACATGTCAATAGCCAAAAGATGTTTCCCTATGATGTTATCATTCCTGCAAAGAATATTCTTCTATTACCCTTTCTCAATGTTTCCTTTTGTGAAAAAATATTGAACAGGTGTCATTATTATGTTTTCACAGACACAGATGTTTTAACCTCATTTACTCTATATACCCTATGTTTTGTCTTTCCATTGCTGGTCCTTACTCCTGAAGAGTTCTTTGTTTTCTTTTTCTGTCATTCATTTTTGAAGGATTAGATTCTGAATATGTGACGATGTACTCTTCAACTCTCAATGCTGTAATAGTATTTATTTCTTTAAATACACTGTAAAATGCCCCAAATATAAAATTGGCAAGTAAGACAAAAACAGAACAAACACTCTTTGTGATGCCATAAAAATCTATCATTACTCAAGCAGAGGCATTGGTGGTAGTGTAATAGAAAGTCTTCTAGACCTCTGAAGGCCACTCAACCTATTATTTATGGGTCCACATTCTATCAGAAAGAACAGACCTGGTACATGATCATCTACAGGCCAGGGCCACATCAGCCACAATGCACCTGTACTTGTCCCACAGAAGAGACAAGTCAGCTCACTTATTCTAATAAAAAATTCAAGCTGTACTTTCAGCTTCCATGTCAAGTAGCGAACAATGTATTTGTGATGAATTCTGAAGATGTAACTAAACACTCAGCTTCAGCTTCTCTCATTCTGATGGAGAAGCAGCTTTTCCAGGATTGTTTCCTGGAAAACAAGACTTGTCTTTATTATTTATTCCAGGTGATGGTGCACTGGCTTTTGTTCAGGAACAATGGAAGGACAGCGTTGCCTGCCCAGAGCATTCTGATCACAGGTCAATCACATCCGTGTCCCTCTCTCCAGAGCAGTGAGGCAGACCAGATCCTCACTGCGGACAGCAAACTCAATGCACGAGAAGTCTCAGACTTTCCTGGTTCACACACCACAAAACCACTGTTAAAGGTGGAATTTCTACCTTCAAGCCAAGGAATAGTCTCACCTTTATTGTTGGTGAGAAGAAAGGGAAGAGCAGAAGAAAGAATCTGCATCACAAACTGTCACCATAGTGCTCTAGAGACAGTAAATGAGGTCAAATTCAAGGTGCAGAACTGAACCC
The DNA here is from genome assembly GCF_024711535.1 of Dipodomys merriami. Classification (NCBI taxonomy): domain Eukaryota; kingdom Metazoa; phylum Chordata; class Mammalia; order Rodentia; family Heteromyidae; genus Dipodomys; species Dipodomys merriami. The sequence goes on along the minus strand of NW_027202715.1, from coordinate 17,168,926 downwards.
AAAACACACGGTCACCATGAAGGAGCTCTTCAGTTTGACAGTCCCACAAATGCTGTGGATGACCACACAACAACTCTCAGATGTGATTTAAAGATTTATATCTTAAATATTTTTCACAGATGTAGAGTTTATTCAGTAAAGAGAAAGTGAGGCCACTCAAGAGAATGAGCAGTGGGACCCAGAAACCAGTGGTCCCCACTCTAAATATTCTTACACTAAAAGAGGAGAAAGTCACTTTCACACAGCTGTAAATCTAAAGTTGTCCTCCATAAGGGGAGATCAACAAAACCAGCATCTTGGAGGCTTTTCATCTGAACCAACTACAATCCCCAAGCAGCCATTTCCCAACAAAGTACTCTGTGCTCATGAAGCAAGGCCAAGCCTTACTGAAACTGCTACCTCCCAGTAGAAGGGCTTTTGGGAAGATGTATTTTTATGTTGCATTTTATTTGTTTCCAGTCCTGGGTCTAGATTTCAGGGCCTGGGCACTGGCTCTGAACTCTTTTTGCTGAAGGCTAGGTCTCTACCACTTGAGCCACAGTGCCATTTCCTGCTTTTTCTGAAGAGTTTATTGGACATAAGAGTTTCACAGACATTCCTACCCAGGCTGGTTTTGAACCATGATCTTCAGATCTCAGCTTCCTAAATAGGTAGGATTATAGGGCTGAGCTACAGAGTCTAGATATTTTTATTTTTATTGTTATTATAAAGGTGATGTACAGAGGAATTACAGTTACATAAGTCAGGTAAAGAGGACATTCCTTTTTGGACAATGTCACCTCTCCCACTTTTTCCCTCCTGTCCCCACTCACAAGTTGTACAGTTCATTTCCCCCATAGTGTCTAGAGATTTCCACTGCTGCATTTGTTGACCCTTTGTCCCACCATTTCAGTGCTCCTCCTCTTATACTCCCAAGACAGATAAATAAGACAAGAACAAAAGAAAACAACAACAACAACAAAGAATAAAAGCTCTTGCTTCCATTTCCTGGAGTTCTAGGTGTATTAATTTTTGAAGAAAGGGACAAGTTTCCTGAGGGCGGCTTTGACCTCCTTGTTCCTCAAAGTGTAGATGAGGGGGTTGAGGGTGGGGCTCGCCATGGTGTACAGCACTCCAACCACCTTGCTCTTCTCTGCACTGTAGCTGGACACGGGACTGATGTAGGCATAGAACACAGTCATGTAATACATGCACACCACTATGAGGTGGGAGGAGCAGGTGGAGAAGGCTTTCTGCTTCCCCTCTGATGTCCTCATCTTCAGGATGCTGGAGATGATGAAGCCATAGGACACAATGGTCAAGAGGAAATTGAATATGCCATAGAATGCATCAGCCAGTGTGGTCATGACACTGTTCACATAAGTGGAGCTACAGGACAGACGGAGCAGAGGAGGGATTTCACAGGAGAAATGGGTAATGACATTGGGCCCACAGAAGTTCAATCGCACCATCAGCCCTGTGTGGATGGCTGAGTTGAAGGCACACATCACCCACACTCCAACAACAAGCACGCTGCAGAAGGCCTTGCTCATCATGGTGCTGTAATGCAGGGGGTGGCAGATGGCTGCATAGCGGTCATAGGCCATGACCGTGAGCAGCAGCAACTCTGCGGATATAGTCCATATGAGAAAGTAGAGCTGGGCCATGCAGCCCCTGAAAGAGATGGAGCTCTTCTCTACCATCAGCTCCTCCAGAGCCTTTGGTATGATGGATGAGGTGCAGATGATGTCCATCGTAGCCAAATTGAGCAGGAAGAAGTACATGGGCGTATGGAGGCCAGGGTTGAAGCTGATGGCCATGATGATGAGAATATTTCCTGTGAGGGCCACACAGTAGAGAGACAGGAAACAGCAGAACAAGAAGAGGTGGTATTCGGGGTGCTCTGAGAATCCCTGCAGGATGAACTCTGTTACTGCTGTCTGGTTGCTCATGGTCCTGGGGTGAGGGGGTTTTCAGGATCTACCAGGAGAATCTCTACCCACAGCTGCATATGACTTCAGGGCTAGAATAAAACATGAAAGATTTCTTTGAAAGGTTGCTATGCTGTGTACAAACATGATAACATGTTGTGAACATTCAATAGCTCCAGTAGATTAGGTTGGGCACATATTAAAATACCTCATACGAAAGAAAACAAGCATTCAGCTCATAAACAACAAATGCAATATTAACCTTTTAAAACATTAATTAACAATTAACCTTAGCAAATATCACTCAATATGATAGAAAAGAAAAAGGCAGATTATTAAATGGATGCTCCTCCCTTCTTTATTCATGAATACACAAGTTTAGAAAAATTAGAGATTGCATAACATTTCCATGTTTTCTCGGATATGGATATGTATTCCATTTGAACCCCAACTTTTCTTTCTGGAAATTTGTCTTTGGAAAGATAGTTAAAATGTCTTCAAGTCACCCTGTAATGCTAGCTAAGTCTGAAGGCTGAGATCCAAGAATTGTGGTTTAAACCATCCTGAGGAGGAAAGCCTATGAAACTGTTACCTTCAATTAACTACACAAAAAGTAAGAAGTGGAGCTGTGGCTCAAGTTTAGGGCATCAGCATTGAGCCAAAAACTTCAGGGACACCAACCCAGGATCTGTGTAGAAGCCCCAGTACTGCTTCACACACACACACACACACACACACACACACACACACACACACACACACACACACACACACACACACACACACCCATGTATACATGCATGTGTATACTGTATACTGTATCTTAAAGCCAGTTGATGGTGGCTCACACTTGTAATCGTAGTTATTCGGGAAGCTAAGATCTGATATTCCTGGTTCAAAGTCAGATTGGGTAGGAAATCCATGTGTCTCTTTTCCTCAATTATCTAGCAGAAAGCCAGAAGCAGAGCTGTGGTTCCAGTGGCAGACAGCCAGCCTTTAGAGAAAAAGCTAAAGGACAGTGCCCAGGCCCTGAGTTCAAGCCCTAGGAAAATTATCTGCATGGCACCATTTATGACTGAATATTTAAAATTAATCTATATTCTTTAAGATGGGTTTTCTGTGATATATTGACATAATGCTATATAGTATTTTTGAAGTGTCTCAGTGACCACTTTAAAAGCAGAATAAATATTAAAATAACATGTGCAATTATGACCTGATTTGCAGGGGTAATGGATATCGGTACATGAATCAAAGTCAACAGGTGAGTGAAGCCAGAGTTTCATGGCAGGGACAGATTGTGGTTGATTTTCATTTCCTTTTTTGTCAAAGTGTTTTCTGTTCTTTCTCTGGAATGACCTTTCCGAGATGCATCATGAAAATCTCTTTCTAGCAGCCTTTCCACACCCTCCATACTCATTGAGGAGGAAATTCTCTCAACTGCTCTTCCTGGATTCTCCTCTTCTCCAGGTTTTCTCTTCACCCCAAATCAACCAGGTAGTGCTCACCCCATTTACTTTTCCTTTCCCCTCTTCCTTTTAAAACAAAAATTATTAATGTTTAATTTTAATTTAAGAATTTCTCTTTGGTCCAACTCAGGAAACATATTTCCCATTCTAAATTAAGGCTTACCCAAAAAGTCCAAACATCTCCTATCATTTGCAAGATACAATTCTTTGTGTGTGTGTGCGTGTGTGTGTGTGTGTGTGTGTGCGTGTGTGCGCGCGCGCGCCAAGCCAGATGCTTAAATTCTAGGCTTGGGCTCTGTCCTCAAACATTTGTGCTCAAAGTTAGCACTCTACTTCTTGAGTCATAGCTTCACTTCCAGCTTTTTTGATAAATAATTGGAGTTATGAGTCTCAAAGACATTCCTGCCCAGGCTGGCTTCGAACTGTGATCCTCAGTTTTCAGCCTACTGAGTAACTAGAATTACAGGCCTGATCTACCAGTGTCTGGCTATGATGTAGATATTGTATGACTAAAGGGCACAACACTGGTACGACACCCCCCCTGACATGTTGGTCAACTCCATAGCACATATGACAAGCCAGAGTCATGTTGGCACCGTTGTACCTGGAGCAGACAAGCACATCTGTCCCTTATATCCACAGAGCAATCAATTGCCATGTGCTGGGCATCAGGAGACCCCTTCACTGGAAACTCAAACCCAGTTCTTGTCTTCACTCAGCTACAGAGACAGATAAGGGAGCACCTCCATTATGGATGAGCAGTCTGCACAGGTTCTGAATAAAATTGCAACACCCATCCGCATTTAGAGAACAAATTACCCTCAGGTAAAGACATACTTGCTGTGATTTCCAGGACGGGTGGACAGAGTCCTGATCCCATCCAGAATCATGACAGTAAGTAGATTTCATGACAATGACCATGAGTCTTTCCTTCGACCTCAGCCAGTCATTTGGTCTATGGAGAGGAACAAAGACCTGTCTACCCTGAGGTTTGTTGGGCATTGGCTTTAGTTCTTATCAAGCATCCAGGTTAATGATCAGGTACGCCAGTGGAAAGAACAAGATTGCAGCTAGCCTTGACCCAGCTCAAAGTCTTGCTACTGTAACAACACAGTAGTCCCCACAGGCCAGGTACAAGATGTGTAACCGGAGTTGTCTTCGCTCTTCTCAAACCTACTGAGGTCCACTTCCAGGACCAAAACAGAGCATGGTGTACGGCTTCCATCATGTTAGGAAAATAGAAATCAGTGGCTTCATGATCCCTGACATTGAAAGGCTGATATCATTGAATTTTTCCTAAATTCAGATTGAATTTTTCATTGAACACAATTTACTTCTAGTGAATCTCACCTTAGTTCTAATTTATTGTTCACAGTTTCCCAACTGGAAAATTACTATGATTTTAAGGCACACAATAATAGTAGACAATTGATTTTTATTATCTTTGATGTCATTCAAGATTTTCACATATAGGATATGATTCAGCTATTATATATGAAAGTAGTTATTTCTATTATAAACATTAAAAAACAGAAAACTAAAAATCATTAGAATAAAAAAATTCTAATCATTGCTGGGTTCTGGTGGCTCACACCTGTAATCCTAGCTACTCAGGAGACTGAGATCTGAGGCTCAAGGTTCAAAGTCAGTCTGGGCAGGAAAGTCCATGAGACTCTCATCTCTAATAAACTACAAAAAAAGCTAGAAATGGAGCTGTGGCTCAAGTGGTGAACCACTAATATTTGAGCAGGAAAGCTAAGGGACAGAGCAGAGGTCCTAAATTCATCACCTGGATTGGTACAAAAAATCATCTACAAAAAGTTCTAATCCTTACCTTTTTATCTGAAAGATAGTTTCATAATGACTAGTCCCTTTTTTTATTGGAATGTCAGAAGTGAATCTGTGACTTAGTCACACAAAGTATTAGTGACAAAAATTAGTCTTGTCCCAAAGTTTTGGAACTGAACTCTAAAACTCTTTGCTGTTAATTTTTCAGTTTCTTTTCCAAATGTAACATCATCATATGCCCAGAGAGCCACAAAGTAGAATGATCAGTCAGGAAGTGATACAACATTTACGATTTTGATCTACTGTATAACCCTTAAACTGTCAGCCCATTTGGGGCACAGTGTTTACTCAATTATTTCATCTACTGATTGAATAGTGATAATATCTAAGAAGGAGTAATCTAATATTGCTGGCTTTAGGTAGCTAAATGAAAGTCAGCAGGTATTTTATGCCCATGTTAAGCAGACAGAATCATTGACAGAACTTCTTCACTTTTTTTATGTCACACAATGAAACAGAAAATCCTCAGAGCACAATTTACCTGTAAAGAATGATTCCACCGTTGTGGTGCCAGCACATTTTATGTGTGATCTCACTCTTTCAGCCACAGTTGAGGCTGGGAATAAGAGGGGACTTGGTGTAAAATCTACGACATCAGTTTAGACAAAGATTTTCTTCCCCTATATAAGTTGATCTTCCAAGAGTTTTTGACTTCTCTTTGGTGAAAGTTGTCTCTTTCTGTGGGGGACTCTCAGGAGAGTTGTTTACAGCCACTACTGCTCTAAGTAGACCCTGAAGGAACAATTAAGTCCTTTTGGCAGGGCACTCAGCTGTCATTGGTGATCATGCAAAGACCAGTTCAGGCTAATGTCCAAATATGTGAAAAAAAATAAAGGGCATAAGTCCCAATGGAGAGTGGTGGACACCCCTGCCCTAGGCCAGAAGATCTGGGCAGGGTGGACCCAGGCTCAGGTGCTCAGAGTCCCATGGTCCTCTCTCAGGACTTGGAAGAAAAAGGTAGGACAGAGCTAGCCCTTCTGATTTTTCTTGCCAGGAAGACTAGAGGCATGAGCAAACACCCGTGTGCTCCCTACATGAACCACCGTGACAATACAGTGTCTATCTCCCCTCCCTCCATCTCACAGTGCCTTCTTTATCTCTAGTCTCCTTCCTTTCCACTCACCCATATCTTCTTCTTGTCCAAATCCCACCCAGATACAACTCCATCTCTTCAATCTTTGTGTCTTTGAAGAAAATCACCATTTTATCTGCATAGCCTCTATTTCAGTAAATTCTCAGCAGAATCTGATAGCAATAAGAATAGACCCCAAATCATATCCAGACCCCAAATGGTAATGGCTGTGTGAAATTGAATGAGTCTCCTAATATTTTCAGGACTAAGTAAGACTAAGAATAAAATGATTTGTCTCATTATTCTAGCACCCAACACATGAAAGGGGCTTGGAAATGTTTCATTTTCTTTTCCTCCTATTTTAGCACAGCATATGCATGCACATACATTTCTCTTGTGTTAGTTGACAAGAAGAGAATAGGCTAAATACCAATTACCTCTCATGCTAGGAATATGCCCAAATGTTCCTGGCCACTCAACCAATAATTTTTTATTATGAAAATACCATACAGAGGAGTTACAATTATTTGGGCATGATAATGAGTACATTGCTTATCAAGCATTGTTGCCTCCTCCTTTGTTTCCCTTTTCTATCCCTTCCCATATCTCCCCCAACCCCTATATCACACCCCCACCCTGGCCAAAGTTGTAAAGTTCGTTTTTTGACATAACGACTTGTACATTTCATTGTTGCAATGGGTCCACCTGTATCCCTATTTAAACGATTTGTTTTTTCCCTTCCCCTCCACAAATTATACCAACATCAAATACAGTGAAAGCAGGGTTATATCATGGGGGAGGAACATACAAAGCAACAAAGAAATCATCTTAAAAATATTTAGAAACATTTATCTTGGTGTTCACTTCACCTAACATCAACTTATCTCAACCAATCATTTTTTACTCATTGGCAGAGTCTCCTGGAAATTAAGTGGGTTTCTTATTCAAACTCATTGCAAATGATTTAAGTGCACACAACAGCGTACTTGGAAGATGCACTAAATTAAATGTTTCAGTAGTGACTGGTGCACAGCTCTCATTTAAGAGCTATGAGAATTTGTCCCAATGTTTTGTAGTCAATAAAATCAGAGCAATACTCACTTTTAGGATTTTTTCTAGCTAATGAGATATATGAATTTATTTTAGTAGCTATGTTAGTCATTAAAGAGGTCAACTGTAGAAATAATTACACAGAATAACTCCAACTTGATACTTGTGAAACCCAAGCAGGTTTTCTTTTTTATTTTTATTCTTTTATTTTTTGTTGTTGTTGTTGGTCGGGGGGCCTGAACTCTAGGCCTGGGTGCTGTCCCTCAGCTCTTCAACTCATAGCTAGCACTTACCACTTGAGCCACAGCTCCACTTCTGGCTTTTTCTGCTTATGTGGTACTGAAGAATCAAACCCATAGTCTCATGCATGCAAGGCAAGCACTCTACCACTGAGCCACCTTCCCAGCCCAGGTTATCCTTTTAAAAATCTTTTTTGGGGTTCATGATGCATTTTCATGCAAGAATGTATGTGTACATTACTACTTACACTAAGGGAACAAAAAGACTACATATATGGTGTTCTAACTTCACTCAAAATGTTAAGTGCATGCCTGGTGATGTGGTGGTTTCAAGCCATTTGGGCCAGTCATGCTTTGATAGGTCTTCAGAGGAGGCAGATTCTTCTACAGCCAGTGTTTCTCTCTCTTGTAGGCTACTTTTTCCTTTACCATAACTGACACAATTTCTACGGTTTAGTTCCTAGGAAGGAAAATAAATAGAAAGCTTAGAGAAAGTAATTCAAGTTAAGAACATAACTTCTATTCACTATTTATTGAAAAGTTGTAGTCACATTGCTTCACCAAGCTGCAAGGGAGTCTGGGAAATGTAATCAAACAGGGAAGCTGATGCACTAGAGAAAGGAAAGTTGCATTTTGAAAATTTAGTGATAGCCACAAATATGCAAGAGAAAATCTGAAGATATTTAAAAATAAGACTGGTAGTGAGAGTAAAGTTTATGTTATTCTCAAAACCCAGACTGACCAAAAAACACAAAGGTAATTGTTTTATACTTATACCCAAAGGAGGGAGAAAGTGATTTAAAAAATGGAAGAAATAGAGATATTTCTACAAGATATCCAAAAAGAGTCTCAATGTAGCAAAACTTTGAGGATGTACAGTGGTTCAACAGGTGCCATGGGATAGAGAATACTGGAAAGCAGGAGTGCAGAATAATGCAGCAAAAAGAGGTAGGCTCTGAGCTGTGAGATCCACAGACAGGAGAGACCACTGGCCAAGTGAAAGAATATGTTTGGAAGCTTGGGAAAACTTAAGGATGGCCTCCTGTCTGAGAAATGCTATGCCCCACATTTCCTCAGCCCAGGCCCTAACAGCTAGGCCAGGCCACTGGGGGCGCAGCTCTGTGGTAAAGTGCATGCAGTGAGCCCTAGATTCAGACCCCTTGAACAAAAAACAATCCTTTTAATTCATTTCAGCTTGTTTCTTATCATCCAACCATAGTCCTTAACACTTCAAGTTATTAAGCCCTGCCTTCTTTTTTTCCCACCTCATCCCACTATTGGGCTCGCCTCCTACATGCTCCCAAAACATCATCCATCAAGGTTCCTAATGCTATTCTTCCCACCTCAGTATTTCCTGCACTTTTTCCTTCATTCTGTCCATCAAACACTATCTTCTGTGCAGGTTTTCTGAGACTCAGCCAGTAGGAAAGCTCCTTGTTCCCCTCAAGCAGCATAGTTATTTCCTTTCAGTGTCCATATTGGCTTGGGATAAAACATAATTTCCATGCCAGGTGTTATTTGCAAGCCATTTATTCAAACAAGAAGGAAAATACACTCATAGCAAGAAAGGGCGTCGAAACAACACTGAAACAACAAAATCAATAAAGTAAAATTAGTAGTCAGAGTCATTAGTTATTATAACCTTATTCCAAGCATGCAAAGAGATAGGGACATGATTGAGCATAAATAGAAGCAGAGAAGATATGAAAGGAAATTGAATCCTAGAGATACAAACTACAATGTTAAAAATAAATATTGTAGAATAAAAAGACAAAGTGAATCTGCCAAACATAGATAGGAAGAAAGAAAAAGAACAAACACAACAGCACAGTCATAAATCATAAGACAACTTAAATAGACTAATATATACAAAATTAGTTCCTTAACATTCATGAGGGCTTGGAGAACAGAAAACAATATACTTGTATGAAAACAATATTTGTGGGGCTGGGGATGTGGCTTAGTGTAGAATGTTTGCCTAGCATGCATGAAGGCCTGGATTCAACTCCTCAGTGCCACCTAATCAGAAAAACCCAGAAGTGGCACTGTGGCTCAAATGATAGAGTGCTAGCCTTGAGCAAAAGAAGCTCAGAGACAGTGCCCAGGCCCTGAGTCCAAGCCTCAGGACTAGCAGAAAAACAAAAAAAAACACCCCCCAAACACCCTCACCAATATTTATATGAATCTGATTAAACTTTTTGCATATGTAATTAAAATATGAACCTAAAAATCCAATAAGCTCAGAGAACTAAAGCATCATAACCATGAAGAAATCACACAAGATGCAGGCTGCAAAGTGGGAAACTTGAAACCAGCCAGAAGAGAAAAGGGCACACTAAGAACAGAGAGAGAAAGATGTAAATTATAGATAGAGAAATGTGAGTAGGAAGACAGTAAGTAAAGATCTTTAAAGTACTGAAAGAAGTGGGTGGCCAGTGGCTCATGTATGTAATCCCAGCTATTCAGGAGGCTGAGATCTGAGGATCATGGTTTGAAGCCAGTCTAAACTGAAAAGTTTGTGAGACTCTTATTCCCAATTAACCAGCAAAAAGCCAGAAGTGGAGCTGTGGCTCAAGTAATAAAGTGTTAGCATTGAGCAAAAAAATCTAAGGCAAGTGCCCAGGCCCTGAGTTCAAGCAACAATAGCAGGGCTTATCCATTAATTCATTTACAAAATAACTTCATTTACATAGATAAATAGTGAAGGTGGACATGGTCAGGCCCATGGACACTTGAGGTTTAAGTTGCACATTTGTAGGTATCCACATACCTGCACACCTTTCTTCCAATATGTATTGAAATATACAGAACACTGAAGAAAATATGCACCAACACACATAATCCAAATTTTGTCATATTGTGCTACGTGTAATAATGAAATAATTTTGTGAGGCTATTTAATGAAGCTAGTTCTGGATTTCATTCTAGCTAAAATTTTCTCTTTTCTTCGAGGATTGTGTGTGTGTGTGTGTGTGTGTGTGTGTGTGTGTGTGTGTGTGTGTGTGTGTACTGGTGCTGGGGCTTGAACTGATGGCCTTGAGATCTCACTTGGCATTTTCCACTCACAGCTAGTGCTCTACCACTTGTGCACACCTTGCCCCCTTTTTGCTGGTTAATTGGAGATAAGAGTCTCATAGAATGGAAGGGCTTGGAAAAAATTATATTAAGTGAAGTAAGCCAGGCCCAAAGAAGCATAGGTCCCATGGTTTCCCTTATTTGCAATATCTAGTATAGGTATGAGTCAAGCAGAAAAGGTCAGATAATGTGATGTTAGGAAAATGAACCCTTAAATATGTATTTTAAAGTTTTCGTTTCTTTCATGCATATGTTTCTAACGCATTTATAAGATTATTTCTTTGTTGCTTTGTATGTCCCTCCCCCACAGTGTAACCCCCGCTTTCACTATATTTGATGTCAGTATAACATGTGGAGGAGATAGGGGCAAACAAGTCGTTTAAGGATTCAGGTGGACCTGTTGCAACAATGAGAAGTACAAAATGTCATGTCAAAACCAGCTTTACAAAGTCGGTGGGGGGGGGGAGGAGGGGGGTATAATTGGGTGGGGGGAGGGGGGAGGCTGGGAAGGGAGGTGAAGGGTAAACAAAGGAGGAGGCTGCAATGCTTGGTAAGAAATGTATGCATTATCCTGCCCATGTAATTGTAGCCCCTCTGTACAGTATGTTCTCAAATAAAATAAAATAATATTAAAAAAAAAAAAAAGAGTCTCATAGATTTTTGTGTCCAGGCTGGCTTTGAATGCTGATCTACAGTTCCTAGCCTCTTGAATACCTAGGAGTACAGAAGTGAGTAGCCAGCACTTGGCACAAGAATTTCTACTTATGTTTTTAAAGTATCTGCATGTTTATATTTCCATGAAGCCTTTTATGATGAGCTTTTAAACTCTCCCATGTAAATCTGTCATCTCTGTTATCTTGGCATGGGAGTCTATCAATTGTCTTTCAAAACAACTGAGATCTTCCTAGTTTTTGTTTGACCAGTGGTGTTCTCTGGAAATGGACCTTTTGGATTTTTTGAAATGCTGGCACTCATTTAAGCTTTTATTTTGCCTTCTTTGACATGCTGTGACAGACAAAGGGAGAGCTCTTCCCCATTTCTGACAGGTTGAGTTCCCTACTTGACCTCTCAGCCAACCTTAGCTAACAACATAATATAATTGAGATGTCATGAATTTGGCTACGGTTGCACAGATCCCACTTTTAAAGATTTATGTGGAGGACAATTGAGTTGGTTAGGAGTTCATATAATTATATTTTCATAATACACAGTGACTTTATTAGTAGCACCTGAAGCAAGAAATTTCTCTTTCCAGCCAGTGCTCAATTAGCAGTCACCAGGGATCCTAGAGGGACATTGGTCTCAGTGGCTTTGTTCTTCCATTTGCTAATGATCAGTGCCGCCACTGGTCCTGCTGGGCCCTGATTGGTGTGGAGGCTGACCAGTGCTACACAAATGTTAGGGGAAGTTCATACCTCTTTCATTGCTGTATCCTCCCAGTCGTGTGTGTGTGTGTGTGTGTGTGTGTGTGTCTGTGTGTGTCTGTGTGTCTGTGTGTCTGTGTGTCTATGAGAGAGAAAGAGACAGAGAGTGCTTTGGAATGCATTTTGGAGGAACACTATACATAAAGGGTGAATTTAAGTGAGAAGCCTGTTTTCTCCCATCCTTCCCTGAATTTTTACCCAGGAATAACTTCTCCTATTGGTGCTGGGGCAGGACTAGGATAGGATCTGGGTGACAGGGGATGCCAAAGTGAATTCCAAGTGAACTCGCTCAAGTTACAGAAGCACATTTCCTTACTCCCTCCCTACTTCCATCCTCCTTCCTTCCTTCCTTCCTTCCTTCTTTCCTTCCTTCATTTCTTCCTTCATTCCCTCCATCCCTCCTTCCTTCCTTACCTCCCTCCCTTCTTCCTTCCTTCCTTCCCTCTCTTCTTCTTTCTCTTTCTTTCCTTCTTTCTTTTCCTTTCTTTCTTTCTTTCTTTCTCTCTCTCTTTCTTTCTTTCTTTCTCTTCCTTTATTTTTCTTTCTTTGTTCTTTCTTTCTTTCTTTCCCTTCCTTCCTTCCTTCCTTCCTTCCCTCCCTCCCTCACTTCTTCTTTCTTTCTTCTTTCTTTCCTTTCTTTCTTTCTTTCTTTCTTTCTTTCTTTCTTTCTTTCTTTCTTTCTTTCTTTCTTTCTTTCTTTCTTTCCTTTCTTTTTCTTTCTTTGTTCTTTCTTTCTTTCTTTCCCTTCCTTCCTTCCTTCCCTCTTTCTTTCCTTCCTTCCTGTCGCCTTTTCTTCTTCCTTTCTTTCCTTTCCTAGTTTTCTCTGTTATCGTCCTTCTTTCCTTCCTTTCTTCGTTACCTGCTTTTCTTCTATTTCTTTCTTTCATCCTCTCTCCTTTCTTTCCTTTCTCTTTCTCCCTTCCCTTTGCTTTCCTTCCTTCCCTTTCATCTTCTTCATTTTGTTCTCTTTTGTTTCTTTCTCTCTCCTTCTTCCTTCCTTTTCTTTCTTTCCCATTCTCTTTCTCTGTATTTCTTTCCCTCTCTTTTCTCTATCTTTCTTTAATCTTTCCTTTCCTTCCTTCCTTCCTTCCTTCTTCCTTTCTTCCTTCCTTCCTTCCTTCCTTCCATCCTCCCTCCCTCACTTCCTCCATCTCTCTCTCTCTCTTCCTGTCACTTCTTTATTTCCTCTTCTTTTCATCACACAAGATTTCCAGCAACTGTCACTTTTTTATTATCTTACCCTTGGAAAGGGAAAGCACTGAAGTATGATAATGGGCAGATGTGATGGGCGAACTACTTTTTCTCTGGGACAAATGAAGGGCATCTCAAATGAAACTGTTCATTACACTAGATTCCAGCTGCCTAGACAAGTGCTCTGGAGTTTTGGAGGAGTGAAGGGAGAGAAGACAGAGCCCTGAGCTGCCTGTGGTAAGTGTGTGCCCAGTGAGACTGAACGGCTGTCCATGCATTCACTTCAAACTGAAGTGGTCTGTTTCTCTCCAGATTGATTTCATAATACTCTTTGTAAAGAAAGGGCAGCTTTGATTTGGCTAAATCAGAAGCTAGGTCAGAGATCTGAGATGAACACTAGCAAATTCTGTGTATTTAAAGGGAGAAAGAAAGCAGGTGTTTTACTTGGGCAAGTAATAACAGGGAGAATGATGAGGAAATGGTAACTGAAACTAAGTTATGCAATTCACCAGACTCTGGTAGGCATTTCTTAAATATCCAGTCAGAAGGTAAGAAGACAGTTTCTCCCCTGAACTGACAACCTAGCATCCTAGCATGAATAGGACATAGAGAAAGCATTCTCTGTCTCTGTCTCTGTCTCTCTCTGTCTCTCCTTCCTTCTCTCCCATCTACCCTTTTTCCCTCCTTCCTCCCTCCCCCTCCCTCTTTCCCTCCCTCCTTCCCTCCCTCCCTCCCTTCTTCCTTCCTTCCTTCCTTCCTTCCTTCCTTCCTTCCTTCCCTCCCTCCCTCCCTCCCTCCCTCCCTCCCTCCCTCCCTCCTTCCCTTCCTTCCTTCCTTCCTTCCTTCCTTCCTTCCTTCCTTCCTTCCTTCCTTCCTTCCTTCCTTCCTTCCTTCCTTCCTTCCTTCCGTCCTTCCCTTTTCTTTCTCCTATGGCATACCAGTGATTGAACTCAAGACCTCAGTCTTGCTCAACTTGCTTGCTTGGTGGCTCTCAAGCAGTTGAGCCAGGACTCCAGCTCTGCTTTTTGCTGGTTATATTGGAAATGGAATCTTAGAATTTTCTGCCTGACTTGGAACCATGGTCTTTAGAAGTTCACTCTCTAGAATAGCTACGTAAAGAGACATGAGCCCCCAGTTCCAGGCTCAAAATCACTTCTTTTTAAAACTAAACTACTTCAGGCTCTAGCTCAACATGAACCCTGTTAGAATTCACTGATTGCTCCTTGTATCTAATTCACTTCAGGGGACTGTGCTGGGACCACAAAAACAGGTTTTCGTTTGTTTGGTTGTCATTAGGTACCGTTCTGAGGCTTGAACACAGAGTCTGAAGATTTCTGTGAGCTTTTTTGCTCAAGCCAGCACTCTACCACTTGAGACACAGCTCCACTTCTGGGTTTTTGGTGCTTACTTGCAGATAAAAGTCTCAAGGACTTTCTTTCTTTCTTTCTTCTTTCTTTCTTTCTTTCTTTCTTTTTCTTTCTTTCTTTCTTTCTTTCTTTCTTTCTTTCTTTCTTTCTTTCTTTCTTTCTTTCTTTCTTTCTTTCTTTCTTTCCTTCCTTCCTTCCTTCCTTCATTTCTTTCTTTCTTTCTTTCTTTCTTTCTTTCTTTCTTTCTTTCTTTCTTTCTTTCTTTCTTCCTTCCTTCCTTCCTTCCTCCCTCCCTCCCCCCCTCTCTCTCTTTCTTTTTTTAAATCAGTCATGGGGCTTGAACTCTGTGTGCCGTCCCTCAACTCTTCAGCTCAAGGTTAGAGCTCTACCACTCGAGTCACAGTGCCACTTCCAAGAGTCTCAAGGACTTTCTTACCTGGTTGTTTTGATCTGTGATCCTTATGTCTCAGATTCTTGAGTAGCTAGAATTACAGTGGTGAGCCACCAGTGCCAGGCAAAAAGTTTTGTCTGAAAATGACCCTTGAATTGAAAGAAAAACAAAACCTAAAAAAAGAAGATTTCTCTGATACTTATAATTCTATGTCCCCAAATGGCAATAAATGCTCAGGTACAATGAATGTATATATTTTTGTGGCTTGCTAGCCTTCTGTGGCCATCCGTGGATATTCTTTTGTTTATTTTGTTTTTTGTTTGAGGAGGTGCTGGGTGGGAGGGACAGGGGTGGAGGGGAAGGAGGGCAAGACTAACACATACTAGGGAAGGCCTTGGCCACTGAGTCACAATTCATACCAACTTTTCTTTCTTTCTTTTTATTTTGTTATAATTTTAGTTTTGCAACATACATCTTGTGACTAATGGTGTGAATACTACCTTAATAGATTCTGTCATCAAATATATAATTATAAAAGTAACTTTCTCCAACTAAGCAATGAACTGTTTGAGAAGGTGATTCACTTCTGGTAAAATGACACTGCCCTTCATTTCCATGGGTTGCTACTTACATGGTTCTTGTTTATCTACTGCTTTTGCTGCATGCAATATGAACATGGCTGTAGATAAAAACAAATATTTTTACTTTATAATAATCAAAAATAGTATGCTCCTTTGGGTGCTGGTGGCTCACACCTGTAATCCTAGCTACTCTGGAAATTGAGAGCTAAGGATCACAGTTCAAAGGTAGCCTAGGGCATTTGTCTCCAATTAACCAAAAAAAGCCAAAAGTGGAACTGTGCTCAAGTGATAGAGTGCCAGCCTTGAGTGAACAAGCTAAGGGAGAGTATCTAGGCCTTAAATTCAGGAGTGGCACACACATACAAAACACACAATATGCTAAATATAGAGCTTTAAAATAATAAGTACACCAAATGGTCATGTCTGGTTATTTTACATATTTAATAAAATAATAAAAACAAAATAATAAAATAAAGTTCTGCTCTTCAGATATTTTTATTGTTTTGTTTGTTTGTTTGTTGTCAGTCATGGGGCTCGAACTCTTGGCTTGGGCACTGTCCCTCAGCTCTTCAGCTCAAGGCTAGCACTCTACCACTTGAGCCAGAGTGTCACTTCCAGTTTTCTGGTGGTTTATTGAAAATAACAATCTTATGGAGTTTCCTGCCCAGGCTGGCTTTAAACTGCAATTCTCAGATCTCAGCCTCTTGAGTAGCTAGGATTACAGATGTGAGCCACTGGCACCTCACTGTATGTTTTGTTTTTATTTTATACTAGTACAGGGATTGAACTCAGGGCTTTACCCCTGCTTTCTTCACTCAAGGTAGGTGCTCTACCACCTAAGCCACAGCTTCACTTCCAGCTTTATTGTGGTTAATTAAGATAATTGTGTCGAAGACTTTTCTGCCTGTGCTGACTCTGAGCCACCATCTTCAGATCTCAGCCTCCTGAGTAGCTAGCATTACAGGCATGAGCCACCAGTTCCTGGCTATTCTTCAGTTTTGAAGTGACAATGTAGTTCAATGACAGATGGAGAGAATGGAAAAGCTGCTGGTGGAGGAAGTAAGGAATAAGACTGCAGCCCAGGAGTTCATCCTGGAGGGATTTCCTGCCTAGCAACGCCTGGGAACCATCTTCTTCCTCATACACCTGGTGGCATACTTGACATCCATCCTGAGCAACATGCTCATAATTGTCATCACAGTGGCCGACCCTCGCCTCCACATACCTATGTACTTCTTCCTCAGCAGCTTCTCTTTTGTAGAATGCTGTTTCATCACCACTGTGATTCCCAAACTGCTGACCATCTTTCTGTTAGGGAGGCAGACCATTTCCTTTGTAGCTTGCTTTGCACAAGCCTTCCTCTTTCTTTTCCTGGGGGCGACTGTGTTCTTCCTCATGGCTGTACTATCCCTGGATCGATATCTGGCCATTTGCAGACCTCTGCATTACCCAACCATCATGAGCTGGAAGGTGTGTTCATTGCTGGTTGCTTTCTGCTCAGTGTTGGGATTCCTCTTTATGGTGATTCCAGTCCTGGCACTCTCTCACTCATCATTCTGTGGCCCCAATGTCATCCCTCATTTCTTCTGTGATTTTGGACCCCTGTCCAGTCTTTCCTGTTCTGATACCAGATCCACTGACAGTTTGTTCTTCATGTTGGCCTTATGTGTTCTCTTCACATCCCTCATGATAACCATTGTGGCCTACAGCAACATAGCAGCCACCATCATACGTCTCCCCTCAGCCAAGGAGAGACAGAGAGCTTTCTCCACCTGCTCCTCCCACCTCATAGTCCTCTCCCTGATGTATGGCAGCTGTGTCTTCATATATGTGAAGCCGAAGCAAACAAGCAGGCTAGACTCCAACAGAGAGGCTGCGCTGGTGAACACGGTGGTGACCCCCTTGCTGAACCCTGTCATCTACACCCTACGCAACAAGCAGGTCCACCGGGCTCTCTGGGTTGTTCTGTCCAGGCTGAAGGTGTAGAAGTAGGAACATACATTCAAAAGTGGAAGTCATCTTCTGTTGGGCCTTTCCAGCTTCTTCTATATATTTGGAATTTTCTATAGAAATTAGTTGTAATATTCTCCAGGTTCTGCTAGTTTACAAATAGCTAATTTTCTAACAATTGGATCTGAAATTTGTAATAATCTTCTTTATATTTATATGAAAATATTTTCCCAAATTTTGTTTTTATTGGTCCTTCTTTTCTATTTTACTTATTTATTTTTATGTTGTTATTACAATGGTGAGGCACCCAGGGATTACAGTTATATAAGACAGGTAAAGAGCACATTTCTTTTTGGACAATATCTCCTCTTCCCTTGCTTACTCCCAGTTTTTCCTGCCTGTCCCCACCCACAAGTTGTATAGTTTATTATCAAAAGAGTGCCTAGTGAGTACCACTGCTGCATTTGTTCACCCTTTGTCCCTACATTTCTGGTCCCCTCCCCTTACTCTCCCAAAGACAAACAAATGAACAAAACAGATAAAAAGGAAAGAAAACAAAAACAGTAATAAGGAAAAATCTCATTTTCAATTCCTATTCAGGAGGTTTTATTTCATATAATCAGATGCAAATAGGCATTGTGTCTTTGTGTTTTCTCTTAAGAGTATCCTCCTTTGGTTTCACTGTGAGTGAATGTCTACAGCCTTGTATAACTTACCATGTTCCAGTATATATTAGATCTAATTCCACATATGAGAGAAAACATCCACCATATGTTTCTCTGAGCTTGCTTACCTCACATAGGACTTGTTATAGGTTCATCCATTTCCTTGCAAATGACATATTTTCTTTTACTGGCTGTGTAAAATTTCATTGTAAATAGGCACTACATTTTTTGAGGTTTATTTCTTCTTTTTTTGTTGGTTGGGGGCTTGAACTCAGGGCCTGGGCTCTGTCTCTGAGCATCTTTGTGCTCAAGGCTAGTGCTCTATGACTTGTGCCACAATGCCACTTCTGGTTTTTGGATGGTTAATTGGAGGTAAGTGTCTCATGGGGACTTTTCTACACAGCCTGGCTTTGAACCATGATCCTCAGATCTCAGCTTCCTTAGTGGCTAGGATTATAGGCATGAACCACCGGTGCTCAGCTAGTTATCTTTCTTAATGAGTTTAATATGTTTCTATTTACTTGCTTCAATAAAGTTAAGAAATGTTTAGGCTGTGTATTTGCTTCCTGTTGTACTGACACCTTGTACACTTTCTTTTTGTGTCAGTTGTGAGGCTTGAACTCAGACTATGGGCACTGTCCCTGAACTTTTTTGCTAAATTCTATTTCTCTACCTCTTGAGCTCTGCTTCCTACTTTGTTGTTGTTGTTCTTTATTTGAAGGTAAGAGTGAAAGAAAAAATGTAACCTAGGCAGAAAGTGACCCAAAAGAAAGTAACTCAAAAGACCACATGGAGAGAAGTCAAGTAGAAGAAAAGATTTATTGCCAGCAGAGCTGAGAAGGCCATTTTCAATGAAAGGATCCTTCACATCCATTCCAGGGGACCACGCAGAAGCAGACAGGCACAAGATAAAGATTATTATAAGGTTTATTAGAGGAGCCACATTTCTCCTAGAGAGGGAGAACATGGAACCCTCCAATATCTAGGTAGCAGCAGGGTCTGGGGGCAGGAAGTGAGGTAGATGGGAGCTCTGTTAGGTCTGGGAGGAAAGAGGGAGAGGCCAGCTGTATGGTGGGAACTTCAGGGCTGGGAGGAGCTCAGGTCTGGGTGGAGCTGAGGGCCAAAGGTGGGTATAATGCTTACAAAGAGTCTCATGGACTTTGATGCCAGAGCTGGCTTTGGACCCCAATTCTCAGATCTCAGCCTCCTGAGTAGCTAAGATGACAGGCATGAACCACAGTATCTGACAAACTTGTAGGTCTTTGTATATTCTGGTATGAACACTTCTCAAAAACTGTAACAACTCAAGAGCTGAGGCCAAGACTATCCCCCCAGAAAGTGGTAGAAATTGGTTCCAATTAGAACTGTAGAATGAGACTAGTTTAAAATGTGAAGGAGCTCTAAGCTTAGAGACATCATTAAAGCTACCAAATAACAAGTGCAAAGCATGCTGAGCCCTTCACTAGGGCCTGACATTCCAGTGCCTGATCGGCTATATCCACAGGCTGTAGCTATTCTTTCCTGGTCCATTAGATTTTCTTTCCTCCAAGCAAAAGATCCTTAGAAACAATAATGAAAAAATATGAATCATTGAAGTTGACCTGTGGATCAATTCCTAAAGCGATAACAGCCCCAACTCTGAGATGAATACACATGTTGTGCTGATTTAATGACTTCCTGTACTTCTAGTAAACCTCACAGGCTCAGATACAACAAGAAGCAGGCTCAGATACTCAACAAACAACAAAAGCCAGAAAAGAAAGAAATGAATGTTATGTTCTGTTCAACAACAAGCCAACATAATTTTGTTTTCTCTGGGGTTTTTTGTTGTTTTTGTTGTGCTGGTAGGTACTAAGACTTAACTCAAGACCTCATGCCCTTACTTGGCTTTTTTCACTCAGTGTTGGCAGTCTAATGCTTGTTACACCTCCATTCATGGTCTTTTGCTGTTTAATATTGGAGATGAGAGCCTCTCTGCTTTGTCTGGCAAGGATGATTCTGAAGTAATTAGGATTATAGGTATACATGACTATCCTTGGCTCCAAAGGTGTTTGATGTTAGAATTTCAAATAACTGGGGCTTTGGGGTACAAATATTGAATGGGAAAGACACAGGAATTTGATGGTAAAATGGAAATATGTGTAGCTTGAGTTGTAAACATAATTTGAACAGAATCAATCTATACATATAAGATTTGTATGTATTGGAGCATATAAATTGTATCTCTATAAAGAATATATCATGTAAAACCAAGAGCAAAGAAGAAAACATAAAAGGTTTTAAAAGAAAGTTTCACTAGTTGGGCACTGGTTGTATATGCTTATAATTCTAGTTACTCAGAAGGCTGAAATCTGCAGATTTAGATTCATAGCCAGACCGAGCAGAAGTGCCCTCAGCCTTTCATTTCCAATTAATCAGCAAAAAGCTGGACATGAAGTTGTGACTCAAAAGTGTCAGCCTTGAACAAAAAAAGCCAAGCAAGAGTGTGAGACCCTGAATGCCAAGCCCCAGGATTGGCGTGTGCATGTGCACACACGCATGCACAACCAACCCCTCCATCCCTCCACACACACAGGTGTTTCTAATTTGAGTCTGTGTCTCTTTATCACTGCCCACTCATTGGGGGCAGGCATGGTAAATGTAGCTCTGAAGACTGTCACAAAGGAGCGTGTTGAATATTAAGGCCAGGGGCAGTAATGTTGCCATATCTAGTAAAATAGTTTTGTCCTTTCTACTGAGATTTTCCAGTTCGAACAATGTCCTTGGGGATGCTGTTCCGGTGTCAGTGCCTCCCATTGCTCTAATAAATGCTCATTGGCTTGTCCTTTTGGACCTGTGTGGCCTCTCCAGTGACACCTGTGTGTGCTGCTGAAGACCATACAATGCACCTCCTTTATGATGGCAACAGTCCTCACCTATTCACAATGACAGGCAGCCAGAGTGGATGAGAAAATGGCTACTGGGGCCCATGAACAGCAAAAGTTAACCTTTATCATCTTCTCACGCTGAGTCTCTTTTGGGATGGATGCCCAAGGTTCCAGGTTTGACTTTGACTATGGATTATATCACCATGCCCTATAGACATATGGATGTATGTTCTGGGACAAGTGTGTTATCATGCCTCATAGAAAGAATTCCAAATAGTTAGACTCACCAATGTTAGTACAGATTTGGGCATTTTTAAGTTGTCAAATAGTGTACAACCTCTCTAGCTCACTGTCATAGGGACAGACCGACCATGAATCAACACTTTGGAAATTTCTGTCTTTTTAAAAATAACTTGTCTTAACAATTTTCTATTGATTTAAATCATAAGTCACCCATTAAGTCTGTTTGCTAGATCAAAGAGAGGTAGATATCATCCAGAGTGCTCTTTTTTCTTTTTTATTTCTTTTACCCTGGGAATTCCTGGTTAGTTGGGGGCAGGGGGGAGAAGGAAAGGTATAATCAGTGGAGCCAGCCCTCTCCCCCCAACCCCAGGTGTAATCAACAGAGCTTTATCTCCAAGAAGCAAGCTGCTTCTTGTTAAGTAGTTGATCCTGAGGCCAGTTTGCAATTTAATGGATCTGATTCTTAAACTGGAAACAGATTCTCTTTAAATTAGAACTTTGGATCCTGTAGAGTTAAAACAATAGGTTTAGCCAGGTACCGGTGGCTCATGCCTGTCATCCTAGCTACTCAGGAGGCTGAGATCTGAGGATCGTGGTTCAAAGCCAGCCCGGGCAGGAAAGTCTGTGAAACTCTTACCCCCAATAAACCACTAGAAAACTGGAAGTGGTGCTGTAGCTCACACGGGGTCTGAACAGATCCAGTGTGTGTGTGTGTTTGTGTGTGTGTGTGTGTGTGTGTGTGTGTGTGTGTGTGTGTGTGGTTGTGTATGTGTGTGTATGTGTGCCAGTCTGGGGCTTGAATCAGGGCCTAGGTACTGTCCTTGGGTTTTTTTTTTTTTTTAACTCACAATTAGTGCTCTATCACTTGAGCCACAACTTGACTTCTGGCATTCTGGTTGTTAATTGGTGATGAGTTTTATAGATTTCCCTGCCCAGACTGGCTTTGAACTGTGATCCTCAGATCTCAGCCTCCTGAGTAACTAAGATGACAGGAGTGAGACACTGGCTCCTCTTACAGAATCGAGGGAAGATGGCCATACTTGAACACTGTGTTCAATGACATGTAACAATGGGTTATAAATCAAAGATAGTCTGTGCTCTTGGGCTGCACATACAAGACATGTGAGGAACATGTGTGTCAGCCATACATGGGACTTACTGGCACGAACAGGAAGGACAACACGCCAGGCTTTCTCCCCTCTATCATGGCTCATGGCACCTTCCTTTCTCCTCAGATGCCTCCTCTCATGACAGCATTCCACTCTGGCACCCATTACCACAGCAAAGGTGTAATAACCCATGGGGCCCCCGATAATCAGCATGGCCCTGTGGCCCGGCCTGCTGGAGGGGACGGGGCATAGGTGAACCTCAGGGCTCCACAGACACAGCCATGGGACACAGCAGGGCATTGAGAGGCTGAAAGGGGGTGGGGCGTGTTCCATGGAAAGCTGTCAAGAAGTGATTGGAAAAAAAATAAAAATAAAAAAATTTTTTTAAAAAAGAAATGATAGGACAGTGGGCAGCCTGGGGGAGGAGCATGAATGGCTCTTGGAAAACAGAAGGAAAACAGTCCTGAGGGAGGAAGGGAGATCGTTGAAGAGAGTAGTTGGCAGTGGAGGGTGAGACAGCAGGAGAGGAAAGCCCGCTGGAGCAGGGCAGGCCTGTGGCGGGCAGGGCAAACCTCAAGAGGCCATTGGGGCCTCTTACAGGGGCCATTTGGGACCTCCTTCAGAGGTCATTTGGGACCTCCTCCAGAATCCATTTGGTACCTCCTCTGGAGGCCATTTGGGACCTCCCTCTAGAGAGGCTGTGGAGAGGCTCCTCCCAGATCAGAGCAGGGCAGGCCTGTGGAGAGTGGAGAGGCCTGCAGAGAAGGAGGAAGGAGAGAACCTCCTTTTGGAGTTTTGGAGGTCTGGGGTTGGAGGTTTGCAGACCGACTAATTTTGTGGATGGCAGACCAACCAATAAAGGTCAGAGCTGCCCATTGGAGGCTTGGAAGTTTGGTGGTTGAGGCTGCTCCTGGTTCTGAGTATCTAGCCCAGGACAAGGTAGTCCCAGGACCACTTCCTGGTATAAATAGTGTAAATAAACTTCTTTTGTCCACCTTTAACTGTGCCTCAATGGACTGTCTCGCTCTTCAGAGGTCATAAGTAAGGCAGCAGTGTGAGGCTGTCTCTCTCACTCAGGTCCCATGGGTTGAGTTAATCTGACTGCGCTGCTTATCTCTAAGCTGCAGAGTAACTGTGGCACACTTTGAAACTCTCAGCATGTGCTCTGGGTTGTCCAGGAGGGGCATTGAGTCTCCATGGCCTCCAAGATCAGATCCTGTGTTAAGGCAGTTTCTAGAAAGCCAAAGAAAGGCAGACAGACAGACAGAGACAGAGACAGAGAGAGCTTGCTCTGGCTGAGGCCTAGTAGAGGGAAAGGAACCTGTTACTATCATGTGTTGTTCTACCGTGGGATGGGTCCTCACTGGTTCCCCCCCCCCCACCAGATGACTGCTTCCTGTTTACAGAACACTATGGTTTCTACAGTGTGCATCTCCATGACAACTTGCTCTACTGAAGCCCAGACTGGAGCAAATAGCACAGGAACACTGCTAGGCTCTGCTGGTTCAGACCTGTCATCCTACCAGCCCAAGCAATAAAGTCTGAGCCTCTTCTCTCCAATTAATCATCAAAAAAGCTAGAAGTGAGCTGGGTGCCAGTGGCTCACACCTGTAATCCTAGCTACTCAGGAGGCTGAGAGGATCTTGGTTCAAAGCCAATCCGGACAGGAAAGTCCGCGTGACTCTTAGCACCAGAAAACTGGAAGTGGCACTGTGGCTCAAGTGGTAGAGTGCTAGCCTTGAGCTGAAGAGCTCAGGTATAGAGCCCAGCCCCAGAGTTTAAGACCCAGGAAAGACAAAATAAAAGCCAGAAGTGGTGCTGTGGCTCAAGTGGTAGAATGATAGCCTTGAGCACCAAAACTCAGAGACAGCACCCAGACCCTGACTTCAAGCCCCAGGACTGTCACAACAACAACAACAAAGAATAACCATTCCCTGTCTAGCCTTCTGAGCAGTAGTGTTAACCTGGGTCCCCCTAGCTCAGATTTAAAAGGGCTGCCGCAGCCTCCCCCTGGCTAACCCAGTCTTCCATGCAAAAGGGCTCTTCTCTGCCCTGCCAGCTGCCTGAGAGCAGGCTGCTCTTCCTGAGGATGAGGAGGAGAGATCAAGCATTTCCTGTGCCTCTTGGCTTTCTTGTTTTAGAGATCATTCCTGTTACACACCTTGTCTCACATCCCTGTGATCACGTCCTCATGATTAATGTATGCAAGGATTTGTGCTCATCGCCTCAAAGATGACATCTGCCAACACATGGATCAAAGGCCTCTGCATGTACTGGGTCACAGGCAGGATATCCCCAGCCAGCCAGCAAAATGCAGCGGTCCCCGACCTCAGTAGGAGCTGAAAGGGCAAGACAGAAAGCCCACACAGGGCAGATCCCCAGAAGCAGCTAATTGGTCACATATGAAATCAATAGGGATTCCCACAGCCATGCTGTTTATTTTCTGGGCTGGCACTGGCTCTCTGATATCCACTTTGATTCCTGACAAGAGTGTTTTTCTACAAGTCCTGGGGCTTGAACCCAGTCCCTAAGATTTTGTGGTCAAAGCTGGTGATCTGCTACTTGAGGCACAGCTCCACTTCTGACATTTTTTTTTGGTAGTTAATTGGAGAATTTTCCTTCCTGGACTGGCTTTGAACCATGATCCTTAGATCTTAGTCTCCTGAATAGGTAGGATTACAGGCATGAGCCACCAATACCCTGCTTGATACTTTGATTTTTTGTTACCAAATTCTTCTGTTTGTCTCTGATGCAAGACCTTTGGCCTAGCTACTAAAGAAACTAGGCAATGCTTATCTTTCTGTAAGTCATTTATTCCAGCTCCAACCTATCACAGCTATTCTATTTCTCTCTATCATGAGATGTTAGTGTGGAAAGTGTGCAGCTTTCATCAGGGAAGAGCAAGGAGTGTGCTTTCTCTCAAAGTTTAGTATGAGCTAAACTGTGTGTGTGTGTGTGTGCGTGTGCGCATGTGCGCGGGCAGGTGTGTATGTGCCAGCCTGGGGCTTGAACTTGGGGCCTGGGTGCTGTCCCTGAGCTTTCTTTTTTCTTTCTCATGGTTAGTAAGACTCCATTTCTGGCTTTCTGGTAGTTAATTGGAGTTGACAGTCTCTGTATTTTCCTGCCAGGCTGACTCCACATCACAATGCTCAAATTTCAGACTCCTGAGTAGCTGAGATTATAGACAAGAGCCACTGACACCTGGAAGTACATGCTAAACTTTTTTACAAAAAAAAAAAGTAGAAGCTGATGTTTTCAAATTATGAGTAGATACATACTTTTTCACAAAATATGATGTGCTGACAAAAAAATCCTGAAGACAGCCAGATGTTGATAACTCACACCTGGCACCTAGCTACTCAGGAAGCTGAGATCTGAGGATTGCAGTTCAAAGCCAGCCCAGGCAGGAAAGTCCATGAGACATTTATCTGTAAAAGCCAGAATGGAGCTCAACTGATAGAACACTTTCCTTGAGAAAAACAACAACAACCACCACCACCCTGGAACACAAATAATTTGTTCTTCAAAGTTCAAGTTGTATCAAAAATATAGTGTAGCCATCTAGTTGTGACCATGGTGATGAGGTATTTTTGTTGTAAATGCTTCCTGTTTCTATTTTATGAAAGTAACACAATAGAAATAAGCTGAGCTAATGACAAAATTTCTTTCCAGCTCTTAATGGTTAAAAAAACTCATCTCTGCTTGCATAACAACTTCAAGGAAACTTTTAGAAATGTATTTACACAATTTAAATATATTTACATCAGGAGTTGGTCCTGATACAGAGAATGGGAATCTATTTTCATAAAGAACTGAAACCACCTTCATAATGTTTATTTTTCTCACATGTTGTAATTCTAACACAGGAGGGCCAGGCAGAGGAGGATCCCCTGACAATGAAGCAGGTCTTAATTTAGTAAGACCCAATCTGCCAGATTGTCCTTCTAAACATGCCTCTGAGCTTACCACTCACAGGGTTGACGAAACACTGAATGATCCCAGCTGAAGGTAGTGCAGATAAAGCCGTAATAAACGGTCATGTCATGTACTAGTTTCTGGTGAACCACTATTCTCATTTCTCCAGATAGATGCTCAACTGTGCCATTGTTGGGCTGTAGGATGGTCTGAGGTTTCGTTTTGTAAGAAATTATCCAACAGCTGCTGAAAAACCTGTGCCATTCTCCATCAACTCCTGCCAGGCCTAGATGGCCCTGCCTGTGTGCCCCATGTGATGGTGCCTTACCTGGTGTTTGGCCATTATGCAGAGGGTGTGAGGACAGCTCACTGAGGGACGGCACTGGACAGTACTGGACTGCTCACTGTGTGGAGGGCTATAACAGATCACTGTGGAGGGCAGAGGGTATGGGATGGCTCACTGCGGCAGGGCATGGGACAAATCACTGTGGAGGATTCAGGATGGCTGACTGCGGAAGGCAGAGAGTGTGGGATGGCTCACAGCAAGAGGGCACGGGACAGCTCACTGTGGTTCCACCTTGCTTTTTGCAGTGGCTGAAGATACCAGCCTGCTTTGTGTGTTCCAGCCCTGGAGCTTGAACTTAGGACCAAGGTGCTGTCCCTGAGCTTTATCACTCAAGGTGTGAGAACCTTGGGGCAGAGGGTTCTACCTTGTGCTGATGCCAGTACCATGCCTCCCCTCCACCTCTCCTTCCCTTCTGGCATGGCAGGGCATCAAAGGGGGTGGGCCACCAGATATGGAGGGGTGGTTCCAGGGGAGGGAGGAGAAAAAAGAGTGGGGAGAGGAGGTGGGGGGAAAAAAAGAAAAGAGAACTGGGCACCAATGGCTAACACCTATAATTCTAGGTACTCAGGAGGCGGAGATCATAATTTGAAGCCGGACCAGGCAGGAAAGTTCATGGGACTCTTATCTCGAATAAACCACATTCCTGTCTGAAAACACTGCCTTGAAAAAGACTCTGAACCTCCAGTATTTGCCAGTCAAAACCCACAAAGAGGTTAAAATTGCATCGAACAACATGCTGGAGAAAACTAAGGAAGAATTATTGGACATGAAGAAAAGATTTGAAGACGTAAGTCAGGAACTTTTAAAAGTCAAAGATGAAAATAAAGTCCTCAAAAGGAACTTGAAAACACTCAGAACCAAATAAAAGCCAAGTACATCAGACTAGGTAAACACCAGGCCAAGCTGAAGGCCATAGGTCAGAGGCTGAAGCTGGTACAGGATGCCAATGCTGCCATGCTTGTTGACTACAAGTGGGACCAGTAGGAGATCCTGACACTGATTGCAGAAATCAAGGCCCAGAGAAAGGAGCTGGACATGATACAAAAATGTATATTAGGCCAAAGTACATGCCAATGAACAGATTTGAAGAATGTGAGTGAAAATTCAAAATGACAGAAAGAACTGAAAGAGCAGTTAGCAGAGCAGATACAGAAGTGCTGGGTCAAAGAAAAAGAGGTCAAGAAAAGTGAGCAGGAAAACAACAGGCTCAAGAAGGTAGACTGTCAGTCTTCAGAAAGAGATAAAGGACACACATGCTCTGATGGGAAGTGCCCAGGAAAGGGAAAGAGCAGTAGGCAAAAAACAAACAAACAAACAAGCAAACAAACAAAAACAGAAGAGCTAAACAGTTAAAAGATCTGCTGCAAACTACACCAAACTAAAAAACTACTAGGAAAAAAAAGGCCAAACAGACTTCCAAGATCCTCACCATACAAAGTGTAATACAGAAGCAGCATGTCCCACTTGAACAGGTGGAGGTGCGACAAAAGTCCCTCAGTAGCACCATTGAGACCTTAAAGGAGGAGCAAGCAAAGATGCTGTGAGAAGGAGCACCAGGTTGCGAGCAGGCTGCAGCAGCAATTGGACACTAGAAGAAACTTTTCTATGCCCCTGGCAGAACACTTGCAGGTTAAGGATGCCTTTGAGAAGGAGGATGAAATCATGAAAGTGAGCTTGAAAGGGAGGACAGTCAAAGTAAAACAGAAGTCTCCAAGCTCCACATTGGGTTCAGAGTACTAAACAGGTGTTAAAGAAATTAGAGACCTCTGAGGTTCAGGGAAAAAACTGAGCTGATCAGGTAGCTCAGGAGGCCACCCTAAAACCAGTAGGGCCTCTACATCTACTAGCCATTAATATTTAAGGAAGAGATAAAAAATAGTGGTAACAAGCGTGTAAATGTGGAGACTGCACTTGCAAAAAGTGGTTACAGGTTCAAGCCTTCTTTGTCTGTTTATATCTGGGAATTTGTCACCCTGGTAAATTACTCTGCCTATCTTGAAAACCAGTGGGCCTCTGCCTGCCACGCCGATATAATGTATGTAAAAAGTTGCCAACAGGTACATGCTGGAGAGATAGAATATGTGGAGAGGGCATGTATGTGAAGAACCTCACCTGGTGAATTTTGGAAAGAGGACTTCACAGAGGAAAAGCCTGAAAAATATGGGTATCAGTATCTGTTAGTACTAATGGACTTTTTCAGCCTGGGCTGAGGGATTCCTAATAAAACCCAACACTGCTCAGGTAACTGTTAATTCCTCGATTTGGCTTACCCTTAGCAGTAGACTCCAACAATAGTGTGGTCTTCATGGCCCCAAGTTACTCAATTATGAGACAACGCCCTAAAATAAATTGGAAATTACATTGTATAGACCTCAGAAAGAATGAACAGGACCTTAAAGGAAACTTGAACTAAATTAATTACATTCTGGCCATGACTGGGTAAGCTTTCTCCCTTTTGCTCTTTTCTAAGCAAGATGGATTTGGCCCAAAAGAGGTATATAAAAATCAATGATTTGATTGGACAGAAAAACCAGTGGGGAATGTGAGAGCCAGCAGGACAGAGGGTTACACCCCCTGCTGATGTCACTGCCTTGCCTCCCCCCTTCTCCCTTCCAGAGAGGGTGAGGTATCAAAGGGAGTGGGGCAGTGGGTGGCTTCGGGGGTGGGCCACTGGATACAGAAGGGAGTTCCAGGGGAGGGAGGACAAAAAAAAAGCAGAGAGGAAGCTTGAAAAAAAGACAAAAAGAAAAGAGACACACAGTGGAGAGGGAAGCAGCAAGATGCTCTGGAATGAGAGAGCCCAAGAGAGGTGTGTCTTGCCTGCAGGCCCTGAGGAGAGGCCTGCAAGAGGTGTGTGAGGCTTGGGCGGGAGGGGGGGGGGGATGTGGAAAGGCCAGAGAGGTGGAGAGGCTGACAGACAGCTGAGAGGCCAGCAGAGGTGGAGAGGCCAGGAGAGAGCTGAGAGGCTTGCAGGGAGGTGAGACCTGTGGGAAGTTGGGAAAGAAGAAAAAAAAAATATCTTGTCCCTTGGAGGTTGCAGCTGCTCCTAGTTCTGGGGCAACCCAGGACAGGACAGTTGCAGTCTGACCAATAAAACTATTCTGTTACCTTTAACTGTCCCTGGGTAGATTTTCTTGCCTGTGGGTTGTTACAAGGACTAGCACTGTACTGCTTGAATCACACCTCCACTTCTAGCTTTTGGCTAGTTAACTGGAAATAACACTCTCACAGACTTTCCTGCCCAGGCTGACTTCCAACCTTGATCCTCGGACCTCAGCTTCCTAAGTAACTAGGATTACAGGCATGAGCCACCAGTGCCAGGCTGACCCCAAGCATCTTAGATTTGCTTATGGCCATCCATGACTCCTATGAATGGAGGATCGGGTGTGCCTCCTGCCTGTGTTCAATCTGGATTGTTCCTACATCTCATGTTAGAAAGTTCTTATCTGCTAACACCATCCCTTGCTACTACATGTCATGAGCAAAAATTCCATTTTATCCTGTCTGAATGAACTTACACAGAGAAAATGATGAACTTTAGTGAGGGCCAATTTCCTAATCTTTCTTTGAAGAAGTGTATTAGTTCAAATCTAAGAAGGCTTTTCCTATATCTAAAGCCCAAAGATTTTCTGTTCTGTGTTCCCTAAAAATATTAAAGTATATGTTTTGTGTGTTGTTTCAGAATGCATTTTAACTTTCTCTTTTTGTGTCTGTATGTTGGTTCTGGGGCCTGAACTCAGGGCCAGGGTGCTGTCCCTGAGCTTTTGTGCTCAAGGCTAGCACTCTCCCACTTGAGCTACAGTGCCATGTCTGGCTTTTTGGTGGCCAATTGGAGATAAGAAGTTTGTGGAGACTTTCCTGCCCAAGCTGGCTTTGAACCTGGGTCCTCAATTCTCAGCTTCCTGAGTAGGTGGGATGACGTGTAGGCCACCAGTGCCCAACTTCGTTTTTGCTTTTTTGGTTGAGCTGCCTAGATCAAGGACATCTTGTCCATGCTACTTACCTTATCACTAGGTGGTGATCATCACCATTCACAGTTGAGATGGCACCTCACAAACCTTTGTCTGTGTGGACCTGGAATCCTGATTTGCCGAGTCTCAACCTCCTATATGGTGGGAGGACTGACACTTTCTCATGTTTTGTTGTAGCATTTGTCAACTCTTGCTATGATCTCCTGAACTAATAGCATACTACTTAGAAAATTGTTGCCTATGTCTGTTAAGTGTTTTGCAATGTTTTCCCATAGAGTTGCAATGTTTCAGGTTATCCATTAAGATATTGACCTATTTTTATTGATTTTATATGGAGAGATAAAGGATATAGTTTTAGTCTTGTTCCTATGCATATCCAGTCTTCCCTTTCTAGCATTTGTTATCTTTTGCATAATTATCATTGTAACCGGAGTACATTCATATTTAATTTGGGTCTAATCTGTGTTTTCCTGATGATTAGTGATGTTGACCATTTTTCATGAATCAATTGACCATTTCAAGGTTTTCATCAGAGACATGCATATTTTTCAGGTGGAGTCTGTACATTTTTATTGTTTATTTTTTAATGAGACAAATCTCAATATATATGTCACATTGATATTGAACTTATTCCATAGTCCAAGGTGGCCTTGAGCATGTGATCCTCCTGCATTAGCATCCCAAGTGATAGACCTCCAAGTTAGAATTTGAAAATAAGTTTGTAACTGGAAACACAAATTCAACAGGAAAATACGCATTTATTTAACTAAATTATTTTTACTAGCAATGCACAATATATAAACAAGTCACTTACCCTCTGTGTTTTGGGAGAAAGCATAGCCCATTGTCTGAGACACTAATAGCTCAGAATAGAAACCCAAAACACATAAAAATGGCAGTGATGGGTACCAGAGACTCACCCACGCTCAGAGCCCTGCAATCCGAGCTCTTCAGGCTGCAATCTGAGGATCATGGATCCAAGCCAGCATAGGCAGGAAAGTCCATGAGACTCTAATCTCTGTCAACTACCAAAAACCTGGAAGTGAAGCTGTGGCTCAAGTAGTAGAGGACTGCCCTTGAGCACAACAATGCAGGGGAGAGCACCCAGGCCCTGAATTCAAGCCCCAGGACCAGAATAACAACAACAAAGACTGGCTGTGACTGGCTGGAGAGAATAAATGATTAACAAAACGAGGAGGGTTTCACAGTTTGGTTCTTTAGTAGTTGCACCAAAGGTCTTAGAATCAGAGACAGATACAAATTCAAAAGAATTTTATCATTAAAATCAAAACCATGAATATGAAGAATATTGATAGCAATTACAGATAGGCCCAACAAAGTAAATATAGCCATAAGAAAGAGAGTTTATTCTTTGGCACACCAAAGTCCAGAGGATTTTGACAGAAATTACCTGGACAATCATGGTGAGCTACTTTCCATTTTGGGGGTGTGTGCTAGTACTGGGGCTTGAACTGTCCGAGATTTTTTGCTCAAGGCTAACTCTCTACCACTTGAGCCACAGATGCACTTCTAGCTTTTTGGTCATTCACTAGAGGTAAGAGTGTCACAGATTTTCCTGCCCAGGTTGGTCATGAACCTTGATCCACAGATCTCAGCCTCCTGAGTAGCTGAGATTATAGGCATAAGATACAGTTGTCCATCTCCAATATCCATTAAAATAGGAAAATGTTTCTCTGCCACCTTCCACTCCCAGGTCATGTGATTCTTCTTACCTCAATGTCCCCCTTCTGCACAGTGCCTCCTGGAGAGCCTGGTGGACCTGCTTGTTGCGTAGGGTGTAGATGACAGGGTTCAGCAGGGGGGTCACCACTGTATTCACCAGCGCGGCTTCTCTGTTAGAGTCCAGCCTGCTTGTTTGCTTCAGCTTCACGTATATGAAGACACAGCTGCCAAACATCAGGGAGAGGACCATGAGGTGGGAGGAGCAGGTGGAGAAAGCTCTCCGCCGCTCCTTGGCTGAGGGGAGACGTATGATGGTGGCCGCTATGTTGCTGTAGGCCACGATGGTTATGGTGAGGGATGTGAAAAGGATTAACAAGGCCAGGGCAAAGGCCATCATTTCAGCAGATCTGGTGTCAGAGCAGGAGAGATGGATCAGAGGTCCAAGGTCACAGAAGAAGTGAGGGATGACATGGGGACCGCAGAAGGACAGCCGGGAAATCTTCACCAGTAGACCAGTGACGAGTGGAAAGCTGGTGGCAAAGCAGGCGATGACCAGCAGGAGGCAGGTCCTTGGGTTCATGATGCTGGGATAGTGCAAAGGCCTGCAGATGGCCACATATCGGTCCACAGACATCACAGAGATGATGAGGAAACCAGATGATCCCACAAAGATAAAGACAAATGCTTGTATGAAACAGGCAGCAAAAGAAATGGTCTGCCTGCCAAAAAGAAAAATGAGCAGCAACTTGGGAATAACTGTGCTGGTGAAGCAACACTCAATGAAAGAAAAAACGCAGAGGAAGAAGTACATGGGTGTCTGGAGGTGGGCGTCGGCACAGGTGATGGTGATGATGACCATGTTTCCTGTGATGGAGGCCAGGTAGGCCAGCAGGTGCACAGAGAAGAGAATCTTCCCCAGGTGCTGGACGGCCGGGAATCCCTCCAAGACGAATTCCTGGACAATCGTTCCATTTCCTGTTCTCAGAGACATCTTCCTCATCAGTGTAGCTAAGGTTGGCAAATTACAGACAGCCTGAGGCTTCTGAGGGAGACACAAGGCTCAGGGGTTCTGCGGTGCTCTACAGTTCCCGTGAGGATATAACCATGCAGAGCATGGCACTGCCTTGGTGTGATACCTGTGTGTTCCTGACACCTAAAGATATGATCAATATCACATTATTGTTTGTCTCAGATTATCATTAGCTTCATACTTCATGACAATCCTCATTGTCAGCCTCACTTCTGGAGACTTTCAAATATTTGGTTGCCTGGTGCTAGTGGCTCACGCCTGTAATCATATCTTCTTAAGTGGCTGAGATCTGAGGATCACAATTCAAAGTCAGTCTGGACAAGAAAGTTTGTGAGACTCTTATGTCAAATTTAATCACACAAAAAACAGAAGTGGAGCTATGGTTCAAGCAGTAGTATGCTAGCCCTGGGGAGTTGTAGGGGGAAATCTCAGGGACATTGCCTAGGCCCTGAGTTCAGGCTGCAGGACCAGCATACACACACAAAATACTTAGTAATCTGCTGGTCACCAAACATAGTATTTCTGGCACTCTGAACAACACTTATAAGTGTGAGGTGCCCCCACCCCTGTCTCCACAGGAGGAGCGATCTCAGCCTCCAGAGACCCAGGAAGGCCAGACAGTATGGCAGGAATGCTACCACTGGAATCTATCCAGGACTTTCCCAGAATTCCTGTTGTGTTCAAATGAGGTGAAAAAATATCTGTCACAGGATCAAATCTTATTGACCTTTCAAGAAAAAACACATTTAATCCCACTCATGTTACTTTCTCCAGCCAATCAATAAATGCACATGAGTCTTTGGAGAATCTATTGGTAGGACAGCAATCTTACAGAAACAGCAAACTGACCAGGCACCAGGCTGCTCAGTGACAGGTATAAGCTGCTATTCAAGGGTGGGTCTTTATCACAGGCTCCAGCTGGCATATGAGGTGCACCCAGGTCACCTGTGCACAAGATAAGCACCCTTAGGAAGGAGTCCAAGAACCCAGGCCCTCCCCACACACACCTCAAAGCTCACTAAACCTTCTCCTCCTCTGTTCATCCCCCTTACTAGGTTCTTTTACAACTGTTTGACAACTAACATCTCATTACCAGGGCATCTCTGTAAGGTGCATTCATTATCTGACTATGCTGCCCAGGCAGCCTTGCTGCTCACCTCTGAGCCACAGGACAGCTGCAGTCTGACGAGCCTGTGTTTGGTGCAGTGGGGTATTAGGTCCCTTAGACCAGGCGATCACCCTGAGCTGAACTTCTTTACTCACAGCTATTTTCAAGTACTTGAGCTATTTTCAAGAACTTTCAAGTACTTGAAAGTTCATCCTGGCTGAGGGGAAGGGACTAAAAAGAATTGTCATCCCAGAGTGGCTTGAATATGCACCGGCTGCTCTAGCACCTCACAGGTAAGTTGGTAATGTAGGCTACTTCACATTTTTTTGGACCAATCCTGGGGCCTGGGCACTGTCCCTGAGCTTTTGTGCTCAAGGCTAGTGCTCTACCACTTGTACCACTGCGCTTCCAGCTTTTGCAGCAAGTTAATTGGAGATAAGAGTGTTGTGGATGGGCTGGGAAGATGGCTCAGTGGTAGAGTGCTTGCCTTGCATGCATGAGGGACTGGGTTCAATTCCTCAGCACCACATAAGAAAAAAGAAAAAACCCGGAAGTGGCACTGTGGCTCAAGTGGTAGAGTGCTAGCCTTGAGCTGAAGAGCTGAGGGACAGCACCCAGGCCCAGAGTTCAGGCCCATGACTGGACCCTCCCCCCCCCCTCCAAAAAATAAAGAGTCTCGTGGACTTTCCTACCCAGGATGGCTTTTAACTGTGATCATCAGACCTCAGACTCCTGAGTAGCTAGAATCACAGGTATGAGCCACAGCACCCAGCTGGATGCTTCGCATGTTAACAGCTATGTCTACCTGGCAGTCCATTCCACTGAGGCCTGGAAGAGTTGAACTGCATGCCGCTGTTCAGTTGTATGACCTGCTGCAGGCCCCCGTGGGTCCCTTAGGATCTGCTGACATCGCTGGCTCAGCCTCTCCACCAGCCTGCAGTGCCAGTGCTGTGCCCTGCCTTGCCAGTGGTGAAGAGCAGTCAGTCACGTCTCAGGGCCAGGATGGGGAGTGTGGAGACAAGGCTGCTTCTGTCCTGCTCTCCTTGTCTCTGAGGTGATTTCTACTCTCATGGCCTGCCTTCTGTGCACAGAAGATCTGTGATAATTTGTTGTCTCAAGCATGCGATCTGCCAACACAGCAAAGGCCAGAGGCCTCTGCCATGGTTTCCCCACGTGTATTGGGTCACAGGCAGTGTCCCCACAGCACTCCAGTCCCAGACCTCATTAGTAGCTGAAGGAGCAGTGCGAAGCCCAGCCAGGGCAATCCCCAGAGGCAGCGAATTCATCACTTTTGTGAACAAGACTAATAAGACCCTTATGTTTATCTTTACAACTTCTGAGTGAACATTTTCCCCACATTTTTATTAGCATCAGTTAGCTGTACAGGTGGGACTTTTATTTTGTTCTGGTCCTAGGGCTTAAACTCAGCACCTGGAGGCTGTCCCTGAGCATTTTTGTTCAAGGCTAGTGCTCTACCACTTGAGCCACAGCTCCATTTCTAGCCTTTTAGTTTTTAATTGGAGATAAGTGTCTCACAGACTTGCCTGCCCCAGCTGGCTTTGAACTGCGATCCTCAGATCTCAGCCTCCTGAGTAGCTAGGATTACAGGTATGAGATACCTCTCCTAGCTACAAGTAGGTTTTTTTCCTGTCATATCTATACATGAATGTAATGAACTCTAAATCAGACTCATCCCCTCTGACATTCTCCCTCACACTCTTCCCTCATCCCCAGAACAGTTTCAACAAGTTTCACTGTTCCATTCTCCACAGTTAAGCAGTATTTTGAGTACACTCAATCTCTTTCACCCTCTGTCTTCCTACCTCCTCATCCCTAGTAAAGGGGTTGTTTTATATTTCTTTTAGTGTATTCTAATTAATCAGTGGGGATTCATCATGGTATTTCATGCATATACATTTTAATCAGGATGACGACCTTTTGCTTACTCCCCATGACTTTGTGCTTACTACTTGCTACTATTTGACAACTTTCAGTGAATGTTATTTCCCCCTCTTCATTTACAGATACTCTGTAATTTGTTATTATTCAGCTTCTAGTATTCTCTTTTTCTACCCCTCAATCCTTTTAAAGTTTCACAGTTATAAACCTGTTCTCTTTAAATTTCTATGTGATAAGAACAGGGGGACCAACATGGCGACAGGGCAGTAGGGAAAGGCCACTGCTCTTCCCAACCAAAAAGAGAGTTCGAATTACAATGCTTAATCTTCCCAAGAGACCAACAACAACAAAAAGATGAACACTCAGAGAAAAACAGGAGGTGGAAAATAACAAAAAAGAAAGAGAAGAAAAGAACAATTTCAGAACAGACAAGAGCGAAGACCCCTCCCCCAACCTTCAGTGGCTGCAGGGCAGCGCACCAAGCCGCGGCCAGCAGGCCCAGCAGGGGCTGCTGGGATCCCAGAAACACAGGGGGAGGTCTGCAGATCACCTGCGTAGAAGCCGCCTGAGGTACCGCTGTCAGACCCGCCGACTGCGATAAATGGAGAAACCCCTGAGCCCGGAACTCGGCCCCAGGACGGGAGCCCCCAGAGCTACCCAGGACACCCACAGAACACCAAAGCAAAAGACCTATAAGGAACTGGTGCTGATACGGAGAGTGCAAACCCCAGTGCTCAGAACCTGTAAGGAGGCCCAGCCTCCACCCCTCGCCGCGGCGTGGACACTGTGGACCTGACAGCATTGACAGAGGCAGAGACAGAAGAGAATCACACAGAGCCACCACTGCCCAGCCCACAACCACCCTAACTGAACTCGGATTGCAACAGCAACTGACGACCTACACCACACAGAAACAACTAGCTCCAGTGTGAGTATTCCACAGGGGACAGTGTATCCCTCAAGGGAGACCAGAGCTGAGGGAATCCCCAGACCCTGACCCAGACTCCCTACCCCAACACCCGGACCACAGGACCCGCTAAAACTGGGAACTGTTCGAGAGCTCCACCAGCCCATGGAGCATACTCCACTGGCCAGGCTAGAGCAAGAGCACCCCTGGAAGGGAGCTTAAATGCCCAAGCCAGGAATAGTGCCCCTGGGTCAAGACAACCAACAGTAGAAGAAATTTGAACTGTGTACCCCAGGCTGCATAACCTAGGTGGTATAAACAGCACCACAGGCCCAACCAGCGTGCCCCAGGCGGGGGGCTGGGACCAGGCCTGGGGATCCGGTGCCTGAACAACACAACCAACTCCTCCTAACTGAAGTCAAAAGCTGAGCATAAGCCTCAGCAGAGGGGAGAAAAACAGGGAACTGCACCCCCTGGGAAGCACGCCTGTGACAACAAAAGACCTGGAGGCTCAGGACAAGAGAAGCACAAACCCCACCAAAACCCCACCCATATACTCTAGTCTGGGAATTGGGCAACACAGGCAACCAGCACCTGATAGTAGGCAGGAGCTCAGGCTGGTAAGGTGGCTCAACAGTAGAGTGATAGTCTTGGGTGCATGAGGCCCTGGATCTGATTCCTCAGCATCACATAAGCAGAAAGGGTCAGAAGTGGTGCTGTGGCTCAAATGGTAGGGTGCCAGCTGAAGAGCTGAGGGACAGCACCCAAACCTAGAGTTCAAGCCCACAACCAGCAAAAAAGCAAAACAAACAACAACAACAACAAAAAAAAAACATCAGGAGCCCATAGCAGACTCCAGCATCTGGGAGAGTGCATCCAGAGCATCCGATCTTGCCAAGAGCACCCGTAGGAGCAAATAGGAGAGTCTAGGCTGCTCAACCCTTCCAAAGGCGGGAATTGCCAGCAATCTACAGCAGAGAGCTGAGAATCCTATGTAGGTCAGACCAGCAGCTGGAGCTAGGCCCCTAACAGAACCCAGATCAGGCAGACTCTCTCTACCAATGCAGAATCAGCAACCAAGCAAAGACAGACACACCAAAACAAAATTGCAGATTAGTCTCCAATAATCCCCGAACCCCCATTCGAAAATCACAGAGAAAAATTACAAGGTTTACCACCACCCAGGATAGCAAGCTATCCTCAATAGCCAGCCGCCACGCAGGGGAGAGCCCCAGTGGGAGCAAAGCAGGAATGGAAGACAAAAGCTACATCCAAGGGATGCTGGAGGCAATGACTCAAGAAATAAAATGAGAAATAGACCAGAAATTGAAAGAGCACAAGGATGAACTATCAAAAGAGATACAGGATATCAAACAGATGCATGCAAAACTAGAGGCGGCAGAAACCTCAGTAAGAAATGTGATAAATGGGGCTTGGAAGTTGGCTCAGTGGTAGAGTGCTTGCCTTGCATGCCTGAAGCCCTGGGTTCGATTCCTCAGCACCACATAAGCAAAAAGAAAAAAAGCCGGTAGTGGCGCTGTGGCTCAAGTAGTAGGGTACTACCTTGAGCTGAAGAGCTGAGGGACAGCACTCAGGCCCAGAGTTCAGGACCCATGACCAGACCAAAAAAAGAAAAAAGAAAAGAAAAGAAAAGAAATGAGATAAATGCCAAATTAGAGACGATACATACCTCATTAAGAGGTGAGACCAGTACTTTGAGAACCAACATCGAATCCATAAAGAAGTCCATGTCCTCCATGCAAACCACAATAGAAGCCACGGTCAACAGAGTGAACGAAATGGAATGTAGACTGTCAGATACAGAAGACAGAATACACCAACTGGACCAAAAAGTGACAGATATGGAAAAAATCACTCGAATTAAGCCAAAGGGAAATTCAAGAGCAAGCAGATAATGCCAAGAAATTTAACCTTCGTATAACTGGAGTGGACGAAAGTGAGGAATTTCAGAGCAAGGGAATGCAACACCTATTTGACAAGATAATCAGTGAAAATTTTCCCCACCTCAAAAAAGAACATCTTACCTACATAACAGAAGCATATAGAACACCCAACAAGCAAGTTCCCAGGAGAAACACTTCTAGACACATTATAGTAAAAATGATAAATCTGAATATTAAGGAAACAATGTTGCATGCAGCAAAAATGAAGAAGGAGCTATACTACAATGGGAAAAAAATTAGAATCATTGTAGATCTATCCACACAAACACTGAATGCAAGAAAAGCCTGGGAAAGTACCATACGAGCCCTGAGAGCCAATATCTGCCAACCCAGACTGATATACCCGGCAAAACTAGCATTCACATTCGATGGAGAACTGAAAATTTTTAATAGCAAAGAAAAACTAAATGAATATATAAACATTAAGCCAGCATTACAAAGAATACTAAGAGGGGGGATACAACCTGAAGAAAGCAACCAGGAACTGGGACCTGCACCCAGACAGGCATTAATCAAAGTCTAACTGAGCAAGCACAAGAGGAAAGGAAAGAAGAAAAACTTAGTAAAACAGGGAATGACAGGGACAACAATGCATCTCTCTATACTTTCTCTTAATATTAATGGGCTTAATTCGCCAATCAAAAGACAAAGAACTGCAGACTGGATCAGAAAACAAGACCCATCCATCTGTTGCCTTCAGGAGACCCACCTCTCAGCCAAACATACAAACTCAGAGTGAAGGAGTGGAAAAGGATCTACCAATCAAATGCCCCCAGTAAGAAAGCAGGTGTAGCTATCCTGATATCTGACAAAATAAACTTTTCATTAAAATCAGTACAGGAAGACAAGGACGGACACTACATATTAATACAGGGAACAATCCAACAGGAGGATATTACCATCATCAACTTATATGCCCCAAATATTGGTGCACCCAGATATGTTAAGCAAATACTCTCAAATTTACAGAATAAAATAGATCCAAATATGATAATACTAGGAGACTTTAACACACCACTCTCACCAAAGGACAGGTCTACCAACCAGAGGATTGGCAAAGAAGCTACCGAATTAAGTGAGGCCATACTTCAAGTGGAATTAACTGACATCTACTGTGTATTTCACCCTAAAACAACACAGTACACATTCTTCTCAGCAGCTCATGGAACTTTCTCCAAAATAGACCATATCATAGTTCATGCAAGGAGCTTAAGCAAATACAAAGGGATCGACATAATCCTCTGTATCCTATCTGACCACAGTGGAATCAAGCTAGTTCTCAATAACAAAGCATACCGCAGAAATTTCTCTAATACATGGAAATTGAACAGCACACTCCTTAGCAATGCCTGGGTAATGGAAGAGATCCGAGAAGAATAAAACATTTCCTACAACTCAATGAAAATGAAAACACCTCGCAAAGAAACTGTGGGAGACAGCAAAAGCAGTCCTGAGGGGCAAATTTATTGCCCTCAGTGCCCACATCAAGAGAATGGAGACAGACCAAGTAAATAATCTCATGATGCAATTAAAACAGCTAGAAAAACAAGAAAAAATGGAACCTAAAGTTACTAGATGGAGCCAGATAACCAAAATAAGAGCAGAGATTAACCAAATAGAAAATGAGAAAATTATAGCCAAAACTAACCAAACAAAAAGCTGGTTCTTTGAAAAAATAAACAAAATTGATGGACCGTTGGCAAGATTAATTAAAAAAAGAAGAGAGGAAACTCATATTAACCGGATTAGGGATGCCACAGGAAAAATTACAACAAGTACCCAAGATATCCAAAGAATCCTAACAGACTACTTTCAGAAGTTATACTCTCTAAAGGAAGAAAATCTGGCATAAATGTATGCATTTTTAGAGAAATACAAGTTGCCCAAACTGAGCAAAGAAGAAGTAAACCAATTAAATAAGCCAATATCCTACAACGACATACAGGAAGCTAGCAAAAGCCTTCCAACAAAAAAAAAGCCCACGGGCTGGGAAGTTGGCTCAGTGGTAGAGCGCTTGCCTTGCATGCCTGAGGCCCTGGGTTCGATTCCTCAGCACCACATAAGCAAAAAGTAAAAAGCCGGAAGTGGTGCTGTGGCTCAAGTGGTAGAGTGCTAGCCTTGTGCTGAAGAGCTGAGGGACAGCACCCAGGCCCAGAGTTCAGGCCCCACAACCGGACCCAAAAAAAAAAAAAAAAAGACAACAACAAAAAAAAGCCCAGGACCAGATGGATTCACAGCAGAATTCTATAAGACCTTTAAAGAAGAACTAATACCCATACTCCTCAAGCTCTTCAGAGAAACAGAGAAGGAGGGAGCTATCCCAAACTCATTCTATGAAGCCAATATCACACTCACCCCCAAACCAGGCAAAGACCCCCCCCCAAAAAAAGAATTACAGGCGAATTTCCTTGATGAACACAGATGCAAAGATCCTGAACAAGATTTTAGCTAACAGAATCCAGAAACACATAAAAAAAATCATACACTATGACCAGGTAGGCTTCATCCCAGACATGCAGGGATGGTTTAACATATGTAAGTCAATAAATGTAATCCAACACATCAACAGAGCCAAGGTCAAGAATCACATGATTATTGCCACAGATGCAGAAAAGGCCTTTGATAAAATTCAACACTCATTCATGCTAAAAGCTCTGAAGAAAATAGGAATAGAAGGAACATTCTTAAAACAATAAAAGCCATTTATGACAGACCAATAGCCAATATTATACTTAATGGGGAAAAGCTACAACCAATTCTCCTAAAATCAGGAACAAGGCAAGGATGCCCACTGTCTCCACTCCTCTTCAATATAGTCCTGGAACCCTTAGCCAGGGCAATAAGGCAAGAAAAAGACATTAAAGGGATCCACATAGGGAAAGAAGTTAAACAATCCCTTTTGCAGATGACATGATACTTACTATATCTTCACTATCCCAAAAACTCCATCCTCAAACTCTTAGAAATCATAAATCACTTTGGCAAAGTAGCAGCATATAAAATAAACCCACAAAAATCAGTTGCCTTCCTGTACACTGACAATGTACAAGAAGAGAGGGAAATAAAGGGAGCAACCCCATTCACAATAACCTCCCCCAAAATAAAATATTTAGGAATTAACCTAACCAAAGATGTAAAAGAACTATTTAATGAAAACTATAAAAAGTTAAAGAAAGAAATTGCAGAAGACACTAGGAAATGGAAAGACCTCCCATGCTCTTGGATAGGCAGACTTAATATAGTGAAGATGGTAATACTGCCAAAATTAATATACAATTTCAATGCAATTCCTATTAAAATCCCAATGATGTACATCACTGAAATACAGAAAACAGTCCAAAAATTCATATGGAACAACAAAAGACCTAGAATAGCCAAAACAATTCTAGGGAATAAAGACAACATGGGAGGGATATCCATGCCGAATTTCAAACTCTACTACAGAGCTATAATAACAAAGACAGCATGGTACTGGCACAAAAACAGACCTGAAGACCAATGGAATAGAATAGAAGATCCAGAAATAAATCCACAGGCCTACAGCCAGCTGATATTCGACAAAGGAGCCAAAGACATACAATGGAAGAAACCCAGCCTCTTCAACCACTGGTGCTGGGAAAACTCGGCGGCCACATGCAGAAAACTAAAAGTAGGCCCCAGCCTATCACCATGCACCAACTCAACTCAAAATGGATTAAAGACCTTAACATTAAACCTGAATCTCTGAAACTACTGCAGGACAGAGTAGGAGAGACAGTTGAACTACTAGGCACAGGAAGGAACTTCCTGAACAGAGTCCCAGGGTCACAACAAATTGGAGAGAGACTTGACAAATGGGACTACCTTAAAATAAAAAGCTTCTGCACAGCTAAATCTATCACAACCAAGCTAGAAAGACAACCAAGTAATTGGGAAAAAATATTTACCAGCAATATATCAGACAAGGGTTAACATCCTGTATATACAGTGAACTCAAGAAACTAATCCCTCCCAAACCTAACAAACCAATTACTAAATGGGCAAGGGAACTAAAGAGGGACTTCTCAGATGAAGAAATAAAAATGGCAAAGAAACACATGAGGAAATGCTCATCATCCCTGATGGTGAAGGAAATGCAAATAAAAACAACCCTGAGATACCACCTTACCCCAGTCAGAATGTCCCACATCCACAAATCAGCCAACGACAAATGCTGGAGGGGATGTGGAGAAAGAGGAACCCTATTACACTGCTGGTGGGAATGTACACTTATACAACCACTTTGGAAAGCAGTCTGGAGGGTCCTTAGAAAGCTAAAGATTGACCTCCCTTATGACCCAGTCATACCACTTCTAGGTATCTACCCTGAACAACAGGAACCAATATACAAGGACACGTGCACCTCCATGTTTATTGCAGCACTGTTCACAATAGCTAGGATATGGAAACAACCCAGATGCCCCACCACAGATGAATGGATCCAAAAATTGTGGTATCTATACACAATGGAATATTATGCAGCCATTAGAAATAACAAAATAATGGCATTTGCAGGGAAATGGATGGAGCTGGAAGGAATCATGTTGAGCGAGGTAAGCCAAGAGCAAAGAGACAAACGGTACATGGTCTCCCTGATAAGTGGATGCTAAATCCAAAATGTTAGGTGATACTACAAAATTAACAGGACTTAAGAAACAAAGAACTCCCACTCATCTGGTCGAACCACTACTAAATATCCCCATGCTGCTGATCACATGTATGGTGTATATGTGTACACCGTTGTATGTTATAGACTGTGATAGACCATTTGCTCCAGGAAAGTTAGAATGAACTTGTGGCTTTAAATGAGCATCATTATTCCACAATACTGTGAAATTTGGGAAATTATGTAATCACTTAATCACAATTAAAAAAAAAAAGAACCTCGGGGAAGGTAGGGAGGGAAGGGATGGTATGGGGAAAACAATGGAGGGGGTAACAATGCTCAATAGGAAGTGTACTCATTACCTTGCTCATGTAACTGTAACCCTCTGTATAGTATCTTTACAATAAAAAATTAAAAATTTTACATAGATTGATATAGATACAGATATTTATATACATACATATATGTATATATTTTTTTTTATTTATTTATGCCTATATGACTCTGTGTGTGTTTGAAGTCTAGTACCCACATATGCCCTTCTGAACTAACTTTGCTTAACATGATCTCTAGTTTCATACATTCATCTGCAAATGACATAATATCATTTTTCATTACTAATAGTCTTG
This sequence comes from Dipodomys merriami, assembly GCF_024711535.1. NCBI lineage: Eukaryota > Metazoa > Chordata > Mammalia > Rodentia > Heteromyidae > Dipodomys > Dipodomys merriami. The sequence goes on along the minus strand of NW_027202715.1, from coordinate 17,124,399 downwards.
TGTATATAAACCACATATTCTTTTTCCATGCCTCAGTTGTAGGGCATCTAGGCTGTTTCCATTGCTTGACAATTGTGAAGAGTGCTATAAGGAACATGTGTGTAGGTCACTGTACTATCTCCTGACTTACATTCTTTCAGATAAATGTCCAAGAGTGGATTATTTGGTAGTTGAATTATATGGGAGTTGAATTTTTTTAGATTTTTACAAACCTCCACACTGATTCCATACTAATTTATATCCCTATCAACAGTGTACTAGGTTCCTTTCCCTCTTCATGCTTGCAAGCATTTGTTCTTTGATTTTGTGATGATGGCCATTCTGACTAGAAGAGATAAAGTCTTCATGCCATTTTGATTTGCAGTTCCCTTGTGGCCAGGGATGTTGAAAATTTCTTCATGTATTGATTGGCTCTTTTTGCTGCCTTTGTTTCTGAGAATTGTCTGTTCAGTTCATTTTCCCATTTATTAATTTGGGTTGTTGATTCTTGCGGAGTTTAGCCTGTTGAGTATATTTTGGATATTAATTCCTTGTCAGGTGTACACTGGAAAATATTTTCTCTCATTATGTCTATTGAATTTTATTTTGCTGTACAAAGAATCTTTTCAATTTGATTCAATTTCCAGTTGTTGCTCTTTAGTCATATTTGCTGGAGTTCCAGTATTTTTCTATATTTTCCTATAATAACTTAAAATTTTAAGTTCTTAGATTAAGATGTTTCATCCACTTTGAACTGACATTAGTACAAGGTAAGAGACAGGGATCTAGTTCAGTCTTCTGGATGTGTATATCCAGATTTTCTAGCATAATTTGTTTCAAAGCCTATCTTTCCCCCACTATATGTTTTTTAGCACTTATGTGAAAAATCAATCATCTCTAATTGTGTGTGGGTCTTCTAATCTGTTCCACTGATATTTTTGTCTGTTTTGGGGCCAGAACCATGCTGTTTTGTTATTACAGTTCTGTGGCATAGTTTGAAGTTAGATATGCCTTCTAACATTTTACTTTTTGCATAGGATTCCTTTGGGGTTTTTTGAAATCTTTTTTCCTCCCCTTTTGAAAAATGGCATTGGAATTTTGATGGGGATTGCATTGAATCTGACTATTGCTTTTGAAAAGATGTCCATTTTCATGGTGCTAAGTATCTCAATACATTAGTATAGGATACTTTTCAACTTCTGGAGTCTTCAATTTCCTTCTTTGAGATTTTGTATTTTTTATTGTGGAGAACTTTGACCTACTTGGTTAACTTCATTCTTATTGTATTATGAATGGAATCCAGATTTGTTTCTCAGCCCATTCGTTGTTGGTGCACAGAAAATCCACTAGGTTTTCTATGTTGATTTTGTGTTCTTTTAAATAATCAGATGTAGGAGTTCAGGGAAAGAGCCTCAAGTATTTAGATATAGTATCATGTCATCTGCATATAAGGATAATTTAACTTCTTCCTTCCCTATTTGAATTGTGTTTTTTTCTTCTCTTGTCTTGTTGTTCAGCTATCATTTCTAGAACTATAATGAATAGGAGTGCTTGCCTTTATAAGAAATCATTTCAGGTTTTATGTTAAGTGTGATATTGACTATTGATTTATCATGTAAAACCTTTATTATGTTGAGGTACTTTACTTCTGTCCTTAGTTTCTTTCCAGCTTTTATCTTACAAAGACTTTGAATTTTGGCAATACTGCCAAAGGCTATCTACAAATTCAATGCAAAAAATCTATCAATATTCTAACCTCATTCTTCAATGAAATAGAAGAAGCAACCCAAAAATTCATATGGAACAATAAAAGACCCTGAATAGCAAAAACAATCCTTAGCAGAAAGAACAGTGCTGGAGGAATATCAATACTGAATTTCAAACTCTACTACAAAGCCAAAGTAATCAAAACAGCTTGGTAAGTGGCACAAGAACAGACTTGAGGACCAATGGAATAGAACTGAAGACCCAGAAATGAACCCACAGACATATAGCCACCTAATCTTCGATAAGGGAGCTAAAAAAATAGAATGGAAGAAAAGCAGCCTCTTCAATAAATGGTGCTGGCAAAATTGGTTAAACATCTGTAGAAAACTAAAGCTAGATCCTTGTATATCACCCTGCACCAGAATCAACTCCAAATGGATCAAAGACCTCGGAGTCAAAGCAGACACCCTGAAAACATTGCAGGAAGGAATAGGAGAAAGTCTAGGGCTCCTTGACACAGGCTGAAATTTTCTTAATAAAGACCCAGAAACACAACAAATCAAAGAAAGGTTGGACAAATGGGATTACATGGAAGTACAGAGCTTCTGCATGACAAAGGATATACCTAACAAGATCAATAGAAAGCCCACAGATTGGGAGAAGATCTTCACTAGCCATAAGTCTCATTAGTCTCCTATCGAAAATATCCTTAGAACTCAAAAAATTAAACCCCCAACAACAAATCCTCAAAGAAATAACTGGGCTAAAATATTGAAGAGAATTAAAGAGAAACTTCCCTGAAGGGGAAACAAGAATGGCCAATAGACACATGAAGAAATTTCCCAACTTCTCTAACCATAAAAGAAATGCAAATCAAAACCACCTTGAGATTCCACCTCACCCCAGTTAGAGTGGCTATAATCAAGAAATCTAATAACAATAGATGCTTGAGGGGATGTGGCCAAAAGGGGACCCTACTGTTCAAGCACTTTGGAAAGCAGTGTGGAGGTTCCTCAAAAGACTTCACAAAGAGCTCTCCTATGACCTAGCAATCCCACTCTTGGGCATTTACCCAAACTATCACAAACAAGGCTATACTAAAGCTACCAGCACATTATTTACGAGAGCTAAGATATGGAACCAATCCATATGCCCCTTAGTAGATGAATGGATCAACAAAATGCGAGATATATATATCTATCTATATAGATATATAGATATATAGATATATAGATATATGAAATATATGCCTCCATCAGAAAGAACAACACAGCCCCATTTGTTAGGAAATGGAAAGACTTGGAAAAAATTATATTAAGTGAAGCAAGCCAGGCCCAAAGAAACATAGGTCCCATGGTTTCCCTTATTTGCAATAACTAGTATATGTCTAGGACAAGCAGAAAAGCTCAAAAGCTATGTACATATGACCATATAAGATGATGCTAAGTGAAATGAACCTCAAGATAGGGACACAGCAGGTTTTATCTTTCTTGCTGTTGTTTTTAACATATTTATAATGTACTATGTGATTTTTTTTGTTTCTTTTATATGTTCTTCCCCCCTGGTAGAACTCCTGTTTTAAATGTATTTGGTTCCAGTGCCCTGCATCTTGTATATACATTTTTTCTAATTTGGGGATGGGAAGGGATATAACAAAATGCTGAAATAAGAATACAGGTTGACACATTGGAACTATGAGACGTACAAGACACTATGTTGAAAACGAACTGGGGGGAGGGAGGAGTTGGGGAGGTGGAGAGAGAAGGGATGGTAGGGGAAAAGCAAAGGAGGAGGTAACAACTCTCGATAGGAAATGTATCATTACCTTACTCATGTAACCCCTCTGTACAGTATTTTTTTTACTGTGAAAATACCTTACAGAGGGGTTACAATTACATGAGCAAGGTAAGGAGCACATTTCTTATCAAGCATTGCTGCCTCCTCCTTTGTTTCCCCTTCCCATCCTTTCCCATCTTCCCCCCTTCCCCCTTCCCCACCCCCTCCCACCCTCCCACCAGCCAAAGTTGTAAAGTTTGGTTTTCAACATAACATCTTGTACATCTCATTGTTGCAATGGGTCCATCTGTATTCCTATTTAAACAATTTGTTTTTTTCCCTTCCCCCTCCACAAAGTATACCTACATCAAATACAGTAAAACAGGAGTTATATTGTGGGGGAGGGACATACAAAGCAACAGGAGTTGCGATCCTAATATCAGATAAACTAGACTTCAAATTAAAATTAGTGAGAAGAGATAAAGAAGGTCGCTACATACTAATTAAGGGATCTCTTCTTCAGGAGGATATTGCAATTCTAAATATCTATTCACCAAACAACGGAGCACCCAAATTTATCCAAGAAACACTACTTTCCCTCAAATGTACAGTATTTTTACAATAAAAATATATACAAAAAAAGAAAATTACAAAGAAACTGGTAAAAGAAAAAAGATTTTGAATTTTATGAAAGACTTTTGGCATTCAAATAATAATAAGCTTCTTGTTTCTGATTCTGTTTATGTGTTTGTGTTTATAGATTCTCATACATTGAACCAAACAGGCATATCTGCAATAAATCCAACTTCTCATTGTGCAAACATTCTGACATATTGTTGGATTGTTTGCAGGTAATTTAAAATATTGCATCTATATTAGTGACTTATCTATAATTCTTTTGTTGTGCCTCTGTCCAATTATGGAATGAGTATAATACTGTTTTTGATAGTGTTCCTGCCTTTCCTACTACATGGTACAGTTTGAGCAGCACTGATGTAGTTATTCTTCGAAAGTCTGGCGGATTTCATCAGTGAAGCTACCAGGTGCTGGTCAGTAGTTTATTGGGAGACTTATTTTTACTACTGTTGCCATCTCCTTGCTCTTTATAGATCTATTTAAGGGGTTTATATCTTCTTGGTTCTCTTTTGGTAGGTCAACTGAATCTAGAAACATTTATTTTTCCTGTATTTCACAGTTTATATAAATATATTTTCAAAGTATCCCTCATGATCATCTGGATTTCATGTGTAATATTGTGATATCTTTATGTGCCTAATTGTATTCATTTACATATTTTCCTTCTTCCTTTTAATCAGATTGCATAATAGTTTATGTCATTTCTTTTTGTCTTTGTTCTGGGGCTTGAACTCTGGGCCTGGGCACTGTCCCTCAGCTCTTCAGTTCAAGGCTAGCGCTTTGCCACTTGAGCCACAGTGCCACTTCCGGTTTTCTAGTGGTTAATTGGAGATAAGAGTCCCATGGAGTTTCCTGGTTAATTGGAGATAAGAGTCCCATGGAGTTTCCTGCCCAGGCTGGCTTTGAACCTCAGTCCTCAGATCTCAGCCTCCTGAGTAGCTAGGATTACAGGCGTGAGCCACTGGTGCCTGGCTTGTCATTTCTTTTATAACAGAACTAACTTTTGTTTCCTTGATTCTTTGCATAGTATTTTAGTTTATATTTCATTGATTTCTATCCTAATCTTTATTAAATTTCCTTCCATCTGCTAATTTGGAGTTTGACTACTTCTTGTTTTTCTAAGACCTTAAAACGCATCATCAGAGTATTTATTTGAGATCTCCCTAGTTATTTGATGTAAGTACTAATAGCAGCAAACTCTGCTCTTAGTTCTGCTTTGCTGTGTCTCAAAGGTTCTGGCAGGTATGTTTTCATTTTCATTTGATTCCAGTAACTGTTTCTTCTTTCATTTTAACTGGGTTCTAGAAACTTTTTGTTCACTCATCATTTGACAATGTTTTTCAGTGTGCATGTTTTTGAATATTTTCTGTAGTCTATTTTGTTGTTGAGCTCTAGTTTTCTTCCATTACAGTTTGATAGAATACACCAAGTTATTTCATTATCTTGTATTTTCTAGGACTTGTTTTATGTCTTAAGATATCTATTTTGGAGAGACTTCTACATACTAGTGACAATGTATTTGTATTGCACAGCTTCCGAATTAAATAATCTATAAATGTCCATCAAGCCCATTCAACTGTGTCATTTAATTCTGAGATTTCCTTATAAGCTTATTTTTTTATAAACTTTTTTCCTATCTGTTGGTAGATAGGGGGGTCTCTTACCCTTACTGTGTTGGTTTTTGTCTGTGTTTCAAAGTGCAATAGTATTTATTTAACAAAGTTTGATGTACTAATTATTTTATTAGATACTAACAATTACTGTGTCCTTTTGATGGATTTTTACCTCTATTAATATGAATAGAGGAAAAAGAGAGGTTTTGTCTCTTTTGACAAATTTTTTTTTGACACAGCAGTTAACTGTGTATAGTTGAGGCCAAAGTACACATAGTGGAATTTGGTAGACTAGAACTTTTCTTATGCTCTTAATACAATAAAAAGGGAACCTATCTCTTGGTCTTGATCCATTGTGAAGGAGTAGCAGATAAAAGAAGCATGGCTAAACCAGGCACCTGTGGCTTGTGCTGTAATCTTAGCTGTTCAGGAGGCTGAGATCTAAGGATTGATCAAAACCAGCCTGGGCAGAGAAGTCTGCGAGACTCTTATCTCCAATAAACTACACAGAAAAGGCCAGAAGTAGCATTATGGTTCAAGTGGTAAGATGCTAGCCTTGAGCATGAAGAGGCTCAGAGACAGCACTGAGGCCCTGAATTCAAGCTCTAGGATTGGCAAAAAAAGAAGAAAAAGAGGAGGAGGAGAAGGAGGAGGAGAAGGAGAAGGAGGAGGGGGAGGAGGAGGAGGAGGAGGAGGAGGAGGAGGAGGAGGAGGAGGAGGAGGAGGAGGAGGAGGAGGAGGAGGAGGAGAAGGAGAAGGAGGAGGGGGAGGAGGAGGAGGAGGAGGAGGCGGCAGCAGCATTGCTAGTAAGAATAGGTTTTCTCTGGTAAGTAATCAATCAAGGGCAATATTCTACTAGGGTAGCATTAAAAACTAGCACCTCCACAGGCAGAGCCTTTTATGTACCATCTGTGTATTATGTCCTTGTAGAAGATGCCCTCTTCCTGTTCCGTGTGACCTTTGAAAAGTTGCTGGACCTTATGTTTCTCGGTTTTCCTATGTGTATGGTGGCATTGGTGGATTTGAGTCCTTTCTGCTCTTAGAATAGATTGCCAGATCTGTTTATTAATAAGCCCTTCAACATGATGCAATTGAAATGACTGAAAAAACTGGGCTCAGCACTTGGGAGGCTGAGGCAGGAGGATGATGAGTTCAAGGCTAGTCTGTCCTACACAGTGAGGTCCTGCCCCAAAACAAACTGCATGTGTGGAGGCGGGGGGGGGGGGGGACCAAATTAGTGCATAATACTAGTATAATAAGTGGTTTCATAAATGGAAATGAATAGGAAGAAAATGTTCTTCAAGTCCAAGACTGTTGAAAAAGTCAAGAAGAATCTGCCAATTCAATGTGAGTCAAATGTCATTATGGTAGTTGGTTCCCTAGGAAACAGACTCAGCTGGAGATTGTGTGCAGGAAGTTTGTTGAGGAAGGTTTTACAAAGGAATGAAGGGAGGAGAACAGAACAGAGGGATGGAGTGAACTGCAGCGAGCATTCAACTCAGGTCTCAAGTCAGCCCCAAAGGTCCATTCTTCAGAAGTGACCCACCCACTGAGCTGGGTCTTTCTCCTTAGCCCGTCACTAGCCACAGGCTGCATTCCTCTATGTTCCTAGAGAGGCTATACACTTACTCTTCCTGGACTATTGGCAGCCAATACTTCCAACAGATAAAGTTCGTGCTTGGCACTGGTCACCATGTGGGTGCTCTGGTGATGTTTTCCATCCAGCTTTGATCCTCCTCTCTCTGGATGCCCCACGTGGCTGGTGAGTCCTCCTTGCATAGTGATTGGGTTCGAGCAGAAGCTGACATTGCTTGCAGCCAGCTTTGGAAGTTACCCAGGGTTAGTTTAATAATTCTATTCATTCCAACAGGTCTTGGTTCTAGGCCAGATAAAAGAGGGTGAAATAGACCTCACCTCTCAGTGTCAGTTTGGTAAAGGATTATAAGCCATTTAGTCTATAGTAGTTTACTACTACTTTGGTAAAACTTTTTTTGTTTTTGTTTTGGAGTCCCATCGTGGGGCCTGAACTCTGGGCCTGGACGCTGTCCCTCAGCTCTTCAGCTCAAGGCTAGCACTCTACCACTTGAGCCACAGCGCCACTTCCGGCTTTTTTCTTTTTGCTTATGTGGTGCTGAGGAATCAAACAAACCCAGGGCCTCATGCATGCAAGGCAAGCACTCTACCACTGAGCCACCTTCCCAGCCTGGTAAAACTGTTCATGCATAGAAAATGTCTTTTGACAAATTTTTTATTAGAGTTCTTCTTTATATATGAGTATAGCTTCCTTTGCCTGGGACTCCTTTTGCTTGGGAAATCTTTTTGCTAACTTTCACTATGAAACAGTCTCCTTTGATTGGAGAATTGGGTCTACTGCTAAGTGTTAGAATTGAAAAGTATGTAATAATTCTTGCCTTTCTTTGTTGTTGTCGGTCATGGGGGCTTGAACTCAGGGCCTGTGCACTGTCCCTGAGCTCATTTGCTCAAGGCTAGTGCTCTACCACTTTGAGCTACAGCGCCACTTCTGGTTTTTTGAATGGTTAATTGGAGAGAAGAGTCTCACTGGGACTTTTCTGCCTGGCAGGCTTTGAACCATGATCCTCAGATCTCAGCCTCGTGAGTAACTAAGACAACATGTATGAGTCACCAGCACCTGGCTTCATTTTTTTCTTTTTAATTTTAGATTTTTTGCTATTCCTTTCTTTTCTTGTCTACTCATCTGGAGATTCATATTCCCTGTTTTTTCCTGTTTACCTTGATCTTTTTTTTTTTAAGGAAAGAATTGTTTTAACAAAGACATGAAAATGGGTTGGCAAATTCCAATGGTTTTAAAAGAACAACAGTTCCCTGGTACTATAACTTCAGTTGTCCTATCCAAAGGCACGTTTTTCTCTTGATTTTTTTTCCTTCAGGTAGAACCTCAATGGTCGTTTACAAATTATTTTTTGAGTGAATATATATATGTATATATTATTACATAATGTATTAGTTAAACCCTTTTCAGCTTATAGAAGTCTTACCAAAACTCTATCTCATCCCTTTCAGTTCTTTGGAACAGTGAATTAAGTGTGGATCATTTTTTTTAAATAAAAAATGTTCACCACATGATCCATTATTTTGTATATTATACAGTGATTTCCTGATAGATAAAGATTTGATGTTTGCATCACTTCTATTGTCTCTTCCTCTCATATTGTCCCCAAATAGTGATTAGATTTGGACTCAGTCATCACGTCACTATGAGCATGTGTTCTCACTGTTGAGAACAACATTTTATGCTTTTATTTCCTCTTCTTCCCATCCCTTGCTTTATTTCCAATGAACACTTCCTTCCAAGTGTTTCAGGTCTGTCAACAGCACATATTTGTTTTCTATGCCAACTGCACAGCTGGAATATTGCTTGTGTTCAGTCTTATTTTCCTGGATTGTGGGCCATCTTCATTTGGGTTTATTTAGTTTATTTTGCTGGAGCACTTGCTTCAGTAGCTTTAGTAATCATTCTTTTCATATACTTCAATTTTGTACTTAATGCCCTTTTCCTATTGGACCTCAGAGAACACACCTTGGTGTTCTGGGAGACGTTTGTATTTTTCCAAATCAGTTTCTGGGAAAAAAAAATGTGTCACTTTCAAAATCCTGTGATCCAGGTCACAAATAGTTTAAGATGGCGTGGCTGATTCATGACTTCCTTATAAAAAGAACTGCTTCCTATCCAAACCATGCCTACTTTATTTTCTAATTCTGGTTGCTCAATGAGTTTTAAGGCTTCATCTAAACTTTTGGCCAGAAAATGGGGGGGTTCCTTTTTGGCCAGAAAATGGGGGGGGGGGTTCCTTGAGTTCTCTATTAAGAACTACATTATGTCCTTTAAAGGTCGAGTCTACTCATGAACGGAGAACCAGGTCTTCCTACCCATAATCACCAGATTCTGTTTGCCTTCTAGTGAAGAGGTTGTGGTCATTCTTTGGAAATACTTGAATTCACTCCTGAACCAGGGCCAGGGGAGGTCCCAGTTTTTGCCGGTGCCCATGTTGTGGGACACAGCAATGATGCAGTTCAGCGGGCAACCCATGCCAGCAGCAGCGATTGACTCCAAACTTTTTTCTTGATCTTCTTATGTATGTAAAATTTCTTTAGCATTCTTTTCACAGCTTGTTTTTTTAGTGGTTATAAACTACTCTACATTTACTTTATCATTGGAAGATTTTTTTTGTCTTTCAATTATGAGTGATAATTTTGCTAGGTAGCATATTCTGGGTTTGTTATTAGTAAATTTTAGTACTTGAAGTACATCACTACATGCCTACCTTGCTTTTCCTGTGTATGCTGGTCCTGGGGCTTAAATTCAGGGCCTTGGCACTGTTCCTGAGCTTTTTTCATTCAGAGTTGGCACTCTATCACAGCTCTACTTCCTACTTTTTGGTGGTTAATTGGAGATAAGAGTCTCACTTTCCTACTTGGGCTAGCTTTGAACCTTAGTCTTCAGATGCCAGTGTCCTGAGTAGCTAGATTATAGATGTAAGCCATTGGTGCCTGGCTGATTGTTGACTCTTTTTTTTTTTTTCTGGTCAGTCGTGGAGCTTGAACTCTGGGCCTGAGCATTGTCCCTCAGCTCTTCAGCTCAAGGCTAGCGCTCTACCACTTGAGCTACAGCACCACTTCCGGTTTTCTGGTGGTTTATTGGAGATAAGAGTTTCACCGACTTTCCTGCCCGGGCTGGCTTTGAATCGCAATAGTCAGATCTAAGCCTCCTAAGTAGCTAGGGTTACAGGTGTAAGCCACCTGCGCCCAGCTGATTGTTGACTTTTTGAGGCAACATATTACCTTTTGTCTTAATATTTCTTACTTTCCTAAATTAAGATATTCTCATTTGAAGTCCATTTGTACTTTAGGGTTGTAACAATCTAGAATCCTTCAATTGAATTATTGTCTGTATTCCTAAAGAAATAGTTATTTGGGGCAGGAGGAGGGTGTTAAATGCCATTTATCACCACTGCCCTGTAGTATACCAGAATTAACAAATTTACCAATTCAATACACAAGCACTTACAAAAAGTAAAATGTCATTGAAAACATCATCTCTATAACCAATTCCATTGAGTTTGCCCTGACTGTAGATGATACTATTATTCTCTTGTATGTATATGCCAACTTTCCCTGTCATATCTTCTGCTGGTAGGGAAGATAAGTTTCTATCTTGGCCACTACACATAATGTTGTAATCAACAGGAAGTACAGCTACCTCTTCATAATAGTGATTTCATTTTCTTTTTGGAACATTCCAATTTGATTGTTAGGTCATATGGTAACTCTGTTTTACTATTTTGAAGAAATGCTATGCTACTTCTAAAATATGTTAATTGACATTCCTATCAATAGAATATTGGAGTTCTCTTGATTCCATATCCTTGCTAGCAATTGTGATCTCATTGGCTTTTTGACTATCGTCATAAATGAAGTTAACTTATTTTATTGTAGTTTAAATTTCCCTGGTGACTGGTGATACTGAGCATTTTTTCCTGCATGAATTATCTTTTTTTGACACATATCTGTTACTTGTTTTTCAGTTGCATTATTTTTATAGTGTTGTTGCTATGATCATTTTTGATTTTGTGAGATGATATCTCACAATGTAGACCCAACTGTCCTTAAACTCACTATGTATTCCAGGCCTTGAACATATGGTCCTCATTTTTGCTATTGCTACCAATTATTATTCTTCTTTTAACATATGTATGAGAAATTATAAATGTTAGCATATGCTAAACATATTATATATTATGCATATTTAGCATATAATACATTAAAATAATATATAGATTAAATATATAATATATAGTTACACTTCTATATATTTGTGTACTCTTAACTTTTGCCATCAACATTTAGTTTTTTCACTGTAGAGATCTTCTATTATCTTCATTGAATTTATTCCTAAGTACTTGATTACTAGGTTAGAAGCCATGGCAAGAAAAGGCATTTTCATTATAAAGCAGATTTTCCTTTTGTGTGTTGTCCTAAGTCAGATCAAATTATGAGAGAATTACTGTTTGTTACATCATCAGATTCTAGTGCATTAACTCTACACCAGAGATGGCATCACCCCCCCCCCAGTATCATCAATGTTATCATCCTTAATACAAAGACCCAATTATTAGATCTCCAATTTATCTAGCTCACTCTTTAATCACAGCCAATCTCAAGAGAATGTAAATTGCCCTTTGTTACTAAAGTATAAGAAACTACTGCTAAATATTGACTCAAAAGTTTTGGAAATTTGATGTATCCCTACAGTTTATGAGCCTCAACTATCCCAAGTAAATTTTTCAGCAATTCATTCACAGAGGAGCTCACTATTTCCATGTTCCTACTGCATCCTGAGGCTATGCCTGTATTTTTGTCTACATTTGCATACATTTATACACCTTCATCCAGAAGCATATTTTAAGTGAACTCTAGCGCTTACTCGGCTTAATGGTGACTTACTGTTGAGAAAGTTGACATTTTTGTCTTTTGCCACTCTGAGGAAAAAATAACTTCTGATAAAGGAACTCACAAAGAAAGAGAAAATGTTGGGGAAATAGCACGTGAGTGTGTGGAAATAGGCATCGTTATAGGTGATGGTGACAATGGCCAAGTGCTCCAGCAGGTGCATGGAGAAGAGAACCTTCCCCAGAGGTGGGAAGGGAGGGTGAATTTTGTATCATTCTTCCTGCTTCATATTTCCTTGGGGATGATCACCTTCCTCTTCCAGTCTGCTAGCCTGAATGGAGAGATCAGAGTGAGCCTGGGGTTTCTCCAGGGTCACAGACTCAGCCATTCCAGAGTACGCTCTGGTTCTGGGGAAGATAGAATAAGGCTAAGCACAATGCTCTCTCGGTGTGGGATGTCAGGGGTACCTGTTTGTTCTGGAAGTGTCACGATAATATAATCATTAGCACATTATTGTTTTCTCAGGTCATCATTAACATCACCATCATCATCACAATCCTCCTCAATGTGCCTATGACTTTTGGATACTTCCATCCAAATGATTAATCATGGTTAGACATCTGCTTGTCACCAGACTCAGTATTTCTGTCACTCAGTACTCATGAATAAAAAGTTCTGCCTCCATAGTAGGGTCTTCCAGTGTTCCAGAATCACATAAGAAAGATGCCACAGCTGGGATTTAGGCAGGCTTAAAGACCAAGCTACTTCCAAATAATGAAAACAAAAGTATTTTGTACAAGTTCTGGAGCTTGTACTTAGGGCTTGGATGTTGTCCCTGAGCTTTTGTGCTCAAGGCCAGTACTCTACTAAAGCCACAACTCCATTTTTGGCTTTTCTTTTTGGTAATTATTTGGAGATAAGAATCTCATGGACTTTCCTATCAGGCTGACTTTGACTAGCAATCCTCAGAGCTCAGTCTCCTGGATAGCTTGGACTGCATGCATGAGCCTCCAGTGCCTGGCCAAAAAAATATTGTTAACAGGAACAAAAGTGCCATTGGCAATCACTCAGTAAATGACAGTTAATATACACTCACCTTACTTTTCTCCTATCCTTTGACTAATTTTAATGATACATGATGAGTCGTAGAAAGGATCTATTTCAGCAAAACACCTCAGGGAAGACACTAGAGTTGATTAGTTACCAGGCTGCTCCTTCCTATGGTAGGCAGGTGTAAATTGCAGATTGACGTGCTCCTCATCTACGCAGAGGCCAGCATGTGAAGCGAGGGCAGGATGGCCACTGCTCAGGTTAGCACACTCAGGAAGGGCATTCCAGGAAGCTGGCGCCTGCTCTTCAGGCATGTTGGTGCACTGAACCTTCTTTCTTCAGCACCCTCACTGTGTTCTTTCTCTTACAGCACTGAGTTCTTGCATCTGATGACCATGGCCAAGGCCAATCGCACGGGGAGACAACTTCTCACCAGTGCCCCACAGGCTGAGTTCTCCGACTACTACCTAGGCAGCCTCGCTGCTCACCAGGAATCTTGGGCTCCAGGGGCTGAAGAAGGTGCACTGGTTCACCAGGACCCACCTGCAGCCAGGTGCTCACAAGGGCCAGCTCTCAGAGGAGGACTCCTTCACTTGCAGTTGATCTCCTCCAAGAAAGTGAAATTTGGCTGGGCCTGTGGTCAAGAAGACAAATAGTATAATAACCAGCCGGGCCCCAATCATCAGCGGGCCTGGCCCGCTGGAGGGGCGGGGCATCGAGAGGCTAACTTCACCCACAGGGCCACAGGGCGTGCTGTCGAAGGGGCGGCGCATGCCACTGGAGAGGGTGGGGCGTCGAGCCGCACATGCTGAACTGCCTTAGGGGATTGGACAGGGGGAAGCTTGGGGGAGGAGCATGATGGCAGTTTGAAACCGTGGGAGGCGTCCAGCCTATCTGTGTTCCAAGAACTGGGGGGGGGGGGGGGGAGACTGGGAGTCATGAGGCAGGCCTGAGGAGGGCAGGGCAAGCCTCAGAGGCCATTTGGGACCTCCTCTGTAAGTCGTTTGGGGCCTCCTCAAGGGGTGATTTGGGACCTTCCTCTAGAGAGTTCTGTGGAGAGGCTCCTCCCAGAGCAGAGCAGGGCAGGCCCATGGAGAGTGGAGAGGCCTGCAGAGGAGGAGGAAGGGAAAAAAAGGAAAAGCCTTCCCCTTTGGAGGTTGGAGCTTTGGAGGTCTGGTGTTGGAGGTTTGCAGACCAGCTAATTTGGTGGTTTGCAGACCAACTACTAAAGGTTGGGAATGGGGGCTGCCCATTGGAGGGTTCAAGGTTTGGTGGTTGAGGCTGCTCCTGGTTCTAGGTATCTAGCCCAGGACAAGGTAGTCGCAGGACCCCTTTCTGGTGTAAATAGTGTAAACAAAGTTCTTTTGTCCACCTCTACCTGTGCCTCCATGGATTGTCTTGCTCTTCGAGGTCCTAAGTATAGGAAACTCAATTTCCACAACATGAGGCCTTGCGTGGGGCTCTGCAACCACTGACATGTGAGATCCAGGCCTTTGTTTGCTGTAGCAAAGAATGCTTATCCCATCCACATGTGTCTACTTAGCAGCATGAACTACTGGGACCTGGAAGGGAGTGAAGACAATTAGACCACCACATTGTACTGCTCTACAGTCTGGGGTGGAGTCTGCCTCTGGCCCCCTTGGAGCTCCATTGAAAGGGTTGCTCCATCTCTCCAATGGTAAATCCAGCCACACACTGGTGCTGCTTTTTGCCAAAGCAGCTGCCAGGAGAAGGCAGCCACTGCTGGGTCTGTGTCAGAAGTGTGGAGACAAGGCTCCTGTGTCCTGTGCTCCTTGTCACAGAGCAGATTCATGCCACCTTCCTGCATGTGTTTCCACATGTGTGCAGAAGCATTTGAACTCTGCCTTGAGGATGAGATCTGCCAACACAAAGATCAAAGGTCTCTGTCATAGTGCCTCTTGTGTATTTGGTCACAGGAAGACTGTACCAGCCAGACAACAGTGTGTTCAAATCCTGATATCATTACAAGGATCAGAAAGCCCAGGTATGGCTGCTCCCCACCCCCACCAGAGGCAGCTAATTGGTCCTTTTAGAGAGCAAGAATTACTCACGTTGTCATCCTAGCTACTCAGGTCCACTTTCTGTGTGAGTCTGCACATAGACTTCTCTCTTATGCTTTGCTTTCCATGCAGGACCTCACAAGTCCCCCACAGAAGTCTCTGCCCAGCACCTGTGTTACCTAGGTGACTGGCACACCTGGGGGCAGTGACCTCCCCTTTCTATGAGGTCACATCCTGGGCCACCCCCATCATGCTTCCATTGGACCATGGAAAGTTCCAAGATTCTGAGGTCACATCCACATTCACTGTGGCCACTCATCCTCCTCCCTGCTCTCTCCCTACATTAACTCTAGTTCCACTGAGAGTCGTCCCTTCCCTTCTCCATACACCTTCCACCAAGCAAATCAATTGACAATCAATTTGGCAGTCCTAGATAATAAACTCTTTTCTGCCTGAACCACATGAGAGTTCCTGTTGGCAAAATCTTACATCTACTACCCAAAACTCAGGAGGGACCAGTGTCAGGAATGGCAAGATTCCCTCTGCATTTCCTTTTCTGAGGGCTAAAATGCATCTTGACCACCCCTTACAAACTGAACTGCCATAGGAACTCCGGACTGGCCTTCCCACCTTTGCCATTGCTGGCCTTACATCCATGACACTGGTCTTCCACCACTCTCTACTTCTGGTGAGTGCTACTCTACAAGCCCTCAGACTCTCTTTGTCTCTCTAGGCATGGCACCATGCCAAAGGGTTCCTACACCTCCTTGGCCAGGCACTTCCTGCTTCAGGGACACCTGAATTGGTAATCTGACCCTCACTCTCAAAGAGGCATCATGGTGGATAGAGACGCCTTCCATCCATAAGCTTTTTACACTCACCAGATTCCCTCCCCACATTTCTCCTTCCAATCAGGTGCTGCCAGTCATGCCCAAGCCAGGACACTCCTCTGGGGGTGACTCCTACACTCTAGATGTCCTTTTCACTCAAGGCCTTCATAAAACCAAAACACCTTACCATAGTTTCTGCTAAAGCAATGTAGATGGCCAGAGGTTCTATACATTCAAGTTCTCCTTGCTCAACCTTCTCTCCTGGTCTCCTAAGCTGCTCAGCCATTTCCTCTAAGAAAGGTCACTTTCCTTGTTTTGTAGTTCAAACTCCTATCTCCCCCTCTCTCTCTGCTTCTCTGCTTGTGTCCTTGAGAGTTGACACACAGGCAGAGAACCCCCTCTAGGTTCCCTCTTAAGGCTAACCATTCTGGCTTAAATTCTCTTCACTAAAACTGTCTCTCTCTCCTCAAGAGCACCCTCGTTGATCCTGTGTGCTGTGCTTTTCTGCTTGTCTGCTAGTTGTCTCCTTACTTGCTTAATAAAGCTCCACCAAGTTTTCTTACCATCTGGACTTGTTTTTTGCCATCTTGGCCACGAGGTGGATTTTCATGCAACCCCCATACTTCAAAGTTCAATTTGTATGCTAATATGTCTCTTTTCCAAAATTGCTTTAAAGCTTTTTCTGGTAACTAGTTTTGCAGGCCAAAGGAAACGAATGGGCACATTTATAAGATAGAGCTGATGAGGGCTGGGAAGGTGGCTCAGTGGTAGAGTGCTTGCCTTGCATGCCTGAGGCCCTGGGTTCGATTCCTCAGCACCACATAAGCAAAAAGAAAAAAAGCCAGAAGTGGCACTGTGGCTCAGGTGGTTGAGCGCTAGCCTTGAGCTGAAGAGCTGAGGGACAGCACCCAGGCCCAGAGTTCAGGCCCACGACTGGATCCAAAAAAAAAGATAGAGCTGATGAGTAAAGTTGGTATGTAACTAAGTTGGCTGTGGTTTAAATAAGGTCAAGATTAATACACTGATGTAAAACCAGCATGTCATTCTTATGTGCATCTATGAAAGTAATTGTGCACTATTAAGTTTGTCAAGTTTTTACATATTTGTTTTCCAAGAATGTAAGCCCCCTTGGATACAGAGCCGACAATGGTTTCAATCTCATGTGCTATACTCAGTTAATCAGTTATTGTTTGAAAACTCGCATGTCTACTGAATTGTGTCATTACAGATATTACCCTCTACAGCATTTAGCCAGACCTATAAAGAGATAAATAACACTGGCAAGTATTTGTTGGTCAATTCTTAACAAGTTACATGTAAGCTCTACTTCTTTTTTCTATTGATCTCCTTGTTGCTTCAATTGGGAATTTAAGGATTTTGTTGTAAAGGCTCACTTGACCTGATGATTGCAGTTCAAAGCCAGCCTGAGCAGAAAAGTCCCTCTGAGACTCTTATCTCCAATTAAACATTCAAATACAGGAAGTGGTGCTATGGCTAAAAGTGTTAGAGGGCTACCCTTGAGCAAACAAGCTCAGGGATAGCTTCCAGGCCAATGAGCAAAATGTCAATTGGGACAAGCCATCCCAGCAATGAGCACCTAGACTCCCAGGACAAATCCAGTCCTGGTGATAAGAGATCATAGAGAGGAATAAGAGGGAAGGGTGTCACATCCTAAATTGAGTTCCTTTGTGCCTGCCCTTTCAAAACTAACCATAGCTGAGTGACCAAAAGAAAATAGTTAATAAGCAGCCTATCTAATGTTCATACTTTTCTTCTAACTGGACAGGAACTTAAAGTGAGTCTTAGACTTAGGACAGTTAGCCTTGACAGCTTCTGGGTCTTCTATACATACTCTATAGTCCAGACATCTACCAAGGTCTCCCATCAGACCCTTAACCACCCCAATCCAGCCCCAGCTTCTGACTGCTTATTCCTAACCAGTCTACTACACTCACCCCTACCTAGTCATCAAATGTCAGAAATAGCTAGGGACATTTTCTACCAACTCCAGGACTGCCTGAAACACAGGAGATAGGAACTAACCAAGTCATCCAATTTTTAATTTTCTGCCCTGAACCTTTCCCCTAATATGTTTCTTATTGGGCAGTCCCTGCCTTGTAAAATTTCTTTCAGAGTTCATCCAAAGACACATATGGGTGTTCATCACCAAGGAACAGTCACTACTGCTTCTCCCAGACTGGACAATTCTGCCTTCTACCCCTAAAGTTAACACCTCTTGCCAGCAGGAATTAGCCAAAGAGAATCTGAGCCCTTTATAGCTATCAAACATCTGGAATGCTAAGTCTGCTGGGAAAAATGGCCATGCTCCTCTGTGCAAGTCTGCACATAGACTTCCCTTTCCACCTTAGTTCTCCATGCAGAACCACACATGTCCACCTGCCCCCAAAAGTCTCTGTGCAGCAATTGCATCACCCAGGTGACTGGTACCTCCCTTTCTGTGAAGTCATATCCTGGACTTCACAAGTCATGCCTCCTTCAGTCCATGGAGGTTACCAGACTCTGAGATCATGTTCTCTGTGGCCACTCATCCCCCTACTCTCTGTACATTAACTCCAGTTCTACCTGGAGCCACCTCACCCCTTCTCCATGCACCTTCTACCACATGTAGGCTAGACGTTCAGATAATAAACTCTTTTCTTCCTGAACCATGTTGTAGTTTCCTTCTACAAAACCTTACACTCTGGAGGCTGAGATTTGATTGCAGTTTGAAGGCAGCCCAGGCATGCAACTCTTATCTCCAATTAATCACTCACAGAACTGGCAGAGGACTGTGGCCTTGAGCAAAAGAGCTCAGAGACAGTGCCCCAGTCCTGAGTTCAAGCCCTGCAACTGACAAACACGAGCTGGCCTTCTGGCTTTGCCAGGCTTATTGGAAAGAGAGTGTTTTCTAAAAAAACAAAATGGGGAGATAGGGGCCCAAGACAGAACAGTAGGGAAACACCACAGCTCTCTCCAACCAAATAGTTGAGTTCCAACGCCCAGTTTCCCCAAGAGACCAATGACAGCAAAAAGGCAAACACCCAGAGAAAAACAGGAGAAAAAAAAGAAAAAAAAAACTTTAGAACCTACAAAAAGACAGAAAAGCAAAAAGACCCTTCCCCACCCCTTGCTGGCTGCACAGCTTTGTGCCAAACCATGGCCTGTCCCAGCCCATGATGGCCAGAGACCCCAAAACAACAGTGAGTCGTCTGCAGAATGCCAGTACAGAAGACTCCCAAGGTGCCAGTGCCGAACCTGGTGATTATAAACAGAGAAACCTCGGAGCTCAGAACCTGCACAAAAATCCTATCCCCACCCTTTGCTGGCAGAGTAGCCCTGCATCATCCCTCCAAAGCCACCTGGCCTGTGGTGGTGGGAGGAACCCCAGAACTACAGTGGCCCATCTGCAGAACACCAGCAAAGAAGACTCCCACGGTGCTGGTGCTGACCAGGAGAGTGCAAACAGAGACAGAAGCCTCGGAGCACAGAAATTGCACAATGACCCTTCCCCCACCCCTCACCAGCAGCAGCTCCGCACCATCCCACCAAAGCCACCTGGCCAGCACAAAAAAGCCACAGTGCCAAACCAGACAGCATAAACAGAGGCAGAGATGGTGTGAAACACAGACCCAGAGCCCCACCACCACGACCAGGCCCTGCCCACAATCATCTCAGTGGAATGGGGCACACGGTGGCAACCAGTGACCTACTGCATACAGAAACAGAGATCTGTTGCAGCACCACTGGACAGCTCCCAACCAGTTCCAGGATAAGTGAGTACCCAACAGGGGATGGCCTCCCCCCAAGGGAGACAAGTGCTGGCAGTAATCCTGAGAGCTTGACCTGGACCCCTCCCCCTACCACCTAGACTACAGGTCCTACTGAAGCTGCGAACTGTGCAAGTGCCCAGGCTTGACCAAGAGTACCCCTGAGAGGGAGCACGAATGCTGAACCTGAGAACAGTGCCCACGGGCCACAGCAGCAAGCAGTGAAACTGAGTGAATGCCTCCACAGAGGGTGGAGAGGGTCTGCCTACCAGAATCTAACAAGAGTGCGCTCTACATGGATCAGACTAGCAGCTGGGGGTCAGCCTCCCCCCCAACAGAACCAAAACCAGGTAAAGACTCAGCCAATCCAGGGCTGAGAACAAGCAAAGAAGCCACCTATTGACCAAAACAGAGTTTGGGAGTGCTCTCCAATAATCCTTGAATCCACATGTAAAAATCACAGCAAAAAAAAAAAAAAAATACAAGATTCATCAATAGCCAAGAGAACAAACCACCCCAGAGGCCATCAGCCACCCAGGGAAAAACTCCAGTGAAAGCAAAAAAAAAAAAAAAAAGACAAATGCTACATCCAAGAGATGTTAGAGGCAATGTCTCAAGAATTAAAGTGGGAAATTGATTTAAAGAACAAAGAAATGAATTATCAAAAAAAAAAGACAGGATTTCAAATGAGATGCATTCAATCATAGACACAGTACACACCTCGCTAAAAGATGGGATTAATATTCTGAGAACCAATGTAGAAATCATAAATGGATCAATTTCCTCCATGCAAATCACAATGCAAGCCATAGTTCATAAAGTGAATGAAATGGAAAATAGAATATCAGGTACTGGAGGCAAATTGCAGCAACTGAAAAAAAAAAGTTACAAAAATGGAAAAAATACTCAAAATATGCCAAAGGGAAGTCCAAGAATAAGCATACAGTGTCAAGAAATTAAACCTTCATATAATTGGGGTGGACAAAGGTGAGGATGCAACACTTATTCAATAAGATTATCACCAAAATTTTCCCCAATCTTAAAAGAGAAAATCTTGCCTACATAACAGAGGCATACAGAACACCTAAGAAGAAGGATCCCAGGAGGAACACTTTTAGGCACATTATAGTAAAATTGATAGATCTGAATAATAAAGAAACAATCTTGCAAACAGCAAAAATAAAGAAGGACCTGTATTATAATGGGAAATAAATCAGAATCACTGCAGATCTACCCACATAGACACTGAATGCAAGGAATGTCTGGGAAAGTACCATCTGAGCCCTGAGAGCAAATAACTGCCAACCCAGACTGGTATATCCAGTGAAGCTAGCATTCATGTTCAACAGAGAAACCAAAATTTTCCATAGTAAAGAAAAACTAAATGAATTCATAATAAGCCAGTACTACAAGGACTATTAAGAGGAGGAATATAACCTGAAGAAAACAATCAAGATCAGGGATCCACATTAGATAGATATCACTAGATGTCCCAACTTAGTAAGCACAGGAAGAAAGAAAACAAGAAAATCTTAGGAAAGCAGGAAAATGACAGAAGACACAATGCATCTGTCTATAATAACCATGAATGTTAACAGGCTCAATTCACCAATCAAAAGGAAAAGAACTGCAGATTGGATCAGAAAACAAGATCCATCCATTTGTTGCCTTCAAGAGACCCATC
Organism: Dipodomys merriami; assembly: GCF_024711535.1. NCBI lineage: Eukaryota > Metazoa > Chordata > Mammalia > Rodentia > Heteromyidae > Dipodomys > Dipodomys merriami. Next base: position 17,102,907 of record NW_027202715.1, on the reverse strand, counting down.
TCACAGCCAAAGATAAAAATAAACTCCGATGAAGGAGTGGAGGAAGATCTACCATGCAAATGCTCCCAACAAGAAGGCAGGAGTTGCCATCCTGATATATCCTGATATCTGACAAAATAAGCATTTCATTAAAATCAATAAAAAAGGGAAAGAAGGGCACTATATATTAATAAATTAATACAGGGAACAATTCAAGAAGAGGACATCACTATTATCAAGTTATATTCTACAAACAGTGGTGCACTCAAATATTTTAAACAAATACTCTCAGACTTACAGAATAAAATAGGTCCAAATACTATAACACTAGGAGAATTTAATACTCCACTCTTACCAAAGGACAGGTCTACCAGATGATTGGCAAAGAAGCCTCCAAATTAAATGATGCCATATCTCATATGGAATTAGTTGACATCAACCAAGTTTTCCACCCAACAACAACCCAATACACATTCTTCTTGGCAGCCCATGGAACTTTCTCCAAAATAGACCATATCATAGTTCATACAAGGAATTTAAGCAAATACAAGAGGATCAAATAATCCCCAGTATTCTATCCAGCCACAGTGGAATCAAGCTAGGTCTCTATCAAAGCATATGATAGAAGTTACTCAAATACATGGAAACTGAACGGCACACTTCTCAGCATCACCTGGGTCACAGAAGAATTTAAAAAGTTCCTACAATTCAATAAAAATGAATACACATCACAAAGAAACCTGTGGGACATGGCAAAAGCAGTCCTGAGGGGCAAATTTATTGCTCTCAGTGCACACATAAAAAAATAGAGACAGACCAAATAAATAATCTCATGATGCAACTAAAATTGCTAGAAAAGCAAGAAATAAATTGAACCTAAAGTTAGTAAATGTAGAGATAACCAAAATAAGAGTTGAAATTAACAAGATAGAGACTAAGAAAACTATAATTAATAAAACCAAAAGCTGGTGTGTTTTTAAAAAATCAGTAAGATTGATGGACCTCTGGCAATATAAACTAAAAAAATGAAGAGAGGAAACCCAAATCACAGGAAAAATTACAATAAATACCTAAGACATCCAAACAATTATAACAAACTATTTCCAGAATCTATACTCACTAAGGAAAGAAGAAATCAATTAAATAAGCCAAAAACTTACAGTGAGATAGAGGAAGCAATCAGACGTCTTCCAACAAGGAGATCCCAGGACCAGATGGATTCACTACAGAATTCTATAAGACCTTTACAGAGGAACTAATATCCGTAGTCCTCAAACTCTTCTGAGAAATAGAAACAGAGGGAGCTATCCCAAACTCATTCTATGAAGCCAATATCACACTTCCCCAAACCATGCAAAGAACCCCCCTAAAAAAACTATAGACCAATCTGCTTGATGAACACAAATGCAAAGCTCCTCAATAAATTTTTAGACAACAGAATCCAGAAACATCAAAAAATCATACATTACCATCAAGCACATATTGTTTAACATACATAAATCAATAACTGTAATCAATCACATCAATAGATCTAAGAACCACATGGTTATTTCCATTGATGGTAAAATACAACACGTTCATGTTAAAAGCTCTGGAGAAAATAGGAATAGAAGGAACATTCCTTAAAACAATAAAAGCCATATACAACAGACCAATAGCCAATATTATGCTTAACAGGGAAAAACTACCACCAATTCTCCTAAAAGCCTGAACAAGGTAAAGATGCCCACTCTCTCCACTCCTCTTCAATATAGTTCTGGAATCCTTAGCCAGAGGAATAAGGCAAGAAAAAAACATTAAAGGGATCTGCATAGGGAAGGAAGAAATTAAACTATACCTTTTTGCAGATAACAAGATATTATACCTTAATGATCCCCAAAATTCCACCCCCAAACTCTTAGAACTTATAAACCACTTTGGTAAAGTAGCAGGATAAAAAATTAACCTACAAAACCCAGTTGCCTTTCTGTATACCCACAATGTACAAGCAGAAAAGGAAATTAAAGAAACAAGCCCATTCACAATAACCTAAAAAAAATAGGAATTAATCTAACCAAAGCTGGAAAGGAACTATTTAATGAAAACTATAAAAGCCTAAAGAAAGAAGTCATAGTGCACACCAGGAAATGGAAAGACCTTCCATGTTTTTGGATAGGCAGAATTAATATAGTGAAAATGGCCATACTGCCAAAATCGATATACAAATTCAATGCAATTCCCATTAAAATCCCAGTGACATACTTTACTGAAATAGAGAAAAAAATCCAAAAATTCATTTGAAACAACAAAAAACCTCGAATAGCCAAACAAAACAATTCTAGGCAAAAAAAACAAAACAAAACAAAACAACCATGGGAGGGATCAGGATACCAAACTTCCAACTTACTATAGAGCCATAATAACAAAGACGGCTTGGTACTGGTACAAAAACAGACCTGAAGAGCAATGGAATAGAATAAAAGATCCAGAAATAAAACCACATGCTTATAGTCAGCTGATATTTGACAAAGAAGCCAAAAACATGGAAGAAGCATAGCCTCTTCAACTACTGGTGCTGGGAAAACCGGGTGGCCACATTCAGAAAACTAAATGTAGACCCCAGCCTGTCACCACACACTAACATCAACTCAAAATGGATTAAAGATCTTAATATCAAACCTGAAACTGAAGCTACTGCAGGACAGAGCAGGAGAGACATGAACTTCTAGGCACAGGCAGGAACTTCCTGAACAGAGTCCCAGGGTCACAACAAATTGAAGAGAAACTCAATAAATGGGACTAAATTAAAATAAAAAGATCTGTGCAGCTAAAGACATAGCAACCAAACTAGAAAGACAACCAACTCATTGGGAAAAAATATTTACCAGCAATATATCAGACAAGGGCCTAATATCCATTATATACAGGGAACTCAAGAAACTAATCCCTCCTAAACCTAACAAACCAATTACTAAATGGGCAAGGGAACTAAAAAGAGACTTCTCAGAAGAGATAAAAATGGCAAAGAAACACATGAGGAAATGTTCCATCATCCCTGGCTGTAAAGAAAATGCAAATAAAAACAACCCTGAGATACCACCTTACCCTAGTCAGAATGGCCCACATCCTAAATTCAGCCAATGACAAATGCTGGAGGAGATGCAGAGAAAAAGGAATCCTATTGTACTGATGGTGGGAATGTATACTAATACAACCACTCTGGAAAGCAGTCTGGAGGTATCTCAGAAAACTAAATATAGACCTCCCCTATGACCCAGCCATACCACTCCTAGGCATCTACCCTGAGCAACAGGAACCAGGATACAAGGACATATGCACCTCCATGATCATTGCAGCTCTGTTTACAATAGCCAAGATATTAGTGGCTTTCTGTAGTGTAGTGGTTATCATGTTTGCCTCACCCAATAGCCAAGATATGGAAATAACCCAGATGCCCTACTACAAATGAATGGATCCAAAAATTGTGATACCTACATAGAATGGAATATTATGTAGCCATTAGAAAGGACAAAATAATGGCATTTGCAGAGAAATGGATGGAACTAGAAAAAATCATTTTGAGTGAGGTAAGCCAAGAGCAAAGAGACAAATGGCACATGGTCTCCCTGATATGTGGATGTTAAATACAAAATGCAATGAGATACGACAAAGTAAACAAGACGAGAAACAAAGGACCTCCACTCATCTTGTCATATCATTACTAAATGACCTCATGTTGTTGACCACATATATGATCTATATATGCGCACATCTGAGGGAAACTAGGAGGAGGTCACAGCATCAGAGAGAAATGGGAAAACATACAATAGAGGGGCCCATCAGCTGCATTGGACATTGATGAAAACAAACTAAGCTCATAGAATTCACAAACCTTATAGAGCATGATAATGACAATTTGCCTCATGAAGTTTAGAATGTGTTTGTGACTTTGTGTCACTATTTCACAATACTGTGAAATTTGTGAAATTTAGGTAATCTCTTAATCGCAATAAAAAATACTTAAAAATAGCTTGGTATTGGCATAAGAACAGACCTCAGGACCAATGGAATAGAATTGAAAACCCAGAAATGAACCTACAGACCTATAGCCATCTAATCTTCGATAAGGGAGCTAAAACAATAGAATGGAAGAAAGACAGACTCTTCAGTAAATGGTGCTGGCAAAATTGGTTAACTACATGTAGAAAACTAAAGCTAGATCCTTATATATCACCCTCCACCAGAATCAACTCCAAATGGATCAAAGACCTTGAAGTCAAAGCAGACACTCTGAAAACATTACAGGATGGAATAGGAGAAACCCTAGGTCTCCTTGGCTCAGGCTGAAATTTTTTGAATAGAGACCCGGAAACACAACAAATCAAAGAAAGGTTGGACAAATGGGATTGCATAAAGTTGCAGAGCTTCTGCAGGGCAAATAACATAGCTAGCAAGATCAATAGAAAGCCCACCGATTGGGAGAAGATCTTTACTAGCCATACAACGGACAAGGGTCTCATATCTAAAATATACTTGGAACTCAAAAAATTAAAACCCCCAACAACAAATCCTCAAAGAAACAACTGCCCAATAAATAAGTGGGCGAAAGACTTTAAGAGAAACTTCTCTGAAGAAGAAAGAAGGATGGCCAATAGACACATGAAGAAATGCTCAACCTCCCTAGCCATAAAAGAAATGCAAATCAAAACAGCATTGAGATATCACCTCACCCCAGTTAGAACGGCAAAAATCAAGAACTCTAACAACAACAGATGCTGGAGGGGATGTGGACAGAAAGGAACCTTACTTCATTGTTGGTGGGAATGTAAACTTGTTCAACCACTTTGGAAAGCAGTATGGAGGTTCCTCAAAAGACTTCACATAGAACTCCCCTATGACCCAGCAATCCCACTTTGGGGCATTTACCCAAATGTTTACAAACAAGACCACACTAAAGCTACCAGCACAACAATGTTTATTGCAGCATTATTTACCATAGCTAAGATATGGAACCAGCCCAGATGCCCCTCAGTAGATAAATGGATCAAGAAAATGTGGTATATATACACAATGGAATTCTATGCCTCCATCAGAAAGAATGACATTTCCCCATTTGTTAGGAAATGGAAAAACTTGGAAAAAATTATATTAAGTGAAGTAAGCCAGGCCCAAAGAAACATAGGTCCCATGGTTTCCCTTATTTGCAATATCTAGTATATGTATGAGTCAAGCGGAAAAGGTCAGATAATGTGATGTCAGGAAAATGAACCCTTAGATGTGTATTTTAATGTTTTTTTCTTTCATGCATGTGTTTCTAACGCATTTATAAGATTATCTCTTTGTTGCTTTGTATGTCCCTCCCCCACAGTATAACCCCTGCTTTCACTATATTTGATGTCAGTATAACTTGTGGAGGAGATGGGGAAAAACCAGTTGTTTAAGGGTACAGGTGGACCTGTTGCAACAATGAGAAGTACAAGTTGTCATGTCCAAAACGAGCTTTACAACGTCAGTGCGGGGGGGGGGGGAAGGGGGGGAAGGAGAAGGATTGGGATTGGGGGGGAGGGGGGAGGCTGGGAAGGGATGTGAAGGGTAAACCAAAGGAGGAGGCTGCAATGCTTGGTAAGAAATATACGCATTATCCTGCCCATGTAATTGTAACCCCTCTGTACAGTATGTTCACAAATAAAATAAAATTAAAATTAAAATTAAATTAAAAAATTAAAAAAATTAAAAAAATACTTAAAAATAAATAAGAAGGAAACCCACATCCCTCTGTTCTCCAACATGGTAATTTTCTCATCAGTCATCTTGATCTACTTGCATTAAGTGTGCGTTCAGTGTGGTCTATTAGCACAGGTACACTGGAGCACTCTTGTTATAAAAGCATGGATAAAAAGTGGATATTTGGCACTTTATGTAAATACAATCTACCCTCTCCAAACTAGTCAATCATGAGCAAATTGTGAACCTGAGCTCAGTTAGTCTGAGCAGAGGGGCATGGCCTGCTAAGTTAGAGATAGGAAGGGAGCAGTCAACCCATCCCACTTTCTGGGATTTCAGCTTATGATGCACCTTCTGCACAGAAGTAGATTTTGCCTTGCTGATACAAAAAGCAAAAACAAAAACAAGCCAGGTGCCAGTGGCTCATGCTTACAATCCTAGCTACTCAGGAGACTGAGATCTGAGGATCACAGTTCAAAGCCAAAAATGGAGCAATGGCTTAAGTGAGAAGAGCTTTAGCCTTGAGCAAAAAAGCTCAGGGACAGGGCCTGGGACAGGCACACACTAAAGACTAGATATTTTGTTAGGCAAAGGCTTTTGTCTTCCAAACTCCTCTAAAAGGGGAGGCATGGCACATCTTCCTCCAGGGATGATGGGAACCCCAGATGTCTGTGGGTGCCTCACCTGTCCCACTGCTCCCTCGTTTTCTCAACACACAGTAATTGTCTAATTTTTTGGTCCACAGTGAGTTTTGATGAAGGAACCTGGCAGGCGGTGGTCCGATGTGGGCAATGGGTGTATCCCCAGGCCTAGTGTGTGCCGCACACACCAGCAGCCTCTCTCACAGGTTGGCAACATCCCATTAGCTATCAGTCCTAGTGTTCCCACCTGTGCTGGAGAACATGAAAGGTGATTTTCCCATCCACCTGCTCTGTGTGCTACTCACCCATCTCCTCTCCAGGCTGCCCCAGTGCTTCCCAGGCCCTGGGCTCTCAGTTCCATCCTACTTCCTGACAACATCCACATGTAGCTAGCTGGAACATTTGTCTCTCGGCGTGCCATACATTATACATCACAAACACTCTTCTTGGTGTTGGTGCCAATGACAGAAATTCATTGTTTTTATTGCTGAATATTACTCCAGTGTCCATATACAAACAGGTGCTGTGGGAAGTGATTCCTACATTCCTTCTGGACGTGCAGTGGGAGGAAAGATGGCACCTCACAATGGAGAGGCTGTTGCTAGCACCCTGAGCTGCCTGCCGGCCTCCTCCTCCTCAGCTGGACCCTGGTGTCCCAGCAGGAGATGGTCGGGCTCTGGGCCAGTGGTATCCACTTGTAGAGCTCCTTTTTCTGAGTCTGGTATTACCAGCTCTCGTTTCACTAAACAAATACCTTGATTACAATCTTCAACTCAGAACAAGAGTGGAGTAAAGGGATGGAGCATCTTCTATGTTTACTTCTGAAGTTTCTTCTGCATCTATTTATTCATGGAAACTAAAGTCTTTAGTGTCTGAACCACCCACTGTGGAGCAGCCACACGTGTTCAGCTCAGCTTGGATGTGTGGTCGCTCCAAGTATTTGAGGACACCTGGGCTCCTGGTGGCATCTTTAGCACCTTGATTCCAAGTTTGTGTATGGGGAACTTCCCTGTGTGATGTGAGAAATGTCACAAAAAGTCCAGAAAGGCTCCAGGGAACCCCCGCAACCCTCCTGGGGTTTCCACTGATAAGGCCACATATGGCTTGATCACACCTTCTTGGTTCATGGTTCATTCCATGGCACACATTTCTACTGGTATTGCAGGGAAATCTACTTAGGGAGAAAACAGAAACAGCTCCTCAATATAGAGGAAATCACTTGCACAATCTTTTTTAGGATGTGTGGTCCCTGTGGTTGGGCTTGAAACATCACTTCAACTGTAAGGATTAGAGTGAGTGTTACAAACTCCATCTCTAAGATCAAAATCATTGTAAAATAGATTGCTGAGTTGTGTGTGTGTGTGTGTGTGTGTGAGAGAGAGAGAGAGAGAGAGAGAGAGAGAGACAGAGACAGAGACAGAGACAGAGACAGAGACAGAGACAGAGACAGAGAGACAGAGAGACAGAGAGAGACAGAGAGACAGAGACAGAGAGAGAGACACAGAGAGAGAGAATCCAGGGGCTTGAACTCAGGGTTTGGGTGTTTTCCATGAGCCTTTTTTGCTCAAGACTAGCACTCTACCACTTGAACCACAGCTCCACTTCCAGCTTTTTTGTCATTAATTGTAGATAAGAGTCCCATGGACTTTCTTGCCTGGGCTGGCTTTGAACCACAATCCTCAGATCTCAGCCTTCTGAGTAACTAGGATTAGAGGTGTGAGCCAACAGCACCCAGCTAGATTGCTGGGTTGTATTGTGGTTTGTTTGGGGTTTTTTACATAAATAGTGGGGTCTCAGAATGACTAGCTATTCTCATGTATGATGAGGCAATTGCTTCCACACTGTACAAGCAATTTTTGTTTCCATTGGGCACTTGGCACAACTTGATAGCCAGGCTTCTTAAAAAGAACTCCCAGGGGCTGGGAAGGTGGCTCAGTGGTAGAGCGCTTGCCTTGCATACCTGAGGCCCTGGGTTCGATTCCTCAGCACCACATAAGTGAAAAGAAAAAAGCTGGAAGTGGTGCTGTGGCTCAAGTGGTAGAGTGCTAGCCTTGAGCTAAAGAGCTGAGGGACAGTGCCCAGGCCCAGAGTTCAGGCCCCATGACCGGACCCCCCCCCCAAAAAAAGAACTCTAAGAGATAAATCTTACCCCAAATGTAACACAGTCATCTTGTTGAGATACTTTTGTTGCCAGCCTTTTCTGATTCTACTTCAATGAAAGAAACTGATAACTTGAGCTAATGAAGAAAAATTTCCACCACCTCTTGAATGTTAAAAAAAACTCATTACATCTTGTATTATAGCTTCAAAGAAACTTTTAGAAATGTATATGCTAGTTGGGCACTGGTAACTCATGCCTGTAATCCCAACTACTCAGAAGGCTGAGATCTGGAGAACTGAATTTCAAGACCATCCCAAGTAGAAAAGTTGTTGAGATTCTAAATGTAACCAGAAAAAAAAAACAGCATTTAGGTGGTAGTGTGAGTTTAAACCCCAGTGCCACAGGAAAAGTACACACACACACACACACACACACACACACACACACACACACACACACACACACATACACACACACATTTTTAAGAGATAGTCCTTGTACAGATAGAAAATTGAAGCCTATTTCCAAAATAGAACTAAACATATCTTAATATTCTTTACTTTCATCGTTTCTTACAATTCTTGTGCAGGATTCACCAGGGTCAATGTAAGTATAGTGATATTTCATTTGTTTAAAATTTCTCTGAAGCTGGGCACCGGTGGCTCATGCCTATAAACCCAGCTACTCAGAAGACTGAGATTTGACAATCACGTTTCAAATCCAGCCCGATTAACCACCAGAAAACTGAATTGGAGCTGTAGCTCAAAGTGGTAGAATGCTATCCTTGTGTGAGAAAGCTCAGGGACAGTACCTAGGCTCTGAGTTGAATACCCATGACTGGCAACAACAACAACAACAAATCTCTGGAATAAAGAAATAAAGGAATAATCTTTCTTGCAGACTTATTCAATGACCATTTCTTTATCTTGAAGATTATGGAGATTGGGAGGCATGCTTTATTAGTAAATATGTTGTTGCTATAACCCAACTACTTAGTTTAGAGTTCTGGAGGCTGAGGGCATGACAGTAGCTCCTGCTTGGCTTTGCTGAAGGCTTGTGGAAGATGACATTTCAACAGTAGGAAAAGGTATCCATGAGATCCCCAGGCAAGATGGGAAGATGGAGTCAAGCAAGCAGCAGCCATGCTTTTATTTATTTTTATTTATTTATTTATTTTGCCAGTCGTGGGGCCTGAACTCTGGGCCTGGGCACTGTCCCTCAGCTCTTCGGCTCAAGGCAAGCACTCTACCACTTGAGCCACAGCACCACTTCCGGCTTTTCCTGTTTATGTGGTGCTGAGGAATCGAACCCGGGCCTCATGCATGCAAGGCAAGCACTCTATCACTGAGCCACCTTCCCAGCCCAAACTTTTTTTTTTTTTTTTTTGTCTGCTGTCTTGAACTCTAGGCCTGGGCGCTGTCCCTCATTCGGCCCGTCAGCTCAAGGAAAGCGCTATACCATTTGAACCACAGCACAACTCAGCTATGCTTTTATAACAACACCCCCCACCCAGGGCCCATCTGGTGTCCCATTGTAACTACACCCATCCCTTCCAGAGGCAGCACTCTTAAAGCAATTGCCTTACCGTGGGGTTCACTCCATAAAGGTTTCATCAGCCCAAGTTTTTTTTTTGTTTGTTTGTTTTTTGTTTTGTATTTCATTTGGGTCCTGGGGATTGAACTTAAGGCCTCAGTGCTGTCCTGAGCATTTGTGCTCAAGGCTAATGATCTACCACTTGAACCACAGCTCTACCTCTGTTTTGGGGGTGGTTAATTGGAGATACTTCATGTCTCACAGACTTTACTGCCTGCACTGGCTTCCAACCACGATCCTCAAATCTCAGCTTCCTGAGTAGCTAGGATTACAGGTGTGAGCCACCAGTACCCTGCAAAGCCCAAGTTTCTGAGACAGCAACCTTTGGGAGTCACAGAGAAACACCAACCCATAGCACTTTATAAACAAAGACCAACCTTGGTTCATTACAGAGTGTGGTGCTATATTCAAGTCTTTTCTCTCATAAGGCATAATAATTCAAATATATTACATTGACCAAATCCATTTTGGGTCCGGTCATGGGGCCTGAACTCTGGGCCTGGGAGCTGTCCCTCAGCTCTTCAGCTCAAGGCTAGCACTCTACCACTTGAGCCACAGTGCCACTTCCGGCTTTTTTCTTTTTTGCTTATGTGGTGCTGAGGAATCGAACCCAGGGCCTCATGCATGCAAGGCAAGCGCTCTACCACTGAGCCACCTTCCCAGCCCGACCAAATCCATTTTGGATGACTCCAAATTAATGTGATGTTAAGAACTTCTAAGGAACCAGCCAAAGAGTTCCAGTGGATAACTATTTAGTACATAAAGGCTGATTTTTTTTCTTATTCATTGCCAGGAATTAGGATTTTTCCATGCAGAGTAGCTCATACTTGTAATCCCAGCTATTCAGGAAGCTGAGATCTGAAGATCATGGTTTGAAGCCAGCCCCAGTAGGAAAGTATGTGAGACTTTTATCTCCAATTAGCCACTAGAAAACCAGAAGTGTGAGCTGTGGCTCAAAGTGGTAGAGTGCTAGTCTTGAGTGACAAAGCTCAGGGACAGCACCTAGGCCCTGAGTTCAAGACCCACAAGGGGGGGAAAAAGAAGACTTGAGATGGAAGAGAGACACACGAGGGAGTTCATTTCTTTTGATCTGCTTTCTGCCAACTGGCTCTGAAAGTCAGGGGCTGCAGCAGCTCATGAGCTAGTTAGTGTGGAGCAGCAATGGCATTCTCTAGGGCTACCCACAGCCTCTGCTGTCCCTGGACATGATGAGGGAGGGCCTGCTGCACACAACTGTTCAGTGTAGCTGGGATGAAGGTAGAAAGTGCCAAGTTCATTTCCTACCCCACTTATCAGTCTCGTGGGGGATAGATGAGCAGGTAATTAATCCTTTAGGAACCAGCTTCTTTATTGTTTAATTAACTTGAGCATAGTTTCTGTAAAACTTATGTGCCTTTGGGAAATCATAAGATCTTGCCTCCATTATTTTGATAATGAGCAAAGTAATTAATGCAGGAGAGCAGTAATCAGGCATTCCCTGAACTGTCAGTGAATCTGCCCTTGAACTTGGGGCAGAGCTATGCAAGTTTTGAGCTATGTAGTTACACCATCAATAGCATTTAATAATATCCCATTAGTATATCATTATGTGGAATAAATTATATGGAATAATCATATACTTAGTAATATGTATAATATAGTAATAGTACATTACATACATATATAGTATATACTAATATATAATATACTACATTATACATATATTTCCATATATAGCATATGTCAACATATAACATATTCTATATAATTCATTTATATTATATATAACACATATGACATATTGCTGTATGTGCTATAATAGTATATAATTATATAGTATATATAACAATAATGCATATAGCATAATCATATATATTATAATACAGTATAATGTATAATATAGCTTATATTGTATATAATATAGTATATCATATATAACACATACATAATATATAGCCTTGGTTATTTATAACTATATGCTATTTATAACATATATAGTTTTACTGTATATACTACATTAACATTTATATAACATATTATATATAATATGCATATTATATAATATAGTCATATGTTATATAGTGTGTATATACCATAAAAGATATCACTTTTAATATTATATAAACTATACTATATATTGCTATATATACTACTATGTATATTGCTAGTGTCATAGTACTACATGTATTATAGTATTATAGTATTACGTATATTATAGTACTATGTATGATTGACATAGTATAGTGTAAAATGAGTATTATGCCCTAACTTGGGACATGGGAAGGTTAGGCAACTCAAAATGTAGTTAGACACTGAAGGTCCCAAGCTAGGTGCAGGTGGTTAGTGATAGTAAAGGAATAAATACCTACAGGAGCCTATTCTGGGGAAGATGGAGAAAACATATTCCACCTACTCCCACCAATAAATGCAGACATGCAACAGGAAGTTTGGAGCAGCTATTATAGGCCTCTGACTCTAAATGGTAGCAGGAGATTGGAACTTTAAAACACTTTCAAGATATCAGTGAGTCAACTGTGGTTTTTATCCTCCAGTCTCTTGCCTCCTGGCACAAAGGCTGAGCTCAGCCATTGAATGGTGGAATGGACTATCCAGGGTCCTGTTTCACTGGCTACAGAGCCAAAATCATTAAGTCCAAGTACTAAGTTGTCCTGAAGAGATAATGAGACAGAACCACAGGAGAGAAATCCAGTGAATTGTTAAATAGCCCAAGGTCTTCTGCACAATTGCACATAGGACTGAAACTAATTATTATAATGGAGATTTGAAAATAGAACACCAAGTTTTCTGACTACAAACCAGACTACCATTGAATGGTGGGCCAGATCTGAGCAGCTCTGAAGGTTTAAATAGCTGAACTGAACAAGGGACATTTCTTGCTAAATTAAATATATAAACATTTATAATCCTAGCTACTCAGAAGGCCAAGATCTGAGGATAATGGATGGTTCAAAGCCATCCTGCACATTTCTGTGCAGAAATGTCTATGAAACTTTTAGCTCCAATTAACCAGTGAAAAGCTAGTACAGCTGTGGATTATGTGGTAGAATGCTGGCCTTGAGCCAAAAATCGCTCAAGATTCTCAGCTCAGGGACAGCACACCCAGGCCCTGGATTTAAGCCTTAAGACTAGTGCACATGAAAAGGTCAAAAGCTATATACATATGACCATATAAGATGTTAAGTGAAATGAACCCCAAGATAGGGACACAAATGGTTTTTTTTCTTTCTTGCTATTGTTTTTTAACATATTTATAATGTACTATGTGATTTTTTTGTTTCTTTGATATGTTCTGCCCCCCGCCCCCTAGATAACCCCTATTTTCACTATATTTGATTCTGGTGCCCTGTATCTTGTATAGACATTTTTCTAATTTGGGGAGGGGAAGGGAAAAAACAAAATGCTTAAATAGAGATACAGGTTGATCCATTGTAACAATGAGATATACAAGACACTGTGTTGAAAATGAACTTTACAATTTGGAGGGGGGCTGAGGGGTGAGAAGGAAGGGATGGTAGTGGAAAAACAGGAGGTGGCAACAATGCTCGATAGGAAATGTACTCATTACCTTACTCATGTAACTGTAACCCCTCTGTACAGTATTTTTATAATAAAAATGTATAAAAATGACTAGTGCACATGCACACATGTGCACACACACACACCTTAAGCCTACAAATATTCTTCATAATCCAGGGGAAAAATACTCAAATAAATAATAACAAAACATATCCTGTGGTGTTTCCACAGGAATTGAACCAAGTAGTTCAACATTTTTTTTTTTGGTTGGTTGGGGGGCTTGAAATCTGGGCTTGGGCGCTGTCCCTGAGCTCTTCAGCTCAAGGCGAGTGCTGTACCACTTGAGCCACAGCGCCACTTCTGTTTTTTCTTAGTGGTTTATTGGAGATAAGAGTCTCATGGACTTTCTGCCCAGGCTGGCTTTGAACTGCGATCCTCAGATCTCAGCCTTCTGAGTAGCTAGGATTACAGGCGTGAGCCACTGGTGCCTGGCTTAGTATAACTTTTTTAAAATCTGCAAATAAAATAGATAATATCAGTAGTCAGAATAAAAACCACATCATAATGTCAACTGATGCAGAAAATATAATTTAACATCTATTTATAATGAAAGGTATTTAGTAACCTTTGATCTAAAAAAGACATTTATAAAGTGAAAATCTCTACTAACTTCAGAAACAAATCAAGCCTGCCCTCTCTCCACTATTTGGCAAGTCCCAGCCAGTCCAACAAGATATGGAAAAGAAATCAAAGGAATTCTGATTCGAAAAGGAGAATAACTGTGTTCTCTGATCAGATGACATATCTTCATTGAAAAGCCCAAGGAAACTTTAGAATAAGCTTTCTGGTCCTAACTAAAGAATTCCACAGGCTACAAGGTATAAGATCAACACACAGGCATCACTTGTATTTTTAACTATTTTGGGGCTTTGACTATAAAAAGCTTTTATTCATACACTAAGTATATTTTCAAATTAGAATCATCTTATATGAAGGTAAACATAAATGCACTGCTAAATTAATGCATAAAGCTGGGCACTTGTAGCTTATGCTTGTAATCCTACCTACTCAGGAGGCTGAGAACTGAGGCTCCCAGTTTAAAGTCTCCCTAGGCAGAAAAGTTTATGAGACTCTTATTTCCAATTAACTCCCAAGAAAAGTCAGATATGGAGCTGTGGCTGAAGTGATAGAGCACTCGCCCTGAGCAAAAAAGCTCAAGGATAACACTCAGGTCCTGAATTCAAGCACAGGTCCAACACACACACACACACACACACACACACACACACACACACACACACACACACACACACACACACACACACACACACACACACACACACACACACAGATTAATATGCAAATAGTATTTATAAACAATTTTGTTGAAAATGATAGCTGATGAAATTTTACTTGAATCAAAGATTAGAATCTTAAACACAGCATTTCATTTCTGCTAATGAGACACAAGCTAATCTTTCCGAGCCCGATGTTCCTCAGCGCGTTCCAGGAAATGGCACAGTCCTTATATTTGGAGAAATGGACCGCGGAGAGGTGGCTGCTGTGTCCAGCGGGTGCAAGTAAAGGCCCTCGGTGGTGCCTCTGTTACCTAGGTTCAGGGAGCCCCAGTCCTGGGCAGGGATGCACAGCACATGCTGGCCAGGCTGTCCAGGCCCCTTCGGCCGCGTGGATGGTGAGCGCTTCTAAGGACACCAGCCCCCGATCATGTCCAGCAGCCCCTTGCGGCTGAGCCGGTGCCTGGCTGGCTCTTCCCTCAGCCCCTGGTCCAGGAGCCTCAACTCCTGCCTGAGCGTCCAGTAGTGCAGTGCGGCTGTTGAAGACCTCCTTCTCCATCCGGGCCGCCTCCAGGGCGCACGACACTTCTGCGGACTCTATCTCGGCGCCCCGGACCTGGTCCAGGAGCCCGCATCTGTGCTGCAGCCGGCCGGCCAGCATCCCGGCAGCTCCCTTCATAGCGCTGACTCCGCGCGGACTGAGCAAGCCTGAGTACAAACAAGAGAGCAGGCGGGGGCCCGGCCCGCGGGCTGCGGGAAGCCTGGAGCGCGCGGGTCCTCTCTAGCAGCGCGGCCACCTCCGCGCCCTGCGCCCAGTGTAGGTCCCAGAGGACCGCAGGCCCCGGCCCCGCAGCCATCAGGGACGCCGCAGCCGTCAGGGACGCCGCAGCCATCCAGGGCTCAGCCCGCTAACCACGGATACAGCAGCAAACAGAACCCCGGGGTCGCCCAAGTTCCAGCCGAGCCCAGGCAGCAACGGGCGCCCCGCACTGGTCAGTTACACGGTTGGGGGAGGGGTTAATTAAATATGTCCATAAGTAGCCTTGTTTATCTCCCTCCTATTGTTTTTGTGTTGATATAAAATAAAACATAGTGGTGTATTTCAATCTTAAGTATGCGACTTGATTACATTTGTGTGTGTGCTGGGACTAGGAATTGGATTCAGGACTTCACATTCTTGTTTGGACATTTTGCTCAAGGCTGGTGTTCTGCCACTTGAACCACACCTCCACTTCGGGCCTTGTGCTGATCAATGGGATATAAGGGAAATACACACAGATTTGTCTCCCCTGGCTGGCTTCAAATCTCAACCCTCAGATTTCAGCCCTAAGATTACAGGCATGAGCCTCTGGTGCCTGGCTTGGTATTTGATGGTTTCATTATGCTATCTTCATATAAATATATATGCATCTAAGTGTGTGTATATATGTGCATTTTAATCCTCCTTATCTCCCCGTGTTCTCTCCTTTCCCTCTCCTACTCCTGTTGATCCTTTGTCTCAGACTGGTCCCCATTTCCATTCATGTCTTGCCATCATCATCATAACCACCACCACCACCACCATGCATCAGCAGCAGCAGTGGAATCACCATCCAACAAGACCATTTAGGTCTTGTTCCACCAAAGAACAAGAACATGTGCTATTTGATTTTCAAACTTGGCTTATCTCACGTTTGATCTATGCTCTTACAAATGATGTCATTTCCCTGTTGCAACAATGAGAAGTACAAAATGTCATGTCAAAACCAGCTTTACAATGTCGGTGGGGGGGGGGGAGGGGGGTATAATTGGGTGGGGGGAGGGGGGAGGCTGGGAAGGGAGGTGAAGGGTAAACAGAGGAGGAGGCTGCAATGCTTGGTAAGAAATGTATGCATTATCCTGCCCATGTTATTGTAGCCCCTCTGTACAGTATGTTCTCAAATAAAATAAAATAATATTTAAAAAATGATGTCATTTCATTTATTAGTTGCTGGTCCCCTGGCTGACTCTACAACTTGGCTATTGTGAACAGAGCTGCAGAAAACCTGAGTATGTAGGCATCTTTCTTGTGTAACTTCCTCTGGATCTATGCCTGTGAGTGGTATGGTGAGGTCACAGAGTAGGTCTAAATTTAGTTTCTGAGGAATCACCACACTGACTTCCACAGCAGCAGCAGTGTGTGAGGACTCCTCCCCTCTGCTCCACCCTCACCAGCATTTGTTTTCTTGACAATTGCTAATCTCACTGGCATGAAATGGGAATCTTAGTGTCATTTTGATTTGTATTTCCTTTATGGCTAATGATGGTGAACATTTTTCATGTCTTTATTAACCATATGTACTTCTGAAAATTGCTTATTCCATTGGCTTGCCCATTTATTAATTGGATTATTTGTTCTTTTGCTGTTTAGTAGGGGGGGGTAGATCTTTCTATATTTAAAATATGAATCCTTTATCCACTGAATAATGGGTGAAGAGTTTTCTTCTATTCCATGGGCTGTCTCTTAATTCTGGTAGTTCTCTTATGTCCAGATTTCTTTGATGTGCAGAAATGTGTGTGTGTGTGTGTGTGTGTGTGTGTGTGTGTGTGTGTGTGTGTGTGTGTGTGCGTGCGTGCGTGCACGAGCGCACGCGCCAGTCCTGTGGCCTGGATGCTGTCCCTGAACTTTTGTGCTAAAAGCTAGCACTTTGCCTCTTGAGACCCATAGCTCCATTTTGGGGGGGGGGTGGTAGTAGGTAACTGAAGATAAGAATCTCATGATCTTTCCAATCCAGGCTGACTTTGAAATATGATCCTCAGGTCTCAGACTCCTGAGCAGCTAGTATTATAAGCATGAACCCCTGGCACCTGGCCCAGAAACTTTTTAATTTGATGCACTCCACTTGTCATTTCTTGCTCTTGTTTCCTGGACAGTTGAGGTTCTATTTAGAAAAGCGATTACCTATTTCTGTATCTTCTAGAGCTCTCCATATATTTTCCTATATTAGTTTCAATGCTTCAGATCTAACATTCAGATCCATTTGAAGTTGATTTTTGTATTGGGGAAAAGTTAGGGGTCAAGTTTCAGTTTCCTGCATGTGGATAACCGATTTTCCCAGTATCATTTATTGAAGAGGCTATCTTTTCTCCAATCAAATGGCTGTAGTTTTGAGTAAGGTATTTTCATAGGAAAATACAAATGGAATGCTGAACTGCTGCCTTGTTTTTATTATTGCTCCTTTGCCGCTACCTAGTGACAGTTTTAAGTACTGCAAAATATGGACATAAGCCCAGGGTCTTGGAAGGATGAAGACTTCATTGGGCTTGGTACTGTACAGGGTCCTCCCCAGGCTGGAGGTTTGACAGCCTGGGAGTTTGGTCTGGGGATCTTCATTCAGGGGTGGCACTTCACTTCCCCACGGCACTTTCTAACATGGCTCTGAAGGGACCCTGCAAGTGACCAAGGGGGTCCAGCTACAGCTGTCGGGAGGCATCGTGGCAAAACTGGTTAATCACTGAATAAACAAACATTTCAGCCAATGCCTTGCTATGACAGATGAGTCATTGCTATAAAAAACAAGCCCTCCCCCACATTACTGTATTTTTAGGACTGTGTCTTGAGAACAACTCCTAGGCGCTCCTGGGGTCCAAGAGTAAATACATCCTCCAGGTAGTGGTGGCTTAATCTAGTAATCACAGCTGAGTAGTCAGGAGACTGAGATCTGAGGATTTGTGGTTCAAAGCCAGCCTTCGACAAAAAACAGTCTGTGAGACTCCTATCTCCAATTAACCACCAAAAAGCCAGAAGTGAAGCTATAGCTCAAGTGGTAAAGTGCCAGTCTTGAGTGGAAAAGTCAGGCATAGCATCTAGATCCTGAGTGCAAGCCCCAGTACTGGCACATAATGGCAGGGAGAAGGGGAGAGGCAGTGATTCTGCACTATGGATCCTCACCAAGCAGAGTCTTATTTCTTCAGGCCATCAAACAAGAAGACTTTTGAGTCCAGGGAGACTGCCTAAAGGCACAAGAAGAGCAGGAAGTCTGCATTAAGACAGTTTGGGCCATGCTACAGTATCAAATTACTCTGAAATCTCTGTTCCTTGACCCAGTCAGGTTTTATTCTCACTCATATTCTGTATACAAAGCAAGTCAACAAAGGGCTGGACATTGGATCTCCCCTGCAACCTGGGAGAAAAATGGAGAATCACATGGAAGATTTTAAAATCATCATTAGTCCAATGGGAAGAATGGGTCTTTTTGAGGCCTAATCGCAAGGATCTGGGAAATGTGAGGGAGTCCTTGGGTATCTGATGACAGAATACTTCCTCTTATTCCCCCTTTCCACACAGAACATACCATCTTCCCAAAGAAGACAGACCCAAATCCTACCTACTCACCTCTACAGTCTGAAACCCAAGAGCTCTGGCCTGGTTCTGTCCTCACCTAGTCTAGAACACTATTAGCTGGGATGATCTGGTATTTGTGTTCATCTACACACACTGGCAAACTGGTAGAGAAAGACCTGTAACTACAATGTGCCACTGAATTAACATATATAGCTCATGTTATAACAGGCATAATTTTTTGTGATTGTACTGGGGCTTGAACTCAGGGCTTAGGTGCTATCTTTCAGCTTTCTCACTCACTTGAGCCTCACCTCCACATGTGGCTTCCTGCTGGTTAAATGGACATAAGAGTCTCGCTGACTTTTCTAACAGGGCTGGCTTCAAACCTTAATTCTTAGATCTCACTCTCCTAAGTAGCTAGGATTATAGACATGAGTCACTGGTGCCAAAAACCTTTCTTTCTTCCTTCCTTCCTTCCTTCCTTCCTTCCATCATTCCTTCCTTCTTTCCTTCCCCTCTCTCTTCACTTTCCTTCTCTTTCTTTCTTCTTTCTTCCTTCCCTTCCCCATCCCTCCCTCCTTCCCCTCCCTTCCTTCCTGCCTTCCTTCCTTCCATTCCACTATTTCCTCTTCTGTCCTCACTTTCCTTCTCTTCCTTCCTCTCTTCCTTCTTCCTTCTCTCCCTCCCTCCCTCCTTTCTCTCTCCTTTCTCTCTCCCTTTCTTTCTCTCTTCTTTCCTTTCTTTTCTTTCTTTTTTTCTTTCTTTCTTTTTCTTTCTTTCTGCCAATACTGGGGCTTGAACTTAGAGCCTCATTGTTTGCACAGCTTTCTCCACTCATGGCTGGTACTGTGCTCTACCACTTGAATCATGCCTCCAGTTCCAACTGCATTCTTGAAGGTAGGTAAGAACATCTTTTCTCAGTACCAGCAAAAAGACTAACACAGCTGGGCACTGGTGCCTCATGCCTATAATCCTAGCTATTCAGGAGACTGAGATCTAAAGGTCATGGTTTGAACCTAGCCTGGGTTGGAAAAATCTGTGAGACTCTTTATCCCCAGTTAATCACAGAAAAAGCTGGAAGTAGAGCTGTGGCTCAACTGGTAGAGTGCTAGAAGCTCAAGGACAGTGCCCAGGCCCTGAGTTCAAGTAGCTTAGAGGATGGAGGCAGGGGAACCTAACACATGCCTACCAAGTGGGTTGAGCTGAAAGCAAACTCTTTTTCCTGTAACTCTCCTCCCTTTGCCTCTAAAATGCCACACTGCTGTGGAGATGCCTAATTCTTCTGCTTCTCTATTACAAACTCTCCCCCTCCCCAGTTATAATCACCCCCCAGTGTTTGATGCTTTTACAAATGCTATATTTTCTCTACAAGGCTCCAAATGTCTACTAGAGAAGTGATGCTCAAAAATAACTAACAACCAGTACAGGAGTGCCTTGCCCAGCCACAGGGTGGAGCCCTGTGGTTTCAGACACTCCTTCCCCATGCTGAAGGAGGCCTGGGGGTTCTGGAAAGGATCCAGGGTGGCCAAGGAAGGGGTTGGAGAGTGGTGGTGCTTTGTGGACAGGGGAAGGGGAGGTGGGGAAGGAGAGGGGATGGAAGGTGAGTGGAGGGGTGCTTGAGGAAAATTATTCGTTTCCAAGCACTAAAATCTTTGAGATTGTGAACTACTGGCTTTTTTAGAAGACTCATTTCTGGCTTAAAATGAAGACAGCTGGATGCCAATGGCTCATGCCTGTAATCCTAGCTACTCAAGAGACAGATCTGAGGATCATGGCTCAAAGCCAGCTAAGGCTGGCTTTTATCTCCAATGAACCATCAAAAAGCCAGATGTGGAGGTGTGGCTCAAGTGGCAGAGCACCAGCCTTAAGCCTGAAAGCTGAGACAGTGCCCAGACCCTAAATTTAAGCCCCAGGACTGGCACACACACCCACATAAAGTTACTACTATCTTCTTGTGTGACCCTACAGAGTCAGATGTGCTTGTTTCAGAGCTTTTCACTGTGCCTCCTCTGCCTTTTCCTGCAGGCTTCACTCTCCATTCATAAGTAAGAACATCAGCAGAAACAAGGGAAGACTCGCTCCTGCAGGGAGCCACTCAGGAGGCTGAGATCTGAGGACTGTGGTTTTCCAAGCCAGCCTCGGTAGGAAAGTTCCTGAGACTCTTATCTCTGATTAACCAACAAAGAGTCAGAAGTGGAGCTGTGGCTAAAGTGGTATAAAGTGTTAGCATTGAGTAAAAAGGCCAGGTGAAAGACATAAAGCCTGTGTGCCTGATCATATAAAATCATGTTTATCGAAATTAACTCTAGGAAATGGAAACAAGGGTTTTTTTTTTCTTTTTCTTTTTGTCTTGTTTGATCATTTATCTGTCTTTGGGAGGGTAAGGGGGCACAGAAATGGAGAGGAAAAGGGTGAACAAATGCAGCAGTGGTGCTCACTGAACAGTATGTTGAAAATGAACTACACAACTTGTAGGTGAGGATGGGAGGGAAAAATTGGGAGCAAGCAAGGAAGGAATGATATTGTCCAAAAAGAAATGTACTGTTCACCTGACATATAACTGCAATTCCTCTGTTTTTAGCAGTTTCAAATATTTTTTAAAAGCCAAGTGAAAGACTGAGGCCCTGAGTTCAAGCCCAAGTACGTTCAAGAAAGAAAGAAAAAGCACGCAAGCAAGCAAGCAAGCAAGCAAGAGGGAGGGAGCGAGGAAGCAAGCAAGCAAGCAAGCAAGCACAAATAAATCCAGACTTGTGGACAGTTACCATCCAAGGTAGCAAAGGCCCAGCAGGAGCACTGAAGCACTTGATGGCCATGTGCACATGTCATACTCATTATTCTCACACCCTATTCTGAAAATGTTCATTGAGGCAAAGGAGATTGTACTTATATTTCTTTTTGATAGCCACAGCAAGAAGATTTATCTCATAGAAGATGGAATGACATGATTTGGGGAAGGAGTATTAGGGCTTAAACTCAGGGCCTTGTGCTGTCCTTTAGCTTTTTCACTCAGGGCTACTTCAGCCACAGCTCTACTTCTTTTTGGCAGTTAATTAGAGATAAGAGTCTCACAGAGTTTCCTGCCCAGGCTGACTTCAAACTGTGATCCTCAGATCTCAGCCTTCTGAATAGCTAGTATTACAGGCATGAGTCACCAGCATAGGTAAGTTTCGCTCTTAAGGCTGATATTCAGGTTCTCCTGAAACCAGCTTCACCTCTCCTAATTCCTACCAGGTATCCAACTAGGAAATCAGTAGCTACACGTGGCTGTTCTTGGGGCAGTCTTCAGTGCTTTGTAATTTCCATTTCATTATATACCTGTCTCTGTACTCCACTCCCCCAGCCAAGGACCCTGCAATCACATAAAAAGGACTAGCCTCGCCCCTGTTGGACCAGTCTTTTTATGGATCTAAAGATGGAATACGAAGGATTGACCTCTATCCTGTTATTCCTGGTGCATATGGACATCAGTCAAGCTACTAAAGATATGTGCAGACTGCCTGAAACAGGCAGGATAATCCACCTACGCCTGGCTATAAACATTCCATTGTGGGCCCAACCTGTAGGAACTCTGAGGCTAAGCTGTGAGACCAGTAAGGGTTAAGAGATAGAACAGAAGGCTGAGCGCTGGACCCTGAGGTCAGTCAAGACAGATGTAGAGCTGTTTTGAACACTAAAAAACCTGAGACTTTGGATAAAGGTCAATTACCACTATAAGTAACCTAGTCTCTGCATGCACCTGCAGTCACTTCCCCTCTACTTAACTAATCTGTCTTCTTGTTCAGACCCCATAAAAGCCTAACTCCAAATCTGCCTCCCTGCACAACCCTAACACCCTCAGGAAGGTTTGTTGCCCCTTGCTGTGCTTCAATAAACAGTCCCAGCCTATTGAGAATTGTCTGGACTATTCCTTTCCCTTTCTCTTCCGTTTTTCTAACAACATATAGTCATACAATAGTCACCTATACACAACTGCATAAATACAGTCACACACACACACAAAGAGAGACTCTTTAACATGAGAATAAATACTGTGCTTGTGGCTATAAACTTGTATTCTGAAGATACCCTCCCCCTACTACCTGACAAAAATGTATATGGATTCCAAGTTTCCCTAAGACTTTCTAGATAGTTCTTATCCTTGATAGGTATACTTTTGCCTCCAAGTCTTTGACTCAGACATATAAAAACAACTTTTAGTTCTATTGAAGTTAGTACTTCTGCCACTGACCTTTTTCAGGTCTAATTTCATTAGCTTCCTGCACTTGGTGTCCTAGTTAACAACTAATAAACTCTAAATTATGCACCAGGCTCTGTGCTAAGCTGTTCATTTCACTCCCTCACAAATCAACTTCAGACATCTTCTCCAATTTTCACATACTCCAAATAACCCATGCATCAGCTAACCAAAGTACAAAGCTAAGACCAATTTCAGGGCCCAACTTGTACAGCAGTACCCCCGGCCATGGTGATCATCATGTATCCAGCCTGGCATTTTGTAAGCACAGCCATCTGGGGTCCTGGACACTGATGGGAGCCACTGGGAAGCCACTCGATTAGTCCAGCATCTAGTTCTAGAAGCCTCAGGTGTTGGTACACATCTGAAACTGAGAACCAGGAGCTAGAGGCATCCCTGGGAGCTCGCACAGCACCCCATGTCCCCCAGACCCTCTGGAGCTGGCTGACTGATCAGTTTTATTTCTGCCACATTATGGAATGATTGAATAAAACAACAAAAACCAGAGAAGTTGGAGAAAGCAAAGGAAGAGGTGACATTGTCCAAGAGAAATATATGCGTTACTTGAATTGCAAAATGGTGACCCGTCTATACCTTAACAACAAAATCATATTTTTAAAAAAGAATGCAAGCCTGACGCTGGTGGCTCGCACCTGTAATCCTAGCTACTCAGGAGGCTACAATCTGAGGATTGTAGTTTGAAGCCAGCCTGGGAAGGATAGTTTGTGAGACTTATCTCCAATAAACTACTCAGAAAAAGCTGGAAGTGGCGCTGTGGCACCACCCTTGAGCAAAACAAGCTCAGGGTCAGTGCCTAGGTCCTAAGTTCAAGCCCAGGACAGGCAAAAAAGAAAAAAAGAAAAAGAGGAATGTAGAAGTTATGTGGCTTCTAACACATCTTACTCATTGGAGTAGGACAGAATTTGGACAATACTTCAAAAAAGAAAAAACAAATAGACAAAAAAGTCCATTGAAACTCTTATTTTCCACCAGTAAAATATTAGAAGTTGTCTAAGAAAGGAGCTGGGACTTTAGCCTACCATGCTGGAATCTCTGGGTTGGATCAGGGCTGTGTGTGAAGCTCTGGGTTGGATTAGGGGTGTACATGTGTGTGTGTGTGTGTGTGTGTGTGTGTGTGGTTGGATCAGGGCTGTGTGTGTGAAGCTCTGGGTTGGATTAGGGGTGTACGTGTGTGTGTATGTGTGTGTGTGTGTGTGTGTGTGTGTGTGTGTACCAGTACAGCAGCTTGAATGTAGTCTTACATTCTAACTTTTTTCATTCAAGGCTGGCACTGTACCACTTGAGACACACCTCCATTCGCCACTTCCAGCTTTTTGCCGGTTAATAAGTCTTATGGACTGATCCTTACGTCATATTTTCACATGGCTGTATTCAAAGCAGTAGTGCCCATCAGACTCACTTTATTCAATTCCTGGGGATGAAACATTAGCTTTAAACAACCAAGATTTTTCTAATAAAAGAGGCCCAAAGTCTCACTATCCCACATTATCCACAAGGCTACATTGTTACTAATCTATTTGCTACTGTCAGGGATCTAAGAAATGTCCAAGTCAAACTGTGAGTGGATTAAAATCCACAATTATCTGCTTTATTTTACCCACTGAAGGTAAAATGTAAACAATGAACTGTAACAGTACATAATAAAGTCTTTCTGCTGTTTAGGACCCTGTGGTTACAACCAAAACAGGCAACTCATACCAGGCTCTGGTGATTCACTCCTGTAATCCTCACTACTCAGGAGACTTAAGTCCTGAGAATCGAAGCACAAAGCCAGGCTGGGCAGGAAAGTAGATGAGACTCTTCCAATTAACCATCAAAAAGCTGGAAGTGGAGCTGTAGCTCAAGTGGTAGAGCACTAGCCTTGAGTGAAAAACCAAGTTAGGCCACTAGGCCAAGTTCAAGCCCCAGTATAGGCTATACCACACATACACACACAAAAACACCAGAAAACAAAACAAACAGCAACTCACAAAATTTAAATGGTGTTCATTTTACTCCAGACACAAGCTAAATACAAAGTAGACTGACAGGAGATCCTAAATCCCCAAAGACTGGACAGTCAAGTCTCAGCTCTCAAGTAACTTCACTCTAACAGGGAGTCAAGACAAGTCTTTTGTAAAAGGTAACTATGCATCACACTTACAGAATATTTTGTGGATTTGCTCTGGGATACAATTCTTGTCAACAAGGCCACCTTCTGTGGCACTGCACTGACCCAAGCCTATCAGGGAGGCAAAGTACATGTTTGAGGAAATCAAAAAAGGCACAAGCACTTCCTGTTAACTTTTTGCAGGAATTGTTTCAACAACTCCTCCCTCCCCCCCAAAAATAAACAGAAGATGGTAGTATGCAAAATATCTCATCTTTATTTTGTGTGGATAATTGTCAATACATCAGGAACTTAAATGATTATACAAAAGATACCAAAAACTCAGAATGTTAAAAGCATTGATAATAGTTGACACCTGATCAGTGTAGGCAGCTGGCAGGTTCCAAATCCTTGGCATGGGAGGGACTGAACTCTGCAGTGCACTGACCAGGCAAGCCGCTCTACACTACCTTTTGCTTCCTAGTTTGTTTTCCAGGTAGGGTTTCTGCCTGGGCCAGCTGCAAACAGTGATCCTCCCATCTCCACCCTCTATCCAACAGCTGGGGATTACAGGTATGAACCACACACCCAGTCCCTTGGCACTGTTCTAACAGGCTACCTGCTAGCCTTCTTCAACAATTCATCCAATATAGAAGAGCTACTTTGTAAAGAAGCTACAATGTATTTATCAGCACATTAAATGACTTTTGCAGCTGAAGTGTCTAAGATAACCAATGTTATCAAGTGTTCAGTTTTAAAGGCAAGAAGACCTGTAAATGGTATTTTCTCATTCTTTTTTTTCTTTTTTTTCTTTTTTTTTTTTGCCAGAAGCTGAGATTCTGTTGGCAAAATATGGTTTATTCATGTGTAAAAAGGCTGGCTCAGTTTAAGAGAATCAGAAAATGACAAGAGGCCATGGGCACAGATCAACATGCACCAAGAGAAGCCTTCATCCTCACAGGCTTCTTTAGGATTGTTCCTTAAAAATATGAGAATCAGGGGCATTCTTATTCCTTTCAGCAAAGAAACAAAATAAGAGATGGGCCTTGCTGAGTAAAAATCTGAATTGGAGCACATCTTAAGAGGTCCAACGTTGGTCACTTATAAACTAAGAGTTAATATACAAAACGATACGAACAAAACTGTCTACTTCTGAAATTAATTTTCTTCCTTTTACCTAATTACTCCTTCCACAGAAAGTCCTAGGCTGAGTAGGCCTGGCACGCCGGAGTTCTACAGTGCGCAGGAGAACGCAGTGCTCCTTTATCAGGGGGATGCAAATGGCCCTGTGAGCGTGTCCTGCTCCATGTGACAGCAGGCTCACGGGTCCCCGAGGGCGCAGTGCTGGGGAGGACTGGGGTCTAAGTGCTCTACTATAAGCTTCTCTAGTCTTCTCTTCACCCCTCACTTTTTCTTTTTTTTGAAGAGAGTGGAAGCCGTGCCCTTCAGTACGGCCTTCCTCCCCGTGCTGGCCTTCCTCCCGGCGCCGGCCTTCCTCCCGGCGCCAGCGGCTTTCCTCCCGGCGCCGGCCTTCCTCCCCGTGCTGACCTTCCTCCCGGCGCCGGCCTTCCAGGAGGCCGCCGGGCGGGCCCTGGGCCTGGCCTTGCCGGTGCGGGGCGGCTCGGCCGCGTGCACCTTGCTGTGCTGGCGCAGGTGCGAGCTCTGGCTGAAGCGGCGGAGGCAGGCGCCGCACTGGTAGGGCTTCTCGCCGGTGTGCGTGCGCTGGTGCTGGATGAGGTGCGAGCTCTGGCTGAAGCAGCGGCCGCACGCGTCGCACTGGTAGGGCTTCTCGCCCGTGTGCGTGCGCTGGTGCTGGATGAGGTTGGAGCTCTGCTTGAAGCTCTCACCGCACTCGTCGCACGTGTACGGTTTCTCCCCGGTGTGCACGCGCCGGTGCTGGATGAGGTTGGAGCTCTGGAAGAAACTCTTCCCGCAGTCGGCACACCGATGGGACTTCTTCCCGGTGTGGATCTTCTGGTGCTGGAAAAGGGTAGAGCTCTGGCTGAAGCTCTTCTCGCATTTGGAGCATTTATAGGGCTTCTCGTCCAGGCCTCTTTGCAGTCTGCTCAAGCCCGTGTCGAAGCGGATGCTCACGCCCCAGCGCTGCCGCTGCCGGCCGGCCTTGCGCTTCTTCTCGGGGGCTTTGCCCTGGCCCGAGCTCCGGGAAACGGCCCCCTTAGGCTTCCCTAACCGCATGGTGAAGACCAAGGCCAAACCCTCTGCCAAGGCCAAACTCTACTGTCTTCTTCTCAACTAAGGCCTCATTTGCCAAGGTAACACAGCTCCGAAGCTTCTGCCTGTAAAACACAGGCCTGTAAAACACAGAACAAATTATAAATGCTGATATTCAACTTGAGTACCTCTTCAACCCATCAAAAGTTCCCTTCAAGCCTGGTGCTGTTGATCAAGCCTGTCATCCTAGCTTCCTAGGAGGCTGAGTAGATTGCAGTTTGAAGCCAGTACACGCAGGAAAGTCCTGGAGACTTTAATCTACAATTAACCAGCAAAAAGCCAGACCTGATGCTGAAGCTCAAATGGGAGAGTACTAGCCTTGAGCAAAAGAGGCTAAGGGCCAGCACCCACGCCCTGAATCCAAACCCCAATACTGGAACAACAACAACAATAAAATGAGAAAGGGATAAAATCTTAGTGGGAATAGCAAAAGTGCTAAAAGAATCACAATTCAAGTAGCAAGATACTATGTTTAAAATTTATTAAACTCCTCATAGTGACTAAAGTATTCAAATCTGAATGACAAATCGTTATCACTTTATGATGTACCTCTGCTTACCATTATTATTATTGCGTGTGCCAGTTCTGAAGCTTAATTTTAAGAGCCTGGGTGCTGTCCCTGAATTTTTGGGCTCACTCAAGCCACAGCTCCACATAGAGCTTTTTGCTGGTTAATTAGAGACAAGAATCTTACAGACTTTCCTGCCTGGACTGGCTTCAAACGTTTATCCTTAGATCTCAACATCCTAAGTAGAGAGAATTACAGGCATCAGCCACCAGCACTTGGAAGCCCTGCTTTTTTTTTTTTGGTCAGTCATGGTTCTTGAAATCAGGACCTGGGTGCTGTCCCTGAGCTTTTTAGCTCAAGGATAGTGCCCTACCACTTTAAGCCACAGTGCCACTTCTGGAGTCTCACAAACTTTCCTGCCCAGGCTGGCTTCAAACTATGATCCTCAATCTCAGCCAGAATAGTTAGGATTATAGGTGTGAGCCAGGTGGTGGGCCCTGCTCATTCTTATTTATTTGTTCAGCAACCTCATTTCCATCCTATAGATGATGAGTAAGCCCTATGCAGCTTAAATTGTTTTGAAAGTATAGGCTGCTCTATAGGGAATACTAAGCTTACTATGAGTCAATTCAATAAATACTAGATGAGGAAAATCTTAATGAAAAGATGCTTTATTTTTACTTTGCCAGATTCTAATGATTCAAGAAAGGAAAATTTTTTGAAAACCTAAGTGGATTAGATTTGGACAGAGATATTTTGGAAGAAAAATGTCAGCAAAACTCTTATCAGATGGTGTAATAAAACAGCAGGAAAATAGTGAAATGAAATGGGATAGAAAACAAATATGGCACAATGAGAAATACAAGTTGTCATGTCCAAAACGAGCTTTACAACGTCGGTGGGGGGGGAAGGGGGGGTAAGGAGAAGGATTGGGATTGGGGGGAGGGGGGAGGCTGGGAAGGGATGTGAAGGGTAAACAAAGGAGGAGGCTGCAATGCTTGGTAAGAAATGTATGCATTATCCTGCCCATGTAATTGTAACTCCTCTGTACAGTATGTTCACAAATAAAATAAAATTAAATAAAAAAAAAAAGAAAACAAATATGGCAAGCCAGGTACCAATGGCTCATGTCTGTAATCTTAGCTACTCAGGAGGCTAAGATCTGAGGTTTGCAGTTGGAAGCCAGTGCAGGCAGGAAAGTCTGAGGCTCTGATCTCCACCAAACTACCAAAAAAGCTCGAAGTAGAGCTGTGGCTTAAGCAGTAAAGTAATACCCTTCAGCAGAAAAAGTTCAGGACAGTGCTCAGGCCCTGAGTGCAAGCCCCAGCACAGACACAGGCACAGGCACACAAAGAAAAGAAAAAGTATGGCAAGTAGAAAGCAAGCCATGGCCATACACTTGGCTGAGAAAGTAATTTAAAAAACACTCTAATGCTACAAAATTCAAAATACCAAATAAATGTATTAAATTTATGTATAAGGTTTTCTTGAGGCTATTAAAAATAACCAACACAAACAAAACTCCACAAACTCCAACTAAGAGGCAAGGTGGGAAATGCTAAGTCCAGCAATAAAATTGTTGGCATTATTCTCTATTTTTAAGTCAAGGAAGAGACTAAAATGAGAGTAACTGCCCTGGGTTTCTTTTCATGCCAGCATATTAACCAAGAAAATGAAAATACCTGCAATCGTAGCTACTTAGGAGGCTGAGACCTGAGGATTGCAGTTTGAAGCTAGCTTGAGCAGGAAAGTTCATGAGACTCTTATCTCTAGTTAAACACCAAAAAAAGGTGGAAGTGACATTGTGGCTCAAGTGGTAGAGCGCTAGCCTTGAGCCAGAAAAGTTCAGGGGCAGTGCCCAGCCCCTGAGTTCAAGCCCCAGGACTGGCACCAAAAACAAATAATAACTTGTCTGAGTTTTGGGTAATAAAACTGGAAACTTACTATATCCTGAACTTTTTCTTGGTACTCAATAATAATTATATCTGTTATGCTTACTATCTAGAATGAGTAAACTACATAAAACACAAAGTTTCAGAGAAAGCAACACCCATTCCTTAAGGTTCTCAAATATTTACAGATAATCTATTGTACTAGGAGACATTGGGTTAGGTAGAGTTCCAAAAACTAGCTATAATGAAATTGTATTTGTTTGTTTGGTATTAGTCCTGGGCCTTAAACAGAGCATCCTCAACACTTTCCCTTAGCTTTTTTGTTCAAGGCTGGCACTCTACCACTTGAGCCACAGGTCCATTTCTGACTTATTGCTAGTTGATTGGAGGTAAGAGTCTCTCAGACTTCCTGCCCAGCCTGCTTCGAGAACCTTCGTTTTTTCAAGTCCATTTTACTTATTTTTTAAATAATAAAATCGGATCTGAGCCAGGCATCTGGTGTGGCTCTTGTCGACAATCCTAGCTACTCAGAAGACTGAGGTCTTTGGATAGTGGTTCAAAGCCGGCCCGGGCAGAAAATTCCACGACAGTCTTATTTCCAATTAACACTCAAAACGCCCCCAAGTGGAGCCAGAAAGTAGTAGAGCGTCAGTCAGGAGCGATAAAGCTAAAGGGCAGGGCACAGGCTCTGAGTTCAAGCCCCAGTTCCTGCACAAAGAAAAAAGTCAGGTCTGGAAACTCGACGACTATCAAAGTCTACCCACGGACGAGGAGATGCATAAACGGGGCGCCTCCAGGCCGGGCGCGGGCCAGCCACTCTGCAGGACGGGGCTGGCTCCGGTGCTCCGCAGTCGGGCGCAGTCCGCTCGGGTCGGGGTGGGAAGCGCGGGAGCCAGCTACCGAGCACAGCACCCCCGGCCGAAGGGCGCGGCGCCTCCCCGCCGCGGGCCGGGGTCGGGCTCCGCTCTCCAGCCCGTTGGACGCCGCGCGCCCGGCGCAGACAATGGGCCCGGGCAGGCGACGATCGTCGGGCGGCTCAAGGCCCGAGGCCCCGCCGTCTCGGCTCCATTTGGGGGGCTCCCGAGCCCCAGGCCGCCCACCAGGCCCAGGCCGGCCTCCTCCCCGCCCCGCCTCGCCCCAGGCCCAGCCCGCCCGCCTCCCCGCCCCGCCTCAAGTCCAGCCCAACCGCCCGCCCCAGCCTCGCCCCGCCACGACCAGCACCCGCCCCAGTGCCCCGAGCGCCCCGGCGCCCGTTCACCTCGCCCGCAGCCCGCGGCTCTGGCCACCCCGCGCCGCTCCCGCCGCCGGAAGTGCGGGCCTCCCGCCCGCGTCGCAGCGGCCGCTCTAGGAACGTGGCGGAGAGACCCTCTATGGTCGGCGCCCACCCCAGCCGCGCTGGCTGTGCGGCCCGCCCGCCGCGTGCCTGTGTGTGCGTATACTGTGTGTGTGCATACTCTGCGCGCGCACGTGTGTGTGTGTACACTGTGCGGTATTCCGTGAGTGCCTACATGCTCACCTTTGGTCCTCGGCTCCACCCAGGCCTGTGCCCCTGCCATCCCCGGAGTTCCCGCCAGGCAGCTGGCCCCTCCCTCTCTGCGCCCAGATCCACCCGGACCCCCATCTACCTCCCTCCCTCCTCTCAGACACCTCCTGCTACCTGGATGGCAGGGGGTGGAGGGGGGGGGGGAAGGAGGGGGCGGGATGCCTTGTGCTCCACACAGCCACTTACAGCTCTTTTAGTAGTTTATTAGCTATCAGAATCTCAGACATTCCTGACTAGGCTGACTTCCATCCTCAGACCTTAGCCTCCTGAGTCACTACGATTACAGGCCACCAGGTGTCCAACTGGAAATTATTACATTCTTAATAAAGATAACTGGGTATCTGATATAAACATACACTTTTCCTCCCACAACTCATTTATTTTCACCAACAGGCTAGGAAAAATCATACTTCAGTTACAGCCCAGGGAATTTACACTTAGAGAAGAAATTTGCTCATGTTTGCACAGTACCTAACCCCCTTTGGGAGAGGCCAAGAAATTTCCGCTCCCAAGTCTTTTTTTAAAAATACGTTTTCTTTGTTTTGTTTCTGGAGGTCCCAGGCTTGAACTCAGCTTCTTTGTGCTCAAGGCTACTCTACCACTTGAGCCACAGTGTCACTTTTGTTTTTTTTTTTGTTTTTTTTTTTTTGAGTAGTTTATTGGAGATAAGAGTCTCATGGGAACTTTTCTGCCCAGGCTGGCTTTGAACTGTGATCCTCAGATTTCAGCCTCCTGAGTAGCTAGGATTATAGGCATGAGTCACCTGTGCCCAGCTTATATTTGTATTATTTTTAAGTAGTTGTACAAACAAATTAACATTCAACAAATCAGTTTATAGGTACAATGACTCTTGATTAATGTTACCCCCTTTATCATTCTCTCCAAGACTTGATTTTGAATGGATCTACTTGATTTTCTTTAGTGATGAGTTCTGGCTTCTGTCCCTTTCAGGGAATAGCTTCGCTGGTATTCTCCTATGTTCTAGACTCCCTTGGATCCCTCGGGAGCCCCTCCTGGCTGAGACTCCCTGACTGTAATTCATGGAGTGCAAATACTACTAAACTCCAAACTTGAGTATCCAATTGATTACTCAAGAGCCCTAATTATATGTGTGATAGTCATGCCAAAGTATTGCACTGTTTTGTTGTTTTTTGTTTGTCCATTGTGGAGCGTGAACTCAACCAGGGTGCTAAGCTCTTTTGCTCAAGGCTAGTACTCTACCACTAGGAGCCACTTCCAGTTTTCTGGTGGTTAATTGGAGATAAGCATTTCAAAGACTTTCCTGCCCTGGATGGCTGCAAACTGGGGTCCTTAGATCTCAGCCTCCTGAATAGCTGGGATTACAGGCATTAGCCATTGGTGCCCAGCTTGCAATGGCTTTTGTTGCAACACACAGTGATCCCTTTAAAGACACGTGTTCAAAATCCCCCAAAGGCTTCTGATCCGTGACATTAACTGCCACGATGGGTCTTTTTACTTTGTTGTGCGTCTGCAGTGCTAAGATGGTACTTAGCAGGTAGCAAGCACTCAGTAAATGTTTATTGCATTAATATTTGTGTGTGTTGTAACTGAGGGTTGAAATCAGGGCCTGGCACTCTTGCCTGGCTTTTTCCAAGGCTAGTAGTGCTCTACCACTTGAGCCACTCCTCTACTTCTAGCTTTTTGCTGATTAATTGGAAATAAGAGTCTCATGGGTTTTTCTGCCTAGAATGGCTTTGAACTGCGGTTCTCAGACATCAACCTCCTGAGTAGCAAGGATTACAGGTGTGAGCTACCAGAGCCCAACTTCCAGTTTCTTTTCCTTCTTCTTTTATTTTTTGGTTGGTCTTTGGGGCTAGAACTCTGGGCCTGGGCACTGTCCCTCAGCTCTTCAGCTCAAGGCTAGCGTTCTACCACTTAAGCCACACTGCCACTTCTGGCTTTTTCTGCTTATGTGGTGCTGAGGAATCGAACCCAGGGCCTCATGCATGCAAGGCAAGCACTCTACCACTGAGCCACCTTCCCAGCCCCTTCCAGTTTCTTTTTAAGCAAATGAAATGATCACTTGTGGCCACCTGTGATACCTGAGAAAGGAGACAGGGACAAGAGAGGGCAGCTGAAACAGAGGCCACACTCTTCATTAGACTTCTCACTGGCTGGGGTGTCTCCAGAAAACTGCCCAGCAGGGGTCACTGTGTCCTTGAGTGTAGTGGTATTTGAAAGGCTTATTGCAGAAGAATCTTCCAGGCTGGGATACATCCTAGCAAGACAACCGCCATTTCTCAGGGTTTTAATACACACACACACACACACACACACACACACACACACACACCATCTTGTGTGTGTGTGTGTGTGTGTGTGTGTGTGTGTGTGTGTGTGTGTGCTGGTACTAGGGTTTGAACTCAGGGTCTAGATGCTGTCCCTTAGCTTTTTCACTCAAGGCTGACACTCTACCACTTAGCCACAGCTCCACTTCTGGCTTTTTGATGCCTAATTGTGATCAGAGTTTCAAGGGCCTTCCTATCCAGGCTGGTTTTGAACCTGGACCCTCAGACTACAGCCCCCTGAGTAGCTGGGATGAGAGATGTGTGCCACCAGCTTCGGCCACACACATACCCCAAGCTCAAGCCTACAGAGGTCTGTCTCCCCCTGAGCAGCCCTTCAGCCAGGGACCCTGGACAATGGCCCTTTTCAGCTTGAGACTTGTTTCCTTTGGGTTTTCTGGGAAAGGAAATGGGGATTCCCATGTCAGGGCTGCAGTAAGCCTCCCTGAGAAGCAAGCCCCTGAAGGGTGTGAGCCCCACCCTGCGTGCTGTGCTGCGGGTCGGCAGCATGTCCACAGCTGGCACCCATCCAGACAATCACAACTCTTAGGGCCTAAATATAGTGCGTGCATCTGGCTGCTTTTATGCGTGAAGCTTCCTTCCTGATAGCTACTGAGGGGCTGACAGATGGGGTTGGGGGCGGTGAGAGGGGCGGGGCTGCACTCAGCACCCCACTGACAAGGATATCCTGCCTCCATAGCAGCTGCAGGGCACCAGTGCCCACACCCAGGGCACATTTGGCCAAATCCCAGATCCTCTACAAAAAAAAAAACCTGGCCAGACTGCCTAGTAAGTCTTGGCCTTATTTCTCTGGGACGAAAGGTGCCAGGTGTATCCTGGGTAGATGGCTTTGTTTTGATGATGCGATCTTTAATCCACTTTCTGGCAAACACTTCAGGCAGGTGATTATGGCCACAGAAAAACAAGCTGGATCACTCCTCTTCCCCCCATCCCCTCAACTCTCCCACTTCTGGCCAATTGTTCTGGACAAACAACTCTGTTTTTCCTTTTCCTGAGTGCAGACCTTTCACAATTGTGTTGATTTCATCTTGTGTGGTTTGTTAACCTTCTCTGATCCCTGAGGGCTGGGCTGATAGTTCTAGGATAGAAGATGGCATTTTTCTGGCAGGGATCTGCCCTTCATCTTTGGATACCATTGTTGTTTGAGATTGATAAAACCCATGAGCCATACTTGGCACTAAACTTCTCCCCAGACAGCAGGCTATCCCAGTTTCTGATATCTGAAATCTTGTGTTAAGAGACCCCAAATTAGCAGCTTGGCTGATGGCCTCTGAAAAACAAATGTGTTGATGAAAAGATTTGTGACGCTATCTGCACGTTGTGAAAAGAAGTTGTTTTTTTCCTTTTCTGTGCAATTTTCCTCTTCGTTGCAATATTCAGAAATCAATGTTAAGAATAATGATTTCCACACTTGAACGTATCTAAAAAGGTCTGACATGGTATTTGAGCAATTGCAAAAATCAACCAACTAATCAGGCTCGTGGGTGCTTACAAGATTTCCTGCTTCAAAAGCCTCCTTGATCCGAGCCCTAGTCCTGCTCCTAGGCCAGCAAGATCTCCCCATCTGTAATCTCCCCAGAACTTGCCTAGGAACTTAACTGGTTCTCTGCTTCACTGGTCTTTATACACTCCCAATGCCAGGCCTGCCTCTCCTCATGAGGAGACACTATGGCTCTGTCTTTGTCGTTTAGGGCCAAACATGCTACAGAGAAGTGGACATGTAGTTGTCCTAGACCTGAAGTTGTAAATACAAAAAGTAAAACTGTCTGGGACTTTCTGCTTGATTCCTTCCTTCCTTCCTTCCTTCCTTCCTTCTCTTTTCCTTCCTTCTTTCTTCCTCACTCCCAGCCTCTTTCCATCTCTCTTTTTCCTTCTGTTTTTTGTTCTGGTACTGGAGCTTGAACTCAGGGCCTTCACTCAAGGCTGGTGTTCTCTACTTCCAGCTTTTGGGTGGTTAATTGGAGGTAAGAGTCCTATGGATTTTCTGCCTGGGCTATCTTTGAAGTGGGATCTTCAGATCTCAACCTCCTTAGAAGCTAGGATTACAGGCGTTGTTACTATGTCCTCTCCCATTTGGGCTGTACAGTCTCCATCCTAAGCTCTCAGCCTGTATCTCTAGCCCCTAGCTGCATCAGCAGAATGCCCTCCACCCAGACCTGAACTCTATCCTGCCTATGCACTATCTTTGGTGACTAGCTGTGCATGCGGAATACCTCCTACCTCTAATCCTGACTATTTAACGATGCCCTGAACTAAGACAGGTGCCATTTCTTCCTTTCCCATGAGAGAGGTTGCCTTGTCAGCCACTGCCCCCCCCCCACACCCCTGGCTGGGAATAAACCCCTTTGCTATTCGTGCCTATGTCTGTGTGCTTCTGGGATGGGTGCTATCAGTTTGAGCCATGGCACCTGATTCATTTTCTACTCTACTGAACTCCTGCTTGGAAGATTCCTGAGACCCTTCTGGAAAGGAAATTTACGTAATGCAGGGTAACTTCCAGGCCATTACCACTGACTTTCCT
Organism: Dipodomys merriami; assembly: GCF_024711535.1. NCBI lineage: Eukaryota > Metazoa > Chordata > Mammalia > Rodentia > Heteromyidae > Dipodomys > Dipodomys merriami. The sequence goes on along the minus strand of NW_027202715.1, from coordinate 17,066,409 downwards.
CATGCTCTAGACCCTATGCCAAGCCCCAAACTCCTTCAAGTGAAGCAAGCAATGTTAGCATCACAGGTGGTGTACACTAGCTCTTCTGCTAGTCATGGTCCCATGTATTATAGGATAAGGGCTTCCCATTAGGTCAAGGTCAGCTGGGCACTGGTGGCTCACACCTGCAATCTTAGCTACAAAGGAGGCTGAGATCTGAGGATCACAGTTCAAAGCCAGCCTGGGCAGCAAAGACCAAGAGACTCATCTCAAATTAACCACCAAAAAAGCTGAAAATTGGAAGTGTGGCTCAAGTGCAGAGTATCAGCCTTGAGTAAAAAAGCTAAAAGACAGTGCCCAAGCCCTGAGTTCAAATCCTAGTACTGGCACCAAAAAAAAAGTCAGGGTGGAAATGTAGAGGAAAAAGGAAGTGAATCTCAGCCTGGCGCCAGTGGCTCACGACTATAATCCTAGCTACTCAGGAGGCTGAGATCTGAGGACCTTGGTTCAAAGCCAGCCAGGGGAGGAAAATTCTGTGAGACTCTTATCTCCAATTAACCACCGGAAAATGGGAAGTGGCGCTGTGGCTCCAGTGGTAGAGTGTTTGCCTTGAGCTGAAGAGCTCAGGGACAGTGCCCAGGCCCAGAAGCCCCATGACCAATGAAAGAAAGAAAAGGAAGGAAGGAAGGAAGGAAGGAAGGAAGGAAGGAAGGAAGGAAGGGAGGGAGGGAGAAGTGAATCTCCCTTCTCCAGATCCAGCACATATTTTATGGAATACCTAAGACACCATAGTGCCAAAGTGGAGACGATAGGAAAACCACCTCTAGGCCTCTCCGGCCATCTATGTGTCTCTCAGATGATGGAGCTGGGTCTGGAGAAACCTGGACTAAGTCCACTCTGAAGAGTAACTGTCCCCAAGTTCTGTTCTTCACAAGGCCATGCAGAGGCTGGGCATGCACTGGAGATGACGTCTCTCGCCTTCTCCAGCCTTTACGTCTTTTCCCTTTAAGTCCCAGTCCCTGGACCCCACCCCCACCCCATCCTGCACCCAACAGGAAAGGAATATGCTCTCCAGTTTGCTTTCCTTTTAGACAAACACAAGACTGATGTAAACCCTTGCATAATTTTGCAAAGGCTTTTCTCATTCAGTCCAGAAATTCCCTAGCAGTCAACAAACACAAATTGTCCAGTATCTGGCCCCAAGGGAATTGAAAGCCCTTTTTCCCCAAACAGACCTTTCACCTCTTTGCTCTGTTTTTCAGGGAAGTATTAAGAATTGCTCCCTGACACTAGAGGTACAAGGCTCAAGTGTAGAGAAGATGCACACAGAGGCCCACAGGAGAGTAAGAGGGAGGGGGAGCTGAGGATTGCCTTTCAATATCCACCAGTCCTTTATTGCCAGGTGAACTGCTCTCCTTGGCTGATTAAATTGAAATGTTTCCTGCAGTAAGCTTCTTGAAAAAGTTTTGGAGGGGCGCCAGTAGCTCACGCCTATAATCCTAACCAATCATGAGGCTGAGATCTGAGGATCCAGGTTTGAAGCCAGACTGGGCAGGAAAGTCTGAGGGATTCTTATCTCTACTTAAGCACCAAAAAAGCTGGAAGTAGAGCTGTGGCTCAAGTGGAAAAGCTAAGGGACAGAGCCCAAACCCTGAGTTCAAGCTCCAGTACTGCGTGTACAGGTGCATGCACACGGGTGTGTGTGTGCACTTGCCCACACACAAAGAGAATTCTGTGGGTCTCACTGAGAAGTGAAGCTACTTCTGCAGACATCAGATGGGGTCCTCGTGGTTGTATTGCAGATCTCACATCTGCACTGGAGGGAGTGGTGCCGTGCCATGACATTATGGCTGTCTCCATATGGGTGGCAGGCCTGCTCTGTGCATGGCAGGGGATGGTTCAAGGATGGTTCAAGGATGATGACAGGAACTCGTGATGAGGCAGGGCTCTCGGCAAGCCGATAAAGCCCAGACCCCGAGGGATGGGTCAGCTGCTGCTCTCCTGATTGAGAGAGGTGGATGAATGGGTTTCCATACCAACATCCATATAAATGTGGCTGATGCCACACTGGCAGGCCAGCCTCAGACACAGAACACAGCTGGCGTGTTCCTGGCTCCTCAGGCCCCGATCTGCTCCCTGGAGGGGGGTTCCCTTGGGGCTGAGGAGAGGTATGCAGAAAAGCTACTTGGGCTTTGGGCAGGGTAGAAGCACAGATGCCAGGTTCCTGCAGGGACACAGAGGCCATTGGTCAGTAGCCAGGTTGTGCTGGGCCACTGGAACTCCTCATGTGGTTGTCACGGGGACGTCCGAAAAGTCAGGTGCTAGCTGACTACTTGGCTTCCACTAGCTGTTCCAGGCGCTGTAGCATTGTCAAACGAAGGGCTTGGAACCTTGAGGGAGACACAGATAAGGTGACTGAGGCTGGGGGGAGGGGAGGCAGGAGAGAGGGAGGGAAGGTTCAAGAAACCTCTGCTCCCAACTGGCTAATGGCCCACCATCACCTCTCCTCCACCACAGAGGGGAGCAGCCTTGGCCCTCTGATGAAGGGTGAGCAGGACTGCAGACTGCATAGACCTTCGGAATAGAATGCTAGGCCGGGAGCCGGTGGCTCATGTCTGTTATCCTAAGTACTCAGAAGCCTGAGATCTGAGGATCAAGGTTCAAGGCCAGTCCAGGCAAGAAAGTTTGTGAGAGGAAGTGGCGCTGTAGCTCAGTGGTAGAGCGCTCGCCTTGAGCTGAAGAGCTGAGGGACAGCGCCCAGGCCCAGAGTTCAAGCCCCATGACCGACAAAAAAAAAAAAAAAAAGAAAGAAAGAAAGTTTGTGAGAATCTTATTTCCAACTAACCACCAAAAAATAAGTCAGAAGTAGAGGTATATGGCTCAAGCAGTAGAGCACTGGCCTACAGAGAAAAACAAAACAAAACAAAAAAACCCACCTTAGGGACATACAGTACCCAGGACCTGAGTTCAAGCTCCAAGACAGACAGACAGACACACACACACACACACACACACACACACACACACACACACACACCTACAGAATGTCCAATCAACCACCATGTAGCTCAAGCTCAAGTAGTTGAGCACCAGATAAGGGACTGTACCTAGGCCCTGAGTGCAAGCCCCTAGTTTTCTCTCTCCTCTCTCTCTCTCACTCACACACACACACACACACACACACACACACACGCACGCACGCACGCACGCACGCACACATACACACCTCAAAACAACAACAACAAAAACCTGGAATGAGGACAATGCTATTCCAGAGTTCACAATACACAGGGATGTGCTGGGGCAGAGAGCTGGGGTAGCAGAGTTGGGTCAGGCAGTCTGGGCTTGCAACTAACTTGTGCCACATGAGCAGACTGACTACCTAAACCCCTAGCTCCTTTCCAACTCTAAAACCCTGGAATGGCCAGGCACTGGTGGCTCACATCTATAATCCTAGCTACTCAGGAGGCTGAGATCTGAGAATCACAGTTCAAAGCCAGCCTGGGCAGAAATAAAGTCTATGAGACTCTTACCTCCAATTAACCACTAAAATGCTGGAAGTGGAGGTCTGTCTCAAGTGGTAGAACACCAGCCTTGAACAAAAAAGCTAAAGTTTAACACCCAGGCCCTAAGTTCAAGCCCCAGTACACACACCCATACTCCCTCACCCCCACACCCCACACACACACACAAATTAAAAATAAAAACCAAAAACATAAAAACAAGCCAGATGCCAGTGACTCACATCTATAATCCTAACTACTCAGGAGGCTGAGATCTGAGGGTCAAGATTTAAAGCCAGTGCAGGCAAGAAAGTCTATGAGGCTCTTATCTCCAATGAACCCAAGAAAAATTGGAAGTAGAGCTGTGGCTGAAGTGATAAAGTACCAAGCTTGAGCAAAAAAGCTCAGGGACAGCACCAAGGCCTTGAGTTCCAGCTCCAGGACTAGTAAAAAAAAAACAATAACAACAAAAGCCTACCACACTCCTGCCCCTGCCTTTTCTTCTGCGGCCCTCCTTCAGCTTGAGCCCCATCTAAGTGGGTGTCCCCCTCTAGGTTGGCAGGCTCTCTCCTCAGCTTGATGTCAGTTCAGAGCAGGGGCCAGACAGTATGGCTGGGATGCCAGGGTTAGCAGGCTTTCCAAAACAGCAAGCCCACCTGGCACCTTCAGAGGAGAAACAACTGCCCACGGAGCACAGGGCGCCCTGCACACATGACCTGGAGGTCAGGACCCGCCAGTGGCTTATGTGGTGTTGCTTACTTCATGGTGAGTTTGATTATTTCTCTTTCTTCCTCTTCTTTTAATTTTTCAACAAAACTGTCCAGCACTGGCATTTCAAACTTAATGTACTGGGCGACCTAGAAAATCCAAGAACATTGTTGATGTGAATGAAACCAGAAGAACAAAATTTTTGTGCCAGTTCTGGAGCATGAACTCAGGGCCTCAGTGCTAACCCTAAGCTTTTTCTCTCAAGGCTATCACTGAGCTACAGCTCCATTTCTGGGTTTTGGGTAGCTAATTGGAAATAAGCATCTCACAGACTTTCCTGCCCCAGGCTAGCTTTGAACCATGATCCTTAGATATCAGCTTCCTAAATAGCAAGGATGATAGGCATGAGCCACCCATGTCTGGCTTTCCAAAATGTCTTTTTGGTCACCTCAAGCCAGACAATGTCTTGAACCCACAGAATCTGCTCCTCTTTCCACCTTACGCCTAACTGCTCTTCTTTGTGTCGTGGGAGAATAGGAACATTTTCTTTTTGTTTTTGTTCTTCTCAAAGGCAGCTGTTATTTCTGGGAGGAAATACTGAGCTGAATATTAGGAAAAGCATTCACTACTGTTACACTGTCCAGTGGTCCAGTGGTGTTCTCAGAGGCGGGAGGGGCTGGGCAACAGGATTGCCATTGTTTCTAACAATGGAGCAAAGCTATACCAGTCCCGTGGGAAGGCCGAGGGGGTGGGGCACCTGGCCTGCTCCGGTTGAAACTCTCCAGGTCTCTTCTGCCATGGAGTTTGGAAACCTGCTCATCTATTGGCTAGAACCTGGACTATTAGTGAGGCTTAGATACTTCCTTTCTTTGCAAAGGCTCAAGTTGGGCCCTAGATGAGGAGTTCTTGTGTGGGTTTCATGTAATGGCAACAATGCTGTGATGGCTGGGTGCTGGTGGCTGAGATCAGAGGATCATGGTTCAAAGCCAGCCTGGCAGGAAAATCTGAGATTCTTATCTCCAATAAACTACTCAGTAAAAGCTGAAAGTAGTGCCGTGGCTCAGGTGGTAGAGCATTCGCTTTGAAGAAAAAGAAGTGATAGCACTCAGGCCATGAGTTCAAGCCCCAGGACTGGCACCAAAAACATGCTCTAATGAAGGAATCTGTCTCAGAGGAAAATGACAAGGCTATGGTTTTCTAGACCCTAATTCATCTTTCTTTTAAGCAGGCTATGTAGCTGGAGGCCACAGGACAGGAGGCTGAAGAACTACTGGAGTCCTACTGGATGTCGGTGGAAGCCTGGAAGGCATCATCCTAGAGGACGCTCTCAGGGTCAAAGTCACCTTCAGAGCCCTCTGGAGCCCCCTGTGTCCTCCTAAGCCCTCCCGAGGAGCAGGCCCCAGCCCAGGGCCACTTACATCATGAGGTACCTCCTCGCCCAGGTCAGCTTCCATCAGGAAGATCTTGACAATCTTCTCACAGGGCCCATGCAGGATTCTGGAAATCAGTGGGTACTCACAGTCCTTTAATCTGGTCCTCTCTGCAATAAAAGTCATCATAGAAAAGTCCTATGTAATTGCTGAGTACCGGTGGCTCAGGCCTGTAATCCTCACTATTCAGGAGGCAAAGATATGAGGATCAAAGTTCAAAGCCAGCCCCAGCAGGAAAGTTTGTGAAACTCTTATCGCCAACAAACTACCAAAAAGCCAGAAGTAGATCTGTGGCTCAAGCAGTAGAGCACTATCCTTGAGTAAAAGAGCTCAGGGACAGTGCTCAGGCCCTAAGCTCAAGCCCCACAACCACCACAAACAGCAACAACAAAAAGGCTAATGAGGACTTTGCAGTTACCATGAAATTCTGAGAATGATAGTAAGTGTGCCTGGGTTTGGGCTGAAGAAGAGATGTGTGAGGAAGAGGGCAGAGGCTGCCAAATCAACCGATTCAGCCATGCCAGGGCCTTTACAGAGAAAGCACAGGCTGTGAGTTTGCCTTGTTGTTTTTATGACCTAGAAGTAGAAACTGACACTTACCACCAGATTCATGGACAATGTAGAGCGCAAACTCACTGGGTCCATCTTCCACCTGCAGAGTCACAGGAAGTCAGACACAGGTCGTAGAGATAAAGGGAAACAGAGGGACCACAACCACAAAAGCCACCAAGCCCCAAGCCCCATTCCTCTGTTTAAAATCCCAGGGATGCCCTCTCAGCAGAGAAAGCCTTATTGGGCTTGTCATAGGAGCCATGGGCAGCTGACCCCAGCCTTGCCAGCCCTGCTCCCACAATGCAGACTGCCAGCATCCTGGGCCAGGGCTGCCCCCAGGGGGCCAGACTTACCCGGAACTTGTTCAGCAGCAGCGTAAGCACCTGCAGGGTGGTCATAGTGCTGTTGACCCTCACATTGGTCACGGATCCATAGGCAGGAGTGAACACAGAGGTCTGCTCAGGGCAGAAGGTCAGCTCAGAGCAGGCCTGGAGGAGCCCTGGGCTGGTTCTCAGTGATGCACTTTGGGCCCCAGGAGCACCAGCATCTGCTCACCCACATGCAGTTTGGCTGGTATGGACCTGGGAAGCTAACAGTGCCTTCTGGAGCTTAAGAAAGATGGCCATGTGTCCATCAGGACCAGTTCTCTGGACCCCAGGATCCAGTTCATCAGATGGATCAAATCATCTAGTGTCTGTTGATTCTACAGGCTGGAGATTCCCTGGAGCTGCCATCTCCCCACAGTGCCTAAGGGGAGGCCCCCAAGTCACACTGCAGAACTTCCCAACAAATCCCTTCACCTTAGGCCTTCCAGACCATTTTCCATACTAATGTCTGCAGTACCACCTTCCAAAATCCTGCAACTCCACATGCAGCCCGGCCCCACTTCATCAAGTGAAGTACAGTCCTACTTTTGCCTTTCCTCTTCTCCAATGATTAGACTTCCTGAACCAGAATCTGCCTCTGAAGTAGAGTTCTAGGCCTGCTGTCTCATAAGTACCATGTCAGAGCACTTTTGTGAAGTGTGCTTTGAGGTAAAAGTATCTGAAGACACATCGCCTGGATGACACAATGCCATGCACAGCTCATCTTTTTGCTACATATGTATGACAGGATCCTTCAAGCCCCCTGTGCCATAGACATGGTTTGCGTAGACTCACTGTATTCCGTGTGTGTGTGTGTGTGTGTGTGTGTGTGTGTGTGTGTGTGTGTGTGTGTGTGTGTGTGTGTGTGTGTGTGTGTGTGTGTGTGTGTGTGTGTGTGTGGTGTTGGTACTGGAGCTTGAACTCAGGGCCTGGGCACTGTCCCTAAACTTTTTCAGTCAACGCTGCTACCCTCCCACTTGAACTACAGCTCTATTTCCTATTTCCAGCTTTTTGGTGGTTAATTGAAGAGTATCACTGTTAGGTGCTGGTGGCTCATACCTATAATCTTAGCTACTCAGGAGGCTGAGATCTAAGGATCGCAGTTCAAAGCCAGCCTGGGCAGGAAAGTCCGTGAGGTGAGACTCTTATCCCCAATTAACCACCAGAAAACCAGAAGTGGTGCTGTGGCTCAAGTGGTAGAGTTCTTGCCTTGAGCTGAAGAGCTCAGGGACAGTGCCCAGGCCCAGAATTCAAGCCCCATGACTGGGGAAAAACTAAAAAAGAGTATCACTGATTCTTCTGCCCCAGCTGGCTTCAAACAACTATCATAAGATCTCCTGAGTAGCTAGGATGACAGGTGTGAGCCACCGGCTCCCAGCTGCTGAATATTTAAAGACAGTCTTCAATTTAACTGCCCAATGAATCATGTGGAATTAGTTCCTTTTCCTTAGAAAGAAGGTGTATGCTTGGGGGAGTGGTGTTAAATAGCTGGTCACACCAGGTACCATGGCTCATGCCTATAATCCTAGCTACTCAGGGGTTTTAGATATGAAGATACAGTTTGAAGCTAGCTTGAGCAGGAAAGTCTATGGAACTGTTTTTTTTTTTTTTGGTCGGTTGTGGGGCTTGAACTCTGGGCTTGGGCGCTATCCCTCAGCTCTTCAGTGTAAGGCGAGCGAGCACTCTACCACTTGAGCCATAACACCACTTCTGGTTTTCTAGTGGTTTATTGGAAATAAGAGCCTCACAGTTTCCTGCCTGGGCTGGTTTGAACCACAATCCTCAGATCTCAGCCTCCTAGTAGCTAGGATTACAGGTGTGAGCCACCAGTACCCGGCTCCATGGAACTTCTTTTATTTCCAAATAACCACCAGAAAATAAGAAGTGGAGCTGTGGCTGAAGTGGTAGAGCACTAGCCTTGAGTGAAACTGCTCAGAGATAGTGCCTAGGCCCTGAGTTCAAGCCCTAGGACTGGCACCAAAAGAAAAAATAAAGCTAGTCAGGATTGCCCCTCTAGAAAGGACAGTGCCTTTACTAAGAACTGTGTGATGGCTGAAACCCCAATGAAGCTGGGAGGTGGTGTGCTGCCCCATCTGTGTGAGTGGACTTCTCCTTGTTCCACAAGCCAAGTTCAAATCTGCAGAGTCTGCTTCTACAATTTGCTTTCCCAAGGAAAGAGCTGAGGCTCAGGGTACTTAAGGCTCTTTTTAGTATCCCTAGCTAGTTTCCAGTCTGTTCTGATCCAGCAGTAGCCTCAAACTGTAGCTCTCCGCAGCTGAGACCTGGAGGATGTGGCTCATACATTCACTCCACGCAGGGCAGAGTTAGACCTTCCATTTCCAAGAAATAAGGAACAGAGATATTCGGTTTCTTAAGGATATGATCTTGTCAACAGGAGGCCTTTCCTGAAGATGAAATTAGTCAGCTCCAAGTAAGAACTGAAGATGAAATTAGTCAGCTCCAAGTAAGAATAGAGGGCCTTAGGTTACTTTCTCGTCTCAAAAAGACCTCATTTAAATGCTACACCAGCTGGGTGCCAGTAGCTATGCCTGTAATCCTAGCTATTCAGGAGGCTGAGATCTGAGGATAAAGGATCAAAGCCAGCCAGGTCAGAAACATCTGTGAGCCTCTTATCTCCAGCTAACCAGCAAAACGCTTGAAGTGAAATTATAGCGTCAGTGGTAGAGCACCAATTTTGAGCAAAAAGGGAAGAGAGAGCGAGAGGCCACGAGTTCAAGCCCCAATACTGGCACACGTACATGCACATGCACACACACACACACATACACACACACACACACACACACACACACACACACACACACACACACACACACACACACACAGAAGCGGCTCACACTGGAAAGGCCTCCACTCCACTTTCTTTCCCGGTACAGCAGGATATAGCAGGTCATAGGACACCCTGAACAGGGCCTCACCCAAGCCGCCCTTCCATTTATAGTCACAATCAACTTCTCTAGTTGTTTACTCATGATGTAATGGGGGAAATGGTGCTTTCTCCAAGGTCGGTACAATACATACTAGGACAAAAGGCTGAGTGCTGGGAATTAGAAGCCACCCAGGTTCTGTGGGAACACGCAGGCCCTGGGGCACACCTCACTGAGAAGGCTTAATTGACCCAGAAAGGGCAGCTGGATACACAGTGTTCCCAGGAACAAACAATCGATGGAGCTGGAGGGTGGGGCCATCAGAAATGTCAGCGGTAATGATAATCTTGGTGGGTGGTGGCCATGGCTCATTGGTATGGCACTTTCCTAGCAACTGCGAATCCTGAGCTCAAACTCTAGTACCAACAATCATAACGATAATCATGGTAATAAACTCGGCATTACTGTTTGCCTTAAGCTGTGTGTGTGTGTGTGTGTGTGTGTGTGTGTGTGTGTGTGTGTGTGTGTGTGTGACACACGTGCAAATACTAGGGTTTGAATGCAGGACCTGGGCTTTGTTCCTGAGATTTGTGCTCAAGGCTGATTGATGCTCTACCATTGAATCCACAGCTCCAGCTTCCTGGTGGTTCATTGGAGAGTCTCAAGGACGACTGCTTGGAATGTCTACCCTCTGATCTCAGCCTCCTGAGTAGCAAGGATGACAGGCGTGACCTATATTGTCTAACTGCCTTAAGCTTCACTTGCCCAAACTCCACAGGATGTGGGGATGTCTGGACTGGGCAGGGGAGGGGGGTGGAGACGGCGTGGGTTGAGGATGGAAGTGCTATGCTGAGGTGACTTTGGACTGGTTATTTCTCCTCCTGAGAAATCAGGATGGGAAGGTCCTGGTGAAATGGGGCTCCTGACTCCGTGCAGGGGGATGATTCCTGCACACCAGACTGGGGACCAGGCAAGGCCGGGTGGGGACATTACCTTGTGATTGTAGAAGTGCCCGTTGATGGAGAATCGGTGTCTCCGCACCCGCTGGGCCTCAGCAGGTGTGCGGGACTTGGGCCTCCTCTGGATCACACAGCTGGCATCGCTCTGGGTCCGCAGCAGCTGTGGGATCTCCTCCTCCTCCTCCAGGGACCCTGCAAAGGGAAAAGAGAATGGAGGAGGAAAAGGTAGCAACTGCCATGGCCCTAGCAGTGGAGACTGTTGCCACAGGGGCTGTGAGGCCCCCAGAGCCCCGGCAAGGCCAGTCCCAGCACATGGTGGGGGCAATGATGGCTCCTGTATATTTTATTTAGTGAATTATGGGGCTTGAACTCAGGGCCTGGGCACTGTCCCTGGGCCCTTTTGCTCTAGGCGAGCGCTCTACCACTTGACGTCACAGCTCCACTTTGTGTTTTCTGGTGGTTAATTGGAGATAAGAGTCTCACGGACTTTCCTGTCCAGGCTGGCTTCATACTGCAATCCCCAGATCTCAGCCTCCTGAGTGGCTGGGATGACAGGTGTGAGCCATGGACTCCCAGCTCTTTTTTTTTTTTTAATGTCATGAAGTATGGTGTAGGGGACTCGGGGCACTGAAGCAGTGCAGTGATGGGGCTCCTCAGAGGTGATGGTCAGGGGCCAGGCCGCTCTTCTCCCTGGAGTCAGATGGTCTGGCAGGTCCCACTTACCTGAACCATCTCTGGAACTCATGGCCTTGTGTTGGGGCTGAGCACCCGGCTCCTCAGTGGTGCTCCCGCCATCCTGGGGTGGCATCTCCTTGCTGAAAAGAGACAATCCTGCTGCTCAGGTGACTGCTGTCCAGAAAGACAACTCAGGCCAAAGAGAAGGCGCAAGAAGCAGCAGGCTGAATGGAATAACTTTGATTTGTTTTGTTTTGGGTCAGTTGTGGGGCTTGAACTCAGGGCCTGGGCATTGTCCCTGAGCTTTTGTGCTCAAAGCTAGAGTTCTACCACTTGAGCCACAGCTCCACTTCCTGTTTTTGGATCATTAATTGGAGATTAGAGTCCCACAGACTTGCTGGCCTGGGCTGGCTTTGAACTGCGATCCTCAGATCACAGCCTCTTGAGTAGCTAGGATTACAGATGTGAGCCACCAGTGCCTGGCTCAAATGAAGTAAATTTTAAACAATAAAATATAGTAAAGGGCTGGGTGCTGGTGGCTCATGCATGTAATCCTAGCTAATCAGGAGGCTGAGATCTGAAGATCTCAGTCCAAAAACCAGCTGGGTCAGAAAAGTCCATGAGATACTTATCAAAAGGCTAGAAGTGGAGGTATAGCTCAAGGGGTAGAGCACCAGCCTCAAGTGGAAAAGCCCAGTAAGAGTGAGAGACCCTGAGTTTAAGCTCCAGTACCAGCACACACACACACACACACACACACACACACACACACACACACACACACACACACACACACACACACACACACACACACACACGAAATTGGTGGGAGCCACTTGTGCCTGGCTGCTAACTTCTTTAAAAAAAAAAAAATATATATATATATGATAACTCCCCTTTTTGAGGCGGGTAGTAGAAGTACAGGAAGCAGTATGACAGGTAAGACATGGTATCCTTCTGATTAAAACATTTTTTTGTTCTGTTTTGTTTTTTTCTATATCAAATCTTTCTGACACATTTTTGAACAGTAAAATTAATCTGACCTTACATTTGGATACATTTACAAAAACAGAGCATACATTATAATAAAAGCAATAGGAGTAAAGGTGCATGTCTGTAATCCTAGCATTCAGGAGGCCGAGGCATGAGTTTGATGAGTTTAAGGCGGCCTGAACTACATCGCAAAGCCATGCCTTGAAAGAAAAAAAGTATAGAAGGAAGGAAAGAAGAAGGTGGAAAGAAGAGGAGAAAAAAGGGGGAAAAAGGAAAAGAAGGGAAAGGAGAAATAAAAGAAGAAGGAAGGAAGGAAGGAAGGAAGGGAGGAAGGGAGGAAGGGAGGAAGGAAGGAGGTTATTTTTGTGTGAATTCATCATTAACACTTTCTCAGTGCTGTACCCAATGGGCTGGGGAGAGATGGTCAGTGGTAGAGTGCCTGGCCCTGGGTTCAATTCCCAATACTACAAAATAGAGAGGGAAGGGAGGAGGGAAGGAGGCCACCCAGAGTCAGGGTGTGTGTGTGTGGCCAGGCTATGCCCCATGCCTGAGCCCTGGGCTGAGGACACACTAGAATCAACAGCAGAGTTTGAGCTGAGAGGTGTTCTGGAGGCCCCCAGCCCCGCCCCACGCTGGGCACTCACGGGGAGCAGCTGGGCTGTGGGTGTGACCAGGAGATGGAGGAGAGGCGCACACGTTCGTGGTCATCCTGCATCTGAAGCCGGATGGGCCGTCTGAGCCCCCATGCGATGTTGAGGAGCCCCTCAATGATCAGAGCCCCTTCCTCCTGGGAAAGGGAGTGCAGATAGGTCAGTCTCCTCCTTCAGAGCAGTGGACATTGGGGGTACCTCCCCTGCCCCAGAATGCCCTGACAGGCTACTCAGGCAAGTCCCCAGATACACTCCTCTACGTGCTCTGAGGCACAGAGCCAGGGCCTGAGGGAGGAAGCCTGAGAGAGTTCAGCCCAGGCCTGGCCAGACACATGGTCAGGACAGGACAGAGTTGCCCAGTCAGGTGTCCCAAAGGACCCCAAAGCTGTCCGGCATGCACGTCCACACGATGGCCAGGAAGCACATCCCAGAGAAGGCCAGTCTGGCTGCCTCCCTGACCAAACTGTGCCCTGGCCAGGGTCCTGTGGTCACCAGCTCCCGAAGGGCCTCATGCCCACCAGGGCAGTGGCTGCTGCTCTAGCTAGATCTGAGCTCTGCCCTCTCCTCATACCCCAGACAGCAGCAGGACCCTCATACCTGGGGTCAGCCCACCCCAGAATTCCAAGCTTGTTTTCTTCTTGATGGCTGATCTTTTGAGGGCTTGAACTCAGGGCCTGGGCACACTTGCTTAGCCTTTTTTGCTCAAGCTCAGCATTCTGTCACTTGAGCCACACCTCTACTTCCAACTTTTTGGGGGTTCATTGGAGATAAGAGTCTCACAGACTTTCCTGCCTGGGCTGGTTTTGAACCTTGATCCTCAGATCTCAGTTTCCCGAGTAGCTAGGATTATAGGCATGAAGCACTTGTGTCCATCTTTTTTGCTCACTACTTCTGGAATACTGATGGCCCCATGTTTTGCCCCACCAGTATCTCTACAAAAGTTCTCATCCCTCGACCCCAGCTGCTTGGGCTTCCCCTCACCTCAGCTCCACAAGGTGCGTGGCATCTTCTCACTCCATGGGTGCCTGGCTGGCTTCTGCTCATACTCCCATGCCTTCGTTGTCAGGCCAATTACCCACAAGCAAGCCTGGCCAGATATCACTATTCATATGTCCAGAGAATCTTCTAGAAAGCTTGGGCACCCTTTCCCCATGGGTAGCCAACTTGGACCCTCACTCTCCCATTGCTGTTATTTTTTAGGTTTGTGGCAAGAACATTGAACATACAGCCTGACTCTGTGTGTGTGTGTGTGTGTGTGTGTGTGTGTGTGTGTGTGTGTGTGTGTGTGTGTGTACGCACATGCTGATACTTGGGCTTGAACTCAAGGCCTGCATGCCATCCCTCAGCCTTTTCCACTCAAGGATTGCATTCTACCACAGCTCTACTTCTGGCTTAAGTGGACATAATAACAGTGTTATGGGTTTTCCTGCTCAGTCTGGCTTTCAACTGTGAGGAAGAAGATGCCACGGAAACGTGTGCACAACTATGGCAGAACTCATGGTGTGGATCTCATGGTTGCTAATCACTTCTGTTTCCAACACCCCACCACCCACAGAAAAGGAGGTCTACTGTCAATGATCAGAATGTACACACAGCTTTTGGATAGGAGCTTGCAGCATTTGCTAAAGAAGGCAATTAAGAAAGTAGCAAAAAGCTGGGTGCCTTGGTTTATGGATTATGCTTTGGTTTATGGCTATAATCCTAGCCGCTCAGGAGGTTGAGATTTGAGCATCGAGGTTTGAAGCCAGCCTGGGCAGGAAAGTCTGCAAGACTTGTATCTCCAAGGAACCACCAAAAAGCTGGAAGTGGAGCTGTGGTTCTAGTGGTAGAGTGCCAGCCTAGAACAAAAAAGCTCTGGGTCAGCACCCAAGGCCCTGAGCTCAACGCTATTACCAGTACAAAAACAATTTTTAAAAATGCTAGTAGCATGCTTATATTTTTCCTTTATTTTTTTAGATCCACGAACAGGACTCGAACTCTGTACCTGATGCTTTTACTCACTGCCTAGTACTCTACCAACGGAGCCATGTTTCTAACCCCAGCGTGCTTGTATTTTTAATAACTGTATTATAGACAATGGAAGATTGCATTTGTGATACATATGTGTGAGAAAAAGAAAAAGAAAAAAGAAAGCACCCTGTTTAGGATGCTGTGAGGCCAGGATTGTACCCCAGGGGCTGCTCTTCATCCAGTCCATTGTAGGCTGTGCTCAGCCTGGAGCACACCTAAGGATCCTCTAGGCTGTGGCTCTGCGTGGCCGGTGTCCCCTGTCATGGTCACTCAACCAACCCTACATGTGCAGGCCCAGGGCCCAGCAGAAGCCAGTGGGAGGCCAAGACTAGCGTATGTACTAGCGTAGCATATACATGGTAGGTAATACTTTCTGGCAGTTATAGACCCCGAAGCTGTCTGTCCCCTGACTCTCCCAGGGCCTCCCAGGCCGGGACACATGAGCACTACTCCCTTCCTGTCAGTGTAAACACCCTCAGCTTCCATGAGACAAACAGCTCTCCCAGCTGGCAGCTGGCCCAGGCCCTGCCCACCAGGCTGTTTTCCTTCCAGCCTTCCGGAGCACAGCTATTCTGGGCCCTGTGACAGTAATTGATGGCCACAGAAAAGATATAAAAGCAGCCACAGACCTTGAGTTCTCAGGAGAGAACATTATCCTTAAGATTCTCCCAGGGACCCAACACTGGACCTAACCTCCACCTCTCCACCACAGAGCTTCCTGGGAACTAGACCAACCTCGCCCCATCCTCCCTGCTGCCTTCATCCCCCCCACAGCCACAGGTAAGAGAGAAGTTGCCTTCTGGATACAGGCAAAACACAGGGCTGTGTTTATCCTGGCAGCCACCCTCAGCGTGGAATGGTCCAGCTTTCCTACTGGGTAGATCAGGACAAAGCTACCAGAAGCAGTGGCTTTGTGCTGACACACAACTTTTATTTGTTTATTTATTTGTTTATTTATTTGTTTATTTATTTATTTATTTATTTAGCGCCAGTCCTGGAGTTGAACTCAGAGCCTGGGAGCTGTCCCTGAGCAATTTTGCTCAAGTGCTCTACCACTTGAGTCACAGCTCTATTTCTGGTGGTTAATTGGAGATAAGTCTCACAGACTTTCCCGCCCAGGCTGGCTTTGAGCCTGATCCTCAGATCTCAGCCTCCCTGAGCAACTAGGATTATAGCTGTAAGCCACTGGCACTCAGCCAGCCACATGGTTTGATTGTGCTGGTCCTGGAGGTTGAGCTCAGGGCTTCCGACTCTTGCCTGACTTTTTCACTAAAGGCTTGTGCTCTACCACTTCAGACACATCTCTACTTCCAGCTTTTTGTTAGTTCATTACAAATAAAAGTCTCTTGGACTTTTCTGCCTGGCTGGCTTTGAACCTCAATCCTCTGATCTCAGCCTCCTAAATAGCTAGGATTACAGTTGTGAACCACTAGTGCCTCACTGCTTCTGGCTTTTTGCTGATTAACTGAAGATACAAGTCTCATGGACTTTCCTGCTCAGGCTGGCTTTGAACCTCAGTCCTCAGAGCTCAGCCTCCTGAGTAGCTAGGATTACAGGTGTGAGCCACCGATGCCTGGCTATGCCTGTGAGTTTTTAATGTGAGTAGGAAGGAAGAGCAGGGAGCCACGGGCATGGGCTGTGAACCTCACCTCTGCAGCCCCGGATGGAGGAGGGGACAGAGGAGGGGGTCAGGCTGGGACTACAGGCCCTCACCTTCTGTCTCCCATCTGCCAACAGGTTGCTGCCTTGGCTTTATCAGCAGCAATGAGGTCCCGGCTTCTGCTGTCTGTGGCTCAACTACCCACAATTCGAGAGACTTCAGAGGAGATGGTGGCCGGAGGGCCCGGGCAGGAGCCCCCAGCCTCTCCCAGCCTGGACGACTACGTGAGGTCAATCTGTCAGCTGGCACAGCCAGCTTCTGTGCTGGACAAGATTGCAGCCAGGGGCTGGACCAACAGACCCCACCCCCCAGCGCAGGCCAGTGAGAAGAGCCGCCTGGCTGTGACCCGATTGGACAAGACTCCCTGCTTCAGGGGGCAGCTGCCTACAGCGCCCTCTGCTGGCACTGCTGACCCTCTGGATTGGCTCTTTGGGGAATCTCAGGTAAAGCAGCCAAATAAGGGCTTGTCCAGGGCGACCAGCTCCTCTGATGGCCACTGGGATGCACATAGACCGATGGACAGAAGCAAAGCCAGAGGGAGACCCTGTGAAGTCAGAGCACTTGGGCACTCTCTGGCGAGACCATCTTGGGACAGGCAACAGAGCTGGATTTCGGAACAACCTGCCAGGCTCACAGTTGCCTCCTGTCGTCCCCGCCCCAGCAGTATCCTTAGAAGTCTGTACTTGCACCTCCCCGTGATTCATGAACTCTGACCCTTCCCCAATAAAGACTCCTGTACGAAGCAGGGCCGGTGGCTATCTCCCTGCCTGCGCCGTGTGGTAGCCATGTCTCCAGCAGGTCTCAGGAAGGAGCACGTCTTTCTGCAGGAATATCCTGCTCCTCACGGGAGCCAGGAGTGATGCTATCTGATCTTGCTTTTCCTAGCTGATCACCTTGAGACAGTGACTTCGTGTCTCTGTTCCTTGGTTTTCTCATGGCACAATGAGAAACAGTAGGGGCATTTCCCAAGCGGAGCTGCTGAGTGGAAGCAAGCAATACTCAGGGTAGCTATTGTCATCCCAGGGATGGAGGTGTGGTGAGGGAACTGTGGCTCAAATGGTAGAGCACTATTCTTGAGCAAAAGAAGCTTCAGGACAGAACCAGGCCCTGAGTTCAAGTCCCAAAAATTAATGAAAAAAGAAAAAAGCAGAAAGTAAATCACATACTACAAAGAAAGTTTCAGAGAGGCAATTTCCTCAGTTTCCTTATATGTAAAATGAGGGACATCACCCACTGTCCTCTATCTCCCCCAGGAGGTGGGGAAACTGTCCAAGTGGACTTGGAGAAGACAGGTGTTTGCATCTGTCAGAACCTGCTATACCTCCTCAGGAGCCTCAATTCCCTGGTCACCTGACCTGCTGTTAATACATGGGACAGCCTGTATCTGTATGTGGGGAAGGGCGAATGTGCACCATGTGCGCCTCACCAGTGACGAGACAGGCTAGGCTTGCTGCAGCCTCTTCTACAAAGCAACTGGAAAATCAGGTCAGAGCCTGGCATTGGTGGCTCATGCCTGTTATCCTAGCAGTTCTGAGGATTGGGGTTCAAAGCCAGACAGGAGAAGGAAAGTCTGTGAGACTCATCTCCAGTTAGCCAAGTAAAAGCCAGAAATAAAGCTGTGGCTCAAGTGACAGAGCACCAGCCTTGAGTGAAAAAAGCTAAGTGGACAGCACCCAGGTCCTGAGTTAAGCCTTAGTACCAGCATACACACACATACACACCCCGGGTCAGGAGTCACTGACCCTCAGCTTAATGTTCATGGAGGCTGCTATACCCCAAAACCATATTGATGGTAGGGCTAACAGGCTGGAAGAGAGGAGCCCTAGGACCCTCTGCAGCTAACCTCTGATACGACAGAGGAAAATGGCATCTTAAGAAAGGGCTTTTGGAAGTACTGCAAGACTGTATGCACAGAACAGCCTAGAAGGATTCCTTTCCCCATGAGCTAGGCTCTTTTTCTTCTTCCCTCCCTTCCTCCCTTCCTCCCTTCCTCCTTCCTCCCTTCCTCCTTCCTTCCTTCCTTCCTTCCTTCCTTTCTTCCTTTCTTTCTTTCTTTCTTTCTTTCTTTCTTTCTTTCTTTCTTTCTTTCTTTCTTTCTTTCTTTCTTTCTTTCTTTCTTTCTTTTTCTTTCTTTCTTTCTTTCTTTCTTGTTCTAGAGCTTGAACTCAGGGCCCAGGCATTGTTTTGCTCAAGACTAGCACTCTGTCATTTGAGTCACAGCTCTACTTCTTGCTTTTTGGTGATTAATTAGATAAGTATGGCACAGGTTTTCCTGTCCAGGTTGGCTTTGAACCGCCATCCTCAGATCTCAGCCCCTGAGTAGTTAGGATTACAGGTGTGAGGCACGGGCATCCAGCTTGGTTAGGTTCTTCTGTTCCTATGAGCAGTCACGTTCTCCAGTCCTTTGCTGTTGGAGTGAGCTGGAGTGAGGAGGGGGACAGCACAAGGCCCTGGGCAGGCTGAGAACAGCCAGGGTCCAGTGGTCTTCCAGGCCTTAAAGGGGGAGTGAGAGTGAGAGTAACTACCCCCCCCCCCCCCCCCCCCCGCTCTACCCCCTTTCTTCTCCCTGGGGAAGAGCCTGGCTTTCTGTCACAGAGACCCTGGTGGAGGGGAAGTTCCTTTCCTTTCCCACAATGCTCAGGAAGTCTGGAGCAATGAGCCAGGCTGTATGTAGTGTGTGGTGATGGCCACTAGGGGGAGGTGTCGAGCTGGATGAGAGCAGATCCCAGGCTGGGTCAACCTTGACTCTGCCTCACACTGTTTTTCTAAATTGGTAAGCTTACACAGCAATGTTTCCACATAGGTGCGTTTTCTCCCAAGACACCAATCAGCCTCGTTAAAACCCTCCTTCACCTTTAAAAGGCACAGGCCACTCTGCTCTCATTTTGATTTGTAATATAGACAAAATTATCCCCAACATAAGGTTTTCAATCAAAGCAGCTGGTGCACCAGCCTTCAAAGAGCAGGATCTCCATCAGTGCAAAACATCCCAGGAAAACACTTGTCCGAGGGGGAGCCCCAGTGGGGTTGTCTGACCTTGTAAACACCAGCATAGCCCAGCACCTCACTTTAAAGTGGGAGGTCTTAGGGCAAAGGAAGGACCAGGTGCAAAGGTCTGGGCCATGTGGTTAGGTGGGAGGGAACAGAGGGGGTGGGCTCCTCCACAGTCCCTGTCACAGAGGAAGGAAGGGACTATGTCATCTCTAAAAGACTAGTGCTGTTGTTCACACCTGTACTCCTAGCTACTCAGGAGGTTGAGGTCTGAGGATTGCAGTTCAAAGCCAGCCTGGGCAGGAAAGTCTGCAAAACTCTTAGCTCCAACTAACCAGCAAAAAAAAACTGGTAGAGCTCAAGTGGTAGAGCTCCAGCCTGGAGTGAAACAGCTAAGGGACAGTGCTTAGGCCCTGAGTTCAAGCCTCAGCACCCCTTACCCCAATATACACAGAGATTTCAGAGTCTGATGTCTCAGTAAATCTCACAACAAAGGTCCTGGCTGAAGGGATGGTTCAACTGGCAAGGATGGTTCAACTGTCTCCTGTCCACTGTAAGCTGATCCTGAGCTAGAAAGTGACTGGGGTCGCTGTCTAACTGTCCACACCAGGGTACCTGGAAACCACAATGTGGTCAAGATTGCCGTCAGCAAACCAGGAAAAACAGTGACCCCATGAACACAGTCTGCCGGCCTCACCTCCAGGGCCCCTGTGGACACAGACTGCTGGTCTCAGGGACCCTGCAAACTCAGACTGCTGGCCTTACCTGGGGGACCCCATGGGCGCAGACTGATGACCTTACCTTGGGGACCCTGTGGATGCAGACTGCCGGCCCAGGGGACTCCGGGGACATGGGCTGGCAGCCTCAGAGACCCTGCAAATAGGGACTGTGGGCCTCACCTCTCGGTGTCGGAGCTGGAAGCTTCGGCCCTCATGGTAGCAATTGTAGGTCTTCAGGAGGCTTAAGAGCTCCGACCTGAAACATAAAGACATGCAAGCACACTTGGAGAGTACAAAGGCCCAACAAGGTGTTAGCCTTCATGGACCTCAGCGTCTTCATTTGTGTGTGTGTGTGTGTGTGTGTGTGTGTGTGTGTGTGCGTGCGTGTGTGTGTATGTGCGTGTGTGTGTGTGTGTGTGTGTGTGTGTGTGTGTGTGTGTGTGTAGAGAGAGAGAGAGAGTATTGGGGCTTGAACTCAGAGCCTCACACTCTTGCTTGGCTTTCTCCCTCAAGGCTAATGCTCTACCATATGAACCATTATCCTACTTGTGGTTTTCTGCTGATTAGTTGGAGATAAGAGTCCCTTCCTTGGATTTGTCTGCCCAGGCTGGCTTTGAACTTCTATCATCAGATCTCAGCCTCCTGAGTAGCTAGGAATACAGGTGGGAGCCACTGGCACCTTGTCCAAGTATTATTTTGTTGTTGTTGTTGTAATATAAGAGTAAATTTTTAAAAAGTAGTGTGAAATACATCAACAAAGTTCACCCCCCCCCCCAAAAAAAAAAAACAACTCACAACCAGCTGGACACTGGAGCTCACGCCTATAATCTTAGCTTCTCAGGGGGCTGAGATCTGAGGATTGAGGTTCAAAGCCAGGCCAGGCAGAAAAAGTCCCTGTGAGACTCTTATCTGCAATTAACCACTCAAAACCCTGATGTGGTGCTGTGGCTCAAAGGAGCAGAGCACTAGCCTTGAGTGAAAGAACTCAGAAACAGCACCCAGGCCCTGAGTCCAAGCTCTACAACCACCATCACCAATAACAAGAAATCTGGAGGACTGTGGTTTGAAGTCAGCTCAGGCAGAAAAGTTAGTGACACTCCATCTCTAAGCAGCAAAAGTGTTTGATTCAACTGGGTGCTGATGGCTCATGCCTGTAATCTTAGCTGCCCAGGAGGCAAGATATGAAGACCATGGTTCAAAGCTAGACTCGGCAGAAAAAAATGAACCCAAAAGCTGCAAGTGGAGCTGTGTTTTGAATAATAGATCACTAGCTTTGAGGGAAAAAGCTCAGGGACAGTGCCCAGGCCCTGAGTTCAAGCTCCAAGACTGGCACAAAAAATGCTGGATTAGATGCATGGCTCAAGCAGTAAAGCAATAGCTACAGGCTTGTACCCAATAAAGCCTCAGGTACAAGCAATGAAACAAAACAAAACTAGAGAAGCTCACAACCAGTTTTGTGCTTTTTGTTTTTTTAGTTCATTTTAAACAGTGGAATGCTGGGATTGTTCTAATCTGTGTGTGTGTGTGTGTGTGTGTGTGTGTGTGTGTGTGTGTGTTTTCTGGGGCTTGAACTCAGGACCTTGGTGCTATACCTTCCCACTATACCTTCACTTTTTTTTTGTCGATCGTGGGGCTTGAACTCTGGGCCTGGGTGCTGTCCCTCAGCTCTTGAGCTCAAGACGAGTGCTCTAGTGCTTGAGCCACAGCACCACTTCTGGTTTTCTAGTGGTTTATTGGAAATAATAGTCTCACAGACTTTCCTGCCTGGGCTGGCTTTGAATGGTGATGCTCAGATCTCAGCCTCCTGAGTAGCTAGGACTATAGGCCTGAGCCTCTGGCACGCAGTTTCCCTTCACTTTTTTACTCATGCTCTTATTTGGCTTTTTCTACTCAACGCTTACACTCTACCACTTCAACAACACCGGCACTGCTGGTTCATTGGAGATAAGAATCTCACCAATTTTCCTGCCTAGGTTGGTTTTGAACCAGGATCCTCAGGAGTAGCTTGGTTGGGTCATTCTAGTCTTTAAAGAAATGACATTAAACACTGCCACCGCAGCGCACTCTGGGCCCTGTTCTGTCCTGCTTTTGTGGGTCCAAGGAGGGGAGGCTGACGCCCACACCCTGAAGAACCACAGGAAATCCTACCCCTGACCCAAGGTACATTATCACATGCATAGAACACATACATACAACAGAACCCAAGCTCCCACTGCCCATGGACCATGTGGGGAGGAGCCATGTGGAGGATGGGCGCCATCTTCCCTGCACACCCAGACTTACTTGAGGATGTGCTTGTTGTCACTGATGGGCACCTGAGAGCTGGGTGAACCATCTTCCTTCATCTTTAGCTTCTCTCTGCAGACCTGGAGGTCACCTGCTGGGAGCATGGAGTCAGTGAGTACAGTTCCCAGCACTGACTTGGAGGGGAATGCCGTGGCCTGACATCTGTCCATGTGCAGGTGGCTGCGCTGGAGGACTCAATATGAGGTCTCCCTGATCACTTTGGAACATTTTACACAATCCTCAGCACATTCAAACCATGTACTCCCTTCCCATGATGGGCACTGTGTGTGTGTGTGTGTGTGAGTGTGTGAGTGTGTGTGTGTGTGTGTGTGTGTGTGTGTGTGTGTGCTGAGGCTTGAACCCAGGGCCCCTCATTCACTTTGGTTTTGTGTTCAAGGTTGGTACTCTACTGCATAAGCCACAGCTCCTATGTCCAGCTTTTTGGTGGTTAATTGAGGATGAAGAGTCCCACTGACTTTTCTGCCTTGGTTGGCTTTGAACCATGGTACTCCAAAGCTCAGCCTCCTGAATAGCTAGCTAGGTGTGAGCCACCAGTTCCCGGCTCTTACATTTTCATTGTAAGTAGTTATACAAAGGGGTTTCAGTTTTCCGTTCAACAACTCAGATTATGAGTACAGTGCATCTGGTGTTTGATAGTCTTATGAATCATTATTTTTCAAGTCGTTCTACAAAGGGGTTTCAGTTCTACAAGTGAGATTAAGAGAACAATACATCTTGATCATGGTCACCCTTTCCACACTTGTCCCTTCATCTCTGTGAAATTGTGTAGATCCTAAAAAACATCCTATTAAGTCAGGAATTTTCATTGGCTCTGCCTGTAATCCTAGCTATTCAGGGGGCTGAGATCTGAAGATCGCTGTTCAAAGTTAACCAGGGCAAGAAAATCCCTGAGTTTCTGATCTCCAATTAACCAGCCAAGAGCCAGAAGTGCAGATGTGGCTCAAGTGGTACAGCACCAGCCTTGAATGAAAAAAGCTACAGGACAGTGTCCCCAGGCTGTCAACCCCACTGCTAAGCAGGGGGACGCTGGACATGGCACAGGGTGACTCACACCCAGGCAGGAAGAAGTGGGCCGACAGATTTCATCATGCCACTCATGCCTGCCACTTAAAGCTTAGCATTGTTTATTTCCAGAATATTCCACTTAACTATTTCCAGACTACAGCTGACCTCAGGTAACAGAATCCATAAAAAGTAAAACCATAAATAAGAGTGACTACCATTTTGAGGAGGGGTGCAATTTAAAAACTTAGTGATTGTTTATTTCCAGAAGATTCTACTTATTTCCAGACTAAAGTAGACTTCAGGTAACGGATTCTTCAGAAAGTAAAGCTGAATATTAGAAGGGCTGCCATTTGCTGATGGGATGGATAGCAGTGGGAGGTACTACCTACCCCAACAGAGGTCACCCCATTTATGAACTCCAGTATGCGCTCCAGCCTGGCACACCCGGCCACCCATGTATGCACAAAGCTTCTTGTTCTTGGAGTATGTCAAAGCAGAGTACTCACAGATGCTGGTGGCTCACGCCTATAATCCTAGCTACTCAAGAGGCTGAAATCTGAGGAATGTGGTTTGAAGCCAGCCCATATAGAAAAGTCCATGAGACTTATCTCCAATTAACCCCC
Organism: Dipodomys merriami; assembly: GCF_024711535.1. Lineage (NCBI taxonomy): Eukaryota > Metazoa > Chordata > Mammalia > Rodentia > Heteromyidae > Dipodomys > Dipodomys merriami. Next base: position 17,042,392 of record NW_027202715.1, on the reverse strand, counting down.
CAAAATTAAAAAGCTCGAAGTGGAGCTGTGGCTCAAGCAGTAGGGCACTAGCCTGGTGCACCAGGCCCTGCATTCAAGCCCCAGGACCGCCGCCACACACAAGCAAATGCGTTCCTGCGGGAGCACAGCCCAGCCAGCAGGGGGCAGCACGCCTCTGCCATGGAGCCTCCTCCTGACTCCCAAGCCTACCTCGAGGCCCTGTCCTTTGACTGCCTGTGTCCAGCACCTCGCACAGCACAGCCTGAGACATGGTAGGACCCTGTAAATAACTGTTTGATGACTGAACAAAGACAAGAAAGAATCTCAGGGGTATGATTGAATTGTGTGTGTGTGTGTGTGTGTGTGTGTGTGTGTGTGTGTGTGTGTGTGTGTGTGTGTGTGTGTGTGTGTGTGTGTGTGTGTGCGCGCGCGCGCGCGCGCGCGCGCGCAGGTAGTGGGTCTGAACTTGGGGCCTGGGCGCTGTCCCTTAGCTTTTGTGCTCAAGGCTAGCACTCCACCACTTGAGCCATAGCTCTCCTTGTGGCTTTTTTGTGGTTAACTGGAGATAAGAGTCTCACAAACTTTCCTTCCTAAGCTGGCTTTGAGACTCAGATCCACAAATCTCAGCCTCCTGAGTAGCTAGGATTACAGGTGTAAACTATCAGTACCTGGATCCCTGAGGGTTTTTAGCAAACATTCCCTCAAAGAGAAGTGCTAGACCTTCAGGTTTGCTCTGATGTAAAAAGACTCAACCCCTAAGAATTTGAGATTATAGAATGTTTGCTTGAAATAAATATAAACATATACGTACACACGTACATATATATATATATATATATATATACACACACATCTATGAGAGAGTCTCATAATTCAGCTCTTCCAGAGTTGTGTATGTACAACCAAAATACAAAACATAATACTGTCTGGGGCTGAGGAGTGACTCAGTAGAGGGACCCTGGTTGTGGGGGGTCAGAAGCACAGCTCTGGTATTTCACAGGAAGCCACAAGTTTGAGTATTTATGAGTTATATTTCACTGGTTAAAGCTAGATGTCTCTGGAATAGACACAAAGACCCATGGAATGACTGTGATCAGTGTCCTCCAGGCTGCCTGTCCCCTGTGAGCCCATGTGACAGGTACTTGCTGGGGGAGGAGGGTGGGCTGGGTCACAGAATATGTAAGAATTGGTGTGCAGGTCAACCCAGGAGGATCAAGGAGGTGTTCTAACTGGTGCAATTGCTACAGGGTCAGGTTGGGTCTTGAGTAACTGCGTGGGTCAGAGTCCTAGGCAGCCCACAGAATATTTGTATTGGGAATGGTGGCTCACACCTGTAATCCTAGCTACTCAGGAGGCTGAGATCTAAGAATGGAAGTTCAAAGCCAGCCTAGGCAGGAAAATCCATGAGACTCAACTCCACCTAACCTCCAAAAAGCTGGGTTGTGGAGGTGTGGCTCAAGTGTTAGTGTACCAACCTTAAAAAAGCCAAACCAGAGCACAGGGCCTTAAGTTCAAGCTCCAGTACCACCCCCCATCTCTCTCTTTCTCACACACACATGAAATAAATAAATCTCTTTTATGATAAGTGGACGTATTTCATGGATTTGTTGTAGCAACAGAATCAACTTAACCTAACACAGAAACAATTCTTAAAACAGCAGCTACACTTCACATTCATATTTAAATATTTTAAATTTACATTTGATATTTAAATATATTTACATTTATATGTAATAAATACACTTAAATTGAAATAAATCTAATGCTTAAATTTAAATAAATTTAACGTTGAAATATATTCAGACATAGACTATAGGCAGGTGAAACACACTTGCAAGATGAGTTACTGGGGCTCTGGTTCATGACTCAGCCTCATGACCTGACTAGGTGACAAGACTTTCGTTCTCCTACAGTTTGAAGTAAATGTTCCCATTTTGGTCTATGTAGTAGGAACATCTACAAGTATAAATTTTCTTTTTTTTCTGTGCCAGTACTGGGGCTTGAACTCCCGCTTGGCTTTTTCAATCAAGGCTAGCACTCTACCAGTTGAGACACAGCTCCACTTCCATTATTACTTTTCTTTCTCTCTTTCTCTCTCTCTTTCTCTTTCTTTCTTTCTCCCTTTCTCTCTTATTTCTTTCTTTTGCTCGTTAATTGGAGGTAAGAGTTTCACAGACTTTACTTTCACAGGCTAGATCTCATTCTTGATCCACAGTTCTCAGCCTCCTAAATTGCTAGGATTATAGAAGGAAAGCAGTGTAGGTCAGGCAACAGTTACTTATTAACAGAAGATATTACTTAAAGTGCTAGTGTATAAGTGGGGCTGCTAAAAGCTGGTGTATAAGTTGGGCTGCTAAGACCTGGATGTCCTGATTTGCCCAGTTTCATCAATCTTAATTTTCTCATCTGCCTAATAAGGATATTGGGCTAGGAATGTGGCATAGTGGTAGAGTGCTTGCCTAGCATGCATGAAGCCCTGGGTTTGATTCCTCAGTACCACATTAGAAACAACAACAACAACAAACAAACAAAACCCCAGAAAAAACCAGAAGTGCCTTTGTGCTCAAGTGGTAGAGCACTAGCCTTCAGCACAAGAGCTTAGGGACAGTGCCCAGGCCCTGAGTTCAAGCCCCAGGACTGGTGAAAAAAAAATGATATTGATCTCCAAGGGTTAGATGGGTTGCACATTGTGGATTTTTTTTTTAACCAATGCTGGGGCTTGAATTCAGGGCCTGGGCACTGTCCTTAAGCTTTTGTGCTGAAGCAAGTGCTCTACACTTGAGCCACAGCATCACTTCCAGCCTTTTCTGAATAGCTTACTGGAGATCAGAGTCTCATGGACTTTCCTGCCCAGCTGGCTTCCAGCCTTGATCCTCAGATCTCAGTCTCCTTGGTAGCTAGAATTATAGGCAAGTCATCCCCCCCCTGCCCCCCCCCAACTGTTTATGCAAAGCAGATTAAAGGGGCTGCTTTGGTAGGCTAGTGGGAAGCCCCGCCCACTGGGCACCAGTTGGTCCTTTTGCAAAGCTATGTCCCCAGATGGTTTTCAGCAGTGTCCCCCTTCCCCCATACACAGCACACACACCTGCTTATACACACTGACTGTGTGCTCCAGCGGGATTATGTCAGCTGCTCAGAGAAGTCAGAGGGGAAAAAAATGAGAGGCCCCAGATTGCAGATGGCAAAAGGGGAAGGGAGAGAGGGGAAGATGGGTACTGTGGGGTAAACAGCTAAGCTTGGCCGGGACATCCCAAGGGAGGGGAGAGAGATCAGCAAACAAGGCCAGGCTCCCCCACCTTGCTCAGCCCAGCGGGAGCTACACTGGGAGGCTGGGGGTGGTGAGGGGACTTGGCCCCTAGCGCAGCCTCTCCTTTGAGAGAAGTCTACATTTAATTTGTGTCCCCTGACACCATCACCAGCATGAGTCACTTGATCTCTTGATCACTCTGAGTCCCTTGATCTCTTTTGTCTCCACTTCCCTTTTGCTAGATCACTCACAGAATTCTTGTGTGGAAACTGGGTCTGCGGCCTGTGCCAGTCCTCCTGCTAAGCTGACTTTCACTCATTCTAGAGCGCCCCCTAGCTGCAGTTCGCAGCGGAGAGGTGTTCTAGAGACCCTTGCTGAGTGGGAGAGACTGAAGAACACACCTTCTAAAAAAGCCCGTGGTGCACTATTCGGGACATTTCCTCCCAAGTACTGATCTGTGGGTGCTTTGGGCACTGTCTCCCAGCTCCCCCGATAGTCTGTTACCAACCTCTTATACTAAAACATTACCATCTTTTTCTTTTTCTTTTTGTCAGTTGTGGAGCTTGTGTTGCCTTTGAGCTTTTTTGCTCAAGGCTAGGCCTCTACCACTTGGATGGCTTTGAACCATGATCCTCAGCTCTCAGTCTCCAAAGTAGCTAGGTTTACAGGCGTGAGCCACCACCATTAGGCACAATATAATTGTGTGTGTGTGTGTGTGTGTGTGTGTGTGTGTGTGTGTGTGTGTGTGTGTGTGTGTGTGTAAGAGAGACATGGGGGGGCAATTCTGGGGCTTGAACTGCACTGGGCTATTTTTACTCAAGGCTGGCACTCTACCACTTGAGCCACATTCCACATTCTGCTTTACTGTTGGATAACTGGAGATAAGAATTTCAGAGACTTGGAGGGGAGAGGGTAATGGGAAGAGATGGGAAGGGGAAACAAAGGAGGAGGCAACAATATTTGATAAGAAATGTACTCATTATCTTGCCCATGTAATTGTAACCCCTCTGTATGGTATTTTCACAATTAAAAAAATCTCAGAGAAGCCGGGCGCTGGTGGGTCACGCCTGTAATCCTAGCTACTCAGGAGGCTGAGATCTGAGGATCGCGGTTCAAAGCCAGCCCGGGCAGGAAAGACCGTGAGACTCCTATCTCCAATAAACCACTAGAAAACCGGAAGTGGCGCTGTAGCTCAAGTGATAGAGCGCTCACCTTGAGCTGAAGAGCTGAGGGACAGCGCCCAGGCCCAGAGTTCAAGCCCCATGACCGACAAAAAAAAAAAAAAAAAAAAAATCTCAGAGACTTTCCTGTCTGGGCTGGCTCCCAACTATGGTCCTCAGATCTCAGCGTCTGGAGTAGCTAGGATTAAAGGCGTGAGTCACTGGTGCCCATCTTTAAACAGCACAGTCCTATCATGAATTAAGTCACAGTGTGCTCGGGTTTCTTGGGGGGAAGCAGGCACCTGGAAGAGAATGTGGCAGGGCTGGCCAGCCACCCAGGCACAGGCGGACAATCAGAGTGACAGATGCAGCTGGACAGGCCTGCCTGGCCATGGGCTGCCCCCCTCCCCCACGGCCTTCTTTGTACTGGTCTGTTCCCAGCCTCCCAGGACCCAGGCTTGCATCCCAGGCTGGAGGACTCGGTGCTAAGGGAAGTGGTCCAGGTGATGTGCCAGCCTGGGCTACCTGTCCCCGGTCAACAGCCACTGAGCTGCTCTCCCTTATCACTTCAGCAGCTGCCATGCACGGACAGGGGAGGGTGACACCACAGCCTGCTGTGGAGGGACAAAGGCCACCAGGCTCCAGGCCTGGGCCCTCTTCCTTTTCTGTGGCCATTGCAGAAGAAGGCCAATGTAGTTCTTCAGGTCACACTTGGGGCTCGATTCCTACAGGGCAATTGTAAAAGGAGCAAAGCACCTTAATATCATCTGGTTTTCATGAAACGGAATGGAAAGTTTTTCATTATGGGATGATGTATTTGTCTACTCTTTGCTCTTACAGCGGCCCTTTCTTACTCAGGAGGCTGAGATCTGAGAATTGAGAGTCAAAGCCAGCCCAGACAGGGAGGTCTGTGAGACTCCTCTCTGCAACTAACCAGCAAAAAGCCAGAAAAGGATCAAGTGGTAGAGCACCAGCCTTGAGCAAAAAAGCTAAGGGACAGTGCCCAAGCCCTGGGTTCAAGTCCCAGTACTAACACACAAAAAAAGGGGGGAAAGGAAGTAAGAAAAAAAGGAAAACAGGTGAGAAAGGAAGAAAGGAAGAAAGAAGGAACAAAGGAAGGAAGAAAGGAAGGAAGGAAAAGATCCAAGAAGCAAAAGAAAGGTAGACACAGTCTGAACTCTCCAGCAGGGCTACTGGATACAGAAGATGGACATGCACATCAATGGCACACTGCCAAGGGGGGCCCGAGGCCCTCCATCCTCCACAGCCCTGGCTGCAGCTTCTAAATAACATCCAGGGCAGCAACTGGGCACTGAAAACAGGGAACGTGTGTTTGTGTGTGTGTGCATATGTATGTATGTATGTGTTTGTGTGTGTGTGCACGCATGTGCCAGTACTGGGGCTTCAATTCAGAGCCTGGGCATTGTCCTTTAGCATTTTTGTTCAAGGCTGGCTCTCTACCATTGGAGCCACAGCCCCACTTCCAGCTTTTCTGGTGGTTAATTGGAGATCAGAGTCTCTCTGACTTTCCTGACTAGGCTGGCTTTGAACCTTGGTCCAGAGTAGCTGGGATTACAGGAGTGAGACACTGGTGGTTCCCAGCCACCAATGAACTTGCGAAAGGCCCTCCCCACACCTGTCAGCCAGCAAATGGCAGAAGCTCAGCCGGGGAAGAAGTCAGCTGCCTTTAAGGGGCTAGGCAGAGGCTAACCCTCCAAGCACATTTGTGCTGAGAAAGCCAACTGTTTGCGTGTGGACCACAGGAAGGGATCCCAGCTGTTCACTTTACCTGCTATTCCCTACCTGTGACCCTCTCCTTTTCCCTCCCCCTCCCACCACCCACCTCTGTCCAGCTGCACCACACCCTTCCCCAGCTCAGGCCCCATCCCCATAGATCCTGCCAGGCAAAGCCTGAGGAGTCTCTGTGGAGTCTCCAGCAGCTGTCAGCTGGGGCAGTGGAAGCTGGACAGCTGGGGGAACCAGGTGCAGAGCCACAGGCACCTATACCCCAGGCCTCACCCTGGGCTGACCACTCCCCGCCTGCCTCTGCTGTGTCCAGAGCTGTCACTCTTTCTTTGAGCTCATTCTGATCCTAGGCTTCCAGGACACTGTTCCCCTGGCTCTGAAGTGCCTGATCTTTGATTCCTTTGAAGACCTCAGACCTCTGGCCATTGTCTCCAAACTTCCTTATGTGCCTAGACTACAGGCAATACTGTCCCCACATCCCTGGGAGCCGGATTGTCTAGTTTCTGCCAGATATTGGTCTCAAGACATAGCAGCCACAGGCAAAAGAAAAAAATCTGTATGGAAATCTCCAGCCTTGATTTTCCTTGAATTTCCACCACACTTCCTGGCCTTGGGTCTCCTGTCCTAAACTAGGAGCACTTCCTGCCTGGCAGCCTCTGCTCTGGGACCCAAGGGAATGTCTCAAACCTTATTGGTCAGGAAATATTTTAGAGTCCTTTGTGTGTGTGTGTGTGTGTGTGTGTGAGTGTGTGAGTGTGCCAGTACTGGAACTTGAACTCAAGGGCTTGGGCTCTGTCCCTTAGCTTTTTCAATTAATGCTAGCACTCTTACCACTTGAGCAACACCTCCACCTGTGACTTTTTGCTGCTTAACTGGAGGTAAGAATTCCATGGACTCTTATCAGGGTCCTCAGATCTCAGCCTCTGGAGTAGGTAGGATTACAGGTGTGCCCAGCCTTTAGAGTTTTTTGCAAAAGTACATTCTCACCTCAGAGAGCTTCCTGGGTGTGTGTCCATGAATGTACTAGATGTGTTCAACACTACAGGAGGGAGAAGGAGCCCATTTCCACATCTCCAGATCCCAGGGTGACAACCTCTGCTGAAATGTGTCACACAGAGAGCCATGGCAGAGAACTCTGGCAGAGTGGGACGGAGCTGTGAGATTTGCTTCTGCCTCAACTTGGCAAGTGACGTCAGCTTCTATGCGGTCCCCTGGGCCTTGGGTGAACTAGACACACAGTAGCAGCTGGCCAAGTGTCTTCAGGGCTCTTCCCAGCACTGTGGCCAGGGGCCATGGGGCAATCCAGGGGAGGGACTCAGAATCTCCCTCCGCCTCATAGCCTGGGGAAGAAGACTGGACAGAAAAGTGACCAGACAGCTCCAAGTTCCCCTTAAGACAGATGGGGAACTGCAGAAGCTTCAGGAAGTTTGGGCCACTTCCTACTTTACTTTAAAATTATTTTAAGCTGAGTGCTTGTGCTCACGCCTGGAGTCCCAGCTACTCAGGAGACTGAGATTGGAGGACTGAGGTTAGAAGGCAGCCTGGAAAGTCTGTGAGACTCTTATTTCCAATTAACCAAAAATATCTGAAGTGTGCTGTGACTCAAGTGGTAGAATACTAGCCTGAAGCAAAAGAAACTCAGGACCAGTACACATGTGCATGCGTGTGCACATGCACACATATACACACACACAGACCAAACTACTTTAAGATATTTTCTTCAGTGTAGTTTGTAAGAGGATAACTCCTCAGCCTTTTCATGGTTCTGGGCTCAGTGCCCAGCTCTGGAATTCCCTGCATATACAGGGGAACTGGGCCCATTCCTTTCTCAACCTTGGGTTTCTTGTTAGTTAACTAATTATATTAATTACATTCCTTATTTATTTATTTATTTATTTGGTGCCAGTACTGGAGCTTGAACTCAAGGCCTACGCGCTGTCCCTAAGCTTGATCACTCAAGACTGGTACTCTACCTCTTGAGCCACACCTCCACTTGCAGCTTTCTCCTGGTTAATTGGAGATAAGAGTCTCATGGCCTTTCTTGCCCAGGCTGACTTCAAACCCTAATCCTTAAGCCTCAGCTTCCTGAGTAGCAAGGATTACAGGCATGCACCACAGGCAGCAGGAAAATTATATTCCTTTATGAATTGTATGAGACAAATCAGACCTGAGCCCCTCTGGAATGAGTTAGGGTTGACCTTGGTGTGGGGCCCCAGGGAGATCTGTGTGCCCTTGATGGAAGGTGCCAATGCAGCTCTAGAAATAAAAATGTGGTATTCAGAGGGGACAAAGGGTCTCCCCCAGGACCTACTACAAGAGGGGGCAGACAGGGCTCAACCTGGACCCAGGTCCCAGGGACCCAGGCCAGGGGGTTCTGGCACACCCCACAGTCAGGTGCCCTTTCCCGTAGAGGCTTTGTAGTCACAGGGTCTGTACCAAAGGACACATATGGGTGACACAACTTCTGTTCATGCTTCTTATCTTCCACAGTCCAGGTAGCCCAGAGTCCAGAAGGATCCTAGATCTTGATTCTGTCCTCAGGCTCTGGCCATGGGAGTCTCCTGGTTTCAGAGGGGCATTTTCCTTCCTTCCTTCCTTCCTTCCTCCCTCCCTTCCTCTCTCTTTCTTCTTGTGCCAGATCCAGGGCTTGAACTCAGGGCCTGGATGCTATCCCTGAGCTTTTGTGCTCAAGGCTAGTGCCCTACCACTTTGAGCCACTGCACCATTTCTTGCTTTTTGGTGGTTAATTAGAGCTAAGAGACTCACAGATTTTCCTACCTAAGCTGGATTTAAACCTCAATCCTCAGATCTCAGTATCCTGAGGATTTTCGTGGCTTTTGGTAACTAATCCTGACTGACATTCCTAGATCTGTGACTAATGAAACTACTGCAAAGGCAACGAGGGTTTCTTCTACCACATGATCTGACTTTGGAGTCTGACCTGTTTGGGGTAAATTTACAGAATCCCAGCTCTCATCTGTTGTGGACCTCCTTTGATTCCCACATGGGATGGGGTTTCTAGGACACTCCTTCCAGCGTTTCAAGCTGCTCTGGCTAGTTTGGCACTGGCTGAGGGGTGGATCCCTCTCTCAGGGCTGTGCCAGACTTATGAAAACACTAAGGTATCATTCAGCAGTGGGGAACATGGGGGCATGGGCAGTAAGTCAGGAGCACAGGGGTAACAGGGCAGTCAGTGGGATGAGCTCAAAGCCAGAAGAGAAGCACAGGAAGTCTGGAGGGACAGCCAGCAGTGGGTTTAAAGCCCACCTTCACCACTGACTGATCTGGATGAAAGGTAGACAATTCTGTAACTAAGTCTCAGTTTCTCACGTGTAAATGGGGATTATCAAAGTAGGAGTCTCACCCCTGCTGAGAGGAGTGGTAGATTTCAAAGCCCTTTCTTAGCCAGGCAGGCACCAGTGGCTCCCACCTGTAATCCTAGCTACTCCAGAGATTGAGATCTGAGGGTGGCACTTAGAAGCCAGCCCAGTAGAAAAGTCCTTGAGACTCTAAGCTCCAATTAACCACCAAAAGGCCACAAGTGGAGGTGTGGCTCAAGTGGTAGAGGGCCAGACTTGAGTGAAAAAGCTAAAGAATGCCTAAGTCCTGAGTTCAAGTGCCAATAGTGGCACACAAATAAAAATAAATGTCTCCCCCGCTTTTTTTGTTGGTTGTAGGATTTGGACTCAGGGTCTGCTGCTGTCCCTGAGATCTTTTGCTCAAGGCTAGCTAGCACTCTATCACTTTGAGCCACAGCTCCACTTCCGGTTTTCTGGTGGTTAATTAGAGATAAGAGTCTCATGGATGTTTCTGCCCGAGCTGGCTTCGAACTAAGATCCTAAGATCTCTTGCATAGCTCAGATTATAGGCGTGAGCCACTGGCGCCCTGGCTAAATGCCCCTTTCTTTAACGGGTCTGGACTAAGAAAACCCCTCCTTAAACAGTGCTGAGCCCTCTTTCTGCTATTACCTTGGCGTGGATTTGAAATCAAAGAGTTACTCAGGAGAGGTTGGAACTCCGCCCCCCCCCCCGCCCTCCTGGGAGACTGGCTGACGGGTGGGGCGCAGGGGCACAGGTGCAGCCCGCCTGCCGCTCAGATGCGCGCGGTGCCCTGGAGGAGGCGCGGGGCGCGGCTCCCGCTCAGTCCCAGGGGCCAGCCCCGCATCGCGCCAGGCTGGCAGCGGAGGACACGGGCGCGCGGCGGCCCGCGGGCCAGCGCCGGGCTCCAGAGCCCCTGCCTGGCGACCCGGGCTGGGTGAACGGGAGGCTCAGCCCCAGTATCACTCACCATGCGGTCACTGCGCGATCCAGAAGTCCCGGCCGGGGCCGAGCCTACGCTGCACCTGAAAGAGGGACGCCAGCTCGGGAGCCGAGCCTGCAGCGCCCTGGGTCCTGGAGGTGGTTGCGCTGGGGTCGCCCCGCCCCGCCCCTGCTCCTGCACCAGCCAATAGAATTGTCTCATACTCCCCTCCCCTTTTCCCGGACACGCCCTTTGCCTGGAACTGGCCAAAGGCTCCGCCCATCGTCTCTGCCACGCCTCCATACCACGCCCCTTCCTGACACTGGCTGCTGCTCTGCCCTGCGGCTTCGCGCTGGCGGCGTCGGGTGCGGGGCGCTGGAGGGGCGCCTCGGTCCCACGGTCCCCCCCCATATAGCTCGGCTCCCTGCGCGTCCCCGGCCCCAGCGGCTCACCGGGCTCCCGGGACGCGCGGAGGAGGAGCTCGTCGGGGCCCGGAGTTGACGCCTTTGAGAATGCTGTGTTGTTTAGGAAATTCCATCTGGTGAATCAACGCGAGATGACCTCCGGGCCCTGCCCCCCCCCCTCCCCGCCTAGATCCCTGCTACTCTAAGATCTGAGGATTGAGTTGCCCAAGCAGGAAAGTCCCCGAGACTCTATTTCCAGTTAATCACAGCAAAGGCCTAAGTGGAGCAGTGGCTCAAAGTGGCAGGCTGGAAATACCTGACGCTCTTATTTCCAATTAACCACCAAAAAGCTGGAAGTGTAGCTGTGGCTCAAGTGGTAGAGAGCTTGCCTTGAAGGAAAAAACTCAGCAACAGCACACCAGCTTTGAGTTCAAGCCCTAGGACCAACACAAACACACACACACACACACACACTCCAAACCAGTCACTTCTGCCTGGGCTGCCTTGCAGGCTCTGAGCAAGCTCAGTGTGGGCTGGGCTGATGGAAACATTTTCAGTTTCTGTATTATCTCACTATTCCTTGTCCTGACCATAGGCCTCTGAACTTCTCTCCCCACCCCTCTCACCCAAACACAAATCATTACAGCTCAAATTAATCTGCCTTTCCAAATCCTTCTAGGGTCACCTGGTCACTATTTTATGTATGTATGTATGTATGTATGTATGTATGTATGTATGTATGTATTTACTGAGGCTTGAACTATTCTTATTGTCTGCAAGAAAAGTAAACCTAGAGAGTGCCCCCCCCCCCTTTCCTTTAGCTTTGGCATTCAAGGCTGATGCTATTATACCACTTGGGACACAACTCCACTTACGGTTTTTTGGTGGCTAATTGAAGAGTCCCAGAGCCTTTACTTGCTTGGGCTGGCTTTGAATCATGGGCCTCAGATCTTAGCCCCCCAAGTAGCTAGGATTATAGATGTAAGCCACCAGCACCTGCCCACATGGTAATTTTTAGAATCTCCTATAAATCTTCTTCTTTTTTTTTAATGTAGGTGTTCACATATACAAAAATCACCCTAGGATTTGAGTCTTAGGCCCCAAGATCCCAGCTCAGTGGGACTGGGCCTAACTCTTTTGGCTGCTGGATTGGGGCAAAGATACTAAGTTCTGTGTACCTTATGCTGGCTGAAATCCCCCTGGGCCTATTTTCCCTGCTGCAAAATGTGAAAGGCTTGGCTCACATTCATAACCCTGGCTACTCAGCAGGCAGAGATCTGAGGATTACAGTTCAAATTCAAAGCCAGCCTGAGCATGAAAGTCTGTTAGACTTATCTTCACTTAACCAGTGAAAAAGCTGTAAGTGAAGCTGTAGCTCCAGCAAAAAAGCTCAGAGACAGTGTCCAGGCCCTGCATTCAGACCCTAGGAGCAGTATTAAAAGTAAAATAGCTAGCTAGCTAGCTAGCTAGATTCTGGGTCTTTATTGGTGGTTTGCCAGCCCCTTCCCTAGACAGTCTCACCTCCCGTTTTCTCTCATATTTCACCCCCCTCCCATCTCCTTCATTCCCTCTGCTCTGGTCAGACTCAGCCTCCTGACCTTTGCCCTTGGTGACCTATGACCAAGTGTTTTCCTGTAACATCTCAGGCCTTGTCTCATGAATCAGTTTCTCATCAGTCTTTCCTGGCCCCTAACTCACCCTCCAGACCCCCACATCTCTCCCTGGCATGCTGTATATTTTGCTTCTTTATTATCAGCTTCCTGAAGAAGTAGCTGTCCAGACTGCCAGTGTTTAATTAGTAGTGGATATGTAATTGATTTTTCCCCTTCTTGCCAGATTGAGGAACGCAAAACAGACCCTGGGGACCCCAGATCTTAGCACCAGGCCCCCGTGTGGTAGGGATGGGGTTGTTTGTATCAACAAGGAGTGTGTGCTGAACAAAACCTCCAGAGGAGGCTGGGCCTCCATTGGTGGAGGCCACACAGAGAATCTGCAGGACTCCTGACATAGGTCAGCACCCCAGTAGAGTAGATCTTGGGGAGTCCACTAAGGAAGCAGAGCCTGCTACATCTTAGACAACTCGTGTGTGTGTGTGTGTGTGTGTGTGTGTGTGTGTGTGTGTGTGTGTGTGATGGAGAGAGAGGAGGGAGAAAGAGAGAGAGCGAGAGTGTACTGGGGCTTGAACTCGGCCTCATGCTCTTGCTTAGTTTTTTCCACTGAAGGCTGGTGCTCTACCACTTGACCCACACTTCTACTTCTGGCTTTTTACTGGTTAATTAGAGATAAAAGAATCTCATGGATTTTCCTGTCCTCACTGGCTTTGATCTGTGTTCCTCAGATCTTAGCCTCTGGAGGTGCTAGAATTACAGACAAGAGCCACAGTGCCCAGGTACAGAGTTCAGAAAGCAGTCACCACAGTTCATTCACTGCTAGCTGTGCCCTGTGCCTTCAGGAGCCAGGATTTTAATGAATAGCCAGCCACGGACAGGCAGCACAGGGCAAGGCATTAGGATTGTTGTCCCACCACCCAGGATGTGAAACAGCCAGAGGAAGTGGAGCCTTCCCGGATGGAGGAGACAAAGGAGCTGGAGAGCTCAGAACGTTTTACACAGACAAAGGCCTTCTGTCCAGCTGGGGCTTTCGAAAGAGACCATCCTCCAGGCACTGTGGGAAAATGGACCAGAGGGTGCACGCGCATGCGCCACTGCTGGTTCTGGGGGAAGCTGTCCGTATCTTCCAACTATGCGGCTTTGGCTCCCAAGGAATGCAGCCCATTTCCCAGGGGGGAGGGAAAGCTGCCCCCGGACGGCCAGACAGCAGCTAGACCCAAGAGCCATGCATTTCAAACGCGTTTCCCTTGAGTTGACCTTACCCCCAGTCCACAGTGAGAGCCACCCTGTTCCCCTTCGGGGAGAGGCTGCTGGTCCTCAGGCTGGTGGCTCACACTTTTTCTTTTATCTTTTTCTTTTAATTTTTACACTCAGGGTCTGGGTGCTGTCCCTGAGCTCTTTTGCTCAAGGCTAGCGTTGTTCTACCAGTGAACCACAGCCCTACTTCTGGCTTTTTGATGATAACTTGGACATAAGAGTCTCACAGACTTGCCTGCCTGGTTTGGCTTTGAACTGTAGCCCTCTGATCTCAGCCTTTTGACTAGCTAATATTATAGGTGTGAGCCACCAGCACCCAGCTGTCTCAGAGTTTTTAACTATGAAATAAGGATAGGAATATAGAACTGCTACACTTACATTTTGTCTCTATTGGGAATTGTCTGGGAATTGTCTTGGGAATTCTCTCAATAAAACAAGCAGCCTAAGGGAGCACTGGTGGCTCATGGCTGTCATTCTAGCTACGCAGGAGGCTGAAATATGACAATTGCAATTTGAAGCCAGCCCAAGCAGGAAAGTCCATGAGACTCTTATCTACAATAAACTACTCAGAAAAGGCTGGAAGTGGAGCTGCGGCTCAAGTGGTAGAGTACTAGCCTTGAAGCCAAAGAAGCTCAGGCCCTGAGTTCAAGCTCCAGTACTAGCATGAAAGAGAAAGAGAAGAGAGAGAGAGGATGAGAGAGAGAGAGAGAGAGAGAGAGAGAGAGAGAGAGAGAGAGAGAGAGAGAGAGAGAGAGAGAGAGAGAGAGAGAGAAGAGAGAGAGAGAGAGAGAGAGAGAGAGAGAGAGAGAGCGTATCATGCATTAAGAATAAGGTTCTGCATAGGTCTCATGGTTTCCCTTATCTGCAACAACTAGTATATATCTAGGACAAGCAGAAAAGCTCAAAAGCTATGTACATATGACCTTATGAGATGATGTTAAGCGAAATGAACCCCAAGATAGGGACACAAGAGGTTTTTTTCTTTCTTGCTATTGTTTTTAACATATTTATAATGTACTATGTGATTTTTTGTTTCTTTTGTATGTTCTTCCCCCACGGTATAACCCCTGTTTTCACTGTATTTGATTCTGGTGCCCTGTATCTTGTATATACATTTTTCTAATTTGGGGATGGGAAGGGAAATAACAAAATGTTGAAATAAGGATACAGGTTGACTCATTGTAACAATGAGATGTACAAGACACTATGTTGAAAATGAACTTTAGAACTTGGGCAGAGGAGGTGGGGAGGGAAGGGATTATAGGGGAAACATAAAGGAGGAGGTAACAATGCTCGATAGGAAATGTACTCATTACCTGACTCATGTAACTGTTATCCCTCTGTACAATAAAAAACATTTAAAAAAATGAGGTTCTGGGGCTGAGAGGGTGGCTCAGTGGTAGAGCGCTTGCCTTGCATGCCTGAGGCCCTGGGTTTGATTCCTCAGCACCATATAAGCAGAAAAAAGCCAGAAATGGTGCTGTGGCTCAAGTGGTAGAGAGCTAGCCTTGAGCTGAAGAGCTGAGGGACAGCGCCCAGGCCCAGAGTTCAGGCCCTATGACCAAAAAAAGAGAATGAGGTTCTGGGAATGACCCAGCTGGGGAAATCAGGGAGATGCAGCAGGACTCGTGGCCACAGTGAGGCCCCAAGGCAGAGAATCAGGAACTGAAAAATGCCCATGCTGAAACACAGAATATCCACTGGGGGTTTAGGTCCCCAAAGCCTTTACCTCATTGCTAGGTATTAGAAGACCTGGGCCACAAACTAGGACCAAAAACAAGGGACTTGGGAAGGCTGCATGTGGTTGGTGTCTCTTTGTCAGTACTGGGTCTAGAACTCAGGGCCCATCTGCTGTCCTGTTTCCCTCCTCCCTCTCCTGCTCAATGCTGGTGCTCTGCCACCTGAGCCACAGCTCCTAATGTGGCTTTGGGGGTTAATTAGTGATGAGTCTCATGGAGTTTTCCTACCCAGCCTGGCTTGAAGCTACGATCCTCAGATCCTAGCCTCTCAAGTAGCTAGGATTACAGGCATGAGCCACCCACTGAGGCACAGTTATGCCAGCTTCCTGTAAAAATCCTTCAGCACTAGAGAACAGTGAACCCTGGGGTCCTGGAAGGAAGCCAAGGGGCCATCCTGATGTTTATTCTTCTTCCTGAGTGTCCTGGGGACCTTTGCCTTGCCAATTACAACCTCCCAGAGGCTGGGAGACCCGTCCAGATTTTGGAGGTAGCAGGGCTAGGCATAGCAACCAGTCTCTCTAGGGGCTCATCCAGGACCCAAGGGAAAAGCAACCTTTGCCAGATTCCACCCTTGTGAGAAGCCCAAGAAAGATGGCTCTGGGGGTGGGGAAAGGGGTGCAGGTGGAGCCCTGCTTTGTTTGTTGGGGTTTAGGTTGCCTAGTACTCAGAGTGGCGTAGCACACACAAACCATAATCCTCGCATGCATGCTCCACCCAGGCTGGCCACCCATCCTCCACCCTTCCTTCTGCTTATTTAGTTATTATTTTTGTTTGTTCAGGCCTTGGGGCTTGAACTCGGGGCCTGGGTATTGTCCCTGAGATTTTTTGCTTAGGGCTAGTGCTCTAGCACCTGAGCCACAGCTTCCTTTTGGCTTTTTGGTGGTTAATTGGAGATACTAGTTTCACAGGCTTTCTTGCCCAGGCTGGCTTCCAACCAGGATCCTCAGATCTCAGCCTCCTGAGTAGCTAAGATTACAGGCATGAGCCACCAGCCCCTCCCCTCTTCTTTTAACCATATCCTGACCTCCTCTATCTACCTGGAGAAATCTCAGGGTCCCAGGTGACTCATCTGAAATGGCCTGGACATGCTAGGGACTGAATTGCTTACTTTGCCCATGTGTCTGTGGGAGCCCCAGTCCCTGCTGTGGTGATATCAAGGGATGAGGTGTGGAAGCTTGCAAGGAGAGCATGGAGCTGGCATGAATGCTGTGAGACATTGAGAGATTATGATCTCTTTCTCAACTCCTTAAGCTGCAAAAATGGAGCAGCTGCCGGCATCCAGGTTAGACTGCCTTTGCCCTTAGCAAACTGTGCTGTGAGCTAACATCCGGGTGCTGATGGCTGAAGAGACAGGGTCCACTCTGGAAAGGGGAACCTGGCCCAGGCCTGAAATAGCTTAGTTTCCTGGAAGCTGGAAACTGAAATGCGAGAGGGTGGTGGCTCAATCTCCTGGGGCCATTTGCAGCCCATTTAGGAACTAATGAGTCAGTCATCAAAGGCTGGGTGCACTCACTACCCAGAGAGCACTTTGAAGCCAGGCGCTTCAAATCCTAGCTACTCCTGGAGGCTGACATCTGGGGATTAAGGTTCAAAGCCAGCCTGGGCAGGAAAATTTGTGAGACTCTTATCTCTAATAAACCACCAAAAGTAGAGAAGTGGAGATGTGGCTCAAGTGGTAGAGCGCCAGCCTTGAGTGAAAAAGCTAAGGGACATCGATCAGGCCCTGAGTTCAAGCCAATTAACAACACACACACACACACACACACACACACACACACACACACACACACACACACACACACACACACACACACTATTTTGGTGTTGGTGGCAGGAAGAATGTCGGAGCGCATTGCCTGTCAAGCCACACACACAGCAGACTGTCCCTTAACCAGCAAGTGATCATGGACAAGCCAACACATGTCCCAGTTCGAAGAGCACCTCACCGCTAACACACATCCATGAGTGGTCTTTGGTTTTATAGAAGTGTTATCACATGGCTGAGGCGGTGACATCACTTATTTATTTATTTATTTATTTATTTATTGCCAATACTGGGCTTTGAATTCTGGGCCTGAGTGCTGTCCCTGAGCTTTTGTGCTCAAAGCTAGTGCTCTACCACTTAAGCCACAACTCCACTTTCATCTTTTTGCTGGTAAACTGGAGATAAAAGTCTTACAGACTTTCCTGCCCCAGCTGGCTTTTAACCTGAGGCCCCCAGATCTCAGCTTCCTGAGTGGCTAGGGTTACAAAGAGTTCTGCCTGGTGATTGGTGACGTGGTACCTGTAGATTCGCAACTTATTAGCAGCTGCTAGGACCGATGAGGCTGCTTGGGTGTCTCAGGGTGTCTGTGGTCATCACATTTACATCATGATGGCTGGGCACCAGAAGCATGACCTCCAACCATTTCCCTGCCCCAGGACCCACCTCCTCTCCCCACAGTCCACCCCACTCTCCCTTGACTGCTCTGTCCAACCTGAAGTCTCTCCACACAGAAGCCAAAGCTTTTAGCCCAAGAGTTCCACCATCAAGGGCTATGCCTGCTACCCATCTATCACTGACCTGTGAGGAGAGTTGCAAGAAAAACACTCCTTTGACCAGCTACTGCTGACCAGCTTTATTTCCACATGTGTGCAGAAACAGTGTAGCTAGGTCTGGGGACACTGAAGCTGTGCAACCAGGAACACGCTTCTCTTCTCTTCTCTTCTGCTCTCCTCTCTCCTCTCCTCCCATCTTCTCTCCTCTCCTCTCTTCCCTTCTCTTCTTTCTCTTCTCTGGTTACTGCAGTTTGAACTCAGGGCCTCAAGCCTTCTACCACTTGTGCTACCTCAGCCTTTTTAGATTTAGTTATTTTTCATTGTAGAGCCTCATGCTTTCTTGTCTAGAGTCACCTTGAACGGCAATCCTCCTACCCATGGCCTCCTGCATAGCTGGGATTACAGGCATGTGCAACTGTGTCTGGATTTGTTTGTGTAGCTTTTTGTCTGGGCCACCCTGGAATCATGAACCCTGATCTCTGTCTCCCAAGTGGCTGGCATTACAGTTGTGAGGCCTTAGGGCTCGGCCTGAGCGTGTTTCTTATCTGGACTGTGAAGTGTGTGCCTTGTGTTTATTCCTCACAAGCTATGGGAACCCACAGCTCTTTTTCTTTTCCCACTGCTCCTGAGGTGGCCAGGGAAGAGGAAGCAACTGCTGTTCGGGTATAGTGTCATGGAACAATCACAACTTTCGGAAGTCAAGACCACCTTTTAGGCTGGGTGCTGGCAGTTCATGCCTGTAATCCTAGCATCGGGGGAGGCTGAGATCTGATGATCCCAACTCAAGAAGACCAATCCTTGGTCATCTTCAATCGCCAGCAAATAGCCAGAATTAGAGCTGTGGATCAAGTGGTAGAATGCCAGCCTTGAGTGGAGAAAGCTATGTGAGTCAGGTCCTGAGATCAAGCCCCAAGGTGTACACACACACACACACACACACACACACACACACACACACACACACACACACACACACACGACCACACTGCAAATCTTTTCATTAGGAAATACTTGATTCACTCACCTTTGTGCATCCCAGGTTAATTGTCCCTTTGGTAGGTCAAGGCAGAGACCTTGCCCTAATCACTACCCTTGTATTTTCTCTTTCCCCCCTCCCCTTTGGGATAAACACAAGTTTATCACCCATTTCATTCCACGGACACCTCGGTGTGCCATGCTTTACTGTGGGTGTCTTTCCAGGTCACCACCTCGTGGTCCCAACCCCCAGCGAGCCCCGCCCACTGTGCCTGGCTGCTGCTGATGATCGCAGGCTCCCAACATCCCTTTATGTGTGTATGCTGATACTGGGGCTTGAACTCAGGACCAGGGTGCTGTCTCTCAGCTTTGCCACTCAAAGCCCCACTTCTGGCTTTTTTTGGTTAATTGGGGATAAGAGTCTCAGGACTTTCCTGTTTGGGCCGGCCTCAAACCTGAATCCTTAAATCTCAGCCTCCCGAGGAGTTAGGATCAGAGGCTCAATGTGCAACATGGTCTTTGGACTCTCGGAGCAGCCCATGTAGTGGAGGATCTGGGAGCCTGCAGCCATGCTTCCGGCAGGAGCACAGCTCTCTGGTCTGGAGCACAGAGGGGCATTCCTTCCTTATGCCATTTTGTAAGTCCTTCTGTTTGTCCAAAGCTTGCCTTCCTGGCCCTTCTTGCCAGTTCCACTCCATCGTCGTCACCCTGGACTCTGCCAACCCCTCTCAACACCAGCTGTGGAGATGCTCAGAGCACCTCCGGGCCTTTTAGGGCTGGGAGGTTGTGTCAGAGGGGGAAAGGGACCAGGAGTTCCTTGCTGAAGTCTGGGCTCTGTGTCAGGAATGAGGGGTTGCCATGGCTTGGGCAGGGCAGGCATCCTCTGACCCTCTGGGGGCTGCAGCAAATGCACCTGCAACCTTGTATGAAGGGGGCTGGTGGTGTCTTTGAGGAAGGCATGACCGCCATCTTCACAGCCACGAAGGAGGAGTGTGCGCTCATTCCAGGTGGAGAAGACCCCGTTCTGGCTCTCTTCCTGCCTTCCTGCAGGTGTCTGCAGAACTACTGATTTGTTGTGCACACCCAACGCTCCCTTGAGATGACCAGTTAAGGCCCAGCAGGCAGCAGGGCCTGTGGTTAGCAGGAAGTCTAGGGTGGGGAAGACCTGGACAGGGTCCATGCAGCGCCCCCTAGCAGAGCTGCTCAGAATAAATCAGCGCCCATGAGTGAGGACAGGAGGGGGGCCTGTGGGGGAGGGATGATGGGGGTTGTATCAGAGGCTGTCTCCTCTGGCTCACTGTCTCCGTCGTCCAGACCCTCGGCCAGGGATGGGATGATTCGCACCACGCTGTCCTCGAAATGCACCTGCTTCTTTCTGGCCAGCAGATCATCTGGCTCCAATGTCAGTTCTACCAGAGTTTGTGGAGGTGGCAGGGGGCTGGGTTTCTTGGTTCCTTTCAGGATGCTTTTCATGTGGATGAGCAGGGAGCCGGGACCCTCCTTGAAGGCACCGTGGAAAGTGTAAGTTTGCTCAGTGTCCCCGGAGCCCGTGGTACTTGTGACGCTGCCCGAGGGGTCTGAGTACTGCTGTGGGGGGGTTGCTGTGTGGGGGGCAGCTTTGTTCTTTGTCCGCTTGCTCAGTAGGAAGTAGGCCAGGCCAGTAACAATGAGCATGGAGCCTGGAAGAGAACTGAATGCTCAGAAAGCTAGATCTACACCATGGAGAAGAACCAGAGGTTGTGCAAGTGAGTCAGTGCTGCGCAGCCGAGCTTTGGTCCCTTGTGGCTTCGCCTCCCCTCTGCCCCCCCCCCCAACTGGAATCAAACTTCAGCCAAAGGAAGTGTGGAGGGTCAGTGTTGTGTGAGGGACAGCTAAGGGGCCAGGCCCTTCAGAGACACCAGTGACTGTCACTGGCTGGCTCTGCAGCCCACAACCATCTCCAGGAGGTAAAAGGATTAGGGGGCAGAAAAATGCCCAGTTTTTAAACTTGGAAACCTGGGATCAGACTTGATCCATGAGAGGACCCTCCAGGGAATGGCTTCTAGCAGAAAGCTCTCCCCTTGGGACACTCCTGCATGGAATGTCTTCTACTTCCCAGGCACTGTGCAGCCCCTACCCGGGAAGACATTATATCCCCGGTGCCCTCTGCTTCCCACAAGCCTACCTGGGATGGTCACGTGCCATACCAGAACAGGGTGGAGAAAGCAGGCCACTGACAGCAGCATGTAGGCCAGAAACTTCTGGAAGCAGCCCAGCCAATGGGCCTTCTCTTGTGCTCTGTGGGCCAAGGACCCTGGCTGACACCTGGGGAGGGATTCCAGGGTTAGCAGGAAGGGCAGAGGCAAAGCCCAGCCACAGAAAGGCCATGGGAGGCTGGGGCTGGGCTCTGGGTGCAATCCTGGTGGCTCCTGGCAGAACAACATTCAGGGATTGGGGTTACAGACATCTGGAACCTTCTCCCTGTGGCTCCTATGGGTCCTAACCTGTGTCTGAGGCTCTACACTTTTTGTTTTGTTCTTCAGAAAGCCTTCTCAGTCTTCCTGGGAAGAAGGGAAGGAAGGTTAATGGCTTGCTCAAGACCCACTCAGGAGTCCACACAGAGCAGAGAAGGTGCCAGTATAGGAGTCACCCCACTGGGAGCGACGTGTGTGTGTGTGTGTGTGTGTGTGTGTGTGTGTGTGTGTGTGTGTGTGTGTGTGTGTGTGTGTGTGTGTGTGTGTGTGTGTGTGTGTGTGTGTGGCTGTGCTGGCAATCTAGCTGCACCCTACTTGTGGAGCCATGCCCTGGACAATGGAAGAGGCCTGATGCAGAGTGGGTTTCTTCCAAGACCCTGCCTCCAGATTCAGAGGACAGTGCCAGCCTTTAAACCCTTCCTGTTCTGCATTGGCTTAGAGAGAGGGGGAGGGGAGGGGGGAGGGAGGGAGAGGGAAAGAGAGAGGAGGGGAGGGAGAGGGAGAGGGAGAGGAAGAGGGAAGTAGAGGGAGAGGGAGGGAGGGAGAGAGAGAGAGAGAGGGAGGGAAGGAGGGAGAGGGAGAGGGAGGACCACTCACAGGAATGTGAGTGAGCTTGGTACAGCTCGCTGGTGTCCCCCAGTGGCCATCTCTGAGAACATAAAAGCACTTCCAAGGGGATGGTGGTTCCCAGCACCTCTGAAAGGGAGGGGGTGGGGAGGAGGAAATTGCCTCAGGGCTGGGAAGCCTGGGGTGCAGTTAGATCCTAGCAGCTCCCCCCACCTAAGTTTATATTTAGGATGGTTGGGAATAGAACTTACATTTTGTAGGGGAGACTGCCACTAGTACAGTTCTTTCTATGACTCTTGCAGCAGGTGCTCAGCAGCTGTGAGGTCTGGCTGGCCACTTGAGGACCTGCCTGTCTGTGCTCTGGGAGCCCTTGGCCACACAGATGACTGTGTGTGTGTGTGTGTGTGTGTGTGTGTGTGTGTGTGTATCGGTCCTGGGGCTTGAACTCTGGGCCTGGGCACTGTCCCTGAGCTTTTTGCTCAAGGCTAGAGCTCTACCTCTTGAGCCACAACTCCACTGCTAGTGTTTTGGTGGTTAGTTAGAGATAAGAGTCTTATAGACTTTCCTGCCCAGAGTGGCTTCAAACCTCCTTTAGTCCTCAGTTTTCAGAGTAGCTAGGATTACAGATGTGAGTCGCTGGCATGTTTAGATTCTGAACAGTGTGTAGCAGCCTCAGCAGCAGGGCCTCCATGCCCAGAGGCTCAGGATGCTTGACTCGTGCTACCGGGAAGCAGAGCAACCTTCACATGATCGCTGCCAGCTCCAAGCTGAGCCACCATCAGGGCCTTCCTCCTGGATGGACTGCTGGATGCCAGGGTCCAGTGATGAGCAGTTCCCAGGGATGGGGGAGGGGACAGACCATTCCTCAAACTATGTCTGAGGCTACTTACTTGAAGCAGATGGCCAGCAGCTGAGCTACAAAGTAGGCCCCTTCACACACAGAGACAGCGACCCCTATAGACCTGTGGGTGGAGACAGGTGAGAAGGCTGGTGCCTCGATCCTTCCTAGGTTTCATGAAGCTGTCTGCTCATAGTGCCTTTGACTTTAGGGCCATTCCAGTGATAGGCTGGCTTGTCTCCAGGACAGCATTCTTCAGGTTCTGCCTGGATACCACAGCCCTGATACAGAGACAGAGGAGGAGGTACCATGGCCAGTAGGTGACATGATTTGCACCTGGTTCTTTGTATTGGCAGGGGTGACCTCTTCCTGTGGCCCCAGGACTGACCCCGGCCGCCTAGCTTCAAAGGTAGGCCCTTGAAAACACTGTTCTTTCCCTTCTCCCCCACCATTCAGCCATAAGGAATATTCACTCTGTTCTTTGAACACCTTCAGAGTGAGCCAGGCACCTGTGGCTCATGCCTGTAATCCTAGCAACTCACGAGGTCTGCAGCTCATGAGCTTAGTGATGGTAGCATAATTCAAATAAGTCTCTAAACTGTGCTTAGCAGGCAGGGGAGCTCCTTTCATGCTTGTTGTGGAAAGAAATGAATGAGGGGATGCATGGATGGGTGGGTAGGTGAATGGGTGTGTGGGTAGATGCACCGTTAGGTAGATGGATGGGTAGGGAGAGGGGGACATGGATAGATATGTAGGTGGGTAGATGTGTGGCTGAGAAGTTGGACGGATGGGTGGATGGGCAGGTGAATGGGTGAGTGGGTGTGTAGGTAGATGATATATGGACAGGAAGATGGATGGGTGCATAGGTAGACTGATAAATGATTAAGTAAATGGATGAGTGAATGGACAGGCAGATAGATGGGCGAGTAGGTGAGTGGGTAGGTAGATGGACCTATGGGTGGGTGTGGGTTTGCATATGGATGGATGAGTGGGTGTGTAAGTAGAAGGATATATGGTTGAGTTGATGGATGGGTGAATGGGCAGATGGATGGGTTCATAAGTAGGATATGTGGCAAATGGATGGATGCATAGATGGGCAAATGAATGGGTAAGTAGGGATATGTGTAGATAGGTGGATACATGGGTGGGAAGATGGATATGTGTATAGGTAGACTGATACATGATTGAGTAGATGGATAGTCAGATAGGTGAATGGGTGGGTAGCGAGGTAATGGATATGTGGTTGGGTAGATGGATGGGTGAGTGGATGAGCAGATGGGTGGATTGATAGACAGATGGCTTGGTGATGGGGTGTATAGGTAGGTGATATATGGGAAGGGGATGGGCAGGTAGAAAGCTGATGCATGGGTGGGTGGGGGATGGGCAAGTGGACCTGTGGATGTGTGGGTAGGAGTCTAAGAGAGCTGATTTGTGGTGTAGTTTTCCCAAAAATGTTTCTATCCTAGAACCCCCCCCAGTTCCTTCCTCAGGGTAGAGTGGAATTGGCATGGGAAGGGCTCTGTGCTGTGGCTGGGGTGGGGGCTAGCACAGGAAGTGTGATGGGGCCCGGCACACATACTCACAGGAGGTAGAAGGCCAGGCTTTTGAACCGCCCCTGGAGGAAAGTCTCTGTGCCCACGCCGATCAACACTGAAGGGCGAGAGGAGAAGCAGAGTGGGCTTGGGTGCCACACCACAGCACCGCTCTGTCAGGGCTCTTGGCTATGGTGTGAGTCAAGGCGCCTCCTGGGTGGCCCCTAAAACCCCAGCATCCTCAGGTCATGGATGTTGTCCCTCTGTCTGTCTGTCCTGCCATCATCCCTTAGTGCCATGGAGCCTGTCCGTACCAACATTCCAGAGCTTCCTCGTCCTGCTCTCTTCTGTGTGTTGTGGCTTCTAGAATCCCCTCTGTGCTGGTGGCTGAGCTCCTGGCTTCAGTCACTGGCCATGGTGAGGTCTGTCTGCACCCCCTCTCATGCCTGGCTCATGCTTGTGGGGGGGGCTAGGGGCTGGGGGGGGCTGGGGGCTGGGGGCTGGGGGCTGGGGGGTGTTCCTTCTCATTTGCAGCACTGTGGCTTTATCTCAGGCCCAGGTGCATTTCTTTGGACCCAGAACCCACAAAGATCCTGGGGTGTGCGATGAGCCCGGCCTCCCCTCCTGTCCTCTCACTGTGGGAGATGGTTCTGGAATGCCAAGTCTTCCTTTCCTCAGGAGTGGATGTGCTCTTGTACTGCTGTCCAGAAGGCTGGCTTCTGGCACTTTCCTCACAGGAATACCCAATGGGGGCGTGCTCTGGGGCACACACTTCAGCTCAGACTCAGCCTCTCCTGCAGGTGCAGGGACCACTCTGGGACTCACAGGTGTAGCTTCACCCCAAGATCCTTTTGGACACTCAGAGATGGAGGGGTGTTTATGGACTGTATATTGTGGACCTTCATCAGTATTCTGGGCTGCTTCTGGAAGGTCCTGATCCTCCCTTCCTTCCTTCCTACCTCCCTCCCTCCTTCCTTTCCCTCCTTCCCTGTAAAAATGTATAAGCTTCCATTCCCTGTGTCCCACGCTGAAGGGGGCCTTCATTGTCTGTTGAGATGCTGCCCCTTGAAAACCAACATGGAGTTTCCTCACTTCTTGTGGGAAGGGGCTGATCACTTTGATCTAGGAAACAGTGGGGTATGGCTGTGTTTCTGAGCACTGGATGAAGATGTAGTTTACTCAAGGTCACAGGCTGTGAAGTGAAGACCAGAGGCTAGGCCTGAGCCTTTGGGCTCCAGGCAATGGGCAGTTTCCTGGTGTCTCCTGTCCACCGGGGGGGGGGGGGAGGGAGAGAGAGAGGGAGAGGCAGAGGCAGAGACAGAGAGAAAGACAGACAGAGAGACAGGGAGAGACAGAGACACAGAGGCACAGAGAGAGACAGAGAGAGAAGGAAAAAGACAGAGACAGAGAAATACAGAGAGAGACAGACAGATAGGTGGATGGAATAAGGGAGGGATGGAGGGGGAGAGCAAGAGGGATGGGGAGAGAGGAAGAAAGAAGGGGAGAGAGAGGAAAAGGAAGAGAGAGAGGGAGAGAAGGGGAGAGAGGAAAAAGGAAAGGGAGAGAGGTGGAGAGGGAGAGAGAGGGAGAAAGGTGAGGGGAGAGGAGAGAAAGAGGGAGAGAGAGGGAGAAGGAGAGAAAGGGAGAGGGAGGAAGAGAGGGAGAGGGAGAGAGAGGGGAAGAGAGGGAGAGGAAGAGAGAGGGAGAAAGGGAGGGAGAGAGGGAGAAGGGGGGTAGAGGGAGAAAGGGAGGGGGAGAAGGAGAAAGGGAGGAGGGAGAGGGAGAGAAAGAGGCAGAGAGAGGGAGAAGGAGAGAAAGGGAGAGAGAGGAAGAGAGGGAGAGAGAGGGGAAGAGAGGGAGAGGAAGAGAGAGGGAGAAAGGGAGGGGGGAGAGGGAGAAAGGGAGGGGGGAGAGGGAGAAAGGGAGGGGGGAGAGGGAGAAAGGGAGGGGGAGAGGGAGAAAGGGAGAGAGGGGGAGGAGAGAGAGAGAGAGAGAGAGAGAGAGAGAGAGAGAGAGAGAGAGAGAGAGAGAGAGAGAGAGAGCATGCTTACACTGAGAATTGAACTCAGGGCTTTGTGCTCTTGCTCAGCTTTTTCATTCAGGCTAGTCCTCTACCACTCAAGCCACAGCTCCACTTCCACTTTTTGCTGGTTAATTGAAGGTAAGAATCCCATGGATTTTCCTGCCCAGGCTGGTGTGATTCTCAGATCTCAATGACCTCCTGAGGGGTTGGGATTGCAGGCGAGGGCCGCCAGCGCCCGGGCTCATCACTGCTTTTAGGGAGCAATGGGCAGGAGGTTTTCCCACCCTGAGCAAGACGGGTGATCAGGACTGTGTGTTAGAGGCTGGGGGTGCAGTGCTCACTCACAGCAATGGTCCCCAGGGCTTTGCCTGAGGCTGCAGCAGGTGGCCAGCAGAGGGCAGAAAGGAGTCTAGTTTGTGGCAGGACCTAGGGAGAGTTGCTCTCCTGCCTTCTGCTTTGTCCCTCCCCCCCCCCCCCCCTTTAATTTTGGTGTGGCTACTGGAGCTTGAATTCAGGGCTTCATTCTCACTTGGCTTTTTTGCTTAAGGCTCTACTACTTGGGCCACAACTCCATTTACAGCATTTTGGTGATTAATTGGTAGTAAGAGTCTCATGGACTTTTCTGCCTGGGCTGTCTTTGAATGGAGATCCTCAGATCTTAGCCTCCTGCGTATCTAGGATGACAGGCGTGAGCCATCAGCATCTGGCAAGAGTTTACTTCTGCATTGCCTTTCAGAGATTCAGCAGGCGTCAGAAATACTAGGCCAACAGCCAGTGGTAGAGCCTGGCAAGGCACCTCGCTTCTGAGCATCTGACTCCCTGGCACAGTGGGTAGTGGAAGGATGTTTTGCATAGAGTGATGGACCAAGCAGAGGGCTTGGGCAGGCTGGGTCCAGGCTCAGGGAAGTCCCACTCTCCAGGCTGCTTCCTGGTCTAGATAATGAAGGCAATAGCAGCATAGATGATGGTGGTTATGAGCACTCAGTTTTAGTGACTGATGGTGTTGCGTAGACAATGCTAATAGAACTATTATAAGAGGCAGACTGTTCCCATTAGTTCTCTCATGGGGAGGAGTGAGGTTATTTTCATCCTTGACTTCCATTAGTACTGAGCTCATTGTGGCCAAAACTCTTCCGGACACGGTGACATTGCTCATGGTTTTCCCAGCTCAGGGCCCCATCTCAAGGCTGGGCTGGGATACAAGTGGCCCAGAGTAACTACATCCAATTACTGTAGCTCACTGGGGCCACATTCTTTCCAAGTGTTCTTTCTCTCTCTCTCTCTCTCTCTCTCTCTCTCTCTCTCTCTCTCTCTCTCTCTCTCTCTCTCTCTCTGTCTCTCTGTCTCTCTCTCTGTCTGTCTCTCTCTCTGTATCTCGATCTCTCTCAATTTCTTCCTTTCTCTCTTCCTTCCTTCCTTTTCTGTGTCTTCCCTTTTCCTTCCTTCCTTCCTTCCTTCCTTTCTTTCTTTCTTTCTTTCTTTCTTCTTTCTTTCTTTCTTTCTTTCTTTCTTTCTTTCTTTCTTTCTTTCTTTCTTTCTTTCTTTCTTTCTTTCTTTCTTTTTCCTTCCTGTCCTTCCTCTCTTCCCCTTCTTTCTTTCCCCCCTTCCCTCCCTCCCTCCCTCTCTCCTTCCTTCCTTCCTTCCTTCCTCCCTTCCTTCTTTCCCTTCCTCCCTCCTCTCCCTTCCCCCCTTCCCTCTCTCCCTCCCTCCCTCCCTCCTTCCTTCCTTCCTTCTTTCCTTCCTTCCTTCCTTCCTTCCTTTCTTCCTTCCTTCCTTCCTTCCTTCCCTCCTTCCTTCCCTCCTTCCCTCTCTTTCATTTTTTGTGTCAATACTGGTGCTAAGCTCCAGGACTTGCACTCTTGCTCACTTTATTTTGCTCAAGGCTGTGCTCTATCACTTTACTCCTCCATTTCTGACTCTTTGCTGACTACTTAGAGATAACAGTCTCACAGACTTTCCTGCCCAGGCTGGCTTGAAACTATGATCCTCAGATCTCAGCCTCTTGAATAATTAGGATTATAGGTGGGAGTTAGCGGTGTCTGGCCTTTTCTGAGTTTTCATAACAGGCAGTGATGTTGGCCCTGGATGACCAGAGGAGAATTTCTTACTGTTTCTGAGGGCAGACTCATAGTCCACTATGGCATCTATTGTTTCTCTGTATCTTTAAGCACAGGTAGCTAGAAATCCTCAGGCTTTCCAAGGACAACTCAGGTAAGATCCACTGGGTTCATAACCATAACTTGGGTGGCTTGGGTTGATGACAAAGGTTGTGGTTACAATTTAAGGACTTGGAGATGTTAGGACCAGCTTTTATTTTATTTTTATTTATTTATATTTTTTGTCGGTCGTAGGGCCTGAACTCTGGGTCTGGGCGCTGTCCCTCAGCTCTTCAGCTCAAGTCTAGGGCTCTACCACTTGAGCCACAGCACCACTTCCTGTTTTTTTTTCTGCTAATGTAGTGTTGAGGAATCGAACCCAGGGCCTCATGCATGCAAGGCAAGCCCTCTACCACTGAGCCACCTTCCCAGCCCCAGACCAACTTTTATGAAGTCACTGAAATAATAAGGCAGAAGCCTCAGTTTCTTTTCTTTTCCTTTTCTTTGCATTCCTTTTCCTTCCTTCCTTCCTTCCTTCCTTCCTTCCTTCCTTCCTTCCTTCCTTCCTTCCTTCCTTCCTTCCTTCCTTTCCTTCCTTCCCTCCTTCCTTCGTTCTCTCCTTCCTTCTCTCTTCTTTCCTTCCTTGCTCCCCCCTTCTCCTTTTTTGTGTGCCAGTCTTGGGTCTTGAACTCAGGGCCTGGACACTGTCCTTGAGCTTTTCTGCTCAAGGCTATCACTCTACCACTTGAGCCATAGCTCCATTTTGGGCCTTATGGTGGTTAGTTGGAGATAAGAGTCTCATGGACTTTCCTGCTCAGGTTGGCTTCAAATCACATTCCTCAGATCTCAGTCTCCTGAATGGCCCGTTATCACCCTACCTAGGCCAGTCTTCGTAAGCCAACAGCTGCCTGCTTTCCAGACAGCAAAGCTGCCTAGACTAAGCCTGGTCTCGGTGGCTCATGCTTGTATTCCTCCTAATTTCCCAGGAGGCTGAAATCTGAGGCTCATGGTTAGAGACAGCACTCAGGCCCTGAGTTCAAGCCCAAACCTGAACACACACACACACACACACACACACACACACACTTGACCCAAATCCTATTTTACACACACACACACACACACACACACACACACACACACACACTTGACCTAAATCCTATTGTCTTTCAGGAGGAGGAGGATAGAGGAAGAGAGGGAGGGATATTTTGCATATTCTGTGTTTAAAACATGTACCCCCAGAGCTTGGCTCAAAATGAACACTGAATAATAGTGTTATTCATCAGCTACACCACCAAGAACAAAGACAAGCCTCTGCTCTGAGGGAAGTTAGAAGGTCTGATTCAAGTACTGCATGTGTTTTCTGGGCTGACCTGCTTTGGGCAGCTTATGCCTATTGGTATGCAGGGACTTGGTTAGAAGGAGAGGGCTAACCCTCTACATTCAGGAGTCTCATCCTCCCCTCACTCCAGCCCCAGAAAGCAGGACACGATGTGACATGCAGAGGGGCTTTTCTTATTCTCTTTCTGGCCTGGGGCAGGTGGGGGCCTGGGCTTCCTCTGGAGATGAGCACTGCAGAAGTTCAAAGGGAAGCTAGCCTCACCTGCTCAGCCAGGGCTGGGGCAGCAGCCTCAATGCTGAGCCCACAGGACAGGCTCCACCCTGGACCACTGTGACCCAGCTAGTTAAAATCTGTGTCCCAGGGCCCTGAGTCTCATGCCTGGTCTGCACTGGAAGCGAATCACAAGCTGAGCATGGGGGTGTGTGCCTGATCCCAGCACTAGAGAGGTAGAGGCTGGTTATCATTTCCATGAACAGCCCAAGGCCAACCTGTGCTACACAGTGAATCCATGACTCAGAAAAACAAAAATAAGCAAAAGAAAAACCCCAATGAACATACTAACTAACCAGCTAGCCAGTTCTGTGTACGGGAAGAGACTCTGCTAAGGCTCAAGTCTCATACTTGGGATGAACACAACAAGGTAGATCACATGATCTACTTAGAGGGATGGAGGGGCAGCTCTTCCTGCATCTGCACATGGAGGAGGGAGCCTTATGTGTGTGTATGTGGTCATACACGTAGGTGTACACACTTGCACACGAACATAAGGCCATAAGCATGCCTACCCCAACACCTTTCCAGGTCAGGAAGGTAATGGTAATGAGTCCATGTAAGACACTGGTGTGTGTGTGTGTGTGTGTGTGTGTGTGTGTGTGTGTGTGTGTGTAGGGTTGTAGCCTCTAATGGCCTGGAATTCATATGACCATTCCAGGGGACACACTGGGTAGGTCCAATCTGCCTGTAATCTATTTACCTGAGTTTGGTGGTGTTATTTATTGAAAACTTCTTGTATAGGCCTGGACCTCAGGACCTTAGGACTGGACATCCTAAGGAGGTTTTATCCAAATGGGGTGGGTAGAGAGGGGAGGGGACAGCCCGGTGGTCAGCAGGGCTTGCTACAGCTATGACCATGCAGCTTACCCTCTATGGGCAGTGCCCAGGACCTGTGTGCCTATCTCTACCAGCCTGGTTCTTGTCTGCAGGGCTAGAGGAGGAGGCTGCTACACCAGAGGCTGTGGCCTCTCAGGAGTGGCCTGGTTCCTGCAGTGACACTCTGGGAGCCCTTAGTCCCATGGCTTCCTAGTCTCTGGGAAACCTACATGTGTTTACCTGCAGGGGGAGCCTGAGCCAGAGCCCTCCTACCTCTGGGGTTTCTGCATAGTACCTATCTGTTTCGTCTCATTTCCTCTTCCTCTAAAGTACCCTTACCATGGAGCCTGAACTTTTCAACAGAGGATTTCAACAACAACAAAAAAAGAGGCTTAAAGGAATAAGGAATTTGCAAATCTTACACACTGGAAATAAGCCAGAAGCCCAGTGACGCTGGAAGAAACTCGAGATTTGCTCCAAAGCTCTAGAGGCCTTCCCTAGCTTTCAGCTTGCTCTCCATGCTCTGGAAAGCCTGACCATTAGCAGGCAACTCTGTCCTATTTTTAGCCTGGATCTTGTATCAAAACCAAGTAGGAGATTCATCTTCAGCATGAACAGCAGCCTCTTGCATAGAGATAAAGTTTGTGGTGAAGAAGAGTGGTGTGCCTGTGGGTGGGCATACACGCACGCGTGCATGTGTGTGCGTGTGTGTGTGTGTGCGTGTGTGTGCAAGGCCTTTCATTGGCTGAGATAAATTAGACTCTTAAACTGTCTTCAGCAAATCCATTAGGAGGATAGATAAATGTATCTAAAAAGAGCTTCCGGGCAGGAAGCTGGCCCCAGCTGTGTGTGGCTGGGGCTTCAGTCACTGGGATTCTTGGTAACTAACAGTACAGAGGGAGCAGATGACCCAGTTCGACAGTGGTAGACCAGATGCCCAAGGTTGGAAACCTACTTAAGGTCACTTTCTGTTCCTCAGGATGGGCTATGAGACCTTTCCTATCATTTCCCACCAGAGAGGAAAATATAGTTACCAAGGGAGCTAGAATCCACTTTTATTTATTTAATTATTTATTTTTGATGCTAGTCCTGGGGCTTGAACTCAGGACCTGGGCACTGTCCCTGAATTTTTGTCTCAAAGCTAATGCTCTACCCCTTGAGCCACAGCTCTATTTATGGCTTTTCTGGTGCTTAATTGGAGGTAAGCGTCTCATGGACTTTCCTGTCTGGTCTGGCTTCAAACTGCGATTCTCAGCTTTCAGCCTCCTGGATAGCGAGGATGACAGCCATGAGCTGTGGGTGCCCAGCTAGAACCCACTTCTGTAAATCTATCTACGTGGGGTCTCTGCAATCACTTCTTGCCAGAGACACAGGGAGGGCTTGGGGCAGAGTCCTGGCCTTTGGGAGAGTTAAGGGGTCAGGACTCCAGGCTGGCTGTTCAGCTGACCTGCAGTGTGCCCTTGGGCAAGGTCGTGACTCCTCTCAGTTTACCTGCACCAGACTCTATGATTCTCCCTTCTAACTTGTAACCAAGTGTGGGAAACAGTCCATTGATCCAGGCTGCTGTCTCAGGAATGACCCAGCTCCCTACTGACACTGGCCTGAGCTGTGGGGACTTCCTCCTGACTTCCGCTTTTAGCCATGCTCAGTTCCTGCATCCTTGATCTGCCCAAATGCCTGGTTAGCAGGTCTGTTATTCAGGTCAGAAAGCACAGCTTCAGGGGGCCAGAGGATCCAAGAACTTGTATCTGCTCCATGACAATGCCAAGGCTGGAGGCCAGAGTCTGAGCTGAGGCCCTTTCTCATTTGGAAAGACTCCTTTGGTCCAGAGGCAGGAAGGAAGGACTTTCCAGGGCAGTGTCCTCTGTGTCCTCTGGGAGATGAGGCTCAGAGCTATGGGCTTATCAGCAAATAGATACTCTGCTGAGCACTGGTGGCTCATGCCTATAATCCTAGATACTCAGGAGGCTGAGATTTGAGGATGATGGTTCAAAGCCAGCCCGGGCAGAGAAGTCCATGAAACTCTTATCACCAATAAACTACTAAAAAAAAAAAAGCTGGAAATGGCTCAAGTGGCACTAACCTTGAGCAAAAGCTCAGGGATAGTGTCTAGACTCTGAGTTCAAGCCTCAGGATGGGCACAAAAAAAGAAAAAGAAAATAGATGCTCACTTCCCAGCAGGCACAGACCCTGGGGGGTCTACTTAGCTGAAAGTCATCCCAGACTGCCATGTGACTAGTGGGGGGGGGGAAGAGGAGAGGAGAGGAGAGGAGAGGAGAGAGAGAGACAGAGACAGAGACAGAGACAGAGACAGAGACAGAGACAGAGACAGAGAGAGGAGCCCCGTTTGGAATTCTCCTTCAGCACCCACTGTGTGTGAGCTCCTGAGTAGGTCCCGCTAGGGACTTGGGGTTCTATGTTCTGTTGGGGTCCCTGTGGCATGAGGAAGACTGCCATTGTCATTCCTAGCCGGTAGCATCAGGGCAGAGCTGTAACTTGATTCTTACTCTGGGATGTAGGTCTGTGGTTGAGCTCTGTTAACCCATTGTAGTCAACTCCCGCCTTCACCCAGCCTTTTACACCATCTCCTTTAGAGAACCCTCCCAGTGGGTGGGAAAGCACCAGGTTCATTGCACAGACACGGGAGGATGCAGAGGGCTCTCGAGGTCACAGAATGAGTGCGCTGTCAATCAAAGGCTTGCACCAGGCCCCCAGTGCACTCCTTTGTACCTGCCTGTGGCTTATCTGCACCTGCCACCTTTCCACAGTATACGTTTTGGGGTAGGAGCTAGAAGGAGGGAAGTCTTGGGAAAGAAATTAAAGGACAAAAGTGATAGCTATATCCACTCTCATCTGTCCATCCCTCTGGTTCAACTCTGGCTGCTATACGCCTGATGGGGAGACCGCGGCCAGGAGGCAGGTCTTACCTGCAGCGGTGGTGACGCCCAGGAGCCGGCAGGTGTATTCCAGCCCAGTCCAGAAGCCCTGGAGCTTCATGGTGCCAGGGGTGAGGGCAGAGATGCAGGGGGGCAGGCAGCAGAAGCTCTGGTCCTGCAATGCTTCACACTCAGGTGTGCCCAGACAAGAGGCCGTGGCTGCTGGGTGCTGGCGGAGGGCCCCTGAGCCCTGGGGCTCTGCCTTTTCCAACCAGTTGTGGCCACTCCAGCAGAGTTGAGGTGTGAATGGGGCTCACCTTCCTGGCTTTGTAGCTTGTGCCCTTGCCAGGAGCTCAGCTTAATCATTACCTTGGAAAAATGCTCCTGCTGCTCAGTGCTCAGCCCCAGCCTGGTATGGAGCTGTGCAGCCAACTGCCTGAGATCAGGCCGATTAGGGCTGGGCTGGAGGCAGCCTGGGGCAGGCAATTAGCTGCTTGTGGCTGGGAGGAGGGAGCTGAGGAGCGAGGGAGGGGCCCAGGTCCTT
The DNA here is from genome assembly GCF_024711535.1 of Dipodomys merriami. Lineage (NCBI taxonomy): Eukaryota > Metazoa > Chordata > Mammalia > Rodentia > Heteromyidae > Dipodomys > Dipodomys merriami. The sequence goes on along the minus strand of NW_027202715.1, from coordinate 17,008,137 downwards.
CCTAGTGCTGAGAGAGACATAGTTTATACCTAGACTTTATACCTGCTAGATGCCTGGAGGAGATAATGCATGCATAGATCTGTGTGTGTGTTTGTGTGTGTGTGTGTGTGTGTGTGAGAGAGAGAGAGAGAGAGAGAGAGAGAGAGAGAGAGAGAGAGAGAGAGAGAGAGAGAGAGAGAGAGAGAGAGAGAGAGAGCAAAAGAGAAAGAAAAAGAGAGAGAATATATCTTTAAATCACTAGTTGAAACAACTTTTTGAAATGAGTCCCAAGCTCCTTTCCTTTGTGTGAAGACGGATTAGAAAGCTTTTCCATTTTCTATTCTGGTAGATCTGGACTCTGACCAGAGTAGCTCAGGTTGATGACACTTATGGAACCATCTTTTTTTTCCCCGATGTGAATCTAGGAAGTGTGGGATGTGGGAACTCATGATTATTTCAGAGTTGATGCACTATGTCAATAATTAACTGGATGACCTTGTGTGGGGGGGGAGCCAAGGTCATGTATGAGCTGTGGTAGCTTTGACAAAAACAGATGAGCAGGGTGACTAGACTAGGATTTGTTTCTGAGCGTGTGTGTGACTGTCCCCAGAACTCAGGGTCCCCAGTTTCCAAAGTGGGGCCGTGATGGGCTTTCACTGGATCCCAGTTTATTAATTTATGTGTTGGATTGATGATACCAAGTTGTAGTATCCTGCCTGGTGTTTTCTTTGAAATCTGTACTCCATTTGCTTGTGTGAACAGACAAAAATCATCAAAGGATATGGAACCCCACCCACCCTAATAAGGATGAAATGTTTATATGCTCTTTACTTCTTCCTTGGCAAAAGCTGACATACCTTCATTTAATCAAGAAGCACTGTTTACTATTAAAATTATTGTTATTTGTGTCACTACTGGGTCTTGAACTCAGGGCCAGGGCATTGTCCTTAGCTTTTTTGCACAAGGCTGGTATTCTACTATGTGAGCCACACCTTCACTTCAGGCTTTTTGCTAGTTACTTGGAGATAAGAGTCGTCCAGACTTTCCTACCCAAGTTGGCTTTGAACTGCAATCTTCAGATCTCAGACTCCTGACTAGCTAGGATTACAGGTGTGAGCCACCAGTGCCTAGGTTAAAAATGTTTTAATTTAATCAGTAATTTTGACATACTATAATGACTACTTTTTGTGTATATTTTCCTTCTTAAATGAGTTTCAGAACCTTTCTGCTCATACAATCTTCAAGGTCAAATTTAGAAATGTATCAGTTAACCCTAGCTACTTAGGAGACTGAGATATGAGGATCATGGTTCAATGCCAGCCAAGGCAGGAAAAATCTGGGAGATTCTGATCTCTAGTTAGCTAGCAAAATCCTGGAAGTGGAGCTGTGGTTCAAATGGGAGAGCACCAGCTAAGAGACAGATCCCAGGCTTTGATTCAAGCCCTAGAATTAGCACAAAAAGAAAGAAGAAACTAAAAAACTGCTTAGCAGTTGTGAGGTTCTGGGTTTCATACCCAGTAAAACACACATGTACACATGCACATATACATACACATGTGCACACAGGCACACACAAAATCTAACTTGACATACTCTTTTCCTGTCTTGGGCTATCTGTTTATTAGAAACTCAGTCTCCTAGCTGACTATCAAGCTCGATCTTTCCAAGCTCTGCCCCCCAGTGCAGGTCTGGGGTGTTTCTGTGGTGCACTCTGAATCGAATGGTGAGCTGGCATGACGACTCCATGGCCCCACACTGCTCTCCAGGATCCCTTTTCCTTTGGAGGCTGGAGACTCCCCACCACATCCTGTGTTGCTTCTCGACCAGCAGCAATTGATCATTGATCAGCTCTGTGTCTGCTTCTGGCCTCCCTGGCTGCTGAGCCTCATCAGTGGGTCTGCACACAGCTCCATGCTCAGTTCACTCATGGCCACGCTTCCCTGCCCAGATGCTGTCTTTGAGGATGAGCATGTGACTCCATTCTGGTAGAATATTCCAGGAAGGGCAAGTATTCTTCACGTCTAGCTAGAGGCTTCGTGATGGGCTGCCCTCTGAGGCTCTCCTGGTTGGGAGAGTTAGGAGAGTCTAGGCAAAGGGATGGGGTCTGGGCCCAGGAGCCAACAGGCAATGCCAGACTGACAGGGGGATGTGCCTGTCCCTCCCTGTCAGCCGAGCGGGGGTGGTTTTTGGTCACCACAGCACACATTTTGCCTGACCAATGGGTGGTGCCCGAACACACCCCACTGTACTTCCTTTACCTAAGCAGGCTTTTTATCCGTGCACGGAGCCCATGGAGGGCTGATGGAGTGGGACAGAGCCAGCCTGAGAGTGCCCTGCTTCTCTGGAGCCACCATGTGAGGGGGCTAGAAATGGGGCTGTTGAGCTGGTGGTGGATGAGAGGTAGCACCCACTGCAAACGAAGTGTGAGGAACCCCAGCGTGAGACACAAGCTCAGCTCTGTCTCCTGTGTAATCATTAAGCCCACTGGAGCCCTTGGGCAGGGAGCAGTGTGGGCCAAGTTCCTCAAAAATCTGAGAGAGAGAGAGAGAGAGAGAGAGAGAGAGAGAGAGAGAGAGAGAGAGAGAGAGAGAGAGAGAGAGAGAGAAAGAGAGAGGGGGGGGAGGGAGAGGAGAAGGAACCAGAACCCAGACCCTAAAATAGGACTTGGCTGAATAACAAGACCCCCCAGAACTCCAGACCTGACCCCTAAGTTACCCCAGGGAGCAGGAGCTGGGGTTCCTAGAGAAACCAGTAGGGGAGCCAGAAAGCTCTGTTTTTTGTTTTTTGTTTTTAACAGGTTTGAGAGAAGCAGAGGAGGAGGGAAGGATGGAGGGGAGGGTGGAAAGCCCAGAAAGGCGGTGCAGGCAGGTGTGGAAAGCTATTCACATTACAGCAGTGGATAGAGCACTGTGTGCCGGGACAGGGTCATGACATAGATACCACACTGGAGAGTTCAAGTTCAAGTTCAGGCTCCATTTCATCCTAAGGAGTTTGGTGTCTGGAGGTTATGAGGGAAGGGGCAAGCTTGGAGCTCCAGTGGGAGACTGAGTTTGTGCAGTTGGTCAGTGGGCAGTGGGTGGGTCTTGGCAGAGCTGTGACAGGGAGATGGAGAGGCCCTGTAGATGGCTCTCAAGCACCTGTCATATGATTCAGATCCAGCTGTCAGCAATTCTAAGGGGTTCCTGACCCAGATCAGTGATGGCAGGGATTTCGGAAGACAGCGTTCCAGGAGCCCCTAGAATGCCACGGGCCAGACCCAGGGCTTCCTGACCCATTTACCTTCTCTTCCAGCTGCTTGGTCCCTGGAGTAATGTGGCCATGTGGGGAACAGAGGGCAAGAGAAGAGATGGTGAGCTCAGGTAGGGCCTGTGGCTCCTCGCTGCATCTCTGAACCACAGGGGTGAGCAGCCCTACAGAGTCAGATGCACTGGAAATCCGAGTTAATTTATAAGGACACAGCAAAGCCTGGAAAGCAATGAGGGGTACCAAGTCAAGTCTAGCCAGGCCTCCAGCCCCTTCTCTGGGATGTTAGTTTGCTTGTGTAGGTCTCAGACAAAAGCAATTGTTTTTTTGTTTTTTTGTTTTTTTTTTTGGTTCCAGTATTAAACTCAGGGTCTGGGCTCTGTCTCTTAGCCTTTTTGCTTAAGGCTAGCACTCCATTACTCGGGCCACAGCTTCACTTCTGGCTTTTTGGTGGTTAATTAGAGAGAAGAGTCACAGACTTTCCTATCCAGGCTGTGTGTAAACTATGATCCTCAGATCTCAACCTGCTGAGCACAGGTGTGAGCCACAGGCGCTAGAATGCTGGCATTCAAGCAATGAGTAAGACAGGATTTGCCCAGTGGCTCCCCTGTTCATGTCCTCTCTGCCGCTAGAACTAAGGAACCAGAGAAGATTTGATGCCTTAGTTTAACTCACCAATTAATTACTAAGTCACCCGTGTCCCTGACTGACAGGCTGTGGATCTGTCTGGCTTTGCTTAGAGCTTCTGCTTGGTCAAGATGAGGATGTTTTATAGACATTGAAGCCAGATGGGGTGGACATAAATTGCAAAGCCCTGATGGAATACAATAATTCCAGATGCCTGGAGCTGGCTCTGGGGACCCAGGGGAGTCAGGAGACGGTGAAATGTGGCACCTGCTCATCTCCCATCATTAGGGATGATAAAGAAGCTTCTTAGAGAGTAGTAGGAAGTCCAGGGCATAACTCAAGACAAGATCTGTCCCTGGAGTGATTCTTGGAGCTGATTTAGAAGACCCTGGGATGTCTCCAGCCCCTTCCTCACCCTGTGACACCTCACCCCTCATCGCTGTCAACAGAAGGAAATGGGGACCCTCACAATGACCCCGCTCAAATCTCTCGTGTCCCCCATCACCTGCCACTGGAGGAACGGGTTCAGCTTTGCATCTCAGTCCTCTAGACTCTAACCATAAATCATTGTAGTCTCTTTACTATTTTTTTTGCCAGTCCTGGGGCTTTACTCAGGGCCTGGGCACTGTCCCTAAGCCTCTTTGTGCTCAAGGCTAGTGCTCTACCACTTGAGCCACAGTGCCACTTCTGGCTTTTTCTGAGTAGTTCAATGGAGATAAGAGTCTCACAAACTTTCCTGCCCAGGCTGGCTTCAAACTGTGATCCTCAGCTCTCAGCCTCCTGAGTAGCTAGAATTATAGGTATGAGCCACTGGTGCTTGGCTGTTTTTGTTGTTTTTCTTCTACAATTAAAGCTTGGGCTTTGGGAGCCCAGCTTGTTCTGTGCTTTCTAACTTTCCTTCTACCTCTTCTTTCTAGGCATCCATGGCCAGAATCAAAGTTGTCGTGAGCAGAGGGGTTTCCTACAAACTACAGGGACCTCTCCTCTGCTTCTGCTTCCCATCCATTTCAACGTGTGTGTGTGTGTGTGTGCGCGCGCGTGCGCGCGCGCGCGTGTGTGTGTGTGTGTGTGTGTGTGTGTGTGTACTGGGGCTTGAACTCAGAGCCTCATAAGACTAACACTCTACCACATGAGCGATGCCTACCCTTCCAACCTTTTGCTGTTTAATTGAAGATAAGAGTCTCGTGGATTTTTCTGCAGAGGCTGGCTTCAAACTTTTATCCCCAGATCTTTTATCCTCAGATCCCAAGTAGCTAGGATGACAGGTGTGAGCCCTTTTCTTTGTGGTGGTCTTTGATTGGCAGCTGATGGTTCCAGTGGCCCCTTCCTGGCACTCACTCTTTTACCCAGTCCTTCCCACATCACACTGAATGTTTCTGTGCTACCACAGACAGCAGAGGAGCCAGCATGTATTACTGATGGCCAGGTAGAGAAGCAACCACCTTCATCACTCGCTTCTATGGACTTGTCTCTGAGAAATGGAGACTCAGGTGCAGAGCAGCCCAGGGGTGAGCTGGTTAGCTCTGCTGCTTGGCTCAGCCTCCTGGGAGGTCCTGGTAGGTCTGGACCACCCAGTGAAGTGGCTCCTGGAGTCCCAATTCCAGAACCTAGGAGACAGTAAATGTTTGTTGTTTCAAGTTGCTAGGTTTTAGGGTAAGTGGTTACCCAGTAACGCTGAGCTCACACACCACCTTCTGTTCTCTCTTCCTCTTTCTGGCTATTCTGTGATTCCATAGTGAGCCTGCAAATAGGAAGACAATTGTGAGCCCATTGCTCTTCTCTATCACTGTGGAACAAAGTTTCTACCTGTCCCAGGTTTGAATCTCAATTATTATTATTACTATCACATTTCAATTATGATTTGAAATTTATTTAACGTTTTCACATCTTGGCTACTTGTGGTCTCACCGTTACAAAGCTAGGAACATCAAAAGCAGTTTTATAGCTCCCAACTCAGTTCTTCCAGTTCTGTGAAGGGCAACCTTCAAGATGCTGTTCTGCAGCCCTGTGAGTTAACCAAGTCTCCCAACTCTGCCCTTCTGGCCTCTGACTTGAGCTAGGCTCTGCTGCAGGCCTCTTGGCAATCATTTTGTTTCCAAGAGGAAAGAAAAGGTAGATAAACATCTTGTATGAATGCAAACTGCCTCTCAAACAAACAATATCTTCTTATTTATTCATGTATTTATTTTGGTGCTGGTAATGGGGCTTAAACTCAAGGGCTGGAACTGGACACTGTTCTTTAGCTTTCTTACTCAAGGCCGACATGCTACCATTTGGAGATAAGAGTCTCATGGATTTTCTTGGCCTGGTTGGCTTTGAACTTTGATCCTCCAATCTCAGCCCCGAGTAGCAGGAGGACAGATGTGAGCTATCACAACCTGGCTAGTTTCTGACAATTCTGACACTGTGAGCTTTGTAGTTGAACTGCCCTGAACCTGGGGAGGTTTGCCCCACTGGAGGTTTCTACAGGGAGGCTAGAAGCACCTCTTGGAGCTACTGGCTTGGGTTTTCAAGTTGGAGTGGTGGGGTGTCTTGAGTTTTCCATTTGGGCTGACATCCGGCCCCTCCCCCTCTACCATCTCCTTGCCTGCACCGCTCTTTACTGTAAAAGCCAACAGTTGCTGGGCGCCAGTGGCTTACTCCTTAATCCTAGCTTCTCAGGAGGCTGAGATCTGAGGATCATGGTTTAAAACCAGCCTTGGCAGAGAAGACCACGAGATTCTTATCTCCAATTGACCAACAAAAAGCCAGAAATGGAGCTGTAGCTCAAGTGGTAGAGTGCCAGCCTTGGAGATCAGAGTCTCACAGACTTTCTTGTCTGGGCTGGCTTTGAATCTCCATCCTCAGATCTCAGCCTCCTGAGTGGCTAGGATTACAGGGATGAACCACTGATACTGTGTGAGGGCCAGAAATCTTGACTCTGGAAAATAGAGTGGGTAGAACTTGGTGGTTAGCAAGCAGCCCTGTGATGGTGTCCATTCACCTTTTGGAGACCCACCTGCTTTCTGTGTTCCCTAAAATGTTTTACATTCATCCTCCCTCCCTCCCTCCCTCCCTCCCTCCCTCCCTCCCTCCCTCCCTCCCTCCCTTCCTTTTTCTTTCTGCCAGTCCTGGGGCTTGAGCTCAAGGCCTGAGTGGTTTACCTTGGCTTTTCCACTCAAGGCTGGTGTTCTACCAGTTGAAGCACTGCTCCATTTTTCAGCTTTTTGGTGGTTAACTGGTGGCTCAGGCCTGTAATCCTAGTGTTTCAGAAGGCTGTGAGATCTAAGGATTGTGGTTCAAAGTCAGCCCAAGCAGGAACATTCGTGAGACTCTTATCTCCAATTAACTGCCAGAAAACCAGCAGTGGCACTGTGGCTCAACATGGTAGAGTGCTAGCCTTGAGCATAAAAACTCAGACAGTGCCCAAGCTGGGTTCAAGCCCCACGACTGACCAAAAGCAAAAAAACAAAAAGTCTTACGGATGTTCCTGTCCAGGCTGGCTTTGAATCTCCATCCTCAGATCTCAGCCTCCATGCAGTTTCCCCAGCTCTTCTTTCTTTTTCTTATAAGTGACACAGCAGCTGCCTATGGCTTCCGGTTCTTTGGGTTGGCTTGAGAAGTAGCGATGATAATTCCCTAGTGAAGGTGTTGGAAGCCGAGGTTCTGAGCACCGGCTTCTGGATGGGCAGTCCGCAGGTCCCTCTCTCCCCCCTCTTGGCCACTGGCAGCCCCTGAGTCTCTCCCCGTAGCTGTCAGAGCACTCTCTTGCAGCCACAGTGTCACCCAGTGTGGCTTGCCCTGGTTCAGCATTTACTAGCTGTGTGTCCTTAGGGAAATTACTTATCTTCTCTGAGCCCAGGCCATTTCACCTTCTTTTAGTTGGTACTCATTTCAGTCCATGACACTCAAGCATAAGAATTGTTCGTTTCTCCAAAGAACAGACAATCTGTACCAGCTTCTAACTAGTAAGCCTGGGGGAGGAGGTCACATTGCTGGGGTGAATCCTTCTGTCCAGATGGAATGCTGGTGGTTGTGCACCATTTGTGCCACTACGGGGTGGTGGAAGAGTGGAAGAACAGCCCAAGTCCTCCCTCTGTTCTTCTCTTTCTCTCCCTCCTTCTCTCTCTCTTCCTCTTCCCTCTCCCTTTCTCCTCTCTTCTCCCTCCCATTCTCTTTCTCTCCTTTGCTCCCCTCTCCCCACTCCTGTAAGACTCCTTCCCATGGGGTTTTGCCCCCCAGGTCTGGGGCCCTGTGCTATGTGTGCACCACAGAAGGTAGTGGGAGGGTTCCTGGCCTGGCTCTGCCCATGGCCCTGGAAGTGGGGTCCCCTTTCTGTGTGCCCTCCTCCTTTCATGCCCCGAGCCCCACCCACAGGCCCTGGAGCAAGTCTGGGCCAGGCTGCTGGGGGAAATGTGCACTCAGCTTTCCACGCTGTGACCAGATAGCTGAGCCGATCCACTTAAAGAGAAGAAAGGCTCCTTTAGCTCAGGGAGGTTTCAGCCTGTGGCTGCTTGGTGGTCTTTCGTGTCTGCAGCCCCAGAGTGCACCCTGAGCAGGGTGCGTGGAGGGGAGATCACCTGATGGCCAGGAAACAAAGGAGACATGAAGAGGTTGGTCCCCAATATTCCCTTCAAGGGAGCATCCCAATGATCAAAATTCCTCTTTCTAGGATCACAACCTGGAGACCATCATGTGAGGTGTTAAGGGACATGTAAGATCTGAACTAAAACAGGGAAGCCTTTCTCCTCATGGGATAGTCCAATTGTTCTTGACACCCATGAACAGTGGCTCCAGAATGCTAAGACCACATGCAGATGCCAAACTCTGAGGCTGCTGCGGAGGCCTGGTGCGCGTGCCTGTCATCCTAGCTGCTCAGGAGGCTGAGATCTGAGATCACAGCTTGAAGCCAGCTCTGGGCAGGAAAGTCTGTAAGACTCTCAGCTCCAATTAACCAGCAAAAGGTCAAAAGTGGAGCTGTAGCTCAAGAGGTAGAGTGTTAATACTTGAAGCCGGGCGTTGGTGGCTCATGCCTGTAATCTTAGCTACTCAGGAGGCTGAGATCTGAGGATTGTGGTTCAAAGCCAGCCCGGGAAGGAAAGTCTGTGAAGACTCTGATCTCCAATAAACCACTAGAAAACCGGAAGTGGTGCTGTGGCTCAAGTGGTAGAGCACTCGCCTTGAGCTGAAGAGCCCAGGGACAGCACCCACGCCCAGAATTCAAGCCCCACTACTGACCAAAAAAAAAAAAGGACTTGAGAAGAAAAGCAAAGTGAAAGCACTCTAGCCCTGAGTTCAAGCCCCAGTACTGGCACCTTACATATATACATACATACACATAAAATGCACACATATTTACATGTGTATATTTCCCCCTACTTTCTTTTGCATATATATTATATATACATAAATATATATTATATGAATGAAGGCAGGGGAAAGCTTATATGTACCAAATACTATGGTTTGCCTTGGTGATGTATACTATACAACCCATTTAAACTGGGCACTAGTGGCTCAAGCCTGTAATCCTAGTTATTTAGGAAGCTGAGGACTAAGGTTCAAAGCTAGCCTGGACAGAAAAATCTATCAAAGATTTATCTCCAATGAACCAGCAAAAAGCCAGCAGAGGAGCCACGGCTCAAGTGGTAGGGTGCTAGCTTTGAGTGATAAAGCCAAACAATAGGACATGAGGCCCTGAGTTCAAGTCCCAGTCCTGGCATAAAAACAACAGCAAAGGTGTTTAAGGTATGGTCTCTAACTTGTGGAGAAACACCCCTCTCTCCACACCAAGACACCTGGCGCCCTGGGTGGCAGAAAGCTGCTTTTCTGGATGGAATGTGAACCGCTCATGGGGCCTTGCCACCCTTGGCCCGGCTCCCTGTGACATTCAGTTCCTGATTAATCCAAGTGGGAACTGCGCTGCCAGAGGACGGAGACCTGGATTGGTTTATTTACTTGTATATTTACTTTCAGAAGTTCTCAGTTACCCTTAATGGCGTGGTTTCAGCTGTACAAGAGTGTCCTCCTCCTCTTCCTCCTCCTCCTCCTCCTCCTCCTTCTCTTTCTCTCCTTCTTTTTGTTTTTTTGTTGGTCGTGGAGCCTGAACTATGGTTCTGGGCGCTGTCCCTCAGCTCTTCAGCTCAAGGCTAGTGAGCCACAGCACCATGGCTTTTTCTGCTTATGTAGTGCTGAGGAATCGAACCCAGGGCCTCATGCATGCAAGGCAAGCGCTCTACCACTGAGCTACCTTCCCAGCCCCTCTCCCTCTTCTTATTCTTGAATTATGCTCAATTTAGGAGGCTATCCTTATTCTTTAAATGAGTCTAACTGTGGTGGTAGAGTAAAAACACGACAATTTGACTCTCAGGAGTCAGTGGTCTTCTTTGAAACCATGAGAGATAAACACCATTCCTGTCCCTGGATGTTCCGTGCCTCTGTCTGATTCAGTGCTGCATACTGCTCCCTCCAGTTCCTTTCCATTGGCTCTTTCTGGGATGCATGCAAGTGCTGTGTGGTGCATTCATCTTTCTGTATGTCCCAGGTTCTCTTATGAAACTCTCCTTTTAATCTCTGCACTTCTCCTGGCTGGCTCCAGGCTTGACTTCCCTCCCTCCCTCCCTCCCTCCCTCCCTCCCTTCCTCCCTCTCTCCCTTCCTCCCTCTCTCCCTCCCTTCCTTCCTTCCTTCCTTCCTTCCTTCCTTCCTTCCTTCCTTCCTTCCTTCCTTCCTTCCTTCCTTCCTTCCTTCCTCCCTCTCTCCCTCCCTTCCTTCCTTCCTTCCTACCTTCTGCTGCTCCTAGGGCTTGAACTCAGGACCTGTGTGCTGTCCTTGAGTTTTTTCACTTAAGCTTGGTAAGCTACCATTTGAGCATCTCCACTTCTAGCATTTTTGATGGTAAACTGGAGATAAAAGTGTCATGAAATTTCCTTCCTGGGGCTGGTTTTGAACCATCATCCTCAGATCTGGTCTCTTGAGGATTATGGGCGTGAGACACCAGTACTTGGCTAGGCTTTGTCTTCCCTGCCGCGGTTCCCCTCTCCCATGCCTGTCCTGGAAGCTGGGGACAGGGTTGGGCTGGTCTTGGGGGTCTTTGTCCTCTATGCTGTGCTTTGAAGCTTGTTAGGCAGTAATTTGTTTTTGCTCTGTTCCTATGTTAGTCTATGTTGGCTAAATTTCATGACAATCTTATTATTATCTATTATCTTACTGTTAATATAGTATTTCTCTCACTTACCAATGAGAAATATTCCCACTGACTGATGGGATAACCTCCCAGGTTCGAGATGAGGACAGTGGCCTGTCTATTCAGAGAAACAATTCAACAACTTTACTTCCTGAGTGCTTGCAGCTGAGGGAGAACTACTGCGGTGTGCACAAGGGGGCGCTGGAGGCCAGCATTGTTCGTTAGACCCAGGGCCTCCTTCGCTGGTTGTTTCCTGTCAGTGAATTTCTCTCCACTCTGATGTTCTCAGAGCTCCCTATTTGATCTCCTCACAACAGAGACACTTCTCAATGCTTTCTGTTGTACATTAACAGAGAACAGAAGTCAGGCCTGCTCTAGTTATGAAGACTGTACAAAGCTAGGCTTCAGGCTGGGTGGGACTCCCTCGCTCCTTGCCTCCCTTCCTCCTTCTCTTCCTCCCTCCCTCCCTCCCTCCTTCCCTTCCTTCCTTCCTTCCCTCCCTCCCTCCTTTTGTCCGTCTTTTCCTTCCTTCCTTCCTTCCTTCCTTCCTTCCTTCCTTCCTTCCTTCCTCCCTCCCTCTCTTCTTCCCTCCTTCCTCCCTCCTTCCTTCCTTCTCCCCACCATTTCTCTCATTTTTCAGTAGTTATGTAAAGGATTCACTTTTTATTTTATTTTATTTTATTTGTGAACACACTGTACAGAGGGGTTACAATTACATGGGCAGGATAATGCATACATTTCTTATCAAGCATTGCAGCCTCCTCCTTTGTTTACCCTTCACATCCCTTCCCAGCCTCCCCCCTCCCCCCACCCAATCCTCCCCCCTCCCCACCAACATTGTAAAGCTCGTTTTCGACATGACAACTTGTACTTCTCATTGTTGCAACAGGTCCACCTGTATCCTTAAGCGACTTGTTTTTCCCCATCTTCTCCACAAGTTATACTGACATCAAATATAGTGAAAGCAGGGGTTATACTGTGGGAGAGGGACATACAAAGCAACAAAGAAATAATCTTATATAAATGCGTTAGAAACTCATGCATGAAAGAAAAAAACATTAAAATACATATCTAAAGGTTCATTTTCCTAACATCACATTATCTGACCTTTTCCGCTTGACTCATACATATACTAGATATTGCAAAATAAGGGAAACCATGGGACCTATGTTTCTTTGGGCCTGGCTTACTTCACTTAATATAATTTTTTCCAAGTTTTTCCATTTCCTAACAAATGGGGCAATGTCATTAAGGATTCACTTTAACATGACAGTTTATAAGCCCCCCCTCTCCCCTCCCACCCCCGGCTGGTACTGGAGTTTCAACTCAGGATCTAGGCACTGTTCCTTAGGTTTTTTTGCTCAAGGCTAGTTCTCCACAATGTGAGCCACAGCTCCCCTTTTTGCATTTGGGTGGTTAACTGGAGATGAGTCTCTCAGCTCTATCTGCCCAAGCTGGCTTTGAAACTTGATCCTCATATCTCAGCCTCCTCAGTAGCCAAGATCACATCAGCACTCTCGTGCCCTAATTTTTGTGATATGGGACAGACAGAGCCACAGACAGCTACCCTTGCTCCTGGGGGTGTCTTTTATATGGCTGGTACTGGACAACTCAAGCTGAATCTAACAGGCCAATCACTGAATTTTGTTTTAAAGATGAGCAAACTGTGACCTAGCCATGTGACTTGTGCTTGGTTGTCATGGTGATAATAAGCCATTGTGAAGTGGCCAGGATGGAGGGGGCTTCTATGCAGGCAGTCAAGTTCAAGGGCCAGAGCTTTTGGTTTTGTCTCCCTTTCCCTGTTCTGTGTGGGGGAGAGCAGCTGCTGCCCCAGGGGACTACGCTGGAAAAGGTGCTTGGGAGTGCTGCTCGCAGGGCTGGGGTGGGGAGGCGGCACACCTCCGTGGTTGGACAGGCACAATCTCTGTTGCGTGGTTTGCAGGCTGCCTTTGAGCAGTGGGGTGGGGCCCACTCCATAGCAAGGGGAACAGCGCTTGAGTAGCTTCTCCCACAGGTGCACACAGGGCTGCACATCTTGTCTCTCCCTGTGGTCCCTTAGCTCCAGACTACTCATCGGACATTCCTTCTTTTCTTGCAGGCCAGCTTTTCACTTATTGTGGTTATTCTTTTTTGGGGGGTAGGGGTGTGTGCCAGTTCTGGGGCTTGAATTCAGGGCCTGGGTGCTGATCATGAGCTTTTGTGCTCAAGGCTAGTGCTCTACCACTTGAGACACTGCTCCAGTTCAGCTTTTTGCTGGTTAAGTGGAGATAATGATCTCCCAGATTTTCTTGCTTTGGGATGGCTTTTATCTGTGATCCTCAGATCTTTAACATCCTCAGTAGCTAGGATTACAGGTGTGAGCCACTGGCACCTCGTCCCCCCACCCTTACCCCAGTGCTAGTTTTGTGGCATGCATTCAGGGCCTAACTGCGTTCCCTGAGCTTTTTGGTGGTTACTTGGAGATAAGAGTCTCATGGACTTCCCTGCTGCAGCTGGCTTCAAACTACAATCCTCAGATCCCAGCCTCCTGAGTAGCTAGGATTACAGGCTCCTGGCTCCAGCTTCAGTGATAGCTTTTTAATGCCATCATTTTGGGTAGGTAGTGACCCCCACCATCTGCTCATTCATAACTTCTTTTTGTGCCAGTACTGGGTCTTGAACTGGTCTTGTGCCAGTCTTGGGTCTGGGTGCTGTGTCTTAGCTTTTTCACTTCAGCCACAGCTTCACTTCCAGTTTTTTTTTTTGTGGTTAATTGGAGATTAGTCTCTCAGATTTACCTGCTCAGGCTGGCTTTGAAACTTAACCCTCATATCTCAGCCTCCTAAGTAGCTAGGATTACAGACGTGAGCCACCAGCTCCCTTGAATTTACGAAGTCCTCAGAGCCCACCCTGGCCATGTGAAGTACTGACTGTCTATCCACAGCCACAGAAGAAGGATCTGGCCCTACTGAATTCACAGAGGTTTTTGAAAGACCAACAATCACAGATTAAAAGTTGTTTTAAAAAATTATTTATTTAAAATGTGTTCTTAGGATGTTTCTGGCTGGCAGAAAGGAAGTTCTTCCTGCTTCCTATCATCCTGCAGTTCACTCTCTGGACACCAGGTGGCAGCAACCCATGCAAGTCCACCCTTGGTCTAGGGGACCCCAGGCAGGAGGCCAGTTCTGGGCTGAGGCTAAGGTCAGAGGCCACCTAATTAACGGAGTAATTTGCAGCAGGGCTCAGCAAAGAAACCCTTGGGGGTAGCACAGAGTGTGACTCACATTCCAACTTCCTGATAAAGGAGAATGTTTTGAGAGTCACTGTAGCCTGCAGCCTGAGGTCATACCATCCAGACACTTGGCTTCTCTTCCTTGCCCTGCATTCCTCTAAACTTTGCTCCTTCCTCACCCCTCCCTGCCTCCAAAGCACCAATGGGCCTAGTCAGAGTGAGGGATCAAGAGTCGGCCCGAATAAAGACCCCTCTGTGTTAGCAGCTGGACCTTAGCCTCCTTGTCTATGCTGGGCCTGGCCAGACCCTCAGTCTTTTAAAAAGATGCGTGAAAGGGTCGGAATGGCAAGGGCTGGGCCGAGTATCCATTCGAATGGAATGAGCGGTTTGGGTTTGGGCAGACGATGTCCCAGGAAGCAATGGTGGGGATGGCGAGCATTTATTTTTTCATCATCTACTTGGGTCAGGTCCTGGTGGAGGGGCTTGGCAGGCCTACCCACTTCATTTCTAGAATAATCTTAGGGTGCAGCCTCCTCCTTTCCACTGTGCAGAATTTCATGCAGAAAAGTTGGCTGCTGCAGGCCACACAACTGGCGTTGAGAACAGGTTAACAGCTCTGCTTCTAGCTTTTCATGGCTAATTAGAAATGAGACTCATGGACTTTCCTGCCTGGACTGGCTTTGACCCTTGACCCTCAGATCTCAGCCTCCTGAGCAGCTAGGTTTACAGGTGTGAGCCCCCAGCCCTCAGCTGCTGTTCCCCCGCACCACTTCCTCCAACCCCAGCCACCATCTCCCCCACCTCCAAGTACCACTATCAAGTGAGTTTGGGGGGAGGGTTCAAGAAGACTTTGGGGGGTCATGCCTCCAGACTATGGCACAGATCAACCTCAGGAATGCCAGAGCCGCACTGATGCTCTCCTTGGCCAAGATTCTCTTCTTGACCAGAGAGATTTGCTGGCCATCTTCTTGAGGACCATGGGGAGACCTTCAATCCTGTGCAATTGGGGTTACCTCAAGACACCTTCACAGTTTTTCTTGGGTGACTCCTGGTTGTATCCAGGTCATTGCAGGGGGAGCAAACCCACACCTCTGAATGTGCACATGGCCTCTTCCGGAACCCGTGGCCTCCACACGTGCTGCCCAGTGCTTTCCATACTCCAGCCCAAGGTGAGCAGGCTCATGGGACCTCTTGGAACAGACTCAGCAGGGTTGGGAAGGGTGCAGTCCGACTTGCCATAGTGGAGTATTAGGCACCAGCCCAACAAGATCGTTGGGACAGGGTGTCGTGATTGTCACCTTCAGGGTGACAATTGTTCTGCTGGTCCTGGGCTCATCGTCCATTCGCCCCCTAATGCCCCTGGAGAAGCCCAGTGGCACCATTGCTGGACATGGCCTGCCAAGCAGAGCCAGCATGACCCTCATCTGGTGCTAAGCCAAACTTGCATATTAAAATGAATCTTAGAAGCCTGGTGCTAGTGGCTCACACCTGTAATCCTACCTATTCTAGAGGCTGAGATCTGAGGATCCTGGATTGAAGTCAGACCAGGCAGATACATCAGAGAGCCTTTATCTCCAATTAATCACCAAAAAGCTAGAAGTGGAGGTATGGCTCAAATAGTAGAGCTCCAGACTTGAGTGAAAAAGCTGAGTGAGCTGGGCACCAGTGGCTCACACCTGTAACCCCAGCTACTCAGGATGCTGAGGTCTGAGGATCACAGCTGGAAGCCAGTCTGGGCAGAAAAGTCCAGGAGACACTTATCTCCAATTGACCACCAAAAAGCTGGAAGTGGGCTGTGGCACAAGTGGTAGAGTGTTAGCTTTGGGCAGAAAAGCTCAGGGACAGCACCTAGGCCTTGCGTTCAGGCCCCAGGACTGGCACACAGACACACACACATACAATCAAATGATAGTATCAGGCTGTGAGTTCAAACTCCATTAATGGCACAGAATAAATGTACTGGAGGAGATCTGGAGATGTGGAGGCATGTGGAGTCAGTGGTGGGGGTCAGGGGAGGGCAAGATCCTAGGTGGTGAAGGTGGTATGAAAGGAGCAGGCAGGTGGTGCTTGGACCACTGCAAATGCAAACATCCCCTCCCGCATGAGTAACTATCCAACAACTGAAGGATGCGTTACAGAAGTGAGGGCCACTAGGATGGCCCTCCCCATTGCTTGGGATACCCCTGAGTGTCTGCAGCTGGACCTGCAGGGCAGATGGCTTAAAGAGGCACAGCCAGACGGAGAGCAGCAGCGGGATCACCGGAGCCACTGAGGCCAGCCCCAGTGCCTTCTGTGTTACTAGAAGAGAACGCCACAGGCCAGGGAATTTGTAGGCAACAGGAGTTCATTCGGCTCACAGTTGTGGAGGTTGAGAACTCCAACTAGTGGTGTCTGGTGAGGGATTTCTTGCTGTTATCCAATGGCAGAAGGCAGAGGGCAAGAAATCCTACTGGAGAGAAAAGAAGAGGAGGCCAGACATTTATTACAAGCCCACTTGTCGCGACAGCCTCGACCCGCAAGGATGACACGACAACAGGTTCTTCTCTCAGGCGGTTTATTCAGGACCTTCTTTACAGCTTCTTCTCTCCTGCTTCTCCTGCCCGCTTCTTCCTGCTTCTCTTTCCCTACGCCCCCCCCCCTCCGGTTATAAGCCTCCTGGATGGCCAATCCCGAAGCGCTATGTGGCATATACCGATAGGGCTGCAAACACGGAAGCAAACTAGGAGCCAAGTCATAGCCATATAAGGAGTTGTTTTTACAGAGAGCACTTGTCACCTGGAAGACGGAAGGCGGGAGCCAGCGCCATCTTACCAAGGAGCTACAATGTTGCTTTTGCGGCCTCGCGCCGTCTTTGGTCGCGGCTCCCGCAGCTCTCCATACCCACTCTTGTTTTTCTTTTGTGTGCCAGTACTGGGCCTTGAATTTAAGGCCTGGGCATTGTGTGCTGCCTGGCACACTGCCATTTGAGCCGCACTTATACTACAAGATTTTTGCTGGTTAATTGGAGATAAAGAGTCTCATTGTCATTCCTGCCCTGGCTGGCTTTGAACTGTGATCCTCAGATCTTAGCCTCTTGAGTAGCTAAGATTACAGGCATGAGCCACGGGTGCCTTACGTAACAGTCCCACTCCTGTAATGGGACATTAAATTGACTTCGGGAAGACAGCGCCCCTTGTGGCTGAATTATCTCTCACTAGGGCCCACTCTGGGAGCTCTTGTTGCATCCAAAGTGAAGTTTAGCGCTCTCGAACGAATGAGGAGCACATTTGAACCACGGCAGCACCTCACAGCTCCTATTTGTGGACAAGATGCCTGGCTTGGGAGTGGCGGGCTTGTCCTGGGGAGAGGACCCGGGTCTCCAGCCTCCAGGTCTTGAGGGTGTGCTAAGGAGGGGGTGGAGCAGATGAGGATGATTGCAGGCGGAGAGCTGAAGAGCAGGTCCCCACTGAAGTCCCCTGGAGCCCGGCCTGCTCCTTCTCTGAGCTTATAACACGTGTTCCAGTGAAGGATGCTGAAGGGAGGGAATCTGAGAACAAGTGGGGGTTTGATGCCTGGGGGGGGGCAGTCAGGGTGGATAATGAGATGCAGGCATGAGCCCTAGGGGGCTGCTGACCATCCAGTCTGCCCCCGCCCCTTTCCTGGCACCAAGGGCTGCCTTAAAGGTCAGGCATCCTCCCCTCAGGATGGGGTTCCTTCCTCATAGCTCCTGTGGCTGGCGGAGCTGGCCCAGGACGCTCCCTCTCTGCTTCTCTTCCCTGGCTGCTCCTGGCCCCACCAGCTCAATGCCTCTTTTGTGGCAGCAGCTGCAGCCCTGGGAGGCTCTGGCCGCTCCCCGCCCCCTCCCCTACTGCAGGCCCCTGGGAGAGGCCGGCCCCCTCCTGTAGGCTTGGCAGCTTTTTCCTGTTTTCTCTGCCCAAGGTCCTGGTTGCTTGGTTTCTGGTTCTCCTTTCCATTCTGGGCAGGTGGTTGCTGTCTTTTCCAGAAGGTGTGAGCAAGGCTGGAAAGCAGTTTCCAAGCAGGTGGACAATGGAGACCACCATGATTCCCCCTACCCCCCCCTCACCTCGCCCCCAGAAGATTCTTGGCTGTGCAGGAATCTTGTTTTTTGTCAGGAGGAGAAGACGGCATTACATTAAGAAGAAATTCGATGACAGGGGTGGAGGAGGGAGGAAGGAAAGAAGGGGAAGAAAGAAAGAAAAAAGAAAGAAAATCAGTATTTTTTAGGGCCTGGATGTTGTCCCTAGCCTTTTCACTCTTCCACTTGAGATTTTTTGTGGTTGATTGGAAATAAGAGTCTCACAAACTTCCTGATCTGGCTGGCTATGAACTTTGATCCTCAGATCTGAGCTAGGATTCTAGGTGTCAGCCCAAGAACGAGAACAAGCATTATAAATGAAACCACCTTTGCTCCTTAATTCCCCCACTGGTCACATCAAAGCTGAGAAAATCCACCTCTGCAGTCCCATGGTTTGAGTGGTTCAGTCATTAACTCTGGCAGGGGACTTTTAAGTTCTTCTTTTAAATTTTTTATTGTTATTATAAAGGGGATGTATAGAGGAGTTAAGTTATCTATGTCAGGTCATGAGTACATTTCTTTTTGGACAATGTCACCCCTTCCCTTGCTCTCTTCCAGATTTTCCCTCCCTTCCCCACCCACAAGTTGTATAGTTAATTTTTCACGCAGTATCCATTGAGTACCACTGCTGCATTTATTCACCCTTTGATCCTCCATTTCTCTGCTCCCCTTACCCTCCCAAAGACATATAGACAAATGACAAAAAGAAAAGAAAGAGCTGAGAATGTGGCTTAGTTGATGAAGCCCTGGGTTTGATTCTTTTTTTTTTTTTAATTTTATTTTATTTTATTTGAGAACATACTGTACAGAGGGGCTACAATTACATGGGCAGGATAATGCATACATTTCTTACCAAGCATTGCAGCCTCCTCCTTTGTTTACCCTTCACCTCCCTTCCCAGCCTCCCCCTGGGTTTGATTCTTAAGTACTACATAAACAAAAAAAGCCAAAAGTGCTGCTGTGGCTCAAGTGGTAAAGTGCTAGTCTTGAGCAAAAGGAGCTCAGAGTCAGGGCCTAGGCCCTGAGTTCAAACCCCGGATTGACCAAAAAGAAAAGAAAAGAAAAGAAAAGAAAAGAAAACAACAACAAATACAGCAACAAAGAAAGCACCTCTTGTTTCCATTTCCTGTAGTTCATTTGGATAAATCCTATTTTGTATGAACATAGGCCTTGTTCCCTTGTGTTCCGCTCCTAAGAGTATCCTCCTTTGGTCTCACTGAGTGTGAATGCCTACATCCCTGTAATATTTACTATGTCCCGGTGTATTTTATATCTAGCTTGTGTATATGAGAGAAAACACACACCGTTTGTCTCTCTGATCTTGGCTTACCTCATTTAACATGAGTTGTTTTAGTTCCATCCATTTCCCTACAAATGACATAATCTTTTTTTTTTTTTTTTTGATGGTTGTGGGGCTTGAACTTTGGGCCTGGACACTGTCCCTGAGTTCTTCAGCTCAAGGCAAGTGCTCTACCATTTGAGCCATAATGCCACTTCGGTTTTCTGGTGGTTTATTGGAGATAAGAGTTTCACAGACTTTCCTGCCTGGGCTGGCTTTGCATAGTGATCTTCAGATCTCAGCCTCCTGAGTAGCTAGGATTACAGGTGTGAGCCACTGGCACCCAGCTACATAATATTCTTTCTAATGTCTGTGTGACATTCAATTGTGTATAGGTGCCACATTTTTTGGATCCACTCATCTATAGTGGGGCACCTGGGCTGTTTCCATTGCATGGCTATTGTGACTAGTGCAGCAATGAACATGGATGTGCAGGTATCTTTATGGTATTCTGACCTCTTCCTTCTTCAATGTTTCAGTGCCTGGAGTCCTGGGCTCTTCCTGGCAGCATTCATGGGCTACTAAAGCTCCTAGACCACCACTGGTGAGTGGAACGAAGCTGAGGGTTTTTGTATCCCCTTTGGTGTCTGTGGTGGAAGATGGTTGGTCTGAGATCATAGGTTGTCTTCCTTCCTCCCTGCCCCATCTCAACACCCCAGGACCATGAAACAGATCCATTCTTAATCCAGGACATAGGTGTTGCTCCTCCTCTAGAGGGCTGCATCTGACGCTGACTGAGACAAGGGGCAGGTGCTCCCGGGCAGGGCAGCCATCCTGCCAGCACCATATGCGTGGGACACAGGCCCAGATGCAATCCAGAGGAATGCTCTCCCAGCACTTCCCCAGCTCTGACTGTTGAATCTGAAGTGCCAGGACATCTTCCAGACAGGCCCTGGCTGACCCCACTGGCTCTGCATGTGTCTCAGGTGGTTGCGCCGTGTCTCCACTGTCTGGATGAGCTTTCTCCAGGTCCTAGCAGTTCAACTAGTCCCCTGTGGGCACTCACGATGGCATTGATAGGGTCTGACTTGTGTTCTTTCTCCAAACCCCAGTACTTTAGACGTGACTGGATTTGGAGGCAGGTCATTGAAAAAGAGTAAGTCCCAAGGAGATTGTGTGGGTGGGCCTAGCCTTCCGGACAAGATGGCGGCTGGATGCCAAGTGCCAGCACACCGATGAAAAGGTGGATGGGAGAAGACCTCAGGGGTAAGGGCATCTTGTATGCTTTTATGATGACTCCAGGATGACCTACACATTCTGTGTGTTCAGGTAAGACTGGCCCACGTGTGTGTGGAGGGAACGCAAGATTTATGGAGCTGCGTGGACCATGCGGCTTTCCAAGCTCTTCCAGCTCTGCTGGATGCTGGCCGTGGTGGGCTGCCTGGAGTGGCCTGGCTGCCCGGCTTCCCAACTGCTAGCAGCCCTGCTTCCCAGCACCAGCCACATCCAGATGGAGCAGCCAATCATTGCCATCTAAGGACAGCAGCACATTCTCACTTGACCATGGCAGTAGTTCTGGATAGAAAGATCTGATTTGGGGGGTACCCGCCAGGCCCATTTCTGGAATGTTCCATCTGGCAAAGGACCAGCTAGCCACTTCCCTTTGAAGATTTCCCAGAGTGGTTCTGGCCCAAACACAAGCTGATTGTCACCAGCCCCTTCTCAAGCCGAGCCAGGAGCCCCATTGGCTGGTGAGCTCTTGCCCCGCCCAGCCTCTGGACCTGGTCCTCTCCTCCTTGTCCATATGTCTTCTCCTCCCTATCAGCTTCTCCTTCAAGAAGGTTTTCATTACTTTCCAGTGATCTGTTCTCCCTTCTTAGGAAAAGTGCATTTCAAAGATGGGCCTCCAGTCAACCATTGAGCAACCAGGAAGGATGCCATACAGGTGAGCCTCTGCTGCCAAGGTGCTGGCCCCCAAGCAAGATCAGAGGAGCCATCCAAGGGCGCTGGCCCTCAGCCATCATCAGGGGGGCAGTCCATGGGCCCAGCCTGGCCATGCTGTCTCAAGAAGGGAGTCACATTCTCTGTCCTTGATCCTGGGACATCGCCTTCATGTGTTTTCAGTCTCACGATTCCACAGAAGCAATGGCAGAGAACCAGAGCATTGTGGTGGGGGTGATGGGGGCCTCTAAGAACAAGAAGGGAAACAGAGTCAGCTCTGATTCATCTCCCTGTGATGTTCATTTCTGGAGCTGAGGAAGGCCCTAGGCTCTTCCTCAGACACCAGACACTTTCACCTGCCAGGGAGGGAGTGGTCTGTGTAAAGTGGTTCTTTCCAGTATTGCACAGCTTTGTGAATTTCCAATATGGCAGCATGGATGATAGGTCCATGTGGCATGGGCATGTAGCCCATGGCCAGCAGCAGCTGCTGTCCTTCCCTGCATCACACAACCCAGAGGGCACCTAGAGAGACATACAACACAAGATAAATACTGCCTTCTTCCAGTTATGCAAAGCAGATACATAACCTTCCCCACAGAATTAGCCAATAGGAAAACTGGATACATAGTTCAG
The DNA here is from genome assembly GCF_024711535.1 of Dipodomys merriami. Taxonomy (NCBI): domain Eukaryota; kingdom Metazoa; phylum Chordata; class Mammalia; order Rodentia; family Heteromyidae; genus Dipodomys; species Dipodomys merriami. Next base: position 16,985,985 of record NW_027202715.1, on the reverse strand, counting down.
CTCCTTTCTTTTTTTTGGGGGGGGGGTCTGGTCATGGGGCCTGAACTCTGGGCCTGGGTGCTGTCCCTCAGCTCTTCAGCTCAAGGCTAGCGCTCTACCACTTGAGCCACAGCGCCACTTCCGGCTTTTTTCTTTTTGCTTATGTGGTGCTGAGGAATCGAACCCAGGGCCTCAGGCATGCAAGGCAAGCGCTCTACCACTGAGCCACCTTCCCAGCCCCTCTTTCTTTTTTCTTAAGATCTATTTTTTATTGTAAAGATACTGTACAGATGGGTTCCAGTTATATGAGCAAGGCAATGGGTCCATTTCCTATTGAGTTCAGTTCCTTTCTAGATACAAAGTGAGTGATAGTCATTTTCCTTCTCTGGCTTTAGTTCCTCATTTGTAATAGGACCATTGTAGACTAAGTTGGTATATAGTCTTTTTAGTTTGAATATTTGATCATCTTAGCAGCAGTAAAAGATTGGGGATTCTTCCAGGCACAGAGAGCTCACACCTGTAATCCTAGCTACTCAGGAGGCTGAGATCTGGAGGATCTGGGTTTGAAGCAAACAGGATAGGAAAGACTGATTCAATCTCCAATGAATCTGCAAATCCTCAGTTTACCTTAAAGCTTCTCCAGAAAGATTTTACTGGACTTTACATCGGTGTCCAGTCTCCTACTCTGTATTTCCCCTGTACCCTTGGCCTGCCAATGCAAAGGACTTCTTTTTCCCTCTCCCTCTATCTCCCTCTCCCTCTCCCTCTATCTCCATCTCCCTTTCTTCCTCATTTTCCCTCTTCCTCTCCTCCCTTTTCTTCTCTCAGATGAAGCTAGGCAGAACTAAATTTATCATTTCTATGACTGGATTTCTTTTGCTCACCTGGAGAGTGTGCATGCTCAGAGAGTTTTACTTTGCATAAGACAGCTGAGGGGTTGCTCTCTCTACTCATTGTCTGCCCCAGTCATCTTTCGTTTGATTCTTATCCAATTCTGCATGGGTACTTCCTCGCCTCCTAGTGGATAAATAGTACCCTCCTAGCTCTGCTGGGACCTGGGAGGGTAGCTCAGAGACCCTGTTATTATTATTGTTATTGTTATTGGTGCAAGTGAATACCATTTGTATCCTCTGACTTGACAGCACCTTTCGAGTATTGGGAATTGCTGAATTGCTGTGTCCCTCCTCTCCTGAGCATGCCTTCTTTTCTCCTCTGGGAGGACCATGAACTTCTCTCAATGAACCACAGGTATTAATTCAAGTCATCTAGCAATCTCACCTAGAATCACATTAGATTGAAAAGCTGTGTTTATGTGTGTTTTCCCAATTAGCAACAAGCTTCAGGCAGGAGCTGCGTTGTATTAATCTCTGTAATTCCAGCAGCTGGCAGGGAGCCAGCCACATGTACAAACTCAAGACAGTTTTGTTGAATGGAACTGAACTGAATATCCTGGTTGTCCAGATGAGTCTGATTCAAAATTTTTCCCTCACTGAGGCTCTGGTTTATTTGAGCATGGAAAACCAACAAGAGTTTCTAGCTCATGGCATCCTGGGAACATAGTCTCCAATCCCCGAGACCTGGCAAAACTCAAAGTCAGGTGACTGATCACATTGATGCTGGCAGCTCCTGGGAGGTAAAAGAGTCAGATTTCAGCCCGTGGAGAGAGGAAGGTGTGCACAGGCCAGAACAATTGGGTTGTAGCCAAATGGGAACCAGAATATCAAATTAGAGACAGAGCACAAACCCAGTCCCAGTGGGCACACTGGGTAAATGAGTTCATGGCTGGGTGTGGGTTGGGTTGGCACCCAGGGGCCTAATATCAGGACCACAGAGCAATGCCCTTTCTTTCAATAGGAAGGCACCATAGTATCTACTGTGCTTAGTTTTCATTGGCTGAGGGGGCTCAGCTGGCCTGCTTCTTAGAGATCTCACCACATGGTCTTATTCATGTTCATGGAAGTTATGCCTCTGTGTGGAAGGCGTTTCAGCCTGCATGGAAGCAGCCCATAATGCAACCTTCATGTTTGTTAAAGATGGCTCCAGGGAAAGAATTTTGAAGCCAATTCAAGTGGAAGCCTAAATAGTTGATTAAGGATGGAGGCTTTTGACACATCGAGCCGAGAGCCATGATGGTGTCAATCTGGACTATTCAGCTTTGCGTCATCTGTGGCGAGCCCTGGTGGTTTTTGGTTTTGTCTCTGGCTGTTTGATGTGGCCTGTAGATGTGGGGATGGGAGGGAGACCCCTGTTCATTGAGTTAAAGGTCCTGGGATGAATCCCCAGGGCAGCAGGGAAGCTCAGCCAGATTCATGCTTTACTTCTCTTCCTGAGCAGAGTCAGCTCATGGGGTCCAGGTCTCTGTGGGGTTCCCCTGGCTCCCACTGGTGTACCTGGTCACTAGCAGAGGGCAGAGGATGGTTTCTAGTTTATTGTGGTACATGGGCACCCATACGGTTTGTCTAATATCTGAATCTGAAGCTGAGGACGGAGATCATAGCACTTGCCTAGCATGCACGAGGTCCTGGGTTTGATCCCCAAGACTGCCAAACAAAATAAAATACCAAACCAAAACAGCAACACCAAGAAACGTGATTCTAATGAGTTCTTAACACCGTGTGAAAGGGAAGGAAATGATTGGTATACTGGTTGGGGTATAACACCAAGAATAAGTACCTGACTTCAGTATAGATGCGAATTTTAAAAAAAGGGGTATAGTTGAATCCATGGACAGGGATTGTGTGCAACTGGCTGGCTGTGCTCTTGCTTGATTTCATTTTGGAAACTGAGTCTCTGAGAGATACAGCCCCGCTCCACCCTGCCCACCCTCCTGCTCCATTCATTTGGCAACTCTGCATAGAGATTTCCAAATAATACTGCCAAACAATAAATCTTGTTTCCAGTGAAGTTTAATTAGATTATACTCAGGATCAACAGTGAAATCATTAGGTCTAAAGCCACATTGCTTCAGGCTTAAATAGCACAAGGAGTTTCTGAGATAAAACACTGACCGGCCCATGTGCTGGGCAGTGTTGAGAGAAGCAGAGAGGCAGGTTACACCCAAAAGGGGAGGTCCTCACCTGACACTTGGCTAGAGTTACAATTTTCCCCTCAGGATGGACCGTGAAGAGTTTATGTAAGACAATTTGTGTGGAAAGAATAAACTGAGTATTCATCTATTCATTCATTTGTTTTTTTGCCTCTTTCCATCTGCATGCAGGATTAATAAGCTTTGGATTTATAAAAGTTCTTCAGTGTTTCATTTGGAGATCATTCACATTCAGTGTGTTTGAAGTTGGAGATAAGAGTTTCTGTTGCCAGCACTGAGGCTTGAACTTGGGACCTTATTTGGCTTTTTTACTCTAGCTGGGCTGTCTACCACTTGAGCCACAGAGCCTCCATTTCCAGAAGTAATTAGTCTCTTCTCTCTCTCTCTCCTCTCTCTCTCTCTCTCTCTCTTCCTTTCCTTTTTACAGTACTGAGGTTTCAACTCAGGTTCTTGAGCTTGCTGGACAGATACCTTACAAATTTGAGTCATGTCCCCCAGCCAGTTTTGCTTTGTTTCTGAGAGATGGTTTTGCATTTTTGCTCAAGCTGGCCTGGAGTGTGATCTTCCTATTTGTGCTCCCTACATAGCTGTGGTGACTGGTATATACAATGCCACCATACCCACTCTTACTGGTTGAGATGGGGTCTTGTGAGCCTTTTTCCTGAGCTGGCTTTGAACCATCATCCCTTTCTACTTTCTGCCTCCTGAGCAGCTAGGGTTATAGTCCTGAGCAACCAGGCCTGGCCAGAAGTGAGATTCTTTTTTTAAAATTTAAAATTGTTATTATAAAGGTGATATATAGAGGAGTTAAAGTTACACAAATCAGGTAATGAGTACATTTCCTTTTGGACAGTCACTCCTCTTGCTCTCTCCCAGTTTTTTTTTTCTCCCATCCCCACCCATGAATTGTATAGTTCATATTCCACACATTATCCAGTGATTATCACAGCTACATTTGTTTACCCTTTGCAAAAGTGAGATTCTTATAGACAACATATTTTTTAAAATGTTCACTGCCATGAACCTAGTAGCTTGTGGGCAGGATCAGGAAGGGAAAACAGGGACCGGGAGGTGGGATGGGGGGAAGAAGGAAGGGGAGACATTGTCCAAAAAAGAAATGTACTCATTACCTGATTTATGAAATGGTAATCCCTCTGTACAATAAATAGTACAATTAATAGTAACAATAAAATTTTATATACACGCACACACACAGAGACATAGTCTCTGGTAATCCCTGTCTTGTAATTGGTATATTTATTCTACTTACAGATCACTCATTCCTGTTCCAAATGAGTCTCCTAGAGTGTCTAGCATAAGCTCTTCATGTGCTGCTTCCCAGTCAGGCAGGTGAGAAGTCAGAACAGCAGTGTCTACACAGCTTCCAGAGCTGACATGCCTCTTACCTATGGAAGCTGCCTGCTGCCCCAGTTTCTGCCCTGAGATTCTCGCTGCCCAGTGCTGGGGTCAGTCGGGCACTGTATATCCAAGACGACAGCTGGGTCTCCTTGTGGACAGGAAAAAGATGGCGTTCCCTTCTTTATGTGCACTTTGCTAGTACTTTAAAGGGTTACCACATACCGGTGGCTCACGCCTGTCATCCTAGCTACTCAGGAAGCTGAGATCTAAGGATCAAGGTTCAAAGCCAGCCCAGGTAAGAAAGTCTCTTGAGGCTCTTATCTGCAATGAGCCACCGAAAAGCCAGAGGTGGATCTGTGGCTCAAGTGGTAGAATGCCAGCTTGAACAAAAGGAACCAATGCAGATTGTGGGGCCCTGAATTTAAGCTCCAGTGTTGCTACAAAATAGATAGATAGATAGATAGATAGATAGATAGATAGATAGATAGATAGATAGATAGATAGATAGATGGATAGATAGATGGATAGATAGATTTATTGATTTCTATGCAATGTTCTTGTAAGTAATCATCTACCCAGGTGAATTCCAGTCTGGTTTGAATATTTAGGCAGATTGTATTGAGGCACATGATGCTTTCAAGTTGGAAATAAGTTTACTCTTGTTTTTAGCAATCTGTTTGATTTTTCTTATTGAATTAGTGAAATTTCTATAAATGTTACAAGATAGTTCTGATTTCAGATTTGTCTTATTCCAACCTTTTTGGATCTTTGTTACTAGCCGAACCAATATTCAAGAATCTTAGTTTTTTTCTCCACCTCAGATACCACCCCTTGCCACTTTCAGTCTGTTTATAAAATGAGCTTAGGAATCATTGAACTCTGCTCCCCCTTCCAGTTCAGATATTCGTTTACAATGTGATTTAATACATAGGCATGAGGACAAAGATTAGCATTTGAAAACAAAGTAGAGTCTAATTGGTAACAAATGGAGTCTAATTATTAGTTAAGCTATAGTTTCCCTAGCAGACATAAGAAGTCAAAGAACTTACCTGCTGAGGATGCTCTTTTTTGCACCAGTACTAGGGTTTGAACTCTGGGCTTGACACTCTAGAGTGGGTTTTTACTCAAGGCTGGTGCTCTGTCACTTGCAATACAGCCACATAGCTGGCTTTTTGGTCATTGATTGGAGCTAGGAGTCCCACTGTTTCTGTCAGAGCTGGCTTTGGACATCATAGTGTCTCCTGAGAAACTGAGATTACAGGAGACATCAGCAGGCAGAGATGCTAGGTCTTAAGAGATCTTAAAGACTCATAGACCAGAGATACCAGGGACTAGAACAAGAAGAATCCTCTTTTCTTAATTTTTCAGTTATACTAAGAGTTGGCCAATGTGGCGCATTAATTACATGAACTCATACTCAGCCACGTGTTGGTGGCTCGCGCCTGTAGCCCTAGCTACTTAGGAGGCGGACATCTAAGGATCATGGTTTGAAGCCAGCCTGGGGAAGTCTGAGGCTCTGATCTTCAATTAACTGCCAAAAAGCCAGAAGTGAGGCTATAGCTTAAGGGGTAGTCTTTGAGCAGAAAAACTAGGGACAGCATCCAGGCCCTGAGTTCAAGCCCCAGGACTGACATACATACAGAAAAAGAACTCATTCACAATCTGACCTCTTTTGAGTTTTGGCTTGTCATAGCTCTTGTAAGAATGGACAAGGTGGGGCTGGGGGTTTAGCCCAGTGGAAGGGCAGCCGCCTGGCGCGCGCAAGGCCCTGGGTTTGGTCCTCAGCCCTGGAAAAAAAAAAAAGAATGGACAAGGTAAAATGAGCAACTGAAGTATTCTGATGACTACCCTAATAGAACAGATGGACAGGGATGCAGTACCAACAGCCTTCAGTCATGCTTTTTGAAAACCAGTCATAATTCTCTGGCCAAATTGTCGGAATAAGGATCTTAAGGGGTGTCAGAGAAAATGTACTAGATCAGAGAGTTATGGGGCCTCCATCCACTCAGGAGAAAGCCAAGGGGCCTTTCTGGAGACAGTGATGGATTCGAGCCATATGAAAAAGCATCTGTCAAGTACCGCCGCCCCATCCCTATCTCTGGAGGATGTGTGTGTAATATATAGAGTGTTTAAATTAGACAAATGGCTCAATCGATTTAGAGTAACGGACGGGAAACAGATGTTTCTTTTTGCATTAAACCAAACCTCACCAGGGCAGAGAGGCGTCTGATCTCCTGAGTTATGGCGCCTGGGTGCTTCATCAAAGTGCTCCTGCTCGCAGGAGTGCTCCTCTGCGCAGCGTCCATTCATTACGGAGCACGCTGGCTCTCTGTTGGAGCGGGGAAGGCTGAGGGGCTAGGGCTGAGTGGTAATTTATATCAGTGTTTATAGGAAGGGCGAGCAAGAGTGAGCTGGAGAGTAAGGGCAGGAGAGAGGAAACGAGAGGGAAGAAACCTGAAGAAAGGAAGTTTTATTGGAGATTGAAAAAAAACACCAAAAAAACCCCACCCCAAACCCCAAAACCTAGCAACATGCCTTGGACCCCGACCTTGATCTTCCCACCAGAGGATGTGAGCTGCAAGGTATGATAAAGCCAGCACTTCTGGAGTGCTGGGTGTGTTGTGTTCTGTGAAATTTCTTTACACTTATATCAGAGGAGGGGACCAGAGGAGCTGTTTGGGACCTTTTGCTGGGGAGCAGATGAACTTATTGAGAAATAGCTTGCTATTGGCTAATGTGCTGAGAATCGGGGATCAAAATTCCAGATCATGGAGTGAAGTCAGCAACTAAATCAAGCTTTGAATGTCATATGTATTTTATTATTATTATGAAAAGGTTGCTTAGACATTGGAGACATTTAGCCAAGACAAATGCCATTTTCTATTTTCCATGTTCTTCAGAAATATAGTAATTTATAGCTGGCTTGGAGCATAGTCACATGTTAAAAATAAGTCGAATGAGGAAAGGAATGCTTCACTCTACCTCTCGAAGATGGCTACATAGAAAGATCAGGATCCTAGGGTGGCTAATATACATCAGTATATAAGAATACAGGGCTGGCTCAGTGGTAGAGTGCTTGCCTTGCATGCATGAGACCCTGGGTTCGATTCCTCAGCACCACATAAGCAAAAAGAAAAAAGCCGGAAGTGGTGCTGGGCTCAAGTGGTAGAGCGCTAGCCTTGAGCTGAAGAGCTGAGGGACAGAGCCCAGGCCCAGAGTTCAGGCCCCATGACCGGACCCCCCCCCCAAAAAAAAAGAATACATAATAAAGGCTGGGAAGGTGGCTCAGTGGTAGAGTGCTTGCCTTGCATGCATGAGACCCTAGGTTCGATTCCTCAGCACCCTATAAGCAGAAAAAGCCAGAAGTGGCGCTGTGGATCATGTGGTAGAGTGCTAGCCTTAAGCTAAAGAGCTGAGGGGCAGAGCCCAGACCCAGAGTTCAGGCCCCACGACTGACCCCCCCCAAAAAAAAAAAGAATACATAATAAAACGGGCACAGATATACAATTAATAAGATCACAATCTAGTGAAGACAATTGAAAGAGGAATGGTTAATAATGTGTCATGCAGTTTGTCTGCTCTTCACATATGTCCTGGGTAGGTGCGATTTTCCTTAAGAGGGGTGTGCTGTCATACTCCTGCTCCTGTGGACTTTGATCTTATCCCCTGTGTGGCACTACACCTTGGCCCAACCTTCCCCCCCCCTCCACCCCATGCCTCTGCCAGAGAGCCGCTGCCTGCCTCGCCCTCTCTCATGCTCTCATACACTGTGAATGGTGTTCGGCAATCTGACTTTCAGTGATTTGATGTAAAGCCCTTTTTAGGGTTTTCAGAGTTTTTGTATATCCAGGCTGATGTTCCCTTGCCCTCTAGCCTGCTGAGCCCAGTGGGGAAGGGGAGAATCCTATGGAGGTGTACCACCCCCTCCCCCCCAGCCGCCGGCCCCTATCCAAGTGTGCCGAGTATGAGAAAGCTGTTAGGCCCAGAATGCAGCCTCTAAGTATGCAGGCTTATGCAAGGCAAAACTCCCATGTCTTATACAAGGCCCATTTCCACCCCCACCTCGTACCAGTACTAGGGCTTGAACTCAGGGCCTAGACGTAGTCCTTTACCTTTTCCAACTCAGAGAAGGTATCTATCTCCACTTGACCTACAGCTCCACTTCTGCCTTTTTTTCCCTGCTTAATTGGAGATAAGAGTCTCATGGACTTTCCTACCAGGGCCGGATTTGAATCTGAATCCTCAGATCTCAGCCTCCTGAATAGCTAGGATTACAGGTGTGAGCCACCAGTGACTGGCTAGTCTTCACTTGATTGCAAGATAAAACTTCCCCTTCCCTTCCCTTCCCTTCCCTTCCCTTCCCTTCCCTTCCCTTCCCTTCCCTTCCCTTCCCTTCCCTTCCCTTCCCTTCCCTTCCCTCCCCTCCCCTCCCCTCCCCTCCCCTCCCCTCCCCTCCCCTCCCCTCCCCTCCCCTTCTCTTCTCTTCTCTTTCCTTCCCTTCCTTCCCTCCTCTCCCCCTCCCTTCCTTCCCTCCCCTCCCCTTCCCTTCCTTCCTTCCTTCCTCCCTCCCATCCCTTCCCCTACCATCTTCTTCCCTTCTTTTCCCCCCCACCCCCTTTCTCCCTCCCCTCCCCTCCTTCCCTATCCTTCCCCTCTCCTCCCTTCCCAGTTCCTTTCCCTCCTCAGACGGCCAGGAGCATAGGGAGAACTAGGCATGCTGGTTACCTCCTTGGTCGGGCCAGACATTGTCCCCGTGGACACAGACCTGTCTGCCCCAGCGTTGCTGTCTACTTTAATAACAGAGTCAGGCTTCGGCTGTCCTGTGGCTCCCGATGCCTCTTAGGATCTGCACTGAGGAGGGCAGTCTGGGAAATGATACAGGGCTGGCCATCCTTTGTCCCCTGTGGCCTCCACTTCTCCCAAATCTGAAATTCAAGGATGCCCCTCAGCTGCCTGGCAGGCTTAACCTGCATGGGAAACTCCTCTCACCTTTGAAAGCTGGTGAGGTAAAGGTTTCTGCCTTAGGGACGTGGTATAATATAGCTGCACTTCATCTCTAGTCAGTTAGTTCATGGGGGAAGAGGCTTTAGCAGCTGAACATCTCAGCACTCCCATGGAGACACCCTGTAAGGAAAGAAGCTAGTTACTAAGGCCAGGACCCCTTTGGTGCTGTCTGAGAGGACATAGTGCAGCATGAGCTGGCTCATGGGGCTGTGTGCGTGTGTGCATGTGCGCGTGTGTGTGTGTGTGTGTGTGTGTGTGTGTGCATTTATGTGTGTGTGCATGCTTAAAATCAGAGTCTGCGACTGTCTGTTAGCTTTTGGGCTCAAGACTAGTGCCATAGCCATACCATTTGAGCCACAGCCCTGCTTCTAGCTTTTTGTGGTTAATTGGAGGTAAGAGTCTCAGATTTTCCTGCCCTGTCTAGCTTCCAATCATGATCCTCAAACCTCAACCTCCTGAGTAGCTAGGATTATAGGCATGCACTACCAGCACCTGGTTCCTGGGAGCCTTCTATGGGGATCAAAAGTTTTTGTTATTAGAATATGGAGCCCACACTTTTATTTCCATCCATCCTCCTGAGCTGACTTCTCTCTACAACATTAACCACCATAGTATATACTGTGTGTAGCAGAAAATTTGAATACTAGCACACACTTATCCAACCTCCCTTCCTTCCCTCCTTCCTTCCTTCCTTCCTTCTTTCCTTCCTTCCTTCCTTCCTTCCTTCCTTCCTTCCTTCCTTCCTTCCTTCCTTCCTTCCTTCCTTCCTCTCTTTCTGTCTCTTCTCTTCTTTCTTTCTTCCTTCCTTCCTTCCTTCCTTCCTTCCTTCCTCTCTCTTTCTCTCTCTTCTCTCTCTTCTCTCTCTTCTCTCTCTTTCTGTCTTTCCTTTCTTTCTTTCTGTCTTTCCTTTCTTTCTTTCTTTCTTTCTTTCTTTCTTTCTTTCTTTCTTTCTTTCTTTCTTTCTTTCTTTCTTTCTTTCTTTCTTTCTTTCTTTCTTTCTGTGCTGATCCTGGGTCTTGAAGAAGGGGCATAGTGCTGTCACTGAGGTTTTCTTTTCTGCTTAAGGCTCTACCACTTGAGCCACAGTTCCACTTCTGACTTTTTTGGTGCTTAATTGAAGAGTCTCATGGACTTTTTTTCCCCCAGGGCTGGCTTTGAACTGTAATCCTCAGATCTCAGCCTCCTGAGTAGCTAGGATTACAGGTGTGAGACACTGGAGTCCAACTTAATTATTGCTTTGCCGCACTTGTAAGCCATACTAACTGCGAAGGAGTCATTTCTGTTTAAGATTTAACCACATGCCTGGAAGGTCTTGTCATCAGGTTCCTATTCAACCCCAGATTTGTTGAATGACTTGAGAAATGGAGGCTCAGACAGACTGGCCTGTCCATGATCATAACAGTGGGCCCAGAGATACATGCAGCCACATCTAGAAGGTTCTACTTGCTTTATGAAAGAATCACTTAGCCAGCAACAAAGGAGGCTGGCAGGTGGGCTGGGGGGGGGCAAGTGTCTGAGCTGTGTTGGGGTGGTGTTGAGACCCTGTCTTTCCACACTTGGAGCTGATGCCATCCACAGGGTGCCTGATGGTCTGGGATGGTCAGCTTCTGGGTTCCTGTTTGTCTGGGATTGCTTCTGTGAAGCTTTTAGGGCAGCACCCCTGGATCCCATCAGTTCCGGGTCAGCCATCTGGACAGGAAGGAGAATGTGGGAGAGGCCACTGCCATGAAGCACAGGCCCTAGGAGAACCACCCCATGGATGTGTGGATTCTTCCCCCAGGAGATACATGGGGCTGAGGCTGGGCCTGCTGGACATCGTGTGGTGCCCTGCAGTTCTAGGCCATGAGCTGGGGTGGGAGTCAAGGCTCATTCCTGCAGCATCCCCTGGGCTAGCCTTGTGATGCCACAGAGCCCGCTTTTCATGAAAGCCATTGTAACTGTCTACCTCGGTGTTGCAGGAGAAAAGAATCCAGGCAAGAGTGTAATGAGAGTGCCATGAGAGTAGTAAGGAAGTTTATTAACAAGAGTGCCATGAGAGTAGTAAGGAAGTTTATTAACAAAGAAATATGGCAAAGGCATAGACATGCCACAGGAAGAAGGCCCTTTAAATCACCTTCAGCCATTGTCAGGGTGCAGACATGAGTGCTAAGTTTAAGTAAGAGAATCAGGGTCAAGGGACGATAGTTACAGAGGCTCAATTACAAGCTGGCTGCTGATGGCTCATGCCTGTAATCCTAGCTACTTGGGAAGCTGAGATCTGAGGATCATAGTTCAAAGCAAGCTTGGGCAGGAAAGCCTATGAGCCTCTTATCACCAAGGAAGCACCAGAAAGAAAAAAAAAAGAGCCAAAAGAAAAGTTGTGTCTCAAGTGGTAGAGTGCTAGCCTTGAGGGAAAAAAAGTTCAGGGACAGTGTCTAGTGTTCAAGCCCTAGGGCAATAGATAAATAAACACAATAGATAATAATAACACAATAGATAAATAAAAGTCTGAATTTCAGTTGTTTCCTGGCTAGTCATGATCTCATTCTGGTTCTCCTGGGTTCTGGAGACATCTGCCATCCTCACATGATGGAAACAATCTTGTCCCCACAAGGTAATTCTTCCAGCTGCGGGGCTCAGCCTCATCACAATTGGTAAATATCTGTTTTTGGGATGATCTGTCCTGTGGGGCCCTTAAGTGACTGGAGACAGTGGTTTAGAACAAAGACAGATACAAAGTAGAAGGAGGGATGCCTAGCTTTCTTCTTGCTTTTAGTTAATTTCGGGCAGCAAATACAGTTTTAAAAATCTGTTACAGACAGGTGCTGGTGGCTCACACTTAGAATCCTAGCTTCTCAGGAGGCTGAGATCTGAGAATCTCAGTTTGAAGCCAGATCAGGCAGGAAACTCCATGAGACTCTTATCTCCAATGAATGACCAAAAAGCCAGAAGTGGAGGTCTGCCTCAAGTGGTAGAATCCTACCCTTGAGCAAAAAAGCTAAGGGACAGTGTCCAGGCCCTGAGTTTAAGCCTAAAGACCTTTTCAAATTAATTAAATTTACTCAGAGTAAAATCATAGTACGGTAGATATTTATAAAATTTCAGTTCATTGTTTTGGTAGAAATAGAATCTGTATAGCTTAATTTTTTGTTTCTAACATTACAATCAAGTTTATAAATATGTGTTTAGGTTCTATCTTTTGTTTTCAATCTCTTATTTTTTTTACATGTTTTTAAAATCTCATCCTACTGCTGGTGCTGATGTCTCACACCCATAATCCTAGCTACTCCAGGGGCTGAGATCTGAGGCTCTCAGTCTGAAGCCAACCCAGGCAGGAAAATTGTGAGACTCTTATTTTCAATTAACCACCAAAAAGCCAGAAGTAAAACTTTGGCTCAAGTGATAGAGTGAGAAAGTCAAGCAAGAGCATGAGGTTCTGAGTTCAAGCCCAGTATCTGCACTAATAATAATAATAATAATAATAATAATAATAATGATAATGATAATAATAATAACAAAAATAAAATCCTATCCTACTTTTGGCATTTCCGAATATGAAATTCATCATATTTTTATTTCTGAATTTCTAATTAACTGAGAATGGAACTGGTTAAATTCTGAGAACAGCAGTAATGTTATTATAGAGAACGAAATCAATTTGAATTTCCCTTTCTTTCTTCCCTAATTGGAGAATCTTGCTTCTGCAGACTTGGATGACCAGGTTACTCCACTAGCCAGACACTGGAAAGCTAGTAGCAGCAGAGTAGACAACCAGCTGGGATTTCTAGATTTGAACACCTGTAGTTGTAAGCATCAACTGATACTAAGCCACAAGACAAAGTAGGACATATCCTTACTGCTCATATTAGTGTAAGAACTCACCATCCTGGCATTTGGAATCCACTAGACAACCCTTCTTTCACATCCCACTGGTCAGATAACTGACTCCTGGATGTGGCATTGGAAAGGTAAACCAGCCAGATTGGAGCAACATTTTTGCTGGTCCTAGGGCTTGATCTCAGGACCTGGGCACTGTTCCTGAGCTTTTGTGCTCAAGACTAGCAACTCTATCATCTGAGCCACAGCTCCACTTATAGCTTTGTTGTGGTTAATTCTAGGTAAGAATCTCAGGGACTTTCCTGCTGTGATGATCAGATCTCGGCCTCTTGAATGGTTCTCTTTTTTTCCTGCGTGGTTTGGTTTAAAAGTACTTCCCTCCATTCAGGCTGTCCTCATAGTCTTAATTAATATGCCTTTGTTTTAGATTAAATAACCTATAAATTTTGTGGTTAATTTAAAATAACGTCAAAGCTCTGAGATACATGATTAAAGTTGTTTTGAATAGCACTGAAAACAATAGAACCTAAAGGGATAAAGAAAAGGAGACAATGAATATCTTAAATGAAACAACACATTGCTACAACTTCAAAGCCAAAATAATAGAAAACATCTGCTGGTTACACCGTGTGCCTGTGGATTTACATGATTTGCACTGAGGACCCCGCATTCCAAGAGGCCCCACACACCTCCTCGGACCACAGCCTGCACCCCAAGCCTTCAACTGTTTTTTATTACCACCCAGACATTTCCTTTAATGAACCTTAAGAACTAACCAGGTCCACTCTATGGCTGATTCAACTATGGAACCACTTGGCCACAGGAAATAGTTGACCAACTTGTATACACACCCTGAAATCTTTGAGTTTCTGCACGAGGTCAGGGTTCTCAGTGCCTGGAGCTGCTGCTGTGTGTTTGCTGATAAATTCTGAGTGCTTCACATTATTGGCTTTCTTTACAAGATAAAAGAGAATATCACAGTGCTTTCTTCTTCATCTCCTTTTCCTCCTCCTCTTCCTTCTTTCTTCTTCCTCCTCTTCTTCTTCTCCTTATTTTCCTTCTCTTTCTTCTTCTTTGGCAGTTGGCTGAAGCAGAACTATCCCTCATTGAGATCAGTTTGCAAAGGACCACTTTAATACATCCGTTGTCTTTGTAGGAAGTGCTACTTTTTTGGTGCTACTTTCCTATGAGGAGTTTCTACTTGAAGACGTTGGCCTACGTTTCCAGAGTGGAGCAGATGTTACTGTCTTCTACTGAAGTGAATTGATGCTTATTTGGGAGTCTGAATGCCATGAAGAGGAAGATGGATTGGGAGCGATGAGTCAGAGCTTTCGGTAGGTACATCTTAGGTCTGCTGCCCCTCTCTATTCAAGAAATGGCTGAGCTTGAACAAGGCCTCTGTCTGACTACTGTGGATGAATATGGGAATGGATATCTGAGCTGCAAAGTCCTTCCTGCAGACCTTGGCATTGGCCGGCCCTAGTGTCCAGGGCAGTCTTTCCCTCACAGTGACCTCAGATTCTATCACCTTTTCTTTGGGGTGGAGGCTGCTTCTACACCCTTCCCCTATTCCCACATTCCAGTGCTTTGGGGCCTTTACAAGGGAGACCTTACAGGTGAGCTGATTCCTGGGAATCTTTCCCCGCTGCCCTCCCATCTCAGGAGGCCTCATCCTGGGGCTCGTGGTTTGACTGTTTTTACTACCCTCTAACTTATGTGAATGGTGAGGTCCTAACATATCACAGTGTTGTAAAGAAGGTATCTCAGTCAGCAAGGAACAGAGAAGCCACATTTTGAGAGGTGGAATTGGGAGTCTTTATTAAAACAGGTGTTTGTAGGTGGACTCTTGTCACAAAGACCTGCAGCCCTGCATGGAGCCTACACCAAGCTTGTAAAGACAAAACCACATGTTTGGGTGCTGACAAAACCCCAACATAAACAAAGGCACCGGGACAGGGCTTCTCTTTCTGAGTCTGAACAACATGATGTATTTGCATATCCTCTAAAACAGAGTCCTCCTTGCTCTACTGATTCAAAGGCTGGCCTGTCTCTCCTCTAGGCCTTTGAAGCTGGGTGGACAGCTCCCCTTACCCAGCCGTGAGAACAAGGAGCCATCATCTTGACCTGGTCTTCCTACTTAATAGCTACTCAGGAGGCTGAGATCAGAGGATTATGGTTCAAATCCAGCCCAAGCAGACAAATTCATGAAATGCTGATGTCCAATTTACCAGCAAAAAGCCAGAAGTGGAGGTGAGGCTCCAGCAGTAGAGCACCAGCCTTTACTGAAGAAGCCAAATAAGAGGAATTTGAGCCCTAGTATCAGCACACGTGTGTGTACACACTCACTCACATGCACCTGCATGCACACACGTGTGCACACACAGGGTCTTGGTAGGGGTCTCTCTCTTTTGCTCTTCTGCCATTTGAAGACACAGCAGGAAGGTGCCTGCCTGACACTAGATGCCAGCATCTTTTCCTCATGCATGCAAGGCAAGCACTCTACCACTGAGCCACCTTCCCCACCCTCAATGCCAGCATCTTGATTTTGGACTGCCCAGTACCCAGATATGTGAGAAATAAAGCTCTGTTCTTTAACAATTATGTGTCTTTTTTGTTTGTTGTTGTTGGTGGTAATGCTTGAACTCGGGGCCTGGGCTCTGTCCCTGAGCTCTTGTTGCTCAAGACTAGCGCTTTACCACTTTGAGCCACAGCTCTACTTCTGGTTTTCTGGTGATCCATTGGAGATAAGAGTCTCAAGGATTTTCCTGCTTGGGCTAGCTTTAAACTGAGGTCCTCAGATCTCAGCCTCCCTGAGTAGCTAGGATTATAGGCCTAGGCTTCTTGTTTGTCTTTATAGATCCTCAATCAGTTGCATCCACACCACAGACAGATACACTAATGCTTCTCAACAGGAAGGCCTTGTGTGTTCTTGGGGGACCCAGGGAAATTTATTGTTGTGTGTTTTCATCAGAGACAAAATTAACAATTGGGATGGAGTAGTGACACACAAATCACATTTTGCATCCCAAACTGAATGCATAACTGTCAGAGAGTGAACGTGCTGAGGGTCTTGCATCCTCAGCGGGAGGCTGCACCCTCTCACACATTGTTGAAAGGTGGTATGCTGCAGGTGTGATGGAGCCAGCCGATTGACCAGGGCAGCGCCAGGGTTCTGCTGTCTTCTATGCTAGTCACTTACCTGGAACTACGGATTCAGTTGCTGGCATTAGAGAAAAATCTCTGAAAATGAGACAGTGAGAAACATCTTGCAGGATCTAGAAATCATGTTATTTATGAAGACACAATTGAAAGGGCCTGTCTGATCTGGGGGTGGGGGAGAAGACCTCGGGGGTGAAGGAGATAGCTGTCCAGATGTTTAAGGACAACAATGGAGTAGAGTAAACAAGCCCACTCTGTGTCCTCGCCATAGGGTGGAACTTTGATCTGTGGAAGGAAGTTGCAGGGGGCAGATGTCTTATTCTAAAGAATAGCTTTCTAGCAGCCCCAAGAGCAGCTGTGTGGGAAAGTGGTCACCATGTCACCCTGAATGTCCAAGCCAAGCTCCCTTTCCTGTGCCTCAGCATGGAGGATTGCACCGTAGAGGAGCAGGAGGCTATGATGGCTCTTGCGTCTCCAAGGCCTAGGGAAGGCAGAGAGACAGCCCTGTCAGGGAGGGTGCTGGCCCAGCGGTGGCTTGTCAGGATTTTCAGTCAGCTTTGTGTCTTTTTTTTTTTTTTGGGTCCAATCGTGGGGCCTGAACTCTGGGCCTGGGCGCTGTCCCTCAGCTCTTCAGCTCAAGGCTAGCGCTCTACCACTTGAGCCACAGCGCCACTTCTGGCTTTTTTCTTTTTGCTTATGTGGTACTGAGGAATCGAACACAGGGCCTCATGCATGCAAGGCAAGCGCTCTACCACTGAGCCACCTTCCCAGCCCCAGCTTTGTGTCTTGAGTTGATTAGTTAGGCTGAAATTTCACCGGTACCCACTGCATGTAATGTAGGTCCAGTGGTATGAGACTCTGCTCTCTTCAGTCAACTAAAACACAATCCAGATTCCAGACATGCCATGAGGAGAGGTGTACGAGGGTTGGATTGTGCCAAGGCTTGGGAGTCACACTAAGGTTTGTTGTCTTCCATGCTGCAATGAAAGGACATTGAAATCATTTAAATAGGAGTGTGATGATTATGCTTGTGTTTAGCAAGATGACACTGACTTAAATGTGAATATAGGAGTGGAGGATGGGGGAAAAGGACAGTCTTGGAGACCAAAAGAACAGTTAGACTAATTTAGACAAGAGATGATGCTGGTCAAAGCCATGTGTAAAGTTCAAGATACAAAGGAACAGAAGCTACAGGATGTGGTGGGTGACTGTTAGGGTGAGGAATGGGGATTAGAGAGGGAGAGGTGAGGAAGAGAGAGAGGGTGCTAGAGAAGATGAGGGAGAGGGTGATGAAGCAGATGATGGAGAAGGTGATGGACAGACTGATGGACTGGTGGATGGTGAGGGAAAAGGTGTAAGATAGGGTGAAGGTGAGAGACAGGTGGAGAGGATGAGAGAGGAGGTAATAAAGAAGATGAGGGAAGGATGAGACAGAAATCTATGGATAAGTTGATGGAAAGGGTTAGGTAGAGGGTGATGGAAAAGATGATAAAGAAAGTGAAGGAGAAGCTGTTGGAGAAGCTGAGGGAAGATGAGGGAGAAGATGATGGACAGGTTGATGGTGAGAGAGAAGATGGAGAAGAGAGTTAGATTGAGAGACAGAGTGATGGAGAATATCAGGGAGGGGATGATGGAGAAGATAAAGAGACATCAAGGAAGAAGGCAATGGACAGGTTGATGGACAGGATAAAGGAGAAAGTGACAGAGACAGTAAGGAAGAAGGTGTTGGAGGAGGTGATGGAGAGCTCTAAAGACCCAGATGGAAAGCCTAGCTGGGAGAATGGCCACACCAGCATCCAAGCAAAATCCAGCCAGGACAGTCATGGGTTTTCGGAGAAATCAAGCAGGATCCAGTGTGAGGCTGTCCTGATGGTCCCTCCATGTCCTCATTCACCAGAGGCTGGTGGTGATGCTGCCTCTGCAAACATCTGTTGATGTTTGGAGAGGCCGTCCCTCCCTTCCGATCCCCTGTGCACCCCAACTACAGCCCTGCCCGGTCCTGACTAGCTGAGCTGGAAGCACTTGAGAAGAGGATGTCTCAGCTGGACTCTTCCTCTAGGTCCAGCACTTGGGGAGCCGGAAGTCTGTTTCAACCCAAGAGTTAGTCAGCCGCTTGGCTGCGCAGTTGGAGGGGGATGTCCAGGCAGATGGGAAATCTGGCTCAGATAATTCCTCTAGAGTGGGTTGCTAAGAATGGGGAGAGAGAGGAAAAGAGGAGCTAGAATGTGATGACTAGAAGAAATGACCTTCCTGTCCTAGATTTGTTTCTGTGTGCCTTGTAACCGGAAGGGGAGGGGTTTGGCTCTTACCTCCTTGCAGTTATCCACCACCAAGGCCAGCTGCTCACCTTGATGCCACAGCCCTCTGTATTGCTCCAGATGCAAGAAGTGGTCTGCCCCTGGATTTTGATGATTGGAGGTTAGAGAGGCAAAATGATGGCCAGGGGATCATGCCCCAAGCTGGAAGATGCTCTCCTGCTGTCAGAGAAACCAGAACTCAGCCCCAGTGAGCTTGCAGTCTTGGGAAGGAACACAGGTCAGTCAGAAACAAGCCCTCTAGGCTCATGTGGACCAACACGGCCTACCACAACTTGCCCAAGTGTGTCTCAGGACCTCCCTTCAGGGCTCTGTTCCCAGACAGAAGTGGGCCACACAAGGCCATATGAGTGTACATGTGTGCTAAAACTTAGTTTAAGTCTTGGGGAATGAGTGGCAGGCTTCTCTAGCTCCTATTCTATCCTGAAGCCTTGGCAGAGCTGGGAGATTTTCTTTTCTTTTCTTCTCCCATTAAGGAAACAGCTGCTGGTTTTTGGCTATAGTGAGCTCTGTTCAGTTGTGGGGAGGAAAGAAGATATTCAGCTGTCTTTAAGAACTACAAGGAAAGACTGAAATGGGAAACCCAGAGCAGATGGGCTGTAAGGGACACAGCTCTGTCCCAGGCTCCGTGAATCCCATCCCCAGGAGAAATGTTCCAGGAAACTTCCAGGAACATAGCATTCTTTTCTCATGCCCACACCTGGCCTCCATGCTGGAGAGACAGGGCTTGGGGTGAGATGGGGTTTTCTTTGAGCTTCTCTCATCTGACTTTTTGGGATATGGAATACAGGGAGAGTGGTAGATTTCTAAAAAGGGACAATGAGCAAGGCTGGTGGAAATTTCCTGGATCAAAATGGTTTATGCAGCTGGGTGTCAGTGGCTCATGCCTGTAATCCTAGCTACTCAGGAGGCTAAGATTTGAGGATCCCAGTTTGAAGCCAGCCTGGGCATGGAAGTCTGTGAGACTCTTATTTCCAATAAACTACTCAGAAAAATCCAGAGGTGGCACTGTGGCTCAAGTGGTAGAGCACCAGCTGTAAGCAAAAGAAGCTCAGGAGCAGTGCCCAGACCCTGAGGTCAAGCTCCAGGACCAGCAAAATAAACAAACAAATGTATGTGTATATATGTATATGTACATGTATATATTCATGTACTCATTGAATCACCTGTTCTACTGTTAGTGATGTTTCTCTGGCTGTCAATGTCTCCATTACTGGGTTTTGTCTGAACCAGCTGAAACACTATTAACATTGTGCCATTGCTTTTTTTTCCTCCTGGTACTGGGGCTTGAACTCAGGGACTCATGTTCATGCTTGGCTTTTCTGCTCAATGTTTCTACCTGAGCCACAGCTCCACTATCAAAAAATGCTTAACTTGGGTGCAAGTGGCCCATGCCTGTAACCCTAGCTACTCAGTAAGTTGAGATCTGAGGATCATAATTTGAAGTCAGCCTGGCCAAGAAAGTCTTATATCGTAATCAGACTTCTCAAAAGTAGAAGCTTTCTGGAGGCACCAGAGTCATATATCAGTTAAACAGAGCCAACCATGGTCTGAAAATATTACATGGAAAATTCCAGAAATGAGCTATTCACAGGTGTTAAATTGCAGGCTGTTCTGAGCAGCATGGAGGAAGCTCATGTCCAGTGTATCCCCCCCCCAATACATGCTACCTGGCTCAGTCTATGTTAAATGGCCATCTCTGTTCTCTGCACTGTCTAGGGATCACTGCAGATCTGGGGAGTACTGTAGAAAGCATGCAAAGGACAGGACACTGGATCCAGGATTCATGTCAGCCTGGAGGAGGAACAAAGGCTGGGGAAAAGCTATTATAAACATCATCAATTCACAGAATTTCCACTCAAATGCCTGCCACCCTTCCCTGAAGTGCTATTATAGAAAAGGACAATGGATTATATGTTATCTAGCACATTATATAGTATATTTATCTATATATATAACTTAAGATGGAGGATTTTATGTTACCTTCAAATATAAACAGATCCTGTGGTACAAAATATTAATCTGCAGTCCTCTGGTAAGTATATGATTATCATGGATGATTTTAGGCACATAAACAGATGAGGTATAACATCAGAGTAATCATTTCATTCATTCCTTCATTTATTCATTCAGTAATAGTACTAGGGTTTGAACACAGGCTTAGGCACTGTCTCTTTGATTTTTTTTCCCCGTGAAAAACTGGGGCTCTACTACTTGAGCCACACCTTCACTTTCAGCTTTTAGAGATAGGAGTCTTATAGACTGTCCTGCCCAGACTGTCTTTGAACTATGATCCTCAGATCTCAGCTTCCTGAGTAGCTAGGATTACAGTTTTGAACCAGCTCCTGGCACAATGAACCATTTTAAAGGGAGCCATTTAGTGGCATTTAGTGCATTCTTTTGAACCAGTCCCAAAGAACTTTCTCTGCCTTCAAGACTGAGTTTAAGCCCCAGTAGCTCTTGTCCCCACAAAGCAGTCCCCCTCTCCCTCCCTCCTGCCCTCTTAATGTGAGAATTGCATCACTGGCCATCAATGGAATAATTATTAGCACACTGCATCCCACTTCAGGTTCGGCTTGTCTCCTGGACCTGTTTAATTTGTTCTCCTTCTGCATCTTCATGTTCTCCATCTGTGGATTCAGCAAGCTGCAAATGGAAAACACTTTAAAGAAGTTGCATCTGTACTGTAATGTGCAGACATTTTTCTTGTCATTTTTTAAAATTCAAGACAGGATAACAACTGTTTACATATCATCTTCATTGTAGTAAATATTTGTAAGCCATCATCTACAGGCACTCAAAGATATGGCCTGCTGCATGCGTATGCTGTGCCATACTATATAACACATTTGAGCATCCTGGTTGGGAACCTGGGGCTCACGACTATAATCCCAGCTACTCAGGAAACTGAGATGGGAGGATCATAGCTCAAAGCTAGCCCAGGCAGGAATGTTCATAAGGTATATCTTCAATTAACTAGCAAAAAGCTAGAAGTAGCGAAGCTCAAGTGGTAGAGTGATAGTTTTGAATGGGAAAAAAATATTGAAGATCCACAGATTTTGGTACCTGTGTGGTCTCAGACCCATTTCCCAGTACACCAAAGGCCATCTGACCTTTGTCCTTATTGCTTTATAAAATTGGCTCATGCAGGCTGGGAATGTAGCTCAGTGGTAGACTGCTTGCCTAGCATGCAGGAAGCCCCAGTTTTGATTCCTTGGTCCCACATAAACACAAAAAGATCCGAAGTGGCACTGTGGCTCAAGTGGTAGAGTGCTAGCTTTGGGCAAAAGAAACTCAGGGACAGAGCAAAGGCCCTGAGTGCAAGCCCCAGGCCTGGCAACAAGAAAAAAAAAATGCCATTAAGCTGGAAGCTTTCACATACAGGAGCCATCTCTTTCTTCCTTCTTTCTTCTTTCTTCACTCTTAGGTCCCTTTAGCTTGATAAATTGATCTGAGTAAAGAATACTCAGAGAAAGGCCTCTGTTGATTATAAATTGATGTAAACAAAATGGCAGATTTCTTTTCAGGTAAACGAAGTAAGTTGATTTGGAAGTGCAAGGAAAGCCATGGAGACTCCCTAGGGAGAGGGGCCCTAGTGAGGAGTCCCCCACAAATGGCAGATTCTTGTTATTGAATGGGTAGAGGGCAAATTCCAAGGAGGCTGGTGATGCTGTGATGTTGATCTTGTGACTGAATAGCGCCCCCTGCATCCTGATGCCCCAAGGAGTGTCCTGCAATGGCAAGGGCTCAGGAAGAAGGTTTGGCTGTGCGATCTCTTGGCAGCAGTAAGGATACATGCAGCCTCTTTTCTCTTCTTCCCTCCTGAGCCACTCATAGCACAACCTGTGAAACTGGCTGGATTGTGAGACTTTAAGTCTCCGTGGCACTCCCAGGCCCTTCTTCCTCTGTTTTCAGCCCTGAGGATAAATCTCTTGGGCACCCTCTTCAATCAGCTTCTCCCAGGGGAAGGGCCAGGCGGTAGAATGATAGGAACCAGACTTTACATGGGGTTGGAAGCGGTGAGGAAAGAAGAGCTTTTCCCCTAGTTTCTCCAGCGCAGGGATTAAGGAAAGGGTGAAGGTCATAGATCCACAGTGAGGGGGGAGAGGGGAGGGAGGAGAAATTCCAGGACTTTCCCGGAGGACTCTCTGGAAGACCTGTTTCTTATCATCAGAAGCTGCCTGGGCTTTTCTCTGTGGTGCTCTTGAATCTTGAGAGGGTCTTTTTGGCAAGGGCTCTGCTCTGGCCTGCCTGGCAATGGCGGGACCCTGCTCCTTTGGGTGGATTGTTCGGAGGACAGATTGATAGGAAGAAAATAAAGCCATTATTTTATTTTATTTTTGTGTGTCAGTATTGCATCTTGAACTCAGGGCCTAGGCCCTGTCCCTTTTTTTCCCTCCCACTTGAGTCGTAACTCCATGTCTGGCTTTTTGCTGGTTAACTGGAGATAAGAGTCTCATGGATTTTGCTGGTTGGGCTGACTCTGAACTGTGATCCCCAGATCTCAACCTCCTGAGTAGACGTGAGCCACCAACCATCATTTCTAGGATTATCTTCTGGGCAATGACAAGCAGTGTTGATTTTTACAGCCTTCATTTCATCCATGATTATCACCATTTCCAATGTGGAACACTTCTCACTGCAACCCAGTAACCAATCATTGACTTCCCAGTGACCTATTTTTCTTAATTCCCTCTTCCTCTGGTCACCACCAAAGTATCACTAAAACCATGGACACGGGAGCAGGCTCTCTTGGCTCTGCTAGCTTCTGCCTTGTAAAGCTTAAATACAATAGCATCCTCTAGCCTTGTGCTGTCCAGCCCTGTGTTCTTTAGGCCTAGCGGGATTTCATAGTTGGAAAGCTCAGGACTTCTGAGAGCTTCTCCTCTGCAGGTGACATGGTGGGCTTGAACTCTGATTTCTCAGAGCACTTTTTCTGCCATTGACTATAATAGTCAGTCTTCTGTGTGTATAGGTTTGTTATCTGTGGATTCAACCAACTACAGATAAAAATATCTAGGAAAAAAATGTGTCTTAGCTGGATGCTGGTAGCTCATGCCTGTAATCCTAGCTTCTCAAGAGGCTGAGATCTGAGGATTGAGATTCAAAATCAGCCCAAGGCAAGAAAGTCTGTGAGATTCTGATCTCCAATTAACCACCAAAACGCAGGAAGTCGAGGTGTGTTTAAGTGGTAGAACACCAGCCTTGAATGAAAAAGCCAAGGGAAAGCCTGAGAGACTGAATGTAAGCCCCAGTACCAACACACACACACACACACACACACACACACACACACACACACACACACACACACACACACACACACACCCCATTCCACATACATTGCATCTATACTAAATATGCTCAATCTTTTTTCTTGTTATCATTCAATAAACAATATATTATTTCACACCGTCAATGTAAACAATATTTACTACATACATCATATTTATATTGTATTGGATATTATAAGTAATCTGGGAGTTGTGTGATTATGTACTATGCCATGTTAAGATACCAGGGCATCTTGGATTTTAATATCTTTGGCAAATCCTAGAACTAGTTTCCCTTGGGCACCAAGATAACTGTTTTCTTCATATTCTAGTTCTTTCTTTTCATTACTTGTCTTTATTTTTTTAATAATTGCTGTTTGCTGGAGACTTGCACATATATTATTAATATATCCTTCTAGACAGACTCCATATGGGATGTTCTTCATTGTATCTTCACTGTGTTTACACAAAGATTAGCTTCTAGGAAGCAGAAAATAAATATGCAAAAGTAAGTAGGAGGTTTGTCTCTGGCCCCTCCGGTACACCCTCAGAGATGGCCCAAGCTCAGTCTACTGCAGGGTGGGGCGGGGGAGGGGGGTCCAAGTTCCTTTTTGTGCAATATGAGCACATTCAAGCTTCTAGGAATCAGGGCCTTGTACCAGGCCCTGGATAGACCAGAGTCTGAATCTGGGTTTAAAACATGAGAATGAAAACTTTGAGGAGTCCTTAAGGAAGGGGTCTAGAAAACCTAGTTTTCCTCATAGTTTCTGATTGAGTTTGGGCTTACACTCATCATAGTCTCTGAGCTAATGCAAGCTTTAGAGGGAGAATTAAGGCTGGATGCTGGTGGCTTAAGCCTGTGAACCTCTAGCTACTTTGCAGACTTGAGGATCATGATTTATGGTGATCCCTAGAGGAAAGTCCATGAAACTCTGATCTCCAATTAATCATCCAAAAAACCTGGAAATGGAGATGTGGCTCAAGTTGGTAGCGTGCTAGCCTTGAGTGAAAAAGCCACAAGACAGGGCCCAGGCCCTGAGTTCAAGTCCCAGTATAAGCACACACTCTCCTCCCCACAAAACAGAAGCAGAAATGAATCCTCATGCTAAAGTTACCAAAACAAACTTTCTTCACCTTATTGTTCTTTATTGATTTTATCCAATAAAATGACTTTATATTTGTTTTAGTTTGAAATATCTCATTCTTAGATATGGCAAATATTTAATTCCTAAGGGCAATTGGTTTAATAGAAATGACATTTGTCTTCTAGCCTGTCAAATTTAGCTACTAAATTCATATGTCTCTTTTCTATTATACTTATTAAACATATGGAAAGGTAAAGTCAACTTAATGGACATTATTAAATAATTTGCAGTGTATACCAAAGCTTAGATCAATCTTACAAGGAAAGATGAATGTAGTGTGCATAAGGCTTCACTCTTCGGAGGATAGCCAACATAACCAAAGCAAAAGGAACAGCGAAACAGATGCCTTCTTCAAGGAGGGGTCCCAGAGCCAGGCCTGCTATATATAGGGTCCATTGCCCCTGCCTCTTTAGGGTGTGGTCTCACCTGATTGGCTAACAAGTGGAAGTGATTCCTTTCAAATCCTCTAACTCCAGCAGAAGGGTGCTATCTTTTTAATGGTTTCTGCATTTCCTGGAATTCATTTTGATAATATTTTATATGATCAGAGGCACGTAGACATTGTACCTTTGTGTTCCTCCCTTAAGAATGTCCTCTTTTGGTCTCACTGTGTGTGAATGCCATAAAGGACTGCAGTGTAGAAGGGTGGTATTGAGAATGTTTCCAACCCATTTATTTTTTAACTTGAGTGTTCATTTG
Source organism: Dipodomys merriami (assembly GCF_024711535.1). Lineage (NCBI taxonomy): Eukaryota > Metazoa > Chordata > Mammalia > Rodentia > Heteromyidae > Dipodomys > Dipodomys merriami. The sequence goes on along the minus strand of NW_027202715.1, from coordinate 16,960,190 downwards.
TGGCTCAGTGGCTTTCCAGGCCCACTATCTTTTGGGTCTTACAATTTTCCTCTTTTTCAGAGTCTCCAGATGTGAATGCACACTCTATGTGTGGAGGGGCAGGCACACTGTTTGAGGCAGGGGCAGGTGTCAAAGCTTGGCTTTTGTCACTTCTTACTTTATTTTCAACTTTCTTAGTGCATGTTTCCTTTGATTTTTTGAGTATCTGCTTGTTGCTTACTGGCTGTATGATTTCTTGTTCTAGGGTATTCCTCTTTATCCCTTAGAGTTGGTGACTGATTTAGTTCTTAATTCTGGAAGTTCCTCAGACTACTGTAAGTTCAATTCTTCACTGAGTATTCTACTTGCAACTGCTTGGTGAGTTATTGCTTTTGCTAAAAATAGTCCATCCAAAAATGACCTTCAAGAAACTGCTGTATAGCTGTACTTGACATGGTGCTTGTATAGGATAGGGCTGGCAACATGCAATTTGGGAACCTATATGGCTGTTAAAATGTGCTCTCTAAAGTCATGTGTGGGTTCCTTACATCCGAAACCCTGGTTACTCAAGAGATCCAAGGATCACAGTTCAAAGGCAGCCCATGCAGTAAGGTCTATGAGATTCTTATCTCCAATTAATCAGCAGAAAGCCAAAAGTGGAGGTGTGGCTTAAGTGGTAGAGCACCAGCCTTGAGTGGAAAAGCTAAGGAACAGCACCTAGGCCCTGAGTTCAAGCCCCACTGGCAGCACACACGCGAGTGAGAGCTTTCTTGCATGCACACGTGCGCGCGTTTGCGCGCGCCCACACACACACACACACACACACACACACACACACAAATGTGGTCCCCAGCTAGGTACTAGGCAACATATGTAGGCTCAGAAACTACTTTTTTTTCAGATAAATTTGTAGATTTTGAAAAATAACTTCATTGTTATATTTTGTCACTCAGACCTCCAAATCTAGCTATCACTAATCTATGCCCCAAAGAGCTAAGGGACTAAGTTGTAGCAGAATAGCATTTCGATTTGAAAACTTAGTCAAGACAGGATTGTAAATTCAATCCTAAATCAGGCTACTTTTGGTAATTGAGCAATTACTAGCAATTTCTCCATTGTGGCACTGAATCTGTTGTTTGTCCTCTTGTTTGGCTGTGTGCCACAGCAGTGGCTTTTCATTTGGTAACACCACAATCATCTGGCTTAGAGAAACACTTGTTGGCCGAAACTGCCTAAACCTCTCTCCTCAAAGAGGAGAGAAGGTTGAAGTTATCAATTGAGGCTACATTTTAACTGTTGTGGTATGAAAATGAAAGATATAATATTTCATTTAGGTACTTAGACCATGTAGAAATTAGAAGTCTCTCCCCCTAAGGAGGAGGTAACAATGCTTGATAGGAAATGTACCTTCCTCATGTAACTGTAACCCCTCTGCACAGTATTTTTACAATAAAAAACATATAAAAAAGAAATTAGAAGTCTCTGCTTATCAGTAATGGATGATTTTGTAACTTTGTTTTTATGGTTGTAAAATCGAACTGTAACTCTGCTTCTGCTAGTACCTAAATGCTTCACTCCCATCTTTTGTTCTATTCCCTAAGCTTCCCGTCAACAGTCCCTAGGCAGAAGGTCCTAGCAGAAACTGTAAACACTCTGGAGTAACCATTGGCCAAAACAGACCAAGAGCCCAACTGTGCAGGCGTAAGTCCCCTCTCCCCTCCTCCCTCCCCTGCTTCTGGTCAAGAATGCTTATAAGCTGAGGCAGCCTGGCACTCAAGGCCATGCCCAGAGATCCTGACCTTGGGCACGGTCCTGACGCGTCAGAGCTTTGTTCTTTCGCTCAAATAAAGTTTTGTTTAAACCACAACTCCTCGGTGGTTTTTGAGTCCTACTGTCCATTGATTCCTGGACAAGACAATTCCCCCCCCCGCCCCCCTCCAAGGTATCTCCCTCCAGTGACTGAGGTCCAAGTGGTGTCACACATTGTACATTCATTTGCCATTTTACTTAAATTGCTGTTTATAAAGATGTGAACCTTACTGTTAACATTTTGGGCACACTTTACTCACCATCTGGAGAAGGACCCTGGTTTTTTGCTTTTTTAACTTTGTAAATGCAAGTCTTTAAGCACATTCCAGTTTCAATTCCTGGAGCTTTAGATTGGACTCAGCAAAACACACAGGAGAATGGCTCAGCAGAACACGTGTTTCCCCTCAGGGGGAGATGACGCAGCTGAGACAGGAGAGCCAATCAGGAGGCTCCTCACGGTGCATGTCCACTGATCAGCCAATCAGGTGAGAGCACACCCTAAAGGGGCGGGGGCAATGGACCTTATATATAGCAGGCCTGGCTGTGGGCTACCTCTTTGAAGACGGCTCCTGCTTTGCAGTTCCATTTGCTTTCTAAGAAACCTTCGTGGTCTGCTTCGAATACTTGTTCTGCGCTTCAGTTCTTTAATCGGTGGAGCCTACCGAGGAGCCCAGGAGAATACCCGGCAGCAGGCGTGTCGGCGCTGGGCTGATGAATGGCTGCGGAAGGCCCTACAGTCTTCAGTGAAGCTGGACGGGACAGAGGAGCAAGGAAGGGGCAAGGGCCCCCCTGAGTCCTGCAGGGCCACCGGGTCGCTCTGCCTGCGGGGACGCTTGTCACCAGGCCAGCCGGGCGCCGCTGTCCTCTAGAACCATCATCTCCGGCCCTGAGGAGGCCGCGCATCCGGCTCCACCTTCCAGCCTGGCTCTTCTTTGGCTCAGTTTACCTTTCACGGCTTTTCTTTTTTGTGACTTGAACTCAGGGCCTGGGTGCTGTCCCTGAGCTTCTCTTGCTCAAGGCTAGAGCTCTAACACTTGAGCCACAGCACCACTTCTGGCTTTTTTTTTTTTTAATTTTTATTTTTTAAGTTTATTAGAGATAGTCTCACAGACTTCCTTGCTCAGGCTTGGCTTTGAACTTTGATCCTCAGATCTCAGCCTCCTGAATAGCTAGGATGACAGGCAGGAGGCACTGCTGCCAGGCTCTTTTGACAATGAACCTGTCAGTCAGATGCAAATACACTTCATTCCCACTCCCTGTGCATCCCTCTACCCCCTTCTGCCTGCTCCCCTAGGAAGGCCTCTCTGCTTTCCCACGCCTGCCTTCCAGTCACAGCAGCAATGTGACCTTCCAAGCAGGAAGATCCACGAACACTGGTCCCTCTCCCTGTTCAAAGCTCTGTAACACTGCCCATCAGATCCACCCCAGAGCCATACCCCTGCCACTCCGTGCACACCTGTCCCTCCTGACCTTTCATCCCCAGGCTGAGTGGCCTGGTCCTCTCAGGTGAGCTTTTTCTATTCTATGCTCTTAAAATGCTTATCCTGGCTGGGTGCTGTTGACTCATGCCTGTAATCCTAGCTACTCAGGAGGCTGAGATATGAGGATTGCAGTTTGAAGCCAATGTGGACATGAAAGCCCCATGAGACTCTTATCTCCAATGAACCACCAGAAAACCGGAAGTGGTGCTGTGGCTCAAGTGGTAGAGTGCTAGCCTTGAGCAAAAGAGCTCAGGGACAGTGCCCAGGCCCTGAGTTCAAGCCCCAAGGGGGAGGTGTGAGTGTGTGTGCTTATCCTGGTTCTGTATGTGATAACTTGCATATCTTTCAGATTTCAAGCTTTTTCCAGGTCACACCTGCCTTGCTGCCCTGTGACCCACTCAGTTACTACCTTGCTAAGTTCATTTACTCATGATCTATCTTCTTCATGTGATTGGCCTCAGAATTCTTGGTGTGTAGGGGACCCACTGTCTTCTACCAAGGCTCACAGCCCTGGTTTGTCTCTTGACAACCGTTTTACACATATATGCTTTTAATCCTTTGGTGTAATTCTCTGTTAGGAAAACTTGGCACGTGTAACCTCTCCATTCCAGTATCCATTGATTGTAGATTTTGGAACTATCTGAAAATTCAAGCAAGTGTTAAAGTGTGTGTGTCTGTGTGTGTCTGTGTTTGCAAGAACAGACTACTATTTATAACCCTTCTCAGGCACTAAAAGCTCAATGACCATAACTCACCCATCCAAAAAGTGCCAAGCACAGCACTTTCTTATTTTATGTGCCTCCTAGCTCTTAAGTGCTCACTGTTTGGATTTCTGATCTGATAACTATATTTAAAAATTGAGTTTTACTGGAATCTTGTGCTTGTCTGAACTCTTTCTTCTGCCAAATACTTCACCTCTGTGGCTGATTTCCCGCTCTGTGGAGCTGGGCCAAGATGCTGCCTGCTTCAGCTCTGGTCACAGCACCGATGGGCATGTGATGAGGCCACTGGGAGAGTCACCATGCAGGTCAAGTCCTGTGGTGCCTGCGTGTCCCCTCACTTTGCCTGGTTGCTTGGCAGAGTCTTGGCATTGAAGAAGTTGCTCTATAAATACTTATTGAGCAATGAGCCCACCTGGTTGTTATGCTCTTTCTATGACCCAAATTCTTAAGATTTTTGGATTGTAGCACTCCCCCCCCCCACTCTGTTTCAATTCTTGTCCTGGAGCTTGAACTCAGGGCTTGGGTGCTGTCCCTGGACTTCTTTGCTCAAGGTTAGCAACTCTACCCCTTGAACCACAGACCCACTTCTAGATTTAAAAAAATATTTTGGTAAGTCTACTAAAATTGGAGCTAATAATCTCATGGATTTTCCTGTCTGGTTTGGCTTTGAACTGCCATCTTCAGATCTCAGCAGCTAGGCTTATAGGTATGAGCCACACATACCTGGTTCCTACTCTGTATCTTTGAACTAGCTCTTTTGTTTGCTGTCTTGCTTTAAGAAAGTGCTCTTTCTAGTTTCATATTGTTTACTTGGTCCATGTATTTACATTTGAAATAAAAACAGTCCAATTGAAAACAGTCTATAAATGTGTAAGGAGACTAAAAATGGTGCCAAATGTCATCTTGAGGCATAAAGGATGCCAGAAATATCAAACCCAGTGGTTTCTAGGATTCAGCACTAGGAAGGAAGGGTTGATCTTCCCAGGAGAGCCGCAAAAGCCACCCTTGCTTGGAGTGGCAGGGCTTGGAGCATGGAGCATGGGGCAGAGCAGGAAGCCAGGATGGAGGGGAAGAAGTGAAGGATTGCATCAATGCCCCTCAAGCTTCACATAGTCATCTGCATACTGAAGAGAAGATGCTTGCAAGCTCTGAGCACCCATGGGTGAATCTGGGCTGTATTATAAACCCAGGAAATGTAACTGAATAAACTGGATTTGCTTCTTGGTGAGAACAAAGTAAAAATAAGCACAATCAAAATATACAAGAGTGGAAAAAGATATATCACTTTCAACAGGTAAAGAGAACACAGGAGTTATTTCCAAAACAATGCTATTCTCCAACAGAGAAATTGTGAGGTTCAGGGACTTTATACATATTTACATAGGAACACACTTTACATAGGAAGGTGCTCTTTAAGGCCATGATTTAAGAAGCATGTGTTTGAAAGGTTGCATTGGTGGACAGGGAAGTCTCTGGGCATGCTCAATTTGCACCATCAAGTTTTAGCTGAAAATAAAGGGCACTTTGAACCCTTGCCAGTATAGGAGTTTGTCTTTAAAAGTATCTGCCTCACCTAGTGGGTAGCAGAAACACAACTGCAATGATCAGCCTGAAGTGAACCCCTAATTCTCCTGGCAGCTGGATGGGTGAGCTGAGATCCCATGGATGAGAGAAAATGATCAAATCTATAAATCACAAGAATTATGTTTCTGCACAAGGTGAGTATGAACTGACACACACAGACACAGGCACAGAGACCCAGAGACCACACATCTGGGGAGGATAATTCTCATCCAGCTACAACAGGTTCAGATTCTTGTCTGGACTTTCTCTTAGAGATGCTGTCTTATTCCTAGCCCTGTGCTGTAGTTTGAATCTTGATTGTCTCCCAAAGGTCCATGAGTTAAAGAACTGGTACCAGCCTGTGGCACCATAGGGACACTGTGAGTTGAACAACTTTTCTTCACCATGAAGCCCCATTGTATTACAGATTGAAAGCAATGGAGACAGCTGAGCATGAACTGAAACCTCAGAAACAGTGGGCCATCAACAAACCTTTACTCTTTAGAAGTTGTATAACTCAGGCAACTTGTCATAGGCACGGAAAACTGACCAATTTTCTGCATCGATAGGGTGGTGCACTTCCTGATTACTGAGGGGCTGATATTCTCATTTCTTGGTGATCCATATTTTGCAGAGTCACTCTGAGGTTCCTGCGTTTCAGAGTCCTCCCGCCAGTGAGCTGCCACCTCTGCCACACAGCCAGTCTGCTTGCTGAGTTACTGCAGCCTGCTACAAGATACAGCATGAGGTATTTATGGTTCTGTTGAGCATAGTTTGTATCTAAATATTTGATCATCTTCATTTTATTTTGTGCTCATCCTGGGGTTTGAATTCAGGGCTTGAGCACTGTCCCTGAGCTTCTTTGCTCAAGGCCAGTGCTCAAGGCTACCACTTGTGCCACAGCTCCACTTTGGCCTTTGTTTTCTTAAAGTGTGTGCCAATTATAGAGATAAGAGTTTCATGAACTTTCCTGTCCAGGATGGCCTTGAACTGAAATCCTCAGATCTCAGCCTCCTGAGTAGGATTACAGGTGTGAGCCACTGGCAACCAGTTTGATAATAATTTTAACAAAAAGCTGATTCTGGAAGGGACTGGATGTGAATTTAGTTGTAAGGTTAGAATCTCTGTGTAAATTCCATGCTGTGTTGGTCAGGAGCTAGAAGGCAGCATCTCTGGGCCACAGGGGAATACTGGGCTCTGAGCCCTCAGCAGAGGGAGCAAAGCCCTTACCCTGGGGAGACTGGCACCCAGCCAGCTGTTTGCTTGACTCGCCTGTGGTTCATCTTGTCTTCAAGGTTTTTTAAAAGTGCAGAATAAATGCCTTTGGTATGGCCTCAGCTGTGGGAAAATAATACACACTATTTTTCCTTCTCCTCCTCCTCCTCCTCCTCCTCCTCCTCCTCCTCCTCCTCCTCCTCCTCCTCCTCCTCCTCCTCCTCCTCCTCCTCCTCCTCCTCCTCCTCCTCCTCCTCCTCCACTTCCTCCTCCTCCTCCTCCTCCTCCTCCACCTCCTCCTCCTCTTCCTCCTCCACTTCCTCCTCCTCCTCCTCCTCCTCCTCCTCCTCTTCCTCCTCCACTTCCTCCACTTCCTCCTCCTCCTCCTCCTCCTCCTTCTCCTTCTCCTTCTCCTTCTCTCTTTTTGTGCCATTTCTAGGGCTTGAACTCAGGGCCTGGATGCTGTACCTGAGCTTTTGTGCTCAAGGCTAGTGCCCTACCTTTAATGTTAGCGTGTAGTGACAGGTTGGGGTCCACTTTTAGTTTTCTGCAGGTGGCTGCCCAGTTTTCCCAGCACCAATAGTTGAAGAGGCTGTTTCTTCCAATGTATTTCTTTGGCTCCTTTGTCAAATATCAGCTGACTATAGGTATGTGATTTTATTTCTGGATCTTCTAATCTGTTCTGTTCGTCTTTGGGCTAGTTTTTGTGCCAGTACCAAGCTGTCTTTGTTATTATGGCTCTATAGTAGAGCTTGAAATCTGGTATTGTGATCCCTCCCACGTTGTTTCTTTTGCCCAGAATTGATTTGGCTATTCTAGGTCTTTGGTTGTTCCATATGAATTTTTGGGTTGTTTTCTCTGTTTCAGTAAATAATGTCATTGGGATTTTGATGGGAATTGCATTGAATTTGTATATCATTTTTGGCAGTATGGCCATTTCCCCTATATTAATTCTGCCTATCCAAGAACATGGAAGGTCTTTCCATTTCTTGGTGTCTTCTATGATTTCTTTCTTTAGAATTTTATAGTTTTCACTAAATAGTTCCTTTACATCTTTGGTTAATTCGTAGATATTTTATGAGGTTATTGTGAATGGGGTTGTTTCCTTGATTTCCCTTTCTGCTTGTACATTATTGGTGTACAGAAAGGCAACTGATTTTTTTTGTGGGTTAATTTTGTGTCCTGCTACTTTGCCAAAGTGTTTAATTAGCTCTGGAAGTTTGAGAGTGGAGTTATGGGGATTTTTAAGGTATATCATGTCATTTGCAAATAGGGATAGTTTAATTTCTTCCATCCCTATGCGGATCCCTTTAATGTCCTTTTCTTGCCTTACTGCTCTGCTCTACCATTTGAGCCATAGGTTCACCTAAAGGTGCTTGTTGGAGATGAAAGTCACAGGCCAGCTTTGAACTGTGATCCTCAGATTTCAGCTTCCTGAATTTTGCACTATTTTTGTGCCAGTACTGGAGCTTGAACTCAGGGCCTGGGTTCTGTCTCTTAATTTTTTTTTTGCTCAAGGCTGATATTCTATCATTTGAGCTCCAGCTCCACTTCTGGCTTTTGATGGTTCATTAGAGATAGTCTCATGGACTTTTCTGCCTGGGCTGGCTTTGAACAGCAATCCTCAGATCTCAGCATCATAAGTAGATAGTACAACAGTCTTGACCCCTGGTGCTTGTTACCATTAACTTCAATATAACAGATTTCTATCTCAGGATCCTTCAGCTCTGATTTTCCATAATAATAGATTTTGCTTTCATCTTCAGTCAGTTAGTTAAAAAATTGTTTTCAGCTTTGTTGATTTTGAGTGATGTATCTTTTTTGATCCAGAGATTATTTATAAGTGTTTTATTTAAGTTCCTTCAAATATTTGAATTTTTCGGTTATTTTTCTTTCATTGATTTCTAGTTTGATTCTAGAGAATATTCTGTACATAGTTCTCCTAACTTTGTTAAATTTGTTGTATGGGCCAGGTTGTTATGTATCTTGGTATATGTTTTATAGTTTCTTGGGAAAATATGTATATTCTGTTGTTTTGAGACAGAGTGTTCTGTGTAAGTTGGCTGATCATGTTGTTGAGGTCTATATTTCTGCTCATTTTCCATTTTTTTTAATTATTGGAAGAGTGTTGCTAAAGCTAAGGCTCTAAATTGCCTATTTCTACTTCTATTTCTTTTAGATATCTCTTCTTGTATTTTCCAACTGTGTTGACTGGCATGAACACTTGAAAATGGTCATGTTTTCTTGAATTGATTCTATTATCTTCTTATGGAACCAACTTCTCTGTCCCTGGTAATGTAATTTTCTTTCTCTGAAGACTATATGATAAGAACATAGTCGTTACAGGTTTCTTTATATTTATGTTTGCAAATTTATTATTATTATTATCTTTAAGTGATTGTGCAAAGGGATTTCAGTTCAAGGTGGCAGTTTATGAATGCATATGCCTACTTTATTTTTTCATCTTTCCATTTTCAGGTTGTTTTTGTTGATAATTTTTAATGAGATATTGAAAGAGTATTTCATTTATACTTTCTGCTTGCTCTGGCAATCTTTATTTTTATTTGGTTATTTAAGCTATTTATGTTTATAATAATTAAGGAAATAGTATATAAATATGATCATTGGTAGCTTTTATTTGATTTTTTTGTTCTATCTTTTTTTGTTTTGTGCCAATCCTAAGATCTGAATTCAGGGCTTAGATGCTGTCCCTTAGCTTTTTTACTCAAGACTGCATTCTACCACTTGAGTCACAGATCTATTTCTGGCTTTTTTGATGATTAATTGGAGATAAGAGTCTCATAGGTTTTCCTGGCCAGGCTGGCTTTGAACTTTGAACCTCCTCAGTCGTTAGGATTATATAGGTGTGTTTTTTGTTTGTGTTTATCTGCTTATTTACTTCCTGACTTAAAAGTATATTTAAGAACTACATTTTGTCTGGGTGCAGTGGCCCAAACTTGTAATCCTAGCTGCTTCAGAGGTGGAGATTCGAGATATTTTGTGGTCACCATGGGCATAAAAATGTCCAAGACTTCATCTCACTCAGTGGCTGGGTTGTGAGGGCACAGAGCTGTGATCTCATTACAGGAGAAGTACAGGCTGGGTGAAGTGAAGCATGTCTGTCATTACCGTGACCTGGGGATGCACAAGTAGGAGGGTCACAGGCCAAGATGTGACAGGCAGAAAGCAAGGCCTTAACTCCAAAATTACTAGATAAAAAGGGCTCAGAGGTACAGCTCAATTAGTGAAGTACTCAGGTTACAAGTGTGAGGCCCTAAGTTCAATCATCAGTAGTACAACCACAAAAATATCACATTTGGACTGATCTATAGGGGTTCCAGTGTATCCTCTTATATATGGTATGTTTAATAATTGCTTAGGTACTGCTACATTACAGATAGAGTACTCTATAAACACCAACTAGTGTACTCCGCTATGACTGAAATTGTAGCACAAACATGGCTTCAAGCCCTTTTCCCTCTCTCACTCATTGTATAATTGTCTTAAGTATTTCCTCTGCATACCCTGAGAACATTAGAAGTTACTATAAATGTTGCTCCAACTGTCAAACGAAGTTTAGGAAATCCAAGAGCAAAAAGAAAGGCTACTTGAAAATGTCATCACTTTCCCTGATTTGCTGAAAAATGTTTTCACTGGAGGTAGAATCCTGAGTTGACAAATCATTTCCACAGCCCTTGGGAAATATGCCACTTCCCCCAGCCTCCATAGGTCCTGAAGAGAAATCTGTTGTCTTTGAATTGTTTTTCCTTACAGGTAAATTATTGTTTCTCTCTGGATGCTTGTATGGACTCTTTGTTTTTGTCTTTAGTTTTCATAAATTTAGCTGTAATGTAAGTTGGTGTATAATTTTTTATTCCATTAGGGTTTTGCTCAGCCTCTTTTTAGTTGAAAGAGACAGAGAGAGAGAGAAAGAGAGACAGAGAGAGAGAGACACAGAGAGAGAGAGAGAGACACAGAGAGAGAGACAGAGAGAGAGAGAGAGCTGGTATTGGGGCTTGAACCTAGGTCCTGAGTGCTGTCCCTTAGCTTTTTTGTTCAAGGCTGGTGCTCTACTACTTGAGCCATGCCGAACATCTATTATTTTGGTGGTTAGTTGGAGATCAGAACCTCTTGGATTTGCCTGCTCAGACTGACTAGGATTGCAGATGAGAGCCACTAGCACATTGCTTGTTCAGTTTCTTGAATATGTAAGTTTATATGTTTTTCCCAATTTGGAAATTTTTCTGATAGTAGTTTTGAGTAACTTTTCAGTTTTCTTTCTTCTTTCCTCCTTTCTCTCTCAGATTCCAGTGACATAAATGTTAGACTCTATTATTACACAAAGATCTGTCTGTTGGTCTCTCTTATGCTCATCCTTGAAGTTAGAGTCTGTATGCTGTCCCTGAGCTTTTTTGCTCAAGGCCAGTGCTCTACCACTTAAGCCACAGCTCCACTTATAATTTTTTTGTGGGTAGTTAATTGGAAATAAGATTCTTGATACATAATTAAGATTCTCACAGACTTTCCTGCCCAGGCTGGCTTTGAAATCCCAGCTTCCTGAGTAAGTAGGATTAAGGTATGAGCCAGTGGCACCTGGCAAGCTTCTACATTTCCATTTGTTTCAAGCATGTCCATCATTTTTATTTGGAGTATTTTTATGGCAGCTCTTTTGAAACCCTTGTTACAATACTCCAACATCAGTATGATTTCAGTGTCATGTCTTCTCCCATTCCATCTGAGATCTTCTGAGATCTTAGTATAGAAAAATAAATTGTCTGTGTACATCTTGATGCACTGGGTAGAATTAAATCTTGTGTTTTAGCATATGTCTTTTGGCAATATTCCATCCTTCAGTGGGGTGGGTGCAGGGATGAAATTCAGGCCTCCAACATGGAACCCCCGGTCACCATGGTGAAGAGGGCTCATTATTGCCTGGCAAGTATGGAACTCTGAGCTTCCTACAGTTTCCTTCATTGTCCCCTGGGTGGATGATGGAGCCTTGTCACCGTCCTGCAAGAGTGCAGGCAGTGTGGGCACTTCACACCGCTTGCTGATGGGGATGGTGGGCTGTCACTCCCTCTGTGGGGGTTTAGTTCCTAAACCTGTCTTGTGAGGCTGGTCTCTTCCCAATCTTTTGGCTGCTGAAAACAGGGTTATATTGGTGTTTTTAGTTTCTTTCTTTTCTTTTTTCTATTTTCTTTTTTGTCAATCCTGGGGTTTGAACTCAGGCTCTGGACTCTGTCTCTGAGCTTTTTTACTTAAGGGTATCACTCTATCATTTTGAGCCACAGCTTCACTTCTGGTTTTCTGGTGGTTAATTGGAGATGAGTCTCATGAACTTTCCTGCCTGGACTGGCTTTGAACCATGATCCTCAGAATCTCAGCCTCTTGAGTAGTTAGGTTCTTAACTCCTCTAGTATGTGAAGTAAAAGAAAACACAAAGAAATCATTGCTGTATCATTTGTTAGGATGTGAATTTCTTAGTTTACTTTTTTCCTGTCTTTTTAGTCTTCTAATGTTTCTTTGGTGATATACAGACTTACGATGAGCTGAGTAGGAGAACAAGTAGAGTCATATTTGTTCCATCTTTGTGGAGTCTTTGTCAGGTTTTTTTTTCTGAGACAAGGTTTTACCATGTAACTAAGGCTGCCCTCAAACTCAAGTACTTCCAGCCTAAGCCTCCTGAGCACTGAGATTACAGGTGTGTATCACCATACCCCAGCTTTGTGGTATGTGTGAGTGTGGCCCTGGGGTTTGAACTCAGGGCCTCACACACTCACTTGGCTTTGTCGTTCAAGACTGGCCATTCTATCCCTTGAGTCCCAGCTCTACTTCCAGCTTTTTGATAGGTAATTGGAGATGAGTCTTACAGACTTTCCTACCCAGCCTGGCTTTGAACCATGATCCTCAGATCTTGGCCTCTTGAGTAGCTAGGAATACAGGCATGAGTCACTGGCACCTGGCTTAGAGTGGTTTCCTAGATGGTCCAAAGTTACTCAGTGCCTGGCTGCATGAATCTTCCTGTCACTGCTCTGAGGCCCTAGAGTTATCTTCAGGAGAAGCACAAGGAGCATAGACCCTGTGACTCCTCCATGCTTCTCTGGAGGACATCAGAAGACCAAGCTGTAGGCAGGAAGTGGCAGGTATCTGAGTATAGCTGCCTTCTCCAAGCAGGAAGTAAACCAAGTCAGAAGTAGGCCCTATCTCTTGACCCTGCTCTGTAGTAAAGAAAACATAGTGGTCACAAGACAGAGACACTTCGAACAAGGATTTCAAAAATGGCCCTGTGGCCTTCAGCTGGCTCTTCTTAAAAGGTGACCAGAGGGCACAGCCTCGACTCTGGAGTCTCAAGTGTCCATCAGCAGGGGAGAGGCCTTCCATTCCATCACGGTGTGTGGTGAATGGAGAAGGAGGCCTGGCCTGGAGCCACCTGGGAGCATTAGACTTGGGCTAATTGTTTCCATCTGGCATTTGTCTTGAAAAGGCCTATTACCTTTAGCCACAGTTGGTGAAGAAAGGCAAAAAGTGGTGCCCACTGCTTTCTCCATTTCTGGAGCAAAGCCATCCAGGGAGACCACATCTCACAAGCCCAAGTACTTGTGACAGCTAGGCAAGGGCAAGGAGGACAAATACTGAGGGAATGACCCACCCCAGTGAATGTGTTCAGCAGTGCCTACAGATCATCCTATCGGGTGATAGTCTCTGAGTGAGCTCTACACCTCAGCTCCTTCGTGCTTGCTCAGCCTCTTTGCCAGCTCCTCCTGGCTTGCTTTCTCAACAACACTACAAATGCTATATACTTTACATCTTCCTTCCTTCCTTCCTTCCTTCCTTCCTTCCTTCCTTCCTTCCTTCCTTTCTTTCTTTCCTTCCTTCCTTCCTTCCTTCCTTTCTTTCCTTCCTTCTTTCCTGTCTTCTTTTTGGTAGTTAATTGGACATAAGAGTCTCGTGGTCTTTTGTGAGTGGGCTGGCTTTGAACCACAATCCTCAGATCTCAGCCTTCTGAGTAGCTAGGATTACAAGGATGAGCTACCACCATCTAGCTTTCTCATTTATTTCTCGATATTGTGTCTCCAAAAGGAGAATACAAAGCTTAAAAAGAAAAGGGGCTTGGTGGGTATTGTTCGCTGTGGATTTCCTGCCCACCAAAACCCAAAAGACCCTAGGATGTCCCCTGTAAAAGGGTTCCTGGGAGGAGTCATTTTTGGATGCTGTTACAAAGACTATCTGATTCTATCTGTGACTCAGGAAGCACATTAATGCACTTGCAGTCCAGATAAGCCCGGCAGTAAAGAAGTCAGCTTATCTTGACTTAACTCAGCCTGTTTCTGCGGTATGGAATGCTTTCACCACCCTTACCTTGAGATCGCATTGTGTGAACACTTAATGTATTCATGAAGACCCCTGAGGGAGCGCTCACTGGGAGGGGTGAGGACCCCTCTCCTGTGCACGTGCCAGCGTGGGAGGCAGCCCTGCCTTCCAACCCTTGTTCCCCCACCCACCCCATGATCTCATCAGGACCAACAGCTTGTTTCAACAGCAATTCTGGGGCCCAGAGGAGTTCTCTGAGCTGTCTCCCAAATCTGACTTCACAATTGGTACAAACACATCTATAGCTCTAGCTGCCTTGCGCTCCCTGTTGTTGTGGCTTGCTACACATATTTCTAGTCTAGATGGTAATCATACTCTTTTTTTTTTTAATGCTGATACTGGGGCTTCAACTCAGGGCCTGGCTGCTGTCCTTGAGCTGTTTTGCTCAAGATCAGTGCTTTCTCATGTGAGCCACAGCTCCACTTTGGGGTTTTTAGTGATGACTTGGAGTTAAGCGTTTCATGGATTTTCCTGGCCAGGATGGCTTTGAACTGCAATCCTGAGATCTCAGCCTCCTGAGTAGCTAGGATCACAGGTGTGAACCATTAATGCCCAGCTTATTTTTTTTTAAGAGTACTGAGAATTGAACTCAGGGCCTCACATTTGCTAGGCAAGTCCTTTACTATTTGAGCCACACCTCCAGTTCTTTTGTTCTTTGTTTGTTTTTAAGTTAGGATTTTCTACTTTTGCTTGGGCTGGCTCAGATCCTGATCCTCCTACCTCTGACTCCCAAAGATCTGGTTATAGATATGAGCCACAGTTCCCAGTGGTATTTAAGTAACTTTAACTTTTTAAAACCATGATGTGTGTGTGTGTGTGTGTGTGTGTGTGTGTGTGTGTGTGTGTGTGTGTGTGTGAGCACACACTCCAGTACTGGGGCTTAAACTCAATGCCTCATACCCTCACTTGCTTTCTTCCTTTTTCACTCAAAGCTGGTGCTCTAACACTTGAGCTACGCGTCTATTTCTGATTTGTTTAAAAACTAGTTAGTTGGAGATGATAATCTCTTGAATTTGTGTGCCAAGGGTGGCTTTGAATCATGATCCTCAGATCTCGGTTCCCTGAGTAGCTAGGATTACAGGCATAAACCACTGACACCCAACTAATGTTTTAATTTTGAGGATGATGTGTGTCCATTGAAGACACCATGCGGAATATTTGAAAAAGAACAAAGTCACTTCTGCCTGGAGTGGATCTACTCAGCACGCTTGTGTTGTGTGTGCACACGATGTAAACATGTCAGCATTTGCAGGACTGGGGACAATGTGCTGTCTCTAGTTATTTTTCAGGATATGTAAGCATCAGAGCTTCAGCAGTGAAGCTGGGTGCCAGGTGCAGGGGTGATTGGGTCTTGACTGTCTTTGGGGATTAATGGCCATATTGTGGAATTGGTCCAGTTTTGTAAGAATGGATTCGTTCCTTTGCGACTGATGTATGCGTTGTTGATGATGAGCCTGGCCCCTCTGGTCGCTTTCTTCCTCCTCCTCATGAGACATCTCTGATACAGTTCTACCCACTATTCCATGTGCTGTGCTTGATTTCGAAAGAAGGTCTCACCCAACAGATGGGAATCCTACAGACTATGAGTTCTAAACCTCTTTTCTTGATAAGGTGTTCAGTCTCAGGTATTTTGTTTCAGCAACACAAAACAGACTAAAGCACTCAATGTCACAGTTGCTTCACACCATTTCATCTCTCCCAGCGCTTGAGTAGTTTGCTAATCCAACTCCCCTTGTTTGAATTCTGGAAAAGGGGTTAGGGGCAGAAATGGGTGCTGATCTTATGAATGCTGATCTTATGCCAGGCTTATCTCTCCCCTTATCAGCATGTACTGGTTACAGAACCACAGGTGAGAAAAGGCATGAACCCAAAAATGCTGAGAGGAAATTACCTGGAGATGCCTGACCTGTTTGAGGCTTTAAGTGAAGCTCTACACTGAAACTTCAACATTTACCTGCTACCGTGACATAGTTTACTATATACTTGTACATCTTGCTTTTATGTAACTTTGAGCTATTCTCCTTTTCTTCCTGCTCTTCTTCCTCCTCCTCTTTCTCCTCCTTTTCCTCTTCT
Organism: Dipodomys merriami; assembly: GCF_024711535.1. Taxonomy (NCBI): domain Eukaryota; kingdom Metazoa; phylum Chordata; class Mammalia; order Rodentia; family Heteromyidae; genus Dipodomys; species Dipodomys merriami. Next base: position 16,943,977 of record NW_027202715.1, on the reverse strand, counting down.
TATTCTTCTTCCTCCTCCTCTTTCTTCTCCTTCTTTCTTTTTCAGCTCCTCCTCCATTTCCACTTCCTCCTCTTCTTCCTCCTTTTTTCCTCCTCTTATTCTTCCTCCTCCAACTCTTCTTCCTTCTTCTCTTCTGTCTCTATTCTTTTACTCTTCATCTTCTGGCAGTACTGGGGTTTGAACTAAGGGCCTTAGGATTGTTAGAAGGTATGTACTGCTGAGCCACATTTCTAGCCCTCAGTTTATTTTTGAAGCAGAGCATCCTTGAGCATATTAAAATATATATCTTTGTTTATATGTTTTCAAATATTCTGCTTTTTTGAAAAAAAATAAAAGGGTATCATGTTTACACCCCTCTATGCCGCACATGTAGTAGTTTCTGAAGGTAGACATCCAATCTTGGCTTTATCAAAATAGTGCTTCGTTAAAAAAAACTGTCATTAAAATTAGCATCTCATCATTTTTATCTGCATATTTAAAATGTTCGTGTAAGAATGGGACACATCTTGGCTGCTGCCAGACACGGCAGTGAGTGAGCACTTCTACACAATAACTAATTTTATGGATTAAAATTAGCATCTGATTCTTATAATTTGCATATTTGAACATTTTCACATAAGATGAAGACCATCTGGCTGCCGCCGGGTATAGCGGTGAGCGCGCATCTTCCCGTCCTCGGCCTCCGCAGCTCGAATCTGTCTCCAGAGGCTGAGTCCTGGGGAGCGGCCAGCGTGAGCTGCTGCTGGCCAGGTCAGGGGCGGAGGTCGGCTACGAGCCCCTCCGGGTTCCTTTCTCCAGAAAAGATCATCAGCGCGCACCTGTCCAGGGAGAAGCCAGCTTCAGACGGGCTCCGGGGAGGCTGCGAGGACCCCGTGGGTGGGCAGAGGCCAGTGTCATGCCAGGCTCTGTGATGCAGAGGTCAGCCAGGGTTGCAGGCATTCTGCAAACATGGGCCTGCCTCCACAGGTGCCATTTCCACTGATGTCATTTCCACGGGTGCCATCTCCACAGGGCCACCTCCACAGATGTCATCTCCACGGAGACCATCTGCATGGGTGTCATCTCCACGGGCCCCGCCCCCATGGGTCCACCTCAACAGGGCCTGGAGTAATGAAGGCGACCTTCAGTGACATCAGAGCTTGCCTGTAGACCTGTGTCTCCCTCTGGGCCTGTTCCCTTGTACCTCGCCTCCTCCCCAGCCCAGTCCCCAGAAGCCCCTGACGTGGATACACAAGCCAGATTTTCCTTTGCTGAAAGGTGATCAAATCGGACACCTTGTAAATCTCCATCTCTGCCCATGTCAGTGTGTATATTTTCATGGAGAGGAGCAAATCTCTGCGAGCTGGCCAGATAGCCATCTCTGCTTTTCTTTAGTGTTCAGAGCTGTGAAAGCAGCAGGTGGCCTGGCTTTAATCAGCTTTGATTAACACAGAAGCTCTGGAAGGGGACGGCTCTTTGTGTAAGCCGGGTCTATGGGCATTAACATTCCCGAACTTTCTCCAGTACTGAAATGTCTAGAGCAGAGCCAAGATATAAGATCCATGGAGACATAGTCTCCTCACTGTGTGGGGAGTTACTTTCCAGTCTCTGGCTCATTTCTCAAAGAAGTTTTTTTGACTGATTATTATTATTTTTTCATTCTTGAAAAATTGCAGGCTATACAAAGCCAGAGTCTCCTGGGTTCAGGAAATATTTCAGTTTGCCTTTTGTACAGAAAAAGCCTTTTAGGAGAGACTGAGAGAAGACAGAAGAATTGTTAAGAATGACCCCAGAAGTGATTAAGAGGCTGGATGGAAAGATGGGACCCAGAAGAAAAGGCTAGAAGGCCCCAAGCCCCTATGGTGATGCCTGGAATCCCAGCTACCCAGCAGGCAGAGATCTGAGGATCATGGTTTGAAGCCAGCTTAGGCAGGAAAGTCCATGAAACTCTGATCTCTAATCAACCAGCCAAAAAGCCGGAAGCAGAGCTGTGGCTCAAGTGGTAGAACTAGCCTTGAATGAAAACACTAAGGGATAGCACCCAGGCCCTGAGTTCAAGCCCAACTACTGTCACACACACAACTTTTTCTTTTCTTTCAAGAGAGCCATTTCAATAGACAGTTGAAGTGGCTAAGACAGCCATGGGTGTGGAAGAAAGCAGCCCTCCATTCCTGGAGCCCTTGTCCTTTATCAAAAGATATTAAATGGAAAAGAGGTGTAATACCCAGGCTTATGGAGTTTTAGTATTGTCCTTAGTACTAGTGCTCAGTACTGTCCTATGGGGACAGGTGACCCAGGGACAAAGGCACATTGCTGTCTTTTAGGGGTCTAGGGATTCCTGGCAGCTCCCAGGGTTACCCTTTTCCCATGCTGTGGGCACGGAGGAGCATGCGAGAATTTCAGGAGACAGGCAGAGTGCCTACACCCACATCACAAAAACTGACCAGAGGACAGCCATGGACTCCCTGTCCTGCCCAGACTCACCAGCAACACAGAACCCAAAGTGACTGTCCGCAAAGCACTGGCTTTTGTCTTAACAGTGCTTCCCAATGCAGAAAGAACCAAGTGGCCAAGGTGATTTTTCACCCTGTATAATTAAGCAGTTCTAGAAGTCTCTGTCTGTCTGCCTGCCTGCCTGCCTGCCTGTCTGTCTGTCTGTCTGTCTGTCTGTCTGTCTCTTGCTCACTCTCTGCATAACTCTCTCTTGCTCTTTTTTGTAATGCTCATCATGGGGCTTGAACTCAGGTCCTGGGCACTGTCCCTGAGCTTTTGTGCCCAGGGCTACCTCTCTAATACTTGAGCCACAGCTTCATTTCTAGGTTTGTGTGTTTGTGTAATTAACTGGAGATAAAAGTCTTTTTTTTTTTTTTGGATCCGGTCGTGGGGTCTGAACTCTGGGCCTGGGCGCTGTCCCTCAGCTCTTCAGCTCAAGGCTAGCGCTCTACCACTTGAGCCACAGCACCACTTCCGGCTTTTTTCTTTTTGCTTATGTGGTGCTGGGGAATCCAACCCAGGGCCTCAGGCATGCAAGGCAAGCGCTCTACCACTGAGCCACCTTCCCAGCTCGGTTATGGTCAACTCTACCTGTTCCCTCCCTTCAGCCTGGCAGATTCTCATGAACTCCATGGAAAAGAGAGTTCTGGTGTCAGTCTGTCATGCTGAGCTCACAGTCTGCTGTTAATCTGCCTCAGGATGCTTCTATCTGAGCCTGGCTTCCTGATGCCTGGGTTCCAATCACACATACTCATGGAGTAGACCCACTATGTTATAAAGCTCAGTGGGGGATGTTGTACTTGAAAATCTCCCAAAAGAGAGCACACTCATTCTTTAATGAAGAAATCTGAGCCTCAGTTTTGTTATTATTCAGTTTTTACCTGGGTGTTACTAATCTGTAGAGAGTGACATGGCTGACCAGAAGTTTTGCAAGAATAGTAAGAGTCGCATCCAGGCACTGTTGGCTCACAACTGTAATTCTACCTATTTATAAGGTAGAGATCTGAGTTAACCAGCAAAAAGTTGGAAGTGGAGCTGTGCCTCAAGTGTACCAGCCTTGAATAAAATATCTAAGGAATAGTTCCCAGGCCTAGGACAGGCATACACACACACACACACACACACACACACACACACACACACACACACACACACACACACACACACACACACACACACACACACACACACACACACACACACACACACACACACACACACACACACACACACACACACACACAGCAAAAAGGTAGGAAGACCAGGCGCTGGTGGCTCATGCCTGTAATCCTAGCTACTCAGGAGGCTGAGATCTGAGGACCATGGTTCAAAGACAGCCCTGGCAGGAAAATCCATGAGACTCTTATCTCCAATTAACCACCAGAAAACCAGAAGTGGTGCTGTGGCTCAAGCGGTAGAGCGCTTGCCTTGAGCTGAAGAGCGCAGGGACAGCGCCCAAGCCCAGAGTTCAAGCCCCACGACCGACCAAAAAAACAAAAACAAAAACAAAAAGAGTTCCCTGATGGCTTTCAGTCATATGTCACCTGATGGGCTGTGACTTTCAGTTGGGTGAAGGGGCCATCACAGTACCAGAACAGACTCGTTTTCAAGTTTTGTAGCTTCCTAAAAATCCTGGCTCCCTCCATGGGCCTTCCTCATGCCCCCAGAATCCAAGACGGTCGCAAACCTTGTCCACTACAGAGAGTTCCAGGCAGGCAACTTGTTGGGTCAGATTGAAGGTTAAGAAAGAATCCTTTTCAGGTTTGGTGGCTTTCCATACTTCCTAGGTAAGTCTAAACATATCCTTTTGGTTTGAAGGAAAACAGCTTGTAAAATAGTTGGGAGCTCTTGGGACTTCAAACGGCTCTCAGAAGAGTGCATTTTAATGGTTTACTTGTAAAAGAATCAGTAAAAGAAGCAGAAACACATGGTTTAAATTTTTCTGAATACTAGGTAGGAATCTGTCTTCTCTTTCCCCCTCTCTCCTTTCCCCCTCCCCTTCTCTTCCACTTCTCCCCTTTTCCCACCTTTCCCCTTCCCCTTTCCCCTTTTCCTTTCTCCCTCCCCCCTTCTTCTCTCCTCTCCTCCTTTTTTCCTTTTTCTTCTTGGGCTAGTACTGCGGCTTGAACTCAGGGGGCTCTGTCCCTTTGCTCAAGGTCTGCCCTCTACCACTTGAACCTTAGATTTTTTGGTGCTTACTTGGAGTCTCATGGACTTTCTTGACCAAGCTGGCTTTGAATATTGTGATCCTCAGATTTCAACCTCCTGAGTTGCTACGATTATAAGCATGAGCTGCTGGCACCTGGCGACTTTTTTCAAATTTACTAAATGCAGTGGGTGATCACAGAAGAATTAAAGTCAGGAGTTAAATGTATACATATAAAAGGATATCAGAAAGGATGGCTTGCCATGGTAATAGTGCAAAGAATGATAAGAACAAGAGTTCCAGCAGTGCAGGGGGTCCAGAAGACTTCTGTGATGTCTCCCATTGAGTAACAAGTGGTTCTGTCCATGCAAAGGTCTGTGGTGAAGGCTCCGGACAGGGCCACGGATGGTACTGAAGAAGGCTGACCATGTCTCCTTCCCTGCTGTGCTTCTAAGTCTTCATATTCTAAACTTGCATATTATCTTCCTTCTTTTTGGTAGTGCTGGGGATTGAACCCATGGCCTTGTGTTTGCTAGGTGAATGCTCTACCACTGAACCACATCTCCAGCCCAAGTTTTGGATTTGTAATGAGATAGTGCTGTACTCACATAGCAGAGTATCTTCTTTCTAGAATTTTCCACCATCTGGCAGACTGTAGCACAGAAGTTTCCGAGTCTGCTCAGGCATTCTTGGAAGCAGAGGTTCTGGCCATCCAGGTGTGCACAGTGATTGCACAGGGCATCCCCACAGACTCATGTGAATTCTCCCCCTCGCCTTCTCCCATGATGCATTGCTGTCTGTACCCTGTGCTGACACTCTTGGTCAGGAACCACTATCCATGTGTCCAGTCAGGCATTCTGGAAGCAGGTGGGAGGGGGCTGTCACCCCTGAGAATTGGGTATTCTCAGAAGCAGGTGGCTGATACCGGTTTTGAACAGCATTGCAGAGTTCCTTCAACACAGCACCTAAGCAAAGGCAGCTGTATCCCCGCCTCCTACCATTTTGTCTGACAAGTGATAAAAAGAGAACTCATTGGCTTGTTCAGGAATCAATGAAGGGGTGAGTGGAGGAAGAAGAGATGGGCAGAGGTTGGGCTTGAGGGGTCGTGGGAGTAGGAATTAGAATCTTACTGTTGAAGAGGTTACTTGACACAAGCACCACCATCTTACAAAAAAAAAACTATTTTAGGTAAGCCACATCCTGTTGGAAAAATTGCTTTTCTATGGACTGGAGGCCTGGTTCAAATGGTAGAATGCCAACTGAGGAAGAATTGTCTTTCTGACAAGTCCCTGCTTTGGTCAGGTGCTCTGGTTTTGGTTGGTTGCTCAGATAAACTTTTAACCCTTTTCAAGCTAGCCAATCATGACAAGACTGTGAGCCTAAGTTCCAACCAATCAGAACAAAGGGCAATAAAGCATTAGGGATAAAGCCTGAGCATACTGCTAGGTAGTGTTTTCTTGTTAGTCACATGTCATACAGAAGTAAACTTTCCCTGAGTTCCTTTTGAATTGGTTGTCATATTCCTTGGGAATATCTCCAATATCTGGACACGTTTCAAACATGGGCAAAACGGGGTAGAAGTGTGGTGGTGGTAGGGCAATGACTTTGAAAGTACACAGTGCTAGGCACGGGGCTAAATTCTTGTCCAATGAGCAAATGGACCCGAAGGCAGCTCTGCAGGGTTAGCTCCTCAGGATGCTTTCTGGGGAGTTCCAGGGGCTCATCAACTTATTGGTGCTTCCTTGGTTTCCATGGTTACCCAGAAAAGAACGTCCCAGGGTGAGGAGCAGAGTGGGCTGGGTCAGCTCTACATGTCTCCTGTCATATAGGTAGGTTTTTGGTTCAATCCCTATTTTTTTTTTTTTTTGATGTACAACACCAAGGCTTGAAAAACAATTGGCCCTTGAAGAAAGTTATCATTTCCAAAATCTGTGTTCTTTCAGTGTTGAGTCCTCAGTCCTCCATCAAGGTGCAGGTAGGGAGACAGGTAAAATACATAAATACATAAACAAACAAACGCTTGCTTCTCCTGGAGCTCTCCTGAATCTCTACAGCTCCACCCAGTCCCACCTGTCACTGAATCCATGTTCCATAGTGCTTTTTCCTTCTTTTTAAATTGTTATTTTTGTGTGTGTGCCAGTACGGGGACTTGAACTCAGGATTTCTTACTCTTGCTTGACTTTTTTTTTTTTTTTTTTGCCCAGGCTGATATTTTACAACTTGAGCCACAATCGAACTTGAAGCTTTTTGCTGGTTAATCAGAGATGAGAGTCTCACAGGCTTTCCTACTCAGACTGACCTCAAATTGTGATCCTCAGAGCTCAGCCTCCTGAGTACCTAAGTTTACAAACGTGAGCCACCAGTGCCTGGCAAAGAGCCAGACATTTTTAAGCTCTTACCGGACACTTGGGACTGCTTTCCAGGAAGATGACGATCCATCCACCACTGGCTTCAAGTTTTACTTAAGCTCTTAAAATTATGTGGTTTTTTGGGTCTTTTTCTTAATTTGTGGAATTCTAAAGTAACTCGGTCGGAAAGCCCAACCTGAAGGAGCATCAGAGCCTCTTTTTTTTTTAATTGTGAAAATACTGTACAGAGGGGTTACAATTACATGGGCAATATAGTGAGTACATTTCTTATTAAGCATTGTTGCTTCATCCTTTGTTTCCCCTTCCCATCCCTTCCCATCTCCACCCCCCACTCCCCACCTTCCCGCCAAAGTTGTAAAGTTCGTTTTTCGACATAACGACTTATACATCTCATTGTTGCAATGGGTCCACCTGTATCCCTATTTAAACTATTTGTTTTTTCCCTTCCCCTCCACAAATTATACCAACATCAAATACAGTGAAAACAGGTTATACTGTGGGGGAGGGACATACAAAGCAACAAAGAAATCATCTTATAAATATGTTAGAAACAATCGTAAGAAAGAAAAACATTTGAATACTTATCTTGGGGTTCATTTCGCCTAACATCAACTTATCTGACCTTTTCTGCTTGTCTCAGACATATACTAGTTATTGCAAATAAGGGAAACCAGGGGACCTATGTTATCAGAGCCTCTTTTGAGAAGCAGGAAGGTTGTTAATTCCAACAAGGAAGCTCCTCCCACTTCCTTAGCTGTAAACATACTTTTTGTCAAATGTCAAAGTCAGAAAAACTCTTAAGTGCCCCAGCTTGGGTGTATATAAGAACCAGATTTTATGGGCATTGTCCAGTTGCTGGAGAAGTGCTTTATCTCAAATCTCTGTATTCATGGCATCTTCTGCTGGCTGGAAATCCACCCCAGATAGTCAATTAGAATGATTTTGCCACTAATTTTCTTTTTACATACGCCAATGCATGCCTCTAGAGTGAACCCCTGCCAAATTCTCCCTGTGAATCACCTTCACGTATGTGCATTCCATGGGCTGTGAGCATTGGACATGGGGCTGTGCTGTTTATTCTTACAAAAACACAGGGAAGAGCTGAGGACCTCAGTTTGAAGCCAGCCTGAGCAGGAAAGTCTATGAGACTTATCTCCAATTAACCACCAAAGAGTCAGAAGTAGAGCTGTGGCTCAAATGATAGAGCAGTAGCCTTGAGCAAAAAAGCTGAGGCAGTGCCCAGGCCCTGCCCCCCAAATAAACCCCAAAACAACAGCAACAAAACCCTTAAAACACAGAGATACAGTGAAAACAGACATATTAAAGGGACACACAGGTCATGATCTGTGCTGTGACACATGGGTGCATGTGTGTGTGTTAGTGTGTATGTATAGGTGATTGTGCACACAAGCAGGTGTGTGCATGTGTGTCTCTGAGTGGACACATGTGTGAGCTCAGGTGTGTATACATACATACATACAACTGCACACGTGTGCATACATGCAGTGTATAACACAAATCCATGTGGCTGTGCATGTCTGTGTGCATATATGTACATGTGTGTGCCTGTGTATACAGGCATAGAACTGTGTATGTGTGAGCCTGTGTGCATGTGTGGGTGTATGCATGCAGATTTGTGCGCATGCATGTTTCTGGTGTGCACACATACACTTCTGTTCACGTACATGTAGACACATGCATATGTGCAGCCAGTTTCATGCACATGTTTGTTAGCATCCATGTGCTGACCCTCTATGTGCCCACCATGGTCTGGTCCGGGATCTTATGCCAACAATATACTTTTTTTAAAGCCACGTAAACTACCTTGGGAGTCTCCTCAGAGTACCCCTTCCATCTCCAGCCGATACCTTTAGCATTTTTAAGCCCAGGTATGGTAAAGGGCTCCGACAGAATGTTTGTCCCCTAAAGGAGTGGTTGGAGAGGAATTAGAGACTCTTTCAGAATTAATGGGTGGCAGAGAAGAACCCACTGACACCATATGGCATTACTTTATTGCGTGTTGAGAGCGACCTCATAAAACCCTCCAGTGTTGCCTGGGGTTACAGTACCACTTCCAGGACATTTTACACAGAAATGGGGCATGTACAAATGGGGGCTTGTAGAAAACACCCCCAAAATGGTGCTAATCTATAGGACTAATATTGTAATTAGTTAGAATTGTTAATAATAAAGTATAATATAGAATATATTACAGCTATTATACATAGTGTAGACTATAAATGTGTTTATGTGTGTGTGGTTAGTATACAATACAATAATATTTCAAATCAGTAGGAAAATATAGCCCATTAAAACAGTGAGGGGACTTTCAGCTCTATACTTTGAAAATGGCTTAAGTGTCTATTTCAAATACCACTCACTCATAAAAATAAGTTCCAGATGAGTTACAGAGCTAATCATGAGCAAGTAAAAAATAGGAAAAGCAAAAACTCCAAATGTTGGAAGGAGTGTGTGTGACTCAGGAGCAGGGAAGACCGAAAGGGAGAAACACACAAAATTCACAAACCTGACAGAGGTGATGGCGTCGGGAAGAGAAACTCTGCCAGATCACAGGGGAAAACAGCAAGAGGCTTATTATTTTGTAAACTAAAAAAATGCAATAAATATTTATAACATATGAAATAAATAAAGTCCACTATTAAAAACATAAAGATTGCTTTTATTCAATCAAAGGAAAAAAATAGAACAATCATAAAAATAACTTGAGTAGGTTGTTTGTGGTAATGAAAATACAAATTCCCAATTACCATATGCTATTTCTCAATACTAGATGTAATTGACCATAAGAGATTTTTTTGATCATTTGGGATGGCCTGTGTGTGTGTGTGTGTGTGTGTGTGTGTGTGTGTGTGTGTGTGTGTGTGTGTGTGCACAAGGGAGAGAGAGAGTGTGTGTGTACCAGGGCTTGAACTCAGGTCCTGGCATTGTCTGTTAACTTTTTCGCTCAGGGCTTGTACTCTACCACTTGAGTCACAACACTACATCTTGCTTTTTGGTGGTTAATTGGAAATAAGAGTCTCATAGACCTTTCTGCCTGGGCTAGCTTTGAACTGCAATCCTCAGATGTCCTTTTCTTGAGTAGCTAGGATGACAGGCACGAGCACCAGGCTCTGCTGGGAAAGTCATTTGAAAGGAGCAGTGAGATAATTTTAAACTATAAGCATAGCCCCATTTTCCAGGTCTGATAAAAATTTCTGATAATGTGGACAGGAATACTGGGATTGTATATAGATACAGCATCCTTGAAGGACTGTTGTAACTAAAAATGGACATATATATGTATATATATATATATATATATTATATATAAACTTGGAAATTCCACCTTTTGCTAATTTTCCCAGAAAATAATAATCCCATGGGTTCATGAAGGAACAGATACAGGGGCATTCAAGAGGGCTGATTACACAGGTATCTGATTGCAAGCACTACATAAGGTCAGAATAGAAACAATCTAAACCATTATTAAACTCCTGGGGTAGAAATAGTGGGTGTTAATTGAACAGGCAAAGCAGGGGTGCTGGTCTCTCACACCTGCCATCCTAGCTATTCAGGAGGCTGAGAGCTGAAGGATTGTGGTTTGAAGTCAGACTGGGCAGAAAAGTCAGGCTAGACTCCCATCTCCAAAAATAAAAAAAAATTGGACTGGAGTCATGGCTCAAATGGAGCACCAGTCATGAGCAAATTAAGCCAAGAGAGAGTATGAGGCTTGGTGGTCAAGTACTGATAGTAGCAAAATAAAAAAAAAGTACAACAGCTGAATGATCAAGTCCTAGCTTGAGGAGGTTGTGGCTGAGGGCTGGGGCTGTCCATTGAGTGGGGTGTAATCCCAGACAAAAAGGGCTGAGGGGACACTGACTCCATAGGCTAAACTGGAAAGACCACATCAGCAGACAAATCTCAGAGATTCCATCTCCAGTTCACCAGCCAAAACCTAAGCTGGAGATGTGGTTCAAGTAGTAGAGCACAAGTTGGACAAGCACAGGCTTGACAAAAACCAAACCAAACTGAAGCGACATCCCCTGTGGATGGATTATTGATGAGCAGTGGTGATGTCCAATGATGGAGCCACCAGACACACTAAACACTTAAGTGACTTTGTAGTTAGTGCTGTTAGGCAGCACTTGAAGTGATTTCAGCCATCTGTGGGCAGCAGGTTTCCTTTTAGACAGAATGGATCACCAAGCACCCAAGCATCGTCAGGCTCCCTTAGTGTCCTTGGCATGCCCTTCGGCCTGGGGAAACATCAGGCAGTTGGATTTAATGATGGAAAAAGGCTTCAACACTTTCTAGGTAAAAAGTAAGATTTCTAATAAAACAAAGGTTATGTTGGGGCTGTTTTATAGACACTAGCCATGCGGCTCTAACTGGGAACAGACATGCTTGTTTGCGTTATTTATTTATTTATTTATTCATTCATTTCTGCCTTCTTGATGATCATAAAAACCTCAGATTTAATGGTTCCAAACTATAGACAGACACATCCTGAATTCATCATCTTTCTTAAGAATGGGATCTGGCCTCCGGGAATACATTTCAAAAGGTGAACATTCTTCACCGGAGTATTTTGTCCAAAGTGCTAAGTGATCTTTTTGTATGCCCGTGTAGATAATAAAAATACTAATGAGGCCAGGCACTGGGGGCTCACGCCTGTATTCCTAGCTATGCAGGAGGCTGACAGTTTAGGCTGGAAGTTCAAAGCCAGCCTGGACAGGAAAGTCTGTAAGACTCTTAGTCTCCAAATAACCAGCAAAAAACCCCAACAAACAAACAAACAAAAAACAGAAATGGGAGTGTGGCTCAAGTGGTAGATTACCAGACTTGAGTGAAAAGGCTCAGGGACAATGCCTCTGTACTGGTACCAAAAAAAAAATCTAATGAGGAAAGATGTGCTGAGGAATGAATCATGGCTGCAGGTGGTAAGCAGGTCAGCTGCTTGTGGCAGTGACTCCTGGCCACACAGGTGACCCTCTGCGAGATGCTCAGGGCGACTGCAGAGAGGATGTGTAGAGATGAAGATCTGAGCCGGAACGGTGGCAGCCAAGGAGTGATCTGAAACCAAGATGGAGCATAAGGGGCTGGGCTTCCCATGGGGAGGGGGGGCACAGTACTGGGGTTCAGCCAAGCCTGGTGAGTCCGGCGAGGTATGTGGGGCCTGGATGGAAGGTGTGACTCAGGGAGATGGACATGGCGTTCTTGGTGGGGTCTTGGATTCCTTGCCTGGCTTTGTGCAGTCATCCAAAGTTGCTTTTGCTGAGCTTCACTTGGCTGTAAGGAACTGCCTGAGATTAAGCAATGTATAAACAAGAGAAGTGTGCATTCTCCAAGTCCTGGGGGCTGAGAGTGACACTGAAGTGTTGGCAAGACTGACTCTCAGCCTCTTCTGGATGCAAATGGCCAGTGTCAGGATTATGTGTGGTTTTCCCAGTGTGTCTGGCTGTCCCCACACTTCTCCTCTTCCTAGGGACACTGGTCACATGACTGGTGTCACTGGGCTCAGGGTCTACCCTCATGGCCTCAGTGATCACTTCTCTAGAGATCTTGCCTCCAAATCAGGCCATGTTCTGAAGTGCTGCTTAGGACCCCAGCATGTCATTTGGGAGGACACAATTCAAGAGCTTGGTAACTCCTCTCAATTTTCTTCTTCTGTTTTAGACTTTTTCTGTTTTAGTCGTAATACATTCTTCCAGAACATATTACTGAGCCTTCCAGGTTACACCCTCTCTGCTTTCTCAGCCCCAGATGTGTTCCCACTGTCTTTATTTCTGCACATACTATACCATAGAGAGATGTGTGTTCATTGTCTAAGATGTAGAATCTGGTCAGGCCTCAGTGAGTCATGCCTGTAATCTGAGCTCTGCAGGAGGCTGAGATGCTTCCCAGCCAGCCTGCAAAGTTCCTGAGACTCTTATCTCCAACCAACCAGAAAAAAATGTCATAAGACGAGCTGTAGTAGAGTGTAGTAGACGAGCTCATGTAGTAGAGTGCTAGCCTTGAGTGAAAAAAGTGCCCAGGCCTTGAGTTCAAGCCCCAGGACTAAAACAAACAAACAACAAGGTGAAGAATGTGCTCTTTGTCGCTACCTCTACCAGCAAGGAAGACGCGACACTGAACTCTTCTCTCTGCAGTTTATTCAGGACCTTTGAGTAATCTTCTGACCCCAACCCCGGGGAGAATTCCCCACAGCCTTAAGTACCCGCTGGGTAGCCAACCCTGATACGCCACGTGGGAACCACCAATAGGTTCAGGTGCGCGGAAGCAAGCCAGATTCTTTGCCTTAGCCATATAAGGAGTTGTTTACCACGAGAGCACTCGCCATCGGGAAGGCGGAGGGCGGAAGCCGGCGCCATCTTCCAGGTGCGGCCTCTCGCAGCTCCCTACAGCTCTTGACTGCACTCTGCCATCCTGGCCCCTGACCATGTGTCTCGATGGCAGTATGGTCCTTGCAGGGTTTTCCAGGAAGTACTGACATGCTGAGCATCAAGCGCCTAGCAAGCATGAAACCCCCATCACCATCGATCATCAAAGAAGACTTCCTGTGTTAGCCACGTGCTTCTGGCTGCTTTCTATTGAAATGAAAAATGGCATCCTACTGTCTATGGGGTAAACAAACGTGTGCTCTTCATGTTGGAGGTGGTGGAATCTTTAAGAGGTGAGGCCTAGTGGGAGGAATTTAGGTCATGGGGGGGTGTATTCCTCTCTGTTACACATGCCTCTCTCTGTCTCTCTCTCTCTCACTCTCTCATTCTCTCTCTTCCTAATAATGAAGCAATGGGGCTGTCAAATCACAGACAGATAAATCATTTCTGTTTATAAGTGGGTTGTTTCAGGTATGTTATCACAGTGCCAGAAAGCTACTGAAAATGACAAGGAGGCCTGAAGGGCAGAGACTTTGGTTAGAAGTAGCCAGGATCTGATGAACAGGGGTCAAGGCCATATCAAGAAAAGTCTTATTCCTAAGCAAAAGGCCAGCTGAAGTGTGTGAACAAGCAGTTGTCAAATAAGTACCAATGAGGAACTCAAAGGCTCTGAGGACTCCAGGCAGCAGAGGAGGCAGCAGCAGCTGCTTCCTGGGAAAGGAAATCTGGCATTACACTCCAGGCTATGCCAAGTGGTGAGTGGGGACAAACACAGCTGTGATATGGCTATGCCTGATACAGACTCACTCACCTGTGAGCTGTGCTGGACAAGAAAGAAATGTAGAACTGGAAATTTTTGCCTGTGAGTCTGTTTCTTACTCATGAAAGAAATATTCCACAGTTTCAAAGGGAGATCGTCATGAAAAACCCATGACAAATCCCTCTGCAACTCATGTTGAAATTTAATCACTATTTGTGCTAGTGCTGGGGCTTGAACTCAGGGCCTGGACACTGTTCCTTAGCTTTCTTTGCTCAAGGCTAGGGCCCTGTCACTTGAGCCACAGCATCACTCCCTGCCTTTTGGTGATTCATTAGAGGTAAACATGGCAGACTTTCCTGCCTGGCTGGCTTTGAACTGTGATCCTCAGGTCTCAGCCTCCTGAGTAGCTAGGATTACAGGAATGAGCCACGGGCACTCAGCTTAAACGTAATCTTTTAGGAGCAGGACAGACCAGCAAAGCCTGGCCAGCAGCAATGAAGTCTCAGTGCTGCCGGGGAGCCATAACGTTAGATGAAAGCCAAGAAATCACAGGAACCAAGCACTGTGGGAAAGCTTGGATCTCAACTCCACACAGCCGGGAGAATCTTCACGGTGCCATACACCAGCTCTCTGCTCTAAAATGGTCCCTATGGATTCAAATGACCTTGACCTTTCCTTGCCTAGCATTTCTTTAATGGGGTTGCCCCCAAAACATGTGCAGTTGACCCTTCTCATGGAGTGTGACCAGCAGCTCAGGTTGCTCAGAGAAAATACAAAAGCACTCATGGCTCTGCCACTGTCCAAAGGATTACACTTGTTTGATCTGAGAGCATACACTCGCTCTGTCTGTGTGCAATTGTCAGTGCTCTCATCCCTTGTTCTGAATATTGTCAGGCTGCCTGCGGGGAGAGGGCGGGGGGAGACAAAGACAGACACAGAGACAAAGAAAGAGGGAGAGAGAGAGAGAGAGAGAGGAGAGAGAGGGCATGAGAGAGAGAGAGTGAGTGAGGGAGGGAGAGAGAGAGAGAAGAGAGAGAGAGAGAGAGAGAGAGAGAGAGAGAGAGAGAGAGAGAGAGAGAGAGAGAGAGAGAGAGAGAGAGAGAGAGAGAGGTATTACCAAGAGGGCTTGTATCCATTTACCATGGCTGTGTGTTCACCAGGTTGGCCTTGTGAAATAGGGACTCAGGAAATAATGTTCCTTCAACACATGAATTTATTGAGCATGTTAATGTTCTGGAAACTATTCAAGACATTGGGGAAAGAGCTATGGAGAAGACCTGGAGAAGACCCAGGGATTCCTCACTCTGTATCGCTACTCCTGTGCCTCAACTATTCACACTGCCTATGCTGACATCTTGGTTGTATATGTGCTCAGTTATGTGCTGCTAAATGGTAAAGATATGTTCTGAAAGATGCATGATTGTGGAATTTTGTAGTGTGAACACTATGATTAATTTTTGTGGCACTGTGTGTACCTAAACTGGAACTTGAACTCAGGGCCTGAGCACTGACCATTAGTTTACTTACTCATGTCTGTATCACTTGAGCCACACCTCTACTTCTGGCCTTTTGTTATTAATTGGAGATAAGAATCTCATGGAATTTTTAGTCTGCACTGCCTTTGAACCACAATCCTCAGATCTCAGCCTCCTGAGTAGCTAGAATTACAGGCGTGAGCCAATGGCACCTACTGCTATTAACTCTGTGTGTGTGTGTGTGTGTGTGTGTGTGTGTGTGTGTGTGTGTGTGTGTGTGCACATGTGCTGGTCCTGGGGCTGGATCTCAACCACTTGAGCTATGCCTCTATTCCATGTAGTGTGAACATTATTATAGAATATGTGTTCACAAACACATGGATACACTTTCTAGGCAACTACAGGACTGTCATCATTGATCAAAATGTCTATATGTAGTGTATTTGTATGTGTGTATGTGTGTGTGCACACACATGTATATCTTCCTCATAGATATGTATGGATGTGTGGATATAAATATGTGCATATGTATGTATCTATTATACTCTTTAATTACACATAGGAATGTCACATTTTAGGGGGGATAAGATCTTGCTCTATAGCCTAGCCTGGCCTCAAACTCCTGATCCCCCTGTCTCAGTCTCTCAGTGCTGGGATTACAGGTATAATCCACCATGCCTGGCTCAGCAATGTCTTACTGATACCATCTAGGGTTCAGGTTTGTTTTCTCTGCCTAGGAAGAATTGAAGAACAGGAAAGTGTTTAAAGTAGACAGAGCAGTGGCTTAGTGGTACAGTGCTTGCTTAGCATGCATGAAACCTTGGGTTCGGTTCTTCAGTACCACATAAACAGAATGGGCAGGAAGTTGTGCTGTGGCTCAAGTAGGAGAGTGCTAGCCTTGAGCAAAAGAAGCTCAGGGACAGTGCCCAGGCCCTGAGTTCAGTCTCCAGGACTGGCAAAAAAAGAGAAAAAAAGCCAAAAACTAATAAACTAGACAGAGCAGGTCTGAGGTGTACTCCTGACCCAGGGAGTCCTGGAAAGGGGTGGCTACTAGATTCGGGGTCTGCCCTCTGAGGGTATGTGCTCAGTCTTATTGGTTGATGGGTGGACGTGCTCGGTGGAAAGTCTCCTGATTGGCTCCTCACTTCCGAGCACTGCGCCAGCAAGAAGCCACTCTGTGATTGGTCCCTGTGAGTATGGAAGGGTGCCTGATTGGAGGGAGACTGGGGGAATACGCACTTGGTCTTGGCCCTGTAGAGCACACGCGTTGATCACGGCGCCTGGGGGTCCTGGTGGGTGTTTCTTTTTTATTTCATGTATCATGAAGGCGATGTCACAGGGGCTGCATTATCTGTCAGGTCAGGGGCACATTTCTTTCTGGATAGTGTCACCCCTCCCTTGCTCTCCCCATTTTCCCACCCGTTGTCACCAACGAGGTGTGTAGTTCATTCCCCGCATAGCGATGGATAGTTCTTTGCAGCATTTATTTAGGGGAGACTTCAGTGGACAGCCCATCGGAGGTAATCACAGCCGCACCCTGGGTGGACAAGTTATGCGGGCTTGGGAAGCAAGGCTTCCCAGAGTTGACACCACTGTGGCCAGGGTGGGAAAGCTAGGGGAGACCCGGGGCAGGGGGGCCTGGGACATTTGCCAAAGCTGAAGTACAAACTATGTGTGTGCTGAAGAGCCACCCTGCCTCAGCCTCCCCGCTTCAGCTTCCCCCTGGAGGATAGAGGCCAACACCCACCTCTCCGCAGCCTTCAAGAGGCCTGATATCTGGCTTGCCCTTGATCCTTTCCTCCTTCTCCCTTCTTTCCCATTGCCTCAACCTGCATGCTAAATATTCTTATTAATTTACTTTGGAGCCTCTTCCTGCAGAAAGGGTGTAGAGATACATATCCGATGGGTTTTGAGGGGCCCAGGTGGAGGAGCCACACAAGATCCTGCATCTTTGGCTTCCATCACTTTGGGGACCACGAGTAACCCAGTTAGATTAACTTGGCCAAGTTTTGTGGCTTATTTAAATGGAAGCACAAACACTATGCTTGTGTGTATGACTTAAGTTTCACATGCTATTTGTGAGCTTTGCTTACATGGAGTTGGGCATTTTTCATTCCCACGGTGTATGTTCTTCTATTGGGAACATGCCACAATTTAATAATTTATTCTATTACAACTGGGCATTTGGATGGTTTTCAGCATCATGATATTGTAAGTCACGCTGCCACGGGTGTCTTAGGGTATGAAATTGGGTGAACATATGTATGCATTTGTGTTCTGTATAAGCCAAGCAGCCATAGACTGGGGGTGTGGGAAAATGGAGCAGACTTTGCCAAAAGATTTTCCAGTGTGAATGCATATAAAACAGTATTTGTTTGTATATTAGCAGTCAAAAGTGATTATGGTTGGGAGTTTCTCAGATTAGAGTTATGGAAAACAAAATAAATCACATTAATCTTTATAATTAATAGACTTGGAATCAGGCTATTTAAATCTTGTGCTTTGCTACTTTTGTTTTACACTGTAGCATTTCCAATGTTGTAAAGGGTTTTTTCAGGGGAAAAATTTGAAGACAGAATTTTGGCTATGTCAAAATGTATTTGATTATTGAAATTGTTTTGGTTTCTGTCATTGTGGATTTTTATTATTATTTGTTTTTATCATTTCATTATAGTTACATTGTTACATTAGCTTATGTGCACTTCTGATATTTTTTTCAGCAGAAGTTTTGGAACAGAATTTCTAAGTCAAAGGACTTTATTGTATGTAAAACTCTTTATGTACTAATTTATCTCCAAAAATTGTAAATGGAAATAACTTATTCTCCCTTACTATTTGGCTGATTCAGTTAAATGATAATATAAGGATATAATCTGAATATTATTAATAATTTCATTAATTAGCATTATTACATTACTTATTAAGGTTAAATATTTACATGCTAATTGGCCATCTGTATTTTTGGTTAATTCTTTGCTTATACTTGGTTAGTTTTCTTGGGTTGTCAATTTTTTCTTAATGATTTGGTAATAACTTTGAAAGGTTAATCAACTTGCTTATCTTTGTATGTGTGTGTGTGTGTTATTACTGGGACTTGAACTCAGAACCAATGTGCTGTTCCTTAGCTTTTTCACTCAAGGCTGGTGCTCTGTCATCTGAGCCACAGCTGTACTTCTAGATTTTTGCTAGTTAATTGGAGAGAAGAGTCTCACGCACTTTCCTGCTTGGCTGGCTTTGAGCCATAGTCCTCAGATCTCAGCATCCTGAGCAGCAAGGCAATTGCTTATCTTTTTCTTTCCATTTTGGAATCACTTATAGTGGAAGAAAGAAGACTTGTTTTCCAGGAACAGGAAGGATGTGAGGAAGAGTGTAGGAAGTTCACCCTGGGACTGTGGGGGTTGCCCAGCGGTGAGCACAGGGATGTGCCTCACACACAGGAAGTCCTGGCTCTGATCCTCAGCACTTCAGGAACAAAAGGCCGTCACAGAGCAGCCCCAGTGCTGGGGTAGTAGTAGTGGAGGGAGAAGCTACACAAGGGTTTTGATACTATCCACACCTCTTGTAGGTTAAGCCATTACCTGCTGATGGTTTGTAATCAGACCAGCAATTGGACCAGACTCTGGTAGCTCACAGCTGTAATCCTAGCTACTCAGAAGGCTGAGATCTGAGGATCATGGTTTAAAGCCACCCTGAACAGCAAACAGTCTGTGAGACGCTTATCTCCAATTAAGCACCAAAAAAGTTGGAAGTGGAGCTGTGGCATAAATGGTGCACTAGCCTTTAGCACGAATAGATCTGGGCCAGGGCCCAGGCCCTAAATTTAAGCCTCTGTACTGGTGCATGTGCGTGTGCATGCATGCAAGTACACACACACACACACACACACACACACACACACACACACACACACACACAAGACAACAATTGGAAGAGTGACTCCCTTCCATTGTTCTGAAATTTATAACATGGGATCTCCTCACCCAGAATCTTCCTTGTACAGAGGGGGACACTGAGGCACAGGGAAGTAGGAAAAAATACCTTGGTAAGAGTTGTGCCCCATTCACTGGTATCAGGGGTGTGTCCTCCACTTGCTGGACAGGAGCGATCACGGAGTCTGTGTGATGGGCATGGAGATGAACATGTAGTCTGGTTCTAGATCTGCTGATGATTGTGTAGTGTTCAGGCAGCTGGATCCTCAGGGCACAGCTGGTGCTCCCTTCTGGAGTCCATAGTAGAGGGTCTCTTCTTCCAGGCAGCCTCCCGGACTCAGAACCCCACAGCAGACACACGTGTCTCTTTGCATCTCTAGGGCTGCCTCTGACGCCTGTGGCCAGTGTGGACTGCTCAGACTCTCGCACCGGTGGGGCCAAAATGAGCTCCTGGCATTCCTCCAGAGGCTTGTGGGAAAGCCCTAGCATGGCCCGTGCCAAATGGGCCTGTGTGCAGTTTGGATGGGGCCCAGAGATCCGAGATGTCGGAATTCCTCCCAGCTCATCCTTTCAGTGGACATTTCCCAAGGCAAGACTGGCCCCTAAGGATGACATTTCATTAGAACTCACTTTCTTGGCAGTGTTCTCTGTAAACCTACAAGGAAGTTGACTTCAAAAAATGAAAATCTGGAATGTATCTCTCGTCATAAACTCGGCTTTGCAGAAAGACTCAAAGAGGCATGTGAAATCGAGGCCTTGGGTTTATTAAGAGAACCCAGGCACGCATTGTTCATGGCCTGGCTATTTATGACAGTGGGCTGGATTCTATGGTCAGATTGAAGTCATCTGGTCTCAAGGTGTGAATTAGAGACTGTCAGGTAATTTAGGGGGAAAAAAAGTCTTACAAGGATTTGGGCAGTGTGATACATACATCATTCTTAACTAAACTAGTATCAAACACTTCATATATCAGCACTTTTCAGATTGTGAATAAGTGTGTAAAGGTTCCATTGTGCACACATTTGCAAATATTCCCTGGTTACGACGTGTAATATATGACTCTCGTTTCTTTCACATGCCCTGCTTCATTCGGAGGGAAAGTGAGAGAATCCTGCTTAATGTCTAGATTAAGATGACCTACAAGTCACTGATTGTTTTTCCATTTTTAATTCAAGCAAAACAGAGGGCTTTCTTTTAACACAAAGTGTATTGGTATTAGAGTCTGGATTAATCTGTAAAATAAAAGCAGTTTTAGATATGGCTTAAATGGAGTATCTTCTGTGTCATCAGGAGAGCAAAGCTAAGCCATGGATGCCAAATAAAAAAGCAATAGCAATCAAGACAGAATCAGGATTTAAGCCAATTGCCCCTGGAATTGAGTGATTAGGAAGAAAATGGGCAAGCCAGACCCCGGTGGCTCACGCTTATAATTCTAGTTACTCAGGAGGCTGAGATCTGGGGATCATAGTTCAAAGCCAGCCAGGGCAGGAAGTCTATGAAACTCTTATGTTCAATTCACCTCAGAAAGCTGGACATAGACCTGTGGCAGCCTTGAGCAAAATTGTGCAAGGGACAATGCCAAATCTCCGAGTTCAAGTCCCTAAAGCAGCATATACACACAAAACCACACTCACAGACTCATGTTTTTTTCCCTGCTATGGGAATAGCATTTACCTTGTTTTTAGACTTGCCAGGAGATGTAGCAGAAAACAAATCACAACCAAAGGCTGTTTTATTCCAGCTGTCTGCAAAGTCAATACTGATCGATGCTGAAAAAAACCATGGCTCAGCTTGTGTGACTCACAGAGCAGCCCTTACTGGCCGGAGCTGATCCTTGCAACTCTGTTGGAAGATGGAAAAGGATCATGGGCTGAACGTGGTGTATCTTGTCCTGTCCATGACACTTACAAACTGCAATCTGCATATAATGACAGTGATGTGTACATCTAGCTCATTAAGCTGCGGATGCGGTGGTCTCTGAATTAAAATAGTGTCATATGTTTTGGATCAAATGGCCACCAGTGATTCAAAGTGGGGTTTCACGCAGCTGCTTAGCAAATATGTCCTGACACACGGAGAGGTCAGTGCTTGAGCGTGTGTGTTTTTTTTTCTTTTTTTCTTTTCTTCCCCCATTTTTTTTTTTTTTTTTTTTTTTTTTAGTTCTGGCTTGGACTCAGGGCCTGGGCACTGTCCCTGAGCTTCTTCAGCTCGAAGCTAGTGCTCTGCCACTTGAGCCACAGCTGTTTCTGGTGTGTGTGTGTGTGTGTGTGTGTGTGTGTGTGTGTGTGTGTGTGTGTGTGTGTGTGTGTGTGTGTGTGTGTGTGTGTGTGTGTGTGTGTGTGTGTGTGTGTGTGTGTGTGACTAATTGGAGATAAGAGTCTCAGACTTTCCTGCTCAGGCTGGCTTTTTACTGTGATCCTCAGATCTCAGCTTGGATTACAGGTATGAGCCACTGGCACCTAACACCTCCCTCTTCTTGATATGAGGGACAATGATGATGGCAGGGGATGACACTTTCTGGAACAAAAATCAGCAGGACACAGTCGAGAGCACAGAAACAGACCACCCAAATACACCCAACCATTTAACGAAATTGACCAAGGTGGCAGGGCCATTCAGTGCAGGAAAGGCATACGTGGGGTAGGGGTAACTGGGGATTCATGGGAAAAATTTCACTATTAGCCAGGTGCTGGTGGCTCACGCCTGTAATCTTAGCTATTCAGGAGGCTGAGATCTGAGGATCACAGTTTGAAGCCAGCCTGGGCAGAAATTTCCATGAGACTATTATCTCCAATTAACACCAGAAAGCTGGAAGTGGCTCAAATGCAACCAGTATTGAGGGGGAAAAAAACTCGAGAGTGTCAAGCTCTGAGTTCAAGTCCCAGTACACATGTGCACACACACACACCTACACACATACACACACATGCATGCACAGAGTCATTAAACATACAAAAGAAAAAGAAAACAGAGTAGATGCAGCACAAACAAGAGGAAGCCAGAACATGTGGGATGAAGTGTAGGAACTAAGGCCAGAGCTGACCAGGGCTACACATGATAGCACAGGACACACTGGTGGGAAAAGTTACTCCAGAATATGCTCTGGTAACAAGAAACACTAAATGGAATGGGATCCTGCAAACAAGGGTGCAAATCCACAGTCCTTCAGGAAGTGCCTTGGGCCGGGGCTCTGTGGCTGACCAGGGGAAGGGCCTTCCAGATGGCAGCCCTAAGTCAGAAAGCTCCAGGAAGGACACATTAGGAGAAAGATGGAGCAGTTCCTGCTGTAGACACTACAACTGAGCCTTTGCTCAGTGGATCTGAAGGCACATGGGATACACTGAAGCCACTTTTGCTATGTGGAGGCCACATTGTTCTTTTGACAACAGAAACAAGAAAGACAATGAGAAGCTCCAAGAAAAACAGGAAAGCTCTGGAATTGGGCCCAAAACAAACCAGGCCAAGCAATGTGCCCTATCTCAGGCAATGGCTGCAGAATAAGAAAGAAACCCTTGCCACTTAGGGATGACATCATGGCTACAATTCTAGCAGACTGCAGGACCATGGGAAGAACAATATTATCAGTGGTAACAATGATAATAACATTACTTAGTTTTTAGACTGCTGAATTCAACCATGGAAAGTGGAGAAAATAAATTTTTTTGACCAGCCGGATGCTGGTGGCTCATACCTATAATCCTAGCTACTCGGGAGAACGAGATCTGAGGATCCCAGTTCAAAGCCAGCCTGGGCAGGAAAGTCTGTGAGACTCTTATCTCCAATAAGCCTCCAGAAAAACTGGAAGTGGCGCTGTGGCTCAAGTGGCAGAGCACTCGCCTTGAGCTGAAGAGCTTGGGGACAGTGCCCAGGCTCAGAGTTCAAGACCCATGACTGACCGAAAAATAAGTAATAAATAAAAAATTTGACCACATGGTGTGCTAACCTTATGAGTGGGCGGGTAACAAGGACAGGACATTGGCATGGGGCCTGGTATCTTCATGTGAATGTTAATGGCACTAGTGTGCTTCATAGACAAGATAAACCCTGATGTCCACCTTGGAATGAATGGATAATGGAAATGTGGTGTACATGTGTCATGGGATACTACTATACAGCCATAAAAAAGGTGGGATTCTGTTATTTGTATCAGCATGGGACAATCTAGAAGCTATGATGGTGTCAAATAAACTAGACACAGAAAGACAAACACCACGTGCTCTTCCTCACATGGAGGTCTCCTAGAGGCAGACAGCAGAACAGAGACCCTCAGAGAGGGAGGGAGGGAGGGGAGGCTCCACCTGAAGGCATGCAGCTGCAGCCAGCTGGGGACTGGCTGTGTTTATATTGTATTGTGTACTTCAGAAGAACTACAAGACACTGGGCCCAGACACCTAGAATCCTAGCTACTCAGGAGGCTGGGACCTGAGGATCATGGTTCAAAGCCAGCCCAGGTAGAAAAGTCTATGAGACTTTTATCTCCAAGTAACCAGCAAAAACTTGAAGTGTGGCTCAAGTGGTAGAGTGCCAGCCTTGATTGGAAAAGCCAAGCAAGGGTGTGAGGTACCAAGTTCAAGTCCCAGGCCCAGTACCAGCACATGCATACACACACACACACACACACACACACACACACACACACCACACCATATATGCAACCACATATCATATACACACCATATACACCACACATATACTATACACCACACATACATACACACACTAATATACATACCACACCACATAGGCACACACCACATACACCATACACATACCACATATACCACAACCACATACACACAACATACACCACACCACACACACCACACATACAGACACTACACATACATATATACAACACACACAGATACACACAGATTAGCAGTACTGAGTTTTCTGAGGTTGTTAGGATGATAAGTGTAGGCTCACAAAGTTCTCAAATGTGCCTCATTCCAGAGAAAGCAAAATGGAGCCACTGGGTCAATGAACCAGGAGGTTTATTTAGGCTCTTGAGAGGCTGAGAGGAGAACCACCACTCTTTGGAGTGAAGTTGTTGTATGTTTTTAAATTCATGAAAAGAGTTGCTAAACAAAAGAGAGTAAAGAGGATATGTTAGGAACAAGGCTGGGCTTGGAAAAGATGAAGCGTGAGACTCTGTTTTGTATAAAATAAACATACGCACGCATATACACACAACACATTGTCAAGCCCAAAGCCAAAAGCAAGACCCAACCCTGGCAGAGTTAACCCGCAAAGCACAGCGACTCCTTATAAGGTAAAGATGGTTTATTACTCACATAAACAGGAGGAGGAAGAGCCACCAAGATGCCAGCTCCACATGGCCTTGATCCAGGAAGACGCAGAGACAAAAGCGGCTAGACACCATCCTCATGGGCAGCAGGCTGCGCTTGGTGGAGGAGCTGCCAGCCGGTGTGGAGAGGTTCCCAGTCTAAGGCCGAATCCTGCGGGCCTGGCGTGGAGGCTGCAGGCCTTGTCAGGGCCTCCACACAGCCTCGTCAAGGCACTGGGAGGGAGGGGGACTTGAACAGCTCCTCCTCAGCCTCCTGTGCTGTATTGTCTGGGATATCACAGAGGTTTAGTTGATGATCTTTAAAGGTTTAAAGGTCACCTGTGGGCTAGGTGTCAGGGCTCATGCCTATAATCCTAGCTATGCAGGAAGCTGAGATCTGAGGATCCTAGTTGAAGGCCAGCCCTAGCAGAAAGTCTGTGAGATTCAGCAGCTCACCAGGTTATCAGTGATCTGTTCTTGGCCCATTGGGCAGTAGAGAGGGGCTTTCTTTCCTACCTTATGCAATTTCTGTTCCCCTGGCACTGATCCAATGTTTCACCCTTTGAGTTTGTCCTTTCTTCATCTGATGGGAAGAGGATCTTGTTCCAGATTATTTTTCTTTTCATCGTTGAATGACAAAACTGGGTGATGGATTAGAGCCAGATCTCTTAAACTGCCTAAAATACCAGGCTGGAAATAGGCTCCCCTACAAGGAGAAATCACTCCAACTCACATAGCTTGAAATGCTGATCTCAGAATCCAGGTTTTTTGTTTTTTGTTTTTGTTTTTATTTTGGCGCCAGTACCGGGCTTGAAGTCAAGGCCAGGGAACTGTCCTTTAGCTTTTTACACTTAAGGCTCATATTCTACCACTTGAGCCATAGCTCGGCTTCTGGATTTTTGGTGGTTAATTGGAGATAAGAGTCTTGTGGACTTCCTGAGCTGAGCTGGCTTTGAACTGTGATTCTTAGATTTCAGCCTTCTGAGTAGCTAGGATGACAGGTGTGACAGTGCCTGGCTTCTTTGAGTTTCAAGGAAATGACATGTGTGTGTGTGTGTGTGTGTGTGTGTGTGTGTGTGTGTGTGTGTGTGTGTGTGTGTGTGTGTGTGTGTGTGTGTGTGTGTGAGAAAGACCAGGATTCAAATTCAGTACCTAAAAGTTTATGGTCATTGGCAGGTTCCCTACCACCTGAGCCATGTATTTAACCCCTCAAGGAAGTGACTTCTACAATACCACTTGAGACCACTCACCAGCCCTTTCACTTTTCTTTCAGTTTTCAGATACTCTCTTGCAATTTTGCCATAGCTAACCTCTGACTGTGATTCTCCTAACTGTGCTTCTTGAGGAGCTGGGATTACAGTGTATACTACCACAAGTGACCCTAGGAAATGGCTTTGTAAACGTACCATGAGGATGCTGAGGTGCCCTGACTGGTCTGGGGATTGTCTTTTTTTCTTTTTTTGGTCTGGTCGTGGGGCCTGGGAGCTGTCCCTCAGCTCTTCAGCTCAAGGCTAGCACTCTACCACTTGAGCCACCACGCCACTTCCGGCTTTTTTCTTTTTGCTTATGTGGTGCTGAGGAATCGAACCCAGGGCCTCAGGCATGCAAGGCAAGTGCTCTACCACTGAGCCACCTTCCCAGCCCCTGGTCTGGGGATTTTCTAAGTGGTTTGAGATATGACATGCCTTTCATGTGTCCCTGCCATCAGTGTGGACAGGGGTATTGGTGCTGAGTATATTTAGCACCTCTGGCAAGTGGGCATTCTCCATTCATAACAGAATGTCTAACCAACAGTCAGCTCTAGTGAGAAAATACACTCTGCAGCCAGAATCACTGGGGCAGGCACATTGAAAAGCTGCAGCCAGGCCTGGGAGTCAGTGGCTCATGCCTGTCATCCTAGCTACTGGAGAAGCTGAAATCTTAGGACTGCAATTCTAACTCAGCTTGAGTGGGAAAGTCTGTGAGACTCTTACTTAAAATCAACCAGCAAAAAGCTGGAAGTGGAGCTGTGGCACAAGTGATAGAATGCCAGACTTGAGCAAAAGAACAAAACAAAACAAAACAAAAACACAACTCAGGGAGAGTGCCTAGACCCTGAGTTTAAACCCAGGACTGGCACACACACACACACACACACACACACACACACACACACACACACACACACACACACACACACACACACTACAGCTAGAACTTTTTACCAGCTGTTGACAAGTTGACACAAGACTAGAAAAGTTTGTCTGATACAGATGTCCCAAGGCCCCAGAGGTGGCTGGGTTAGAGAGCCAGAGACTTGCATTGTTGAAATGAGAACCTTACTCTAATCACATAAAATAAAATAGAGGCAACACCAGCCCATCAACCAAGTCAGTAGGCTGGCGAGGAATGAAATATCGTTCATGTCACCTATCTAAATAACTGTGGCCAAGACTGGTGAGATTGTATAAACAATGCTTAAAATCTGTTCTCACCATGAAATAGGCACCTCTTTGTTGCCAAACCCAATAAAACACCTCAATGGGCGACTCATTGAACATTTCATTGGACATCATCTTTCAGCTACGAAACTACAAGGCTGGGTGGCACCACCAATACCCTGCCAGCCCCATGCTGAACTACAAGCGATACTTTTCACCAGCCCATTACAAACAGACCCTGCCATTGTAGATGGATGTCAGTTGTTTGTGGAAGGCACATTGCAGGGAACAATGGATTATTTTCCCATGACTCTGAAACTGTATACAGATTTTATTTGGAAAGACTTGGTGTCATAAAGTCTTTCTTTTCTATTTTTTTCTATTTTATTTCTATACAAGCCCTAGTCCTGGGGCTTGAACGAAGGCTCTGGGCAATGTCCTTGAGCCTTTTGACTCCAGGCAGCCCCACTTCTGGCTTTTTTGGGGGTAGTTTTAATAGAGTCTTACAGACTTTCCTGCCAACACTGGCTTTGAACCACAATTTTCAAATCTCAGCCTCCTGAGTAGTTAGGATTCTGGGCATGCACCACCAGCACCCAGCTTAAAATCTTGAAATAGAGCCTGGCTCTGGTGGCTCAAGCCTATAATCCTAGCTCCTCAGAAGGCTGAGATCTGAGGATCTTGGTTCAAAGCCATCCCAGGCAGGAAAATCTGTGAGATTCTCATCTCCCATTAACCACTAGAAAACTAGAAGTGGCGCTGTGGCTCAAGTGGTAGAGTGCTTGCCTTGAGCTGAAGAGCTCAGGAACAGCACGAAGGCCCAGAGTTCCTACCCCACGACCGATGACGACAACAACAACAACAACATCTTGAAATAAACCTTTCTTTTCCCCTCCAGGACTGATATGGGCACATGCTATCTCCTCCTCAAATCTTGTGCTGGAGATCATGCCCAATCCTACTGGACCCGTCACTACATGAAGCCCTGCCCCCTAATACCAAAATGGCTTGAGATGTACAGTTTGTCAAAGACTGTTCATTGGAAGTCTCCAGATTCTCTTAGGGATGGCTCTAACAACTCAACAGTTTCCTAAGTCCCTCATCTGTGAATATGGCACACCTACACAAGCAGCACCATCAGACCCCACTGCTACCAGGATTGGAGTTTCAAAGATTCCAGATACTTCTGGGGACTGTGGCTCATGCCTGTAATCCTAGCTATCCAGTAGCTGAGATCTGAGGATGGTGGTTCAAAGCCAGCCTAGGCAGAAAAGTCTGTGAGACTTTTATCTCTAATTAACCACCAAAATCTGGAGGTGGTGCTGTGGTCCAAGTGGTAAGAGTGCTAGCCTTGAGTAAAAAAAAAAATCTTAAGGACAGTGACCAGGCCCTGAGTTCAAGCTCTAGGACTAGCACAAAAATAAAAACAAAGATTCAAGACATTAACCTTGATTTTTTTTAAAAAAACTTCAAACATGTGAAAGGAACCAAGCTGTGTCTCCTCAGCTTTCTTGTACAAGCCACATTTACAAGGCTTTGCAATTATTTAAAGTAGAACTTTTGCAAAGCAATCTGATCTGAGTGAAGAATTTGGCTAGATATTCATCATGAAAACTGCACAGTACAGCTGTTTTTCCTGCTCTGAAGAGAAATTTCCTCCTCCCTCCCTCCTTCCCTCCTCTCTCTCTTTTCTTTCTTTCTTTTTCTCTCCTTCTCTCTCTCCCTCTCTTCCTTGCTTCCTTTATTCCCTTCTCCCTTCTTTCCTCCCTCCCTCTTTCTCTCTTCCCTCCTTCCTCCCCTTCTTCCCTTCCCTCCTTCCATCCTCCCTCTCTCCTTTCCCTCCCCCCTCTCTCTCCTTCCTCCCTTTCATCCTTCCATCCTCCCTCCCTTTCTCCCTCCCTCTCCTCCCTCTCTTCCCTCTTTCCTCCCTCCCTTCCTCCCTTCCTCCCTCCCTCCCTTCCTTCCGTCCTTCCTTCCTTCCTTCCTTCCTTCCTTCCTTCCTTCCTTCCTTCCTTCCTTCCTTCCTTCCTGCCTTCCTTCCTTCCTCTTATTCATTCTTCCTATTATGTTGTACTTGGGGATTGAACTAATTTGCTCTAATTTGGCTTTTTTGCTCAATTCTGGAGTTCTACCATTTGAGCCACACCGGCACATCAGGCTTTTTGCTGGCTAATTGGAGATAAGGGTCTCAGACTTTCTTGCCCAATCCAGCTTCAAATCAGGATCCTCAGAACTTAGATTTCTGAGTAGCTAGAATTACAGGCATGAGCCACCAGCACCTGGCAAGAGGAATTTTTTAATGAGCTGACTCTATAGAGTTCTCAAATGTTCAGTTTAATCCTATGGTTTTCAGCCACTCTTCATACTGGCACACTAACTTGGATTTTATGATTGTGCAATAATAAACACAAAAGTATCCAAACAGTTGTGGGAAGTGTATAAGTGAGTGAACATGGGAAAGAGTAGTCTGCTAGTGTACATTGATCAATATATATGATTTAAAAGTCAGGCGCTGGTATCTCATGCCTATAATCCTAGCTACTCAAGAGGCTGAGATCTGAAGATCAGGGTTCAAAGTCAGCCCAGGCAGGAAAGTCTATGAGACTCTGTTTTCCAATTAGCTACCCAAAAAACTGGAAATGGGGCTTTGTTCAAGTGGTAGAGCCCTGAGTTCAAGCTCCAGGACCAGCACACACACACACACACACACACACACACACACACACACACACACAAACACAACAACAACATCAACAACAACAGAACTTTTAAAAAAAGAAATATCAGTTAATTTAGGGCATTTAGGTAAGGATGACTAAGGTAATTTCTTCTGGGGTACTGCTTATTGAAAAGAAGAAAGGAAAGAATGAAAGAAGGAAGAGAAAGGAAGAAAAGAAAGAAGGAAAGGAAGAAGAGAAAGAACAGAAGAATAGAAGGAAAGAGAAGAAAGGAAAGAAAGAAGGAGATAAAAGGCAAGAAGGAAGGGGAAGGGAAAAAAAAGGAAGGAGGGAAAGAATAATATGGGCGGCATTTCCCTCTGTATATTTAAAAATAATGATAGATTCCTTTTTTTAGAGCAGTGTTAGATCCACAGCAAAACTGAGTGGAAAGTACAGAGTTCCCACAGATATCTGTGAGTGCACCACTCCACACCTCCCCCCAACCCCTTCCTCCCCTCTTTTATTCCCCTTCCTCCACCCCACCCTCCCCCTCACCAGCCCCTCCTTCACCCTACCCTCTCTCTCACCACCCCTCCTCCACCCCCCTCACCATCCTCTTCTCCACCCCACCCTCCCCCTCACTGTCTGTATCCTCATTTGTGGGGGGGGATTAGTTTCAACTGATGACCCTGATGACCCCATATTGTATGTCATTGTCAAGCCACATTTGTGGCTTACATTAAGGCTCAATCTTCATGTACACTTATATGGGGTTCTTTTATTTGCATTCAATATGTTGATGCATCTTGATCTATGTCGCTTTTCCCTTTCATCATTCTCCCCCTCTCCCCACCAACCTATCCCCTCTAGTTATCTGGTTCTTGTGGGTTGTGACAGCACACAGTGACATGTACCTGCCATCAGGAAGTGGATGGCTCAGAACAGTTCTGCCATGCCAAAGTCCTCTGCAACTCCCACTTCGTGGTCATCTCCTCTTCCGTCCCAGGAACCACAGGGTTCTATATGCCAACATAGTCTCACCCCAGCAGAGCACTGCTAGTTGGAATCCTACAGAATGCAAACTTGCCAAGCTCTGCTTTCATGTCATTATGTGCCTAGTGCTAAATAAGATTCTATTTTGTAGAAGTGGCACAGTGGATTTATCTATGAGTTGCATAAATTAAATACATAAACATCCACCTTGAAGGATATTGTGGTTACTTTATGCCTCTGTGTGTGTGTGTGTGTGTGTGTGTGTGTGTGTGTGTGTGTGTGTGTGTGTGTGTGTGTATGCATGCATGTGTGCATATGCCAGTACTAAGCCTTAAACTCAGGGCCTTACATTCTTGCTTAGGCTTTTTCACTTAACACTGGCACTCTACCACTTGACACACTACAGTTCTGCTTTCTGCTGGTTAATCGGAAATAAGAGTTTCCAATCTTTTTTTTGTCCCACTTGGCTTCAAATCATAGTCCTCCGATCTCAGCCTCCTGAATAGGTAGGTTAACAGGTTTGAGCCACCAGCATTCTTGACATTTTGTGCCTACTGCTACTAAAATTCTGTTTGAGATAACTGTGGATTCCCACAGTTGGATTCTGTGTATTGTCTACAAGTTCCCTCCATGGAAGTCACAAGCAAAATTCAGAATAATAATTGGTTATTGATATTGGTTCAGTCCATTGATCTTATTTAGATTTTTCTGTTTTACCCTGGGCCTATTCCGTTTTTGATCATATAAACAAAATATGCATACTCTGTCCCACAGTCCCATGCTGCACAATTCTGTGGACACCAGGACCCTCGCTGCCCTTCAAAGCTGTGCTCACCTGCTGCCCGGCTCATCTGCCTCCCCACACACACGTCTGGTAGCCACTCATTTCCATTCCATAAAGCTGTCATCTAACAAGATCATACAAATTGAATCGTATGACATATAACACAATTGTTAACACTGGTATCATGGAATTATAACCAAGAACACAAAACAATCTTTTGAATTCCAACTGAATGGGTTTTTAGCATATTTACGTCATTACACAACTATCATCAAGTCACTTTACAGGAATACTTAGTTTCTACCCAGAACCCTTGCAAAGGCCAAGCATGACAGTGATGTAAACCATGGAAGGAGACACCCAATAGTTGTAAATCATCACTAAACATGGAGCGCAGTATCCTCCAGTGTGATTTGAAGGTAAGACTTAATTAGCTAAAGCCGCCCATTGGAAAGTCTATGATGAGCACCATAGTAAAAGTAGAGCCAGAGGCCTGGTGCCAGTGGCTCATGCAATCTAAGCTGCCCAAGAGGCTGAACTCTGAGGATTGCCATTTGAAGCCAACCTACACAAAGTCTGTGAGACTCTTATCTCTAATTAACCACCAAAAAGCTGGAAGTGGAGCTGTGGCTCAAGTGGTAGACTGCTAGGCCTCAGCAAAAAAATCAAGGGAGAGTAGGAGGCCCTGAGTTCCAGTCCCAGTACTGATACATACAGGTATGCATGCATGTGTGTGCACATGCACGCACACATACACACACACAAGTAGAAATATAACCTGTGTGGTAACAGTGGGTATAAAGTGGAATTATATTAAATACAATATTAAAACCAGAGAAAATGCTGGGCACTGGTGACTCACACCTGTAATCCTAGTTACTTAGGAGGCTAAGATCTGAGGATCATGGTTCAAAGCCAGCCTGGCCAAGAAAGTCCATGAGACTCTTATCTCCAATTAACCACCTAAACACTTGAAGTGGATCCGTGGCTTAAGTGGTAGAGAGCTGGTATGAAGCAGAAAAGCTCAGGTTCAGTACCCAGGCCCTGAATTCAAGCCTCATAACCAATAACAACAACAAACAAACACACAAACAAACAACCAAAAAGCAAGAATAACAACAAAAATCAGAGAAAGCAGAAAAGTTGTGAGGAGGGGAAGAACCCAAGAGCAAATGTTAACAACAAGAAAACAATGATAAAATTGCTGTTATTATGAAATTTATCAGAATAAAAATGGAGATACCTAGGCTAACTCTAACAGTAAATGCATACACACATGCATATATGCACACATACATACGTATATAAATACATTACAACCTAGAGGCTGTGAAGGAAATGTGCAATGTCTTAATAATGTCTGTCCCCACGGACTCTGCACAGTGGCTGCAGCAACCTCCCACAGAAGGGGTCCAGCTTGTGTCCTGTCAACCTCCGCATGTCCCTTCAATCACTGTGGCCAAGAATTAGCATGTGTTGTAGGCTGGTACTTAGTGGCTCACACTTGTAATCCTAGTCACTCAAGAAGCCGAGTGATCCGAAGATCCCAGTTCAAAGCCAGCTTGGGCAGAAAAGACCACGAGACTCCTATCTCCAACTGACCACCAAGAAGCTGGAAGTAGAGCTGCAACTCAAGTAGCAGAGTGCTAGCCTTGAGCATGTATCTCAGGGACAATGCCTAGGTTCTGAGTTCAAGCCCCAGGACCGGCATACACACACAAAAAGTGTGTTCTAATCACTCTCCTTTATTCTTTGAAAACTTTCTTGTCTAAACTTCTTGGAACACAACCATGGTTTACTCTGGCATAGTGAAGCTCAGTGAGTCCCAAATAAACACCAGGATTCTTAGGAGAAACTTTCTGATTGTGTTTTTAATTTAGGTTGGCATATTAATCCAAATATTTCAATAATCATACTGCTTACAGAGAAAAATTAAAAAACTTCAAGTGGCATTTCACTCTAGACCCAAAGAGACATACAGAAAAGATAATCAAACAGAGAGGCTTGTGCTATGAAGCTGAATGAGGAAAACGCATGTGGATCAGCTGAGCTGAAACCACTGCCACAGAAAATGGTGGAAGGGAGCACATAAGCCAGGTAATGCTTGTGACAGCGGGAGGAGAGGAAACAAGGGCCAAGTGTGACTCGGATTCTTGGATCCCTCCAAGGAGGGTTCTGGGGGGCTGGAAAGCAAGGGAAGAGAGAATTTCTTGTCTTATATGAAGGGGCCTGGACATTCTGAGAGCAGGAAAAGAGCCTGGCTGAGCAATCAGGGCAAAGGCCCCTCCCACAGAGGATGTGCACACCCCCCCATGGCCCTGAGCAGTTCCGTGTGCAGACCCCTGAACATCTCATCACCATGGCCTCCAGCAGTCACTTATGTAGGTCCTTGGGCATTATTACATCATGGCCCATTGTCCCTGGAAGATTTGTACTTAAACAGTGGGCCAATTGGACCCCAGAGGTGTGCACGGTGTGTCCACCCAGTCACAAGAGCTGAAAAATGGGCTGGGAAGGTGGCTCAGTGGTAGAGCGCTTGCCTTGCATGCCTGAGGCCCTGGGTTCGATTCCTCAGCACCACATAAGCAAAAAGAAAAAAGCCGGAAGTGGCGCTGTGGCTCAAGTGGTAGAGCGCTAGCCTTGAGCTGAAGAGCTGAGGGACAGTGCCTAGGTCCAGAGTTCAGGCCCCATGACCGGACCCCCCCCCCAAAAAAAAAAAAGAGCTGAAAAATGCATGGGAGTCCATGCAGGCTGGGTAGAGCCTCTGATTGGGCCTGGGGACCAATATGGCCCCTAGGCTGTCCAATGATCATGCTTTCTTCTACAGCCATATCCCCCAGGCAATACCCTCCTTTGAGGACCCCTCCTTTCTAGCAGGAACTCTGCTTATCTTTTTCTTCAATAAATGTTTGCCGTTTTATGCTGTCCCCCCTCCCACTGTGTTCGTGGACTCATTCTTTGGGATCATAGAGATGAGGGACCTGACCCAGGTGTTGGAGTTTTCCAATATTAGTTCTATGATGACCACAGCCTGTTTGCAGCTCCTGCTGGAGGTGGTCATGTGGACTTCAATGCTGAGCTATTCCTTGCGTGCCCATGGGGCCTAGTCTATTCTCTCGACTGCAGTCATGCTGAGAACAGCGCAGCTCTCGTCTTTGTCCCCCTGGTTGAGAGCCTGGGATGCAGTAGTGATTGGAGATGGGCTTCGCTCTGAGGCTGCTGCATCTGGATGTTGGTGAGTCTGCCTCACAGCTCTTGCTGGGCTGCTTTGTTTCAGATAGCTCATTTTCTCCAAGATCTAAATTGTCTCCTTATTGCATCCTGCCTTATACTCTCAGCCAGCAGTAACCCGAGCCTAGATTAAAGGCCAGCTCCACTTTCCTGTAGAGGAAGTGTGGACAGTTTGGAGTTATTGTCTGGAACCCCTAATCTCACTGCTTTTCATGGGCAGCCATGGAAATACATGGCTCTTTAATCTTGTGTATGTGTTGGTACTGAGGCTTGACTCAAGGCCTCATGCTCTTGGCTTTTTTTGCTCAAGGCGGATGCTGTACTACTTGAGCCACAGCTTCACTTCCAGCTTTCTGGTAGGTAAATTGGAGGTCAGAGTCTTATAGACTTTTTGCCTTGGCTAGCTTTGAACGTTGATTCCAAATCTCAGCCTCCTGATTAGCTAGGATCACAGATGCAATGCACAGGTACGAGGCACACAGCTCTTAATCCAAGGTGAGGACCACAGGTAAGCAGCCTAAAGCCTGGCCAGGAACTGGTTCTGATGGGGCCCCTATCCCCCCCATGCCTGTGTCTGTCCCTTCCAAGCCTGTGCCTGGAGCCACCTGAGCCCACAACAGATGTGGTTCTGCTTTCAGTCATACCTCCGAACTAAGATAGGTCATCGTGAAAATAGAACCACATATCCCTTTTGTGTTATTTCTTCTGGAATTCAGCTGATCCAGGACAAGGCAGCTAGAAACCCTAACTGTGACAAACAGGCCTAATGACTCAGGCCACAGCCAAAGCCTGTGTCAGATCCAGAAGGCCTCCGCTGAATGCAGAAGGCAG
Source organism: Dipodomys merriami (assembly GCF_024711535.1). NCBI lineage: Eukaryota > Metazoa > Chordata > Mammalia > Rodentia > Heteromyidae > Dipodomys > Dipodomys merriami. The sequence goes on along the minus strand of NW_027202715.1, from coordinate 16,908,240 downwards.
AAATTTCTCTCTGTCTCTGTCCCTCTGTCTCTGTCTCTCTGTCTGTCTCTGTCTCTCTGTCTCTGTCTGTCTGTCTCTGTCTCTCTGTCTCTGTCTCTCTTTCTCTCTCTCAACTTCAGCTCCTGGAGGCCAAGTGCCCTTAACCAGTTGGCTAAGTTTTACAACCAGATAATACATTATTTAGAGATCCATGCATAGGTAGCAAAGCTATATGAAAAATGACCGAATGACTAATATACAAGTCAAAATAGTGCTACATCTGGTGGGAAAAAGAACACAATTGTCCCAGTGTGACTTCTCAAGTACAGTATGTAGTCAAAATCTTGGGACCTGGAGATCTCTGAAATATATGAGCTTATTAAGCTGTTGTGAATGCTAGCCAGAAATAATAGGCCTGGTCCCAGGAACTTCTAAGCTCCAGCAGCATGTCCACTGAATCTAAGAACAAAGAAGTTTCCTGATGAAACGTGGGAAGGAATAAACATAAATTCCTCACCTTGACCAAGGAAACGTAGACTGGCAAAGAGTCCTTCAGTGGCTGAGTCCCTCTGGAAGGAGAGCTTGAGGCAGAGATCAACACATAAGAAAGGAATGTGACCGAGAATGGCTAGTGGCTTATGCCTGTAATCCTAGCTACTCAGGAGGCTGAGGTCTGAGGATTGGGGTTTCAAGCCAGCCCAGGCAGAAATGTCTGTGAGACTCATAACTCCAATTAACCATCAAACATCCAGAAGTAGAAGTGCAATTCAAGTGGTACAGTGCTAGCTTTGTGTGAAAAAGCTAAGCAAGAAAGCTGGGAGCTGGTGGCTCATGCCTATAATCCTAGCTGAGATCCGAAGAAGTTAACCCATCCAGCGAAGTCTGTGAGACTCTTATCTCCAATAAACTACCAAAAAGCTGGAACTAGAGTGGTGGTTCAAGTGGTAGAGTGCTGACCTTGAGCAAAAGGCTCAGGAACAGCACTAAGGACCTGAGTTCAAGCCCAAGACTCCAGTCCCCACCCCCATCTCCCAAAGCTAAGAAAGAGTGTGAGGTTCTGAGTTCAAGCCACCACCAAAAAATGAAGGAAGAGGAGGAGAAGGAGGATGAAGAGGGAAAAGGAGGAAGAGGAAGAGGAGGAGGAGGAAGAGGGAGAGAAGAAGAAAGGAATATGGAATAAATTCTTCTTTTTCTTTGTTGTCTTAGCTTTAGGCTGTCAATGAACATAAATCTTTTATCCCCTCCTTCCCTCCCTCATCCAACCTATAATTTAATTTGGATATCTCAGAAAGCTTGTTGAGGGTCATGTGTCACATTATGGCTGCACATAGGACAATGATCCTATGAAATTATAAGTTCTTAGGGCCTGATAATGTCACAACCATGGTTTTGAGTCAGCACTTGGGTGTCTGAGGTGATGCTGATGTACAAACTACTTCACAGAGATGTTGAAGCACTGGTGCTGAACTGAGTGTCCACTCTGCTATAATGTCTATTGCTAGAAGTGCATTTCCTTATACTAACTGAAAAAGACAAGTTTAGGCCCAGTATGGAGGCTCATTCCTGTAATTGTAGCCATTTTGGACATAGAGATTGAAGGATTGGGGTTCAAGGCCAGCTAAGGCATAAAAATTCTCAGGACAATGGTGGGGGTCAGGGGTGAGGGGTAAGGGGGGGGGCATGTGCCTGATATCACCAGCACAGGACAAGTGCAATGGCTGAGCACAGTGTCAGGTGCTTGCCTGTAATCTTAGTGACAAAAAGAACAGTCCAGGCCAACCTGAGCATACAAGTGAGACCTAAACCAATGTAAAAAGGGAATGCTGAGTGGCTCAGGTGGAAGACAGCCTGCTTAGCAAGCACAAGGCCCTGAGTTCAAACCCTGGTACTAAAAAGCAAAACAAAACCCAAATTTAATCCAAAAGAATATGGTGTCACCTCCAAGCAGCCTCTTGTAGCTCATGGTTTGTGTGTGTGTGTGTGCGCGTGTGTGTGCGCGCACTGGTCCTGGGGTTTGAACTCAGGGCCTGGGCACTGTCTGAGGTTCTTTTGCTCGTCAATAGCTCTACCACTTGAGCCATGGACCTACTTCTAGATTTTGGGGGGTAGTTTATCAAAGATAAGAGTGTCACAGGCTCTCCTGGCTGGCTTCCAACTGTGATCCTCAAATCTCAGCCTCCTGGGAAGCTAAGATTACAGGCATGAGACACCAGCTCCAGGCTTTCCTTTTTATTTTTTGTGTTTTTGACGAGATCAAGAATCAGTGCAGGGGCTGGGAAGGTGTCTCAGTGGTAGAGCGCTTGCCTTGCATGCCTGAGGCCCTGGGTTTGATTCCTCAGCACCACATAAGCAAAAAGAAAAAAGCCGGAAGTAGCGCTGTGGCTCAAGTGGTAGAGCGCTAGCCTTGAGCTGAAGAGCTGAGGGACAGTGCCCAGGCCCAGAGTTTAGGCCCCATGACCGGACCCGCCCCCCCCCAAAAAAAGAATCAGTGCAGCCAGGCCTTGCTCCCTGGCTTTCCAGTCTGGGGATGGATCCTTGTCAGGCCGCAGCACAACTGTACTAACACCCCCGTTTTTTTAAACCAGGCGGTGGGTTCACTGCTGTTCCATTCTTTTCCTTATTAGAGTGCTACATGTAACTCAAAGCTCAGACCTTAGCTACTGCACAGAGCCAAGCAGAAAATTCTAACTACCAAACCCCACCCATCACCCCTAAGTAAAACAACCCTGCCCTGCTCCTCTTCCTCTGTTGTCTCCTGACATCAATTTCTCTTGTACTGGTGAGAGTTCAGCCCTCCTTTTTCTTGTTTCCCATATTGCATTGGCTCCTTGAACCATATTCTGCTACCCTCCTTCCCCAAAGCCCTACTACCTGTGGGATTTGCGTAAAGGTGGCCTTGCTAAAGGCAGGAAGCCAGGATTACTCCCGGTTATTTATAATATGGAAGAAATCTGAGCCCTAGGAAACTTCCAGTGGTTGTCACTTCACCCAGGTGCCCTGTAGAGGGGCCCCAGGCCCCGCTCCCGAGGCCACACCCCCCAGAGAACCCAGAGAGGCCCTGCCCCTTTCCTGTGCCCCTTGGGTGATTGACTTGGCTTGCAAAGAGCCTATCAGTGCATAGAACAACCAGTTCAATCTCTACCTGGAGCCATATTGAGCTTGAGCAGTCCTGGGAGCCCACAGGGTTCCCCAAAACAGGAGATGGTGGTTGTTTCTCTGATTTACAGTGGTCTCTGCTGTAGACTGAGGTTCATTGGAACCAGGATTTATTTATTACTCTTATTTTCTGCTCCATAATCAGGGTCTTGCTCAGTTTCCAGTACAACGAATATTTGTGGAATAAATCAATAAATAACCAGGGGCCCTTGTTTTCACCATTAAATACATTGGCTAAAATGTATACAATCTCTGGGAAACATTCTGCTGTTGGCTATTAAGAGGTATTTTTCTTTCTTCCCATATATATTTTTTGTTTGAGGAATGTGATGTATCTATTTTGAGAAGGGAGGGTTTGGGCAATGACAGGCTGAGGTTTCCTAATTGGTCCTACAGCTCTGATTTAAAGAAGTGAAATCAGTTCGTGCATGCCTTGGATTGTAAACAGAAAGACAATTGAGCTGCAAGAAGAGACTGGAATTTGGTGCTCTCTGGGGTCTTATCAATCAATTACTTTGTTAGTATTTTAAGAAAATAAAGTTAATTCCAGATTCCATTTTTTGTGTATATGACATGCATTTTATAATGTTCAAAATATACTCATAACTTAACTCTTTGTTAAATAATGGATAATCTTCAAATAATTCTTTCTTCCTCTTGTGAGAAGATTTTAAATTATGATCATAAAATTCATTGAGCTGTGCATTAGTAGCTCACACTTGTAATCTTAGAACTCAGGAGGTTCAGATCTGAGGGTTGAGGTTCAGGACCAACACAAGCAGGAAAGTCTGTGAGACTTTTATCACCAACTAACCAGAAAAAAGCCTGAATTGGGGCTGTGGCTCAAGTCATAGACTGCTAGCCTTGAGCAAAATAGTTCAGGGACAGCACAGAGACTCCAAGTTCAAATACTAAGACTGGTGCACACACATACACACACACACACACACACACACACACACACATACACACAATTCATATATTCCTCTTATGGAAAAATCTCTCTGAGCTCTTTTGCTTAAGGCTAGTGCTCTGTGACTTGAGCCACAGCTCTACTTCAAGCTTGTTGTTGTTGTTGTTTATTGGATATAAAGGTCTCACAGATTTTCTTGTCTGGGTTGGCTTTGAATTGTGTTCCTCAGATCTCAGCCTACTGAGCAGCTAGGATTGCGGTGTGAGTCACTGGCACCTGACTTTTTAAAAAACTAATATTCTTTCTGCCATTTTTCTGTCCAACTACTTTTACATTCAATATTTTATTGAGCCTTACTACATTTAGGGTTGGTTTAGCCCAGCTAAGAATGGTGACTTTTATAATAAAAATTTCCCTGAACTGGTGTACTATGTTTGGTAAGGTTTCATGGATACTTTGAGGTTTTCTGTATTTTGTACATGCATCTTCAAGTGTCAATTCTCCCTTACAAATTTTTATTTTCTAATGAGCAAGCAGCTCAAACTTCCATCGCATTGTGGCAAAACATTAGTAAATCAAACTTTCTTGTTTTGACCTTAGAGGTAAAGTTTTCACTCTTTTACCATTGGGTGTGATGTCAGCTGAGAGTTTTCAGAGGTGCCTTTGCCTTTCATTTGTTCACAGAAGTTCCCTAAATGCCTAATTTTATGTGGTGTGTGTGTGTGTGAGTATGTGTATTATGGCTTGAAATTAAAGCCTTGATTCAGAGTCTCAAGATTTTCTTGCTCATAGTTGGTGCTCTATCACTTGGGCCACACCTCTAGTCCAGCTTTGCTGGTCAATTGAAGATATGTAGAGTCTTAGGAAGTTTCTGCTTAAACTGGCTTTAAAATGAAAACCTTCAGGTCTCAACACTACACACACACCCCGCCCCCCCACCCCAGAGTAGCTAGGATACAGGCATGAGCCACCATTTTCTGAGTTTTTAATGAACACTCATTATGAAAGGTAATGAATTTTGTCAAATGCCTCTTTTATGTTAATTAGGATTATCATGCTGTGTTTTGTATGTTATTACTCATTAGTGTAGTGAATTGCATTGATTTTTTAATATGTATATGTTAACTTTGCACTCTGAGATAAATCTCATTCGGTCATGCTATATAACTTTTCATGCTCTTGCATTTGGCTTGCTAGTATTTTGTTGAAGGATTTTTGCATGTGTGTTCATAAAGATACTGGTCAGTAATTTTCTTTTGTTGTTGTATCTTTGCTTGATTTTAGTTCCAGGATATTGTTTAACTCATAGAATGGATTAGAACTGCTTGTTACTCTTCAGTTTCATGGAATAGCTTGGGAAGAACTAATTCTTCATTAAATTTGTAGTAGGAGTCACCAGTTAAACCATCTGGCCCTGTATTTTTCTTTGTCACAGAGGTTTTCTGATTGAGTTACTCTCGCAATTATTATCCATCTATTCAATTTCTCTTTTTTTTGTTTTTGTTGGTCATGGGGCTCAATTTATTTTTTTAATATATGTTTTTTCTTGTGACAATCCTGAGGCTTGATCTTAGGGCTGGGCACTGTCCCTGAGCTTTTATTTTGCTCAAGGCCAGTGGTCTACCACTTGAGTCACAGATCTACTTCTGGCTTTTTGCTGATTAATCAGAAATGAGTCTCAAGGACATGCCTGCCCAGGTTGGCTTTGAACTGTGATCCTTAGCCTCCTGAGTAGCTAGAATTATAGGTGTGAGCCACTGGTGCTCAGCAACTTTATTGAGCATTTTTGATAATTATAGTTCTAGTAATGTCCGATTTCATTTAAGGCATATCATTTGTTGATATATACTTCTGTATATAGTCTCTTATCATTTTTGTTCTTCTGTAAGGTTAGGAGTAATGTTTCCATGTTCTTCCCACCTCCTCCAGTTTTGGGTTTTTGTTTTTCATCCATCTTTTTCTCCACAGTTAAATGTTTGTCAATTTCATTTCACATTTGCTCTTAGTGATTTTTTTCATCTCTTTAACATTTTAAGCCAAAAGGAGCTTGTAGTTTGTGTTTAATGAGAGGAACTATGACTTTTTGGGTATAATTATTATTTCCAATTACACTTGGGTACAGATTGAATTTTTCAAGATTTATGTCCCAATTGGAAGTGTTCTTATCTGTTTCTGAAATGCTGCAGAAATATCTTTACTGAACATGTTCTGACAATTATGGTCTTATTTATGAGGTTACATGGTGATGTATTTTTTGGCTCTAATATACAATGATTACTAATACAGTGAAGACAAATAAACAAAATGTCCATATATCTGTCTAGCTACAGTGTCCAGGCCCAGATAAACTAAGGGATTACTCCTCTGTGCCAATCACCATGTTCTGTTGGGCCTTGAGGTCCAGCAAGCTGATCTGGGCCCTCCTAGCTCACACCTGTAATCTTAGCTACTCAGGAGGACCTTAGCTACTCTGAGGATTGCATTCGAAGTCAGCCCAAGTAGACAAGTTCATGAGACTCTCAAGCAAAAAGTCAGAAGTGAAGCTGGTCGCTGGTCGCTCCTGCCTGTAATCCTAGCTACTTAGGAGGCTGAGATCTGAGGATTGTGGTTTGAAGCCAGCCTAGAAAAGTCTGTGAGACTGTTGTCTTAAAAAAACTACTCAGAAAAAGGTACAAGTGGAGCCGTGGCTCAAATGGTAGAGCACTAGTGTTAAGCAAAAGGCGCAGGAACAGCACCCAGATCCCGAATTCAAGCCCCAGGACCAGCAAATAAAAGCCAGAAGTGAAGGTGTGACTCAAGTGGTATAGTGCTATTTGGGGGGTAACAAAGACAAGCAATAGTGGAGGGCCCTGATTCAAGTCCTAGTACTGACATGCAGGCATGCACACACTCACACACAGGTATATAAGTTCTGTACTCTGTTGTCAGATGCGTTCTCAGAACCCAGATGGGTTCTCTTGTAGGTGGAAGGAGAGGCTTTCTCCAAAGCAATCAGAAGAATTTCTCGCACAGGGCCATGGTAGGCTAAAAAGAAAGTTCCAGAACAATTCTGACTCCTGTCAATACCAAGCTGGGACTTAGTGATTCTATCAGTGTCCATCCAGTTGACCAATTGTTCATGTCTGATGATAATTACAAATTGGAATTCATATGCATTTATATACAAACGTACTGACTAACATACAGTATACATGGGAGATTCCAGTGGTGTAAGCTCTTTGAACAACTAACTTATAGTCTAACAAAATGAACACCAGGAAGCTGAAATGTGTCTTGTCTGAGGATGATGGAGGTTAGGGGTAAGAGGGAAGAGCATGGGAAAGAGGGTGAGTAAATAGAGTCATCATATTCAAAGTACATATGTAACAATGGAAACAGGGGATGTGAGGAATCGGGTGGGGCTGGGGAAGCTGGAGGAAAATGATGGAAGATGTACTCATAATCTGACGTATTGAATTGAAATGATGGAAGATGTATTATACTTATAATCTGACATATTGAATTGAAGCCTTTTTGTACAACTTGTAAAGATTTAAAAATATTTAAACTGGAATTCTTATTTCTCTGGCCAGCATCAGACCCTCTCCTAAGTCCAATGAGAAAACTTAAAACACTTATCTCCAGTTATTCAGAGCTGAAGCAGGAAGGTAGGAAGGCTCAGAGTAACTGGAGAAACCAATCCTGGAATGGAGTAGGGTCTACTGGAGGTGGGCAAATAGCTGGAATGAAGACTCTAGATTTGATTGTGGAAATAAAGAACAAGGAACTTGACAATTTTCAGGTCTTGTACATTTCTATGGCTTTGAGGTTTTGTCTTTGTGTTAAATTTAAATGGGATGTGTGGGGCAGGGTGTGGGTATGGGTGTATGTATGTAAGTTCTAGTGTTTGATCTTAGGGCCTGGGTGCTGTCCCTAATTTTTTTCTCAAGGCTAGTAGTGCTCTACCACTTGATCCATAGCTCCACTTCTGGCTTTTTGGTGGTTAATTGTAGATGAGTCTCATGGACTTTCCTGCCTGTGCTGGCTTCAAACAGCAGTCCTCAGATCTCGGCCTCCTGAGTAGCTAGGATTACAGGAGTCACTCACTGACTCCTAGCAAAGCAAGTCCTCATTCCTTCATCTTTTACATCCTCTAGGATAAGAAGCTTCCTGAGAAAAGCCAGCTGCAAGTTCATGTTATCACATTCAGATTGGACGCTTCCTAATAAAGACCTTTTATTTTCTTGTGCTCAGACAGCTTTATATTTAATAAGACCTTGCCAGTTTCCCAAGCAATATATTCTACAACAGGAGAACATAACCAACCCACCCAAGGCTATATTTAATCTCTCTGTCTCCAAATGTGTGTATGTATGTGATTGCATTTGTATTTGTGTGCATGTGTTTATATGTGGGTGTGTGCATGCTCATGGGATGGGGTGTATGTATGTTTGTGTGTGTTATGGTAAGAGGTTAGTGGGAAGATAGAGGGAAATAGCCTGATCTATGTTTTCTTCCCTCCCTCCCTCTCTCCTTCCTTCCTCCTTCCTTCCTTCCCTCCTTCCTTCCTTTCTTTCTTTCTTTCTTTTTTTGGGGGGTCTGGGCATGGGGCCTGAACTCTGGGCCTGGACACTGTCCCTCAGCTCTTCAGCTCAAGGCTAGTGCTCTACCACTTGAGCCACAGTGCCACTTCCGGCTTTTTTCTTTTTGCTTATGTGGTGCTGGGGAATCGAACCCAGGGCCTCGAGCATGCAAGGCAAGTGCTCTACCACTGAGTCACCTTCCCAGCCCTTTTTCTTTCTTTCTCTTTCCTTCCTTCCTTCCTTCCTTCCTTCCTTCCTTCCTTCCTTCCTTCCTTCCTTCTTTCCTTCCTTCCTTCCTTCCTTCCTTCCTTCCTTCCTTCCTTCCTTCCTTCCTTCCTTCCTTCCTTCCTTCCTTCCTTCCTTCTTTCCTTCCTATGTGTCCCAGTCCTGAGGCTTGAACCCAGGACCTGGGTGCTTTCCCTTAGTTTTTTACTCAAGGCAGGCACTCTACCACTTGAGCTTCACCTCTACTTCTGGCTTTTTACTGATTAACCAAAGATATAAGTTTCATGGACTCCCCTGCCTGTGATGGTTTTGAACCACAATCCTCAGATTTCAGCCTTTTGAGTAGCTATGATCACAGGTATGAGCCACCAGTACCCATCTTCATTCCTAGTGGAATGGACATTTGTAAGCATCATTCATAATGATGGCTTCCAGGAGTGATTGGGAGTGAAGTCATGTGAGTCAATAGGAGTCCTTACTTATCCTTGGAGAGAAAAACTTTTCTTCTTCTCCCTTTCCCTCCAAGCAGCCCAAGCAGGGGTCTCAGGTGAGTCAGATGATGGAAAAAGACTTTCAAAAGTTTTCTTTGCCCCTAAGACAATCTCCTAGGAGATTTCATCTTGCTTCAAATGGGTCTGGCTGGAGAGGGTGGAGAAGGGAGCCTCACACAGAGATTGTAACTTTAGGTCCTGCTGTCTGCAGAAGGTTGGACTGGTATATGGTATTGCTGAGAGATTTTTTTTTTGCCAGTCCTGGGGCTTAAATTCAGGACCTGGGTGCTGTCCCCCACTTGAGCCACAGGGCCACTTTCAGGCTTATTTGGTAGTTAATTGGAGATAAGAGTCTCATAGACTTTCATGCCTCGGTTATCTTTGAACTGTGATCCTTAGATCTCAGCCTCCTGAGTAGCTAGGATTACAGGTGTGAACCACCAGAGTCCAGCTACTTACTATACAGGAATTCTAATGTTCCAGGACTTTTTTAAAAACAGAAAGCTCCACTGAAGTTTTCCAATGCACAGAATTTATTGTGCATTCTGCAATTCACTAATGATATAACTTGCTTTCTGGATAATTTCATTTTTTATACTTCCTACAGGCACACTGATGTCTAGTTTCAAGTCTGTTTTGGAAAATGTCTCATTCACTGTAATTGTAACTACCATTTGTTGTCCAGGAGGGACTTCAGTAAGAGACTCATGGTGCCAGGGCAAAGATGCCAAAATACGATTTACCCATCTTCTACTTTTCTGCGGTGGGAGATATTTATGTTTCCTGTCCAAATTTTATGAGGCATTAGCAGGATAAGAAGTGGCCAGGAGAAAGAACAAATGCTTCTAACAGAGACTGCCATAAAGCAGTCATGTAAGACTATTGCCTAATGTATATGATTTTTTTAGACTGCTCCCCAAAATTTTCTTCTTTAGGAAATATTATTTATTTATTTAGTCGTGGGACTTGAATTCAGGGCTTGGGCGCTATCCTTCAACTCTTCTGCTCACTTTGAGTCACAGCTCTACTTCCATTTTTTCTGGTGGTTAATTGGGAATAAGAGTCTCACTAATTTTCCTATCCAGGCTGGTTTTGAACCTTGATCCTCAAATCTCAGCTTCCTGAATAGCTAGATTACAGGCACGATTCACTGGCACCCAGCTGGAAATAATAATTTTAAATATTGATACTGTTACTGGATCTCAAGAACAGAATCCACCAATGGGATTCTGGTTTCTTGGCCTTACAGGAAAAAAGCAGACAAGATAGATGCACTAGAGAAAAGTTTTATCTTTGTTGTGTTTGAAGGCAGTTCTAGGTGGGTCCTAGGTTACATTCAGGAAGAGGGGACAGAGCTGAGGGGTCCCCTACAGGTAGCGTCGTCTTGGTATCTGAGAAGTTCCAACTGCTGCAGAGAAAGTTTCATATTCCTTGCAAGATGTTTATTCACCAGACCTGGGATGCTAGAACTAAACATAAACTGAGGGACAGAGCAAATAAAAAAAGGACCATCAGAGAGACATACCTGCTAACAGGCGATCAAGAGGTAATTTTATTTTAGCTGGGTACTGGTGGCTCATACTTGCAATTCTAGCTACTTGAGAAACTGGGTTCTAGGATAAAGCTTCAAAGCCAGCCAACGCAGATAAATCTGAAAGGCTCTTATCTACAATGTAACCAGCAAAAAGCTGGAAGTGGAGCTCAAGTTGTAGAGCACCTGCCTTGAACAGAAAAATAGGAAGAGCATGAGGCCCTAAGTTCAAGCCCCCATTACTGGTACACACAAAAAGAGCAAATTCTCTATCTCTGACTGTCTCTGTCTCTTTCTTGTGCTAATTACTGGGGCTTGAACTCAGGTCTCTGAGCTTTTTCATTCAAGGATAGTACTTTGCCAGTTAACCACACCTCTACTTCTTGCTTTTTGGTGGTTAACTGGAGATAAGGATCTCATAGGCTTTCCTGCCTGGGCTGCCTTTGATCCTCAATCCTCAGATCTCAGCCTCCCGAGTAGCTAGCATTACAGGAGTAAGTCACTAGTGCCATGCTCAAAATTATATTTCTGACAAGATCCACTTCACTTTCTTGGTAATACAGTGGAATTGCAACAGAGCATGTTTTTAAGAATTGAGTTTGGGGACATGTGCTTTCTGTACAAAATGCATGAGATATTGTGGGACTGAAATCTTCTGTAAGTCATTGATTGGATAGATTGCTTATACACTCATCATTGTTGGCTTTCATAAGTAATAGTGAATTGTCCTTTGAGTTGAAATTTTATTTCAAGGCTGAGTTTTATTAGTTCCTCTTCCTTCTGTCTCCTTTTAATTTTTCAGGCTTGCCAAGAGTTTAATTGAACAAAGTATTATACATTTTTAGTTTATATTAACACCACACATATAACCAGATTTTTTTGTGATCTTTGGGGGCAAATTAGGAGATTATTTATAAATTTGACTAGAGAGTTTTGGAAAGGCAGAATTCAAAGCCATGTGATCTGACAGGACTTCTCACAAGAACAAAAATAATCATTGTGGTACACACTGTAATCTCAGCATTTGAGAGGCTGAGGCAGGAGGACCATGGATTCGAGGCTATTTTAGACTGTATAGCAAGATTTTGCATTAAAATAATAAAAATAAAAATAAATCCTGTCTACGCATGAGGCCGAAATCAGAGAGTTTCAGTTCAAAGCCATCCTGGTCAGTCAAAACTGAGAGACTCTTGTTTATAGTTAACCAGCAAAAAAACCAGAAGTAGAGGGTGGCTTGTGGTAGAGCACCAGCCTTGGGTGCTGAATGAGAACCAGAGGCCCTGGGTTCAAGCCACAGTACCAGCAGAAAAATAAAAAGACAACGACAACAAATAAAACCAGAAACAAAGGCTGCAGAAGCAATACAAATTTGCTGCTGGGGTCCTGAGCAGACCCTATCTGGAGAATTAACAAAAACAAGCAAGAGTAAGTTGATACCAAACTTATCCTGGACACTTTATCCCCACTGGGAATCAATAAGCAGCTTAACTCATCTTAGAAGCATAAACAACCATCAGCTCATGAGATCCCAGAACCCAGATGAAGAAATCAGATAAGGCAAAGGGGGAAATGGCTCATTATTGCTCTGCAGTGTGCTAGGCATACGCAAGGGGTTGGAGGTACCTTCAATAGACACAGACTATAATGTTCCTGGTGTGTCTGCTTCCTGGTTGGGATGTCCTGAGTAATACACCTTGATGAGGCCGTGAAAGCAGTGAAGTTGGTGACTGCTCCACGAGGCTGGAGTGGTTGAAGCCAGGTTAGGCAGACAAACTTGATGAGGCAGATATCTTTCACATCGACTTAGGGATACAGGATGGAATGTTTTAGAATGCCCTCACTTCAAAAAGTATGGAGCATGTTTCTTCTGATTCCTATTGCTTTAAACTATCATAGGCTCAAATCCTAGGTCAAAGTTATCTCTTCTCAATAGGGTAACTTTTAAAACTTTCTTTCATTCTTTCTTTCTTTCTTTCTTTCTTTCTTTCTTTCTTTCTTTCTTTCTTTCTTTCTTTCTTTCTTTCTCTCTCTCTCTCTTTCTCTCTTCCCTCCTTCCCGCCCTTCCTCCTTCCCTCTTTCTCTCCCTTCCTTCCTCTCCCCCGCCCTTTCTATTTATGCTGGTCCTGTTATTTGAACTCAAGGCCTGGGCATTATCCCTAAATGGTTGGATTTTTGTTGTTGTTGTTGATTTTTCCCCTCAAGGCTACAACTCTACTACTTGAGCCACAGCTCCACTCTTGGCTTTTTTTGGTAGTTAACTGGAGATAAGAGTCTAACAGACTTTCCTGCCCAGACTGGCTTTGAACTATGATCCTCAGATCTCAGCTTCCTGATTAGTTAGGATTACCCATGGGATCCACTCATGCCCAGCAATTTCTTTCATTTTGAAAAACTTTATTAGAGTAAACTAGATTGTAAGTGAGTAGGCCATGGCATGTCTATATGTGCTTACAATACACTTGGTTGGTATTCATTAAATTGTAGGTCTGTTATAAAACAAAAATGCCCTTGAGCACCGCAGGTGCTCAATGCAGAAAGCTGTAGTTATTAGGCTCACCTGGAAGGCTATCACCTCGTTGAGCTCTATATTGAATTCTACTCAAAATTATTTTTGGATTTTGATATGCATTAGTAATCATAATGCTGTTCATTTTCTATTTGCTATTATTTTTGGCAGTAGTGGGATTTGAACTTAGGGCCATGAGCTTGCTAGGCATGTGCTCTATCACCTTAGTCATGCCTCCAGCCTGACATCAAAGAATATCCATCTCCATAAATTAACACATTGGCAACTTGTTGAAAATTCAGTCTCACGCTAAATTTGGTTATATAGACTGCTTCTCTGAATGAGAGACTGGAGAGTCCTGAGGGAATGATGGCTTCAGGAACCTCCAGAAAATGTGAGAAATAAACTCCTGTTGTTTATTACTTACCTCGCTGGTGGTGTTTTGTCAAATCTCAGTTGGTGAGAAACAGAAGCCACATTTTGAGAGAAAGAATCAGGAGTCTTTATTGGAAAGCTGGCAACTGCAGGCAGACTACTATCTCAAAGACTAGCAGCTCTGAACTACACTTAACAGTGTCAGAAAATTGAGCCATGAGAGCAGGAAAGGAAAGAAAGAGCAGAAAAACAATACCAGCAAACCAGATCAGCATCAATGGGAGCTGAAGGGGGAAGCCATGGTGATGGAGAGATCCAGCAAGCAGGAGACCCAGGAAACAGGAGGCATGGGGTAATCACACCTGAACTGGTCTGGGCCTAAATAGTGTCAGGGTCAGGGGGCTGGGTCACAGGAAACTTGACAGTCTCCCATATTCAAGGCACAGGGCTAGACTTAAAGAGAAACTTCTCTGAAGAAGAAAGAAGGATGGCCAATAGACACATGAAGAAATGTTCAACATCCCTAGCCATAAAAGAAATGCAAATCAAAACAACATTGAGATATCACCTCACTCCAGTTAGAACGGCAAAAATCAAGAACTCTAACAACAACAGATGCTGGAGGGGATGTGGACAGAAAGGAATCTTACTTCATTGTTGGTGGGAATGTAAACTTGTTCAATCACTTTGGAAAGCAGTATGGAGGTTCCTCAAAAGACTTCACATAGAACTCCCCTATGATCCAGCAATCCCACTTTTGGGCATTTACCCAAATGTTTACAAACAAGACCACACTAAAGCTACCAGCACAACTATGTTTGTTGCAGCATTATTTACCATAGCTAAGATATGGAACCAACCCAGATGCCCCTCAGTAGATGAATGGATCAAGAAAATGTGGTATATATACACAATGGAATTCTATGCCTCCATCAGAAAGAATGACATTGCCTCATTTGTTAGGAAATGGAAAAACTTGGAAAAAATTATATTAAGTGAAGTAAGCCAGGCCCAAAGAAACATAGGTCCCATGGTTTCCCTTATTTGTAATATCTAGTATATGTATGAGTCAAGCAGAAAAGGTCAGATAATGTGATGTTAGGAAAATGAACCCTTAGATATGTATTTTAATGTTTTTTTCTTTCATGCATGTGTTTCTAATGCATCTATAAGATTATCTCTTTGTTGCTTTGTATGTCCCTCCCCCATAGTATAACCCCTGCTTTCACTATATTTGATGTCAGTATAACTTGTGGAGGAGATGGGGGAAAACCAGTTGTTTAAGGATACAGGTGGACCTGTTGCAACAATGAGAAGTACAAGTTGTCATGTCCAAAATGAGCTTTACAACGTCGGTGCGGGGGGGGGGGGGGAGGGGGAGGGGGGAAGGAGAAGGATGGGGATTGGGGGGGGAGGGGGGAGGCTGGGAAGTGATGTGAAGGGTAAACAAAGGAGGAGGCTGCAGTGCTTGTTAAGAAATGTACGCATTATCCTGCCCATGCAATTGTAACCCCTCTGTACAGTATGTTCACAAATAAAATAAAATTAAATTAAAAAAAAAAGGCACAGGGCTGACAGGTCCAGTAACCTATCCTCCAAGTCCCTACCCCACCTCTAGGAATTCAGGCTGGCCTATCACCTGGGAGGTAGGACTTCCCCTTCCTTCACTAGACAAGATGGCGTCCATTAAACCTAATTCCCCATCTACCACATGGCCAAGATGGTGCCGGTTAGATCCAGCATCCCCACTTCATTAGCATTATTTATCCTGTGTTTGGGACATTTTCTTTCACATTGCAATGGACTAATGCAGACACACCGAGGTAATTATTTTCAGATTCTGAATATACTTTTATTATTGTCTCCCAATTGCTCAATTGAAGGCATCTCTAAGTGTTCAGTAAAACATAATGAAATTAAGCACGTGGAAAGCTGAGATGGAAGGATTGTGAGTTGAGGCTAGCCTGAGAGGTCATAGGTAGGAGTATCCCACTCTGAGGCTAGCCCAGACAGATCCCACTCTGAGGCTAGCCCAGACAGATCCCAATCTGAGGCTAGCCCAGACAGAATTATGAGATCTTATCTGAGAAACAAGCTAAGGTAGTAAGGGCTATGAGACTTGACTCAAGTAGTAGAGTGTCTACATAGCAAGAACGAGGCTGTGAATTTGAATCCTAGTACTAAACCCCTAAAAGAAATAAGAACAAATCTGTCTTTCTGTCTGAGGAAGGCTGAGACTTTCAGAGAGCCAGGTTGGAGGGTGAGATCTGGGTATACAAGTAATTGAGGCTCTAAGGTTGGGGTTACTACAATTGCATCCAGAGTGGGTAAGCCCAAATTCTACCCCTCTTAAGTTCTTGCTACCAAGTTCCGGTATTCCTTTGCCCCAGGGAATGGGTGAATATCTCAGTGCATTTCCATCGGAATGCCTGTGTGGGTCCCCTGACCCGGCCTGGCCCACCTCCCAGGGCTGGCCTATGAGAACATTCCAGGCCAGAGCCAAGTTTGGCAGATATTGAGCCGAACGCCTATTTCTCAAGAGAACATGGCAGCTGTGATTTCTGGGCCAAAAGATCTCAGTTGGAAATAAATGAGGTGTCTGTCCAAGGAAGGCTGCAGCAAGAAGAGAAATGAGTCAAACGGTCCTGGACAGCACCTCTGACACCCTTGCCTGACCTGGCCAGCCGGAGGCCCAGCGGCTGAGAGCCAAGGCCCGTGTGGCTCCAACCTCTCTAGCTGAACTGCATTTGGAACATCTTTTGATAGATGTCATCTTTGTTCATGCAGTAATACTAACATTAATTTCTCCAGCACCTCTCCCAAGTGGTGGGGAAATTTAAGTTGAGCTACAATAAACAAATAAAACTCAAAAACTCTATACACCTTGAGCTACAAGCCGAAGTCTTCACAAGCCAAAAGAAGTGGGGGAAAAAAGAGAGGGAAAGAAAAAAGTTCTCATTAAGATGTAAAATGAAAAGACTGGAAAATCTTGGATTTTTCTGGAATGTTTTATGGTATGGTATTTTAAGTCTCACATTAGCAAAGAAGAAAGGTCAAGCGATTCACAGCAACACAATCCTCACGATCATGACCTGTGGTGGAGAATACCCAGAAACCAAGGGTATCTGCCCTGGAAGCCAGGACTTGGCATGGCAAGAGAAAGCTGGTTTGTCTTCCTGATTACCAAACTTTACCATTGAATTTGTTCTCACAAAGCCATAGCTTGGGAAAAAGAACGACAATTTTATCAGGCTGTAATCACTGCTAAAGACAACAAAGTCCATAGCATAGCCTGCATAGCAGGAGGCCACAGGAAGGAGGATCACAGGCTGAGGCTTACCCTGGACAAAATTGTGAGACTCTCATTTGAATAATTTTAAAGGAAATGTCTGGGGAGGGCTCAAGTGGTAGAGTATCTGTCTAGGAAGCTCAAGACTCTGAGTTCCAACACTGAAACCATGTTAAAACTGTTCTAAAAAGGAAGATAGCCCTGTGCCATTTGAGCCATAACTCCACTTCTAGCTTTGTGCTGCTTAATTGGAGATGAGAGTCTCACAGACTTTCCTGTTGGGGCAGGCTTCAAACCATGATCAGACTTTCCTGTTGGGGCTGGCTTCAAACCATGATCATGGTTTGAAGTCTGTGAGACTCTCATCTCCAATTAAGCAGCACAAAGCTAGAAGTGGTACTGTGGCTCAAGTGGTAGAGTACCAGCCTTGATACTAAAAGCTAAAGGAAAATTCCAGGCCCTGAGTTCAAGACGTAGGACTGGCGAGGGTGCGAGCATGCACACACACACACACGCACACGCACACACACACACACACACACACACACACATGCACGTGCACGCACACATGCGCGCAAAGTATTTTTTGGTGGCACTGGGATTTGAACTCTGGGCTTTGTTCTTCCTAGGCTGGTGCTCTGCTGCTGGAACCCTCAATAGAAAATTGAGACAAGCTACATAACTTATACTACTGCATATTATTATCATTGCAATTATTTTAATGTAAGTACATTGTATATCAATGATCTTGATAGTCAGGCTGAGATTACCAAATCAATTTAAGCAAAGATATTAACTATTTAAGAAAACTGATGGATATAGTATATGATGACAAGATGTTGAGAGAGTTTAAGACATAAGAACAGCATTTATTTATTTATCTATTTATTTGTCCATTTGTTTATTCTGGTACTGGAACTTGAACTCAGGGATTCACACTCTTGCTTGGCTTTTTTTTTTTTGCCCAAGGCTGGCCCTGTACCACTTGAGCCACAACTCCACTTCCAGCTTTGCTGGTTAATTGGAGATGAATCTCACAGACTTTCCTACTTGGGCTGGCTTTGTCTTGTGATTCTTAAATCTCAGCCTTCTGAGTAAGTAAGATTACAGGGGTAAGCCACCAGTGCCTGTAGCATTTGTCCAGTAAGACAGTGTTGGGAATTGGAAACAAGCCTGTGTACAGGCTCTGATTTTAATTAAGAGGAATAAAAATCATCTCATCCTGTTCAGGTCTTGCATTGTAAATGGCTGATGTTTCATCTACTGCTGTCCTCCAGCAGCAAATATCTGCCTCCAGTTAGTTGCCTCCCTGCTCCAGGTTGGGCTCTGTTTTATCCTTTTCAAATCACGTCTATTTTCTTTTGCATGTATTTGTAATTTTAGCCAGATAAAGTAACTTCTATAGTTTTACTAGCTGTTCTATTTAGGGCCTTGAATAAAATGTGAGTAGTATTCCTTTATAGTGTGTCTTAGTTGATACTTTGGAACCAACTTTGAAAGAATTTATTATCTTGGAATTTTGTATGTTAACTTATGTCCAAATGTTTTCATAGTTTTTCAGTATTTGTGGCCACTGAAGACTTACACCTGCACTGCTTGATCTCAATCATTACCAACTCTCTTTCCCCCCCTCCAATCGCTTTGTTTTCCCTTTCTTGTCTGCCCTGGGCTTAAACTCAGAGCTTGGGTGCTGTCCCTGAGCTTTTTTGCTCAAGGCTAAAAGTCAACCAATTGAGCCACAGCTCCACATTTGGCTTTTTCTGGTTAATTAGAGATAAGAGTCAAGCAGACTTTCCTACCCAGGCTGGCTTCAAACCTTTATCCTCAGATCTCAGCCTCCTGAGTAGCCAGGATTATGGGCATGAGCCATAGGTAGCCAGCTTTGAATAAACACACTCTAAAAGTTGCTGGTGTTTTGGTTACTATTTTAGTTATGGCTAAGGGAAGTCAGGGATCTTTGAGTATTATCTCTCTTTTAGATTTTCCTCATGCTACCAGTGAATTCTCCAGAGCCAGCACTTTCTTTGAAGGAATCTCAGGAAGTGTAACATACTGGTACCAGTACCCAACAATGATCTTTAGTCTTCACACTGCAACTTGTTTTAGCCAGGTGCCAAGGGCTCATGCCTGTCATCCTAGCTACTCAGAAGGCTGAGCTCTAGGATTGAAGTTCAAAGCCAGCCAGAGCAAGAAAGTCCATAAGACTCATCTCCAACTAACCACCAAAAAGCTGAAGTGGGGCTGCAACTCAAGTCATAGAGTGCCAACTTTGAGTAGAAAAGCTAAGACACAGCACCCAGACCCCGAGTTCAAGCCCCTCTATTGGTGCATGCATGCACGCACACAAACACACACACACACACACACACACACAAATTTGACTTGCATTAATGAAAATGTGCTTTAAGTACAAAGTATAGTACAGGGAAAGAACAGAAGCCATTTATGAATTTCATGTTAATTATGCATTAAAATGATATCTTAGATATTGCATTAAATAAAATATATTAGTGACATTAATTCATTATAAAATTTAGTTTCTTTTCTCTTAACTTAAAAAAATTTTTTTTTGGGTCTTGAACTCTAGGCCTGGGCACTGTCTCTGTGCTCTTCAGTTCAAGGCTAGCACTCTACCACTTGAGCCACAGCACCACTTCCAGTTTTCTGGTGGTTAATTAGAGATAAGAGTCTCACTGATGTTCCTGCCCGGGCTTGTTTTGAACCGTGATCCTCAGACCTCAGCCTCCTAAGTAGCTAGGATTACGATTATGAGCTACTGGCACCTGGCTCTCTTAAAAAAAAATTTTATGCCAGTCCTAGGGGCCTGGGAACTGTCCCTATGCTTTTTCTCTGAAGGCTAATGCTCTACCACTTGAGCCACAGCGCCACTTCCAACTTTTTCTGAGTAGTTTATTGGAGATAAAGAGTCCCACAGACTTTCGTGCCTGGGCTGGCTTTGAAGCTTAATCTGAGATATCAGCCTTCTGAGTAGCTAGGATTACAGGTGTGAGCCACTAGCACCTGGCTAGTTTCATTTTTAATGTCTACTAGAAACATTAGAATTATACACGTAGTAATGTGTCTTTTATTGGCAAATACTGGCATGGAGTTTACTTTTTTAGTTAATGAATATGCTTTAGGGTCACCTTTGCATGACACACCAACCCTTCAGTCCATTTTGAATCTCAAGAGGTTCTCAACAATCACAAAGTTAGTTTGTTTGTATATCTTTATTTATTGTGCTGGTACTAGGGCTTGAACTCAGGGCCTAGATAGTGTCCCTTAACTTTTTCACTCAAGCCTGGCACTTTACCTCTTGAGCCACATCTCTACTTCCAGCTTTTTGGTGGCTGATTGGAGATAAGAGTCTCATGGATTTTTCTGATTGGACTGGCTTTGAACCGGCATTCTCAGATCTGAGCCTCTTGAGTAGCTAGGATTCCAGGTATGACTTGTCAGTTTTTAAATTTTTAAACAAATATTTAATCAAGCAAATTCTATACACTTATATAGAGATGACTATACACACTCCAACAAGTCATATGATTATCGTGACTCTCCTGTTAAGTGCGGGGCTGTGTGATTCTGTCGCACTTATTCACACAAAAATTGCCTGCTTTTGGGCTCTGTGGAAGGTTTCCTGGATCTGTGAGTCCCAGGCCACTGTCCTGGATCCTGGAAGCTAGCGAGGACTCGCCTTGGCTTGGCCCATGGAGGGAAGGCTTCACAGATGAAGAGATGTGAACTGCTGCGGAGTCCAAGTTTGTGTAAGGCCACTGAAGATGCCTGCTTGTCTTCTGCGAACTTGAGCAGCTCCTCGCCTGTGTCTCATCCGCTTCCCCCGCTGAGCTTTCCAGAGACTAAAGGATCTCCCTGTGAGGTGCAGCCCACTGGTGATTTATTTGAGGTTCCCGGGCCAAGGGCCTTAATGTTTCACACATTTCCACCAGAGCATTGCCGGCTCCCTCCCCCTTCCGTGTCCTGCACTTCTCCGGATTAGATGCTAAATAGATTCGGATGGACAATTTGGCTCGCTCTGTTCTTTCCTGGCCACTGCCTATGTTTGCTCCCCAAAATAAAACCCAAGCTGACAGCAGTGGAATTTATGAAGATCAGGAAGAAATGAGGTATGCAGAACAGCGATCCCACGGAACTGACCCAAGAAGTGTTGAGGTCTCTGTGACCAGGCCAAATTGCACAAATAATAGAGTCGGGAGCCTTGCAGTCGCACAGATCACAGACAGCCAGGTAATCCATAGAAAATTAGCATTGGGAGTGTGTTGTGGGAGTTACTTGACCTTTGACCCCATGGGAGTTCCCTGACCCCTGACCCCAACATTGCTCAGAGTTCCCGGGGGCCTACAGGAACTGCCACAACCTATAGTTGGGTGTGATCCTTTAAATCCTGCCCTGGGAGACCCAGGTCTATGGATCTGGAGCCCCAGCCATGGGACACAGGCAGGGATGGCTCTGTGTGTTTTTCCTCCTGATGTCTTACTTGAAAATGACAGCAGTGGGGCAGGCTTCATAACTCACTCCAGATCTGGGCAAAGCGCTCGTGGTTGGGTGTGCGCTGAGCTGCTGGCTTCCTCTGCAGCACCACCGGGGCAGCTTCGTGAGGCTGAGGCTTAGCAGGTGGACGCGGTGGGGGAGGGTCAAGGGACAAGATCTCATATGGCCAACGCCCTCCCCAGCGCCAGGGCCCCACCATTACAAGATTCACAGAGCCCTGCACAAATTTGGGGAAATACATGCTTTCAGATTTCAAAATCAGAGGGAAAGGAACATCAGGGCATCACATTGCCATTAGATTTCGGTTAACTGTGTTGTGTGTGCAGATGTGTTTGCACACATGTGTGTGTGGTATGCACAGATGGTTCTGGACTTAACGATGGTTTGATGTGGGTTTTTTTTAAAACTTTACGATGGTGTAAAGGCAAACCTTGACAACTATTTGATTTTTGACTTTCAGTACAGTTTCCAATCAAGACATGAGGGTTTTTTTTTAAATATTTGATTAAAAAAATCAAATAAGGATTTTGTGTTAGGTAACTGTACCAAATTCTAGGCTCATGGAAGTATTCCCAGCATGCTTGAGTTGGCTAGATGAGGTCAGATGTGTATTCAACACATTTTCTACATTAAGTGAGAGCATGAGGCCCTGAGTTCAAGCCCCAGGGCAGGCACAAAACCAACCACACAGAAAACAATGACCACCACCATCACAATGACAACAGAAAACCCAAATGAAACATTGCTGTCCTTGAAAGGAAACCCATGTGAGGGAGGGGTAAGGGTGGCATCGAGGAGGAGTGCCCTGTCTCTCCCGACTGGCAGTGAGGCTGTGCTGTAGGACAACTATGGTTCTCTTAGCCAAAATGTTCAATTAACTGGTAGAGAAATCTGAATATTCCCAACACACACACACACACACACACACACATACACACACACACACACACACACACACACACGTACACACACAAATGCTGAATGTCTGAGCAATTAACCCAGTCAGATCATTGGACATGGTGGGTTTAGTGGGCACAATATGTCCTAAAGTGCCACCCCCCTATTAATGCCATATAATTACTGGCCATCAATGAACAAGAAAAGTTTAATTGGCTGAAATTATTGTGACTGTTTTTAGCTCCTGGAAGACATGAGCACACTCTGACTTGAGGATGTGTGTGTAGAAACAGGTGCTGCTTGTGTTGTGATTCTTGGGCAGAGGAGAGAGGACAGTGGAAAGGGCCTGGCACCCCTGCCAGTGGAGAGATTCCAGCAGCCTCACTGTTGGGACAATCTTCCCCACTTCTGGAGTGCAGCCAGCCCCCATCAGCTAACGCCTGTGCGGCTACCTTCCTTTGAGTGTCTCACTCTATTCTTCTCACCCCGCAAGCTCCAGAAATACACTGTCTAGTCAGCCACACACTTACAATCCTAGCAACTAATGAGTCTGAGCTCTAAGGATCCGGGTTTGAAAGCAGCCCAGGTAGAAAAATCTTTGATACTCTTATCTCCACCAAAAAGCCAGAAGTGGAGGTATGGCTTAAGTAGTAGAACCCTAGCCTTGAGTGAAAAGGGAAGCTGGACACTGGTGGCTCATGCCTGCAATCTTAGCTACTCAGGAGGCTGACATCTGAGGTTTAAGCCCAGCCCCAGCAGGAAAGTCTGTGAGATTCTTATCTCCAATTAACCACCAGAAAACTGGAAGTGGAGCTATGGCTCAAAGTGGTAGCATGCTAGCCTTGAGCAAAAGAGCTCAGGAACAGTGCCTAGTCCCTGAGTTAAATCCTCATTACCTACAAAAAAAAAAAAAGCTAAGGGACAGTACCAGGCCAGGCCTTGAGTTCAAGCCCTAGTACTGGCACACACACAAGAAAATATTTCAGACAGACATGCTTGCCACTCTTAATTGTATCATTACATATTAGCTATATGTATCAAATTATCACACTTCATAAATTAAAATGATTATTATTATGGCAGTGGCTCATGCCTATAAATACTAGTTACTCGGGAAGTTGAGATCTTGGGGATTGAGGGTTGAGGCCAGCCCACATAGAAAAGTCCTAGGGATTCCATCTTCAAAATAACTAGTAAAAACCAAGTCTGAGTCAGACACTGGTGGCTCATGCCTGTAATCCTAGTTACTCAGGAGGCTGAGATCTAAGGATTGCAGTTCAAAGTCAGCCCAGGCAGGAAAGCTTATGAGACTGTTATCTCCAATTAACCAGCAAAAAAGCTGAAAGTGGTGCTACGGCAAAAAACTCAGGACATGGGCTGGGGATGTGACTTAGTCGTGGTATGCTGGCCTAGCATGCATGAAGCCCTGGGTTTGATTCCTTAGTACCACATAAAAAATACATAAAAGAAATTAAATTAAAAGGGAAAAAAACCTCAGGACAGTGCCCAAACCCTAAATTCAAGCCCCAGTACTGCTGCCTACCAAAAAGAAAATTAATGCAAGATTAAAGGAGTGGCTCAAAAATGACAGAGTGTCAGCCTAGCAAACACTTAATAAAATGAGTGATTTACACATGCCATTAGATTAATCTCAAGGGGATTGTGCTGAATAAAGACAAAAGCCAAATGGTTACTATAACTCCATTGACATAATATTAAATGGTTACTATAACTCCATTTTGAAAATTAAGCAAACAAATTGGGTAACAAACTAGCGGTGGCCAGAAGAAGGGAAGGTTGGGGTGATGACAGCACTTACAAGGCCTTTTGTGGGTGCATACAAGTACACATATGGGCTATAGCCCAGAACACACACCCGCAGAGACACAGCAGGACTGATGCGGTTTGCACAAGTGAGTGTCCTCTGCTACAGCTGAACACCATGTTGCCGTTGGAAGAAACGGGGAGGGGCTCACAGGCCTTTCTAGAATTTTCTTTGCAACATTCTACAACTCTGTACTTATTTTCAAAAGAAGCTCTAGGTGCAGACCATAGGCTGGGCTTCCCGGTGTCTCTAGGCTTCTGGGGCATCTGGGGCAGGATGACCTTGGCTTGGAGTCTCCCCTCACTCTGGTGAGGGTGCTGACAGGAAGTGGGTGGTGATAGTACCATGAATAGGAACCCTTGAGCCCAGGCTTTAACATGCTGTGCCCAATTACTTTGCATTTTATCTCATGTTCATCCGTTAAACAATCATCTAGCAATAAGGCATGTCTGAGGTCCATGCTGGCAATTGTGACTTGAAGGCCTGAAGTTAGGTCTCTCTGGCTATAACACCACCATGGGTGGAGGGGGGAATGACTCAGCAAAAGCCTTGGGAGAATGACTCAGTTAAATGCCTTGTGCTCCCCATGGGTCTGGGGGAATGCTGACTCAGCAGAGATGGAGGAGCCAATCACAAGCCAACTCTCAGCACATTTCCACTCCCTGACCAATTGGGCCAGGAGCATGCCTTAATGGGGAGGAGGTAAGAGACCTATATATAGGAGCCTGCGAGCAAGAAGGTGAACACCCTGCTTCAGTATCCTCTAGTACAAGGACTCAGTTGTTTTTTTCATTATTTTCACTTTTTTTGGACCACATTTTATTATTTTAGTTTTTTTTTTTTGCATTTGGCTTTGTCTTCTAGTTGAAGGATTTTAAAAAAATCATGCAAAAGTTTCCATGTATCTTTTTGAAGAGGTAAAATCGAACCATCTGAGCCTAATCAACTCACAAAGGTGCCATAAATACCACAGGCTATAAAAGCAAAATCTCTTTGAGTAGTGGGATGACAATGGGAATGTAGCAGCCTTGACCTTCACCCCCTGGATAAACACTTCTCAAGCTCGCTTTGTACTCCTGCCTATCAGTCCAGCAGCCTGGGCTGAAGATTAGGGAGAAAGCCTTAATGAGGGCTTCCAGAGGGCCAAGCCTTGGGCCAGGAGGCCTTGGGCAGGTGTTCCTGGACCTGTGGATTTGGGCCAGTGTAAGTGAGGGAGTGAGCAGGACAGGAGTTTCAACTATTGCTGAGCACTCGTGGCACATACCTGAATCCTAGCTACTCAGATCACTGAGATCTGAGGATCCAGGTCCAAAGCTGGATGGGGCAAGAAAGTCTGTGAGACTCTTATCTCCAGTTAACCAGCAAAAAAGCTGGAAGTAGTGCTGTGGCTCAAGTGGTAAAGTGCTAGGCAAAAAATGCAAGTCCGGAGTTCAAGTTCTGCTGGTATACGCATCCACATGCACACACACACACACACACACACACACACACACACACACACACACACACACACACACACACACACACACACACACACATAAAATTAGTCCCAGTTTTCCTGGGTCATTTAAGGGAAGAGCCCCCTATAGAAATGTTCCAGCTATTCAGGAAGAGCCATGAGACCCTGGCTGTGCTGTCTTTCCTCTTTAGGGCATTCTTTTTCTTTGGGACACTCCCCCAGAGGCAGGGTGCACCCTCAGGTTTGCTTGTGACCCCGAGTTTCCTGGCAAAGCCCCCACTGCCTCTTTCCTGTAGGATTCACCCTGTGGAATGACCAGTGACTTTCTTGGTCTGCCTTCTATTTCTTTTCTCATTCTCTCTCTGTCCTCTCTCCCCCTGTCTCCCCTGCTTCTTTCTTTGTGCTTGTCTTGGGGCTTGAACTCAGCACACTGACCCTGCACTTCTAAGGCTAGCTAGCACTCTACACTTGAGCCACTGAAATCCTCAGATCTTGCCTCCTGAGTAGTTAGAATTACAGGCGTCACCACGTACACCTGGCTACTCTCTCTTTTAAACATCTAAGTTCTCCTGGGAAGGTAGGTCTCCATGCCCTCCTTTGGTGTCATAAATGTGTGTATATATGTGTGTGTGCATGAATGTGCATGTGTGTGTGCATGTGTGTGAGCCCTTGTAGGGACCACATTGCCTTTCTTTTTCTCTTAGGCTCTTGGGGTGTTGCTGGGGCTCAGGCTGGTTCTAAGGGTTCCTTTAGGTGTGGAAATGTGCAACCTGACTGTCAGGTTCCTCTAAGACTTGGCCAGCAGCCCCTCCGGCTAACTGCATGTGTCTCCTCTCACCCCCTCCCCACCCTGCCCTGAGAAGGACGCCTCATTCTTGTGGCTTAGGCCTGGCTGAGCTGTCTGCTGGCTGTGTCACTCTGGGCTGGCAGCCAGGACACAGCCAAGGCAAATTCAGTCAGCAGCAATGCAAGAGGAGGGCAAGGGATCTCAGGAGACAAACTGAGAGATAACAAGCTTCTACTTTCCTCTTCCCAAGTGTTCTCTTCCTTAAGTTGGTTCTCAGAATCTTGGTTATAGGGACTGGTCTACTAAGTTCAAAGGCTAAGACATATCTTTGGATGGGAGTTGTGTGTGTGTGTGTGTGTGTGTGTGTGTGTGTGTGTGTGTGTGTGTGTGTGTGTGTATGTGTGTGTGAGAATCCATGCAGAAACACTCAGGGAAAGTGTCCTGAGTTCAAGCACAGGGCAGCTCAAGTATATATATATATATATATATATATATATATATATATATATATATATATATATACACACACACATATATATGTATATATATACTTATATACATGCATATATATAGTATACATATATGTATACATATGTACACACATATATATGTATGTACTCACAAATATATACATATATCCTATAAAGGTAGTATAATAGCTAATAGTATTGTGTGTGTGTGTGTGTGTTTGTGGTGTGTGTGTGTGTGTGTGTGTGTGCTGGGGCTTGTTCATGGGGTCTGAGCCCTGTTCTTTAGTTTTTTCACTCAAGCCTGATACTCTACTACTTGAGCCAAAGCTATGCTTTTGACTTTTTGCTGCTTAATTGGAGATAAGAGTCTCATGGGCTTTTCTGCCCAGGCTGGCTTTGAATCATGATCCTCAGATTTCAGCCTCCTGAGTAGCTAGGATGACAGGTGTGAGCCACTGGCATATTGATTAGCAGGTAGTTCTTTTGAGAGCTTACTGTACATTTGTACATTAGGCATACATGCTTTTTATATACTCTGTGTTGCCTGCTGTTACCTTTAGCTGTGTGCAGATGAGAAAATTGTCACTTCAATACTGGATGGAATGAATATCAGCCCTAAATACCACCATCAACACCCTCATCATCCTCACTGCCATCATCATTATCATATAATTAATTTCAATTACTTTTTAATAAAAATTATTTTACTAATTTTTATTATCATTATCATTATTTCTGCCTCCACCATCTTCCTCTCCTCTCATCCTCTTTCTCTTCTTGTATTATTCTGCCCTACAAGCATACTTGGAAAACAAGTTTAATTCAAATACTAAAGCCACCATAGTTTCTGATATTGGAGATGATGGAAGTTCACATGACAAGGCAGTGGTAGTTGAAGGTGGTGACTCTTAGCAGCCAGCAGATTGAAATCACTGAGGTGGAGATCATGAAGAGAATTAGGGAGAGGGGCTGAGTGTCATAGATCATCCCGGTAGTCCTAGCTACTCAGGTGGCTGAGGTCTGAAGATGTAGTTTGAAGTCAGCCTGGTCAGGTAAGTTCATGAATTTCTTATCTCTAATTAACCACCAACCCCCCTCCCCCCAAGAAAAAAACCAAAACTAAAAGTGGGGCTGTGGCTCATGTGATAGACCAGTCTTGAATGAAAGAGCCAGGCATGAGTATAAGGCTCTGAGTTCAAGCACCAGTACTGATACAAAAACAAAGAAAAATAAAGTCAGGGAGAAAATGTGCCAGACCACAACATTTTTGCCTTGAAATAGCCCATGTAAAGAAGCAAATAGTAAAACTCGAGTGTACTCGTTATTGTTTTTAAACATCTTAATTCAGATCTCTCTGATAGCTTTGAACTCCCTTTTGGAAGAGTTAGCAAGAACAAGAGATGGATGAGAATCATGTCCTACTACACCTTGGAAGTTCTTACCCTCGGCAAGGCTCTGCGCCAATCAGAAGAGATACACACTTGGTGCTGGGCATCCTCTTATCTGTTACCTTCTACAGTGTGATATTAGCAAACCATCTCATCTTCCTCGTCTCCAGATGCAAATAGAAGACTTTAACTTGGGGTGGCAGACAAGTGGGGCTGG
Organism: Dipodomys merriami; assembly: GCF_024711535.1. NCBI lineage: Eukaryota > Metazoa > Chordata > Mammalia > Rodentia > Heteromyidae > Dipodomys > Dipodomys merriami. Next base: position 16,879,658 of record NW_027202715.1, on the reverse strand, counting down.
TGACACATAGAGCTCCACTTGTGCCCAAGGCTGCTCATTCATCAGTCATTGCATGTTTTATCCTTATGAGCCAAGAATCCTCAGTGCAGCCTTCTAGCTGCAACGGTGTGAAGTTGGCCAACAAGATAAAACTTCTCTGTCCTACAGGTTTGTCTCCAGTGATTTCAACGCTTTAGTCCCAGAAGTACCTGGATGGGGCAGCAAAAGTGCATTTATTCACTGCTCTCCAAGGACAAAAAGAAAAGCCCGTAGCATCCTAGGGGCTTAGAGAAAGGCTGCAGTAGTGGTGACTAAGTGCTGACTCTACCGTGTGGGGAAGGTGAAGTGAGGTATGAGCCACAATCACAGTATTAATCACTAGCTGCTCCATGGCCTAGAGATTGGGCTTGAGGCAAGAAAGGCACCAGAACTTGGGGCTTCTATTCAGTCTTGGAAGCAGGAGGATTGAGTTTTAACTGAGTTTGTGTGTGGATGGGTACCATATAAAAACTCCCTGTTTCCCAAGTGCAGGTCAATCTTCAATCGACTTCATCAATCCACAGAATTAGTACAGGACCCACTGGCCTGGACCATGCAATGGGGTCCCATGAATGCAAAAGTCTCCCAGTCTATGGAGCTTCTAAGCCTCAGTAGGAGGGAAAGGGGTGCCGGCCTGAATTCCCGCATTCCTGGGAGCATCTGGAAGTTGTTTCAATAAGCTCAAGATCAAGTTTCACACCCTCTGATTAGGCCCCCTGCACCCCGCCCCACACCCACCCATCCCTCCATGCTGGCTGCCATTACACCAGGTACAAAGTGGTTCCTGGGGGAGGGTAGGGGGGAGATGTTACCTCTTCAGAATTTACCATTCTCTGAGCCCCTGTCACTATGTTCTTGTTTCTCCTCTGATCACCACACCACAGTCCCCGCTCCTGCTCCGTTTGGTTCTGTCATTCCCTCCCAAGGACACCAAGGCTGCTAGCAACCCTGTCTGGATTGAAAGAGGGCATTGGTGTGTGAAGAAAAATGTGGCAGTGGACTGTGCTACTTGTGTTGCACAAAGCATGGCTTTTTTCTCCCTTAGATGTGATGGAGGACCAATCTACTTCCTGTGGCTATCACAACTTACCTGCTACTGGAAAACTGACTAAGAAAAGAAATTGACTTCTTATTTTTTCTTTTGGTTTAGTATTTAAAAAAATATTATGATAAAGGTGTGCAGAGGGGTTACAAGTTATGGAAGACAGGTAAAGAGTACATTTCTTTGTGGACAATATCACCCCTTCCCTTGCTCTCTCCCAGTAGAATCTATTTCTCACAGTCCTGGAGGTCACCACTGGGGGGTGTTCTTACCAGTGAGTACTCTCTGCAGAGCCCTAAAAGTTCCAAGGTTGAGACAGAACAAATACCCCGAGCAAGATCTTGCTCTGGTAACAAAGCCACTTCCTCTCTGCACCCTAATCCCTGAATCCCCAGTGAAACAGACATCTCACAAGGCCTCTACTGCCCAACACCACTAACAGGTGAAGGCCAACCATGAGGTCTGGGGACACATTTAAGCTGCAGAAGAGGAGGAGGGGCTGATAATGATCCCAGGTCAAGCTTAGGATCAGCTCTCCTGCAGGAGGCTTCCTGTCCACAGAAAGAGTTGAGCCACACCTAAGCCCACCAGATGTCTGACTCCATCACTGAAGTGAATTCTGTCCCAGGACCTCCCCCCCAACCCCCATCATGCAGATGGGCACCTCTTTGTCCAGCATTTCACATTCATGTATCTCAGGAGTTTTGTCTGTGTCTTAATGTCAGGCCACAAACTCCAAATACAAAAAACAACGAATCCTTTATCCTCTACTGTATGTATACAGAGGTGAGATTTCCAGAAGGCGATGCATCTCTCTCTTTGAAATAACCCTTCACTGGTACAATTTACAGAAATACGTCGGGCGCTGGTGGCTTTGTAATTCCAGCTACTCAGGAGGCTGAGATCTGAGGAACACAGTTCAAAGTCAGCCTGGGCAGAAAAATCCACGAGGCTATTATTTCCAGTGAAGCAGCAAAAAAACCAGTGGAGATGTAGTTAAAGCAGTAGAACATCAGCCTTGAACAAAAAAGCTAGGGAATAGCACACAGGCCTCTGATTTCAAGTCTCAGTACTGGTACAATTTTTTTTTTTTCACAGAAGCAAAACAACTTCATCTCTAAAAATTTTCCTAAGGACATGTAGCAAATGGAGAAACCCTTGTGTAAGAGAATGTGCTAACCCTTACTTGGCAAGAACAAGAGGCTGTGTCATTTGAATCTGGAGCAGCTCCCACCTTCTTTCCACCTCTAACTTCCTGTGAGACAAAGTGACCTTGGAGAATCATATTCCAGATGTGGCTTGCCTGGAGGCAGAGGTTTCCTCTATAGCCTCAGTGTCGCTGGCACGCTGGTGGCTGGGAGTGTTGTCTTGTTCCCCTGGCCCCATTCTGCAGAAGCTCAGATGCGGGTGACAGTGGCTGGCAGGATTGACGTACACCGCCATCCTGTTCCTAGTCATGGGCAAAGTTCTTCAACACTGACATAACAAGCCAACTATAGTTGAGCTCCAGCTGTCCTTGCTCCCAAGGAAGATGGAGCATTACTCAATGTGTAAAAGGCTCTACTCTGGGTCAGGCACCTCTGGAAGTCGATGGGCTGCTGACCTTTGACCTCTGGCCTCCTATACTTCAGGACATCATTTTGGGGCAGAAGAGGAACAGATTCGTATCCTCTCCTCCTGCTCCCAAGTGCAGTACAGGAGCTTTGCAGAGGAGAGGAGGCAGACCTCAAGGATGGAGTGTTCCACATTTCTGCGGAATGGATTGACTTTGGAAAAGCATGAAGAATTTCAGGCCTAGGGTTGTTGTCAAAAGTAAAATGGAGTTGTTCATGGAGACACTGAACACTGACTTTGCAATAAGATATTCTGTCTAGTGAGACTCCTCCTTGAAAGCCAACCTTAAAAATAACTTCTTATCCCTCGCTGGAGAGACTGTGAGACAGCATTCTGTGACTATGCTCTCCCAGTGGGAGCCGCAGCAGATGGTTCCAAGCTACTGGTCCCTGCTTGAACGTGGGAAGACACCATAAATTACCCAAATCATGAAAAAGGTCTCTGAGCCAAACACAAAAGGTGGAAATCTAGGTGGACGTGGCGTACATCCTGTGATCCCAGTTATTCAGAAAGGAGGGATTGAGAAGGCTGTGGTTTGAGGCCAGTCCAGACAAAAAGAGACACACCCATCTCAACAACTAACCTGGATGTGTGATCCCAGCTATTTGGGAAACCTAGAAAGGAAGTTGGTAGTCTGGGGATGGTCAGGGGATAGTTTGCCACTCTGTGTGAAAAATAAATAAAATCACCCAGAAACCAGAGGGAAGCGCCAGCCTTGAGTAAAAAAGCCAAGCGAGAGCATAGGGCATGAGTTCAAGTCCCAATACTGGCACAGACAGAAAAAAAAAGGTCTGAAGGTATGGTTTGAATGGTAGAACAGTTGCTTAGCAAAAATGCAGCTCTAAGTTCAAACCCAAGTACTATGAAAAAACAGGTGAAAGTATCTCCTAGTTAAAAGGGACAAACCCATAACACTTGACCAATAAGTAGTTGTATTGGCCCCATGGGAACCATTTAGGGGTAAATGATGAAATCCAGGTGTGTGACGTCCCGAGGAAAGATGACAGAGTCTGCAGCTGTAGGTAAAATAGGCTTCATGTAGAGAAATCACTAAGGAAACAACAAATGATGATGGAAACAAGAACAAGTTTAGTGGAGGTCCTGGTGGGGGTGGAATCCATGCAATGTCTGCCATCTATTACCTAAAATGCTCAGGTCTGAGTGCGGTACATGCAGCCAAACAGGAGTATGAGGCTCACATACACTAGAATATGGGTAGTAGAGATTACCTTTTCTTTTTGTGCTGATATTGGGGCTTGAACTGAAGGCTTGCGCATGCCCTTTAGCATTTTTGCTCAAGGCTTGTGCTCCGTCTCTTGACCCACACCTCTATTTCTGGCTTTTTGGTGGCCAATTGGAGATAAGAGTTACATGGGTTTTCTTGTCTGGGCTGGATTTAAACTGATCCTCAGATCTCAGCCTCCTAAGTAGCTAGGATTACAGCATGAGCTAACAGTGCCCAGCTAGAGAGGTTACTTTGAGGTGGCAAAAATGCTCGACTTTAATAATATACTATTATATATTATTAAATGCAGCTGTCACAACAACATAGTCAAACACAAAACCAAAAAATGTACTGGAATAAACCAAAGAACATATGATGACATGTCTCAACAAACTGAAAATAGCAAGAAAGTGGAAGTTGTGAAAAAAAATCAAATGAACATCTTAGGGTTGAGAAGTAAAATAATTGAAACTTTTACTAGTAGAAGCTTTTCAGTGTATTTGAAATGGCCCAGTCAGGAATAAAGGAGTTGGTGGGCAGGGTAGTAAATGTTGTACAACGTGAGGAATATAGGCAAAAATGAATGAAGAGAAAGAGTCTCAAGACAGACACCCTTAAGTACACCAGTGCATGTACAAAAGGATTATTAGGACATAGAATAACAACAGAATTATCCATTTTTTGCCAGTCCTGAAGCTTGAACTCAGGGCTTGGGTGGTATTCCTGATTTTTTTCATTCAAGGCTGGTACTCTACACTTGAGCTGCAGTTCTACTTCCAGTTTCTTGGTGGCTGATTGGAGGCTAGAGTCTCATGGATTTTCCTATCTGTGCTGACTTTGAATGGCAATCCTTATATCTCAGCCTCTTCAATACATAGATTACAGGTGTGAGCCAATAACCCTTAGCTGAGAGACTTTTTTTTTTTTTTTGCTGGTCCTGGGACTTGAACTCTGAGCTTGGGCACTGTCGCTGAGCTTCTTTTGCTCAAGGCTAACACTCTATCACGAGCCAAAGCACCACTTCCGCCTTTTTCTGAGTAGTTTATTGGAGATAAGAGTCTTATGGACTTTCCTGTCCCAGCTGGCTTTGAACAGCAATCTTCAGATCTCAGCCTCCTGAGAAGCAAGGATTACAGGCATGATCCACTGGCATATGGCTAACATTATTTTTAATTGCTCAAAACTTTCAAATGTTAAGGAAGAAATATTAATCTTGATATTCAAGTATTTCAGTAAATAAAATGTCAGATAAAAGAAGACATAGCCAACCAGATTGTAGTGGAAATGAAGGAGTCAGAGATAAAGACAAACCTTAGGGGCAGCAAGAGAAATAAATGAGCATGTCTGATGGCCTAGGAATGTGAAAAACCGCCAATTTCTCACTGGAACAGTGGAGGCCAGAAAACAATGGGGTAATGTTCTTAATGTGATAAGAAAATTTAAAAGCCCAGGTCTAGCAAGAATCTTTTTTTTTATGTACTAGACAAAGACTTAAACTTGGTACCTAATGCTTTTGCTCATTAGCTGGCTCTCTACCAACTGAGCCGTGCATCTAATGCCCGCAACAATTTTATATTCAGTGAAATTACAAATTACAAAACTACACCTTTTAAAATCTATCAGCCAGGCAAATGTCTCATGCCTGTAAGCTAGCTACTCAGGGGGCTGAGAGCTAAGGATCACAATTTGAAGCCAGCCAGATAGGAAAGTCATGAGACTCGTATCTCCAATAAACCACCAAAATGCCAAAAGTAGAGCTCTGGCTCAAGTGATAGAATGTCAGTCTTGAGTGAAAAAGCTCAGGGACAGGATCCAGGTCCTCAGCTCATGCTCCAATACCAGCACATGTACACAGAAGAAACTGCATTAAAAAATATATATTCTCAAATAAACAAAAAGTAAGAGAATTCATTACTTATAGAACAACCTGCAACTAATACTAAAGCAAGTCCTCAGGCTGCAAATAAGTGACAACAGACTTTAAATGGATTCCACATGAGAAAACAAAGCCATGCAGTGGATACTGGTGGAGGTGGTGATTCTAAAGGCTGCATAATGGCATGCTTTCTTCTCTTGACCAATTTTTACTTAAGTACATGAAATCATATGCATATGTAGTTATGCATGACTTTGTAGTACATGGACTACACATATATATGCATGTTATTTAATGTACACAAAGAAAGCAGGGAGCAAAACTGTATTGGATAATGATACTATAAGGAAATTAAAATCCACAGGAATAATAGGAGAAAACCAAGCATGGCAAATAAAACTTAATTAAACAACTACAAACACATATTTGCTCTTCCTTTTTAAAATTCAGTTCATTTAAATATATGAGATGATAGAAAATGATTGCAGCAGGGGTTGCTGTGTGTTTTTGACTGATAAAGATATGATAAAGTGTACAATATTCACAGCATAAAATATGTTGGGAGCTGAGTGCTGGTGGCTCACTTCTTTAATCCTAGCTACTTAGGAGACTGAGATCTGAGGATCACAGTTCAAAGCCCATCTGGACAGGAAAGTCTGTGAGTCTCTTCTCTCCAGTTAACCAGCAAGAAAGGCAGAAGTGGAGGTGTGGTTGAAGTGTGGTAGAGTACCAACCTTGAATGCAAAAGTTAAAGGGCATCACTCAGGCCCTAGTTTAGGTCCTAGTACTGGCACACAAAAAAATGTGCTGTGGGAGGACATCTAACTACACAGGAATAAAGTTTCTTTATATCACAAAGTACTTATTGCAAATCCAGTTAAGAAAATAACTCAGGGGGACTGGGAAGGTGGCTCAGTGGTAGAGCGCTTGCCTTGCATGCCTGAGACCCTGGGTTTGATTCCTCAGTACCACATAAGCAAAAAGAAAAAAAGCCGGAAGTGGCGCTGTGGCTCAAGTAGTAGAGCGCAAGCCTCGAGCTGAAGAGCTGAGGGACAGCGCCCAGGCCCAGAGTTCAGGCCACACGACCGGACCTCCCCACCCCCCCAAAAAAGAGAAAATAACTTAGGGTAGGGACAGGAGGGAGAGAATGAGGATAGAATGAAGGAAGGGGTGACATTGACCAAGAAGCATTGTATTAATAACCTGACACAAAATTGTAACCTTTTGGTACAACTACTTACTAATAACAATAATAAAACAAAAAGAAAATAAAGATAGAGTAAAATATCATGAGCTGAATTAAATGGCTGTATTGGATAATAAAAAAAAGTGGGAAATGAAAAACATGAAAACTTAAAAATCATGTCACATAGAGAAAACCAAAGCAAAATAGTAGAGGAAAATCCAACCATATGGTTAACATTAAATGTAAATGGATTAAATAATTCCAGTCCAAAAGAAGAAATCATCAGACAGCATTGAAAAAAAGACAACTGTATACCATCAACCAGAGATACACTTAGATTCAGTCATTTAAATAAATTAAAAATAAAAATGCAGAATATATAACATGAACACAGCAATAAAAAATGAGCCAGAGTGGTTATACTAACACCAAAAAAAGATTAAAGGATTAATAATAGAGAGACCCACTCATACTGTCAAAATGATTCATTGCGAAGATATAACAAAAATAAACATGTATGCACCCAACAACAGAGCTGCAAAAACATTCAGCAAAACCTGCCCGAGTTTAAGAAATAGTAGAAAATTCAATCATAATAATCAGAGGTTTTAATTCATCCCTTTTAAAGGTGACTAAAGGAATGAATCAGGTGATGAACAAGGGTGCAGAAGACTTGGACAATTAAAGTTAAAAGATGTTCAGACATGTGCCCGACACTGCCCCACAAGGCAGAACATAAACTCTCCTCCTGTACACGTGCAACTCTCTCCTTATGTGGAGCCCAGAGGCCAGCCTCAATAAACTAACAAAATTGAAATCATACCAAGTGTTTTCTAAGACATAGCAAACTAAAAATCAGAAATAAACATGAGAAGGAAATTGGGAGGTTTTCAAGTATGTGGAATTAACACCCTTCTACATAACCAAAGAGGCAAAGAAGTTGTTGCTGAGGAAATCAGGAAAGTCCTAGCTAGCAAATCTCTGCAGCAGGAAGACTCTGTGGAGAGGCTGGTGGAGAATGGGAAGGGAGTCTCACTCTAAGGAAATATATACGTCAGAGATGATGGCAGAAAGCCTCCTTGGGGCTTGTGCTAGCTACAAGGAACATGCTTCTGGCTTGTGCAGAAAAATGGCAGGAGAGGAGCAGAAACATAACTTCTGGAGCAGTGTGCAGACAGCTCAGCTACTAGCCCTGTGGATGAGGTGGGTGAGGACCCAGACTCTCCCACACTCCCTCCTGTCTCCTGCCATTGCTAGCTCTGCAGAGGACCTGGCCCTCCCAGGTCACCAGCATGACCTTAGACATGACTCCTCCTGCTGTTAACTCTTTGCACATATGTCTGTCCTCGGCCCTTCTCAAGTGAAGTTACATCTTTGATTATCAGGATTGTTTTTGTTTTGTTTTGTTTTGTTTTTAAATACTGGTTCTGATACTTGAACTTGGGCCCTGGGTACTGTTCCTGAGCTTCTTTGCTCAAGGCTAGTGGTCTACTACTTGAGCCACAGCTCCACTTCCAGCTTTTGGGGGCAGTTTATTGGAAATAAGAGTCTCATGGATTTTCCTGCCAAGACTGGCTTTGAACTGTGATCTTCAGATCTCAGCCTCCTGAGTAGCTAGGATTACATGAGCCACCAGTGCCTGGCAATTGTCAGTTTTTATTTTTATTTTTTTATTTATTTTTGTTGGTCATAGGGCCTGAACTCTGGGCTATCCCTCTGGGTGCTGTCCCTCAGCTCAAGGCTAGCGCTCTACCTCTTGAGCCACAGCGCCACTTTCAGCTTTTTCTGCTTATGTGGTGCTGAGGAATCGAGCCCAGGGCATCATGAATGCAAGGCAAGCACCACTGAACCACCTTCCCAGCCCGCAATTGTCAGTTTTTAAACAAACAAAAACACTTTTTCTATATCCCACAGATACAAATCTAGCCCAGGATGGCAGAGACCCCAGCTTTATCTGCTCAAGGCTTTAGTCCTTGAGCCACAGCTCTGTTTCTGGCTTTTTGGTGGTTCATTGGAGATAAGAATCTCTCAGACCTTCCTGCCTGGTTGGGCTTTGAACCAGGATCCTCAGACTCAGCCTCCTGAGTAGCCAGGATTCCAGGCGTGAGCCAGCAGCAGAGAAACGCAACCTGTGGCGTCCCCCTGGGCTGGGGGCTCTGGCGGCCTGTGGTGGGGGTTCTGAGTGGCTGGAGACTGTGACCCGGTGACTCTGTGACGTGGTGACACAGTGACACAGTGGGGGCTGCGCCCACGCCATTCATTAGGAACAGAACACAGGGACAGGAACAGAACGCAGGGACTTTGTTGCACGGAGGCTAATGGCGAACACATGGGCTGGCAAAGACAGCAAAGCAGCAATTGTGTTCTGTCCCCGCCCTCCCCCCCCCCCCATTCTGGCTTCACTCTATTTTTTATTTCTCCAAGTGCTGGTGAGGCTGAGGAAGACAGCTAACAGGAAAGCTCACAGCCAGAGCATGCTGGGTGCTCTGGCCCCACGCAGGCATGCGCACCGCAGAGAGCACCTTTAGAATAACAATAAAAGTAGCTAACAGCAAGAAAAATTAAAGAACTACTGTTTAAGTGGGGGAATCTGTATGTGAGCCTAGTTACTATTATTTGCTTTTTTCAAAACTGAGGCTTGCACTCAAGACCTTATACTTGCTAGTTCGCAAGTGCTCTACCTCTTGAGCCATGACAGCAAGCCCTTTTGCTTTTCCTGTTTTGCCAGATTAGGTTGACAAGGCTGGCCTCCGATCTTGATCCTCCTGCCTCTGCCTCCTGAATAGCTGGGATTACAGATATGAGCAACCTTGCCCAGTCCCTAAGATGTTTGATTTATAAGGGTCACAAGACAGTCTGGGAACACCTCCCCAGTAGAAGAAGCATGACTGTATGTACATACTTTGTCTACAGCTGAGATAGCATAACACCTGATTCAGTCCATTTCCTTCATGACTTTCCTTTTAACACTTAATGTGTTAAAAAAAAATCAGACCCTCTGTACAATAAAAATATGTATTAAAAACAAAAAACTATAATCAGCACACATACTATTTTCTTTAAGTCATAAATAAAGTATTTTGAAGAAAACAAAAAAAGAAAAGCCAGATAAACTGGGCATCTGAAGATTGTGGTTCAAAGCCATCCTGGGCAAAAGACTCTGTGAGATTCTTCATTAACCACTCGAAAAACTGAAAGTAGCTCTGTGGACCAAAGTGGTAGAGCACTTGCCTTGAGCACAAAAGCTCAGGGACAGAGCTCAAGCCCTGAGTTCAAGCCCTACAACTGATACACACATACAAAAGAAAGAAACAGATATATTTCTTTCTTTTATATTTTGTGTGCCAGTACTGGGGCTTAAACTCAAGGTCTAAGCACTGTCCCTTAGCTTTTTCACTTAAGTCTGGTGCTCTACCAGTTGAGCCACAGCTTTACTTCCAGTTTTTTGCTAGTTAATTGGAGATGAAGTCTCATGAATTTCCCTGCTTGGGCTGAGTTCAAACTTCAACTACCAGATCTGAGCCTCCTGAATAGCTAGGATTGCAGACATTAGGACCCAGCTTATCTTTTTCTTTTTTAAACAAACATACACCTACAAAAAAATCAAACATAGAACTTCCCTATGACCCAGGCATACCACTCTTGGGCATCTATAGAATATTATAAACAGCCCAGATGCCCCACAATAAGAGTGAATCAATAAAATGTGGTACCTATACACAATGGAATTTTACTCATCCATTAGAAACAATAAAGTTATGTCATTTGCAGAAAAATGGATGGACTTAGAACAAATCATGTTAAGTGAGGTAAGCCCAGCTCAGAGAAACAAATGGCACATGTTTTCTCTTATATGTGGATGCGAGATCTAAAACGCAACTGGACATAATAACTTCCACAGGACCCCAGGCATTCACATACAAACTGACTAAAGGAGGGTACGAGGCTACACTCCGGGGGAGGAACCCCAAAGAGCAACTTCTCTAAACAATTAAAATACTATTTATCAAAATGAACTCCAGGAAATGGAAACTTTTTTTGTTATTGTTGCTGTTGCTGCTGGTGGTGTTTGTTTTTGTTTTTGCTTGTTTGTTTTTTATCTTTTAAGGGGGGGAAAAGGCATAGGAATGGAGGGACGAAGGGCAAACAAATGCATCATGGTATTTAGTATACACTATGTAAGAATGAGCAGTGCAACTTGGAGGCAGAGACGGGATGGCAAAATTAGGAGAGAGTGAAGGAAGGGGTGACATTGTCCAAAAAGAATTGTACTCATTACCTGACTTATGGAATGGTAAGCCCTCTGTACCTCACCTTAGTAATACCAATAAAATTGTATTAAAAACAAACACCCATGCATTATAAAAATAAAGTGAAACCAAACTTCAAAGCACAGAATAAATTTAAAAACGTATCAGTCCAAACATCCTTAGATATATAATTCTTGTGAAGTGTTGATGAACAATGCTACTGGCATCTTCTTTTTTTTTTTTTTTTTTTTTTTTTGGTCGGTCGTGGGGCTTGAACTCTGGGCCTGGGCGCTGTCCCTCAGCTCTTCAGCTCAAGGCGAGCGCTCTATCACTTGAGCTACAGCACCACTTCCGGCTTTCTGGTGGTTTATTGGAGATAGGAGTCTCATGGTCTCTCCTGCCTGGGCTGGCTTTGAACCGCAATCCTCAGATCTCAGCCTCCTGAGTAGCTAGGATTACAGGCGTGAGCCACCAGCGCCCAGCTTACTGACATCTTCTTATACAAGGAAGGCAATGTTTTATAAAATTGCTGTCAAAACAAAATATTTATTAGGACAATATAAAATTTCCACAGAGCATTCTAAAGATTTAATAGGACTTTATTAAAAAGCCCAAACAGAATTTAATAAAGATCTGACCAGCTGCTGCTGATGTTTATAAGAAGAGATAGCTAGAAATGGCCAAAAGATTTAGAGGTGAAGAAAGGAGAGACAGGCACCTGTGGCTCATGCCTGTTTTCTTAGCTATTCAGAAGGCTGAGGTCTGAGGATGGAGGCTCAAAGCCAGCCTTGGCAGGAAAGTCCATGAGATTTCTATTCAATGAATCACCAAAAAGCCAGAAGTGGAGCGGTGGCTCAAGTGGTAGAATGCCAGCCTTGAGCATGAAAATCTCAGGGACAGCACTCAGGCCCTGAGTTCAAGCTCCAGTAACAGCACAAACTAACCAACAAGCCAACCAAACAATTCCCTCAAAAAACACAGAAATAAAAGGAAAAGAAAGTAGAAAATATACTTGATCAGAGAGAAAAACTTCAAAGAATTTTAGCAAAATAGAGTCCGTGCTGATTTGGTTCGTGTGTGTGTGTGTGTGTGTGTGTGTGTGTGTGTGTGTGTGTGTGTGTGTGTGTGTGTGTGTGTGTGTGTGTGTGTGTGTGTGTGTGTGTGTTTGTATGTGTGTGTGTGTGCATGTGTACACACAAATTCTATGCCTACAACAACGTGTACATAAGGAAGAGTAAAAATGGAGCCCACACTGTATTGTATCCAGTAGTCAATCCTAAAGGGATTAAAACTTAAATCAGCAAAATAGTACAAATCTAAAGGAAAATATTGGAGGATATATTTAACACCAGAGGAAAAGAGGGATTTTTGGTTGAAAACCACAGCATTGAAAACCATAAAGGAAAGTTTAGGAAATTTATGTATATTGTAATGGTAATTGAAAGCAGGTGGCACTCTGGGTGATGGTAAAGGGTAAAGAAAAAAAAATCCCCCAGAAATCAAACAAAATGATCTGGGTGTCTGTGGTTCACACATGTGCTCCTAGCTATTCAGGATTACAGTTCAAAACTAGTCCAAGCAGGAAAGTCCTTGAGACTCTTATCTCTAATTAATTAGCATAAAGCCAGAAGTAAAGCTGCGGCTCAAGTGTTAGAGCACCAACCTTGAGTGAGAAAACTAAAGGAGAGCATTCAGCCCCAGTACTGGAGCCAACAGATAAATAAAAATGATATAAATCATTACATAAATAAATGAATAATTCATTGACATTTCATGCTATAAATGTTAAAAACTACAGAAGAGGGGCTGGGGAGGTGGCTCAGTGGTAGAGCGCTTGCCTTGCATGCCTGAGGCTCTGGGTTTGATTCTTCAACACCACATAAGCAAAAAGAAAAAAAGCCTGAAGTGGCGCTGTGGCTTAAGTGGTAGAGTGCTAGCCTTGAGCTGAAGAGCTGAAGGACAGCGCCCAGGCCCAGAGTTCAGGCCCCATGACCAGACTCCCTCCCCCCAAGAAAAAAGAAAAAAAGAAAACTACAGAAGAAAAGTGGACAGAGGCTAGAGGCTGTAGGACACATTGTACTCCCTATTGTCCTCTATCTGGAAGTCCGGTCCATGTTCTATGCGAGGGGGCATCCATGGAGCATCCATGGGGCATGGCCAGTGCCTTCCAGGTCAATTTTACTCAATTCCTTCATCATTTTGTGGGGCTTCAAATGCATTCTCTTTCCCTTTCCCTCCCTTCCTCCTCTCTTTTATTCTGGTATTGGGACTTGAACTTAAGGGCTGGGTGCTTTCCCTTAGCCTTCTCACTCAAGTTTGGTATACTACCATTTGAGCCACAGCTCCACTTTTGGCTTTTTGATGGTTAATTGGAGATAAGAGTCTCATGGACCTTCCTGCCTGGGCTAGCTTCAACCCATGATCCTCAGATACCAGCCTCCTGAGTAGCTAGGATTACAGGCTTGAGTTACAGGCTCTTGGCTGAGAAACTAAATTTCCCCTTTATTTCTTCATAGGAATGTTGCTTTTTCTGTCTAAGCTCTAAATCACTAACAAGGGGGAAAAAAATCTAGAGAATTGAAGCATTTTTAAAATATACAAAATTTCTTACTGAAAATGGGTGTCTATTTTTATGTTCATTATTGAATTATTGTGCAAATTACATTATAACAGAGCATAACATTTATTTTTTAAAGCACAGAATAAATTTTGTTGTAAGATTTTTGATTATGTAAGAAATCACCAAGTTATTTCATTTTGAAGTTTGTTGTAGTCTCCTTTCTGTTTAGCCACCTGAAATGGAAGTTTTGCTTGACTATAATAATAAGTGCATGTATAAAATGTCACTTCATACATATAAGATGACAGAAGCATTTTAAAGTCTGATAATGATAAACTGGCAAACCGAGTAGTGAAATAGGAGCATTCCTTCCCTAATTTTGGTCAATAAAGTTATAGTTCCTATTGAAGTAATTACTGCCCAGCAATTCCTGTCCTGGCTGTACAATTTAGAAAAACACCTATACACACAGTTCATAGAAACCTAAAACACTGGTGCTGACATTCCCAGGGGCTCTGAGCTGGAAGCCACCCAAATGTCCACCAAGGAAAGAGATTACAATGAAATTTTGATGAATTCTTTAACAATATTTCCTGGCAAGAAAATGGAATGATTTGGACCTACAATGATCAGAAGTAATAAATTTCATAAACACAGTATGAATGAAAATAAACAAAATGGGTCTGTAGAAATGTATGCATACGCTGGGTGCTCATGGCTCATACCTCGAATCTCATCTACTCAGGAGGCTGAGATGTGAGGATCATGGTTCATAGCTAGCTTGGGCAGGAAAATCCATGAGCATTTCCATGAGCAAAACGTTGGAAGTGGAGTTGTGGCTCAAGTGGCAGAGCATCAGTCTGTAGTGAAAAGCTCAAGTACAGCTCTTAAGCCCTGAGTTCAAGTCTCAATACCAACTCTCTCTCTCTCTCTCTCTCTCTCTCTCTCTCTCTCTCTCTCTCTCTCTCTCTCTCTCTCTTACATGCACACAGAGAGAAAACTATAAAAGAAAAAATATGTATACAGAATTGTTCTATTTGTAAAATGTTTTAAAATATTCCACACACAACTGTGGTATAAAATACACAGAAAACACCAAGTGCTGGTGGCCCATACCTGTGATCCTAGCTACTCTGGAGGCTAAGGTTTGAGGATCAAGGTTCAAATATAGTCCAGGAAGACAAGTTTCTGAGACATTTATTTCCAGTTACTCAGCAAAAACCAGAGGTAGGGCTATGGTTAAAGTGGGAGAGCCTGAGTTCAAGTCTGAATCCCAGCACACACACACACACACACACACACACACACACACACACACACACACACACACACACACACACACACACACACACACACACACACACACACACACACGATATGATCAGAGCACTACTTTGCTCTGGGAAAAGGGAAGACATATAATAAAAAACAAATGGTTTAAATAGGGATACAGGTGGATCCATTGCAACAATGAAATGTACAAGTCGTTATGTCGAAAATGAACTTTACAACTTTGGTGGGGGGGGAAGTGGGGAGGATTGGGTGGGGGAGGGACAGGGGAGGATGGGAAGGGATGCGAAGGGGAAACAAAGGAGGAGGCTACAATGCTTGATAAGAAATGTACTCATTATCTTGCCCATGTAATTTTAACCCCTCTGTACAGTATTTTCACAATAAAAAAAAAGAATGGAGACACAAAAGAACCCAATAAGATTTTAAATGTTCTGTTTATTAGCCTGAATGGTTGGTATTTAAATGTTTATTGTTTTTATTAATCTCTGCGCTGAAACACTTTAGATAAACGTTATAAAAAAGTCTTTCCTAGCCCCAAAACATTAGATCAAATTGAAACAGAGCCACTAACAAAGATTCATAAACCTTCAATGCAAAATGTATGTATAAAACCTTATGTATAAAATAAGTACTGAGAAACCCAAAATATTAATGAAAACAATAAAGCAAATAATTTCTAACCCAGGGGGCGCCAAACACACACGGGTGAGTCCCAGTCCCCCCCCCCCCCCTCCGCCAAGGGGTGATGTTGAAAGACTCTGCCCTTTCAGGACGTCATCTCTACAACTTCAGTGGGGATTTTAGGGATATTGGTAATTTTATTTAAACATTTCACTGTTAGAATATCACACTTTAAAAATGTACTCCACCAATAGCATCTTGACTTCATTAACTAATGTAGCTATTGGCTTCTAGCAAACAATACATGAAAAATTAGTCACTTTGGAACAGAATACAGATGGAATAAAAGCTTATCAAAACAGACCAAGAATTGCTGTGATGTTATTAAATCACTATGTTTCAAAATAGGAGAGATAAAGCGAATAAACAATGTGGTAGTGTACCATTTGATTTAGGAAAGAGAATCCAAAATCAATATCTAAGCCACAAAACACAAATCACATCTACTGGTAAACACCATGCAGCTTCTTTGTCCTGTCCATTAATGATGTTTAAGTCACCAAGAGGTCTGTCAGCGCCTGGTCTTCATTTCAATATGGCAAAAAAAAAAAAAAAAAAAGGATGGAGCTGGTTGACTGCTGCATTATACTCTAACTGTAGGCTAACGTAGACTTTCCTAGCTCAGGAGCCAGTGGTCAAGCCTGTAACCCTAGCTACTCAGGAGGCTGAGAACTGAGGATCAAGATTTGAAGTCAGCCTGAGCAGACAAATCTGTGTGAGTCTTATCTCCATCTAACCAGCAAAAAGCCAGAAGTAGAGTTGTGGCTGGAAGAGTAGAGTCCCAGCCTTGAGCAGATAAAACCAAGAGAGAATATGAGGCTGAGTTCAAGCCCTAGTATCAGCACAGACACAAAGAAATTGTGGATAACATTTTATTGTTGTTGCTAATCATGGGGATTGAACTCAGGGCCTGGGTGTGACCCTAAGTTCTTTTGCTTAAGGCTAGCACTCCACCACTTTGAGCCACAGCGCCACTTTCAATGTTGTGGTGGTTCATTGGAGGTATGAGTCTCACAGACTTTCCTGCCTGGTCTGGCTTTGAACCTTAATCCTCAGGTCTCAGCCTCCTAAGTAGCTAGGACTACAGGCATGAGCCACCAGTGTCTGTTTTTGTGGATTACAATTTTCTTGATAATTTCTTCATATATGCCATTGAAGAAATGAACAGAAACTGTGTGTATATGTCTCTATTGGAAGGCAGTAAGTCCATGTTCCCAGCCCTCTTCTCTTCCTTGAGCTAGGGTGATCAAAATCGGGGAATTAGCTATAGGACACTGCATTCCTGGGTGGAAAAGTAAGATGGACTATTTACCAATGTGTTTAATTCCAAAGTGTGACTGAAAAACTGAAATGCTTAGTTTTATTTGGTATAATGTCCTGTGTGGCTTGTAGCTGTTGTGCTGTGGAATGTAGGTGCAGAATTTAGGATAAACCAGTTAGGTCTAAATTCAGTTCCTGGCTCTTCTGGGCCCAGATTTTCATGCAAATCACCCTGAGTGTAACCCAATCCCCCACCCCCCAACTCTTACCCCCCCCCCCCCCGCCCCCAGCCCAATGGCTAGCATGAGGAAGAAATGCGATTACTAACTGGAGCCCTGAGTCTGGGTGTGGATTCAGCATTGGTGTGGAGAGAGGAACTGTCCTAGAAGAGGGAGTTCTTGAGGGAATTTGTTATCAAGTGATAATTCAAGATCAATTCACCTATCACTAATCTTAAGGATCTTCTGGAGAGGACAAAATATACATCTTGTGCACAGTAAGTACTCAATCAATGCTGCTCTTCTAATACTATTTGTTAAGGTACTGGGCAGTACTGAAGATTGAACTCAGTGCCTAATGCTTGCGAGATAGGCACTCTACCACTTGAAACTCACCCCCAGCTTTTTAAAACTTTATTATTACTTTTAATAGAATGTTATGTTTTTGCTTGGGCTGGGCTAGACTTTGATCCTCCTATTTATGCTTACTATATAGCCGGGTGACAGGGAAGTATCACTATACCTGGCTTATTGGTTGAGATGGGTCTCATTAACCTTTGTCTTGGACAGGTTTTGAACTGTGACCTCCTGATTGCCACCTCCCAATAGCTGGGATTACATATTGGAGCCCACTAATTGTTAGTTAATTTTTTAATTTTTCTATTATTATTAAGTAGTTTATTATTATTATTAAGTCGTTGTACAAAGGTGTTACAATTGCGTCAGGTTATGAGTATGATGCTTCTTGGTCAATGTTCCTTTGTTCTCCTCCATTTTCCCCATCCTGTCCCTATCCTGAAGTGACAAAGCTCATGTGTTACATGATGTGCATTGAATATAGTGACTATCTTCGCTCATCCTCCTCCCTTTGTTCCTGTGCCCCTCTCTCTCGCTCATCCCCCAAATCATGTTTCCACTTCCTGGTATTCCATTTGACAAATAGCTCATTAGTTATTCAGAGGAGTTAGGACTTTGGATTCCTCTCCTAAGTGTACTCTCCTTTAGTAAGTTTGTGTGTAAATGCAGTGAGCACTTAATTGTTAGTTTTGACATGCTAAAGTTACTTCATCAGAGTGCTCCATAGAAGAAAAGTAGATGACTTTTTGGGGGGGAGGGAATATTACACAGTAAAGCCTTCAGATTATAAGTTGCAGGTGGAGATAGGAGGGACCCATCTCAAAACATACTTATTTGGACTCAGGACATTAGGATACTGTTAAAGTAGTTGGATCCTACATTTTGTAATTGTTTAAAAATACTAAGGCTATTGCATGCAATAAAATTGATTTTACACTGAACTAATTTGAGACCTGGCTCCCTCACATCTGCAGAGCTAGCACTCTGCTAGGAAGCTAATAAATTTATTCTATAGTATGCAGCCATGCTTTCTACCTTTTAATTTTATGCACATGATGCTGTACTTGACATTGCAATGGCCAGAGCCACTGCCCCCAGAGTAGGGGCTCCCTGCAGGGGTTTAGCCTCAAGTTACTGGAAGGTTCTATTTCCTGGTTTCCTCATCTTTTCATGAAGAGGACAGAGACGGTACTGCTTGCTTTTGAGAACTATGGAGGCCGTTGAATAAATCAGGAAAATGAGGTCGGTGAAGCCTTAATGAAAATAGAGTGTGTAACAGGAAAAGAAGGTGCAATATATTTTATTCGGCTCTTCCATGGGGCCACATGGATGGATTCTTCCCAAGAGAAGATAATGCTACAGACTTTCAGCTGCAGATGTGGGCTGCAAGGAGTGGAATATTTTCTCTGGCTTTGTCCATGTGAAGCACAGATGTTTTACAAATCATCTTTCTATTAAGGCTGAGATAACCCAACTTGGTTTGAAAATGAACACATTTTTTAAATTATACTCTTTCCCATGCAATGCATGGTGGGAAGAAAATTGGCATTGGAAGCTAGTTTCAAACCTGCCTTCTCTCCAGGGTCCCCCAATTCAGCAGCCTCTGGGAACCCCAAAGAGTACATGCCTGCGGGAGGCAGGTATGCCTTATGTGGGGACAATCACCTCTCACACCAGAGAAAATGAAGGGGCTTGGCATGGGCAATTCCAGTGAGAAGCACTAAAAAGTAAAATCTGGCTGGTTACCTGTAATCCCAGCTACTGAGGAGGCTCTGAGCATCGAGGTTCAAAGCCAGACTGGGCAGGAAAGCCCATGAGACTTTTATCTCCAATTGACTACCAAAAAAGACAGAAATGTGGCTGTGGCTCAAGTGGTAGATCACTAGTGTTGAGCAAAATAGCTTAGGGACTGCGCCCAGGCCCTGAGCTCAAATCCCAAGAATGGCCCAAAAAAGAAAAAAGGAAATAAAAGGGAAAGTCCATCCTACATGTATATGCACTGATATACTAACTAAAGTGTGGAACATGCACGGGAGGAATGCAGTGGTGTACAGTAACACCTTTGAACAGCTAACTTGCAGTGTAACAACATGAATACCAGGAAGCTGGAACTTGAGGGGTTGGGGTGGGCAAGATCAAGGAGAGGGGGCTTAGATGAATGGGGCAAGGAAGGATGGGAGAATGCAGTCATAATATTCAATGTACATAGGAGAAAATGGAAGTAGGAAAATTGAGGGGAAGGGTGGAGATGGGAGAAATGGGGGAGAATGATATACTCAAACTGATAGGTTGAATTAAAAGCCCCTGTGTACAACTACTTAAAGATAATAAGCATTAATGATAACAAAAAATAAAAGAAAGTTCAGGAGCAAGGTCAAGTCCTCATTCTCATGAGTGAAAAACATACCTGCAGAGGCCTGCAAACTCTAGGCCTGGTGTCAAGAGCATGCAAAGGCGGGAGGCCCAGGTGGTCCTGCCTTGGCTCAAGGGACTGGGTTGGAGAGCCCAGAAAGGCTTCTGATGTTGATGTGAGGAGTGGCCACGGACTGAGCTCTGTTCTAGGCTGTTTGCTTCCAGCTGGCGTGGGCTGCAGGCCCCAGCGCGCCCCCCCCCCCCACCTCTGGTCCACAGGGTCAGGAACGTGTGGCCTGAGTTGCTCTCATCTGATGGGCCTGGCCTTGCTCACAGTGACTCCGTGAGGAAGCACAGATTTACTTCTGGGATTCCTTGTGCTTGTGAAGAGAAACGTTCTCCTGCTAACCACAGGAATACGTTCTTGTGCCCTTCATACTGACAAAACAGTACATTTGATATTCTTCAGCTCCCTTTCTTTTTCTTTTTCTTTTTGACAGTTCTGAGGCTTGAACTCAGGGCCTGTGAACTGTCCCTGAGTTGTTCCCCCCCATCAATTCCACCTCTTTGATGGTTAATTGGAGATAAGAGGCTCACGGACTTTCCTGCCCAGGCTGGTTTTCAACTGCAATCCTTAGATCTAACATTCCTCAGTAGCTAGGATTACAGGCATGAGCCTCTGAGCAGTCCTCAGTGTTTATCTGGAGAATCTGGAGAGTAAGAGTCCAGTGTGAAGTGGGGTAAAGGTTGAGAATCTTCCTCAAAATGGTTGGGAGCGGGGCTGGGAAGGTGGCTCAGTGGTAGAGTGCTTGCCTTGCATGCATGAGGCCCTGGGTTTGATTCCTCAGCACCACATAAGAAAAAAGAAAAAAGCCAGAAGTAGTGCTGTGGCTCAAGTGGTAGAGCACTAGCCTTGAGCTAAAGAGCTGAGGGACAGTGCCCAGGCCCAGAGTTCAGGCCCCACAACCGGACCCCCCTCCAAAAAAAATGGTTGGGAGCAGAATTGTTTCCTTTCCTTCCTTTTCTTTCCCTTCACCTTTTCCCTTTCCCCTCCCACTTCCTTCCCCCCCTCCACCCTTTCTCTTTCCTCTGCTTCCCCTTCTTTTCCCTCCCCTCTCCTTCCTTTTCTTCCTTTGTATCAGGGTTTGAACTCAGGACCTACTCTTGTTCTGTTTGCTTGCTCATACCTGGTGCTCTACTACTTGAGCCACACCTGAGACTTAGCTTTTTGCTAGTTACTTGGAGATAGAGACTCAAGGACTTTCCTGGTCAGAATGGTGTCCAACTGCTCTCCTTCAGGTCTTAGCTGCCTGAATAGCTAGGATTACAAATGTGAGCTCCCATTACCCAGACAAAATTGTATCTGACTTGAATTTTTCAAGTTTTGGAACATATGTATAGATGTTTCACTTTAACCAGTTGAGAATTTCTAATCTGAAAAAAAAATCTGAAATCTGAAATATTTTGAAATTGGAAACTTTTGGAATGTCAGGGCTTTCTAAATATTTAGCTTTCTACGCATTTCAGAATTTATAATCTCAGATTAGGGTTTTTCAGCCTATATCTCAAGCTCTGCACCATGCTTATGGTCTGACCTCCAATTCGGGCAAACAGTTATGAGACTTGTCCATCCAGGTGTCTGCTTACCTGCCTGGATTTTCTGTGCTTTCCTGGTGAGGAAAAGTGTATGACCAAAGAAACATACATGTACATGGGTACTCCGGCCTCTTCTCCAAGAAAGATACAAAACAAAAGCAATCTAGCACCATTTTAGAGCCTCTGAAAAAATATTTCTTCTCCCAGAAGACAAAAAGTTGTCATAAATTCAGCCCTGCCAAACAGATCTGTGAGCTTTGCTGTCAAAGCATCCTCATCCAGGCAAAGAATGGTTCTGGTTTTAGCCCAAACAAGGACTTTCCCAAACAACAGAGCAAAATTTCTCAGGGTTCTTTAGCAAGCAAGATCTGCTTTGGGAGTTAAGGGGAGGCACAGAAATGGAGGAACAAAGGGTAAACAAATACAGCAGAGATACTTATTGGAAACTGTTGAAGATGACAAAGTATACAACTTGTGGGTGGAGACAGGAGGGAAAAATGGAGAGAGTGAGGGAAAGGGTGACATGTCCAAAAAGAAATGTTCTCTTTACCTGAGTTATGAAACTGTAATCCCTCTGTACGTCACTTTTTTTTTTTTTTTTTGGGTCCGGTCATGAGGCCTGAACTCTGGGCCTGGGTGCTGTCCCTCAGCTCTTCAGCTCAAGGCTAGCGCTCTACCACTTGAGCCACAGCACCACTTCTGGCTTTTTTTTTGTTTATGTGGTGCTGAGGAATCGAACTCAGGGCCTCACACATGAGAGGCAAGCACTCTACCACTGAGCCACCTTCCTTTCTTGATTGAACCAAATGCTTTGCTCAAGGCCATTGAGCTGCAGCCATGAACAGGTTATCTTGCTTGCAAACACAGTGAGGTCCTTGCTGCTTTACCCTACCCTTACATACCGTGCCCGAGTCTCAATTCTCATATGATTTCTTCATCAATAGTGATTCATGATCTCATGAAACCAAACCTGGAAGGGCTATGACAGCATCCCCTTCTGATCTTCTCCATCTTTGGCTTGGACATAGGGCCTGGGTACTGTCCCTTAGTTTTAAAAAGTATTATTATTTTGTGATCTTCCTGGGGCTTGAACTCAGGGCTTTGGTACAGTCCCTTAGCTTTAAATTTTATTATTATTGCTACTACTACTACTATTATTATTTATTATTGTGATGTTCCTGGGGCTTGAACTCAGGACCTAGGCACTGTCATTTAGCTTTTTTTTTTAATTTTAATTTTTTGTTGTTATTCTAAAAGTCATGTACAGACAGGTTACAGTTATATATGTCAGATAAAATGTATAGTTCTTTTTGGACATGCCATCCCTTCCCTCACTCTCTCCAAGTTTTCCCTTATCTTTAAAAATATTATTGTTATTGTTATTGTTATTATTATCTTATGGTCCTAGGGCTTGAACTCAGGGCCTGGGTATTGTCTCAGAGCTTCCTTGCTCAAGGCTAGTGATCTACCACTTGAGCCACACCTCTCTCTATGTCTGGCTTTTTGATTGTTAATTGAAGATAAGAGTCTCACAGACTTTCCTGCCCTGGCTGGCTTCAAACCATGATCCTCAGATCTCAGCTTCCTGAGTTGCTAGGATTACAAGATTAAGCCACTGGTGCCTGGATATTAAAGCACGGAAATCAACTTTTATAGAATGCTGTTTCATGCTACCTAAGAGAGCCTGCTCCTCTGTCTCCCAGCTATGGCAATGTCTAAGTTTGATTTCAAAGAAGGAAAGAACACAGCCTGTGAACGAGAGGATGGACAGCAGCATGTGTTGAACATGTATCTGCCATCACTTGCCCATCTCTCCATCCGGGAAGATGCCTGAACTCCAGGCTTAGAGCTTCATTCCCTCATGTTCCCGTAGGACCATCAGTCCAGTCTCAGTCCCCTGAACTGGTCAATGAGATTTAATTTCCTGTTTGTAAGATAAAAAGTTATTACAATGAAAAACAAAACTTAACATTCTCTTTAATAATCTCACTGGACCTTTAAGGTCTCTGCATCTCAGATGCCTGTTGTAAAGTGATATTCTTATCACTTTGGAGAAACAAAAGTCCCCCTCAAGGAATAAGCTTTTGGCAGTGTTGACTTGATTCTTTTGTGAAATAAAGATGAAGATGAATATGCATTAAAGATGCTTGAAACAGCTTAGAGGCCCTGGCCCTGGGTTCCTGAGACTGTGTTCTGATCATTTTCTATGCTTATTTTCTGTGTGAATTTGTCCAAGCAACATGGGCTCCTGTAGACCCTTTGAAAGAACAAAGGGGATCTGAGCCAGGTGGGTATGCCTGGGTATGCCTGTAATCCCAGCTACTCAGTCAGCTGACATTTGAGGCTTTACCTTCGAAGCCAGACTGTGCAGGAAAGCCTGTGAGACTCTTATTTCCAACTAAGTAACACAAAGTCAGAGGTGGAACTATGGTTCTACTTGAGCTGTGGTTCAAGGGGTAGAATGCTACCTTGAACAAAAGAAGCTCAGGGACAATGTCCAGGCCCTGAGTTCAATCCCCAGTAATGGCACAAAAGAAAGAAGACACCCATACTAGGCATCACCTTGTAGGTCAAGGTGTGGCTGTCTCCCAAAGCTCCCTGAGTGAAGCTCATGTCTAATGTGTGAGCCGCCAGGTCAGAGATTGCGTTCCTCAATCAATTAACCCTGACACAGGCACAGGGCAAGCCTCTCTCCTATGCTGTCTACCTAGGGTGTGTCACAGTGTGCTGCAACACAAAGGAGGCCTGCACACTGAGCCGTGGCTCAGGATTTCTCATCTCCAACTATCCTTTGGATCCTTCTGTGGGCTGATGCATTCAAAGGACAGAGACATGAACCGCATAAGGTACGGACAGATCTCTTTCACTGAACAAAGAGTGTAGCTTATGAGACAAAGGGGTGTGTGTGTGTGTGTGCGTGCGTGCGTGCGTGTGTGTGTGTGTGTGTGTGTGTGTGTGTGTGTGTGTGTGTGTGTGTGTGTGTGCTGGTACTGGGGCTTGAACTCAAGGCTTAGGAGCTGTCCTTCAACTTTTTGGCTCCAAAGCTAGCACTCTACTGCTTGAGCCATAGCTTTACTTCCAGCTCTTTTGGTAGTTAATTGGAGTTGTGTCTCAGAGCTGGGCACTGGTGGCTCACACCCGTAATCCTAGCTACTCAGGAGGCTGAGATCTGAGGATGGTAGTTCAAAGCAAGCTCAGGCAGGAAAGTTCATGAGACTCTTATCTATAATTAACCACCCAAAAGCCAGAATTGGAGCTTTGGCTTAAGTGGTACAGCACTAGCCTTGAGAAAAATAATATCAGGGACAGTACCCAGGCTCTCTCACAGACACAGACTTTCTTGCCCAGGCTGGCTATGAACCCTAATCCTCCAATTTCAGCTTCCTGAGTAGCTTGGATTACAGTCATGAGGCACCAGTTCCTGACTTGATTGTGGACTTTTTGGGTCCAAACTTTCAAATCTGGGTCTGAGGAGGAGAGGCGTCAACTGTCACTGAAGCTCCCTTTCTTTTAGAACTGGGGCTATGCCATGTTTCTGTCTCTCATTCTCCCAACAGAAGGGGCTCAAGTATCATCTGGATCCAGGTACAGTGGTCACTCTGCTTCCCCAGCCCAGCCACCATCGGTATTTAGCATCAGAGGAGCAGTAAGTTGAGTGCAGCAGGACAGCACTGGAGAAGTGACAGCCAATGGGACACAGGTGGCCTCTTCATTAAAGAATCCCATTCTCCTCACTGGGGGCAGGGGACTTTAGCCCACAAGGGCTGATTTCCCTTTCCATGATTTAGCTTTGTCTTATTTTTTTTTGCTTCTATTTTTATTTCAATAATGTATCTTGAATTCAGAGCTTTGTGTTCTGGCTTGGCTTTTATTCCACCCACAGCTGGTCCCCCACCACTTGAGCCACACTTCCAACTCCGCTTTTGGCTGAGTACTTTGCAGATGGCATCTTGCAGACTACTTTGCCTGGGATGGCTTTGAATACCAATCTTCAGATCTTAGCCTCCTGAGTAGCTTGGATTATAAGAGTGATCCACTGGTGCCAGGCTGTGTATTTTATTTTAAAAACAGTGGAGCTTCAGGCTGGAGATGTATCTCCGTGGGAGAATACTTATACTCCATGGTAGAATACTCAGCATGTCCAAAGTCCTGTATTCCATTCCCTGCACTTCCAGGAAACAAACAAACAAAATGAACTTTGTGATACTCTTATTCAGTGAATTTTTAGTCTGTTTATTTTTTTTTCTTTTTCGTTGGTTGTGGGGCTTGAACTCAGAGCCTGGGTACTGACCCTGTGTGCTCTACCACTTTGAACCACAACTTCACTTCCAGTTTTCTGGTGGTTCATTGGAGATAAGTGTCTCACAGACTTCCTTGCCCGAAGCTGGCTTTGAACCATGCTTCTCAGATCTCAAGCTTTCTGAGTAGCTAGGGTTACAGGCATGAGTCACCAGCACCCAGCTTACTTCAGGTGTTTTTGATAAGTATGGATCTCACCCTACAGCTGCCTAGTATAGGTCAAAAGCAGTTAGGTTTTATTCCTTTTTCCCAAGCTAGCCTTTATCCACAATAATGAACATCCATCTCCATGTTGGGGAGCCCCTTTCCTATTGGGTTTTTATCATCTGACATTTGTGTGCCTCTATCCAGGCCTCAGAGAACTTGCTGCACTGGGTTCTGCCATCTGTTTCCTTATCTCCCTTCTAGTCCCACATTGACAGAGACATGAGTAGGATCCCTGGGATCAGTGTTCTTGTCTGAGTTATTAAAAGTTGGTGCATTTCTTTTCCAGCCGTTCCCTCAGCATGCTCTCCGTGCACGGTGCATCGCCTACCACTCATGTGCTCTTTACCAGCTCCTCCTCCACTTTCTAGCCTACGCCTTGTAATGAAGGGCTCAGAAAGTGCGGGAGTTGTTCATCCATGCGAGGGCTGGGGGCGGCAGCGCCTGGCCGGGAGCCCGCGGCAGAGGCCCAGGGCCTGGGATTGCCTGAGCGCAGCGGCTGCACGTTCCAGGAGCACGGAGGTCTCCACGGCCTCGTCCACGCCTCGCCGGCCAGATGCTGCCTCATGGAGAAGACTCTGCTTCGCACACTCTGGGTGGTGATGGAGGGTGGGGGGCTGTCCTAGATCACCCCTGGGAGGAGAGAAAAGGGAACCGCTAGGGGGATAGGGATAAGAAGTGCCAGACGTAGGTAACTCACGTAACAAGCGGCCTCCTTGTTCCCATACAGCTGCGGGCTCCGGCTCAATGCCTTGTGTTTCCCATAATGCTATCTGTTCCCACCCAAACACACCTTCCCATAGTGCCTTGGGGGCTTGGTCAACCAATGAGCTCGAATGCCTCTTTTCTCTGTAACGCTGTGGTGGTTCCCACGTAACCTCTTCTTCCCATCATGCCTTGGGCGCCTGCTCAGCCCCTGTTCAGTGGCTTTCTCCTCCCATAATGCCCTGGGTCCCGGCGGCCCTGCGCGAGCCGGCAGGCAGTCAGCGCACGAGTGATTATTGTCTGAAGAGAGTCTCATGGCCTTCCTTTCACTTTCAAATAAACTTACTCAGTTGACCTTAAACACTTTACTGCCTTTTAACTCTTCCATGGGTGGAGAAGATAAATTCAGGCTCCTGGAGGGCACTGTCCTCAGCTTTGCCAGCTGGAGCCTGCCAGGAAGGGGTCTGCCACGGGCCTGAGGGTGTTGGCACCCAAAGCCCACGTGTGTGTGTGTGTGTGTGTGTGTGTGTGTGTGTGCTTGAACTCAGGGCCTGGGTGCTGACCTTTAGCTTTTTCATTCTGCAATATGAGCCATATCTCAACTGCTGGCTTTTCACTGGTTCATTGGCAATAAGAATCTTAAGGATTTCCTGCCTGGACTGGCTTTGAACATTGATTCTCCTATCTCAGCCTGCTGAGTAGCCAGGATTACATGCATGAGCCACAGCATCTTGCACTACATTTTAATTGTAACTTCAGCTTCACAAAAGAAAAACAGAACCTAAGCTCCCAGTCAGGGAAGATTATATTCAAACTCTTCCTAACTCAAGAAAACATAGGCCTTTAGAAAGCCTTAGCCCAGAGTTTCAATCAGATTTATAGAAAATGTTAGACACATATAAGCTGTGTGCAATGATCTGAAAATTAGGAAGCCTGGGGTTTCACCTCAGAGTAGAATCAAGCAAGAATCAAGTTCACAGCCCAGCTTAGGGTTATGGGAAAGGAAGAGTCCATGCTGGGCTAACAAGGTGGTGGGAAAAGATTAGAGATGAAAGCAAGTGCCAGGCCACAGGCAAAGAGAAGAGCCCAGACCAGGGAATGGAGAGTGAACAGTGTGTCAGGGAAGCTAATACCTGTGGGAATGTGCGGGTAGGTGAATGAGAATTCATCTTGGAGGAGCAAAGATGGAGAATTATGTGAGCTACTTCAGGTGGATGTTTCCTGATGGTGACAGTCACCACATACTGCTGTCCGTGACTGCAGAGCCCCCTCCTCCCAAGGGGACAGACAGTGGACAACCCAGAGACTGAGTACAGGTTACCCAGTGCATAGCTCCAGGAGATATACTCTGTCTCTTCCAGACACTGGCAGCTCATTTGGAAAACGAGGAAGGTAGGCCAGAAATCCTATTCCCACTGTAGCCCTAAAGTAGCTCTAATTCCATGAAAAGATTGTTCAAGAACATTAGCATGCCAAAAACATATATTCTGAAAAAGCTCGATTAAAACATAATACTAAATCACAATGGAGTTTATTCTGGATGTAACGTTCAGTTATTCTTTGGATAGCCTACAGTCAGTAGAGCATTCAAGTAATTCAGGCAAATCCACACGGCCAAGTTCAGCTAAGAATTATCCCATGAACTCACTCAGTGATTGGATTCACCTTGGATTCATTGCCTGTTTGGTGCTATCTCACCTTCGGCATGGAGGGAACACACACCAGGGCTGATGGCATGGAAGGTGTGAATTTAGGGACCATGGAGATTTTTTCCGCCCCAGAAATCAAAACAAATTCATCTTGGAACATTCTCCTGAAAGTAAGGTTGTCCAGAGTGAGCTAATTTGGGCCAAAGCGTAGGTTCAGAACTCCTCTGTGGCCAATTGGGAACAGGTCCTGAGACCCAAGCAGGAACAGATCCGCCCTTCTGTGCGGCTTTGTATTCTCTCCGTTAACCCTTCACTTCCAAAGAAGACTGTTGAAAGGCAGACAGTGCCTGGCCTGAGGCTCTCTTGTCTGGAAGATTCATGCACAATGAACTGATAACCTGTCAGAATTCAGAGTTTTTAGGAACAGAAGAGAGTCCTCTTTGATTAGTAATGGGAAAAGGAATAGAAAAACCAGGACAGCTACATAGGAACAACAAAGTCAAGAAGCCAGACACTGGGCTCACTGTCCAAGCCACTGCAGCTTGCTTCTTGCATCTGTCCAGTTTGCCACTCCCAGCTATCTTCTTCTTCTCCCTCTCCGTCTCCTTTTCCCTCTCCCTCTCCCTTCCCCCTTTTTTCCCCCTCTTCCTTCTCCCTTTCCTCCTCCACCTCTTAGAATCTCATGGAGTTTTCTGCCAGGTCTGGTTTTGAATCACAATCCTCAGATCTCAGCCTCCTGAGTGTTTCAGTTCTTCTTAGCAGTGCTGGGGTTTGAACTCAGGGCCTTATCCATGTTAGGCAGGTGGCTCTACTTCTTAAGCCATGCCTCCAGTTTATCCATGTTAGGCAGGTGGCTCTACTTCTTAAGCCATGCCTCCAGTCCTTAAATTGGATTCTTATTAAAGGTTTTATATCGCTGATCATTTCTGATATATAGAAAACCGTAGGAGGAATTTTGTATATTTGTTATATATACAACTGACCTAAAATTTAATTTTAACAAAAAAGTCAAAGAATTGCTTTAGATTTTCAGTATGTGACATATTTTCCTCTTCTCAATGAAGATAATCATTATGTATGGTGTCACATGTAATGGTCATAATTTTTCAGTCATATGTCTCTTGTCTTTTATTGAAATGTCTCTGGAATTGTACTATCATGGTAACAGTTGATAGTTTCCAAGTGAGTGTCATTCTTTACATTTAAAAATATATCCAGTTATTCATGGTTTTTCTGAATTTTTTTATTTTTTAAATGCTGGATACTGGGACTTGAAGTCAGGGCCTGGGTGCTCTACCATTTGAGCTACATCTCCATTTGCAGCTTTTTGCTGGTTAATTGGAGATAAAACGTCTCAGATTTATGTTTGAGCTAGCTTTGAACTGTGATCCTCAGATCTCAGCTGTATAGTAGCTAGACTTACAGGCATGACCACTGGCACCTGGCCAAAAATCATTTTAAGTCAATATAAATATTAAGTCTGCTCAGGAGCTGTTGTTATATGTAAAATGAATGACTCATTTTTCTTTCTCTCTCATATCCTGTTATGATGGATTTTATTTTTCCTCACCTATGGGGAGACATCTTTAAAATATCAAGGCTTTTTAGATGCACTTGTGGGTCACAGTAGTTTGCCTTGTGTAAAGTGGTTTACTTTTTCCAAGACTAAATTCAATAGAGGCTTTCTGGCCATGTTGCTCATGCTAGTTGCTGAGGGCCTTATGGCTTTCAACCACTCAGGCACCAGCCATCCTCTACTACTGGTGCTGCCATCTTCCCAGGGCTCAGAGTCCTGTTTGGAAGTTCTGTAACTGGCCTAGAGATAGGAAGAAAGAGAGCTTAAAGAATACCATACCCACTCCTGAAGGTCCATGAACCTCTTTACCCACTCATGTTTCATTGGTGCAAACTGGTCACATGACTTTATAATGCAAAGGAGGCTGGGAAATGTAGTCTAGGAGCATGCAAAGGAGAAACAAGAGATGGGGTATGAGCAACTCTGGGCATTTTTTTGTTTGTTTGTTTTGCACACTTTTCACAAAGGGATTATTCTTTGAAAAATCTGCTGGATTTATTTGTAGTACTCCAGCTGTAATATCACATGCTGATGGGAGGGCAGAGATGGTAGGAGAAAAACAAAAGAGGAGGCAACAATGCTTGATAAGAAATGTACTCATTACCTTGCTCATGTAATTATAACCTCTCTGTATGGTATCACACAGATGTCCCAAATGGCAGTACCTCATTGTTTACTGAACTTTTGTACTTATATTTTTCAGAGGAAAGAATACTATTGTAAATTGTAAATAGTAAATAAATAACTATTGTATGCAAATGTATAACTGTTGGCAATGACATCTGGGAAGAAGAGATAAAGTTTATTTCCTGTAAAAAAAAAAATTTAAAAAAATAAAGCAAACCTGACTAGTCGTTTCTCTGTGGTATCTCAGCCAGGTTTGTTATTGGCTATGATCACAGTGCTTTCTCTCTCTTTCCACTTATTTATTTATTTATTCATTATTTAGAATATGTAGCATCTCTATTAGTTTGGCTCTCTTAGTCTTTTTCATTTGTTTCAACATTGAAACTTTATATCCAGATTGTGATTATTATAAAAATATTATTATTGCCGGGTGCTGGTGGCTCACGCCTGTAATCCTAGCTACTCAGGAGGCTGAGATCTGAGGATCGCGGTTCAAAGCCAACCCGGGCAGGAGAGACCGTGAGACTCCGATCTCCAATAAACCACCAGAAAAAAACGGGAAGTGGCGCTGTAGCTCAAGTGGTAGAGCGCTCGCCTTGAGCTGAAGAGCTGAGGGACAGCGCCCAGGCCCAGAGTTCAAGCCCCACGGCCGACAAAAAAAAAAAAAAAAATTATTATTGTATAGAATTGATACTTATTTACTAACCTGTCCAATAGAAGTAGTTAGACCAAA
Organism: Dipodomys merriami; assembly: GCF_024711535.1. Classification (NCBI taxonomy): domain Eukaryota; kingdom Metazoa; phylum Chordata; class Mammalia; order Rodentia; family Heteromyidae; genus Dipodomys; species Dipodomys merriami. Next base: position 16,848,337 of record NW_027202715.1, on the reverse strand, counting down.
CTAGTTAAACAAGTGAGTTTTATTCTTTTCCCCCAAAGCAGATTTCTGTGCTTGGAGTTGTAGAGTCAGTGGGTGTGGTGTTCTAGAGGAGTGTGTGTGTGTGTGTGTGTGTGTGTGTGTGTGTGTGTGTGTGTGTGTGTGTGTGCAGATGTTGTTGCCGTTCAGAGGCTTTAATTAAACAAAGTGGCTGCACAATTCAGTTAGTCTAGGTAGGGAATATGATAATTCTTCTGTCATTACTTTGTTGCTTTAAAACTAGGCTTCTTTCAAATACCTCTTAGCAGTGGCACTATGGCTCAAGTGGTAGAGCACTCGCCTTGAGCTGAAGAGCGCAGGGACAGCGCCCAAGCACAGAGTTCAAGTCCCACGACTGACAAAAAAAAAAAAAAGAGTTTCAAATACCTCTTAGCTAAATTGCATCGTCTTGAGTTGGTCTTATGTTTTTTATTCCATTACACAATTTTTCTTCTCCTTTTTTCTCCTCCTGCTACTCTTCTTTTAATTCCTCCTTGTTTGCTGATCCTCTCCTCTTCCTCCTCCTTTCTGTTTCTTCTCCTCCTCTTCCTCTTTCTCCTCTCTTCTTCTTCTTTCTTTTTTTATTCTCCTCCTCTCCTCCTCCTCCTCCATCTCCTCTTCCTTCTCCTTTTCTGCCTCATTCTCCACTTCTTTAATTTCCTTTTTTTCTTCTTCTCCTCTTCCTTCTCCATCTCCCCTTCTTCCTCTTTTCCCTTCTCTTTCTCTTTCTTCTCTTCCTTGTCTTCTTCCTCATCCTTTCCCTTTTTATTCCCTCTCTTGGATACTTCTGGAATTCATATTTTTTAAGTTAAATTAAAAAGTTGAGAGAGAGCTGGGAAGGTGGCTCAGTGGTAGAGCGCTTGCCTTGCATGCATGAGGCCCTGGGTTCGATTCCTCAGCACTACATAAGCAAAAAGAAAAAAAGCCGGAAGTGGTGCTGTGGCTCAAGTGGTAGAGCACTAGCCTTGAGCTGAAGAGCTGAGGGACAGCGCTCAGGCCCAGAGTTCAGGCCCCATGACTGGACCCTCCCCCCCAAAAAAAAGCTGAGAGAGTGGGCTCTTTGAACTAATTTTACTCTGCTTATCATCTTTTAGATTAGGGATTCTTTACTTTCCCTAATCTGCCTATTTCTTATATTATCTACATCAGTTGCATCCATTCAGTTTTTTCTGTGGATTTCCCATTAAATCCACATTTGAGCTTCTAAATCTATCTTTTATATTTGGGTCAATTTTATTAAGCCTAACAGAAAGAAGTCTATGGTAAACTAGCTTAAACAGTAAATGAACTGTTTTGGCTTGTGTTTCTGAACATTTGGAGCAAGAATTGTGTTTACAGGGCTGGGATGGAGCTCAGGGGCAAAGCACTTGCCTAGCAAGTACAACATCCTGGGTTCGAGCCCCACAACCAAAAAAGGATAAAAAATGCCATTAAAAACGTGTTTATGGCAGGGAATAAGAAAGGGTTCTAGGACATCTTCTGTCCAGTTCCTCAGCTCTGGCCTCCTTGGGTGGTTCATCATCGGGCTGGCATCTTCATCGTTGGGCTGGTGTATTCCATAGCACCAGATGCCCTCCACCTCCCCGCAGCATTCAGGGGGAACCCTTCCTCATGCACCACCAGACACATTTCTCCCAGTTATCGAAAGGAAAACTGATGATCTTTCTTTCAAGCAATCACACACTCAACCCAGAAATAACCACCCTGGCATGAAGAATGGGACTGTGGTGCATCCCTATTGTCCAATCCAGTTGGTGACCCCATGAGAGACAACTACATTGCCCAGCTCAGAACTCTCCCATCTATGCTTATTGGCTGTGGCTCCACCTCTGATTTCTAGATGAATATCTCATGGTAGTTGTTTCTCATACAGACTGAGTTTTCTGTGATTATGGAAGAGAGGAGTGGATGTCACACCTCACACCTACATGGAAAATTAAAAATAAAGCTTAGATAAGGATGGAAGGGGTGACATTGATCAGGATGCATTGCTCATAAACTGTCATGTTGCATTGAAATCCCTTTGTACAACTATTTAAAGATAATTTTAAAAAGTAATCTCTCCCCTTCCTAAAGAAAAACTGTCTTATGTCCATCCTGCAGTATACAGAATCTGCTTACACAGATTCTAAACCTGTTAGATCATCTTGGGGATGTGAATCAGAATTTTGCTTCTCTTTCTGTGGTTGGACAAGCAGTCTGTCTGACTCTTCAGAGAGTTATGCACTTTGGGGCTCGAGGCACCTTCATAGGCCGTGTTTCTTGACCTTGAATTAGTATTTTAAATTTGCTCATAAAATACTACACAGATTCAAAGAGAATTTATTTCCCTTGCTTTCAATAATTTACCTAATCTTCCACAGAACTCCTTGCCAAAATAGATATTGAGGAATTCTAAGAAAATCACAAAATAATAATGAAATTATATATACATATAGATGTACATGTGCAATGCATACACAAGTGTTGCATGTGTGTATAAAGATATATACACACAATGCACATATATGCATGTCTATGTGCTTGCATATCACACACATGCATACACAGGTGTGCATATATACATATATGTGCACACATCTACCCATGTGTGTATATGTGTATATATGTGTGTATGCATATACACACTCATATGTGCACATGTGTGCATATATGAATGAATGTACATTGCACATATATGTATATACATGTGCATACGTGCACATATGAATGAATGCATATGCACACACATTTGCATGTGTGTATACACATAAATGCATGTGTATACATTCTTTTCATGTTCCATAAAATATTCATTCAGAAGTTGGCTTTGCTTTCTGGATTTCTGCAGAAGTGGGGCATTTGCTGTGGATGAAATCTTTCCCCATTTTCCCTTATTCTGAGTTGGGAAGTGTTAGGGATCTTTTCTTGAAATCTTCTTTCTAAGGAAGGAAATTGTGCACTACCCTCCTCTGCTTTTCCAACCCAGACTTGATGTGTAAGGTCTGCTTTATCTGTGGCAGGAATCTCTAAGCACAGTGACACTCCCTTTCACCATCTGCTCATCCATCTGCTCACCTGTTCTCTATGGACATCAAGAAGTGCATGTGGGTACAAGAGCTCATGTTGTCACTTTATCTATAAATGTGGTAACAAACTGTGAAGTCCTGGGAAGATAAATGACCATTTTTGCCTGTCAAATGATTTTACCCTTTGTTTAAGGAGCTGTAATGTATTCACAATATCAGAAGCCTTCCCTCCCTCAAACTTTCCTTCCTTCCTTCCTTCCTTCCTTCCTTCCTTCCTTCCTTCCTTCCTTCCTTCCTTCCTTCCTTCCTTCCTTCCTCCCTCCCTTTCTCTCCCTCCCTTTCTCTCTTTCTTTCTTTTCTTTCTTTCTTTCTTTCTTTCTTTCTTTCTTTCTTTCTTTCTTTCTTTCTTTCTTTCTTTCTTTCTTTCTTTTTCTTTCTTTCTTTCTCTTTTTCTTTGGCTACTTGCTACTCATACTAGGGCTTGAACTCAGTGTCTCACGTTCTTGCCTAGGTTTTACCTTTCAAGGCTGATGCTCTACCACTTGAGTCACATCTCCACTTCCAGTTTTTTGCTGGTTAATTGTAGATAAGAGTGTCATGGACTTTCCTGCCCAGGCTGGCTTTGAGCTGAGGCTCTCAGATCTCAGCTTCCTGAGTAGCAAGGATTACAGGTGTGACCACTAGCATCCAGCTAGTTGCTTGGATTCCAGTGAGGTGTTTAACCTCTCCACACTTCACTTTCCCCATCAGCAAACCTCATGAGGGTAAGAACAGCTCTCCCCAGTTGTGATGACATGTAGGACTGGTGCAGGACTGGTACCACAGCAATGGTATTTCTTGTGATCACTATTGTTTTAGTGGGCACAGGGACACTAATACTAGTTGTAAAAATCCATGGAAACCCCTTGGAGCCTGCCCACAATCAAATTTATTGCCCAAGAAGCTGAACATAATTGCATTCCTCTGCAAACATTTCAGGGATAAAACAGCAGCTTCCTGAACACAGGGATTTTTTTTTTGAGAATTAAGAAAATGGAGCTTCCCAGTATTACCCCTGCCCCTTCCCTCTCTCCTCTCCCCTCTCCCTCGGTGGGAAGCCATTAGCAGGGGATTGCAATGACTGTTCAGGGACAGTTGACCTTCAATGTGCACTTGAATAACAGGACCCATTTATGGCTGACAGTTGGCTCTTGCTCAAGTGGCCCATGAAATGTATGGGCCAAGCCTTCATTTTACAATCCTTTTAAAAAAGAGAGGTCCAAATGTTGCTGGGTAACTTAAAGTCTAAGCTGTTACATGTGGAAGGACCACCCATTGCGTGCTTAGGATTTCTTTTTTAGAAGCAGGAACACATTCCAAAAGCTGCTCTTGGTATTTCTTGCCAACCCAACATTTCTAAGCTGTTAATATAAACTATTTCTCGGACATTAGATTCCATTCTCATTTGCTTCACTTGGGTTTTTTTTCCCTTGCTTCATTTTCCTGTAAATGAAAGATCTGAAGTAAAAAGAGAAAAAATCAGATAACTGTACTGGTGATCAAAGGGGCTGTGTATTTGGTTGTACAACACAGTTATACAGTCAGTTCTTGAAAAAATGAGGCCACATTCAGGGTTTGTGAATGGTGATCTGCACATGCTCAGTGGGCTCATGGCCGAGTGTCCTAGGAGAAAAGTCATCACTGATAAGTCATGATTGGAGCAGAGCAAGCAGAAGACAGCAATTCTCAGATAATGGAAGGAGAGATTCCCACCCACGGGTGACGTCTGATGGACAAGCCGAGCAACAGAACCTCAGGGGAAGAAAGCACCAGTTTGTGCTGGGTGCCAGTGGTTCACACCTGCAATATTAGCTACTCAGGAAGCTGAGATCAGAGAATCAAGGTTCAAAGCCATCCTTGACAGAAAAGTCTGTGAGACTCTTTTCTCCAATTAGCCACCAAATAAGCCAGAAGTGGCAGTGTAGCTCATGTGGTGGAGCACTAGCCTTGAGCAAAGAAGCCAGGTGAGAGTGCAAGACTCTGAGTCCAAATCCCAATACTGAACACACACACACACACACACACACACACACACACACAATGGTAAAGCCAAAAAGATATTGGCAAAATAATACCATGATGTACTGTAATTGCTTTCTTGCTCTGACTGTGCAAATATTTGTAACAGATATATGAAAGGAGTAATTTAATTCTCCCATGTGGATTCAAAAGGGCATGGCACTGTAGCTTCTTAGGAATAAAAATAAAGAATCTTTCCAAATGCCTCCTGGAGACAGGCAGCAGCAGACCAGCTCAAAGGAGCAGGTGTTGCTCATAGCTTCCCGAGAGACACAGGGAAGGAAGGCAGCTCTAGCCAGGAAGGAAGGTCACACCTGCTCTGAGAGCTCTTCCCCTAGTGAAGATGTAGCAGAAAAGCAGCAGCCTGGTGGGCCTATTCCAGAACCTGCTCCAAAGGCCTTGACTACAGTATGCCCCAGCGCCCAGCCTCTGCAGAGCACCAGAACAGGAGGAAGGCCTGGTCAGCTTCATCACCCAACTGACCTCCCACCAAGACAGCAGAATTTGTGACCTCTTCCCTCTTAACCTCTACTTTAGGCAATAGGAATCCTGCTTCTTTTAAAGTGGACAGTCCTTTGAGATTGATCTTCCATCTAGATTTTTAAATACCATTAATTCTACTCAGTTTGGCCCATGAGGTATAAGAACTGATGATATTTCTGAAAATATCTGCAGTGTTCTGAGATCTGGGAGACAGTGAATTGTTATCTTCTTCTTCTTTTTGGGCTGGTCCTGAGGCTTGAACTTGAGGTCTAGGTGCTGTCCCCGAACTTTCGTTAATACTCTACCTTTTGAGCCACAGCTCCATTTCCAGTTTTTTGTTGGTTAATTGTGATAAAAGGCTTCTAGTTATTCTTCACTTTAAAAAGTGTCTTTCATTTGCCAAGCATTGGTGGTTCACATCTGTAATCCTAATTACTCAGGAGACTGAGACCTGAGGATCAAGGTTCAAAGCCAGCCCAGGAATGAAAGTCTGGGAGACTCTTATCTCCAATTAACCACCAACAAATTGGAAGTAGAGGTGTGGGTCAAGTGGTAGAGTATTAGTCTTGAACACAAAAGTTCAGAGAGAGTGCCTAGACCTTGAGTTCAAGCCCCAGGATCAGCACACACAGACACACACAGGCACACACAGACACACACAGACACACACATACACATATACACAGACACACAGTTTGCATCATGCTGACTTGATCTTCATTTTTGGAGAAAGGAAAGGCATTAACTCCAAGACGAGGTAATTTGTCTTGGAATATTTTCTGTCTCTTTTTTCCCTCCATCGATTGAAGGACTATTCACAGGAATATGTACCAGGAGCTCAGTGGTGAAGCCAGGCAGCCAGTGGTCACCCACAGACTGGGAGATGGATCAGTTACTCAGCATGCCACACAGGGCTGGTACCAGGGAGCAAGATGCTCAATTCTGAGTGGTCCCTAAGCCATCTTTTAGCTTTCTCTGGCTTTGAGGAGATTGCTCTGACCACACATCTCTTGATGATAGAGAAGTCACATAGAGCAGTGGCTTTTCCTTCACCATCTCCTCTTAAGTATCACATTAGGCATAGACAGAAAAGGGGAGGGGCTTTTAGATACTGATCAAGTCAAATAAGGCACTAGAGCCTAGCCCTCAAACTTCATGAGTTATCTTATTTAGTCTGAAGACTGTGTCATGTGATTCTAGATAACTGGCCCAGAAATCCACAGTGAGCGCCCCTCCTAGTCCCTGGTGGACTGGGCTGGTTTGGCTTGCAGCACATCTGTAAATGTAGCCCACATTCAGTGGTCCCTACATGAACATGCCATCTTGGTGAACAGGTACCCTAGCCTCACTTCTCAAGAGCTAAATTCACATTCTGTTTCTCTGCTTGCATCTCTAACCATACCGTGTGTTTTGTTTAACTTGGTGTGGGGGAAATGGCTAAGCTCCACCTCCCAGAGTCACAGGGTCTAACTCTGAGTCCTGGGGCACCACTCATGGTGCAACCTAGAGCAGACTCTATATTTCTCAGTTTCCCAACATTGGAATCTGTAATATGGTTCCTACATATAAGCTTTGTGAGTCTTCAGTGTATCCATACATTTCAAGTACACAAGTACATGGTGCACAGCAAATACTGCAAATGTTTGTATTATAAATGAATATACGTTATAAATTATACCATTCACATGAAGTTTTGCATGGCATTCTTGACTCTAACCTATTCCTCATTCCAGCTTTCTTTTTCTTGTTTTTCATTTTAAAAATGTACAAAGGGTTTTTTTTAAAATTTTATTTTATTTTATTTGAGAACATACTGTACAGAGGGGCTACAATTACATGGGCAGGATAATGCATACATTTCTTACCAAGCATTGCAGCCTCCTCCTTTGTTTACCCTTCACCTCCCTTCCCAGCCTCCCCCCTCCCCCCACCCAATTATACCCCCCTCCCCCCCACACCAACATTGTAAAGTTGGTTTTGACATGACATTTTGTACTTCTCATTGTTGCAACAGGTCCACCTGAATCCTTAAACGACTCGTTTGTCCCCATCTCCTCCACATGTTATACTGACATCAAATATAGTGAAAGCGGGGGTTACACTGTGGGGGAGGGACATACAAAGCAACAAAGAAATAATCTTATAAATGCGTTAGAGACACATGCATGAAAGAAACGAAAACATTAAAATACATATTTAAGGGTTCATTTTCCTAACATCACATTATCTGACCTTTTCCGCTTGACTCATACCTATACTAGATATTGCAAATAAGGGAAACCATGGGACCTATGCTTCTTTGGGCCTGGCTTACTTCACTTAATATAATTTTTTCCAAACCTTTCCATTTCCTAACAAATGGGGAAATGTCATTCTTTCTGATGGAGGCATAGAATTCCATTGTGTATATATACCACATTTTCTTGATCCATTCATCTACTGAGGGGCATCTGGGTTGGTTCCATATCTTAGCTATGGTAAATAATGCTGCAATAAACATAGTTGTGTTGGTAGCTTTAGTGTGGTCTTGTTTGTAAACATTTGGGTAAATGCCCAAAAGTGGGATTGCTGGATCATAGGGGAGATCTATGTGAAGACTTTTGAGGAACCTCCATACTGCTTTCCAAAGTGGTTGAACAAGTTTACATTCCCACCAACAATGAAGTAAGGTTCCTTTCTGTCCACATCCCCTCCAGCATCTGTTGTTGTTAGAGTTCTTGATTTTTGCTGTTCTAACTGGAGTGAGGTGATATCTCAATGTTGTTTTGATTTGCATTTCTTTTATGGCTAGGGATGTTGAACATTTCTTCATGTGTCTATTGGCCATCCTTCTTTCTTCTTCAGAGAAGCTTCTCTTTAAGTCTTTCGCCCACTTATTTATTGGGCAGTTGTTTCTTTGAGGATTTGTTGTTGGGTGGTTTAATTTTTTGAGTTCCAAGTATATTTTAGATATGAGACCCTTGTCCGTTGTATGGCTAGTAAAGATCTTCTCCCAATCGGTGGGCTTTCTATTGATCTTGCTAGCTATGTCATTTGCCCTGCAGAAGCTCTGCAACCTTATGCAATCCCATTTGTCCAACCTTACAAAGGGGTTTTTATTCAACATATCAATTTCTGAGCACAAAGTCATCTTGGTTAATGTTACCCCTTCCATTGTTCTCCCCCATTTCTCCCACCCCCATCTCCCCAGTACATTGCTACTCCTTCTGCTGTGCCCTGTATCTCTTTGCTACTGACATCTTCCCTCCCCATCACTAACAAAGAGAACTTTCAAGATCAGAGCTGAATAGATCATTGCTTATGGACCTGGCATCTCTCCCCATTTCTCAGAGCATCTGTTTGCACACCTTGGTCTTGAAGTTTCACCCTTTCCTAATTCCATCTTCCCAGCAGATAAATTTTCACTCATTCTGTCATGGGTCCACTGTTCCACCTCTGAAAACACTTGGGAAGGTCTGTTTCTTCTCCCTAGGATACCATTTGCTTTCCCTGCCTGGGAAACTCTGACTCTACTGAGTTCATCACTTGAGTTCTTTTTGAAAGCTTCCCTCCTACAATGTCCCCTCCACCCCTTTCTCTCCCTACCCCAGCCTGGCACTCTCAGCCTATGTGAGCTCTGCCTGCTTCAGTCTGCTCCATTTTGTGGTCTTTGGAGCCTTTCTCTATCCCCAGAACCTGGAGTTGTCCTTGTCCAGGGGCTGTGCTTTAAGAAGAATCTGTGATTGCCAATTTTCTTTGCATTTGAAGTTGGAATAAAGAATAGACTTGCTAATCTTGGTTTCAGAAAAAAATACAAATGAAGAATGCCACTGCCAGTATATCTGTGGCTTTGGAGTTAACAAACATTTTTTTCAAGTCCTTTTATTTTTTTATGTACCAGTACTAGGGTTTGAACTCAGGATCTAGGCACTTTCCCTTAACTTTTTAGATCAGAGCTGGGACTCTACCAGTTGAACCATGCATGCCTCCACTTACCCAAAAATAGTTCTTTGAGTTTTGCAGAGGTCGTTCTTCAGGTTAAGTGCACGTGGAGAACTGAGTTGGTGCATGTGGGAATTTTTGGGGAGGGAGATAAATGTTCTCTTCTATCTTTTGCAGAAGCTCATCAGAAATCCCAGATGTCTGGGTTTAACCTTCAAAAGAACAGGATGTCTCTATTTTTAAAATGTAAACAAATGCGAACAAATGGCTCATCCCCTAAGGACAGACATCAGCCTGGCCCAGAGGCCTGGCCCAGGAGGCACTGTGGTTTCTACTCTGGGAGAAGCAGAGTTTGTACCTGCCTCTGCTTCCCCAGAGCACTGCCAGGGCAGGACCTCTCTGTGGGCCTGCATCCAGGTTCCCTAAAATAAAAAAGAGAGAATCAGAATAAATGGTTATCTCAGCTTCACATATGGGGATCTAATTAGTTGAGACAGAATCTAAGAATATCCAGTTGCAAAGTTGTGTATTTTTGTAGTTTAAGAATCTAGAACTACTCCAGGTGCCAGCAGCACGTGCCTGTAATTCTAGCTGTTCAGCAGGCTGAGATCTGAGGAGGTAGGCTCAAAGCTAGCCCAGGCAAGAAAGTCTGAGACTCTTATCTCCAATGTACCACCAAAAGTCTGGAAGTAGAACAATAGCTCAAGTGGTAAAGTGCTAGCTTTGAGAAGAAAAGAGCTCAAGGAGAGTGCCCAGGCTCCAAGTTCAAACCCAGAAACAGCACACACACTAAAAAGTCTAGAATCCAACAACTTCCATGACCACCCCCCGAGACTTCTCTTCTTGTCATAATTCAGTCTCCCCTTGAGGCTGAGCTCTACTGTGCTTGGGCTCTTTGTTCCCCAGCCAGAGATCTCTCTTAAGCTTTGGGAACAATTTCCTGTGTTTGCTCTGGAGCAAGCAGGGCGGCTCCATCTGCAGTCTTGTGGTGTGGTGTGGTGTGTGCCCTTCCACTGCAAGGCAGCATCCACCTGGGGCTGTGGGAAGGTGAGGCCACCTTGGACTCTCCCCCGCCCTCCCCTCCCCCACTCTGCCAGCTGCATCTTTGCATCCTGAGCTGAGTTGCAGGCATGGCACCCACAGACGGGGCAGGGACCTGAGCACCAGAGCCCAGCCCTCTGGAAACAGGCCTGTCGGTGCCTCCTTTCCACCCTCTCAGCCCACAGGACTACTTCCCTGGCTGAGGGGTTGAGTTAGAATGATCCAATTCAGCAAATATTTACCACTGACCATGAGGAGTGCTAGGCCTGCACCATGTGCTGGGGGCAGGAGGAGTAAGGGGGAGGAGAGGAGGATTCCTGCCCTTGACAAGCCCCATGTCTGCTGGGGGAGACCGATGAGCCACTGCATGAAATGAGGGGCTTTGTGTTATGTGATGAATCCAAAGTGACAGCAGCAAGTGAGGGGGACAGGCGCTGAGGGGAGGCGTGGCCTGGCTAGGATGGAGGAAAGGGAGAGAGAGGGGGAGGAAGGGAGGGAGAGAGAGAGGGAAAATAAGGTCTCCATGAAGAGAGAGGGAGAGAAGAAAGAGGAAAGCGAGAGAGGGATGGAGAAGAGGAGATAGGCAGACACAGAGACAGAGAGAGAGAGAGGGAGGGAGAGAGAGGGAGAGGGAGAGAGGGAGAGAGGAAGGGAAAGAAGAGGGAGGAGAGAGATATTGAGAGGAGAGAGAGATGGAGAAGAGAGAGACAAAGGGAGAAGAGAGACAAAGAGAGAGAAAGGAAAGATAAAGGAGAAAGTAGAGAGAGGAGAGAAAAAAGGAGAGAGATGGAAGGTATTATAGAAGAGAAAAGAGAGGTAGAGGAGAGAGGAGAGAAAAGGAGAGTGATAGGAGAGAGAAGAGAGAGAAGTGAGAGAGGAGATAGAGAGAAAAGGGGAGGCAGGGAGAGAAGAGAGATCCAGAGAGGGACAGAGAGAAGAAGGGGAGAGAAAGGAAAAGAGAGGAGGAGAGGAAAGAGAGCTGAGGGGAGGGCAGGGGAGGAAAGAGGTGGAGAGGAGAGGAGGGATGAAAGGAGAGGGAAGCTGGGTGCTGGTGGCTCACATCTGTAATCCTAGCTATTGAGGAGGCTGAGATCTGAGGATCATGGTTCAAAGCCAACCAGGGCAGGAAAGTTCGTGGAACACATCTCCAATTAACCACCAGAAAACTGGAAGTGGTTCTATGGTTGAAAGTGTTGCTCAACTAGTGTTGAGAAAAGAGCACAGGGAAAGTGCCCAGGCCTGGAGTTCAAACCCCATGATTGATTAAAAAAAAAAAAAGAACAGCAAGAAGGGAGGGGACGAGAGGAGTGGAGGAGAGGAGAGAAGGCACAGGGAGGCAGGCATGGTGCGCAGACTTGCATGGGAAGGCAGGCGGCAGTGCTGTGGAGCAGGGCATGCTGGGAACATTCATGGCTGGGGTAAATGGGCAAAGGCTCTTGGGAGCTCCAGAGCAAGGGTCCCCGCTGCTGGGACCCAGGTTAGACCCCACAGTGTCCTGGGCAAAGCCTGATCTTAGCCGTGGTGCTGAGGACAGGGGCGGCTGTCATCCCTGGAATCAATTAACCGAGAGGCGGCAGCTTTGCTTTCCTTGCGGGCTCATGATAGTCAGTGACAGCACAGTTTGTTTTAACTTGTACAGAGGGTTTTAACTGGGCGATGGATGGTGAAAACCCTGGAAACTGAGAGGCCGGCTCTGATGCGGTTCACCCCCCCGGGGGAGGGTCTCTGACCCCTGCCCCATCTGTCTCCTTCAGCCTGGCTCCAGCCTGTCCCTTGGCTTAGTTAGGTTTACCCGAGGGTCCTCCTTCATTTCCCCATTGTCCAAAAGGGCAAATAGTTGGCAGATTCTGTTGTCATCTGACTGGGCAGGACAGCTGATGACAGGGGGGCTCTGTGGCTGCATATCCAAAGGAGACCCACCACGTCATGCCAGGGTTGGCAGGCATGCACAGCACACCCTGCTCCCTCCTCTGCCAGCTGCTGTATGGCTGGGCAATGCCTTCTAGCCACAGCTCTACTCCTGTCTTTGTTTTTTGGTGATTAATTGGAGATATCTCTTGGACTTTTCTGCCCAGGCTGGCTTTAACTGCAACCCTCAGATCTTAGCCTTTGGAGTAGCTAGGATTACAGGCGTGAGCACTGGCACAGGGCTCCTAGAAGAGGTGGAAATGAAGAGTGGCCTCTCCCCTTGGTGGAATCCTTTACAAGACAGATGAGAACCCCGAGGCCTGAAGTGGTCCCCAGGCTGTCCCAGAGCCAGATGTATTTATTTATTGTCCATGTGGTGAGGCTGGGGGCACTCAGTGAAGCAGAGGGGCCAGGAGAAGAAACATTCCTCAGGACAGACTTCTGTTTGCAAGGCCATGTCATGCAAGGTCCAGAAAATAAGCACCAAGAGGCTGGAGGGGACAGGGCACCTCACCCATGCTGGAATGTCCTTATCTGTGTACAGGAGACAGAAGAACGTGAGGGAGAGATTGCTGCTACTCACCACCTCCCTTTGATTCATTCTACTATTCCTGTTGGAATGACACGTCTGCAGGCAATCCTTCTAGAATGTTCCAGTTGGTCACAAAACACTAAGCCTTTCTTCTCCAGTGCACTTACCATCATTCCGATTTCCAGTTGTTTGATTAAGCTGTGTCTTTTTTGTTGTTGTTGTTGTTGGTGGTCATGGGGCTTAAACTCAGGAACTGGGTACCGTCCCTGAGCTTTTACAGGAGCCTAGTGCTCTTCTACTTTGAGTCACAGCTCTACTTCTGGTTTTCTGGTGTTTAATTGGAGATAAGCTTCTCACAGACTTTCCTGTCCAGGCTGATTTTGAACTTCAGTCCTCAGATCTTAGCCTCCTGAGTGGCTAGGATTAGAGGTGTGAGCCACTGGCACCTAGTTAAAGCGGTGTCTTCTTCATGAGGGGTTGAACCATGTCTACTTTGACTCCCTGTGGCTGTGCTGTTGTGGCTGTCCCATGTCTGTATTGCCTCACTTGAAAGGGTAGATCCCAACAGAAATTGGTTCAGTGTGCAGGGTTCCTTTTTCTCCGCTTCCTTGTCAAAGGGAGTGCTGGAAACTTAGTCACCACGGTCACATGTGGGTGTTTGGAGACAGGGCCATTAGGAGGTAACTGGGATCGAGTGGGATCACAAGGGTAGGATGCCCTGGGAGGCATTTGTGGCTTTGTAAAAAGCCACAGCACTGGTGGCTCACACCTATAATCCTAGCTAGTAGGGATGGGGAAGATCTCAGTTCCAAGTCAATCCAGGCCAAAGGTTTGCCAGACCCCCGATCAGCAAGGTGGCGTATGCCTACAGTCATATCACAGGCATAGGGTGGGAAGCATGAATAGGTGGTCGAAGGTCCAGGGGAGTAAAAACTGAGACCACATCCCGAAGATAACCTGTTCAGAAAGGGCTGGGGTGCGCTGGGGAGTGGGGCACGTTCAATCCCGGGTTCCGAACCCAGCGCCATCAAAGCAGGAGCCAAGAGGAGGAGGCAGCTGAGCTAGCCACGGGGTCCACCTCTCCGCGGGGATGCCTTCCCTGGGACGCCACGCGGCCCTCCCAGGGCGCTGGCCGTGCGCCTCCCCGCCACGCTCCCACGCCACGTACCTCCCCGCCACGCACCTCCCCGCCACGCTCCCACGCCACACACCTCCCCGCCACGCTCCCACGCCCTCCTCCACGCCACGCACCTCCCTGCTATGCACCCCCCCGCCACGCACCTCCCCGCCACGCTCCCACGCCACGCACCCCCCCCCCGCCACGCACCTCCCCGCCACGCTCCCACGCCCTCCTCCATGCCACGCACCCCCTCCCCACCATGCACCTCCCCGCCACGCTCCCACACCACGCACCTCCCCGCCACGCACCTCCCCGCCACGCTCCCACACCACGCACCTCCCCGCCACGCACCTCCCCGCCACGCTGCCACGCCCTCTTCCACGCCACGCACCTCCCCGCCACGCACCTCCCCGCCACACACCTCCCCGCCACGCTCCCACGCCACGCACCTCCCCGCCATGCACCTCCCCGCCACGCTCCCACGCCACGCACCTCCCCGCCACGCACCTCCCCGCCACGCACCCCCCCACCACGCACCCCCCCGTCACGCACCCCCCCGCCACGCACCTCCCCGCCACGCTCCCACGCCACGCACCTCCCCACCACGCTCCCACGCCCTCTTCCACGCCACGCACCTCCCTGCCACGCACCTCCCCGCCACACACCTCCCCGCCACGCTCCCACGCCACGCACCTCCCCGCCACGCTCCCACGCCACACACCTCCCCGCCATGCACCTCCCCTCCACGCTCCCACGCCACGCACCCCCCCGCCACGCACCTCCCCGCCACGCACCTCCCCGCCACGCACCCCCCCGCCACGCACCTCCCCGCCACTCACCTCCCCGCCACGCTCCCACGCCACGCACCTCCCCGCCATGCTCCCACGCCCTCTTCCACGCCACGCACCTCCCTGCCACGCACCTCCCCGCCACACACCTCCCCGCCACGCTCCCACGCCCTCTTCCACGCCACACACCTCCCCGCCACGCACCTCCCCGCCACGCACCTCCCCGCCACGCACCTCCCCGCCACGCACCCCCCCACGCTCCCACGCCACGCACCTCCCCGCCACGCACCCCCCCGCCACACACCTCCCCGCCATGCTCCCATGCCACTCACCTCCCCGCCACGCACCTCCCCGCCACCCCCCCCCCCCGCCACGCACCTCCCCGCCAGCACCTCCCCGCCATGCTCCCCGCCACGCACCCCCCCGCCACGCACCCCCCCACGCACCCCCCCGCCACGCACCCCCCCGCCACGCACCTCCCCGCCACGCTCCCACGCCACGCACCTCCCCGCCACGCACCCCCCCCCCGCCACGCACCTCCCCGCCATGCTCCCACGCCCTCCTCCACACCACGCACCCCCCTCCCCACCATGCACCACCCCCCCAGGCCCCCACGCCGTGTGACTTCCCCTGTGCCCCCACCCACGTGCCCCTCCACGCCACGAGCCTCCCCCCCCCATGCCCCCACATGCTCAGAAGGAACGACTCAGCCAGGCCTTTCCACCCGTGCAGTTCCTGCAAGGGTGACATGAAGATCACTTGAGCTGGAGGAGCTGCATTTGTCTCCATAATAATTAGCTTGAGACTCAGTGCAGAACAGTATGTAACAAACGTCTTCTCAGTGCCCCCGACAGAGCTGTAGGCCAAGCACACCCTGAAGACTTGCCTCCGCCTCAGAAGAGTCTCACACCTGTACCAGAATATTTTCCTTTTTTGTCTAAATGGATATCTCCATTAAAATGAAAAACCAAGCTGTCTTCTGATGATGGTTCATATCTGTAATCCTAGCTACTCTGAAGGCTGAGATCTGAGGATCGCCATTCAAAGACAGCCCAGGTAGGAAACCCCATGACACTCATCTCCAATTAACCCAGCAAAAGGCCAGAAGTAGAGGGGTAGCTCAAGTGTTAGAGTGCCAACCTTGAATGAAAAAGCTACATGATAGTGTGCAGGCCCTGAGTTCAAGCCCCAGTAGTGGCACAAAAGAGAGAAAGAAAAAGAAAGAAGGTAGCAAGTAAGCAAGAATATAAGCAAGAAAGCAAACAAGAAAAAGAAAAAGAAAGAGTGAGCAAACTTGGAGAGAGGTTAAAGCTTTATGTTCTCTGTTTGAATAATAATTGTGGGTGCAGGAGTGTGGAGGACAGAGAGAGAGAGAGAGACAGAGTCAGAGACAGAGACAGAGACAGACAGAGACAGAGACAGACAGAGGCAGAGACTGCAAATGTGCTGTCTAATTTTAGGCCCCAGCCTTAATGTGGAGATGGTAGAGAACTGCTAGGGTATAGTGGGCTGAGTCCCGCATCTAAACAGGCACTGGAATTTCCAACATGGAAAATCCAAATGCCTCCACCAGCTGTAGACCAGGACATGGGGACACAACATCTCTCCACATCTCAGAGTACTAGCATGAACACTGAGGGGAGAAATCAGAGAGAAAGCCAAGACCTTTGACAGCTTTGCAATGAGAAAATCCAGTGTCACAGACAAGTGTTAACTGGGCAGATCAGTAGGCAAGGAATGCCCCCGTCCTGAGGCTTGTGAGGCTTGTGAGGCTTGAACTCCGGACCTGGGTGCTGTCCCCTGAGCTTTTGTGCTCAAGGCTGGCACTCTGCCACTTGAGCCACAGCTCCACTTCTGACTCTGTGTGTGTGTGGGTGTGTGTGTGTATATGTGTGATTCGGGTGAGCCACTGGGCTAATCCTCCTCCTCCTCCTCCTCCTCCTCCTCCTCCTCCTCCTCCTCCTCCTCCTCCTCCTCCTCCTCCTCCTCCTCCTCCTCCTCCTCCTCCTCCTCCTCCTCCTCCTCCTCCTCCTCCTCCTCCTCCTCCTCCTCCTCCTCCTCCTCCGTAGGGCTTGAACTCAGGCCTGAGCACTATCTCTGAGGGTTTTTTTTTAAAAAAAAATTTGCTCAAGGCTAGTGATGGAACACTTGAGCCACAGCTCCACTTCTGGCTTTTGGTTGTTTGAGAGTCCCATGGACTTTCTTGCCCAGGGTGGCTTTGACCCACAATCCTCAGATCTCAGTTTTGTAAGTAGGATATCATGTGTAAGCCCCTGGCATCCAGCTTGTTTTCTTTCCTTCCTTCCTTCCTTCCTTCCTTCCTTCCTTCCTTCCTTCCTTCCTTCCTTCCTTCCTTCCTTCCTTCCTTCCTTTCCTTGTGTAAATTAGTGATTAGTTCTTTTTCTGTGCTTTAGTTTTTAAAATTTTTATTAAGTAGTTGTACAAAGAGGAATTTCAAAAGTCAGGTCATGTGCTTTGATCAATGTCACCCTTTCCATCATTCTTCCCTAATATTCTCCCTCCCATCCCTTTTCTCATGTTATGTAGTTCAGTTTTTATATAATCTACATTAACATAACTGCATTTACTCACTCTTCCCCTCTCCATTCCCGAGTCCTCTCCACAGCCTCTCTGAACATGTTTCCTGGTATTCATGTTGATAAAGAGTACATTCATTGTTCAGAGGAGTTGTACCTTTAGTTTCCATCCTTTTGTCAGTTTGTTTGTGTGTACATGAGTAAACCCTTGTATAAGCTATTCTGTATTTTTGCTAATGCTCTTCTAAATAGCCTATAGATGCAAGAAAATTCCAAACAAAAGTTAGAAAAATGTGTTAAGCCAAATTATAATAAAAGCTGCTTATAAAAATTTGCGAGTAATGATCACAAACAAGGCTACTTTAAAGCTACCAATACAACAATATTTCTCACAGCATTATTCACCATAACTAAGATATAGAACCAACCCAGATACCCCTCAGTAGATGAATGATCAAGAAAATGTGATACACAACACACACACACACACACACACACACACACACACACACACACACACACACACACACACACACACACACTGGAATTCTATGCTTCCATCAGAAAGAATGACAGTACCCCATTAGTTAGGGAATGAAAAGACTTGGAAAAAATCATATTAAGTGCAGTAAGCCAGACCCAAAGAAACACAGGTCCCATGGTTTCCCTTATTCATAATAATTAGAATATGTCTAGGATAATCTTGTCAGATAAGCAGAATAACTCAATAGCTATGTATATAAGACTATATAAGATGATGCTAAGTGAAATGAACTCCAAGACATGGACACAAGAGGTTTTTTTGTTGTTATTTTTAAGGTACTATGTGATTTTTTGTTTCTTTTATTTGTTCTTCCCCCTATGGTATATCCCCTGTTGTCACTGTATTTGATTTTGGTACCCTGGTATTGTATATATGTTTATTTGAATTAGGGAAGAGAAGTGGAACAACAGAGTCATGAGACAAAGGACAAGAGGGAACCAATGCAACAGCGACATACACAAGACAATATGTTGGAAATGATCTGCACAACTTGGGGTGGGGTGAGGGGACGGAAAGTAGAAGAAAATGATGGAGGGGTAACAAGTTTGACAAGAAATGTACTTATTACCTTACTTATGTAACTGTAACCCCTCTATGTGTTGTCCATATTTACTATTAAAAATGATGAGTGAATCTTATAACATTAGTTATATCTACTGAAAAACAGTTGCAACCAATTAAGATTCTAGTGTGTGTGTGTGTGTGTGTGTGTGTGTGTGTGTCTGTGTGTCTGTGTGTCTGTGTGCGCGCACACACGTGTGCTAGTAGTAGGGTCTGAGAGTCTCCCTTAGCTTTTTCTCTCAAGGTAAGTGCTCTACCACTTGAGCCATACCTCCATTTCTGTTTTTTGTTGGTGAATGAAGATAAGAGTCTCAAAAGACTTTCCTACTTGGGCTGTCATAAAACTCAGATCTCAGCCTTCTGAGTAGCTACAATTACAGCCGTTAGTCTTCAATAGGACCTGGCTTTAAGATTCTATTGTGTAAAGAAGGTATATCAGGGCAATCTCCTGAAAATGAAAAGGTAATAAATATTGATTATAAAGGCAGTATCAGTAAGGTGTAATGTACATATGTTGTAGAGAAAAACCAATCTAATGATATTTCACATGAACATAACTGATAGAAATTTGATTTAAAATTTATTTTTTAAAACAAATTGGGTGCAAATGGCTCACTCCTATAACTAGTGATCAAGGTTTGGAGCCAGTCCATGAGACTCTTCAATTAAGCAGCAAAAACCCACAAGTGAAGTTGTGGCTCAAGTGGTGGAGTTCCTTGAACAAGAAAGCCAAAGGACAGCACTCAGACCCTGAGTTCAACCCCCAGTACCAGCGCACACGCACACACACACACACACACACACACAAACAAACAAAAAGGAGAGAGAAGGATGGAAATTACAATATCCAGAATAAAGATGAAACAGCATTGTAAACCGTGTCCAGATCTGAATACTCTGATATATGAGTATTCTCATGCTCCAGGCAGCAATGGCAACAGACGCCACGTTCTTGACAGCTGGAGGATGCCACAGGAAGGAACATCCCCACATTTCAGAAAGCACTTCCCTGGAATGGAATGGAAGAGGGGAGCAAATGGGAACACATCCCAACTCTCTATATTGATTCTGAAACTTGACAAGGACATTACAAAAGGGTTGAACTGCAGACCAATTCCTCTCATGAATGCAAAAATCCACGAGTAACTATGAACCACGCAAAGTCAGAAATAATATGTTGTAACTAGTGAAGTGTTGGGTATGCCAACAATGGCTGTCTAGAAAATGAAGCAATGCTGAGTTTTCACAGGTAAAGAAGAAAAATTGTATGATTGCCTTTTTTAATGCATGTCCCAATCCTGGGGTTTGAACTCAGAGCCTGGGCTCTGCCCTCAGCCTTTTGCACAAGACTAGCCTTCTACCACTCGAGCCACAGCTCCACTTCTAGTTTGTGTGTGTGTGTGTGTGTGTGTGTGTGTGTGTGTGTGTCTGTGTGTGTGTGATTAATTAGAGATAAGGGTCTCATGGACTTTCTTGCCCAAGATGACTTTGAACTGTGATTTTCAGATCTCAGCTTCCTTGAGTAGCTAGAATTACAGGTATGAGCCATTAGTGCCCAACTTGAGAAACATTTTTTAGTGTGTATGTGTGTGCACACAAACACGTGCCAGTAATGGGCTTGAACTCAAGGCCTAGGCACTGGCCCTTAGCTTTTTTTTGCTCAAGGCTAGTGTTCTACTGCTTGAGAGAGGCTTCACTTCCAGGTTTTGATGGTTAATTGGAGCTAAGACACCCATGCACTTTCTCGCCTGGGCTTTGAACCAAGATCCTCAAATCTCAGCCTCCCATGAGTCACTGGCACCTGATTGTGAAACTTATTTTAAGAATTTAGGAGGGAAGCCGGGCACCGGTGGCTCCTGACAGTAATCCTAGTTGCCCAGGAGGCTGAGATCTGAGGATCGAGGTTCAAAGCCAGCCCATGCAGGAAAGCCCGTAAGACTCTTATCTCCAATAAACCACCAGAAAACCTTAAGTGATGCTGTGGCTCAAGTGGTAGAGCACTCTCCTTGAGCTGAGGAGCTCAGGGACAGCGCCCCCAGGTCCAGAGTTCAAGTTTCACAACTGAAAAAACAAAACAAAGAATTTATGAGGAAAGAAGAAAACTTATTTTTTACAGACAAAATGATAAAGTCTATGACAATTAATAGGTGAGCTAGGTGCCAACTAGTTGTGTTTTTATATATTATTTACTAAAAAATACAAAATTAAAATTTGGAAAATATAGTTTATAATAATATCAAATGACCAACTAGAATCTAAAATATGTAATATTTCCATGCCAAAGCTAAGATCTTTCCTGAGGAAGTTAAATTAGGCATAAATGAAGAGAAAAGATATATGGTGTTTCTTGTGGGAAAAGCAGGTTGTTTCAATTATTGCTATTGAGTGTGTGGGGAGGGATAAACTTACAGGCTGATTCTAAACTTTGTCCAGAAATGCAAAGCATCTGAAATAGCCACACCAAACCTCAATCAGTAAAATAAAGTCAGATAACTTATTACACTAGATGGCATGAGGTACTATAAATTTGTTGTTAATTTATAAATAAAAACACAATCTGAAGCTAGGTGCTAGTGGCTCACGCCTGTAATCCTAACTACTCAGGAGGCTGAGATCTGAGGATTCCTTTTTGAAGTTCCAGAAGAGAAGTCCATGAGACTCTCCAGTTAGCCAGCTGTAATATATTTTATAATGCAGTGTAGGCATTGTTAAGTTCTATTTTTCCTTTATCTTTTAGTGATTGCATTCAACATGTCAGTTTATGAGTACCATGCATCTTGATCGATATCACCCCTTTCATTGTTCTCTCCACCGATCCCCACCCCACTCCTCCCCTAGGTTTATCTACCATCACAGGATATGCCTTGACTAGGACTACTGCATTCACCCCACTTTCCTCTCTTCATTCTGGTATACATTAATAATGTCCTAGCTGAGTGCCTGTGGCTTATGCCTGCAATCCTAACTACTCAGGAGGCTGAGAGCTAAGAATTTTTATTATCTCAGGTATTTGGCCCAGCAATGGAAAGCTGAGTGACACGAGGAACTTCCTATTCTCATCTTTACTGGCTTGAAAATTCTGGTGATGGGGAAAGTGAGTAATGGACTTTCAGTGTCTCCCTGTGGTGACCAGGTGGGAGCCCCGGGTTGGGAGGGGCGGGGGCAGGTCTGGGGTGGGTGTTGGACACTTTGAAATTGAGAATGTTAACTATGTGTGTGTGTGTGTGTGTGTGTGTGTGTGTGTGTGTGTGTGTGTGAGTGTGTGTGAGTACAAGGTGTTCAAAGTAGAGTAAAACAGCAAGCTTACCTAAGGCACATTCTGTAGAGAGAAGTCCCAGAGCTAAGAGTCTGATCATTACCTTGTTTTATTCCTGAATCAGAAAGGCAAGATCATGCTTAATAATGTGTGTCCAGGGCTGGAGTCACCTGTCCACATCCTGGCTCTGCCCCCTCTCCTCCAGGCTGCCCCCTCACCTCTACACTGTCCCCCTCTCCCCTCCATGCTGCCCCTCACCTTTACACTGTCCCCTTTTCCTCCACACTGTCCTCCTCACCTCCACACTGTCCTCCTTACCTCCACACTGACCCCTCACCTCCACACTGACCCCTCACCTCCACATTGACCTCCTCAACTCCACACTGTCCCCCTCACCTCCACACTGACCTCCTCACCTCCACACTGTCCCTCTCACCTCCATGCTTTCCCCTCACCTCCACACTGTCCTCTTTCTTCCACACTGTCCCCTTCTCCACACTGACCCTCACTTCCACACTGATTCCGCACCTCCACGCTGCCTCCCTCTCCTCTACACTGTCCCCCTCTCCTCTACACTGTCCCCCTGTCCTTCATGCTGCCCCTTTCCTCCAAGCTGTCCTCCTCATTTCCACACTGTCCCTCACCTCCACGCTGACCCCCTCACCTCCACGCTGACCCCCTCACCTCCACGCTGACCCCCTCACCTCCACGCTGACCCCCTCACCTCCAGGCTGCCCCCCTCTCCTCTGCACTGGCTCCCCCTCCTCCATGCTGGCTCCTCACTTCCACACTGGCTCCCTGTGCTCATCGCATGTGAGACCACAGTGCAAAGGCCAGGCACCATCACACCTGTGAGATCGATTGCGAGGGACCTGCATGCAGTCAATGCCTGACAAATGTCACTGTCACCTTCCCACAGCAGCAGTGCATGCTGCTGACCACCCTATCTTCAAAAGAAAAAGAAAAACCAAAACTTGCTATCATAGTGGTTAGCAGTAAACAAGAAAAAAAAAATGGCCCACTACCAATTCCTGCAGTTTTTAATTTCTCTTTTCTAGGAATAGAAGCAGAAAGAAGAAAGGGAAAACATGTCCTTTGGCAGATAACCTTCCCTCTTCTAGTCTTGTTTTATTATTACTATTTTTTTTCTTCAGGCATCAGATCAAAACACAGGAACAATGATTTTTTTTTCCCCTCAAACTTCTTAGCTCAGAAAATGAGAAGCAGATTTCTCTGTCTCTGGCCTCTGACTTGCTGGAGCAGATGGCTTTGGCAGGGCTGTCTGCATCCACACCAGGCTTCTACCCAGGGCTGTGGCACACTGGGGCACGCCAGCAGAGCCAGGAGCTGAGATGAAAGGGAAGGGAAGGTCAAGATTCATGTGCAGGTGGCGGAGATTCATTGGGGCCGCGGGAAAAAATATCTCAGTCACAGTGACCCTTTCAGTAAATGTGTTTTGCTAATTATTTTAATTAAGAGGATTCCAGAAAAAGCAGCCTCATGAATTACAGTGAAAACCAGCACCTGTGGCTCACACCTGTAATCCTAGCTACTCAAGAGGCTGAGTTCTGAAGATCTTGGTTCAAAGCCAGCCCTGGCAAGAAAGCCTATGAGACTCTTATCTCCAATGAACCACCAAAAGCTGGAAGTAGAAGCATGGCTCAAGTGTAGAGCACTAGCCTTGAGCAGAAAGCTAAGGGATAGTGCCCAGACTCTGAGTTCAAGTCCCAAGATAGGTACATACACAAAATAAGTCAATTAAAATGGAACCATTTTGTGCTTTAGAAAACAGTAACACATCGACTGTGTTATCTGGCCCTCCCAGTGGCTTAATAAGGAAACATTTATTATACTTCTGTAATTCATGGAGGAGTTGAGGCTTAGAGAAAGCCAATGATTTGTCCAAAAAGACAGACCACGCAAGCTACAGCGCTAGGACTTAACACAGCTGTCCCGGCATCTCTGATCTTCTAAGAGCTCTGACTTATTTCAGCTAGAAGATTCCACCCCAGCTCCTCGCTTTAGATTGAGAGAAAAGCTGGCGGCACAGAGCACTATCAGCCTCAGAACTGAGTTCTCACTACAAAAGCACCCAGGACATTTGTCATCTCCAACAAAGAGGTGTCTGTGTATCCCAGACTATGATGGAGCACCCAGCTCACTGTCATAAATCACCGAGACAGAGAGCACAGGGTTGACATGGCACACCACACAGAATGCAATTACTAAAATTCTCCTTGGATTAAAATAATAGTTTGTTTTACATTTGGACAACTGCTAACAGCCCCCCAAGTCCTTGCTACATCTCCTTCTCACAAGCCACGCTTCTCAGCCAACACAGCCATGACTACCTCTTACCTGGGCTTTAGAATTCCAGTGAACTCACCCCCTGCATCTTACTAGGAAGACTCCTTGCTTCTTTGAATGGGGAGGACAGCTGAGAGAAGTTTCCAGAAAGAAGAGGTTCAGTTGGTCTTAGAAAAAGAAATGTATACTGGGTACCATTGTCTCAAACCTGCAATCCTAGCTACTTATGAGGCTGAGATTTGAGGATTGTAATTTGAACCCAGCTGGGGTACACAAATACAAGAGACTTTTGTCTCCAATGAACCAGCAAAAGGCCAGATGTGGAACTGTGTCTCAAATGGTTAAAAACCAGCTTTGAGTGGAAAAAGCTAAAAGGCAATGCCCAAGATTGAGCAGGAAAGTCTGGGAGACTTTTATACCATAATAAACCACCACAAATCTATTAGTGCAGCTGTGAGTCAAGTGGTAGGGTGACAGCCCCTCCCCCCCAAAAAAACAGCTAAGGTACAGTGCTCAGGCCCAGAATTCAAACCTCATACTGGCATACGTGCACACACACGCACACACACAATGCAGTAACTGTAAGAAGCAATGAGAAAAGGGATAAAGCACCAAAAAAGATCTGAGGCTGTCAGAACTAAGTAAATAAGAGTCTGAGGGAGAGCAGAGAGCCCAGGCATGGCAAGGTGAGGCCCGTGGAGGAGCCACAGGGCTGACGCCAGCTAGAGGCTGACCAGACACAAGGCTGACACATCTGGAAGACACATGGGAGGGGATGATGCCTGGGCGTACAGGTGGAGATCTATCTTGTGTGGAAATGGTGAGTGGCCATAGACCCTATTTACAAACACGCTTGGATTTTGGAGTGTGTGGCGCTGAGTCTGTGTGCCTGCTCACACCCTGGAACAGCTCTTGTCTTTCGGGAGGAGGAGTGCTGGGGGAACCTCAGCAGCTTTGGGGCACTGTGTGGGGAATATGGCTGTTGGGAGACTCAGTAACTCCTGAGCTCTGAGGCCGAGTCCAGGGCTCACAGCATGGCACCACTGTTGTCCCTCACACTTAGCCCAGATATTCTAACATCTCAATCTGGATAACATGAGAACCACGAGCAAAATGCCAGGAGTCAAGCCACATATTTGTGGGTTCAGAACGTTTTGATAGTTTGGCCCTTGTACAGCCAAACTTTTATTAAGCACAGACCCCCTTCACACAGTCCCTGAATATCTCTGAAAACTTTTTCTGAGCATCAGAAATGTCAGATTAGGACCCTACTAATCCTTCTTATCCATGTTGTGGGAAAGGGAGGAGGGGAGATGAGAATCTCCAAAGGCAATGCCTTGAGCTAGGCAGTGGTGGCTCATGCCTAGAAGCCTAGTTACTTAGGAGGATGAGATCTGAGGATCTCAGTTTGAGGCCAGCCTTAGTAAGAAAGTCTGTGAGACTCATCTCCAATTAACCACCAAAAGCTAGAAGTGGAGCTGTGGTTCAAGTGGTAGAGTAACAACTTTGGGAAAAAAAGCTCAGGGACAACACCCACCCCCAGGGTTCAAGCCACAGTAACCACACACACACACACACACACACACACACACACACACACACACACACACACACACACACACACACACACACACACACACACACACACATCTCCTTGCTATGGACATCAAGATGTGGCAATTTGGAGAACCAACCACTAGGGGAGCCCTGGAGACCACTCTGAGTTTAGAAGATTCCATAGCAATTTATAGGTTCAACCCTTCTTAGTTAGTGAATTGGGAGTTGTGAGGGTTTGTATTAAGACCTAAGCCATCCATTGGCCAGATATGAAGCATATGTAGATGGAGTTTTGGTAAATGTCTACTGCGTTGGGGAAGAGCACATCATACAGGAGTAAGTAGAGGAACAAAGAGACCTGGCAAGGAGACTTGGGTTCTTCTGTATTCTGCAAGTGACATTTTTGTGGTTGCAAGTTTCATATTTCTCTCAGAGGATAAGAATCTTTCAGAACAGGGTGAGGCTGGCTCATATGCAGACCTTGTCTAGAACATTAAGAGTTGACTCTGGCCCAGTGGCGAGAATACCCTCCTTCCATTGTCATGGTGGATGAGAACACCTCTTTCCATTGTGACAGTGGATGAAAACACCCTCCTTCTGTGGTCTCACAGTGGATGAGAACACCTCCTTCCATTGTCACAGTGGATGAGAGAGAACACCTCCTTCTGTTGTCTCAGTAGGTGGGAACACCTTGCTCCACTGTCACAGTAGATTGGAATACCCTCCCTCCATTGGTCATAGTCGGCCTTGGTAAGGCATTTTTACTAGCTTGGAGGAGGAGCTTGATGGAGATCCGCAGCCCCTGTGATGGCTTGTGGGGCTGAGCTTCAGGGACGCCAGCATGCAGCCCTACAAACAAAAGTGTGAGGGTCCCATCCTTGGCCCTGATGTGCATCCAGGGACTGCAGAGTCTAATGGGAGCTTCTGGTCTCTGTTCTGTTCTGTGTCTGTCCACAGAAGAACTGCAGAATCTGGCACTCAGATGTGTGGAGAGGTAATATAAGTCATATGACTTGCATGTAATCAATAATGGATATTATTCTAAGGAACCCCACCCAGTCTTGCTAACTAAAGCCACTGAAACTGTCCTGGACATAACTTTCCATGGATTAAAACTTCATCTTGGCATGGGTAATCATGCCTGTAATCTTAGCTCCACTGGAGGCTGAGATCTGAGGATGACAGTTCAACACTAGGCTGGGCAGAAAAACTCTCAAGACTCATCTCCAACTAACCACCAAAAAGTTAGTTGGCAATAAGAGTTTGTTGGCAATAAGAGTCTTACAGACTTTTCTGTCTGGGGTAGCTTTGATCCTTGATCCTCAGATCTCAGCTTCCTCAGTTGCTAGGATTACAGGTACAAGCATCAGTGCTTCTCTACTTGAGCTGCTTTTATCTTCAGTGATCTTGGGAATTCTTTTTCTGCATGGCATATTTATTATCAAGGTTTTCTTCTTTCTCCTCTTCCGTCTCTTTCTTCTTTCTCTTCTTCATCTTATGGAACTAAGATTTAAACTTGGCCCTGTGATTGCTAGGCAAGTGTTCTGCCACTTGAGCCATGTCCCACTTGAGCCATGTTTTAGTTATTTTTCAAATAGTGTCTTGCATTTTTGCCCAGGGTAGATATTGGGCCATGATACAAAAAGCTATCTATCTATCTATCTATCTATCTATCTATCTATCTATCTATCTATCTAGATCTATAAACCTATTAGATATCTGTATGGATATAATAGATACTATATAGATATATGGGTATCTATATAGACATGAATAGATATCTGTATATGTGTATGTGTATATTCCATATTCACATGTACATAGATATACATATAAACATGTATAAATTATACTTATATATGTATCTATACATATAGGTATACATATATAGACATATAATTGTATACCTATAGATATCTGTAGAGAAATAGTTTTAGAGAGATATACCCTTATAAATATGTATAATATATATGTATTATAACACATGTATATAGGTGTGTGTGTGTTCTTCCAGTTGAGGATAGAGCCTAGGAACTTGAACGTCTGGATAAGTTCTCTGCCAAGTTCTTAGCCTTACAAACTATCATGATGCTGCATCTAATCTCTTGGGCTTATTTTACATTTAATTATGCACAATTCAGGTTTGTTTTGGCTCAAGACCATCCCTCTAGTTTGTTTATATTTCATTATGTGAATGCACTCTAAATTATTCCTGCATTCGCCTGTTGATCATTATGTGGATTTCTCTGAAGAATTTCTGTAAATAACACTACTGTAAACTTTCTTGTGTGAAAATTTTCCTTAAAGTTGCATATTGGATCGGGGATAATAAGAAATGCAAATTTTTAACTTGATCAATAAGTGAGTGTTATAGTTTGGATCTTAAATACTCCTGAAGCCCATGTGTCAGAGATGGAATATTGTGCTCATGGCTCTTTTGGGAGGTGCTGAGCCTTTAGAGGAGGGCCTTTGTGGAGGTCATAGTGAAGTAAGGAGGCCAGATCTGGCCAGTGCCATATTGGCCACATGGCGGATAGTAGGATCTGGCATCTTGTCTTCATGCTGGGGGAAGGAAATCCCGCCCCCCCCATCACTTGCCTCCCAGATAATGGGGGTGCCCGGACCCCTGGAGGCAGGGTCAGGCACTTGGCTGATAGGTTATTGAATCTGTCAGTCCAGTGCCTGGGACTGGGAATTTCCTGAGGATCTGCCCCCTGTGCCAACCTATTTAGGCCGGGACAAGCCTAGTCACCATTAGCCATGACACGTGTGTCTCTGTGATCGTGTCCTGTGTCCTGCCTCCTGGCTCGTCTCCAGTCATCGTGGCATCCCAATTCAGCTCTCCATTGGGGCTGAATTGGCTTGTTGGTATTGTTTTTGTTATTTCTTTCCTCTTTAGCATGTTTCTTAGCTGTGTTATGTGTATTTGCGTGCTGCAGGCCTTTGTAACAACTGGCAGCCTGCAGCCTGTTAACTGTATAATAAAGACTTCAATACTCTATATTTTAAAATGTGACTTCAGGGATGATTCACTTTACAACAGTAGGTCACTGGGGGTAGCATCCTCCAGTGGGACTGGCCTCCTGCCTGATCTCTCTCTCTCTCTCCCTCTCTCTAATTTCTAGTGGCCATGGGGGGGGGGGACCATCTCCTCATCACAGGCTTCCCACGTGAGGCTCTGCCTCAACATAGACTCCAAAGAAATGGGCCTGGGCAACCATGAACCAAATCTCTGAACTAGTGAACCAAAATAAACCTTTCCTTTTTTTTTTTTTTTAGCATATTATCTGAGGCATTTTGTTACAGTCATGGAAAACTTGCAAATATGAGGAATTGCTTCCCAAAATAGTTTCAGCAATTTTACATGACCGTCAGCATGAAGAAAAAAAGTCGTGGAACCTAGAAATTCATGCTTTTAAAAATAATTTCCTGAGGAATGAGGCTAAGCAGTATACATGGTTGCTTTCTCCTTAATTAGTGAATAATGTTGAGCATCTGTCTTTTTCTCCATGTATGCAATATGTAGATTTGAACAGCACAGGTTGATTGCATGAGCAATCAACCTGTAGTCTTTTCAAGAAGGAGGATTAAGTTATTAAAGGAATTCTCAAAATAAATAAGTAAATAAAAGTTTGCTGTCATTTAGAGCACCTGTTTTAGTTCCAAGGCAATTATTTTTATATCAGTGACAAAAATATCACCCCCAAATTCCATGTACTTGAAAAAGTAAGCATGCCTATAAATATGTAACAATAGAAAGTGAAAGAAAAAAATCTTGAATATCTGAAAACGTTTACAGAAGGGTAGAGTGAAAAAGTATACTCTAGAGGAAAATTTTATCTTTAAATATTGTAAGAGGAAAAAGTTAAAAGTGAGTGATCTGCTGGGCACTAGTAGTTCACACCTGTAATCTTAGCTACTCAGGAGGCTGAGATTTGAGGATCATGGTATGAAGTCAGCCTGTGCAGGAAAGTCTGTGAGACTACTATCTCCAATTAACTATCAAAAAGCCAAAAATGGAGCTGTGGCTAAAGTGGTAGAGTGCTATCCCTAAGCAGAAAGCTCAGGGACAGTGCTTAGGCCTTGAGTTCAAACCCCAGAACCATCACACACACACACACACACACACACACACACACACACATGCATGCACACGCAAAAAAGTGAATGAACTGAGAATTACACAAGAAAAAGAAAAAGCAATGGCATTTTCTACAAGCACTGGCTACCTAACTGGATGAACTACACTGAAGACAATGTCCAAAAATGAGCACACATAAACACACACTGACTTGAAATCATGATTAAGATGACCATGATTAAGATGATACTGGTTATCTAAAGAAGCAGAAAACAATCATATGTACATGGAGATGATAATGTCTAAATTATTGAATTGTCTCTAGAATCTTGCAAGCATTAGGTTTAAAAGATTTAAACATTCTACTGTCAGGAGCTCACACCTGTAATCTTAGCTACTCAGGACACTGAGATCTGAAGATCCCATTTCTTAGCCAGCCCAAGCAAAAAGGTCCATTAGACTTTTTTTTTTTTTTTTTTTGGGTCCAGTCGTGGGGCCTGAACTCTGGGCCTGGGCGCTGTCCCTCAGCTCTTCAGCTCAAGGCTAGCGCTCTACCACTTGCTCCACAGTGCCACTTCCGGCTTTTTTTCTTTTTGCTTATGTGGTGCTGAGGAATCGAACCAGGGCCTCATGCATGCAAGGCAAGCGCTCTACCACTGAGCCACCTTCCCAGCCCCCATTAGACTTTTTTTCTCTAAATTAACCAGCAAAAGCTGGAAATAGAGGTATGGCTCAAGTGGTTAGAACTTTGAGTCAAAGCTAACAGAGTATGAGGCTTTCCATTCAAGCCCCAGTACTGGCACCAAAAATGAAATAACACAATAAAATAAAAAATAAAGTGTAAAAAGGGCTGAAGCTAATAAAAATAGACAAGAGTAGATAAAAGTGATATATGTGCATCTTGCAAATATATCTCCTGTCTGTTGTTTGTTTTTTCATTTTCTAAACCATGTTGGATGACATAAATGATGTGATTTCCAGACTTCTTGTCAAACTGCTGGGATGTAGACAATGTGCAATTAAATAAACAACTGAATTAATGGGACCAAATAGAAAGTCAGTTGATTTTCCACAGAAATGTCACTCAGGTAGCCAACAAAGAAATGTTTGTATTTCCAACAAATGATGCAAGGACATTAACTTTATGAAAACAAAAACAAAAACATTTAATTCTTAGTACCACATGCAAACACGAATTGGAAATAAACTAGAGATAAGATTTAACATTGTAAAAATTCTAGAATGAAACCTAGGAAAATCTTTGCAATTTTGTGGTAGAAAGAAAAAATAATCCTTGGAAAGGATACAAAAGTCCAAACCACAAGAGGAATATGATAAATTAAGCTTCATTAAAGTTCAACTTTTCCTCATAATGACTTTTAACCTTCAAAGCATTATACAAACGAAAGTGCTCTTATCTCCATTTTACACACAAAGAAATCACAGCAGAAAGCAGTTTAGATGGCAGAGCTGAGAAGTGGCAAGTGACTGATTAGATCTAGCATTGGCTTTCTTTTGCCTGGCCATGTATATACGCAGAAGTTTGCTTGATATGATCTCTATGTGAGCGCAAACAACTTGTATCAGGTTTGCCAAAGCTAGGATATTCTGTCAAAGCTAATTGAAAACGGGCTGTGTGTTTGTGTGTCCGAGACGCTTATCTCTTGTCTATGAGCACAGATATTTGTGCAACGATTTAATCCCTCAGGCATTTGGCTCAACTAATATGAAGTCACCCCAAGAAGGACATTTTTCAACTACTGTCCAAACTGATCTGATAGGGAGCACAATTGCGAAGGAATTATGAGTTCCAAGAAGCACAAACGCTGGCATCAGCAAGGACCTGGGGTTGTAGATTTTTTCCAGAAAGCTCTGCCGGTCATACTGAAAGGAACTCAGCCCTAGTAATTCACCCAAAACTACCTCATCGTATGCCACTATCCATTTCGGTATGCAGGTTTACCCCATACATTCCCATGCATCTCTCTGCTCTGCTGTCTCCTGTCTGCCCAATTCCCAGCATAGGACCTGATTTAAAGAAAAAAAAATCCATCCATAAAGAATATCATGAAGTAGACTAGAAATCATTCCAAAACTCAAACTGCAGGCTTATGTCAAATTGTCCACTAAAATTGAATTGATGGGGCTGCGGCCAGCATGGAGGTTCTCAGGGAGTTGAGAACTAGGGTACAAACCCACAGGAGAAGTCATCCATCATTTGCAAGAAGATTAGATCTCATTCAGGCATTCTTTCCTTCTTAAAAAAATTAATTCTTTTGCAGGGAATGTACACTCAAAAAATGTAAACTAAAAAAAAAATCTTACCTGTCTCCAGTGAAAACACCCATCAACAACAACCCATCTTATTGTCCCAGGACTTAATTCCTGTTTAAATTCTAAGCTCAAGAAGAAAAACGAGAGTCTTTTGCTAGTGCTTCATGCTTCTAGGAGGCTGAGATATGAGGATCACAGTTCAAAGCCAGCCTTGGTAAGAAAGACTCTTGATTCAATGAATCACCCAAAAGCCAGAGGTGGAACTGTGGTTCAAGCAGTGGAACACTAGCCTTGAGCAACAAAAACAACAACAACAACTAAGGAACAGCACTCAGGCCCTGAGTTCAAGTACTGGCACTAACTAGCTATAGCTGCATTCAAGAATAATCCCACTAAAAATGAAAATAAAACTGTAAACATTTTCCAGTAAAAAGGCAACCTTAAGGCCTAAACTTCCAAAAAGCATCCTGCATGCCACTTCCCATCCCTAAGTGTATCAAATCCTTACACAAACAGCAGCTCTACAGGGGAGGATCTTGAGGCACAGAGAAATTCAGACAGGTTCTGGGAGGGGTGGTATCAGGATTCTATTTACACAGTCTCCCTCCTGGGCTGTCTACCTTTCTCAAAGGTACTCAGAGCTTCAGGTTGTATTGTTGATGGCTCAAGCATTGTGTCAAGCTCCTGTTGCTGAGCCTCCAACAGAGAAAAAAACATGGTAACACCAGGACAAAACAGCACTGGCTTCCTGACCACTCAGTCTGTGTACCTGCCACTGGCCCGAGGCTCCAGAATTAGAATGCATTTTGTTGTTGTCTTAATAGCTTTTAAACGAAAGACCTTGTATTTTATTTTTTTTGTAGGACACTGAAAATTATACATGTGCTCTGAGAAAGAATATACAGTTTCAAGCAAGATTTTCTCAAGTTTGTTTGGTGGATCTGGAGGAATCAGTAACTATGAAGAAACATGGTCTTAACCAGGGGCTGGTGGCTCATGCCTGTAATCCCAGCTACTGAAGAGGCTGAGATCTGAGGATTACTATTCAAAGCCAGGCAGAGAATGAATGTCTGTGACACTCTTATCTCAATTAACCACCAAAAATCTGGAAGTGGAGCCTTGGCTCAAGTGGTTGAACACTAGTCTTGAGCAAGAAAAGGTTCAGGGGCAGCACCAGGCCTTGAGTCCAAGCCCCAAAACCAGCATGAAAGAAAGAGAAAGAAGAAAGTAGGAAAGAAAGAAGAAAGTAGGAAAGAAAGAAAGAAAGAAAGAAAGAAAGAAAGAAAGAAAGAAAGAAAGAAAGAAAGAAAGAAAGAAAGGAAAGAAGGAAGGAAGGAAGGAAGGAATCTTTTAATTAATGACTATTTTAAAAGTCAAAACTGTAACATTGGATATGGTAATTGAAAGTACTTTTTTCTAATGCAAACATTCCAGGAGTAAGTTTCCTAAAGACTTTTTTCAAAAATGTTCACATTATTCATGAGCATTTGCCTCATCTCTAGCCATGCTAGTGGGCAGTGTCCGGGGGTAGGGGGAATCCACTGAGAGACATGGAGGAAGTGAAGAGTCACATCTATTAATCAAGAAACAGAACTGGAAACCAGGGGCTCACGCCTTTAATCCTAGCTACTCAAGGTGCTGAGATCTGAGGATCACCGTTCAAAGCCAGCCTGGGCAAGAAATCCGTGACATTTTTATCTCCAATTAACCAGCAAAAAGCTGGAAGTAGAGGTATGACTCAAGTGATAAGAGCACCAATCTTGAGTGAAAAAAGCTTAGTACCAAGGCCCTGAGTGCAAGGCCGTGCGCGTGCACACACACACACACACACACACACACACACACACACACACACTCAATGTGAGGGGGCTGCTGTGAGTGGGAGGAGGAGGCCACAGGTAGAAAATAAGAAGTCACTGCCATACAAAAGGACTGGAGCTCGAAAAGATGCTCAGTGACAAGAATCTACAGCTTTAGCGTGGTTTCTTGGGGCACAGCTAAGTCACTGAGAGATATAGGCCAAAGCAATATGGAGACATGGGGGTACCTAAAAAGAGATATAAAAAAATTAAACTAGGAAATGATAAACTCCACAAGTCTCCAGGCATTTATACAGAGAGACCAAAGGGGGTTGCTCTTAGGAAAACCAAGGCTCCATGCCTCTGTGCCTCATCGTATAAAACAGTATTTATCAAAATGAACTCCAAGAAATGGACATAAGAATTTATTTATTTATTGTTGTTTTGTTTTCTTTCCTTTTTGTCTTGTTTGTTTGTTTATATGTCTTTGGGAAGGTAAGATGGGGCCACAGAAATGGAGGGATAGAGGGTGAACAAATGCAGCTACTCACTAGACACTGTGTGGAAAATGAATTATACAACTCATAGGTGGGGACAGGAGGGAAAAACTGTGAGAGCAAGGGAGGGAAGGGGTGACATTGTCCAAAAAGACTTACCTGATTTATGGAATTGTAACTCCTCTGTACACCCCTTTATAATAACAATAAAATAATGCATTAGACAGAGAGAGAGAGAGAGAGAGAGAGAGAGAGAGCACTAGAGATAATACAGGTGCCTTTGAGCATATCTAGCCAAGATCCATCTTGTCTGTGTAGCCCCTAGGCTTAGCTAGCCCCTAAATACAACTTTAGGTTCCCTCTTTCTACTTCACAACATGAGATGATATTCTTTTAGGGGAGGGATTTGAGCTCAGGGCCTAGGGTACTGTCCTTGAGTTTTTTTTATTGCTCAAGACTAGCTTCCTACCATTTGAGCCACATTTCTACTTCTGGCTTTTTGTTGGTTAACTGGAAATAAGAGTCTCACAGACTTCCCTGCCTGGGCTGGCTTTGAACCACAATCCTCACATCTCAGCCTACCAAGTAGCTCTGATTATAGGTATGAGCCACCAGTGCCCAGCCTGGGAGTGGGAGTGGAGTGATGGCTCCGTTCATCAGCCATGAGTGACATCAGTAAGACTCGGGGAACAGCAGCACATGGGCAGGGTGGCCCAGGAAGCAGGGCTGAACCTCCCCAGCTGTGTTAGTGATGCCGTGGCTTGGCATAGGTCTCAGTGGCACGGAAGAAGGAGGAAGTCGTCTGCAACTGGGTCAAGGAGAGCGGAGCACGTGGAGTGCCATGGACAGGAGGCTGTTGCAAGATGGCCCTGTGCAGAGGTACCAGTGACTCCAACGCCAGCTGTGGTCCAGCTGCACAGGGCCAGGTATGGGGAGAAGGTTGGGAGCTCAGCTCTGGCCCAGCAGTGTCCAAAGTTCTCATCCCACATCTGGGGCAGGACACTAAGAAGACAGCTGGATGGATGGGTCTGGAGCTGAGGGCAGAGGTCTGGGCTGGAGGTAAACATTTGTGAAGGATCGGTTAATGGATGGCATCTAAAACTAGAACATAAATACCACATCTGTCTCCAAATGGAAGCACAACTGAAAAGCATAGACCCATCACATCAGTGAATGTGAGTGAGAAAACCCTAAATAGAACAAAAGCAAACAAAATGTCATGGTTCATTAAAAAAAAATCATAGAGATAAGAGGTCAGGAGTGGAAAAAAGGTTCACTATTGATAAAGCCACCAATATAATCAATCATAGTATTGAAAATAAAAAAATATAAATATACACACACACATATACACACACACAAATGCATCCAGAGGTAGAAAAAGAATCTGAAAAAAATTCTGTTACAAACATTAAATCAGTTCAGAAATTATGGAAAAAATTCTATTAATTTAATTTTTGTGCCAGTATGGGGACTTGAATTCAGGCTCTCACATTCTCACTTTGCTTTTATCTTTTACTCAAGGTTGGTACTCTTGAGCCACACCCCCTCTTTGGCCTTTTTGCTGGATAATTGGAGGTAAGAGACTTTTCTGCGTGGTCTGGCTTCACGTGGTCTGGCTTCAAAACACATTCCTCAGATCTCAGCCTCGTGAGTAGCTGGGTTTACAGGCATGAGTCTCAGTGTAGCAAAAACTATAAAAGATTCCTCATGTAGGTCTTTGTTGTAGCATCATTTGTGAAACAAAACAAAATTAAAAATTAAGTATCAGGCCATTGGCTGATATTACAGCATACTTTGAAGTCTAAAAAGAGTGTAAGTGTTGGGGGTTAGTGGCTCATCCTCGAATCCTAGCTACTCTTGAGGCTGAGATTGAGGGCTGTGGTTCTGAGCCCAGGCAGCAAAGTCCTTGAGACTATCAGCTTCTAGTGAAAAGAACTAAGGGACAGGGCCCACACCCTGAGTGAAAGCCCCAGTACCTCTATAAAAAATAAAGAGTATAAGGAAATTTGTATTATGTATAGCTGCAGGGTGAACATGTAGGTTTATAGTTGAGAGAAATGAGAGTTAATATTAGGTGGAGGGCTGGGATTGTGGCTTGGTGGTAGAATGCTTACTGAGCACTCATGAAGCCCAGGGTTCGATGCCTCAGTACCACACAAGCAGAAAAAGCTGGAAGTGGTGCTTTAGCTCAAGTAGTAGAGTGCTAATCTTGAGTAAAAGAAGCTCAGGGACAGTGCCTAGGCCTGAGTTCAAGCCCCAGGACTGGCAAAAAAAAAAAAAAAAGATTAGGTGCTAATGTGTTACAAATAATTACATACTCACATTTGTAATGTACATATATTTTCTTGTATCAAAATTAGAATTATAAAACTTAAAAAACAACTTACTATCAAGAAGGGAAGTAACAAGGTTAAAATTTTATCTGACTCAAATAAATAAATCTGTTTTTTATATGTTTGACTTTGTCACTGTGAAAATATTCATAATTATAAAACAGGTTTTATTTGTTAAAAAAAAAAAAAGCAAACCAGACACTGGTGGTTCACGCTTGTAATCCTTGCTAACCAAGAGGCCCAGATCAGAAGATCATCAGCCCAGTTGGAAGCCAGCACTGGCAGGTAAGTCCATGAGACTTTTATCTCCAATTAACCACTAAGAAGTCTGAGGTGGAGCTGTGGCTTAAGTGGCAGAGCACTTGACTTGAGCAAAAAAGCTCCAGGACCACACCCAGGCCCTAAATTCAAGCCTCAGGATCAGCACACACACACACACACAAAAGCAACTCTAAAATTTGTATGCAAAAAAAAATATCAGCAGTCAACTCTACATTGATTTGATGGCCTAACCAAATATGTCAAATAACTATTTCAAGTAACTTTGCCAGACAATCAATTGATATTTGTGGGTTAAACTCAGGTTAAAACCCCAATGAGAAATGTTAGGTTTAGGAAATATATTGCTGGTGATAAAGTTACTGTTATTTGAAGACCTGTGCCTTTGTATGGAGAGATAACAAAAATGAGTGGTCATGTCATCTCCTGGGTGCCCAGGATCTCTGCCGTGAGGAAGAGGATATGTGCTGTAAAATCAAGGACATTTGGTGAATCCTATTGCCCTAAATTGGAATTAGCAGAATTTACTATTGAACTCATCTGGGCCTGGTACTTTCTGGTTTTGAAAAGTTTTTAATTATTCATTAAATTATTTAATAGAAACCAGCTTCTGGTGCCTCATGCCTATAATCAGAACTCCTCATGAGACTGAGATCTGAAAATCAAGGTCCAAATCTAGCCTGGAAGACAAATCTACAAGACTCTTATCGCCAAATAACCAGCAAAAAGCTAGAAATAGAGATGCATCTCAATGGTAGAGTTCCAGATTGAACGAAAAAGCTAAGCAAGAGGGGGAGGCCTGAGTTCAAGCCCCAGTAACCACACACACACACACACACACACACACACACACACACACACACACACACACACACAACACCAACAACAGAACACAAAAAACAACATCTCCAAAGCAACAGTGTTGTTGTTGAGTAAATATTGGGTGGGTCGCTCCCTGCTGCAGGTTTCTCTGGGAGTCAGGTGAGGAGGCAGGAAACTGAATGAGGCTCAGCCTTCGGCAAAGCAATGCAGAAGTAGTGAAATAAAAAGCTGGGAATGGAGGATGAGCCACGAGGGGAAACTCAGAGCCAAGGCAGGTGAGCACTCATGGTCTCATCCCTCCTTTGACAAGCATCCATCGAGCCCTGCACGAGGTCAATCCTGGGCTGAACTCTGGAGAACAAAATGATGTTAGGAGACTTGAGAATCTTCAAAGGTGCACATCTGAATTGAGCCAGGCAGAAAGTCATAACAAAAATGTGCTAAGTCCAATGATAAAATTACTCAAAGAACACTCTAAAAATGGAGCAGAATATCATGGAGGGGAGTCAGTGTGGGAGGAGCTGAGGATGGAAGGGGATCCTAGTACTTCTGAGCTCAGCATTAGGTAATTCATATGCACTGAGCAGCCGAAGATGACCAAAACCCAAGTCCTACAGGAAGAGCAAATAAATAAATAAACAAAACAATCAAACCAGCCTAGCTGTGTGGCAATGGCTCAAGCCTCTCATCCATGCTGCTCAGGAGGCTGAGATCTGAGATTACAGTTCAAGGCCAGCCTGGACAGGAAAATGTGAGACTTATCTCCAATTAACCACTGAAACCCAGAAGTGAAGTTGTGACTCAAGTGGTAGAACATCAGTCTTAAGCAGAAAAGCTAAGAGTGCCCATATCCTGAGTTTAAGCCCCAGTAACAGCACAAACAAACAAAATAAACAAACAAAAGCATCCTTGTGTGGTTGAAGAGGTGTAGGATAGCTGAGTTTTTATCCTAAAATCCTTGAGGAAGGCTTGTTAAGAGTTGATGTTCAGTGGTTCCAAATCTGATCTGAATTTCCCAATTAACACTACCGAGTCTGTGTGGAGAATGGTTCTGAAGACAGAGAATGAAGTCTATGGGTTTGTGTCCAGCTATGTTATGTAGAAGTGCTCTAGAATGCAGAATGAAGAAATGAATCATGTTTATTTTAAGCAAGACCTGCATTAAATAGGCAACTAAGATGATTTCTAGCCCAGCACTGGTAGCTCACACCTGTAATCCTAGCTACTCAGGAAGATGAGATCTGAGGATCGTGGTTCAAAACCAGCCCGAGCAGTAAAGTCAGTGAGACCCTTCTCTCCAATAAACCACTCAGAAAACTGGAAGTGGCTCTGTGGCTCAAGTGGTAGAGTACTAGCATTTAGTTGAAGAGCTGAGGGACAGAGCCCAGGCCCAGAGTTCAAGCCCCACGACCAACAAAAAGAAAAAGAAAAAAAAAGATCATTTCCATTTTTCTATAAGTAACTGTGCTCCAGTTTTATGATCCACTTCACATTAAAACACAGAAACTGCAAAACACCAGCAAAACAGGTCTTACTATGTGTCTTCATGTATATATGTGTATATAGATAGACAGATAGATAGATTCATATGTATGCATTTGTATGTTGAGGGAAAAGGAATAAACTAATATTTCAGATCATATTTCAGGAAATATGTACATCTCCCCAAAGATGACCACACTGGATAGGGCTGGGCAGTGAGCAGGGAAACCCTACCTCCTGGATCTGTGTTATGCTCAGATCCTTCTAGACTTGAGCTTGGAAGAGTCAAAGAGCTACTGCAGTGGAAACAGCACATGGTCAGCTTGGGTCCTGGGAGCCTTTCCTCCTGCTTGGCAAATCCAGTGGATTTTACAGTCTGGGTTTTCTTTCTCTCCCATCAGGGCATGCTTGAGAAGGAGTAGCACAGGCCTCCATGGGATGTAAATCAGAAGCAAGGAGGATGATGGGAGATTTCAGTCAGGGTAATGGGCTCTATAGGAAGAGCTATGAAGCTCAGTATCTACAAGCCCCAAATTCTATTCGTCACTAAAGGAATTTAAAATCACCTGGTGCCCCTCTCAACTTCATTATATTGACGAACAGATTAGGGGAAAGAAGAAGGTCCCATCACAGGCCTCCTGTGAAGGAATTCACTTACTTGACTAAAGGGGATTTTTCAGTCAATTTTTCTGATCTCCCTTCAGAAATCTGGAATAAATCTTCCCCAGCAACTCTGCATGAAAGAGTTCCTCAATGGCCTTTGTAGGAGTGAGGGAGGACCAGCTAATGTTCAGGGATCACTGTGGGGACATGGAGGAAGTGAAATGGGCCCTCAGAGAAGCAATGGAAATACTGCACTATGTGATCTCCATGAGAGAAACATGGT
This sequence comes from Dipodomys merriami, assembly GCF_024711535.1. NCBI lineage: Eukaryota > Metazoa > Chordata > Mammalia > Rodentia > Heteromyidae > Dipodomys > Dipodomys merriami. Next base: position 16,808,245 of record NW_027202715.1, on the reverse strand, counting down.
CTTGGCATGAGAGCTAGGTTGCACACAGGCTGGAAAAACTAAACAAATGATTCCAGCAAAAGTAGTAAGTCTTAGACAGAAAGACAGGAATTTAGAGAATGGCGAGTATCATACTCTTCTTCTTCTAGTTACATTATAAAGGAGCTTTACAAGGCTGGTGCTGGTGGTTACTGTAATCCTAGCTGCTCAGGGGGCTGGGATCTGAGTGTTGCAGTTCAAAGGAAATGTGGGCGAGAAACTCTGTGAGACTCTTATCTAAACTACCTACCTACCTACACACACACACACACACACACACACACACACACACACACACACACACACACACACACACACACACATCCCACAGAAGTGGAGCTATGGCATTGAACAAAAGAAGCTCAGAGACAGTGCTCTGGACCTAAGTTCAAGCCCTAGGACTGTCACGAAAAATATAAAAAATAAAAAAAGAAACTTTACAGATTTGTTTTTTTTAATGTAGTAAACACTTGGATACTTGCTGCTCCACAAATCATTATTAAATTCAGATTGTGGCTGATGAAACTCAGACCCAAGTTCACATACTTAGTGCATGAAGAATGTGGATGCAAACCACAGTGTTCATCGTGGCAATGTTTCTTCCAAGAGGAGCCCTCTTTTTAATAAAAAGAGCCCACAGATTTCTCTGTCTCTATCTCTCTATATTTATATGTACATATCTATCTCTAGCTATCTGTATCTATATCTTCACTTCTCTCTCTCTCTCTATCTCTATTGAGAGAGAGACATACAGAGTCTCACTCTGTAGCTCAGGCTGGCTGCAAACTTAAAAAAAATTTTTTTTACTACCTTTAAGCAGTTGTACAAACAGATTTCCATTCTACATGTGAGATTATGAATACAACACCTCTTGATCAATGTCAGCCTTCTCATTATTCTCTCCATCTATCTCTACTCCACCCATCCTTGTGAGTTACCTGATTCCATTTTCACATGTGTACATTGAATAATGTGACTGCCTTTGCTACTCTTCTTCTCTCCGTCCATTGACATCCCCACTTGGCTGCCCCTTCAGACATGTTTTAGTATCCTGGGATTCATTTTGGTAAACTCTAAGTTAGTTGTTCAAAGGAGCCACACCACTGAAATTCTCCCCTGCAGATAATATACTTGGGACTATTTGTTTATATATGTGTCTGGCCCTGTATATTTTCATACATACTTATAATTTAGATCTAACCTCCTTATGGAAGACAAAACATGAATCCTTTGTCTCTAACTCTGGCTGACTTCTTTTAACATAATGGCCAATAGATTTAAAATGTTCAACATCTTTACCCACAAAGGAAATGCAAATCAAAACAATATGGAGGCTGTATCTCACCCCAGTTAGAATGTCCATCATCAAGAATACAAGCAACAGATGCTAGCTCACATGTGGGAAAAAGGAACCCTAACACACAATTGGCAGGAATGTAAACTGGGGCAACCACTCTGGAAGGTAGATTGGAGATTACTTCAAAAAGTCCAAACACAGAACCACCTTAGGGTCCAGCCATAACACCAAAAGATTACGAGTCAGACAGAATACAGTAAAGACACCTGCACAGCCATGTTTATTACTGTATTATTCTCCATAGCCAAGGGATGGAATCACCCCAGATGCTCACACAGTGGATGGATGAATGGATCACGAAAATGTGCTACAAAGACAGATAGACAGACAGACAGACAGACAGACAGACAGACAGACAGACAGACAGACAGACAGACAGACAGACAGATAGATAGATAGATAGATAGATAGATAGATAGATAGATAGATAGATAGATAGATAGAATGAAATTGTATTCATCCATCAGGGAGACTGATATTATTCATTTACAGTGAAAGATATATATATATATCTTTATATGACTTAGCTTTCTTGCTCAAAGTTGATACTTCATCATTTAAGCCACACCCTTAGTCTGGCTTTGTGCTGATTAATAAGAGATGGTGTCCCCAGTACTTTTCTTCCCAGATTGCCTTCAAACTTAAATCTTCAAATCTCAGGCTCCTGAGTGGCTTGGATTATAGGAGTGAGTGAGCCACCAGCACTTGGACATCTGTAATTTTACGTCTATATTTCTGTGTTAGTACAGTTTACCACTCTCTTTGGCTACTATTTGCATGTGATGTCTTATTTTCATCCTTTTTCTTTCCTGTTTGTGTTTTTAGATGTGTGCTGAGCATTTTCTAGACAGCACAAGGTGGTACCACTTTTTATCCATCTATCCATTCTGCTAATTGTTGCTTTTTTGTTAGAGACAACCCATCAGTTAAGGAAGGAAGTCCATCATCTGTTTTTTATTCCTGTCTGTCTGTTTTATACTTTTGCTCCCTCAGGCCACCATTATTGCTTTATCTTGTATTCAGTAAAGAAAACATTTGTAGTGAAGCATTTCAGTACAAAATGGTGAAGGATAGTGAATACTTTCCTTCTCATCTTTTGTGTATGGTTAGAAATTTTACTTAAGGTTTAACATCCTTAATTTGTAGCAGTCTGCTTTAACTGATACCCATTTACCTTCAATTGCATGAAAACTCTGCTTATGCACATCTGTTACTATTCTCAAGGAGTATCTCTTTATGCAATGTGTGTCTAACAGTATAGATTTATATTTCATACATTTTAATCTAAATCATGTAGCAAATACAAAATTTTACAGTTACCAGTCAGCTAATAATGTTTTCCGGGAAATATTTCTTCATACAGCTTGTGTGTATGAGTACTGGAGCTTAAATTCAGCACTTTGTGCTCTTGCTTAGCTTTTTCCACTCAAGGCTAGTACTCTTCTACTTAAGCCATAGCTCCACTTTTGGCTTTTTTTGTTCCTGTCTTGGGGTGTGAATGGTGACCTGGGCACTGCCCCTGAGCTCTTTTGCTCAAGGCCAGTGCTCTACCACTTGAGCTACAGAACTACTTCTGGCTTTCATGGTTCATTGGAGATAGAGTTTCTTGGACTTTTCCTTTCTGGGCTGACTTTACACTGTGATCCTCAGTCTCCTGGGTATTTAGGATTACTGGCAAGAGCCACCAGCACCAAGCTTTTTTTTTCTGGGTTAGCTTGAAATATAAGTTTCAGGGACTTTTTCTTCCCAGTCTGGCTTCAAAATATGATCCTCAGACCTCAGCCTACTGACTAGCTAAGAGTATAGGTCTGAACCACCAGTGCTAGGCTCTTCATAGAAGTTTGAGTATTGGCCAGGGTCTCTCTACTTCAACCAGAATGAATTCAAATCTAGAGGTTGTAAAGTTTCTAAGCAGTTGCTTATCAGTGAATGTCTTCTTATGTCACTTTTGAAAGTCAGTTTTGATAGAAAATTCTTAGTGTGAAGAAATTTTCAAGTTTTTTTTTAATGTTTTCCTCCTACTTCTTTAGGCATCTGTTTTGTGTGTGTGTGTGTGTGAAGAAAATTGTTGAATTGTGTGTGTGTGTGTGTGTGTGTGTGTGTGTGTGTGTGTGTGTGTGTGTGTGTGTGTGCAGGTACTAGGGCTTGAACTGAGGACCCATGTACTGTTCTTTAGTTTTTGCATTCAATCCTGACACTACTGCTTGAGCCAAACCTCCAGTCCTAGTTTTTTGGTGGCCAATTGGATATAAGACTCTCATGGATTTTACTGCCTCTCTGGCTTTGAACCATAATACTTATATCTCAACCTCCTGAGTAACTAGGATTATACGTGTGAGACACCAGCAGTCAGCAATCGATTGTCTCTATGCATGGTAAATCCTTTGTCTCCTGTTGCTTTCAAAATTTGATTCATGCTTGGTGATGGTGGCTCACACCTGTAATCCTAGCTACTAAGGAGGCTAAGATCTGAGGATTACAGTTCAAAGCCTGCTCGGGCAGAAAAGTCCATGAGACTCTTATTTCCAAATAACCACTAGAAAAACGGAAGTGGTGCTGTGGCTCAGCGGTAGAGTGCTCCCCTTGAGCTGAAGAGCACAGGGATGGTGCCCAAGCCCAGAGTTCAAGCCCCACGACCAGCAACAAAAAAAAAAAAGAAAAAAAATTTGATTCATGTCCTTGACTTTTGACTGACAGTAATTTGTCTCACCATGAGCCATTTGGAGTTTATCCTACTTGTACGTTGTTGAGTATTGTATATTCTCAGCCATTATGTCTTCAAACATTTCTTTTCCACTCCTGTCCCTCTTCCCCACAATGTATCCAGCATTTCCATTGTTCGGATGGTGGCCTACAGTTCAGTTCAGGGGTGCTTCATTTTTCTGTTTTTTTCATTCTTTCATTTTTGCTCTTTGCATTCAGTAATTTCCATTGTTAAATCTTTAAGTTTATTGCTTCTTCTGGTGGCTCATATTCAATCTTGAATATCTTACTTTAAATATAGTGATTTTCAGCTGCGGAGTTGGTCCAGTTCCTTTTCACAATTTCTGTCTCTTTACTGGTATTCTCATTTTCTTCAAACACAGTTTCATGGATTTCCTTGAGTTCTTGGCACATCAAAATAATTGATATACAGTCGTCACCAATTAAGTCCAGCATCTGGGCTTCCTTGATGATTTTTTTCTGTACATTCACTTTTCTTGGATTTCTTTCTTTGTCTTTCCTTTCCATTCCTTTCTTCTCCCTCTTCCTCTTCTTTCTTCTCCTTTCTTTCATTTTTTTGTTCTTTTTCTTCCTCTTCTCCTCCCCTTCCCCATCCCTTTGCTCTTTTCCTTTAAATTCTTTCTCTTCTTCTATTCTCTTCTCCTTCCTCCATTTTCACTATATATATATATATATGCATACACACATACACATGTATATGTGTATTTATGTACATCTACATATATACATATTATACATACATATGTGTGTATGTGTATATATATATATATATATATATATATATGAATATATATATGCCAACATCAGGATTTGAATTCACAATCTCATGCTTGCTGGCACTTGAGCCATGCCTGCAGCCCCATCTTCCTGCTGGTTATTTTAGAAGTAACATCTCATAGGCTTTTCTGTCTGGTCCACAAGCTTCTGGATCCCAGCCTCCCGAGTGGCTAGGATCACAGGCATGAGCCACAGATGCCTGGCTGATTCACTTTGCTTTGCGTAGGTCATAATTTTTTGTTCTTTTGTGTGACTTGAGATTTTCAGTGAAATATTAACGTGTTATCACTAGAAATCAGTTCCTTCCCTTTCTCTAGACTTACCTTTACTATTATTGAAGATTGTAGTAGTTCATTTGCTTAGAGACTTTCTGACACTGCTTGTAGAAGACTGTATTCCCTGTGTGTGGCCAATGGAGTCTGTATCCCTTAACTCATGTTTACCTTACACTTTTACTGAGGTTTTCTTGAATGCCAGGAGCTAAAATCAACAAACACATTCTCCTAATCCCTGAAGTCTGGCTCTGAGTGAAGCCCTTTTTCCCATACTTAGCTAAGTTAACTCCCTCCAGCCTGGGGTCACTTGAGGTAAAAACCTACAGTTGCTGCAGGATATCTGTGAATTCTTGTGAATTCTCATCTCACCCTGCTCATATATGTGGTTTGCAATTCCCCCTTATTAATATGATTTAGCATATTTCCACTTTGCGAAGAAACTCTGCTCAGCTTTGTCTCCTAGGTCTTAGCTCTCTATGGTGTGTTTCCATCATTATCTTCTGTCCCAAGCATCTGAAGATGGTTAGTTTGTTTTTCATTGTTTGTGACTGATGTCTGTCAGTTTTCTAGCCCAAATTCTGCACTGGAGAAGACGGAGATCAGCACTTGCATAGCATTTCGGGTAATGAGGAAACCACTGACATGTTGGAGACATAATGGAGAAAAGACAGGTGAAAATGTCAAAAAGCCTTCTTATCATTTGGCAGAGATTTTTGTTCTTTCTTTGAAATTCTCTTGGTTTGCTATAAACCTTTGACTAGTCTCCAAGCTGACAAAGTTGAATATGAAAGTTTCTCTCTCTCTCTCTCTCTCTCTCTCTCTCTCTCTCTCTCTCTCTCTCTCTCTCTCTCTCTCTCTCTCTCTCTCTCTCTCTCTCTCTCTGTGTGTGTGTGTCTGCTTGTCCTGGAGTTTGAACTCAGGGCTTGGACATTGTCCCTGAGCTTTTTTGCTCAAGGCTAGGACTCTACCACTTGAGCCACTGCTCTACATTGGGGTTTTTGGTAGCTTTGAACCATAATCCTTAAATCTTAGTCCCCTTAGTGAGAATTATAGGCATGAGCCACTGGCATCAGGCTTTCTGCTTGGTTTTTAATGTTCTCATGAGAGAAATAAAGACAGAGCTGCCATTTGCTGATAGGCTTCTTAAGAGCATATTTTTGAATCTGAAGTTTTCTTTGCTTTTGTCTAGGGACTCTGGATATATTAAAAAAACCCCATTCTGAATCCACAGGGATTCGTTCTGTGTATTTTATTCACTTCTTCTGTACTTAGTCACAAAAGAATGTGCTATCTCATTAAGTGCATCCTATGAGTAAGTTTCCTTGTCAGGGTTTCAGTTTATGTTTAGACGTGGCATTGCGGAAACCAGAATGACTCTTGCAATCTGTGACAGCGCCTCCCTTGTGCCTGGCCCGTGTGCACCGTCCTCTGCTTCTGGCCATCCTCCACTTCCGGCTGTCCTTCTGGGCAGGCTTCAGTGACTGATAATGTGGCAGTGGCTTGGGGGCTTGCTTCAGTGTTGACAGATTCTTATTTTTCAGGTAGAGTATGACATCATTTGGTTAGGGTTTAGGCTTAACTTTCCCCTCCAAGAACAGTACCGGCCAGGTACCCACACCACAGACACACCAACTGACCTAGGTCCAAAGACAAGATGAGGTTCAGTGTTGGTCAACAGCAACCAGATGCTAGTGGCTCATGCCTGTAATCACAGCTACTCAGGTGGCTGAGAATCAAGATTCAAAGCCAACCCAGGCAGAAAAGTCTGCGAGATTTTTATGTACGTTTAACAATCAAAAAGCTAGAAGTGGTGCTGTGGCTCAAGTGATAGGCCTTGGAGAAAAACACTAAGGGTCAGAGCCTAGGACTGGCACAACACACACACAAAATCAACTATCAGTTCTAAAAAACCCCACTGAACATAATTAAAACACTTCTACTCATTTTATTCCCAAAGACTCATAATAAAATCAATTTTATGAATTTTCATCTCTGCCATTCATAAAATTGTTATCTTGGAACACAGCCTGTCCCCCTCTCAAGTTCCATCTCTTTCCTAAATCCATTCTCTCAGCCTGAGTGTCAAGTCCACTCCTCTGTCTACAGTTTAAATGTCTATATCAGGCCTGTCTGGGGCTTGAACTAGGGGTCTGGGCACTGTCCCTGAGCTTTTGTGCTCAAGGCTAGTGTTCTACTACTTGAGCTACAGCTTCACTTCTGGCTGTTTTGATAGTAATTGGAGGTAAGAATCTTACCAACTTTCCTCTGGAGCTGGCTTTAAACCATCATCCTTGTGTCTCAGGGTAGCTAGGATTACAGGGGTGAGCAGCCAGCACAGCACCTTGCTTTAAATGTATATTTTCATCTCTGCACAAATCTCTTCCAGTGTGACTTCTGCTCCATGCTCCATTCTACTTGGGTCAGTAAGGGCCAGCAAGCCTCTGTGAGGAGTCTGGTGGGAGGGAGGTGGGAATGGCAGGTGGAGATGAAGGCCCGACCTCCCCTTTGCAGGCCTGCTTGGTGCTGTCCTTGAGCTTGCTCTGCATTTTCAGCACCAGGGTCTCTAGAGCACCCTCCTGGCACCAGGCTTGGGCAGAGGCATGGAAGCCTCTGAGCTCAGCCATCACCCCACAGCTGCATGAACTCCGCTCTTATTTCCCTTGCTATTTGTAACAATGATGTAGAAATTCCTTCCTCTGATGTGGCCCATGTTCCCTAACCAATTTTGTAGAATGGTTCCCCCCTGCCCCTGCTTGCCCCCTGCCCCCGGGGGCATTGTTGTTTAAAATAAAGAAGTTCTTCCACTTGTGTCATGTCAGGACATCTGCCCTCTGGGGGCCATCCACCCTCTCCCTGAGTTTCAGCCACAAGAACCAAGTTCACTTCCAGATCATTTTCAGCTAGGCTTCTGAGATGGTGATGAAAGAGGATGTACCAGCAGGCCAATCCAATGAAAGGGGGGTCTGTCTCTGTAAGCTCATGTCTCTCCCCCTGCCTTTGGGGGAACCTCCCCCTGCAGGTTTCCAGAGGGGTGCTTATAGCAGGACAGTGTCTTTATCCCCAAAATCACATCACTTGTGAAATGGAAAGCTTAGTCTTCTTTTATGACTTTTTTTCTATCATGTGCCTGTTAAACCAGGTAAAGAATCTAGCAGTGTCTCAATATATCACCATAGAGTCGTGTTAGTTCTAAAAGCAGGTGCAGAGGATGCAAGTCCTTAACCTATGTTCTAGAAATAATATGGCTCTGCCTGAATGGGTGAATGTTACTGCTTTGAGCACACTCCCCAGAAGGGGAGACCTCAAAGGCAAGCTTTCCTCCCTCCCTCCCTCCCTCCCTCCCTTCTTCCCTCCCCACTTTCCTTCCTTCCTTCCTTCCTTTGTTTTATTATGCTGGCACTAGGACTTGAACTGAGGTGCTGGGACTCTCCCATACCTTTTTCACTCAAGGCTGGCACTCTTACCACTTGAGCCACAGCTCTCCTTTTGGCTTTTTGTTGGTTAATTGGAGATAAATGTCTCACAGAGTTTCCTGCCCAAGGAGTTTTTGAACAGTGATCCTCCGATCTCACCTCCTGACTGCAAGTGTGAGCTGATGGTACCCAGTTTCTCACTATTCTTACATTGAGTTTTCTCCTTAGGCCCATCTTCTCACCAATTCTTCATTTTCTTTTTCAATATTTTTGACTTAAAATGAATTTATTCTGGCATAGTACTGGGTGTCAGAGGTCTAAACTGAAATTCTTAGAGATGCCATGCTTCCTCTGGTGGTCCCAGGGAGGAATTCGTCCTGGCTCTCTCAACTGCCAGGTGTCCCTTAGCTTGTACCAATGTAACTACTTCATTTTAAAAACGATCTTCAACTAGCTCTACAAAGGGGTTTCAATTCATCAAGTCAGATGATGTATGATCACATCAAGTATGTCCTGGTCGATGTCACTCCTTCCATCACCCCCCCTCCCCAAGGATTTGCCATTTTCAAATAGTGATAAGGCCCTTGTTCCTATCTGTCTCCGGTGGTAACAATGGAGGAGTGTGCATACAGGAAGGAACTTGTGTACTCTGAGAAACACTTTCTTTTCAATCTGTTCAACAAATGTTTACAATTTTCATATGAGAGATGTGTTCAAAACTCCGGTGTTCTAGTAGTAAGGAAACAATATTTATTTTCCAAGTTAGACATTTTAAGTCAGTGATTTCTCTTCCAGAAGAACTCTGCAAACCTGCTCCTGTGAAGTAGTTGCAACCATCAGATTTTTCAAAAAGAACCATCTAGCTGGGCACTGCGGCTCATACCTGTAATCCAAGCTACTCAGGAGGTTAAGATCCAAGGATCATGGTTCAAAACTAGCCAGGGCAGGAAAGTCCTTGAAACTCTTCTCTCCAATTAAGCACTAAAAAGCCAGAAATAGAGGTGTAACTCAAGTGGTAGAGCACCAGCCTTGAGCACAAAAGCCCAGATTGTAATTTCAAGTCCCACTACTGGTGCGTGCAACACACATCACACACACACCTAAATAATTTGGCAGGTATCAAAACACATTTTCAAGCATAGGTGCTTAAAATAGTGAGAGTGTCTATGGCAACCCAGCCTCAGCCTTCACTCCTCTATAGCCGAGTTCTCTATAGGAATCTGTGGCCAGCAAGACAGGAATTCCTGTCCCCGAGCCCTGAGTCAGGGGCTAGCAAGTCACCAACATTTCTTCTCCCCAACACCTTCACCTGTGTGGCAAGGGATAAACCCCATGTGAGTCTGACAGAGAGGCTGAGAACAGTCTTCCTCTGCTGATGGGACACAGAACCAAGAACAATGGTTCGTCATCTTCCCCTCACCCCATTGTGCTCATGGCAAAGGAAAATGGGAAGGTCACGGATTACAGAGCAGTGTCCAACCTGGAGATCAGGCATCACTCAGAGACAACGGTGCTGTGTGTGCCTCCATCTCCCAATTCTTGACTCAGAGGTTTTTCGGGGGCGGGGGGGAGAAGAGTCCTAAGAACAGAGATCTCTGATGGAGCCAGTGGCTCACCCCTGTAATCCTAGCTACTCAGAAGGCTGAGATCTGAGGATCACAATTCAAAGGAAGCTAGGAAGGAAAGTCTGTGAGACTCTTTATTTCCAGTTAACCACCAGGAAACCAGAAGTGGAGCTGTGGCTCAAAGTGGTAGAGCACTAGACCTGAGCAAAAGAGCTCAGGGTCAATGCCCAGACCCTGAGTTCAAGTCCCCCTCCCCACTACCACCACCACCACCAACAACAAAGAACTGAGTTCTCTGAAGCTTTCCTCAGAGGAGCTACACTGTTCGGAATGGGAGAATTAAGGCAATTAAGGAGAAGCCTCAGAGCTCTAAATAGACTAACAAGCTACACAGTACACCCAACTAATTGACTGGGTGGTGGGGGGAGCAATAAAAGAACATAAAAGAATTAGGAGTCAAGAGAAATCTTCAAAATTACTGCTATAAAGAGGCCCAAGGGAATTGGATGGGACTGAGTAGGAATTTATATCCCATGGAATTGTTGAAAACCAATTAGTAATCATTGTAATTAGTGATAACTGCTGACTGCAATGCTCACAGAGGCAGGATGCGTTACAGAGACACAGCCTGATGAACGTTGCCATCTTCCCAATGTGTTTGTGTGAACACACTCCTCAGCTACCACCTTCTGGGAAACCACATCAGAGCTCACTGACAAAGGAGATTTCACGGTGTAGAAAAATAATCCTCACTGAAATACTCATCCAAGTCACTACACAAATCAATGAAAAGCATCCTGGAAGAGGGATTTATCTATGTTCAGATGGCTTCAGTGGGTAAACAAACAAACAAACAAACATTTAAAAAAGAATGTTTTTCTCCTCACAAACTTTTCCACAAAACAGGAGGAATAGACTTTTCCCCACTTATTCTCAGAGACATCATTATCCTTCTAAGAAAGCCAGAGAAAGGAACCACACACAAACAACACTGCACACTAATTTCCTCATGAACATAGCACAACAGGTCTTGAAAAGTGTTAACAAATTCAATGGATGCCAGTGGCTTATGCCTGGAATCTTAGTTACTCAGGAGGATCATGGATCAAAGCTAGCATGGGCAAGAAAATCCATGAGACTCTTATTAACCAACCAAAAGCTGGAAGTGGAGCTGTAGCTCAAGTGTTGAGCACCAGCCTTGAGCAAAAATGCTAAAGTAGTGTACCCAGGCCCTGAGTTCAAGTCCCAATACTAGTACATAAAAGGAGTGTTAGCAAATAAGAATCCAAGAATACATTCACATGTCAGAAAGGATTTGTTCCAAAAAAAAAAATAAGGTTGGAACTGGGAACCTGTGGCTCACACCACTAATCCTAGCTACTCAAGAGGCTGAGATCTGAGGATCATGGTTCAAGGCTAGCCTGGATAGGAAAGTCTATGAGACTCTTATTGCCAATAAACTACTAAAAACTTCTCCCCAAAATCAGAAGCAAAACTGTGGCTCAAGTGGTAGAATGCAAGGTTTGGGCACAAAAGCTCAGGGATAGCAGGCAGGCCCTGAGTTCAAGCCCCAGGACTGGCACACACACAAAAACAAGATTGACAATCATCCCAAAATTAATATTATAACCCACATTAAGAAAACAGAAGAAACCTATATGGCCATCTCCACAGACAGAAGAAATAGCATTTAACAATATCCAATATTTATTCGTGATTAAAACTCACAGTGTACCCGGAAAAGAAAGTTGGAAGACATCTATAGAAAATACCCAAGAAGAATGCTTTACCTAATGGTGAACAACTAAAACCATTTCATTCCAGGTAGTTTGGGTGGGGTTGGCAGAGATGGGGGAGAAGGAGGAAAGGGGTGACATGGATCAGATACATTGTACTCACAAATTGGCACGCTTGATTGAAACTCCTTTGTAGAACTACTTAAAGATAATAAAAATAAAAATGAAACAAAAACAAAAAGCAAGAAAAATTTTAAATGTTCCATTAATATGAAAAATAAGGAAAAGAGGCCACTGTCCTCTCTATCCCACCTTGTTGTCAGTTGCTAGATGGGACAATCATGCAAGGGACAGGGGCAGAAGGCACTGATAAAGGGGAAAGTAAAATTGCTCCTGTTACCACAGGATGTGTTCCTGCATCTAGAAAACCTTCAGGAATTCCACTGGACTATACTGTAATGAGAATACCCCAGTTGAAGGACACAAGATCAGCATACAAAAATCAATCCTATTCCAAGCTTGTTATGAGTTTTGATTATTAATGAACAATACAAATATGGATTTGAAAATATCATCCCTCCTGGGGGGAGGCTGGGAAGGGATGGGAGGGGAAACAAAGGAGGAGGCTGCAATGCTTGATAAGAAATGTACTCATTATCTTGCCAATGTAATTGTAACCCCTCTGTACAGTATTTTCACAATAAAAATAATAAAATAAATAAATAAAAGAAAATATCATCCCTTTAACAGTGATATAAAATGAATAAAATACTTCACCATCCACTAGAAGACAGAATTTTATACAATATTTATAGGGTAAAAAGTGTAACACACTTAAAAGGATTATCTGAAAGATCTGATTAGAGGGAGAAAATATACTTTTTGACTTTAAAAGAGTCAGTATTATTAAGAGTCGGCTCTTATATTGATGTTTAAATAATCCATGGTAAGATTTCTAGATACTGAAATATATCTAAAGACTAGGCATGACTGCTCACACCTATATCACCACCTTCTCCTGGATTATATTAGGGGAATCACAGGTAGAGACCAGCCCCAGAAGTTAATGAGATACCTTATCTGAAAAAAATGCAAAAAGAACTGGAGGCATGACTTAATAGAGCACCTGCTTAGGAAGTGTGAAGTTCTGAGTTGAAATCCCAGCACCAGCAAAAGAATAAATAGCCTAGATGTATGCAAACCAAATTTGAAATAAAAGATGAGGAACCATGACTTCTCAATTTCTAAAATTACTATAAAGCTGTAGTTATCAAGATAGTATGGCTGTGTTGTAAGGAAAGAAGAACTCAATAGGGAAAAATGTGCAGAAATAAATCCATGTATTTACTATGAAAATGTGTACACAAAATGTCTAAAAAGTGAGGTAGAAGATGCCATAATCAAATTAACAAAAAAAGTAATAGTGGCTGATTGAGTCTTATGAGAGCTACAACCTTGCCTCAGCATAACTCAATTCCATATCCGATTGAAATTGTCTGCCTAACCAATGCAGGAGCAAGCGTTCTTGGGGATAGTGTATCAATCCTGGTCTTGAAATCTATATTGTATACTGTGTCTGATGTGTCTTAAAAGAAGCAAGATGGTGGGGGGGGGGGGAAGGTGGCTCAGTGGTAGAGTGCTTGTCTTGCATGCATGAGGCCCTAGGTTCAATTCCTCAGCACCACATAAACAGAAAAAAGCCAGAAGTAGTGCTGTGGCTCACGTGGTAGAGCGCTAGCCTTGAGCTGAGGAGCTGAGGGATAGCACCCAGGCCTAGAGTTCAGGCCCCACAACTCACACACAAAAAAGAAGCAAGATGAACAGGCTAACAATGTAGCTGATAATCTTAATACAAATCAGACCACAGAATTAGACTCAGTGAGTTATCCAGATGCTGCACAGGGTGATGAGTGTGGATGTAAGACCGCTATCACAAGTAGATAAGGGAACTTACATGGGTGGAATGAATGAAAGAGGAGAATGTTGTAAATCGTGGTGAATCAGAGAAAACCCAATTATCATTATAGAAATTCAAATTGCATCATCTGACTTAAGAACTCATCAGGTTTGCATATGAGTGGAACAGACGCAACCTAAGACAGCAACAGTATGAGACTGAATCACATCCGAGACTGAATCACAGAGAGAAGCAGGCATCCGAGCTGAAGCACAGAAATAAAGACATGTCAGAAAATGCAGAATAGACCATAAAAGACATTAGGAAAACTTCCAGACTAATTAGTTGCTGTTTAATTGGAGTTCAGAAAGAGAGAGAAAAGATGGCAGGGCAATAGCCCAGAATTTTCCAAATCTGATGTAAGATATCTAACTACAGATTCAAGACCTTGTACAAAATTAGGCAGCTTAAAAAGCAACAGTTAGGCACTGAGGTCAAACGTATAATCCTAGCTACTCATGAGGCTTGAGATCTGAGGACGTAGGTTCAAAGTCAGCCCAGACAGGAAAGTCTGTAAGACTCTTATCTCCAATTCACCAGAAAAAAAAAAAAAAGGGAGGTGGAGATCAAGTGGTAACTCAACTGCTAACCTTGAGCAAAAAATGCTCAGGGACAGTGCCCAGGCTGACAAAGAAACACAGTAGGCAAACCATTGTCAACCTTTTGGTAACCACAGATACAGAGTGGGAAATATCCCTAAGAGCAGCAAGGGAGGAAAGATACATTCATGAACTACAAAGATCCAATTTAACATCTATAAATAATTTTTCAAGTTAGTGTATATTAGCCAGAAAATGAGATGTTATTGTTAAAAGAATTTAAGGGCTGGGAATAAGGCTTAGTGGTAGAATGCTTGCCTAGCATGCATGAGGCCCTGGGTTCAATTCCTCAATACCACATGAACAGAAAAAGCCAGAAGTAGTGCTGTGGTTCAAGTGGTAGAGTGATTGTTAGCCTTGAGCAAAAGAAGCACAGGGACAGCACTCAGGCCCTGAGGTCAAGCCCCAGGACTAGCCAAAAAAAAAAAAAGAAGTCATGGTGTGTGTGTGTGTGTGTGTGTGTGTGTGTGTGTGTGTGTGTGTGTGTGTGTGTGTTAGAGGAGTCTTACCAATGAAAAACTTTATACTTGGTAAAAATTAAGAATGAAGAAAATTTTTATGTGAAAAAAAACTGGAAGCATTTTTCATAGGAAGTCTTTACTAAGTGAAATACTAAAGGAAGATTTTCAGTGTGAAGAAAAATGATTCCAGATGGAAGTTCAGAGCTGTAAAAGGAACAAAAAGTGGGGTAAACAGTGTGGTTAAATGTGAAACGAAGTTGACAATTTACAATAATACTAATCAAAGTATCTTATGGGTTTTATTACATTGTGTAGAAAAGCACAATAATGGCATTAATGTGGTAGGGAAAATATACAAATGACTGTACAAAGTTTTGTCTGGGTTTTTTTTTTCTGGTTCTGTAGCTTGAACTCAGGGCCTGGTGCTGTCCCTGAGCCTCTTTGTGCTCAAGACTAACACTTGAGGCACAATGCCATTTCCAGATTTTTCTGAGTAGTTTTGCCAGAGATAAGAGTCTTACAGACTTTCCTGCCTGGATGGCTTCAAACCACAATCCTCGGATCTCAGCTTCCTGAGTGGCATGAGCCACTGGCACTCAGCTTCATTTTTGATAGACGTACCAACTTATAAGAGGCTCAAGGATGCATATTGAAATCTTCATGAAAATTACTAAAAGAGAAACACACAAATACATAAATGAAAACAAACAAAAAGAAAAATTCCTTGATTAATCTCAAAGAAATGTAGAAAGTAAAATCAAAGACAAAAAGTATAAACGTAATAGCTAAAAAACAAAATCCCTAGTTGTAGAGATGGTAACATTAAATATAAATTAAATATAAATGGCTTAAATGGCTTGAATTTAAAGTGCTTGATCTGAAGTTGTCAGACTGAACAGCAACAAAAATAACTATTGGCTGCTTATAAGAAATACACTATTTGCTTATTTAGTACCAGTACTTGGGCTTAAACTCAGGCTTTGGGGTTGTCCCTGGCATTTTTGTTCAAGATTGAAACTCTACTACCTGAGTCACAGCTCTACTTCTGACATTTTTGCTGATTAATTGGAGATAAGTTTATCACAGTCTTTTCTGCTCAGGGCTGGAAGAAAATCAGATATCCTTAGAGCTCTACCTCCTGAGTAACTAGGATTACAGAGGTGAGTCATCAGCTCCTAGCTAAAAACCGTACAAAAAGGTAGGTTGAAAGTAAATAGCCCAATATAAACTATTGCATATACCAATCAAAGATATGTACAGGAATGTTCATAACAGTATTATCTATATTTATATATCCATATCTAAAACAGCATTATATATACATATATGTGCATATATACACATAAATATACAAATATATACACCTGTATATACATGGAAATGATTCAAAATGTATTACTAGGACATGCTACATGTGAACAAATCTTATAGAAATTTTTTTGAACAAACAGGGCTATACAACACTTGCATTTTCTATGACTTTATTTACATGCTTACTAACAGTGACTCTAGCTACTCAGGAGGCTGAAATCTGAAGACTGAGGTTCAAAGCCAGCCCAGGCAAGAAAGTCTGTGAAACTCTTATCTCTAATTAGCCAACAAAAAGCTAGAAATGAAGCTGTGGCCCAAGTGACAGAGCACCAGCGTGGAGCAAATAAGCCAAGGGACAGTGCCCAGACCCTGAGATAAAGTCCTAGTACTGGCACACACACCAAAAATGAAAACAATTTCACAAAATCAAAGGAAGATAAATAAGAAACTGTACATTCAGGCTATGTTCCATCTTAAATGATACAAGAGTCTCTCAAAGTGAAATGTGAAATGTCACATATAAAACGTTTAAATTACATGTATTTCTCCTCCATTTCCTGTGGCTGCAAAAAAAAAATGCTAACCCTATTTCCTTTATGTCTCATTTCAACCCTCTATTTCTTCATTTATCATTTGGCAAAAAGGTGGGAGGCTGGTAAGGGGGGAGTCACAAAGACCATGTCTCCTCTCCTTCTATTCCCAACAAGCCAAAGGTCTTCTTTAATGGGGATGAATTCTGCCCAACTCTGTAACTTTCTTTTCACCTAATGTAAGCCAATGTTTCCCAAAGAAAAAGAAAATTTCTTTTCCCTCAGACCTATAACAATGAGAGACCTTTAACAAATGAATAGCTAATTTCTGAGCCTGAAGAATCTATAGGACATTTCCTGGTTATCTCCTTAGCATTCTTCACACACTTCCATACCCACCCTGCCTTTCAGGTCACACTTGGAGGTGATCCCCTTGTGTGTTCTGTTTGTCCTTTGTTTTGTGATTGTATTTTTGTAGTACTGTAGTTTGAATGCAGGTTCTGTGTGTTTACTAGGCAGGTGCTCTACCATTGAGTCATGCCTCTTGCTCCTTTTTTAATATATATTTTTATTGTAAAGATACTATACAGAGGGGTTACAGTTAATAGTAAGGTAATTAATACATTTCCTATAGAGCATTGTTATCCCCTCTTTTGTTTTTCCCCTACTGTCCCTTCCCACCCCACCTCCCCAACTCTTCCCTCCTCACTCCCTACACCCCACCCCCCCGCAAGTTGTAAAGTTCATTTTCAACATAGTTCATTTTCAACCCATTGCTACAACGGGTTAAACTGTATCCTTATTTCAGCACTTTGTTATTTCCCTTCCCCTCCCCAAATTAGAATAAGGTATATACAAGATTTTTTGTCAGCTATGGGGCTTGAACTCAGGGCCTGGGCACTCCCTGAGCCTCTTTGTGGTCAAGGCTAGCACTCTACCATCTGAGCCACAGCACCATTTCTGATTTTTGAGTGGTTAATTGGAGATAAGTGTCTCATGGGGACTTTTCTGCCCAGGCTGGCTTTGAACCATGATCCTCAGATCTCAGCCTCCAGAATAGCTAGGATTACAGGCGTGAGTCACTGGCACCCAGCTCTAGCTCTTTTTTACACTGGCTATTTTTGAGATCGCATCTCACTTCTTAGCTAGATCCATGTCTTGACCATGATCCCTTGACTATGGGTTTTCTTTTGTAGCTGTGATGACAGCTGCATGCTACTATGCCCAGCTTTTCCGCTGAGATGGAGTCTCATGGGTCATTCTGCCCAGGGATGCACTGGTCAGCAGTCTTGATCTCAGCCTCCTATACCTGTGATGATGGACACGTGCCCCTGTGCCAGCTCTCCTGTATAGCCAGGCTGGCCTCCACCAGGATTCAGCCTCCTAAAGAGCTCAGATCTCACACATGAGCTATTGATGTCCTGCTGAGGGCATCCTTTTAGAATGCACTTTCACAGAGGGAATACTGTTAACCAAAGCAAAAACAAAACTGAGCTACAGAATCAAGTCTATGACTCAGTCAGATGAAAGTGAGGCTGACAATGGGGGGGGGGGGGTGGTCGTTCTGCTGTCACAGAGTCACAGGTGGCCAGTACTGGAGGAGGGGCAGATATGTTATGGGGTGTGTAGAGACAAGCAAGTATCCACAGCATGTCTGTCCAGTGGCACACCAGCACAGCTGGCTCCAATTCTTTCCCCATTTCCCTTTCCAGGGAGGCTGGTGTGTGTGTGTGTGTGTGTGTGTGTGTGTGTGTGTGTGTGTGTGTGTGTGTGTGTGTGTGTGTGTGTATGTGTGTGTATGTGTGTGTGTGTGTGTGTGCATGCGCATGTGCATGTTAAAACCACCTAAGCAGGGGAGAATGTCTCTGCAGCTAGGACAGAGATGTTCAATGACCAAGACAAGGCTGCTATTAAATGTGCTTTCCAAGGTCATTGCTAGAAGAAGGGACGTTATGCCCTCCCCTCCTCCTCTTCCTCTTCCCTCCTCTTTCCTCCTCCTCCTCCTCTTCCTCCTCCTCCTCTTCCTCCTGCTCTTCTTTCCTCTCCTTCCCTTCCTTCCTCCTCCTCTTCTTTCCCCTCCTCTACCTCCCCTTCTTTCTCCTCCCTTTTTTTTTTTATTTGTGCCAGTACTGGACTTGAACTCAAGGCTTTGTGTTCTTGCTTTGTTTTTTCACTCAAAAGACCGGCTCTCTACTACCACTCCAGCCACAGCTCCACTTACATAATTTTGGTGGTTAATTGCAAGATAATAGTCTCACAAACTTTCCTGCCTGAGCTTGCTTCGAACTGCGATCCTCAGATCTGAGCTGCTTGAATAGCTAGAATTGCAGGCACCTGATATAAATTTTTTTGAATTATATATTTATTACTTTTGCACATTTCTATGTGAACAATCTACCTCAAAAAAAAATCGACTAGCTCTGCAAGCAATCCAGATGTCCATAGACAGGGAAATGGGCAGATAAGCACACATCCTCATTGATCCCATGATCATTTTCCCCATCGGTCCAGAAAGCATGAAGAAGATATAGATGATCCAACCTGGAGAAACCTGGAAGACATAGTCCAGGATAAAACAAAGTCTTAGAACAAATCCTACTGAATGGCCACATTTGTGAGCATGTGCAAATATTAAGCTCCTTTTACTGTGTAAGTGCCCCAAAGTACTACCCCTACCCCCTTCCTACCACAAAAGAACAAGGTGGGTACAGACAAAAACAGCTTCTAAAGTTCTATCAATCCCAAAAGGTGCAAGAATTCAAATTATCCAAAAGAACAGAAGGGGAGGGACTTTTACATTAGGAAATACATTACTTGCTCTGAAGTTTCCAGCATGTCTGCCCACCAGACACCAAATATTACAAGAACACTATTAACAATTATGACTTTCAAAGACCAGGACAATCCATCGAGGCATGGTTAAAGATAACAATAAAAAATTATTTACACAATTTACACAGAAAGGGGGCCTGCGACTACCTTGTCCTGGGCTAGATACCCAGAACCAGGAGCAGCCTCGACCACCAAACCTCCAAGCCTCCAATGGGCAGCCCTGACCTTTATTAGTTGGTCTGCAAACCACCAAATTAGCCAGTCTGCAAATCTCCAACCCCAGACCTCCAAAGCTCCAACTTCCAAAGTGGAAGGACTTTCCTTTTCTTCCCTTCTTCCTCCTCTCTAGGCCTCTCCACAGGCCTGCCCTGCTCTGCCGTCTTTCCCCTCCTGCTGTCTGTCTCCACCAGCATTGGGCTCTGTCCACATCCCTATACATAGGCTGCGCCCCTCCCCCTACTCCCGTGGCTCTACTAAAGGTTTCCAACTTCCAACCGCCACTCAGGCCCTGCCCCCAAGCTGCCCACTGTCCAATCACTTGTCTTGACAGCTCGCCACGTGGGGCTCGACGCCCCGCCCCCTTCAGCCTGCTGGGCCTCAGGCCATACTGATTATCCGGGCCCCACTGGTTATT
The DNA here is from genome assembly GCF_024711535.1 of Dipodomys merriami. Lineage (NCBI taxonomy): Eukaryota > Metazoa > Chordata > Mammalia > Rodentia > Heteromyidae > Dipodomys > Dipodomys merriami. The sequence continues at coordinate 16,788,056 of NW_027202715.1, read as the reverse complement.
ACATTAACCACTGACGTCTCAAATGTTCATTGCTTAAGAAAACAGACCAAAACAAAACACTACTGAGTACAAGTAGCTCACACCTGTAACCCTGACTCTTCAAGGAGGCTGAGATCTGAGAATCATGACTTAAAGCCAGCCTCCGAAGCGTGTAATTCTTATTACCAGTCAACCAGCAAAAAAGCCAGAAATGGAGTTGGCCTCACATCGCAGAAAGCTGGGCTTGAAAACAAAAGCTCAGGGCCAGTGCCTAGGCCCTGATTCAAGGCTCAGGACCGGCACACACACACACACCAAACATACAGAACAAACAGCACACGTAGGAAGGAAATAGAGTGTGGTAGGCAAAAGGAAAATTGTTTTTCCTCTATGGTATCATCCAGTCCTGTAGGAAAAGACTTTCATCTTTCACTTGTATGAAATGAACGTTGATGCAGCAACCGCCTGGCTTCTGTCCTGGAGCTGCAAGGTTCTTCAGTAGTTGGGAAGACAATGAACTGGAGGTGTCAGGAATCCATGGCAGCCAAGTGGCTTTGGCAGGTAGCTGGGACACCTGATTTGGTATCCTGAGGCAGAATGAGAATGACATCTGGGATGTGACCACCAGCTCTGCCTTGACCACCTTGCACACCCTCCCTTCCCCCCCCCCCCCCGCCCCAACCCGGGGAGCAACTCCGCCACACACAAGAGAGAGTCAGACTTCTCCATTGAACCTTCACTCTGAGTCAGCTTTAAGACAAGTGATGCTGGTGGGCGTGGCCCCTGCAGGCGTGGCCCCAGCAGGCCTGGTGGGCGTGGCCGAGGGCGTGGTCTAGGGGGGGCGTGTCTTGCTGTGTGGCTGTATACTCCAGGCCAGAGCTAATGGAGGAAGGGGGCGGATCTCCTTCAGTTTTTCATTCCCTTGATAAGAGGTTCAAAACACAATTTTTCCTTGTCTTTTGTTGTTTTTGCTTGAATGTAGAGACAAAGTCAGAGAGTGTTGCTTACACACACATACACACACACACACACACACACACACACACACAGACGCTCCTAGGGCGGGGAGCTTGTGTGCCTCTCCCTGCCCAACAGCCTTGGCCAGTAGCGCCCACCTGTCAGCTCACCCATTGCTTGGCCGTGCCTTTAGCTCCCCTCCCTGCAGAGCGGGCCTGCTCCTCTGACATCAGACATCACCTTTCTCTCCCTTTTTTCTTCGTGCATAAGTACAATCTCACCTCAGCCAGCTCTGGACTTGCATCCCACACTGCCCTCCCGTGTGTGTGTGTGTGTGTGAGTGTGTGTGTGTGTGTCAGAGAGAGAGAGTATTGGAGCTTGAACTCAGGCCTTCGGCACTGTCCCTTAGCTTTTTCTCTAAAGGCTGGCACTACACCACTTGAGCTACAGATCCACTTCCAGCCTTTTGATATTTAATTGGACTTTTCCTGTCCTGGCTGGCTTCAAACCACAATCCTCAAATCTCAGCCTCTTGAGTAACCAGAATTACAGGTGTGAGCCACCAGTGTCTGGCTGACAATTGTCTTTGTGACCCACAGAAGCCCTGTGTGGGTCAAAAGGGACCCTGGAGGAGCAGCTTCTGTCTGCCTAGCAAGCTCCCATCAACCATGGCTGTCCAGCCAGGCCTGAGGCTCACTGGCAAAGCAGCTATGTCTGGTTCATGGGCCCTCGTTAATCCTTCACTGGGAACTTGACTGGCAGCCCTCGGGGGAACCATGCGTTTATAAAGTGATATACACCTCCAGACATTGGTTGGCACTGTCAGTACATTTGGAATGATAAAGAGCAGGAAGGCTGTGTCAAGACACCCCTGGAACTAATCCCAAATTAACTTTTCTCTACCCTGCCAGAAAGAAATATGAGTACAATGAAAGTTTTATGATTGCCTCTAATCTCCCAATTAAACAAGCGACTGAAAGAAGGGGACAGTGCATTATGTTTTAATTGAAACTCAAGAACCAAAATAAACACAAGAGTCCTGAGTCTGTCTGGTGACATGCCTTCCATATGATGCTTTGCCACCAACCCTGGTGGCCTCACAGGCCATGGTACAGCGCTGTGGATCCTGGCTGGGGATGCAGGGCACCCAGCTGGGCCAGGCACAAGCTGGCATTTGCACATCTGCTGCATAATTTGAATCAGTGGCTTCCTGTCTTTCCAGAAGGTGCCCAGTCTAGACCACTGGGAATCTATGGATAATTTAGCTCAAGGTTTAAGCTTATCTACCAGAAAAAACTCAGTTCCACCAGGAGGAGGACACCCTCACTAATGTGTGTCAAAAATGGAAGAGGGATGGAACACAAGGAAGATGGGCAGCTGTCGGACTCTGGAGAGCAGTATGCATACAGGTTTAACTTGCCTCTGACCACCCAGCTTTATCTCTGTAGAAAAATATTATCCTGTCAGAATCATGCCTGGAGTTCTGGAGGCTTCGGGGTAGGGGAAGAGGGGAAGGGAGGACAGGAGAAGGGTGTCCTCTGCTCTTCTGTTTTCTCCCCTTCCTCTTTCCCCTCCTCCTCTTCCTTCTTCTCTTCTTCCTCTTTTTCTTCTTGTTAGTACTGGAGCTTGAATTCAGGCTCTCATTTGGTTGTATTACTTAAGACTGGCACTTTGCCACTTGAGCCACAACTCCATTTTGGGATTTTAGGTGGTTTATTAGAGATAAGCATCTCACAGACTTTCCTGCCCAGGGCTGGCAAGAAACTAGATCCTCAGATCTCAGCCTCTTGAGTATCTAGGATTACAGGCATGAGGCACTGGCCCCCAGCAATTCCTCTGTCTTCTTTTGACATTTAATTCAAATAACTCCTTTGGCTACCAAGGCTATTTCTAAGCCCTTCTCATTCTGATCAGCTCCAACTTGAGTAAGAACTTGGGTCTCAGTTTTTCTAGCTGTGAAACTTCTTGCCCCATCATTTCTTTTTTTTCTTCTTTGTGCCAGCACCAAGGCTTAAACTCAGGGCTTGAGTGTTGTCCCTTAGCTTTTTTCTTTCAAGTATGGCACTCTACCACTTGATCCACAATTCTACATCTAGGTTTTTGCTGACTAATTGAATATAATAGTCTCAAGAACTTTCCTGTCTGGGCTGGCTTCAAACCATGATCTCAGATCTCAGCCTGCTAAGTCACTAGGATTACATGTGTGAGCCATTGGTGCTTGGAACCATTTCTGTATTTGAGAGTTTAAATATTCTAAGTGTTTGCACCATGAGTTAGGATCTGTCAGCTGGATAGGAGGCACAGGTAGCGCTTTAGGCTTTTACCTGTAAAGCCTCAAACAGATGTTCCTTCACCTCCATCCACTGTCCACCCAGGTGGGTCAGGCACACAGGTATATGTTCTGAAGCCCAGCAGACCCTCCATCTGCCAAGGGCCTAGGCCTAGAGGTACCTGCCCATGGGCTTCCTGTGCTGGAGGCCCGAGGGCCTTCCTCTCAGTAGCCTTTCTTCTGTCCTGTGAATCTGGCCAATCTCCACAGCAGGGACAGGATGGGCATACACCATCCTGAGCCACTGCTGGGTCACTTCATACATCCAAGTCCAACCTTTGCAAAGATACTAAACTTTTGTAATCAGATGACTTTATTTTCCTTCCACCATTTTGACACATCATACCAAGCAACTTGTTACCTGCTTTCCTTTTTCTTTGTTTAAATACATATTTTTATTGTAAAAATACTATACAGAGGGGTTACAGTTACATGAATAAGGTAATGAGGAATAAGGTAATTTCCTATCGAGCATTGTTACCCCCCTGCCTGCTTTCCTTTTTCTCTCTTGAGCCATGTTGAACAGTGATGTCAGGAAAACTGTTGTAGGGATTAGCAGATGTCCCGGGGATGGCAAGCCATCAGCAGAAGCCTTGAAGAATCCACTCTTCTCTTGACAGCAGCCAGCAAGGTCTGCTGCCAGTGGCTAACATGCTCTGCTTGATGACCCAGCTGCGTACTGGTTGTGGAGGGAGAGGGTCTCCCCTGGAATTCTTTACCCTGGGAAACAAGACCAAGAGCGATCTGGTTTCTGTTTCAAGGAGGGCCTGGCTTGCACTCCATGTCTAGCAGGGAAAGCAGAACAGTGAAAGGGTTTGCTTCTAAACCTAAAGCACAGGAGGAAGGGCAGCAGGGGTGGAGCGCCACCGCTGGATGGGAGTGGAATACAGGGTAGGCCAGAGGGGGCAGGAGGAGCCCAGAACCACCTCATTGTAGTGAAGTTGGTTCAAAGTACTTGTTTTGCATTTATAATAGACATTTAAAAATAATGAGAGCTGAGTATAATCTTAACAAGGAATGCAGTTCAAAGCCAGCCTAGACAGGAGCGTCCATGAGACTCCCATCTCCAAGTAACTACCAAAAAGCCAGAGGCAGAGCTGTGGCTCAAATGATAGAGCACCAACCTACCTCTTGAGTAATAAAAGCTCAAGGACAGTGCCTAGACCCCAAGTTCAAGCTCCAGTACTGGTGCAAGTGCACATGCACACACGCACCACACACACACACACACACACACACACACACACACACACACACACACACACACACACACACACGAGATATGTTTGGAGACTATCAAAAATCTCCAGGATTTTGGTGTAAAATACATAAAAAGGTACTTACGCATGTCTTTGTCATTTCTCTTGGTTTTCTTATGGCTTGTGTGAATTTTACAGTATTAATTTCTAGAAATACAGACAAATGGTCACGTTGCCTGACTTGAGGCAGGATCCTGGAGTAGGGGGAGGGGGAAGTGGAAATGCCAAAACTGGGCAAATAAACTGCTGGCTATGTGCATGGACAGTCAGGACTCAATCCAACAGGCCCCAAGTGAGACCTGTACAACCAGCCTCTGAATGGCTCTTGTATAAGATGGAGGGCAGGGGTTCCATGCTGATGCTTGTGTGCTCCCTGCTGGAGCCCTGGGCTGCTCTGGTCTGTGCTGGGCATCCTCTGAGTCAGGACAGCAAAACCAAGGCACAGCGAGAGCTGAGAACAGCTGGGGCTGTGTGTGTGTGTGTGTGTGTGTGTGTGTGTGTGTGTGTGTGTGTGTGTGTGTGTGTGTGTGTGTGTGTGTGTGTGTGTGTGTGTCTGTGTCTGTGTCTGTGTATGTCAGCCTTGGGACTTGAACTCAAGGATTTGGCACTGTCTCTGAGCTTTTTTGCTCAAGGCTAGATCTCTACCACTTTGAGTCATAGCTCCATTTCTGGCTTTTTTGAGTAGCTAATAGGAGATAAGTCTCATGGACTTTCCTGCCAGGGCTGGCTTTGAACCACAATCCTCAGATCTCAGTCTCCTGAGTAACTAGGATTACAGGCTCAAGCCACCAGTGCCCAGCTCCTGAGGTAGCTTTTTATATGTCTAATTCCTCATTTTTATGAGCGATCTTTGCACCAGTGAACACACTCAATAAACATTTCCCAACTGGCTCCTGCAGACTCCATGTGCAGTATGGTAAAGTTATTCCAGTTAGTTATGGAAACAAACAGAAGATTGGACAGGGGAGTAGCAAGATCTTTGGAGTGACTTCACCCCGATGCCCTCTCGGCACAGAGCTGCTGGCCCTTTCTGTGGGAGGCAGTGGAAGAGGGGCTGGGTCTCTAACCAGAGGATTAAAGGACTCTTTTGTAGAGACCAATGATTGTGACAGAGGGAACATAGCCAGGCACTGATGTCTCTGTAATCCTGGTTACTCAGAGGCTGAGATCTGAGGATCACTGTTAGAAGCCAGCTGGGCAGGAAAGCCTGAAACTGTTTATCTCTAATTAACGAGCAAAAAATTCAATACCAAATACACACAATGAGGAATGTGTACAGAATTCACTGTGCGCTCCCTGTTTGTGAGGGTATCTTGTTTCAGTTAGCTGACTTCCTTTCCTGGGAGCAACTAGGGAATAGACGGTGTAAGCATTCAGTGAAATAGGATTCCTTTTGTTCAAGGAAGAATTAAACTCTCAAGCTCAGAGTGATTGGGGCTGTCCTGAAGCCACCTAGCACAGAACCTTGGGGCTATGGCTTTGGGGTGGTCTCCTGGGCTCAGCCAACCCCAGCTTTGGCTCCCTGGACCCTTTCACACTGTCCACAGACCTCTCTATGGCTCTCTGGGGACTTGCGACCACATCAGTGTCTTCATTTTTACTCCGAGGTCCAGGAGCTGATTCTGAAAGTAGGCCAGGATCCATAAATCTCTGCAGACCAGAAAAGGGATACAATAGCCTTCTACCACCCCATGGAGTCAAAAGGAGGGAATCTGAGCACCAGTGGTTCCCACCTGTAATCCTTGATGCTCAAGAAGCTTGGATCTGAGGATCATGGTTTGAAGCCAGCCCAGGCAGGAAAATTCATGAGATTCTTATGTCTAATTAAACAACACAAAAGTCAAAAGTGGAGCTGTGGTTCAATTGGTAGAGTGCTAGCCTTGAGAGAAAACAAAACAAAGCAAAACAAAATTGAGGGACAGCACTCAGGTCCTGAGTTCAAGCCCCAGGACTGGTACACGTACACACACACACACACACACACACAGGAAAAGCCCACCATGGTGCCAATCCCTGGGCCCAGGGAAATCAAAGCTTTCCCTCCACAGCTACCTGCCACCATCTTCCTACAGAATGGATGTGGGGGACAGTCCAGCGTCATCAAGAGATGCAACCACAGAGATGCCATCCTTGCCAAGTTCAGTCAGATGTCCTACTCCCTCCTGGAATACAAATAAGTTCTCAGGGTTTCTAGACATTTCAATGGAGATCACTAATTCTGCAGTCACTAGGCAGACTGGGCAAAGCAGTCCCCACACATGTTTTCTGGGAGACATGGTGCCCCATGCCCCCATAACTGTCCAATAACAGAGTGTTTGCCTCTGGGATCCCCATGTCACTCAGCAGCTCTGCCCTGAGAGCACAGTGGTTCCAGCCTTCCATCCAGGTTCACTGAATCAAATCCCTTCAGTTCAATGAAATACGAGCTGCCATTTCTGCTTCTGGCGTGCCTTGCTTGGGTGAATGGAGGGAACCGAACCTTTTGTCCTGTGTCTGTCCTCCTCGCCCGCTGTCGCTTAGGTGCCGTGTGTGTGTGTGTGTGTGTGTGTGTGTGTGTGTGTGTGTGTGTGTGTGTGTTTGCTTGGGGGGGAGGGGAGACCTGCCAGTCCCTCAGCCTTTGCTTGTGAGATAACAGAATTAGACAGATGTCATGTGAAGTGTTACAATAATGAGTTCCTGTGGCTCCTGCTCATCAGCATGCACTGTGGTGTCTCTCAAAGCACTTCCTCTGCAGAGAAGGGCAGTATGTGACTGAACCTCAAACAGACATCCTGCTATTTATTTATTTGTTTGTTTCTGTAGTACTGGGATTTGAACTCAAGGCCTCCTGCTTGCTAGGCAGATGTTTCACTGCGAGCCATGCCCCAGTGTTTGGTTTTGTTCTCAGATACAGTCTCTTGCTTTTTCCCCAGCTGGCCTTACACAGAGTTTCTCCTACTGCTGTCTCCACAGAGCTGGGATCACAGCTGTAGCCACTGTTAGGTTTTAAAGAAGAGGTTGCCGAGTATGAACCATACCACGCATGTAGTATTCAGGTAAGAGGTAGGTTTATTCATTGTTCTGGCTGGCACCAGGGCATATTAGCCCTCCACGTGGCTGGGAAAGGCCTGGGAAAGAGAGCATCTGGCCATGGGTTAGGCCTTATCTAGGGTAGGGGCAGGGTGTATGTGTGTGTGGGGGGGGGGGAGGTGTGGCCACATTGAATCCATACTCAGCTTGATTTGTGAGATGAGGTAGCCCCTACCTTGATCTTCCCACCTCTGTCTCCTGATGATGCTTGTATTTCTCACTGTATGTGAGAACCCAACACAAGACTTGACATGAAGAAAGTCACATGGGCCAGGGAACCTCAGGGCCAGTGAGGGCTGATGAGAACAGATATTAAGTCTCTTCTGCCTGCTCCAAAATAACAAAGATCCACAGGAACCACAATGGGGCCCAGGCCCTGCCAGGGCTCTGATTTGTTTACAAAATCCTTATCCAGAATGGTCTCTTCTCTAGAGTCCCTGGAGCTGTGCATATTGTGTCTAGAGGCCAGGAAGAGATACTGTGCCATGGAGATGAGAGTTCCGGATCTCCTCTGGCCAAGCCTGACCCCAGGGACTGGAGCCCCCTCCTCCTGTACCTGACCCTGAGACCCCTCCTTCTGTGCCTGACCCCAAGGGATTGATGCCCCCTCTTCCTGTGGCCTTCTGCCAATACCCAGTTCCCCAGGAGGAGAGAAAGATGGTAGACACAGGAAGCCTGTTTGTGTGCAGATTCTGGGGCTTGAACTCAGGGTGTGGGCACTGTCTCTGAGCTTCTTTTGCTCAAGACTAGTTCTCTACTACTTGAGCCACAGCACCACTTTTGGTGTGTGGGTTTTTGTTTTGTTTTGTTTTGGCAGTTAATTGGACTTTCCTGCCCAGGCTGGCTTCAAACTGTGATCCTCAGATCTCAGCCTCCTGAGCAGCTAGGATTACAGGCATGAACACCAGCACCTAGAAATGTCCACAGAGTTTCTTGAACATCAGTGGATCTGATCACCCAGGAGGAGGGGTCCAGCCCAGGAGGTGGGGGTTCATCTTCCCAGTCTTCTCTTCCTGTGTCCCCAGGAACAAACAGGAGAAGAGAGAAGACCCTTGGGATCTGTCTCAGGCTCAGCCCTGGCAAGGCCTGTGACCTCTGGGCCACTGTTCCATGAAAAGCCATTTCTGCCCCACATTGACAGCAAGAAGACAACATCAGCTCCAGCTGAGCTCTGTGGCCTTGACTAAGTCATTGATTTCTTGCTAGCTGCACTTCTGCTCTCTGCAGGGAGAGCTGAGTACACTCCGTGCCACCTTTTGTGTGGTTCCCCATCAACACTGATCAACACCAATCAACTCCGATCAACACCCATCAACACCCATCAACTCAGATCAGACACCACAGCTTGGGCTTGAGGCCATGTCAGATGCTGCTAAGCATGGTGGGAAACAGAGGTGTTGGGGTCCATGCTGACAGCCACACAGCAGGTGTTCTGAGGCGGAGGCAAGTTCAAGCAGGAGCCATGTTCCCTGCTGGGAGGGCAAGGCCCAGGCTGCTGGGAACCAGCCCTGGTTCCTCTCCCTCTCCATTACTCCTGTTCCCCCATCCTCAAGGCTGGGAACAGTACAGAAAGACAAACAGCAACTAGCAGAGAGGATTTGAGAGCCACATGTCTGCCAAAACACTGGGGCCTAGAAGGAAAGAACTTGCGAAACTCAACGGCCAAGAATAAAATCAAATTAGGAAAGGAATCAAAACCCTGATCCTCCATTTCAACGATAAATACAGAGGCAGCAGATAAGTCCATGAAAAGTATTCACCATCCATAGCCTGTTTAAAGAAATGCTATGTAAGCTAACACGAACACCAAGTGCAGGCAGCTTATGTCTGTAATCCTAGCAACAGGATCTTCTGCTCCTGGAAAATAGAATGGCATTCATACACTGTTTTGTTAAATGTCAGCTCCGTTATACAATTACTTAAAGACTAATAATAAGAGTGAAAGTCAAATAGTATTGCCAGGTGCTAGTGACAAATAACCAGGGAGTTGCTTAATGAAAATAACTTCAGCCATGTATGCTAGAAATTTGCCAAGACCCATGCATGTAGCTAACAGTGTTGTGCTGTACATTTACCTAAACTTTTGCTGTATATGCGCCAGTCATGGGGTTTGAACTCAGGGTCTGGGTGCTAAGCCTGAGCCTCTTTTGCTCAAGGCTAGTGCCACAGCTCCACTTCTGGCTGTTTGGTGGTTATTTGGAAGTCTCATGGAGTTTTCTGCCCAGGCTGGCTTCAAATTATGATTCTCAGATCTCAGCCTCCTGAGTCACTAGGATTATAGGTGTGAGCCACCAGCACCAGCCATTGCATTAAACTTTTATAAGGGTAGATTTCATTTTATATATACTCATTCCAACAATTTCCAAGAATGTTAATTGACATGTATTTGACATTGCAATTTAATATATGCATAGTGAAAAATTTTGTGAATAAAAAAATATAAAACATGGAATTTGCTTTCAGGCTTGTGTCTTGAAGACACAAAAATGTGTATATCTCTGATACACACAGATACAAACAAACCACATATTTTATATGCTTATAGTTTTATGTGTTTAGACTTTTCATCACTTTGCTCCTTTTATAAATATGTTCCAACCTCCTTAAAACTTATGAAATCTAGAGTAAACATAGTTGATAGTGTCAACAAGAATTTTCTCATTAGATGGTGAGTAAACCAGCTAGGGTGTGTTCCTGTCTCTGGACGTAGGGTTTCACCAACTTGAACTTCATTTATGTTTAATAAACATAAAACTGAGCCGGGTGCCAGTAGTTAAGGCCCAGTAATTCTAGCCACTCCTCAGAAGGCTGACATCTGAGGATCACAGTTCAAAGCCAGCCCAGGGCAGGAAAGTCTGTGAGACTTATCTCCAATTAACCACCAAAAAAAAAAAAAAAAAGCAGAGGTGGAGCTGTGGCTCAAGTGATGGAGTGCTAGCCTTGAGCACCAAAAGTTTAGGGGCAATGCCCAGGCCCTGAGTTCAAGCCCCAGGATTGGTATAAACAAACAAACAAACAAATAGCCAGGAAGAAGAATGAATCTGCCACAATTTCAGCCTGCAGCTAGAATTCTTACTCTTCCCATAATATTTCAGGCATACAACATCATCTTTGAAGCCAATGAGAAGGGAGTAGGGCTGTCTGGAGGCTGCCTAGGCTTCTGGGCAATTCTGCTAGTGAGACTCATTTTTGCTCCCAAACTGCCTCTTCTACTTATTTTTATGTGAATGTATGGTGGCAGAACCTTTCTGTCATTCATCTATGCTAGATATGCTCCCATCCATGCTAGATATTCTCTGATCTAAGCTCCAGCCACAATTTTATCAGATCAACCCATCTTCTCTTTTTTCTATTTTTACTTATTTTTGGTGCCAGTCCTGGGGCTTGAACTCAGGGCCTGGAAAATGTCCCTTAACTTTTGTGCTCAAAGATAGTGCTCTACCACTTGAGCCCCAGCTCTATGTCTTTTATTTTATTCTATTATTATTATTGTTGTTGTTGTTTTGATGTTTAATTAGAGATAAGAGTTTCACAGACAGACTTTTCTTCCAGGATGACTTTGAACTGCCATCCTCAGATCTCAGCCTCTTGAGTAGCCAGGATTACAGACCTGAACCATCAGTGCCCTGGTGGGAGAGTCTCTTGAAGAATGTTTTCCAGGATTTCTCTTTGAATATAAAGCATCAGTGAGTTTTGTCTTGAAGTGGAGGGAGTGTCTGAATTTTACATAACTTCTCTTTAGCTCTCTAGACTGCACGAGTTATGGAATAGGCACTGTTGGAATACAAGAGAAGGCCTGATATTAAGTTTCCATGCAGTCATGGCCCTACCTTGTTTCTCCTTCTAGGAATCACTTAGAGAGCTTTAAAAATAGTTGTCAAGGAAAAAAAAAAATACTGTTATCTCAGACAGATGTTGGAGGTCACACCTATAATCCAGGAGGTTGAGATCTGAGGATCTCAGTTTGATTTCAGCCTGGGTAGAGAAGTTCATGAAATTCTTATCTCTAATTGACTGTCAAAAATCCAGACTGGAGGCCTGGTAGAACACCAGCCATAAATAGAAAAGGTCCAATGAGAGCACCCAACCCCTCAGTTCAAACCTCAGTATAGGCACCAAAAAGACAAAAATACTGACATCTTGTCCAGCCAGCTGGTCTTTTCTGACTTAACTGACCTCACAGGTAATCTGAACATTGCGATGTTAAGAAGCTCTCCAGGTGATTTCTGTGTAGCTTTAGAAGCATTGGCTTAAAATTGCTAGTTTATCTGACTGCCACTATCTTCCTCTGGAGACACGCTTTTCAGAGAGAGGGAGACAGAGCGAGGAGCAGTCAGTCAGTCAGTCCATAAACATCACCTAAATGAGGTGTGAAGGAGAATTTGCTGCAGTGCAGTGGGTGGAGGTTGGGAGCTCAGCCTTGTGGGTACAACTGGCCTTTGGGAGCCGGGCTATGTGCTTCCTCCCTGCGCTTTGGCCTGAAGAAGCTGAATCCCGGGCAGGGCCCTGGCAAGCTGGCCAGGCTCATCCAGCCTTCTCTTGTATCCTGAAGTTTTGTAGTCAAAGCCTGCAGAGCTTGACTTTGCCAAAGTTACCTATTTCCCTCCAGAGTAAGATCCAGGATGTGAGAGTGGGGGGTTATGAAGGGATCTGTGTACCCCAAATCCGCACCCCTAGTTTGGCTACTGGGCTGCCACAAGTTGGGTATATGAGGCTGCAGAACAAAGGTGGTAGTGTGCAGGAGGATGGGGGTCACCATGATGGAAATGTAAACTGGGCACCAATGGCTCGTGCCTGTCATCCTGGCTACTCGGGAGGCTGAGATCTGAGGATTGTGATTCAAACCCAGCCTGGGCAGGGAAATCCATGAGACTGTTCTTTCCAACTAACTTCTAAAAAGCTGGAAGTGGAACCGTGGCTCAAAGTGGTAGAGCAGCAGCCTTGAGCACAAAAGCTCTGAGACAATGCCCAAGCCCTGAGTTCAAACCCCAGAACAGGCATAAAAGAAGACAGAGAAGGAGGAGAGAAGAAGGAAGAAGGAGAGGAGGAGAGGAGGTGGAAGATGGAGAGGAGGAGAAAGGACGGAAGAAGGAGGACGAGAGGAGGAGGAGGAGGAGGAGGAGGAGGAGGAGGAGGAGGAGGAGGAGGAGGAGGAGGAGGAGGAGGAGGAGGAGGAGGAGGTGGAGGAAGAGGAGAAATGAGCCAAATCCCTATGCATTTCAGAGAGATGCCCTTGTCATCCCAAACCAGGATGGCAAGCAGTTCAAAGATGCAGAGAGACAAACTAAGTTAACTCCTCTTGTAAACGTGAGCTAGGATATGTTTTCTGGATGGACAGAGCTAAGATCCTCTGACACGTAGCACAGAAATCTTGCCATGGCCTCATTCTTTATTGGGAGGAACTTGTCCATAGTCAGAGGAAAGAGTTCAGGGTTCAGGGTCAGATATCTCATTCCTGGCAGAAGCAGGAACAGAGCTTGTAACAAGCACACCAGCATTTGAAAAGCTGCTTGGAGGTCTTAGCACATTTAGACAGATAAATAACCTCCATTCTCCTCCCTCATCCCATCAACAGCATTTATTAAACACCTACTACAAACAGCACACAGCACAATGCTCCAGAGACCTAAGGCTGCAGAGCCAGCTCCAGCTATAAAGAAAGCATAGAGATAAAAACAGAAAATCAAACAGAAAAGCCAAGTGTGAAGAGGAGGGACTGGAGTGTGGAGAGGGAGCCAGAAATCTCTACTGAGGCGACAAGCAAGGGCTATGCGCCCAAAATATGGGGTGGGTAAAATATTTCAACTAGCCCAAATTTCCAGAAGCAGCAAGAAGAAAGATTAACAATCTGGCCACACACACTTTCCAAAGAGGCCAGGTGCAGTGTTTCATGCCTATAATCACAGCTATTCTGGAAGTAAAGAGCAGGAGGATCACAGTTCAAGGCCAGTCCAGGCAGAAAGGTAAAAACTGGACATGGTAGTATGCTCCCCTCACCCCAGCATAAATAGAAGGACCACAGACCACATTGGCCAATCAGTTAACATTTGAAAAACAACTAAAGCAAAGAGACCTGGGGATCCACTTAGCAAGCTGAAGTCCCTAAGTCCAAACCTGAAGATGTCAAGGGGAAAGCTGTGCCAGACACCTGCCCCAGGGAGCCACTGAAGGTGAGGCCATACTTCCTTGGGGGGGGGGGTAGCATTCTGTTACAGCCCATGTGGCCCAGAGATCCAGGAAAGAGGAATGGTAGCAGGGTGGGGGAGGTTTGGGGGGTCCACAGAAGGGAGTGGGGGCCTCCCCCCAGTGGGAGACCTACCTCACTTTGGTCCCCAAATCCCCCCACTCTCCCTCCTGAAGAGGATTATGAAGGATGCTTTCTTTGCAGACTTTCTCTTTGAACGTAAAGCATTAATATTAATTGGGGTGCAGGGAGCATCTAACTTCTTTTCCGTGTGTGTGTGTGTGTGTGTGTGTGTGTGTGTGTGTGTGTGTGTGTGTGTGTGTGTGTGTGTGTGTACTGAGGCTGAGGCTGAGGCTTGAACTCAGGGCCTTACACCCTTGCTTGGCTTTTCTACTAAGGCTGGTGCTCTACCACTTGAACCATACCTCTACTTGCAGGTTTTGCTGGTTATTTGGAGATCCGTGTCTCACAACTTTCTTGCCTGGGCTTGCTTCAAACCATGATCCTCAGAGATCTCTGCCTCCTGAATGGTTAGGATGACAGGTGTAAGCCACCAGCACTCAACCTGTCTGTTATTGTATTTCAACAAGATCAACTATTAAACCTTCATAGGTGCCTAGTAGGAAAGTTACCTCTGTCCTTCCACAGGTCAATTCCAGAGACCCAGAACCCCCAGTCTCTCCACTTGGACACCACATTTCCATCAGTCCAGTGGTGGCTGTGAGCAGATGGCAAGAATGGGAAGGAGGTATTAAATTTAAAAACAAGAGTAATGTCACTTAAGATGCCAGTACTAGCCAGACACCAGTGACTCACGCCTGTAATCCTAGCTACTCAGGAGGCTGAGATCTGAGGATCGTGGTTCAAAGCTAGCCTAGGCAGGAAAGTCCGTGAGACTCTTTTCTCCAGTAAACCACCAGAAAACCAAAAGTGGTACTGTGACTCAAGTGGTAGAGTGCTTGCCTTGAGCTGAAGAGCTGAGGGATAGCGCCCAGGCCCAGAGTTCAAGCCCCATGACCGCCCCCCCCCAAAAAAAATACCAGTAGTTCTAGACAGTAATAGCACATTTCTTTCCCCAGAAAGGAGCAGGAGACAGTAGTGCTGGCAGAGAGTCCAGGGAAAGGTCTTGGTACCACAGCTGCTCCATCATCTGATCTCATGTTGGAAAGGGTGGGCAGCACTCTGGGTAGAAGCCATCTTTTGCTTTTTGATATTTTTGTGCCAGTACTGAAGCTCAGTACCTGGTACTATCCCTTAGCTTTTTTCTTTCATGGCTGGTGCTCTATCACTTAAGTCATACTCACTTCTGGCTTTTTGCTTGTTCATTGGAGATAAGAGTCTCACAGACTTTCCTGCCCTGGCTGGCTTCAAACCATGAACCTCAGAGCTCAACCTCCTGAGTAGCTAGGATTACAAGCATGAGCCTCAGGTGACTGGCACCATCTGATATTATTGATTTCCATTTCTGCCCTTGGGTTGATGATTCCTTCTCCCCTGGCTACTGCCCTCCCCCAGGTGGGGGCAAAATGGCATCTTCTGTGGGGCTTGGCAGCCCGTGGTGAATAGCACCATGGTCTGCTGCCCTGGCTTAGGATGGGGCCCTGAGAGCTATGGCAGCTGGCTGAGCTGTTTTGAGCATTTGAAACAAATAAATACTCAGCCCCCCGAGGGTGTGTGGGGTATATTTACTTGCTTATTCTGCTATTAAACATATGAACATACTTATTGCAAATACCATATTTTCCCTTAGATGGAGCCACTGGGTTCCAACAAGGACAAATGCTCATGCATGAATAGTGAGCGGGTTGGGGCCAGGTCCTGGCCAGTGTGTCAATACCAGATCAAGGCACCCTTGTTCTGGACACAAATCATGAAGAACGGAGATGGCTGGGCTGGGCTGGGGATTAGAGTCATGAGTTCTGCTCAGGTATGAGACAGTATTCCCCAGAGTCATGATAGCTCAAATGTGGGGTGTTCTTTCTGAAACACAGGTAGGAATGTGATTGCCAAGCCAAACTGCTCAGAAGTCTGAGATCTGAGGATGGAGGTTCAAAGCCAGTCCAGGCAGGAAACTCCATGAGACTCTTATCTCCAATTTCCAGCAAAAAGAGTGGTAGAGTGTCAGCCTTGATCCAAAAAAGCTATGGCAAGAATGTGAGGACTTGAGTTCAAGCCCCACCCAACTGGCATAAAAAAGAAAAGGCAGCAGACGCTGGCTCCTGGCAACAGGGCAGAGCTCACTTAAGTGGATCCATGCTTGTGTCGTGCAGGAATGAACCGCCAATGGTACAGGAAGTGACAGGGCAAAGACTCCCTCAGAAGGGCAGGCCCCGTGAGCACAGCAGTTGTGAGCAACACTTTCCAGACTGGCTACCCACAGCATCCCAGCCAGGGGTCTCAGCGGCCTGGGGTCACCTGAGCCCCCAGCTAGAAAGATCTAAGGTAAGGTCATATCTGTCCATTAAGAACCTTCCGGATAAGTATTCACTGCAGAAGGATCTAACTCTTAACCCATTATAATACACACACACACACACACACACACACACACACACACACACACACACACACACACACACACACACACACACACACCACACACAGCCTAACATATCTGAAAACCAAGACCCAGAGACCAAGAGACCAGCAGCCGGCTCAAGGCAGGATGGACTCAGGTCAGACTCCAGGCCAGGCTACTCCCTGCCTGTGTACCCCCAGCCCCCAGGCACATCCATGCCCGGGAAGTGCTGAACTTATCGCACAGATCAGTGTCAAATGAGCTACATCAGACCGCAAGCATCTGGAAAGAATTTGGGGCTGAGCCCTGCTGGCAGCCATGTTTAGAACACCCTTCTCTGGTGGCATCTCGTTTTCTAAATAGGCACATCATGGCGGTTAGAGTCTGATTTCGGCATCTGACACTTGCACAGATTTACACTGACTTGGCGGAAGGGGAGCGAACCCTGGGGTGCAGCCTGCAGTGCCAGGGAGCTGAAGCCTGTCCCCACCAGACACGGGAGATGGCAGCCTTTCCTGGAAGCAACACAAAAGCCATCTGCCAAATGTCCCCATGTTTACACATAGATCTGGGAGACTGCCATCTTGCCTGTGGCTAGCAGATACATTTCCTTCTCCCAGAGCAGAAGCACTGCAAGAAGCTGGAGATCCACAGAAAGATGAGGAGCTGGGCATGGGTGGCTTACGCCTGCAACCCTAACGACTCAGAAGGCTGAGTTCTGAAGATCACAGTTTGAAGTCAGCCTAGGCAAAAAAAAGTCCATGAGACTCTCATCTCCAGTAAGCCATCAAGAAAGCATTGGGGAGCTAGGTACCAGTGGCACATGCTTGTAATTCTAGCTACTAAGGAGGCTGAGATCTTAGGATTGAGGTTTAATGCCAGCCTGGGCAAGAAAGTCCATGAGACTTTTATCTTTAATTAACCATTAGAAAACCAGAAGTGGCACTGTGGCTCAAAATGGTAGGGCACTAGACTTGAGCTGAAGTGCTCAGGGACAGTGCCCAGGCCCAGAGGTTAAGTCCCATGGCCATCAAAGGAAGGAAAGAAGGAAGGAAGGAAGGAAGGAAGGAAGGAAGGAAGGAAGGAAGGAAGGAAGGAAGGAAGGAAGGAAGGACGCATGCACTAGGTGAGCTATGGCTCAAGTAGTAGTTCTAGTCTTGAGCAAACAATTCAGTGGTAGAGTTCAGACCATGAGTTCAAGCCCCAGAATCAGCACCACACACACACACACACACACACACACACACACACACACACACACACACACACACACACACACACACACACCCTCTTCTCCAAGGCATCTAAGGGTCTGTTTTTGTCTCTCCAGTTGCATCCATTTCTCCACAAATCACATGATTTCTCTTTTCTTTGCAACTGGGTAATAGTTTACACTTTCTTCATTCATGTATGAAGTTGTTGGGACCCCAGCTGACACCCCTCCCCCCATCTATTCTGATCAGAGTTGCAATGAGCAGGGATATGTAGACTCTCCTTTGGATAGATGGTGTGGTATGGTGGTGTGGTCTGTTTTTAGTTTTTTGAGGAACCTCCATACTGATCTCCATAGTGTATGTACTCCCTACATTCCCACCGCAGTGTGTGCAGTAACTCTTCTCTCATATGCTAACTGGCATTTGTTGTTGTTTGGCTGGTTTGGGGCATGGTAGCCATTCTGGCTGGGGTGAGATTGGATCTTGGTATAGTTTTGATTTGCATTTAGTTTATACAAATATACTCAATTCTTAACTAACTTTCCTGGCGAACAATCACCTGTGTTTCAAAATACATATAACACATGGGTACAAAAAAGGCCAATTTCCACCCATCAGATGAACCTTCTGGAAGGTTCACCATTGTGTGTCTTCTAGCCCATCAGGCTTTCATGGAAACATGGCAGAAGAATGGGAAAGAACGAGTTGAAACCACTCACAGGCAAGCGGTTCGCTGTCCATGAGCTGGTCCTGCAGATGTACACACTGCACCCAGGCCTGTGCTGGGTCTGACATTCCTTGGTGGGTGCGGCCACACAATAGGGAAGAGGCAAACTCAGAGTTAGCAGTGAAGAGGAAAAGAAAAAAAACTGATTTATTTAGGTTGCATCCTGTTCAACAAGCACTAGCACAAAAATAAGTCATTTGGCAGAAAAGGAGTGAAGTAGGAGGAGGGCTGGCATGGGGGGAAGGAGCCACCTTGCTCGCTCGCAGACCATCTGCAGGCCGGGCTGCCTGGAGGATGGGCGCTCAGTGCCAAACCGGCATTGCGCAAAGAGCTTCGCCGGGCAACGGAAAACAATAACACACGGTGCTGATTGAGATGAGCCTTTTGCCTATATTTCCCCCTCCACTTGCTTAAAGTGTCATGTTTTGTTATTTCTCTTACACTTGGAAATGAATCTGGAGAGCAGACATCAGATTCCCTCTCCTAGCTAAAGTAGCGTGAATGTGGAATTGATTTACATCATGCTTTGACCAGCTTGATGTTATCTCTCATAACAATAGGTCATCTCTGCAGCTCTGCCCCATCCCCCGTGTCAGGGTAATTGGAGTGGGTAGAAACAGGGCTGGGCTGCATCACTGGTAAATAATGAGTGAAAACCATGGGGTATTTTGGAGAGCCCAGGAGCCCCTTCCAATCTCAGTTTCTCCAGTCTGGTGCTGGCAGAGCGGGAGACCAGCATCTCCCCCTTTTCCTTACACACCCTCCACCTCCTCCCTAGGGCATGACTCCTTGGAAATGTGTGCCATGGGCTGCAGAGAGAGAGAGAGAGAGAGTCAGCACTGCATGCCTACCAGGTGACAGTGGGCAGATGTCAGGGGAGAGAGGGACCCCGGGGATTGATCTCCCCACAGAGGGGCCATGGGGTGAACAGAGACAGACATCAAAAGAACTGGCCATCTCTAGAGAAAAATTATTTGTGGAGTCTCTGTGAAACAATTAATTTGTTAACCTGCTCTCAAGATTGCTGTAAGAAGAGTGTCACAATAGTGTTTGACACTGGCCACTGCAGCCGTGACTTGCCCAGGAAAGCAAAATGATTGTAATAATGCACATGTGTTTAGAAGGCAAAAACTGCTTCTAGGTGGCTAGTGGTAGCTCGTTTCTGTAATTGTAGCTCATCAGGAAGCTGAGATCTGAGGATCACGGTTCAAAACCAGCCCAGATAGGAAAGTGCATGAGATTCTTATGTCCAATTAACCAATTAAGCCAGAAGCGGGAGCTGTGGCTCTAGTAATAGAGTGCTAACCTTGAGTGAAGAGCTCAGGAATTATCTCCAAGCCTTAAGTTCAAGCCCAGGACTGGCACCAAGAAAGAAAGAAAAACCTTCTATAGCTATTACTTCTTTGACCTTTGCAACATACTAGGAAGTAGGCAGGAAATAAGCTTTTAAAACAGACAAAAAATTGTTGCGTTTTTTCTAGCAGGCAAATCAGAGCTTGTGCCCAGACATCATCTTTTACTAGCCTTTCTACATCTTTCTAAATCACTGTCTGCAAACTTGCATTCTGCCAATGACTTCATCTGATTGTGAAATAAGTAATTAAAACAATGCCCAGAACTTAATGGACACCCACACCATAGTAGCTTGTATTATAAGAGATTTAGAAATTCTAGTCTACAGGGATAATTCTAGACTATGCCAAAAGTAAGTTGTCAGTACAAGCAGTGATTTTTATTAAGGCTAAAGTCTGAAACCTTCCCAGTCTATTAGTTGCAGGCATCAAAATGATGCTAAGAAATGGTAGGAATGGACTTCGTTGATGAACCTTGAAGATGAGGAAGGATGTAGAGGTACAAACAAGGATATTCCAGGATTCTATCTGTAACAGACAAAGACTGAAACAAGCACAACTGCTATCAATAATATACAATATCATAAACATTGATTCTATCACAGAACAGAATCAGCTAAAGCAATCAAAAGAAACAGGGAGCCGAACACTGGTGTCTCAGGCCTGTAATGCTAACTACTCAGGAGTGTGAGATCTAAAGATGGAGGTTCAAAGCCAGCCCAGGGCAGACAAATTCAAGAGACTCTTATCTCCAATTGACCATCAAAAAGCTAGAAGAAGATAGGGCTCAAGTGGTAAAGTGCCAGCCTTGAGCAAAAAAACCAAGTAAGCAGGGACACTGATGTCTTATACCTTCATGCTAGCTACTCAAGAGGCTGAGATCTGAATATAACAATTGTAAGTGAGCTTCAGCAGGAAAGTCCATAATACACTTATCCCCCATTAGCCACCAAAAAGCCAGAAGTGGCTCAAGTGGTACAGTGCTAGCTTTGAACCAAAAAGCTCAGGGACAGAGCACAGGCCCTGAGTTCAAGCCCTAGGACTGGTACAGAAAAAAAAAAATGAAGAAAGAAGAGGAAGAAGAGGAGGAGGAGGAGGAGGGAGGAGGAGGAGGAGGAGGAGGAGGAGGAGGAGGAGGAGGAGGAGGAGGAGGAGGAGGAGGAGGAGGAGAAGGAGGAGAAGAAGGAGGAGGAGAAGGAGAAGAAGAAGGAGAAGCAGCCGCCAAGCAAGAGTGTAAGATCCTGACTTCAATGCCCAGTACCAACACACAAAGTGCAGAAAGACAAAAAGAGAGGATGCGGAAGGAAGGAAGGAAGGAAGGAAGGGAGGGAGGGAGGGAGGGAGGGAGGGAGGGAGGAAGGGAGGGAGGGAGGGAGGGAGGGAGGGAAGGAGGGAGGGAGGGAGGGAGGGAGGGAGGGAGGGAGGGAGGGAGGGAGGGGGAGAAGACTGTCCATATGATAATCATGTGTATACCAGGGTAGATTTTGGGTGAATAAAACAAGATGGGCAATGAGGTGTATGCATTTTACTTATTTGAGAGCAAGGCCAATAAACAGAAATATACACATTTACCATGTTAAAAAGTCAGTGCAGCCGGACGTGGGTGGCTCACGCCTGTAATCCTAGCTACTCAGGAGGCTGAGATCTGAGGATCATGGTTCAAAGCCAGCCTGGGCAGGAAAGTCCGTGAGACTCTTATCTCCAATAAACCACTAGAGAACCAGAAATGGTGCTGTAGCTCAAGCAGTAGAGTGCTTGCCTTAAGTTGAAGAGCGCAGGGACAGTGCCCAAGTCCAGATTCAAGCCCCATGACTGACAAAAAAAAATTAATACAACCCACTATGTCATAGACTAAGGTAGAAAATTCAGTCATCAATTGATGGAGAAGATTACTAGAAAATATATAATCTTTTTTTTAAATTTAATTTAAATTTATTTGTGAACCTACTGTACAGAGGGGTTACAATTACATGGGCAGGATAATGCGTACATTTCTTACCAAGCATTGCAGCCTCCTCCTTTGTTTACCCTTCACATCCCTTCCCAGCCTCCCCCCTCCCCCCCAATCCCAATTAGAAAATATATAATCTTAATCTGCTCATGTAAAAAAAATTTAGAAAAGTAGAAATAAGAGAAAACCTGTTCAACCTGACACCGATGCTCTACAAACACCTCACAGCCAGCTTCATACTTCACAGGAAGGACAGCTGTTGATTCTGTCCATTGCAAGAAAGCTCTCCTCACCATTTTCTCCACAGATGCTGGGAGTCAGGCAGGGGAAGAAGGCAATGGAAGAAGTAAAGGGAGAGCCGACAGGAAATTACTGAACACAACTCTCCCTAATTGCATATGCCATGACTGTCTGCAAGAAGGATCCTAGTAATTTAAAAGAAAAACACCTTCTAGAATTAATAACTGAGTCCAGTAAGTTTATAGGACACAAAGTAAATATACAGAATGCATACTTCTGCAATATAGAAGTGTAATTCTGGTGTATCCAAGTTCTACTACTTCTTGAATTAAGTCTGTTTAAGAGCTCATCCAGCTAAGACATATTTTTTGGTCTTAGAGATGGATATTTCTCCATGGGCTACGCCAGGAGTAACAGTGAGTTTAAAAGCAGTCTGGAACGGCTCATATGAAAGCAGCATAAGAGCAAGTCCCTGGCGGTTTCAAGTTGCTCTACATCTTGAAACAAGTCCATAATGAAGAGCTTTGTTTAATTAACACATACAGACCAAAATTAAAAGACACTACTATTTACAAATGCTTAGGGGAAAAAAAAGTTAACTACAAATTCAACAAAATATGTACAAAGTTTATATGCTGAAGACTGCCAAACTTTGATGAAAGAAATCAAAGAAGAGCAAAGTGATAGAGTGCTTCTAGTCCCTATGCTGGAAGTTTCCATCAGTAAAATGTCAGCTGCTCACAAGTTTCCTAGAGAGGTTTAACATGCCTATCTAAGCCACCACAAGAACTTTAGACACTTGAAAACATGTCCTACAAATTAGAAAGGTAAAAAAAGAAGGAAGGAAGGAAGGAAGGAAGGAAGGAAGGAAGGAAGGAAGGAAGGAAGGAAGGAAGGAAGGAAGGAAGGGAGGAAGGGAGGGAGGGAGGGAGGGAGGGAGGGAGGAAGGGAGGGAGGGAGGGAGGGAGGGAGGGAGGGAGGGAGGGAGGGAGGGAGGGAGGGAGGGAGGGAAGGTGAGAGAAGGGCAAGGTAAAGGAAGGAGAAGAATGGAAGAAGACAGAAGGAAGAGGAAGGAAGGCAAAGGAAAAAAAGGAGGAAAAGAAAGGGGGGAGAAAGAGACAGAAAGAGAGAGGCACTTACATGTTATAAAAATACATTCGAAATGGATCATATCCTTAAATGCAAAATAAAAAACTAAGATTTTTTTCAAACAAGTATTAGAGAAAAATATCCAAATGAAGCCTTAGGCAGAGTGTTCATTCCAAAACAACCAGAGAAATCCTTTTTCCTTCATACAAAGGAAAAGCCTTCGTATTCAAACAACCCTGTTTAGAATATGAAAACTCAAATAACAGAAGTGACAGGAGGGACTAGGGCATGTGCAAACCCCAAGTCCAACTGGAATTTAATATATGGATTCTAAAAAACTCCATGGTTAAAAAAAGAAACCATCTAATTTAAAAAGAGGCAAAAGACAGATATTTTACTAAGAAGAACAAAGAAATGGAAGAACAAATGGAAATATTCAACATCGTTGGACATTAGAGATAAGCAAATTAAAACCCTAATGAGAAAGCATTACACCCTATCAGCAATACCAGACAAACACACAAACAACACTGAATGTGGGTGAGAATATGGAGACACTGTGTTGTCCTTCTTACTCAGGGAAGTTTAACACAGTAAAGCTATTCTGAATAACAGTGCTGTGGGTGCTTAACTGCCACACATGCCACACAACTGTATTGGAAGATTGTTCCAGAGAACAGAAAATGTGTATGCAAGCAAAGCTTGAATTGTCATGCACCTCTTTCACAAATAGCCATAAATCTGGGAACAGTTCAGGGGAAAGGATGAAATGTTCTGGGGGGAGTCCGTACCATGGGAAGGTACTCAGTGATTAAAAAGAAACTCCTAGAAGCAGGGTGCTGGTGGCTCACGCCTGTAATCCTACCTATTTAGGAGGCTGAGATCTGAGGATTGGAAGCCAGCTCGGGTAGGAAAATTTGCACCTCCAATTAACCATCAAAAAAAACCACAAGTGGAGCTGTAGCTCAACTGGTAGAGTGTTAGCCTTGAGCAAAAAGCTCAGGGACAGCACGCAAGCCCTGAGTTCCAGTCTCAGGAGTGGCACCAAACTAACACCACCACCACCAACAACAAAAAGTACTAGATATTCATACAAGAGCTTGGCATGATCTCGGGATCCCCAAACATGATGTGATGTTTAATTGGCTACCGCATACTCCCCAAATAACACTTCCAGGCGTGGAGGGCAGCGGTACCTGGAGCTCAGGGAGTAGAAGCACAATACGAGGGCAGAGCTCCCCAGCTGGCTCTAGCTGTGTCGCCCCTGGGTGACCATGAAGTGAGCCCCTCATTGAGTGGGGTGCTGTATGGACATCATACTCTCACACTGTGTACCGCCTGGTTGTGATTTGCACAATGTTACTTTGCAGGAGCCTGAATGGAAAGCACTCAGGATGTTCATTGCATGTGAACATACACTTACTTAAATAATCAGACCATTAGGTGCAGTAGGTAGAGGTGGAAACAGCTGAAATGTTCACTTGTGGGTAAATGAATGAATAAAGTGGAACATATACAGTGGAACATTACTCAGCCTTGAAAAAGAATGGGGGTTCTGATTTTGTCACTGTATGGATGAATTTGAAGATGCTACATAAACTGGGATAAGCCATATGCAAAAATCTTTATGATTCAATGCACATCAGGCATATAGACTAGTCAAATTTCTTAGCGACAAAGTGGGAAAACATTACCAGTGGGTAGGCAAATAGAGAATGATTATTTAGTAGGTAACACTTTCATAACAAGATGTGGTAGATTCTGGGAATGATAATGGTGTTGGCTGCAGAACACTGAATAGAGTTAATGTCAAACACACACTACCAGTAAAAAGTTAAATGTTAGTTTATGCATATTTTATCACATTATAGCATAACCTCACCAAATTCGTTTTGGCAAATACCTCAGTTTGGTGGGGAGGGTAGCACTGAGGATGTAAGGTCAGAGCTAGACTATTTTTAATCAGCTCTGTTTTGCATATTAACTTTGAAAAGGCCCCTTTGCCTAATTCCAGTACAATTATATTTTAGGTGTGAAATCTGTGCAAATCAAAAATTTCACTGAACTGGGTTGATTTGTGCCATAAACACACAGATGGGCAAGGCTGAAAATGAGAAAAATGTGAATGCTTTCAGCAATATTATTAGAGTCAGTTTTGGTGTTATTCTTAGACTCTAGCTATGTGTCACATGATAAAGCAAAGAAGTAGTTTTGTTGGAGTTTGTGGGAATTTTAGCATCAAACAAAAATAAGTGTAGAAATATAAGGTGAGTGATATGAAGTAAAAATTCTGTAGTCCACAAACTTGTCCTGAAGAAGATGTATACACTCTTCTCTAAATAATTGCAAATAATTCAACAGGTGAGCAAGCCCATCTCTGTAAGAGACAGCAAAGAACAAAGCAGAAAGCCAGGCAGTGTGGGACTAGATGGTTTCTCTTTTCTATTTCTATTCTTTCTTTTCTTTTTCTTTTTTCTTTCTTTCTTTCTTTCTTTCTTTCTTTCTTTCTTTCTTTCTCTCTCTGTCTCTCTCTGTCTCTCTTTCTTTCTTTCTTTTTTAATTTTATTTTATTTTATTTGTGAACATACTGTACAGAGGGGTTACAATTACATGGGCAGGATAATGCGTACATTTCTTACCAAGCATTGCAGCCTCCTCCTTTGTTTACCCTTCACATCCCTTCCCAGCCTCCCCCTCCCCCCTAATCCCAATCCTTCTCCTTCCCCCTCCCTTTACCCCTCCCCACACACCGACGTTGTAAAGCTCTGGACATGACAACTTGTACTTCTCATTGTTGCAATAGGTCCACCTGTATCCTTAAACAACTGGTTTTTCCCCATCTCCTCCACAAGTTATACTGACATCAAATATAGTGAAAGCAGGGGTTATACTGTGGGGGAGGGACATACAAAGCAACAAAGAGATAATCTTATAAATGCGTTAGAAACACATGCATGAAAGAAAAAAAAAACATTAAAATACATATCTAAGGGTTCATTTTCCTGACATCACATTATCTGACCTTTTCCACTTGACTCATACATATACTAGATATTGCAAATAAGGGAAACCATGGGACCTATGTTTCTTTGGGCCTGGCTTACTTCACTTAATATAATTTTTTCCAAGTTTTTCCATTTCCTAACAAATGGGGCAATGTCATTCTTTCTGATGGAGGCATAGAATTCCATTGTGTATATATACCACATTTTCTTGATCCATTCATCTACTGAGGGGCATCTGGGTTGGTTCCATATCTTAGCTATGGTAAATAATGCTGCAATAAACGTAGTTGTGCTGGTAGCTTTAGTGTGGTCTTGTTTGTAAACATTTGGGTAAATGCCCAAAAGTGGGATTGCTGGGTCATAGGGGAGTTCTATGTGAAGTCTTTTGAGGAACCTCCATACTGCTTTCCAAAGTGGTTGAACAAGTTTACATTCCCACCAACAATGAAGTAAGGTTCCTTTCTGTCCACATCCCCTCCAGCATCTGTTGTTGTTAGAGTTCTTGATTTTTGCCGTTCTAACTGGAGTGAGGTGATATCTCAATGTTGTTTTAATTTGCATTTCTTTTATGGCTAGGGATGTTGAACATTTCTTCATGTGTCTATTGGCCATCCTTCTTTCTTCTTCAGAGAAGTTTCTCTTTAAGTCTTTCGCCCACTTATTTATTGGGCAGTTGTTTCTTTGAGGATTTGTTGTTGGGGGGTTTAATTTTTTGAGTTCCAAGTATATTTTAGATATGAGACCCTTGTCAGTTGTATGGCTAGTAAAGATCTTCTCCCAATCGGTGGGCTTTCTATTGATCTTGCTAGCTATGTCATTTGCCCTGCAGAAGCTCTGCAACTTTATGCAATCCCATTTGTCCAACCTTTCTTTGATTTGTTGTGTTTCCGGGTCTTTCTTTCTTTCTTTCTTTCTTTCTTTCTTTCTTTCTTTCTTTCTTTCTTTCTTTCTTTCTTTCTTTCTTTCTTTCTTTCTTTCTTTCTTTCTTTCTTTCTTTCTTTTTTCCTGGTCCTGAGACTTGAACTCAACTCCTGGATGCCGTCCCTGGAGCCTTTTTGCCCAAGGCTAGAGTTCTACCACTTAAGCCACAGCGCCACTTCTGTTTTTTGTGATACTCATTTGAGATAAGTCTTGTGGACTTTCCTGATAGGCCTGACTTCAAACCATGATCCTCATATCTCAATCTCCTAAGTAGCTAGGATTACAGGCATAGGCCACCGACACCTGGCTTCCTATGTTCTATTTCTATTTCTAGTGTCTAATTTCTATATTTTCTATTTCTATTTCTAATTTCCAATGTCCATTTCTAATATCTATTTCTATTTACTACTTCCAATGTCTATTTCTATTCCTGTTTTCTATTTTATTTCTCTATTTCTATTTCTTCTCTACTATTTCTCTATTTTTATTTCTTCTCTTTTTCTATTTCTCTTTCTTCTATTATTTTCATGACTCCTCTTTCTCTTTCTCTTCTTCTGTTACTTTACTGAGCAGCCATGCAAGCCAGACCTGCCAACAGACCCAGGCAGAACAGGACTCAGGAAAAGCTGGCTTTCTCAGACCCAAGGACAGAGAAAACATTTCCCTGCTTCCTGCTGGGGCACTCCACTGCGCTCCAGACCCTGCCAGCAACAGCTCGGAGTCTCCAGGCAAACCCAGGCCGCAAGGGCTGGGCAGACATGGCAACTAGCTAAACTTGCACCCAATTCCTGACACATAACATGCTCATCCCAAACCCACGTTTTAGGGGGGCTTGCTGTGAACAGTGACTCTCTCAGGATTTCTGCTTGCTGAAGGAAATGAGGTGGGGTAGATGTGGCTGTACTCATATCTTCCTCTAGGGGGCGTCACCACCTATTTTTGGTGATGGCAGTCAATTTCATGACAGACTGCAGCTCCCGGCCTACTGTAAAATGGCTGCTAGAATGACAGCAGAGCCTGTGCCAGTCCATCCCAAAGGCTCTGCTGGAAAACCCTGTCCTGGGAGGCAGGGCCACCCTCTCCATGCCCCCCACGGGGGAGCCCCTCCCTGCCTACACAGTCATGACCAAGGGCAGGGGAGGGGGGCACTCAGGGCCTGCCCAAGTGTCACCTGACAGCTCTCTCTAGCTCCAGGGGAGGTGATCACCCGGTCATGGTGCTCCCTGCTCTGCAGGGCCCTTTGTGGGAAGGAATCTGTGTTCTCACTCGGTCACTGCCCATCCACAGTGCTGGGCTTAGAGAGGATGTCTAGAGGGGACCAGGACACCAGCTGACATAGGCGGCCCAGGCCCGGTGTGGAGGGGACAGACTCAGTCACAGCTCGTGATGAGCTGCCTCTGACGGCCACTTCTCTCACTTCACTCAAAGAGGCCTTTGCCTCTGGTTTTATGGGATTCTGTGGTCTAGAATACTCCATAAATCTCCACGAGCCTTTCAGAGTCCTGCTCTGTGCTTCATTCACACGTCCTGATGGCTCCCATGCGGGAGGAGCGCTGTGAGAGGCTGGCCGCAGCCGGCCGACTCCCCAGGGCTGGGAAGGATAAATCCATCAGTTGCCAGGTGGACCCCGGCCAGGCCCTGGCCTAGGGCTGGTGCTGTGTATAATCAGAAGTCTGGGCATGTCTGAAGACACCCACCCTGTGGATGCAGAAGAGGGGTGTGTCCCAATTTCTCCGTACTTATGTCTTGAAGATAAACATCGATTGCAGCGATGGTGGCAGGGAAGGGACATTTCATTGGCCCCCATATACAAAGTCTGGGATTAATCGGAGAAGATTGAGACCAAATATGAGAATTTGAGAGTACGGGCACCATGCAGAAGGCACAGTCAAACAGGATGGACACTCTGTGTGTGTGTGTGTGTGTGTGTGTGTGTGTGTGTGTGTGTGTGTGTGTGTGTGTGTGCGTGTGTGTGCCCACGCGCACATGCCAGTTCTGGGGCTTGAACTCAGGGCCTGGGCACTGTCCTTGAGTTTTTGTGATCAAGGCTAACCCTCTACCACTTGAGCCACAGCTCCATTTCCAGCTTTTTGATGGTTACTTGGAGATCAGAGTCTCACAGACTTTCCTGCCCACGCTGGCTTTTACTTGCAATCCTCAGATCTCAGCCTCCTAGAGCTTGGATACATTCCTCCAGTAGATGCACAGCAGTGCTGCCCGCAGCTAGCTCTAGTCTCTCAGCTACAGCCCAGTGCCTGGTGCACACGGCTACAGCTACTAGTTGAGTGGTCCACGGTGATGATGTAATCATTTCTCTGCTCCTTGGTGTCTTGCATTTGTAATGTGTGTTTCGTACAAGCTGTATCGCCAAGATTTATCGCAATGATAAAATGAGATAAAGCTCTGGACATGACCACTTATGACCACAAGGAGAAAAGCACAAAGCTGACCGGGACTCTTCCCACTTCACCCGGACCCTGTTGCAGTCTGTCCTGAAGACCCGCCTTCCCCATGCTGCAGTTACTGGCTCCCCTGAAAAATTAGAACATATACATATATGTACATATATTAGATGGTAAATTAGAATATATAAATATAGTTTATATATAAATATATATTTATATAAATTATACATTTATAAATTACATCTAAATATATTATATAACATAATAAAAATATAACTATATAGATGAAATAATATCTGTAAGTTATATATAAATATATTAAATGACATATATCATAATATAGAATGTGACTATACAAAAACAGTATTTCTAAATTATATACATAAATTATATATTATATTATAAAATATTTGTATTGTATATTTATAAATTATACAATATTTATAAACTGAATTATGTAATTATAAATTAGATATATTTTGCTTTATATATATTTTGTAACATGTAGAGATATGGGTGTCATAGATACATACCATCCTCATGTGCATTTACATCTTTGAATTTACATATACAGAATTTATATATTATTTTCCATATTCAAATATACATTCATATATTCTAATTTATCTCCTCAAGTGTGAGATCTGAGCCTTCACCTTTCTGTGTCAGACTTCATAATTTGGCTGTGCAATCGTGATATCTTGTTGCATGGACAATGTTATTGTCACTGCCACACATTGCTCTATACATTTGTATTGTACCCCAAGTCAGAGAGGATGGCTGGCTAGGCTGGATCCCCCTTGCTGATCTTCCGTGATGAGCATGTTTGCAAACTCACACTTTGGAGGAGCCACTATGAGGTTGTACCTTTTTCTCCAAGGTAGAGAATAATTGAATAGTGACAAAAGAAAAGAAGCAAACATGTTCTCACTTATATACAACGTGGAGGTGGACATACATACATCCCCATCCCCATATGCATTCAAATTTTTGAATTTGCATATGCAGAACATTTCCTGGAAGGCAATGTAAGAGATTTATTAGTAATTGCTGCCTCGGTTAAGAATGATTAGAGATCTGAGGTTGGATGGATTGTGTCTTTTTAATACTGCTTGAATATTGCCATGTGTTCTTTTACCAAAGGAGACTTGTATAAAAGTAGTCCTTTGGGGTCATTCCACCAGTTATGGCATTCAGCCCTCCTTCCTTCTCTCGCACATCGCAATGGACTTGGCTTCCTTCATCCAACCTTCATTCCTTTTGATGTTGAAAATAAAGGGCAAAGGAGAGCCCTGCTTTCCCCAGTGGGATGGCCTCCACTCTCAGATCATCATAGTGACCTAGTTTGGTTCCCCTAAAAGCTCTTTCAACCTGTCTCTTGGTAAAGACCCTTCCTTTCTCCAACAAGGGTTACGCTGAATGTACAGGGGCAGGCCTATAATAAAAACTCCAGGGGCTGAGGCAGGAGGATCTTGATGTCAAGGCCAACTTGAATTATTTAGGGAGATCCTGTCTCTAAAAACCAAGAAAGAAAAAGAGAACGGAACAAGAAAGAAAAGAAGGAAAGAAAGAGAGGATAAAAGAAGGAAAGGAAAAGAGGAAGGAAGGGAAAAAAGAAGGAAGGAAAGTCACAAAAAGATTTCACAGGATCTGATTGTCAGGAATACATGTCCTTCTCTAGGCTTACAGTCAGGACCTGGGAAAGGCAGAGGCTCAGCCAGCACCGCCTCATCTGATTGGACGAGACAGCCACAAAGCCTCCTCCTCAGGCTGCTCCTCACAGCTGGAATCCCCACAGTGGAATGCTGTAGCCCACAGATGTGTAGCAGAGGCACGCGGAGCGTGTACAGCACCCTCCCTGATGACACACCCAGCCTCACAGACATCCTGATCCCCAGCAGATGCCTTGATTTTCAGATTTGAATTTCACTCCTGAGTGAAGTCTTTTCAGTTTAAGAAACCTTGAAGAATCCCTTCTATGTCGGGCACCATTAGTGGCTCATGCCTGTAATCCTAGCTTGTCAGGAGGCTGAGATCAGAGGATCCCAGTGTAAAGCTAACCCAGGCAGCCAAAAGCCAGAAGTGGAGCTGTGGTTCTAAAGTGGTAGAGCACCAGCCTTGACAGAAAAGCCAAGCAAGAGTGTAAGAGGTTCTAGTGCACGTGCATGCATGTGTGCGTGCGTGCGCGCACACACACAAGTGCACACACAGAAAAAAAAAGTCCAGATGGAAGTCCTTTGGGTTCCAAAACATGCTCATAGTGCTTATGTGTGGAGAGGCCCTCACAACGTTTGGCAGGCCCTCTTGTCCCCACCTCAGCGCAGAACTGAGGGTACATTAGAGTTACTGATGCCTGAGCAAACTCATTAGCTGCCATGCATCCTCTCTAGCTTCCTTTGTCCTTTCACATCTCCCACAATGCCCCGCTCCCTACAGAGCATTGTATTCTGCTTCCTCTTCCTCCTCCCTGCGTGTGGCCTTGAGTCTCCCGTCCCAGGCATGGGACCGCTGAGGACAATCAGCATGTGTCTTTCTCTCCGTGGCTCACCCCATCTTCTTTCCTTTCTTGGAGACAGTTCACACGGCCTCTCAGATCCCATCTCCTCAGGCTCAACCATTCCACAGTCCATGCAAACACCTCCAAGGACTCCCCAAGGCAGGCTGGCTGCTCATTCACTCCTAATCACCTTCAGCACCCCAGCACACATTGCTGAGTGACATAAAATCTTGTACTAGAAACACTCATCATATAGACAAAATGATGCCAAAACATTACTCTGACGTGGTGTTATTGCAAAGTAGAAGACTTGCCACCATCTAGGCGGAGGGAGCTGTGTATAACTTGTTTGCCTGGAGCTAACCTCTGTGTGGGTATCTGTTATATTTATCACACACCAGGGCGACTCATGCCATGGCAGATTGGTGTAATCTAAGACACACGAGCTGTCATCATCTGCCAATAATGCAAATCCATGATGTTAACTTGGATGGCTGTGAGCCCTTGGTCCTGGCAGTTCCAGCTCAATGCCCAATGAACTTTCAGCCTGAATCCACATACTGTTTGTCCAAGTTGATTCTCATTTGCAGCTATATGAGGCCAAATATCCATGAGAGACTTGAAAAGCTCCATTAAAAGTTATGTTGTTTCAAAACATCCAGATGTTTAGCAATGTCTGGCAGAAACTTCTAGAATTTTTACTGCTGTCTTTCATCAGTTTGTAACCTATGTTTGGAAGTTTGTAGACCTATGGCTGCTCAGAAATCAAGATGTGAAACTTAAACTTGAATATAATGAATGAAGGCTTTCAAGCTGAGCATTGGTGTTCACACCTATAATCCCAACTAACTCAGGAGGCTGAGATCTAAGGATCATGGTTTAAAGCCAACCTAGTCAGGAAAGACCATGAGAATCTTAGCCCCAACTAACCAGCAAAAGGCTGTAAGTGGTTCAAGAGGCTCTAGTGGCAGAGTGCCAGCCTTGAGTAAAAAGCTAAGGGACAGTGCCCAGGCCCCAAGTTCAAGTACATACACACAGAATTCCAAGAGTTGGAGCTGTTTCTCTTCTGAGCAGTCTCCAGCTGGTCTCCTCAACTTGTCCTTCTGAGTCACTGAAATCCCACCTCAGTCCTCTGGGCATCATTTTACCATCTTCTCTGAGTTCCTTTAAAAAAAATTAAATTTGGAGCTGGGTTTTGGTGGCCCGGGCCTGTAACCCAGGTTGAGATATGAGGATTACAGTTCAAAGCCAGCCCAGGCAGGAACATCCATGAGATTCTTATCTCCAATAAACAACCAAAAAACCCAAAAGTGGTGCTGTGGCTCAAGTGGTAGAGCACTAGTCTTGAACAAAATGAAGCTCAGAGGCAGTGCCCAGGCTCTGAAGGTAAGCCCGAGAATCAGCACCAAAATAATAACAATAACAATAATAACATTTGGAATATAATTACATACTCATATACCATAAACTCTGCCCTGGGTATTTTTGGTTGATCTCAGGAATGCCTGAACCAGGTCAGAGTAGTAGTTAGCACTCACCTGAAGAAACAGCTCCAGGCATTGAGCAGGAAGTGCAGGGAGCCCATGAGGTGAATCTGGGCTTTTCCTGGACGAGTTCTTCCATCCGTGAGCTGTGAGGAGACAGGGGACCCCTTCCCCAGCCTGCGAAGAACCCCATCACTTGCAGGTTTTCTCCTGCTAGTCCCAAGTCTTTAGAACCCTGGAAAGACACACACACACACACACACACACACACACACACACACACACACACACAGATAGACAGACAGACAGACAGACAGACAGACAGGGATGGAGGAATCTCCAGAAGACTTATCTTGTCAGAGTCCCAGGCTAGCAGAAATGCCCATGGGCAGCCCCTGGGAGGTAGCCAGGGACTTGGGCTTGGGCCTTGTGACTTCTGATCTTCAGCTGAGCTGGGGCACCTTCACCCCTCCCCAGAGACACACCTCGTCCACCCCCATGGTCACCCAGGCCACCCTGGCCTGCTTTCCCATTGGGCTCTAGCTCTTGCCTGGGAGCAGCTCAGGGGTTTCTCTGGCTTCCAGGATCCTGTGCCTGTTCTAGTCTCTGCTTCTTCCTCCACCTGGCACAGCAGCCTTGGATCTGACTTTTAATACTTCCAGGCCAGTTTTAGACTTACTAAGTGGCAGCCTATATCCTGCTTGGTCCTGTGACTGTTCTTCCAGAGGCTTCTAGATTCTTCCCTAATTAAACCCCTGACATGAGCACACAGAGCCCCATGCTTTCTCTAGGCGGCCATGTCTCTGTTCACCCCTTGACACCTGCTAAATGCACCACTGCCCCATGCCAGTTAGGGGCCTCCTTCCTCCACCTGCTCATACAGGCCACAGAGTATTTTCCATCCATGGGGTGTGGGGCAGCCTTCACCACACCTCCTCCAGGAAGCCTTTCTTACCTCCTGCAGGTGAGCTTCCTCCCCTTACCAAGACGTCTTCACTCCCAGGTGTAGCCTAACTATTCGTGACCTCATCTTACCTCCTCTGCCAGACAGTGGGCTCATCTTTGAGGCTCATTACTGAGGCTTTCCATGTTGGCACCATCTTGGGTAGGATGTAAAACACCAGCCCACCCATAGTGCTTGGATATTCCCAGTACTTGCAGAAGAACCTCCATCCTTCTCCCTAAAGAGCCATATTTCCTCAGACTGCCACCTCTGGCCACCTCATCCATCTGGCCATCCTCCTGTGTCCTTGATCATTTGAGCGCTCCAAATCCACAGGAGCAC
This sequence comes from Dipodomys merriami, assembly GCF_024711535.1. Classification (NCBI taxonomy): domain Eukaryota; kingdom Metazoa; phylum Chordata; class Mammalia; order Rodentia; family Heteromyidae; genus Dipodomys; species Dipodomys merriami. The sequence goes on along the minus strand of NW_027202715.1, from coordinate 16,753,591 downwards.
AGAGACGCTGGGTACCCAGATGTCAGCAAGCTGCACGTAGTACTTCCTCCAGCCACCGTCTCCTTTCCATCTGGGTTGTCACTATTCTTGCTTAAGTGAGCCCAGAGCCAGTGACAGTCACCAGATGTTTAGTGACAGAGACAAACCCTTCCCTTAGACTTGCGTGGTTCCAGTGGCGGCCCTGTGCTTTTGCCAGAGAATGTCTTTCCCTCAGCCTCCAGTTTACCGTAGAGCAGACAGACAAATCTCCATGCCTGGGTTTCCCAGCCTCCCTGCTCAGCATCAGCTTTACAGGAAGTTCTTGTGCAAGGCTCCAAGCCCTGGAAGAGAGGAGGCAGTGGGAAAGAAGGAATATGGTAGGTCTAGGGGAGGAGGGTGGAAGGAGGTGCAGGCCTGGCACGGCCAGGAACCCAGCACAGTCCACTGGCAAAGGCAGGGTGTCTAAGTCAGGTCTGAGATGCTGTAAGGTAAAGCTGGAGCTGGGTGAAGAAGAGCTTTCCTTCTTCCAGCTCAGGAGACCAGGAAGTTCAGAATGGAGGAGGCTGCTTCTGCCCCAGGCCTACTGGCTCCATCAAATGACAAGGGAAACAGAGCAGAGAGCAAGATGAACTCAAGCTCATTTTGTTTTCTTTCTGTGCTAGTACTGGGTCTTGAACTCAGGAAGGCCCTTGTATATGCACTTGGCTTTTCTGTTCAAGGCTGGTTCTCTTCTACTTGAGTCACAGCTCCATTTCTGGCTTTTTTTGTTTTTTTTTTTTTTGCGATAAGAGTCTTATGGACTTTCTTGCCCAGGCTGGCTTCAAAGCACAATCCTTAGATCTCAGCCTCCTGAGTAGCTAGGATTATAGGCATGAGCACTGGTGCCTGACCTTGCTTGCCTTCCTACCCCCTTTTTTTGAATATATATTTTAGGATCCACTCTCCATTTCCGTATAATATTCTCAAGTTAATATCTCTATAGTTCTTAGGTCATTTGAGGAGTATTGAAATTCACATCTGCAGACTCCACAACCCCCTGGCATCAGAATATTCACTCTTCAGTTCCTCAAGGCCTTGCTTCCATTCAGGCTGAATTGGCTTTTCCACTTTGAATCTTACTGTCTTGATGATGTTATAATTTCCATTTCAATAATCAAATATGATTAATTAAACTCATGAGACAGTCTATTGTTCTGTGTGTGTGTGTGTGTGTGTGTGTGTGTGTGTGTGTGTGTGTGTGTGTGTGTGTGTGTGTGTGTGTGTGTGTGTCCTGGAGCTTGCAGTCCTTGACATTTTTTGCTCACGGCTAGTGCTCTGCCACTTGAGCCACACCTCCATGTTCAGCTTTTTGCTGGCTAATTGATAGTGTCTCACATACTTTTCTGCCCAGACTGGCTTCTAATCAAGACCCTCAGATCTCAGCCTCTTGAATAGCTAGGATTACAGACGTGAGTCACCAGTGCCTGTTTTGTCTTTTTATTTCTTTTTGGTGCTTCAAGATTCTTTTATAATTTACTTGTTTAAAGAATTCCTTAAGCCAATTATGGCCAGCAGCCAATTCTCTTAGTTTTACTTCAGTAACTTCATTCCCAAAGAATGGTTTGGAGAGAGAACTGACAGCTGAGATTTGTTTCTTCTTTCTGTACAGCAAAATTGGTGTGCTGTTCAGGACAGGAAGACTCTACCAATGGAAATGAACTTCCTAAAGAAAGGAAACCTATGACAAACTTGACAGCTACCATCATGTGATGAAAGTCCAAGTGCTGCTGGGTGCTGGTGACTCACGCCTATAATCCTAGTTACTCAGAAGGCTGAGATCTGAAGATCATGGTTCAAGGCCAGCAGCAAAGTCCAGGAGATTCTTTTTCTCCAATAAAAACACTCAAAAACTGAAAATGCGCCTGTGGCTCAAAGTGGTAGAGCACTAGCCTTGAGCCTTGAGCAAAAGAGCTCAATGACAGCACCCAGGCCCTGAGTTCAAGCTCCTCAACTGACAAAAATACAAAAGGCTAAATGCTTTTGTCTACCATTGTAGGGGGAGGTCAGGAGGAATAAGGCAAGAAAAGAGAGCAAAAGCAATATAGATTGGAAAGGAATAAATAAAAGTGCTCCTAATTTAGATGGCATGGTTACGTGGACAAAAATCCCTAAAACACCACTCCTAGAACTAAAAGATTCAGCAAGGCCTAAGATACAAGATCAAGACACAGAAATCATTCTTCCCCTATTATTGGATTTGAACTCAGGACCTCATGCTCTTTGGAGTTGCTTGCTTCTCTGGTGCTCTACTAGCTGGACCATGTCTGTAGCTTAGCTATTTGTTAGTTATTTTGGAGATTAATCTTCTAGGTTTTCTTTCCTGGGCTGGCTTTGAACTTGTAACCTGTGGACCCCAGCTTCCTGAGTAGCTAACATTACCAGCAACTGTGTGTGGTTCACACCTGCCTTTGCTTGCCTTCTTGTTCATTAGAGCATTTTTGGGTGATTCTTTATAGGTTCAACTTCTTCACGATAGCAATGAAAATCTGAAAATCAAATTGACTACACAATCCCAGTGACAGCAGTATGAACAAGAATAAAATATGGATAATTAGCTGTAACTACATGATAGAAGGCAGGTGTAACTGTAAACTATAAACATTCTAAACATATCTTACATTCATAGATTGGAGGACATAATGTGATCACACGGCACCATTTCCCAAATCCATCCACATATTAAATGCAATCTATACCAAAAGATTATCTTTTACAAAAAAAGGAACCACAGCCTAAAATGTGTATGCAAACACTAGCTAAACGTTTTGCATATAATTTGCATACGTGTGCAAATTATAGCCAAAACAATCTCCCAAAAAACAAAAACAAGAGAAGGAACACTTACTTCTTTACTTCCAAACTTACTGTAAATCTATAGTCATTAAAACAATGTTTCTCTGTAAGGAGTGGCAAATGGCTCAATGAAACGGAGTTGAAAGCACAGATGGAGGCCTTCACATTTACTGTCAATTGCATTTTTGACACGTGTCCCCAAACCATTCAATTGGAAAAGAATAACCTTTTCATTAAACAGTAATGGTAGAGCTGGGTGTTTGCCTGTCAGTGAAGTTGGACCCCTACCTCACACCATGCATAAAACGCCACCCCACACAGATGAAATAGATAACTGAAAAAGCACAAACTATGAAACCCTTATAAAAAAGCACAGACATAAGTAATTGTAACTTTGAATTAGGCCATGATTTAAGTATGACATCCAAAACTAGCCAGCCAAATTTTAAAAAATATGAATAGACTATATTTCATCACAAGTTAAAAATTGGGTTCCTCAAAGTCAATTGTAAAGAAAACCCACATAATGAGAGAAAATATTTGCAAACCATGTGTCTGACAAGAGCCTTGTAGCCAAGACAGATGAAGAATACTTATGGCTAAAAACAAAAAGATAAAAATAACTCAATTTTTTTAATGACAAAGAATTGAAATAGATCTTTTTCCAAAGCTGATGTCTATATAATCAATAAACACACAAAGTGTTCTACATTGCTAGTTATTAGGGAGTTGCAAATGAAACCCAAAATGAGCTACAGCTACACACGGCTAAAATAGTCATAATAATAACAGAGATGGACAATAAAAATCTCCTGGACAGGACATGAAGAAGCTGAAATCGTCATTCATCACTGGTGGGAACATAAGCGGTGTGGGAACTTGGGAGAAACAGTTTGGCAACTTTCTCCCAATGCTAAACATGCAGATAGAGTTACACACAAGCCAGAAATTCAACTCCTAAGCATACATGGCCAAGAATAAGGGAAATATATGTTTAGACAAGAACTATTACACGAATGCTCATATCACATTCTTCATAATACCCCAAAAATGGAAACAACCCAAAGCAATGTATGGACCCCCCAAAATGCAATATTTCTAGACAATGGAATATTATTCAGCCCTAATAAGAAATGAAAGACAGTATCAACATGCTCCAATATGATGGACCTTGAAATTTTACACTCAGTGAGATTCAAAGGCCATGTATTACATGTCTCTGTTTATATAAAATGCCCAGAATGTATAAATACACAGACACAGAGCAGGTGAGTGATTGCCAAAGGGAAGGAGAATGGCAGATGCAGATTGACTGTGTCAGTGTGGGGTTTCTTTGGGGGGTGTTGAATAGCAGTGAAGGTTGCAAGACTCTGCAAGTATATTTAGCATTGAATTTGTATTTTTTTTATGTATATGCTTGTCTTGTGGCTTGAACTCAGGACTTGGACACAGTCCCTGAGCTTTTTTGCTCAAGGCTAAGCACTCTGTTATCACTTGAGCCACAGCTCCACTTCTGGCTTTTTTGCTGGTGATAAGAATCTCCCAGACTTTCCTGCCCAGGGCTGGCTTTGAACCCTGATCCTCAGATCTCAGCCTCCTGAGTAGCTAGGATTGTAGGCGTAAACTACTGGTATCTGGCTTGAATTGTATAATTTTATTTATTTGTTTTTAGTTATTTATTTATTTGGGTCCAGTTGTGGGGCCTGAACTCTGGGTCTGGGCGCTTTCCCTCAGCTCTTCAGCTCAAGGCTAGCGCGATATCACTTGAGCCATAGCACCACTTCTGGCTTTTCTTTTTCTGCTATGTGGTGCTGAGGAATCGAACCAAGGGCCTCATGCATGCAAGGCAAGCGCTCTACCACTGAGCCACCTTCCCAGCCCGAATTGAATAATTTTAAAGGGTGAATATTACAGTATGTAAATTATATTTTAATTTTAAATGAATAAGGTTATGGGGTTTTGCTTTGAGTGGACACAAACTTACATTTATGGAATCCAATAAGAGGTTTTCATATGAATACATTGTGGAATGATTAATTTGGATGAATTAACATATCCATCACCTTATTTGTTTTATTTATTTATTTGTTTGTTTGTTTGTGGCAGTACTGGGGCTAGAACTCAGGACCTTGCTCTGTAGCTGGCTTTTTCATTCAAAACTAGTACTCTAGGGCTGGGAAGGTGGCTCAGTGGTACAGTGCTTGCCTAGCATGCATTAGGCCATGGGTTCGATTCCTCAGCACCACATAAGCAGAAAAAGCCAGAAGTGGCGCTGTTGCTCAGGTGGTAGAGCGCTAGCCTTGAGCTGAAGAGCTGAGGGACAGTGCCCAGGCCCAGAGTTCAAGCCCCACAACTGGCATAAAAACAATCAAGCTAGTACTCTACCACTTGAGCCACACTTCTACTTCTGGCTTTTTGCTGGTTGATCGGCGATAAGAGTCTCATGGACTTCTCTGCCTGGGTTGGCTTTGAACAGCCATCCTCAGATCTTAGTCTCCTGAATAGCTAGGCTTATAGGTGTAAGCCACTAGTGCCCAGCTTTTTCTCTGTGTTTAACTGATGTTAGTTTTTGTACATGTTTATGGGGCACAACATGCAATTTGATAAAAGTAAACAATGTTTAATAAACAGTTAGAGTGAAATGCTATTTACTGCTGGTTAGTCAATTTCACATAGGCTGATTCCAGGTGAATTTCTCTGGGTAATCGGTTGTTTCTGTCTAGTTTTAAGGTTTTTCTTCACTCCTGTCCCCTTTGAAGACCTGTTCCATCTTTGTAGCTTTCTTCTATTTCCCAGGCTGGAATATCTCCGCTGACTTACCGTCCAGGTCCCTACCTTCCCAGCTTAGTTATGTTGATCTCGAGGCTGATATCTGAGGATTATGGTTCAAAGCCAACCTGGGCAGGAAAATCCCTGAGAATCTTATCCCCAGTTAGCCAGCACAAAGCTGGAAGTGGAGTTTTGGCTCCAGGGGTAAAGCGCTAGGTGTGAATGAAAAAGCTCAGTGACAGCAATGAGGCCCTGAGTTCAAGTCCCAATACTGGTACAAAACACAAGTTCCTGTTGACAAAGTGAATGTGCTGTGAAGTTTTATCAGGCCCCATGTGACCTGGCTTAAAGAGTCCAGGGGGACAAAACGGGTGACCGCTACTAACATGGTGAGCCAGCCCGAGGCGCCTCACTGCGCATGTGCAAACCAGGGCGCCGCCAAGGGGCCTCCGCAGGGCCACACGCGTTGACTTCGTTTTTCTTAAGAGTGGAAATATGTATCTTCTTGGCAAGTCCTTTCTTTGCATAGTTAAGTGTGTTTGGGCTTACTAGTGAGACCTTCCTCCCCTCAACATAAAATGGTACCCCAACTTCAAATTGGTTTAAAATGATGCCATGGGAAAATAAGACTTAAAATGCAATGCACCTTTAAAAGGCATCTTGCTTCTAAACATGCAATTTTCAAAGGTACTCCAATAAGCTTCTTTCCTAGGCTTGTTTCTACAGAGGCTTGAGAATAATACACTTATATATCGTAATACACTCAATTGACTAATTGTCTCTGTCCCCCGCATCCTCTCAGCAAAATTCACATTCAGTTTAAGAAGGATAACATCGCCATGTGTGATAGCTCATACCTGTAATCCCAGCTGCTCAGGAAGTAGAGAATCACACGAGTGCAGTTTGAAACTAGCCTGAACAAAATGTTAGCAAAGTGCTATATCAACAAATAGGGTATGGTGCTTCATGCCTGTAGCTCCAGCTCTGCAGAAGGAAAAAGTAGAAGAATTAGGGTCCAAGATGGACCAGGCAAAAAATGCAAGACCCTATCTCAAAAGCAAATTAAAACAAAAGGGGCTGGAGTCACCACTCAAGTGGTAGAACACTTGCTTTGAAGCTTGAGACTCTGAATTCCGACACCAGTATTTTCAAAGCAAAAATCTACTTGTGAAGATCAGGAATCAGAGGAAGAAATTTGGAGAGAAGTAAAGTCAGGGTCTCATGCTCTTTCTTAGCTATTTCACTCAAGGATGGCATTCTACCACTTGAACCATAGTGCCACTTCCAGCTTTTTGGTGGTTAATTGGAGAAAAGGGCTTCACAGACTTTGCTACCTTGGCTGGCTTCAAATTGCTATTCTCAGATGTCAGCCTCCTGAGTAGCTTGGATTACAGGCATGTATACATTATAGTGCCAGTCTCCCACCACCCCTTTTCTGCAATTTTGAAGAACCAGTTGAAAATATATTTTGCCTTCATTTCTAATTTCTGGCATTCAACTCTTAAGATCCCTGCAGTGTACAGAAGGACAAATGGCTTTGTGTATGCAAATGAGTCCACAGGCAGCATGCAGTCCCTTTGGAACTTTGGAGCTTTGGGATGGGTCCTGTCCCCAGGAAAAGCAGGCCGACTAGAGGGTTGGAACTTTGAGCCTGGGTCTCAGCCTCCAGGGACAATTTAGTCAATCCTAAGCAGGAAACAGGCAGGAATTCCATGAGACTCTTCTCTCCAATTAACCAGCAAAAAGCTAGAAGCCAAGCTGTAACTCAAGTGGTAAAACATCAATCTTGAACAAAAAAGCTAAGGGTCAGAGCCCAGACCCTGGTTTCGAGCTCCAATACCAGCAACTAAAAACAATGTTTCTTTTAGTAAATTAGTAAACAGAAGTTCCCCCCAAGTTCTGTGAGATGTGTTAGCAAATTCCCTTAGCTCAACAGCAGATCACGGGGACCCCAATTTATAGCCACTGGGTGGGAAACACAGATCAAAGAGCCTGGGCTTGTGTTTGGGGGTCAAAGGAGGAGGGGGCAGGATTGGGTGGTCTTGGAGACTAAGCCCACGGCCTGTGGGGTGTGGGACATTAGGCCAGGCAGGTAATACTTGCCTGATTACAATCTCTACATCTTTTGGGGTCACATCAACTTGTGTGTTGTGTTGAGCCATTGTGGGGGACAGGGTAAGAAAGGAGAAACTGTTCACCCCCACCCCCACCCATTTCCTAAGTTACTTCTTACATCCCCCCTGGATGAAAAGTTAGCGAACTATCATCTCAACAACACCGCCTGTAAAGTGTGCACAGCCTGGGATCTGCATAATTGCTGGCATTCAGAATCTTGAGTGTTCAGAGAGCGGGGGACATAATTAAATAACCATGAAGAAATATTTAGGACCTCCAGGGTCCCTATGATGGTGTCTGAAACACAGCTGCCATAGCTGATCTGGGCTGCTTTTCCTGTTTTCTGCCTTCCACTGCGCCGGTGGGTTCTTGTCTGACCAGCCTCTGGTGCATTCTGGGAGTGTCCTATGCTCACCCAGTTACTCTTGCTGTGACTTCCCCTCCCCAGCACCAGTGCCTGACCCTGGACCTCTGCTCTGGGCCCTTCCTTGTGGTGGAACACTCCATCCCAACGTGACCTGGGCCTGCCTGGCTCACCTCTGAGCTCAGCCCTGGCCAGTCAGCACAGAAAGACACTATCTTCTAGATGATGCCTCAGAACCATAAGGAAAAAAAGTAATTTTAAAAAATCTTGAGACTTGGGAGATTTGAAAGAAACCTGCTGGGGCTCCAGGAGCTCTGCCTGTCACGAGAGATGCCATTGAGTCTGTTCATTTGGATTTCTCTGGCATGAAGTTTTCTGTCTTTCTCTTGGGTAATACTGAACAGCTGCTCAGACGTGAACACCAGACGAGGTGCCCACAACATCTTCTCTAATGAAATGGAGGAAAGGTGATTTTTCTCTTGCAAACTTTTGCCAAGCAATACAGACTTCTTCCCCCGGGGACATCCCTCCAGCATCTCAGCAAGAGTCGAGGCAAGGGCAGACACTTCCTGAAGAAAGAAGTTCACCAGAACCTTCCCCTCCCCTCACAGTCAGTGGCTGCTGGCTGGGAGGTCCCTGATACCCTGCAGGAGTCACGCATAGCTGTCCTGTCAAATCACCCTTCTAGAGCCTTCTAGGAAGATGGGTCCCAGGCTGTGAATACTGGATCAGATGGCCAAGGCTTCTGACCGAGGTCTGTCCTGAGCTGTGGGGAGGGGGAACACAGATGGGGGAGGGAGGTGCTGGAGGGGACCCACACAGGAAGAGTCCTTGCAGCTGGAGAGGATGGCTCAGAGCACCAGACAATAATGAACCAATACAGGACCACCTGCAGGTGCAGGAAGGAGTTGAGATGAGGGTTATTAAGGCAAGGTGTCTGGAAGCAAGCTTTCTCTGGCTGGATGGGAAGTAGGACTTCCTTTCCGGTGGCATCTGGATGCTCCAGGCTAACCATCAGTGTGAGAGCCAAGATCCAGGCTAGTAGGAAACATCCCATCATTATAACCCCACCAATCGGAGACAAGTATGCAAATAGGTATATTGGTTGCATACACATGTCTTACACATATAAAAAGAAAGGGTTTCTTAAACCTTAGCCTGGGACTGGTGGCTTATGGAGGCTGAGATCTGAGGATCGTGGTTTTAAGCAGGAAAGTCTGAGACTCCAATAAGCCACCAAAAGCTGAAAGTGTTGTTGTGGTTGAGTAGTAGAGCACTAGCTCTGAGCAAAAAAAAAAAAAAACAAGAACAAAAATAAAACAAAAAACTTGGCCCTGAGTTCAAGCTCCAGGACCAGCCAAAAAAATGAAGAGAATTAGAGAGAAAGAAAGTGAGGAAGAGAGGACAAGAGACAGTTTGGGTGGGAGTCAGGACTAAGTGCTTTCTCCAGGCCTACTTTCTCCAGATCCATGAGGACAAGTCACTAATGAGGCCTGGTGTGCTGAGCACACGGGCAGCAGCCATAGCCATGCCTGGCCCCTGCCCGGGCATGGGCGTGAGCACCCCTAGGCGAACCTCAGAACCACCTGGGCACTGATTTGCTGGAAACGCTCCTGCTTGTCCTGTGAATGCCTCTGTGCACATCAGCCAGGCCCATTCCTGGCCCAGGAATCTCAACAACCCCAATCTCCCTGCTGTAAATGTCAGGATGATGAACTGGGGCAAATGTCCCACCGGAAATGGTGGAAACCTCATCTCCACACCAGAGGAGGGCAAGACTAGGCAGAGCTCTGGGAGCTGCTCAGAGGGGCCACAGTCCATCCAGGGGCCTGGGGCAGCAAGCACAGGGCAAGAATGAAGATCAGGCATAGAGGCTTGCTTTTCTAGAATCTTCCATGCTGGTGGCTCGCATCCATCCCCAGATTGACACGAGGGAAGTAATTTTATGATGCAGAATGGAAGACACTTTGTTCCTTCCAACAAAGAGAATGTCTGTCCTGCTGTGCCCATGCAAGGGCCCCACACTGGATGTGGGGGTGCCATGGGGGAGTTATGATGCCTGCGGGCTTGGGGAATCTGCCTGAATACCCCAACCTCTTCAAGTTTAGATATCAAGTAAAGGAAGAGATGAGAAGGCTGGAACCAGTGGCTCACATATGTAATCCTAGCAGCTTAGGAGCCTTAGATATAAGGATCATGCTTCAAAGCCAGCCTAGGCCAAGAAATTCAATGAGACTCTTAGTTCCAATGAACCAGCAAGAAGTGGAGGTGTGGGTCAAGTGGTAGGGTACTAGCCTTAAGCAAAAAAGCTAACAGAGAGTGCCCAAGCCCGAGTGCAAGCCCCAGTATTGATATAACAAATGGGGCAGAAGGAGGCAGATCAGCCCTGCCTGCTCACCCCATTCCAGAGCTTCCACAGTCCAACCCTGACCTGTGAATGCTGGGAATGGATCATGGTAGTCAGTTTTAAAACTACACGCAAACATATGCACACACATGAACATGCATGCGTACATGCTGATGCATGCGCATCAGTTCTTACTTGGTGATTCACAGAACAGAGGGGCTAGAAGGGCAGAGAAAAGCTTCAGCAGAGGCTGAGCCTGAGTTCAGCATCATGTCCACCCTTGGTCTCCCAGGGAGGGCTGCAGGAAGGCCTGACATGGTCCGCTGCCCTCATTCTTCAGTCTGTGGTCCTGGCTCCTTGGTCCTCAGTGACTTTCCATTTGTTTTGGGAGCTGCTGGCCAGCCAGACACCCAGTGGCCCTGAGCTCGTCAAAAGAGCCTGAGCCATGCCCCTCCCCCCCCCCCAGCATAGCGAATCTTCTGTCACACATCCCGGGGAATCCCCACCACACACTCCAGGGGGACAGCCAACATGGCAAAAACAAGGACTTGGGACCCTCTTCCTTCCACAGAGGTGAGAGTTGTACTGTGTCTGGGAAAAGATACAGAGAAATGTCCTCCACAGAGCTGGTATAACAATAATGAGCTCTGACTCTCAGCTGGGACCCAAGACAAGCCTGCATCTCCTTTCCTGGGGTTTGCATGCAGGGCTTTACACTTGCTAGGCTGGTGCTCTGTTGTTGAGCCCCGTGTCCTGCTCCATTTCTTTGAGGACAGGCTCTTGATTCCTATCTTCAGTGTACCTGAGCCTCCTTGTGCATGCTTTAGGCTTCTTGTCATTGTTGGGGTCACAGGCATGCACCCCACATCTACTTTTCTGCTTAGGCTGGCCTGGACCCACGATCCTCCAGATTGTATCCTCCCACATAGCTAGGATGACAGGTGTAAACCATGGGCTTCCATCTGCTGCTTCTCACCTTTCTCCCTCTATCTCTAGCCTGGGCACTGCTGCCAGTTTTGTCAGATGTTCTGATTTTTTTGAAACGAGCTCATGAATACCACCCATCCTGTGAGTGGAAGCAGTGGGAATCATGCTGCCTGCTGACTGTCCATGGGAACCGGCTGTGCTAGCGGCAGGTGCGGCCTTTGGGGTGCTGGTAAGCTATGTATGGGCTGTTGGTGGCTCACCCTGTCATCCTAGCAACACAGGAGGCTAAGAGCTGAGGATCACAGTTTAAAGCTGATCTGGCCAGGGAAGTCTGTGAGATTCTAATGTTCAATAAACCAGCAAAAAGCCAGAAGTGGAGCTCAAGTGATAGCGCATCAGCCTTGCAAAAGCTAAGACATGGTAGCCAGTCCCCGAGTTCAAGCCTCAGTAACTCTCCCCACCCCAAAAGGCACCCTTGCACTGGGAATTAAATGTGGCTTGCAGGTGTGTATGCCCCCTTGGGGTCCATATGAATCACCCAGCAGGGCGTCCTACTAGACTAGGTCAGCTGACCCAGCCCAGCAGTGCACACAGCATCCACGATGATCTGCTGGAGAACCAGGACCCCCTGGGCCCAGTGCATGCCCGGCCTGGCTGCAGAGGGGAGAGGGTGCTTGGACCAACCTCCTAGACTCCTGTCAGCTACTCACACCAACTCCAAACCAAACAGAGAGCCAGAAGGGGTACATACTCCTATATCCATTCTGCCAAGATTTAGTAAGCGATCCTTCTGTGCAAGGCACTGGAGATCCAGCTAAAGCTCTACTTCTCGTGTTTTGCTTGTCAATATCAGTAAGTCTCATGGAATTTCCTGCCTACATTGGCTTTGAACTGTGAACTTCTGATCTCAGCCTCCTAAGAAGCTAGGATCAATTGCAGGCTTGAATCATCCAGGCACAGCATGGAGTGGATTTTATAACAAGCACACTGCCTCGCCCTTGCGCAAGGGGAGACATGGTGTCCTACTTTTTTTGGACATAAAGAAGCTGCCCTTTGTTCTGGAGAGCTTCACCAGCTTCCCGGAACATTCTGGAAAAGCCAGCCTCACGCAGAAGTCCTCCTCCCCCACCGGTCCTCTCTATTCGCAGAGAACCATAAACAGCACGTGAAGAATCGCCCCTTCTGAAAAGGCAGGCAAAGGGTCTGTGATTTGGGGGAAGCTCAACTACCAGTCATTGCTGTCCCCAAGCTCTAGACAGAAAGGTAAATAGAGAGCTAAAAACCACAGCTGTGTCAGGAGGACATGAATCCAGCCTCCTGTCTCCGTCTTCCCCTCAAAACAAACTGAACTGAGCCAAACACAGGCTGGAAAAGGAGGCGCGCGGGACGCTGAGTGCTCTGCCCCCACCCACAGGGCATTGCTGTAGCCCCTGCCGGGGGCTCAGAGCAGCTCCATCCATCACTGCAGGCGCCCCACAGCCAGCCTGTCACCACAGGGGCCAGCAATCCAGCCAGACCAGCCATCAGATGTTCAGATCCAAATCAACACTTCAAACAGCTGTGGGGACTTCTCCCAGCCTTGCAAACTGCCCCCATTGTAAAACCCTACACCAGCACCAGAGAAGTTTCTACAGGTTTCTGCCCAGAATATTAGCTTTGCTGCTAATTAGCTTCTGACTGCTCTCTGTGTTTATGAAAGGCTCAGGCCTGTCATCCTTGTGACTCAGGAGACTGAGATCTGAGGATCCAGGTTCAAAGCCAGCCCTGGCAAGAAAGTCCTGGAGACTCTTATCTCCAATGAATCAGCAAAAAGCAGGAAGTGGAGCTGTGGTTCAAGTGTTCAAGCTCCAGTATTGAGTGGGAGAGCTAAGGGAAAGAGCCTAAGCCCTGAGTTCAAACTCCAGTGCTAGCACAAATGTGTGTGTGTGTGTGTGTGTGTGTGTGTGTGTGTGTGTGTGTGTGATAGAGTACTATTCTTAAGCAGAAAAGCTCAGGAACTACGTCCAGGCTCTGAGTTCAAGCCCCAGGACTGGCACACCAAAAAAAAAAAAAAAGAAAAGAAAAGAAAAGAAAGAAAAAGCAGCTTCTAAAACAATGGAAGAGAGGGTTGGGGCTGCAGCTCAGTGGCAGAGCACTTGTTATTCAGGAACAAGGCCCTGGATTCCAACCCTGCCACTACCATCATAACCAGCAAAGCAGTACAAGCACAGTAGAGTATTATTCAATCCTGAAAAGGAAGGGCGTTTTGACATGTGACATGACATGACTGCCCCTTGAGGAGACAATACAGAGTGTGATTAGCCAGTCACTCACCACTTCCCTTAGGTGGGACACCTACCTACCTAGTCAGACTGTGGTGCAGCTTACAGGGTGAGGGCCGGGCCGGGGGCCGGTGGGGGGGGGGAGAGAAGGGTGAGTAATTGCTCCATGAGGAAGCACTGACAATGGAAATGGCTCATGGAGATGGTTTGTGGCGATGGCTGCACATATACTTAACACCACCAAACGCCATTCTTAAAACCAATTAACTGGTAAGTAATAGGCAGGGACCTGTGGCTCACGCCTGAAATCCTTGCTCCTCAGGAGGCTGAGATATGAGGATTACAGTTCAAAGCTAGCTCTGGCAGGAAAGTTCATGAGACTCTACCTCCAACGAAGTAGCAAAAAGTCAGAAGTACAGCTATGGCTCAAGTGGTAGAGTAGCAATCTTGAGAGAAAAAGTCAAGCAAGAGCTCAAGGGTCTGAGTTCAAGCCCCAGGACCAGTTGACTAAAGAAGTAGATGACTAGTAAATGTATGTGTATTTTACCACCCTAAAAAGAGTCCTGAGGCGGTGTTGTGATGGGTGGGAAGTTGTGGCACGTTTCAGGCCCAGCCAGAGGCACAGGCCAGCCACCGCCAGGATGAACACTGGGAACTGGAGCCGGGCCTCCAGCTCCACTGAGGGCCGTCATTACGACATTTCATTTCCTGTGCTTTAAGTGAGCTGAATTCAGGACCAAAAGCAATGTGGCAGGAATGGTGATTAATAGCTCTTCTGAGGTTAGTGGCCCTGGGCGGGGCCCGGCTGTTACTCTGCAGGAGTAATTAGAGACCCTCTGTGCAAGCAAAGCGGGGATTCTGCTGAGCACTTACGATGCCTCGGACTTGGGATTGGCTGGTCCCCCAAACAAGAAGAACACCCTGGACAAAGAGAGTGAGGGGAGGCCCTGGGTCAGCCCCTGCATTCCCCTACCACCTCCCCTAACCTACCCAGCCTTCTATAGTACATGCATTGTTTTCCCTTGGTCAGTGAAGCTCAGAACGATGAAGTAAGTTTCCTTGAGCTGCACAGCCCGCAAGTGGCTCTGACATGGCTCCTCCAGTGCTGGAGAGACAGGATACCCTGACTCCCCGGCATCTGTGTTACTCACTCATTCTTGTATTTATTCATATACACAAAGCACAGCTGCTGTGCACTTCCTTTGCCCCAGACACAGTGACACAGATGTGAAATCTGTTTCTGGTGTCACTTCCACGAAGTTTAAGCAGAGATAGGCCCAGGTGTGAGTGCTCACATAGACACGGACATGATGAAAAAGGAGTGAGCCCAGTGGCACATGCCTGTAATCCCTGCTACTCAGAGATCAGGAGTATCATGATTCAAGGCCAGCCAGGGCAAAAAAAAAAAAAATTAACAAGAACCGCATCTCAAACCAAAAGCTAAGCATGATAGTGAGTGCTTGCGATCTCAGCTATGAAGAAGGAGGCATAGATCGGAGGATGGCAGACCAAAACCAGGTAGAGAGCCTGCCTGGTGAGCTTAAGGCCCTGAGTTCAAATCTCAGTACCTCCAAAGTAAGTCTTTTCTGCCTTTTGACTTTCCCTGCAACACACACACACACACACACACACACACACACACACACACACACACACACACACACACACACACACACACACTCCTGGCTAACTTCATTCCATGTATCCACATGGAGAACATGGTGAGGATGAGTAGGGAGACCATCCTGCGGCCTCTGCCTAGCTCCTGTCTGCCCCTGTTACACACTGCAGAGCAAGCTCAGGGCTGGACCAATGCTTCATGCATTCTTCCATCAGCAAAGCCCCATGAGCAAGAGGCCAGTATTGACTGCCATGTATGGTTGGCCTCCAGTTGGTGAGTGATATGGTCTTGGTAACTAATATATCCCTTTCCTGCCAGGAGCTGGTGGCTCATGCCTGTAATCCTAGCTACTCAAGAACTTGAAATCTAAGGATCATGGTTTGAAGCCAGACCAGGCAGGAGAGTCTGTGAGACTTTTATCTCCCATTAACCACTGGAAAACCAGAAGTGGTGCTGTGGCTCAAAAGTGGTAGAGTGCTAGCCTTGAGTGAAAGAGGTCAGGGACAGCACTCAGGTTCAAGCCCCAGGACTATAATAAAAATAAATAAATAACAATAAAATAAATATATATAAGTAAATAAAAATAAAAATAAATAAATAACAATTCCACTGCCCAATGGAGACACTTGCTTAGGTAGGGAAAAGGAAGGAATTGGTTTTCATTCAAACAAACATTGTTATTGGACCCAGGAAACTACCTACTCGCAGGCCCAGGGCCTGGCTGCTGTGTTGCCCTAGGCCTGTCAAGTGACCGGTCCACCCTTCCATCCCGCCCTGTCCCCATGGATGTGGACAGAGGCCCGGCTCTTCCTTTCCTCCTTGGCTTGCCGGGATTTTTCTCGTCTCATCCCAGCTGCCTGCGCCCTGCTCTGATTTGATTTTTATTTGATTTTTTAAAGAGTGTGGGAACGGGAACTCGAGAAGCAACACATATTTGGACGTGTACTTTCCTGTGCCTTTCCACGCTTATGCTCGCATCCGGATGCCTCCTGGGAAATGTCTGGAACACACTCACTCTGGATCTTCCTTTGGGATGTGAGCAGAAGCATTTGTAATGGAGCAAGTGCCGTAGGCCACCTTTTTTTTTTTTATGATCCTGCAATTATTATTAGCTGAAGCTGCCTGAAAATCAGAGCTCAGAGAGCAGCTGTGAGTGCTGAGTGCGATTCAGCCCTTGGAAGGCTACAGTCAGGTCAAGGTCTTGGCTAGGAATGCAAAACCAAGACTGCACTGAACGCCGGTGGCCTCTGAGGACTGTGAACCAAGGAGGCTGAGGTGAGGGTGGGATTTCAAGGACACCCCCCCCAGCCCCTTGTATCCTGTGACCTGGAGGCTTGGCCTGACCCTCCTTCTATTGGCCATGCTGACCCCATCTGCTTGTCCAGACTGTTTCAGGCATTGGGCTGTGTGTGTTGAGGCCCTTTGTGGGAGGTTACATCATCCTCCAGCCTCCAGCCTCGATAGTATGGAAAATGGCTACCGTCTGGGGGCCCTCTGTGGCTCTCCTCCGTAGAAAGATCCCCCAATCATGGCTGCTCAAGAATAGGCTTCTACAGCAGCTGATTTCCAGGTGGTCAGTGGATGGGCAGCGGGCAGAAGCTCAGCCTTGCCGTCCTCGCTTTGGGAGTCTGGTGGCCTCTAGAATCCAGTGGAGACAAAACACGCAGTCTTAGTCATTGTGCTGTGCATACTGCCTCTTCCCCAAAGGCTCACATGTTGACACTTAGCCCTCAGTGTCATGATGTAGGAAATGATGAAGCCTAGTCCCAGACCAACCCTTGAACCACCAGAACTCTTTATAACTTACCCAGTCTCACTCACTTCACTACAGCAACAGAGGACAGGCTAATACACTCTCTCATCTGCTGGGATTATTGCTGGAATCCTGAAACTTGGCTCTACCCAAGAAAGAGTAAGACAGAATGGTCAGCCTACTCTGCCCCTGAGGATGAGTGACCGCTCCCTACCCCACCTCCCCCTGCTCTGGTATCCAACCTTGGCTTGCTCAAGGTGGAGCCAGCAGCCTCTACATCAGACAAGATGTTTCCAGTTGAAAACACAAATTAGCAGGGAGCTGGTGGCTCATGGCTGTAGCCTAGCTACTCAGGAGGCTGAGGTATGGAGGATCATGGTTCAAAGCTAGCAGGGCAGGAAAGTTGGGAAGACTTTATTTCCAAAATAACCAGTGAAAAGCAGGACTAGAGGTATGGCTCAGGGAGCAAAGTTGGTGGGAAATCCTGAGCTCAGACCCCACTATGGTACAATAACAGTAGCAGCAGCAGCAATAACAGCAACCACAATAATAATAATAATAACAAGATGATGATGATGATGATGATGATAAAATAGTAATCTTACTTCTTATTCTTGGTTAGAAGAAGGGATATTTTCCAGTGAAAGCAAAGATAATGAGGTATGATGACTTTCATACGAACAGTTGTACTGTTTAGTATTGAGATCATCCTCCAAACCATCCTTAAGTCAATTTTTGAGGAATTTCTATGGTGTAGCCATTCTTCTCCCCCTCCCCAGACCTGCTTCCCAGCCTCCTTCTGCCTCTCCCTTCCTTTCATCTTTTGCAGAAAGAAATCTTTAACGTTAGAGAAGTTCTTATTGATGTAGTTTTATTTTGGCATGTGTGCTAGCATTGAGGGCCTCAGTCTCCCTCAGCTATTTGTTCTA
Source organism: Dipodomys merriami (assembly GCF_024711535.1). Classification (NCBI taxonomy): domain Eukaryota; kingdom Metazoa; phylum Chordata; class Mammalia; order Rodentia; family Heteromyidae; genus Dipodomys; species Dipodomys merriami. The sequence continues at coordinate 16,735,694 of NW_027202715.1, read as the reverse complement.
GCACTTTCCTACTTCAGGGTTTTTGCTGATAAATTGAAAATAAGAGTCGCACAAATTTTCCTGCCCAGACTAGCTTCATACCATGATCCTCAGATCTCAGCCTCCTGAGTAGCTAGGATTACAGGTATGAGTCACCAGCACCTGACACACCTCCTGCCTTTCTGCAAAATATCTTTACCTGCTATAGTCTACTGAGGTATAGTTCCTTTGTTGTAAGGATGACAAACCCCACTCCTTTCCCTCACCCCACTCCATCCTCTGTAGTGAAATTAATACTTTCTCTTTATTTCTTGATCAACTTAGATAAAAGTCTATTCGTTTGCTTCATCTGTTCAAAGTACTAGCTTTTGATTTGCATGGTTATTTAAAAATCTTCAGTGTCTCCCTCCTTTCAAGTTCATCGATATTTTTTTTTTTTTGCTTTCTTCAGCTTTCTTTAGGTATCAGGTGCTCTATTTCTCTGGTCTTCCAAAATGGAAATTGGGTCCCGGTTTTATAAATACTATATATTTCATACATTTCACCCCCCCACACACACACCCACATACATCACACACCTTTTTTTCTTGGTGCCCTTTTAGCTGCATTCCTCAAATTTACAATTGTATTTTAATTTTTATTTAGTTCTCAATGGACTTTTTAGCTTTCAGACTTGTTTTATCTATGGGTTATACTGTTTAACTTATAAACACTTAAGAACCTTTTTTAACTGTCTGAGGTTGTTTTAGTTTTTTGTTGTTTTTTTTTTGGTACCAGTCCTAAGGCTTAAACTCAGGGTGTGGACACTGTCTCTGAGCTTTTTTTGCACAAGGTTAGAACTCTACCACTTGTTCCACAGCTCCAGTTCCAGCTTTTTTATGCTTAATTGGAGACAAAAGTCCCAAGAACTTTCCTGTCTACAGTGGCTTCAAACTGCAAACCTCAGATCTCAGCCTCCTTAGTAGCTAGGATTACAGGCATGAGCCACCAGCACCTAGATCTACCTACTATTTTTAATTTTTATTATTGGTTTAAATTCAATATGTCAGTTTATGAGTATATATTATTAATCTCTGGTTTAATTCCATTGTGATGTGAGAACATACCTTTCACTCTTAAAAGTCTAAGGTGTATTTGGTAGTGTGGGATATGTCTATATTGATCAATACAGTCTGTGAACTTGAGGGAGATTTATATTCTGCCATTGTTGGGTATCATGCTTTAAAAATATTAATTCGATCACGCTGGCTCATAGTGAAGTTGGGATCATCTCCCTCTCCACTGATTTTGTGCCTAATTGACTTATCAGTCACTGACAGACAGGTATTGCAGACTCTAACTCTTATAGTAGGTTTGTCTAGTTTTCCTTCCTCAGGTGCTCATCTTTGCCTTGCATGTATTTTTATGTTCTGTTGTTGAACACAATGCACTTTCATGAGGGCAGATGTGTGTACCTCCGTAAAATCGTTTATTCTGCTGTTTCTGTCCAAAGTTTGTACAGCTACTCTGTAACTTTCTGCTGACTACTATTAGCCAGGCTATGTCCTTTCTGCATTCCCTTACTTTGAATGGTGTAAGTCTGTATTTAAGGCACATTTCATTTCCTACGTGATTGTACTTGATCTTTCTTTCTCTCTTTCTTGCTCTGATAACAGGCCTTTTAATTGAGGTGCTTCGACTGTTCGTTCATACTTAAAGTAATGATTTATGTAGTTGTTTTAACATCCATCTGTACAATTCTTATTGTTTATAATTGCCCTTTGCTTTTCTCTTGGTTGGTTTAGCCTTTCCTTTTTTTTCGTGGAGTACTTTTACATGGTTCCATTTAAAATCTGTGTGTGTGTGTGTGTGTGTGTGTGTGTGTGTGTGTGTGTGTGTGTGTGTGTGTGTGTGTGTTTGTGCACATGGTTCTTGAACTGGGACCTCATTTGGCTTTTTAGCTCAAAGCTTGTGCTCTGCCCCTTGAGCCACTCTACCTGCTTCTGGCTTATTTTTGCTGCTTAATTGAAAATAATAGTCTCATAGACTTACTTTCCTGCCCAGACTGGCTTCAAGCCATAATCTTCAGATCTCAACCTCCTTTGTAGCTAGGATTCCAGGGGTGAGCCAGTGTTGTTGCTTTTGTTGTTTTGGTTTTTTTCACTTTTGTTTCCTTAGGCTTTAATGAACACACAAGCCTCTCCTGTCTTCTGTCCCATTGGCAGCCACTGTGACCAGGATGTCAGTTCTCATTTCCTGGGCATCTGTCTTTGTGTGGCATTGAGGTAGCGGGTCCTTGAACACTCCTGCAACTTTGTTCCTCTGTCACTCACCCTGTATTAGAGGAGGCTGAGGCCCAGATAGGAACAGCCCTTGCCCAAAGCCACCAACGTTTGGCAACGTTTAGACCTAAGCCTCCAAAACACTTTTTGCTGGCCTTCCTCTCAACCTCAGACCTGCAATTAAATTGCTACCATGTCCTTCCTCTGCAGGAAGCAGTAGAGGACACCCCGGCTTTCTTCCCAGCTCCCCGTGTCAGAGACTATGCCTGGACAAGGTCCCAAGGCCACAGCAACAACACTGGGATCCAAGCAGCATCTCACACACGGCCCAGTGCAGCCCACACTGAGGGCTAATGAGGTCCAGGGTCTAGAGAATTCCTCTGCCAGAAATATGGAATGGGGAGGGAGGCGGTGGGCCTAACGCCAGCCTGGGACAGTTTATTAGACCACCCAGCAGGCAGGAACCCAGGCCTTTCCAGAAAGACCCTTGGGAGGAGTTCACATGGCACCTTGGACATATTTGGCTCTCTGGTGGTGGCTGAGCTAGGTTAGGCAGCACACCTCACTGGCCCATGCACTGGGCACATGCAGGGTTGAGTGCATTAGTGATTTCTAGCAAGGCCCTTCTTGGAGCCCCCCACAGTGGTGTCTCCAGCTGCTCTTCCTGATCCCGAACCCAGGCTGGCTGCCAGGGGCCTCCAGGCTGGGAAGAAGCGATGGAGGACGGGGAGAGCAGGACACCTGGGCATAAGTCTCCACAGTGCCTGTCACCAACTCTGAAATGTCTCGCTGATAACTTTTTGCTCATGTGCTCCCAGGTCTCAGGACACCAGAGGACATGGTGGCCAGGATCATGACCCAAAGCCCAAAGGAGCCAAGATCCTTTGCGCATATCATTGTCCTACAACAAAATGAGTTCCGAGAGCCCAGCCCGTGCCTGGCCCCCAGGAGAGGCACAGGGGTGGGAAATGTTTTCCTCTTCTTCCTCAGATCTCACAGCTTTACCTGGCGTGGTGCAGCTTTTCAGCAGGCGGTGGTGATAGCACAGTTCACCGCAGGGAGGCCCTGGCACAGTGGCTGGCGTGGCTGCAGGTAGTGAGAGTTTGTGAAGCCTGTGGCTTTGAGGTGTGGGGGCTCGTATGGTGACCAGGCAGAGGTCCAGTCCCAAAGCTGACAGGACTGTGAAAGCTCAGGGTCACTCAGTTCCCTGGTGACCAGGGCCAGGAGATAAAAGCAGGGACAAGAGGGCTACTAGGAAGCTGGTGAACTGGACTTGGGTGAAGAAGGACCTGGGTTTCCTACCTAGGTGAGTGCACAGATAGGGTACAGGAGCCCCAGGCCATGGAGGGTAAAGGTGAAGTTGGATTCCTCAATGTCCCATAACAAAAGCTGTAGGCCCTGGGGCCTAGGCTGCTCCACCCTGGGCCTCTGCAGAAGGTAACTGGGTCCCATTTCAACTCTGCTCCATACAAGCAGGCGACTGAATTCTTGTGTCTCTCCTAGAACCTGAGCAAATGCAAGCTGAGCGTGCTCTTTCTCAGAACACAGAGGCCTTTTCTGTGCTATGGGGTGGTTGCCTGGCCTTGCAGGAAGGCACTCAGAGACCAGGAGCCCTTTAGTGGTTATTGGAAAATATGGGAGGGAAGAAAAGACAAGGCCACCGCAGGGAGAGATCAGTGGAAGAGTGTAGAAGGGAGGGAGGAGGTTCACTATGACAGAGGAGCATGGACGGAATATGGGTAATAAATGGGGCCCTCGAACGTGCAAAGAGCCAAGCTTCCTCTGCCTGGGTTCTGTTGACTCCGGATAGGAAGATGCTGATGCACGGTGGAGCAGGAGCTAGCATGCAAAGCTGGGCAGAAGCTGAGCAGGTTTTCAATGGAGCTATCAGAGGCCTTGCTTAATCTCAGCCATGGGGCAGCAGGACCTCTTATAGCCCATGAGGATGTCTGCCATGAGCTCATTGATACTTTTGGAATCCTGGCAGTGATCTGAGTGGAAAGGGACAGTTCTCTCCAACACCTCTAATGAATTGCTTTGCAGGAGGCTGCGATTGCAAGTCTTGGACTCTGAGGCTGTTTCAGAGAGCAAAACCCCAGGGTCTGTCCAGGAAGTGTGCTGGGTGCACATGGCTGGAGTTCCTCTCTTTTAGTTGACCCAGATCTCAAAGACCTAGGGACCCCAGCCAAGAGACCTGAAAGCCAAGGGAATTGGCCAGGGGACCTAGGAGCTGCAGGGCCCGCTGAGGCAGAGAGCATGGCTCCAGCCAGGCTTCTGTTGGTGGGTGGTCCCAGAATAATCAGGTGACCAGAGCTCCCCAAGACCATCAGGACACTCGCCCACACACGATCTGTGTGAAGGAAATACTGCTGACCATGGCTCGAAATAAGATGAGACAAGATTCCTTGCCACAGACAAAGAGAAGGAGACAAGGGGCAGAAGGCAAGGAGCAGAGGGCAGAGGGGACGGGGCTAGGGGAAAGGGAAGAGGGCAGGGGGCAGAAGACAAGGGGTAGGAGCCTAGATAAGTTAGTGGAATTGAATGAGACTCTGGGCCTACAGGAACTGGATTGCAATCATCATGTAAAACATAGGTAAATATTGGGACTGGGGGAGTAAATCAAAGCCTGGGTACCCAGGAGACCAGGTCCAGTGTTCCAACACTAAATGTCACCCCCCACACACCCACCCACACATACACATGCAAAGGAGCATTCTATGAATTCCCTGCCATGTTTGGGTTGTTTCTGAGCTGGAATCTGTGATGGAAAATCCCGGAGGCCAGCCTGACTGCCCTCAGCACACACAGGGAATGCCCTGTACCCCAAGAAGATTCTTGGGACAGGAGAGGAACTGGCCTGGGACACCCTGGCAGCAGTTCAGAAGACAGGGCAGGGAAGTCTCTAGAAGTCCCTGAGACAGAGAAAGACACCATGTGACAGGAAGACAGGCCTCATCTGGAGTTTTGTGGGTGACTTCTAAAGGCATTGTGAGGCTTTGCTTCCCCCTTCTTCCTCTCTGGCCCCCAGGGGCCCCAGTGCTCCATAGAAGGGTAGTCCCTCACGCCCTTAGCCACTACCCCACGCCCTTAGCCATGGGGGATACATCTGAAATACTTAAACCTACAGATAGTACAAAATCCCACATTCAGCTTCAAACTATATACACCTATGATAAAGCATACTTTATCCATAGACACAGGTCAAAGACAGCTACTAATGAAATCAAGTCATTAGAACAATGTACCCTAAAAAATTACTTTAAAATGTTTAACTGCTTTCTGGAGTTTATGTTTGCTTTTTATTTATGCCAATACTGGGGCTTGACCTCATGGCTTAGGTGACGTCCCTGAGATTTTTTTTTTTTTTGCTCAAGGCTAGCCACTTGAGCCACAGCTCTACTTCCAGCTTTTTGGATACTTAATTGAAGATAAGAGTCTCATGAACTTTCCTGCATCATCTGGCTTTGAACCACAATCCTCAGATCTCATCCTCTTGAGTAGCTAGGATTAAAGGTGTGAGCTGCCAGCACCCGGGTGAGTTTACCCATTGAATTGGCACATGACCCCGTTATAGGCATGCACTGCAGAAATGCTTCAACATGGGCTACGTAAGAGGGGCACCCCTTTTCCCAAGACTCAGGGTACCCACACCTTCACCACCACCTGCCTGGATCTCTTATTTCCTCCCCCCACAAAGTCACCTCCCTGGTTTCTACACAGGCTGGGTCCAGTGCCAGGGTTTTCTTGCTGTGGCATCAGAGTTCAGAGCAAGACACTCAGAAACCGTGTGGGTATTTACGGTGTAAACCCATTTACAGTGTGTAAATGTATGTGTTTACAGTCTGACGTACATGCTTTGCAAGTCTGATATTCCGACCCTCATAAGAAGCCAGGGCTGCGGTTATTATGAACATCCATTTACAGGAAGGAAGCTGGCATTCAGTGCCGAGAGCGCGTTGGCTGCCCTGGGTAGTTAGGGACTCATGCCAACATGAAGTGGAGCTGTGCCTGTGTATAGATGCCCTCCCCCTTGCTCCAGCAGGCCAGGCAGGCTTGGGGCCCTTAGCGCATGTGCCTTGCATGAGCTGTGGTGGACTCCCTTGCATGCCTACAGACCTAATCAAATGAAAATGTCTGCAACCATGCCCAGAGGTGAGAAAAACAATCATGAGAACCCCTGTGGTCCATCTCCATCACCCACCAAAAAACAGCTGGGCCAGACAAAGGGATTATGGAAGGTGTGGAAGATTAAGGACTCCTCTTCCAAGAGTCTGCCTTGCTTCTTTTCTTTCCCTCTCAAACGAGCTTGCTGCCTTTTCCTTGCATTTCACAGTATCTTTATATTCAGTTAAGGCATCAGGGTGAAGAAGCAGCAGCTTTCTGCTTGTGTCCCTTGTTGGACAAAAGCCACATTTGTCGCTGGGCTTACGGCCAAGGTAATAATCATTTGTTAAGATTGACCCTGACACCGGGGAGCAGCCATGGGCCACCAAAGCAGTAGGGGGTGCACGCTGAGAAATCTCTCCTCGGATCCATCCGTCAGCACCAGGGCCCCACCGTGGAGATTACACCTTGTTTTCTTAAGAAGCAAAGAGGTAACAGGAAGGGGTCTCTGCTAAACACCAGGATCAGACTTCTTCAGGGTCTTTACTGTGAAAATAAAGGGGTGCTCCCTGAAGGGCATATTCCCTAAGTGAAAATCGTCTCTCTCTCTGTTTGCAAATATGTGAGTGATGGAGGTCATGTGTGTCCTGAGTGTGCACGGGGCAGCAGGGCTGTGCAGGACCAGGGGAGTGGATCTGGGAAGTCTGCCCAGGAGATAGAAACTAAAGGCAAAGTCAATGAGCACCAACGACAGTAATGAAAATCCAGGAGATGGGAAGCAGTAGTGAGTACAGAGAGCCAGAAGCATCTGAGAGCTGTGGCAACCAGTGGGGAGAGAGAAGGGCGGTCAGGGTGCCTCAAGCAGAGGCCTCTGTCTGTCCCTGCCCTTCTGATTAGCATCAGTCTGGTGTGGGGAGGTGAGTGGACTGCCTGGAGTATGGACAGGGCCAGTGGGCAGTGATACTGAAAGACTGCGATGCATGGATCAGATCCTTTGTCCCAACGGTCTCAAAGAATGAGTCCAGACACAGAAGGCGAAGTAAAAGAGCAAAGATTTATTGAAGAAGATAAGAAGAGCTCCAGCTACACTGGAGGGGTCCCAAGGAGAGGCACCGCCTAGGATGTGTGGAACAGGGGTTCGTATGGTATCTCTAGGAGAGGGCTATGTGACTCTTTCATGATCATTGGACATCCTGCAGGGTTATACCAGGGACTGGAGCCAATCAGAGGCTTCACACAGCCTGCAAAGGCTTTCCATGCATCCTTTAGCTCCTCTGATAGGGTTTTAATTTTGGGACACACCTCTGGGGTCCAATAAGTCTGTTGTCCATGTGCAGGTCTTCCAGGAATGATGAGCCATGATGTGATGCTCAGGGACCTACACAGGTGAGTGCTCTAGGCCATGGTAATGAGATGTCCAGGGTCCTACACACGGGACTGCTCAGGGTCATGGGGTGGTGCAGGACCTCTATGAGAGGGGTCTTTGCTCTGATTGCCCAGCCAGGCTCTGTTCCAGTTCCCAGGAGGACATCTAAAGGGAAGGCCTGTTGTGTGGCCACTTCCTCTTTGACTCCCACCATCCCATATTAGGGTCAAGCTCTACTTCTGTCCACAAAGCCCTCCCCCGGAAGCCCTTTCCCCAATGAGCTCTCAGTGTCTCTTCATGCAGGTCAAGCCCTAGCCTGCCCATCAGGACACCGTCAAGACTTGCTCCATGCCCTGACCTGCTATTCTGCTGTCCATCAGGCTTCTGTCTCCACATCTTCAGTCTGTTCCAGGCTCCTCATGCAGAGTTATTCATTGAGGTCAGAGTGAGGAGGTGCTCAGCCATGCTAGCAGCATGAATGAGTGAATGAATGAATGAATGCGAGAGTAAGCTCTAGACTCCCACAGACCGCAGAGAAACCTTGGTGAGGGCATACTACTGGAAGTGTCTGATGCCACCAGAATTGTCTGAAGCTGCCAGAAGCATCTAACGCCACCTTCTATACCAGCTCCCCACTGGTTGTGGAACATTCCCAAGGAAAATTATTCTGGGACCCTCCCCCTTCCCAGTCTGCATCAACCTGACCTCATTCTCTGCAGTGGTGTCTCAGAGGTTCACAAAGGTTTAGAGGACAGTTCATTAGGAAAGGAAAGCAGCCATTCATTTAAATCTGATAATAACTCAGGTTTTAAAACTTAACTTGGGAAATGAAATTTCATGGAGACCTGCTGTTGGGCTTGGCTGGGGGGCACCAAACATTAGTCAGAGCCCAAACTCCTCCACCTCAGCTGCACCTTCACACACACACACACACACACACACACACACACACACACACACACACACATGCACACACACATGCACACACACACATGCACACACACACATTTGCAGAATCAGAGATGGTGTGAAGGCCCCAAGGCTCTGGGGCTGGCATGTTTTACCATTCATATGTGAAAAACAGTCAGCCTATTTTCCAAGCTGTAATCCACACTTACTTATGCCTTTGTCATCCTGCCCATCCCTGCCTTTGCAAGGCTGGTTTTAGTCACTGCTTTCCAACTTTCTCCACCAGATTTTCAGTTACTTTGAATCTTTTTAATGTGCTCGTACTGGGACTTGAACTCAGGGCTTGGGTGGTGCCCCAAGCTTTTTCATTTAACTGCTCTACCACTTGAGTTATATCTCTAATTCTGACTTTTGACTTGTTCATTGGAGATGAGTCACTTGGCATTGAATCTTGATCCTCAGATCTCAGCCTATTAAGTAGTTAGAGTTACAGGTGTGAGTCACCAACACCTGTTGTTTCTTCTTCCTTTGCTACTCAGGATGCTGAGATTTGAGGGTCACAGTTCAAAGCCAGCCGGGGCAGTGAAGTCCATAAGACTATTTTTTTGTCAGGCATGGGGCTTAAACTGGGGGCCTGGTCACTGTCACTGAGCTCTTTTTGATGAATGCTAGCACTCTACCACTTTAAGCCATAGTGTTACTTCTGGTTTTCTGGTGATTCATTGGAGATAAGAATCTTGCAGGGACTTTCCTGCCTGAGCTGGCATTGAACTGTGATCCTAAAATCTCAGCCTCCTGAGTAGCTAAGATTACAAGAGTGAGCCACCAGTACCCAGCCATGAGACTCTTATCTTCAATTAACTACCAGCAAACCCAGAAGTGGAGCTGTGACTCAAAGTAGTAGAGTGCTAGCTTTGAATGAAAGAACTCAGGGACAGCACCTAATCCTTGAGTTTAAGTCCCATGACTGACATAAAAAAAAAGAAGAGAAAAAGTGGGTGAGAACCTGCACAGATGCAGTTGTTTATGTGTGTGTGATCTGGAGAAAACAAGAAGGGAGAATTCTCAGAAAACATTCGAGACAGCTTGGGAGGCAAGCAAAGGCTGTGGGGTAGAGTTCTCAGCTGGTGAGATACATATGCTTAGAACAGCCAGGCGGGCTGTAAAGTGACCATTGAGCTAATTAGTCTAGAAATGTATAGCTGTGAGGCTCTACTCTTCCTGACGACCCTGTAGAATCAACTATTCTTGAGATTGGTCCTTCCCTGCCCAAAGACCAATGCACAACTTCCAGTCAGTCATTAGGCATCTGCTTTATATCCCAGACCACACCATGTCCAGTGTAGACACAATGTCTATACATAAACGAGTTAGAGACAATGGCTTACCTGGGCACTAGTGGCTCACACCTATAAACCTAGCTGCTTGGGAGCCTGAGATTTGAGGATTATGGTTTGAAGCCAGCCTGGGAAGACAAATCCATTCTTATCTCCAATTAAGTAGCGAAAAGCCAGAAATGGAGTTGTGGTACAGTACCAACCTTTAGTAAAAAGCTAAGAGACAGCACTGAAGCCCTGAGTTCATGACCCATTACATGTACCAAAAAATAAAAAGCTTGACTCTGGACAATAGTTTACTGGCAGGTCACTGGTCAGATAAACTAATCATGGAAAGTTAGTGTGGCCTTCCCCCACTCCCCAGTAGACATGGCTCATGAAACATCTGCTCTTCTTGAAAGCCTGGGGAGCCCTAAGGGTGGTCAGGTGACATGAGGCAGGGATGTGGGGCCGCATCCTCTATCTCTCCCTGATGTGACTTCTCTTCCTGTGACGGGCGGTCAGTGTTCCCAGGAGACTTTCAGGTCTCCAAGCCAAGATGATTCAGAATAACTGCCACTGTCTGTGGCTTTGAGCTCTGTACTTCCCTAACGGTTTTCTGACCTGTAGAATTATGGTTTTAATGCTTTACATATAAAAGTGATTTATATATTGCCAGGCACCAGTGGCTCATACTTGTAATCCTAGCAACTCAGGAGGCTGGGATCTGAGGATCAGGGTTCAAAGCCAGCTTGAGCCAGGAAAGCCTATGAGATTTCTACTAAGCTACCAGAAATGGGGATGTGGCTCAAGTGGTAGAGCACTAGCTTTGAGCAAAAGAGGCTCAGGGACCTCAGGGACAGTGCCCAGGCCCCAAGTTCAAGCCCTAGAGCTGATATATATATATATATATATATATATATATATATATATATATATATATGCTATATATGTATATATGTATATGTATATATGTATATATAATCAAACAGGGTGCCAGTGGCTAATTCTTGTAATACTATCTACCCAGGAAACTGAGATTTGAGGGTTAAAGTTCAAAGCCAGCTCAGGCAGAAAAGTCCATGAGATTATAATTTTCAATTAATCATTGTAAAGCCAGAAGTAAAGCTGTGGTAGCTCAAGGTCAGTGTTCAGATCCTGAGTTAAAGCCACAGGACTGTCGCATGTGTATGCACATGTGCATGCGAACACGCACACGCGCGCGCGCACACACACACACACACACACACACACACACAACAATCAAGCTGGTCATTTGGCTCATTCCTATAATCCTGGTTTTTCAGGAGGCTGAGTTCTGAGGGCCATAGTTCAAAGCCAGGTAGGGTAGAAAATCCTTGAGACTCTTATCTCCAATGAACCAATAAAAAGCCCCAAGTAGAGGTGTGGCTCAAATGGTAGAGCACCAGCCATGAGTGAGAAACAAATAAAGCAAGAGTGCAAAGCCTTGAGTTCAAGTCCCAGTAAACACACACAAAAAATGAATGAATGAATAACTAATTAACTAAAATACATGAATATAAAAACTTCAGTCATGTTTGGCTTAGTGTTTTCTTTTCAAAACCTGAACCCAGCCAACATACAGAGCTGTTCCTGGTCGCGTGCCCTGGACAGCCAGCCTCCTGACGGCAGGAGGGGGCTTCTGAGTTTCATTCTTGGCAGGAGGTGGTACTCCCCAGCTCCTGCTAAACCAAACAGGGTATCAAACACACAGCTCCAAAGACGCCAGTCACCTTCCAGCAAGACCGTCCTGATTATACAGGTGAGTCTTGAGCACTGAAGTGTGTGGTTAGGTAATCAGATCCCAAACCCCTTCCTGCAGGCCCCATCATCTGGTTTTGTTATGGTGTCGTGTTCTGCAGTTGCTCTGTTTCCTTTGCAGTCCATGATTCATAACATCTCCCTTTAAAGTTGAGATGGCCAGGAGTATCAGTCAGACCTGTCAGCAGCCCTGCCTGGCACAGAGCTCAGCTCTGTATCTCTGAGATGGTTGGTTGCAGAGGAGCCCAAGTGTGTGCAAGCCCTGAATCTGCTGTTTACCCAGTAGCCATGTGGCCTGGGACCACTCGCTTAATCCCTCGGAACTTCTATGAGCATATCCCTGAGATGGTGATAAGAACAATGCTTGCAGTCAGGTGCCAGTGCTCATGCCTTTAATCCTAGCTACTCAGGAGGTTGGGATCTGAGGATCACAATATGAAGCCAACCTGAGCAGAAAAAGCTGTGAGTCTCTTATGTTCAATTAACCACCAATAAAGCTCAAAGTGGAGTTGCAGCTCAAGTGATAGAATTCTTGCCTTGAGCAAAAGAGCTCAGGGACAGCATCTGGGCTGATTTCAAGCCCTAGTGTTGATATTTAAGAAAAAGAAAAAAAGTCATCTGGGTTCAGTGGTTCATGTCTGTAACCCTAGACACTCGGGAGGCTGAGATCTGAGGATCCTGGTTAGAAGATTCTTATCTCTAATTAGATATCAAAAAGCTATCCGTGGAGCTGTGGCCCAAGTGGTAGAGCAATAGTTTTGAGCAATCAAGCTCAGAGACAGTGCTGAGGCTCTGAGTTCAAGGCCCAGGACCTGCACACACAAATAGAAATATGAGTATGACACCTTTGCCAGCCTTCTGGAAATCTTAAGCCTAATACACTCTTATTGGTGTCTCTCTTCTCTAGACGGAAGTTGATTCCTTGGCTTAATCTAGGCTCAGTTGGCCATGCCTGGAGCTCCAGATCAGGCCCATGGAATACTCTCCCCAGCCAGGAGAAAAAGAGTAGCCTTTCCACACTCATGGAAAATTCCTACACCACAGCCTAACCATAAGTCTCCCAGGCATAGCTAGTTGATATGAACAGACGACCTCTCCTATCTCCCAGAGGCCCTGGTAGACAGAGCCTTCTGCATTGGAGGATGGGAGAAGAGGAAATGGACTTCCAGAGGAGACTGGCTGATCTCACTCCTCTGCTAGGTGCCAGGTCCTCTGTGCAAGACAGAGCCTGCGCCAGCCCATGCTGCCAGGAGCAGGGAAAAGAAGTAAGATCAAGACTCTGAGAGGTTCAGAAAATCAGCAGCAAACAGAGAGCTGAGTCCAACTCCAGTTGATCCTGGGGCTCTTCTACCACCCTAATGGAGCCATTGCATAAGCACACAGCTCTGAGTTCCTGCCTCAAAGCCTAGTGGCCACAGCCAGGCCTTTGGGACACCGTGGGGGAAACTTGGTGTCAGCTGGTGTTAAAGAATATGATTATGCCATTCATAGGGAAATGGATGGACCAAGAAAAAATCATGTTAAGTGAGGTGAGCGAAGCTCAGAGAGACAAACGGGGCATGTTTTCTCTCATTTGTGGACGCTAGATCTGAAATACACTGGACATGGTACATTATATGGGACTGTAGGCATTCACACACAGTGAGATCAAAGGAGGATACTCTTAGAGAGACACACAGAGACGCAAGGCCTATGTGCATCTGAGTATATGAAATAATATTCATCAAAATGAACTCCTGGAAATAGAAACAAGAGGTTTTTTCTTTTTGGCTGTTTGTGTTCTCTTTTATTTTGTCCTGTTTGTTTAGTTGTCTTTGGGAGGGTTTGGGGGGCACAGAAATGGAGGGACAAAGGGTGAGCAAATGCATCAATGTTACTCAGTAGACATTGTGTTGAAAATAACTATTCAACTTATGGGTGGAGACAGGAGGGAAAAAGTAAGAGAGGGAGAGAGCAAGGGATAGGGTAACATTGTCAAAAAAAGAAATGTCCTCTTTACCTGACTCATGTAACTGTAATCCCTCTGCACATCGCCTTTATAATAACAACATAACTCTTTTTGCTTGTCCTGGAGCTTGAACTCAGGGCCTGGCACTGTCTCTGAGCTGCTTTTGCTCAAGGCTAGCACTCTTCCACTTGAGTCATAGCATCACTTCTGGCCTTTTCTGTTTATGCAGTACTGAACACTCAAACCCAGGGTTTCATGCATGTTAGGCAAGCACTCTACCACTAAGCCACATTTCCAGCCTTAACAGTACAATTTTTTAAAAGGGTTTGAAACCAGAGAATTCATATCTGGACATAAACACTCAATAGCCAGGAAGCAGACAGCAGCATGGAGCAGAGCTCACTGCTCAGTACTCAGTAGCACATATAAGGCCCCAGGTTGCATCCCCAACATGGCAAGCATAACTAGACAGAGAGGATGATGGGAAATTCCCTCCTCACAGGACCAAGAGAGGCAAGGAGAGCCCTCATGCTCTTATTACTTGACTTACCACTTGACACAGACTCCTAGTCTATTCTTGCTTTTTCATCTATTTTTTTAGATAAGGGCTCCCGTTTTTAGGGGAGGATAGGCTTGGGTGAATCTGGGACTGTGATCCTCCTTTCTAAACATCTCACATAGCTGGAATCATGGGTACCATGTGTCACCTTGCCTGCCTTATTGCTTGAGATGGGATCTTGCTAACTTTTGCCTGGGCTGGCCTCGAACCAGGAACCTCCCAGTCCGCGCCTTACGAGTAGCTGAGATGACAGACATGAGCCACCATACCCAACTCTGTGCTGTGCTCTGTGTGTGTATGTTTGTGTTTATTCCTGGGGTTTGAACCCAGGGCTCATTGAGCTACGTCCCAGCTTTCTCATCACTCTCTTGGAGAGAATGTGTGGCCAATCATGTGAGGTCCTTTCCCAAGCTGGCTTATTTAACATTCCTTAGCAAATGGGCATATACATTTCCATCAGGTGAGGTGGAACACTCCCGGGCTGGACAGAATCCTAATCGCTCAGCTGTCTTTCCTAAATAATATTTGTTCTACCATTTCCTACAAACAATTTTGCTGAGGAAGTTTATGGCCTAGCTTAACGAGGAAGCTTAGGCTTTCTCTCGGAATAAGACCCATTCCAACAAGTTGTGAGGCCCTGGTCTCACACTGCGCCCCTCATACATTGGCCCAGGGTCTCCATGACCATCCCAAGACTGGCTTGCTTTCTCCTCAGCCCCATGCCATCCCTGATGGCTCTTCCTGCATGTTCTAAGACAAAAACCCACACTGAAGCTCTGCTCAGCCTCCATTCCTATGGCTTTTTTCCAAACTTGGAAAGCGACAGTGCTCTAGAGACTGGCTGAGCAACAAGAAGCGTCTGGCAAGTGCAAATCCACACAGATGTGCTTCTCAAAATACCAGCAGGGAGGGTGAGCCAGCTGACGTAGCTCTTCCACCAGGAAAATGAGGGCTGCAGAAGTTCTGGCTCATGTGTCTAAGAATACGTCTGTCTTTGTGTCTTCAGACCTGAGCAGAGGGCGTCTGGTATCATCTCCAGAAACACAGTGTCACCCTGCAGCCAGGAAAGAGTAGAGGTTAGGTCAATCACAAAGGAATGATTTTCTTTTTTTTTTAATACATTTTTTATTGTAAAAATACTGTCCATAGGGGTTATAGTTACATAAGTAAATAAATATATATATATATATGTATGTATATGTATATATATATATATATATATATGGTTATCTATTTATCAGGAGATTCCAACAGAAGAAAAGACAATTATATATGGCCAAGGCATTGAGTCATTTCTAATGAAAATTTGGGACTTAGAACACCATGCAGGCCAAACCAAAATCAAAGTTAAATAACTTCATCAAAAGAAGGAAATTTCTCATGCAAAACCAAACAGAAGCACAAAAGCTAGGCATGCAATTGTCAGAGCTTACAGGACAGCAGTTCCCAGATGGAAAAGCTCTGGAGCATAGGGTTGGGCTACACAGGCCATTTTGCTATCTTGAGCTCCAAAACAGTTCCTCTTCAATGGAAATTCAAGCAAAACTATTCCCGTTCAATGTAAACAAATAAAAACCCAAGTGTCATTATTATACACAGTTCTATTCAGGAGCAAAAAAAAAAAAATAGGGGAGTATATTAGAATATTAATTTATATTCAATATAAAATGTCTTCAATAAAAACATTAAGCATCAAATATACAACATCTTATAAAACTTTCTTGCTCAATTGACTCAATGACAAGGCTGTCTGGAAGTTGTAGCATGTTAAAAAATGAATTAAAAGCTAGAGTAAAGAAAAGAAAATGGCAAACACAAAATTATTGGGGGACTTGAGAATGTCTGTCTGTCTGTCTGTCTGTCTGCCTGCCTGTCTGTCTGCCTGCCTGTCTGCCTGCCTGTCTGTCTGTCTGTCTGTCTGTCTGTCTCTGTCTCTGTCTCTGTCTCTGTCTCTGTCTCTGTCTCTGTCTCTGTCTCTGTCTCTGTCTCTCTCTCTCTCTCTCTCTCTCTCTCTCTCTCTCTCTCTCTCTTTCTCCTTCTTGCTTCCATTTTAAGAAATGAGGGAAAATTGTGGCTTTTGATGGCTCACACCTGTAATCCTAGCTACTCAGGAGGCTTAGATCTGAGGATCAAAGTTCAAAGTCAGACTGGGCAGGAAAAGACTTGTAGCTTCAATTAACCAGCAGTGGAGCTGTAGCTCAAGTGGTAGAGTACCAGCCTTGAGTGAAAAAGCTAATCAAAAGCACAAACCATGAGTTCAGGCCTCAGTTCTGGCACCAAAATAAAAAAAAAAGGTAGACAGAAAAACAGAGAGAACAAAAGAGAAAAACAGAGGAGACAGACAGCATCATAGAGAAAAAGGAATAAAGAAATGTCATGAAAAAGCCCATATATCCAAACTCATAGGTCAAAAAGAAGAAAACAGAATTATACCAATACATTAGTAAATGAAAATTGGACTGAGCCAGGTACTGGTGGCTTATTCCTGTAATCCTAGCCATTCAGGAGGCTGAGATTTTAGGATTGCTGTTCAAGCCAGTCCAGGCAGGAAAGTCCATGAGACTCTTACCTCTAATTAGAAGCCAGAAATGGAGCTGTGGCTCAGTGGTAGAATGCCAGCCTTGTGCAAAAGAGCTCAGCCACCGGGCCCCAGTGGCTCATGCCTGTAATCCTAGCTACTCAGGAGCTGAGGTCTAAGAATTGCAGTTCAAAGCTAGCTGGGGCAGGAAAGGCCGTGAAACTCTTATCCCCAATAAACCACTCAGAAAACTGAAGTGGCACTCTGACTCAAGTGGTAGAGTGTTCGTCTTGAGCTGAAGAGCTGAGGGACAGCACCCAGCCCCAGAGTTCAAGGCCCATGACTGACAAAAAAAAAAAAAGTGCTCAGGGATAGTGCCCAGACCCTAGGTTTAAGCTTGAGACCAACACAAAAAGAAGGAAGAAGAAGAGAAGAAGAAAGGAAGAAGAAAGGAAGAAGAAGA